>NC_136061.1:229528617-230728617 GCF_964261635.1 Lissotriton helveticus | reverse complement strand
CACTCCACACACACCACCAGCCAAACACCACTCCGTGCACAGACAACCAAGTACCACTCCACGCACACCACCAGCCAAGCGCCACTCCACACACACCGCCAGCCAAGCAGCACTCCGTGCACAGACAGCAAAGTAGCACTCCACGCACACCACCAGCCAAGCGCCACTCCACACACACCGCCAGCCAAGCACTACTCCTTGCCCAAGGGGTCGCTTCCTAAAAACTAAATTTAAATTCCCTGGTGCTAGTGGGCATTTTCTGCCCCCCCCGGGGGCAAAACGGCAAAATAAACGGGCCGATTTGCCCCCAGGGTGGACAGAAAAACAAAAACACAATCATGGCCACCGGGAAGCGACCCTTACCCAAGGGGTCGCTTCCCAAAACAAACACATTGCCCCAACAAAAATCCCTGGTGCTAGTGGGAAATTTCTGCCCCCCGAGGGGACAAAACGGCCGAAAAACGGGCCGATTTGCCCCCGGGGGGGCAGAAAAACGAAAAGTTAATGTGAGGCCACCTGGAAGCGACCGTTGCCCAAGGGATCGCTTCCTAAAAGCTTAAAACAAAATCCTTGGTGCTAGTGGGCATTTTCTGTCCCCCCTGGGGGCAAAACGGCAAAAACAAACGGGCCGATTTGCCCCCAGGGGGGACAGAAAAACGTAAACAGAAAAGATGGCCACCATCTTGGCTGCAAAAAACAACCCTGGTGCTAGTGGGGAATTTCTGCCCCCCCTGGGGGCAAAACGGCCCAAAAAACGGGCCGATTTGCCCCCCGTGGGGGGGGGGGCAGAAAAGACGATAACATATTTACAGCCCGCCTGGAAGCGACCCTTGCCGAAGGGGTCGCTTCCTATAAACTAAAATGAAATCCCTGGTGCTAGTGGGGGCATTTCCGCCGCACGATCGCGACGCTGTGCGCGATCGTGAGGCAGAAATGCCCTGCAAAGAGACATCAGGGGAGAGGAAAATCTCTTTCCTCTCCCCTGATGCCTCTACGCTGCCCCAAACCCCCGCCAGCCATGAAAAACCTACCTGCTTCTCCGGCGCTCAGGAAGCAAATGGCTTCCCGAGCGCTGGAAATCCCTGATGATGTCAGCGCGCGCTGTGCGCGCTGACGTCATCAGGGATTCCCATGGGGGGGGGGGGTGCGGGGCGGCAGCGGAAGCTCTTCCGCTGCCGCCCCCAGCAAAAAAACGAAGATCAGAGACCCTCGGGGGGAGCGCCAGCGCTTCCCCCGAGGGTGGAGCTGATGACGAGCTGGCCTTGTCATCAGCGCACGACAGGTAAGCGCCATGACGAGCCCAGCTCGTCATTAGCCCCGAAGGGGTTAAGGAAAGGCTCCCTCATCAACAAATTGTACAATCCTTCATATTCATGTACCTTGCGTCCATGAAGCCAGCCTTCCAGAGCCTTAATAGCATTATCTATAAAATCAACCCAGTGTTGGGTGTGTACCTTCCGAGTGTCCCTAAAATTAAGCCTGTATTGTTCAGTGATTAAACTAAACCCATCTATGAGGGCACTCTTCAAGACTGAGTAATTATCTGCATCCTCTTCTCTAACAGTGAAGAGCTTGTCTCTACCTTTGATAGCAAATGACAGCCACAGGATAGCTGCTCACAGCCCTTGAGGGACCTTCTGTACTTTACAGGCCCTCTCCAAAGCAGTGATCCATTTATGGGTAACAGCCACCTCCTGTTAAGGAGGGACTGTCCTGCTCAGATTGCTAGTATCAAAGGAAGTTTCCCTCACTCTAAGTACACTAGTGCTGCCACGATTGGGCTTTAGGCCCAAACTCTTCCTAGACCTCTGATTCCTCTAGGTCTCTTTATCAAGGGCCAACTGCTCTTGCTTGAGGTTGAGTTTTGCTCTTTCATGTTTGAGTAGGCGGTATTCCCTCTCTAAGGAGTCCTCCCTGTTGGTAGAGATGAATGTCCCCATGGAATTGTTAGAGGCATTGGAATTGGCACAGGAGGACCTAGACCTACCCTGCATTCTCTGCACCCTCCTAGGAGAGATAAAGTTGGACTTACCTCTAGGGACACCCTCTGTACAATCAGTACTATTCCCTGGGGGATCAGGGTTCACCAGTGTAGAGTCATCAGACTCCTCCAGGTCATGCTCCCAATTAAGGTAATCACAGGCAACCCCCCCCAACCCATCTTCTGGAGCATCCCCACCCACTTTGACCTGCCGGCCTCGGGAGAGTTGTATAACCACCACCTCTGTTGCTGAATCTTTTGGAGTCCATAGGTCGTCAGGAGCAGCAGACTGGTCAGCTTTGTTGCGGTGCCTGCAGATGCTGGGGAGTGTCTCCTTCACTCCAAGGGAGATTACTTTGGGTGTCTTTGATGCCCACAGGCCTGGAGAGGAACCTGGATGAAGCACAGGCACAGACGACGCAGAAGACTGACAGGACGACGAGACCAGGTGCAGGCTCGGTTTCAGGCAAATAATGGCTCATCAACAAGATTTTGGTAACCCCACTAGCAAGGGGAAGGAGGCACTAGAGTCACCTGTGGCTGGATTGGATATGGCCTTGTCAAGTTTAGCTGAAAAATCATCAGGAATGGTACAAGGTGTAAATTCTACAGGGGTACATGATCCACAGGTACCCAAAGATGCCCTGTTAATTTCCACTTCTAAAGTGTCTAAACAATTTCCGTTATTCGAGCGGAAGGGCACAGCTCATGTTACTACTAATGCAGTTGGGACCCGTGCAACTTCGTTAAGGGAATGTGAGCTGGGATTAGACCGGCGTGAGACAGGGGCCTCAGCCCCCTCAAATTCTATAGACTCAATGGCGTCAATGTTAATTAGTAACGTAGTCAATTTAGTAGACTCTTTATCTTTAGATACAAAAACTTTAACTTCAAGTGAAAATGAGGTCTTAACTTCTCCGTCCATGGCTGTTCCTCCTGTTATATCTTCTATCTTACCACAATCAAAATTAGATGTGAATGACGATGCTATGGCTCATGCAATGGTACAGAGCCCGATTCTGGGGATGGATACTAAGACCACTGGAGACTTTCAAATCTCAGTGAAAGACATGCTAAACCTGATATTAGGGGAAATACGAGAAATGAAGCAATTTCAAAAATCTGAATTGGCTGTAATTAGTAATCGGTTGGATAAAATAGAAGATTCAATGGCTTCCTTTACAACTCGATTCCATGAATCGGAGACTAGAATTTCAGGGTTGGAGGACAATATGAATGCTATGCAGAAGGAGGTGTCTACGATTGGCAAATCTTCAAAAGCCTTTTAAATCAAACTGGATGAGTTAGAAAATTATAATAGAAGGTCAAACCTTCGAGTGGTGGGCGTGCCTGAGAATATTGAAGGCTCGGATATGATGCAATGGATTACTTCCTTTTTTTCTCAAGAGGTAATCCCTGAGTTTAAGGGAGACCTAACAATCACACGTGCACACAGAGTCCCAGCACGTCCATTTCTTAATTCTCCATTTCCTCGGACAATCATTGTTAACTTTGCTGATGTACGGGTCAAAGAGACAATTCTATCGCAGACCTTCAAGAAAAGACAATTTAATGCTAATCCAACTACTAAATGTCGGATTTTCTCCGATATGTCGGCTGCTGCTGCTAAACGGAGAAAAGAATTTGTAAAGATTCTGCAATTGTTTAAGGATAAGGGTGTTCAAGCTTCAATGGCCCAACAGGCAAAGTTAAAAGTTTTGATAAAAGGCAAATTCCATTTATTTACTGATGTAGATGAAGCACGTGAGATACTTAACCTGTTGCCGCAGAATTAAGCTTAAAATAGACATTGTAGATATGATTGTGGGGGGGAGGGTAAGTGAGGAACAGGGGGGTCACAGGGTTATAGGCGCAACAACAAGGCGCCTTCATGAGGGGGGTGAGTGTCAGGTGGCCAGCGTGGGGAGGAGGTGAAGGTGTAGTGCAGGGCCACAGGGCTAGGTGCTGGAGGGGAGCACCTGTTAAGGGGAGTGGGATGGGGGAAAAAGGGGAAAAAAAAATGTAAGTTCTTGTTTGATGTTAATGGGAAAAGAAGCTGGCAAGATGTGTCTCTTAGTATCAATGTTGTATTTAGATGTCTATGGTTGGGCTTAGAGTGATCTCTTTCAATGTTAATGGGTTGAATAATCGAAAAATAATGAGAGCGATTGAACTCTGGACTAAGTCTGAGCGACCAGCTGTCGTATTACTTCAAGAAACTCATATCTCAACTGCCAAAATTGATTCTTTTTCTATGTTTAAAACTTGGTCGTCCTATAGAGGGTTTTCATGCGCTCAAGAACCAGACGATTGAAGTTGAAGTGGTTTCGAATCTGAATCTTGCCCACAACGAATCTGAAGAGCCGCCCAAAGGTAAGCCCTTAAGTACCCTAGGGAAAGGGTTTTGACGATTCAAGGGACCCTCCCAGAGAAGGGCTGGACAGAGTGAGGATACTCCCATGTCCTTTCCCAGTTTTGCGCCAGAGCAGGAGCCAAGGGCTCCCTAAACGGACTATAAGTGTAGTATTTATGTATGTATAAAGTTTTATGCAAGAAAGGTACCAAATATGCCCTTCAAAGCAGTCTGGTGGCGCTGGCAAGAGCCCCTACCCTACCCCAATACACTAAGTCCTGTCTGGGGATGTAGTCACACCTTCTTGCGTCAGGAAACCTATTGTTCTACCTTCGCCGCTCAAGCTTGGCTCAGCAGCAGGAGGGCAGAATCGGGTCTGTGGTCGGCAGCAGCACTAGCTTGCTGGTAGACCCTGAAAAGCTGATACCGGGGATACAAGGCCAAGCACATGAGATCCTATATCCAACACTGGAATCTGCGTTGGAATGGGCTTCCAACATGTTTGATACTAAACATGACCGTTTTGGTGCAGCGCATATATATATTGCTGTAGAAATGGCAAAAGACTTTGTCCTTTTCTGTCTCGGCATGGATGGCACTGTGCTAATCCTAAATGGTGCTAAAACAGATATTTGAGGCAAGCAGATCTAGAGTGTCGCTGGTGTTGAGTGCTCTAACAGGAGCTGCTTTCCACCTAAACTGGAGAACTACCCAGAGTTCTCTCCTTTTTTGGACAAAGTTATACCTCTCTGAAGAGCTCTAATTAGAGTGAAACACTGTGTCAGGGGTTGCTTTTACTCATTTCAGGTTGGCTTGAGTTGGTATTTTACCAATTCAAAGCTGTAATAATGTGCCTGGAGTGATAAATGGCTTTTGTCGTTTTACAGCTCTGCAAGGACAGCACTGTGCTAGTCCTATGCTTAAAGACTTTGCTGTAGAAATGGCAAAAAACGTTGTCCTTTTCTATCTCGGCGTGGATGGCACTGTGCTAATCCTATGCTTAAAAACTTTGATAGAAAAACAGACATTTGAGGTGAGCAGATCTAGAGTGTCGCTGGTGTTGAGAGTGCTCTAACAGGAGCTGCTTTCCACCTAAACTGGAGAACTACCCAGAGTTCTCTCCTTTTTTGCATAATTTATGCGTCACTCTATGCCTGAAAGGGTTTTGTTTTGACTTATACTGGGTGCTCCCTTGTGTCTGGACAAATCTATACCTCTCTGAAGAGCTCTAATTAGAGCGAAACACTGTGTCAGGGGTTGCTTTTACTCATTTCAGGTTGGCTTGAGTTGGTATTTTACCAATTCAAAGCTGTAATACTGTGCCTGGAATGATAAATGGCTTTTGTCATTTTACAGCTCGGCAAGGACAGCACTGTGCTAGTCCTATGCTTAAAGACTTTGCTGTTGAAATGGCAAAAGACTTTGTCCTTTTCTATCTTTGCGTGGATGGCACTGTGCTAATCCTATGCTTAAAAACTTTGTTAGAAAAACAGACATTTGAGGTGAGCAGATCTAGAGTGTCGCTGGTGTTGAGAGTGCTCTAACAGGAGCTGCTTTCCACCTAAACTGGAGAGCTACCCAGAGTTCTCTCCTATATATATATATATATATATATATATATATATATATATATATATATATCTAATCTATCTATCTATCTATCTATCTATATCTATATATCTATATATATATATATATATATAGGAGAGAACTCTGGGTAGCTCTCCAGTTTAGGTGGAAAGCAGCTCCTGTTAGAGCACTCTCAACACCAGCGACACTCTAGATCTGCTCACCTCAAATGTCTGTTTTTCTAACAAAGTTTTTAAGCATAGGATTAGCACAGTGCCATCCAAGGACAATTGGTTCCTGGTCTCCAGTGACCCAGTCATTGGTTCTCAATTTAGCCCGCGGCCTAGCATTACCTACCGGAAGGCACGGGCTATGCAGGACAGTCTTGTGTCCAGCAGCCCAGAGGTAGCTCAAGCCTCATGGCTCAGTGGCAGTAAAGGTTTTTTGAGGTGCTCAAGTTGCAAAGCATGCAAACATGGCATCAGTAAAACAGAGGTGATGACTCCTCTTTCTCCCTTTCCTATCAAAATTAAACAGAAACTAAACTGTAAATCAGAGTTTGCTGTTTACGTCCTGGAATGCCCATGCGGGTTGAGGTATGTGGGAAGTACCCGACCGCATGTTCACAAGCGGATATTACAACATCTGCGAGCTATTACGCATGCAGACGCTACGTACCCGGTAGCCAGGCATTTTGAAAGCCAACATGGAAAGGATGCTTCCCTATTGAAATATTTTGTGATAGATTGTGTTCCTCCCCAAAGGAGAGGTGGTGATCGGGAGTCTCTGTTGCGAAAATTGGAGACCCGATATATAATCCTATTAGACACCAAGGCACCACAGGGTCTTAACATTGGGGAGGACTGCCACACCTATCTTTAGGTCCCAAATGTCCATTTGATGCCAGTGACATGGTTTTGTGCATCTCTTTTATGCCCACTCTGCCAGTTTGTATATATGAAGTTTAACCTGTATTACTGCAATGTGTCTTATTTTATGAAATTGCTCTGATGCTTATTAACTGTTTCCCTAGTCATCTCCATGACCATTATTTTAATTCACCAATCAAATATAGCACTAACAGTGGGAGCACTTTATTCCATCACAGTGTTTTAGTAAAATGCGTATTTTGCACATATGTATTCTCCAACATAGGCCTGCGGGGGTACTAGCCCACTGGGGCTTTATTACACTGTATTCAATTAGGAGTCCATGACATACGGAACCTTAATTTTCATTGTGTTTTGTACAGAGTTTTGGTGTTTTTAATGGTTATATTTTTAACATATATATGACTATTTATTGGCTTTAGCTTTTATCACATTTTAAAGGTTATGTTTGCCGTTGCCATATGAACTCTTGTAAATAGATGTCAGCATTATTTGGATTGAAGTGTAGATGTTTGATAACTATGCTCACCATATATTGCTTATGACTCGCAGTAACTATTCTGGTAAACACTTGTGCTAATTCTGACATTTATGTCGTTATGCAACACTCTAAACGTTTGGGAACCATGAGAGCATTTTGTTTGTTTCCATTAACACGTGATGGTATCTTGCACTTTAAATAGGTGATCAGCCCTCTTGACGCTTGTCATGTGATCAAGGCTATCTCTAGCCGAAACGCGTCATGGCGGACTGGTGCTGGGCTAGCACTCAATAATAATATTTGCACTTTCCTTGGGTCTCGCTGCTCTTGTTTTGCTCGACGGCGACTGCTGCTGCTGTTTGCTGACCATTCGACTCGAGAGCTCTACATACCTCGTATTTCAGCTGGGAAAAGCTTCCCTGGCTTGTGCGAGACCCCTCCACGTTTTGGGCTAAAAGCGGCAAGAAGCTACATTCCTGTTGGAAATTTGAAAAAACTCCGCATTGGGAGACGCCGCCACGCCCCAGGGATTAACGGATCTGTGTGCTGAGCGTTGTCGTGGAAAGACCGGAAGTAGTTTCGGGACTGCCGACTGGCGAGTGTCGGTCGCGGTCTCCGAGGCTCATCGTTCGAGTACCGAGGACGGCAGCTGTTACGGACCGAGATACCCCCCTGTGTGGAGTACAGAAGCCGTTCCGCGCTACATTTCTGGTAGGAACCATTCTGTGCGTGCTTGACTGTTACTTTGCCCACTGCTTGCACCATGTCCGCAGACACGTTGAGAGGGCGCATGGAGATGTCCAAGGGGATGTTTTCGGACCCCCCGGCCGGGGGTTCCGCATCAAGTAACATTGCGGTCAATGTACCTGAGCCACGTTCAGAAATTAAGGATCTGTTTAAGCGCCTAGAAAAATGCAGTAAGGGCGAACAAGCCAAGTGGTGGGAATTCACATCGTTGTCTGGTTATTTGGAAGTGGGGCGGGTGCCAAGGGGTCTGCGCACTTTGTTGGCCCCCTCTTATGAGGATCCCGACCCCCAGATGCTTGCTGATTGGGCGCAGTGTAATTTGGAAAACTCAAAGCGCCTAATGGGTATCCTCGTGCAGTATGCTCAAAGTGACAGAGTTAAACTGCTTGAAAAAATTGAGGCAATTAATGCAGAAATTGACAAACTACCTTCCTCTGATGAAATAACGAAAATGAGAGACGATATGAACAAACGGCTCAAACGCGAGGAAGAAAGCATTATGAAGCGCAAGGCATTCAAATTCCAGCGCGACAGACTGGATTATGAAAACGGGAAGATTTTCACGTTTGCTAGAAAATATGATAAAATCAAACGGCAACCCAATTTCAATCCCAACACGCCCACTACAACTAATAGCAATGCTAATACTGCCTCAGCTTCCAATTTACGAACAGTCGAGGAATCATCGGCTTCAGCTTCTGAAGAGAGTTCACAATATGAAAGTGAATCAGAGACTGAAACTAGACGTCTGCAAATGGCGGGGTTTCGCAAATTAACTCCGGCACAGGAGATGGCAATTGTGCAGCAAGATCGCAAAGCCAGCCTGAGATCTGCGGCGCAGGCAACCGCCGGTGGCGCATCAACAGGCAACGCGCAGAGAGGCGCAAATGCAGCAAGCTCCGCAAAACCAACCGCCAAGCCCAAGAAACAGCGCTTCAGGAAGCAGTGGAACTAACTGCGCTTAATCAGGTTTCTTCAGCGCCATTAACAGAACAGAGTGGTACTAACTCTAGGGCAGTTATCAACTTATCCGATACAGTTCTTACCAGTAAGGAAACTTCCCTTCTTTCGTTGGGTTTGTCATACAGTCCCAAGGGTAACTTCGATTACGCAACATCCAAGATTGACATCTTCAAGTTTGTACGTAAACTTAAATTGCGTAAATACTTTGCTACCCGTGGCAGACCTAACCTTAACTCCTCCCAGCCAACTGTAGTGAATGCGCTTATGTCTAATGCGTCTGATGAGATTGGTGATGAGTCAGTTACAGGAGCAGCTCTCACCCAAGAATGGTTGGAGCTACAGCAGGAGGAACCATGTTCAAATTCGGAAAGTCAATCTGCCCTGGGGGGTGAGCCTTTACCTATCGCCTGCCCCACCAATTTTAGAACAAAATCTAAATTCTGTCCGTTGATGCTGAAGGACAATGTTGATATATTTCATGACCGTGTCACCTCGCAGTTGAAAGAGCTACAAATTAAAACAGCTAACTCTATAAAACGCCACACATATAGAGACAGAGAATATCACACTTTAATCAAAAAGTTGAGAGATAACAAGAATCTTGTGATCAGACAATCAGATAAAGGGGGCAACGTGGTATTGTGGCCACGTAAGATGTACCTTGAGGAAGCCTACAAACAATTGAATGACAGGGATTGCTATAGACGTATCTCTATGCAGGACGCTATGCAAACAAGAAATGCAATCTATCTTAAGTTATCTGCTTGGAGAAGCAAGGGCTTGTTATCGATGGACGAATATAAATTCCTCAAAAAGGACTTTCCGATGATGCCAGTCATCTATTTTATCCCCAAGGTACACAAAAATGTGCATCAACCCCCTGGCCGGCCTATCATATCTGCTCGCAATAGCCTGTTAGAGAACATGAGTAGATACATCGATTTTTTCCTACAGGACTTTGTGAGAGGCCTACCCTCTTTCATCTTGGACACCAGTGATCTGTTGAGAAAATTAAATGACTTTGCATGGAGTCCGAGTTATGTTATGATTTCCATGGATGTGACCTCACTTTATACCAGTATCATCCACACTGATGGTTTAAAGGCCACACAACATTTTCTAGACAAGAGAGACATTGGTTTCCAAGAACATTCTAAAATGGTTTATGACATGATCACAATTTGTCTTGAAAATAACATATTTTTATTCGCTAATCAACTTTTCTTGCAGACCCGGGGTGTGGCAATGGGGGCCTGCTTTTCTCCTAGTTACGCCTGTCTCCACATGGGGTACTGGGAGGAGCAGGTCCTTATGAAACAACATGCTGACACCATGAACACTAAGGTCAAGCTTTGGTTAAGGTACATAGATGACCTTCTCATAATATGGGATGGTACTGAAGATGAGGCTGTACAGTTCATAGAGATATTGAACACTAACAACTTTAATATCCAATTTACCAGCACTCTCAGTAGGTCATCTATTGTCTTCCTAGATGTTGAGGTGTATGTACAGGCAGGTAAACTTCAAACCAAATTACACCGTAAACCTACAGCGGGGAATACACTGCTGCATGCAGAGAGTCAACATCCTGCACACCTGATTCGTAGCATCCCTTACGGGGAAATGCTTCGTATTCGAAGAATTTGCAGCAATGATTTTGATTGCCGGATGGCACAAACCCTCTGTAGAGAACGCTTTTTGCAAAGAGGCTATAAACCAGCAATTATTGACAGTGCTATGGTGAGGGCCAACAAGATAGATAGAACCACACTCCTGGGCTCAGGTAGTGTTCGACCCGTAATTTCAACAGCAAGGTCAGGGGAGGAGACAAGGCTAATAATGACTTACAATAGTCAACACAAAAGTATCTTCAAAATAGTCAAGGACAATTGGTTCCTGGTCTCCAGTGACCCAGTCATTGGTTCTCAATTTAGCCCGCGGCCTAGCATTACCTACCGGAAGGCACGGGCTATGCAGGACAGTCTTGTGTCCAGCAGCCCAGAGGTAGCTCAAGCCTCATGGCTCAGTGGCAGTAAAGGTTTTTTGAGGTGCTCAAGTTGCAAAGCATGCAAACATGGCATCAGTAAAACAGAGGTGATGACTCCTCTTTCTCCCTTTCCTATCAAAATTAAACAGAAACTAAACTGTAAATCAGAGTTTGCTGTTTACGTCCTGGAATGCCCATGCGGGTTGAGGTATGTGGGAAGTACCCGACCGCATGTTCACAAGCGGATATTACAACATCTGCGAGCTATTACGCATGCAGACGCTACGTACCCGGTAGCCAGGCATTTTGAAAGCCAACATGGAAAGGATGCTTCCCTATTGAAATATTTTGTGATAGATTGTGTTCCTCCCCAAAGGAGAGGTGGTGATCGGGAGTCTCTGTTGCGAAAATTGGAGACCCGATATATAATCCTATTAGACACCAAGGCACCACAGGGTCTTAACATTGGGGAGGACTGCCACACCTATCTTTAGGTCCCAAATGTCCATTTGATGCCAGTGACATGGTTTTGTGCATCTCTTTTATGCCCACTCTGCCAGTTTGTATATATGAAGTTTAACCTGTATTACTGCAATGTGTCTTATTTTATGAAATTGCTCTGATGCTTATTAACTGTTTCCCTAGTCATCTCCATGACCATTATTTTAATTCACCAATCAAATATAGCACTAACAGTGGGAGCACTTTATTCCATCACAGTGTTTTAGTAAAATGCGTATTTTGCACATATGTATTCTCCAACATAGGCCTGCGGGGGTACTAGCCCACTGGGGCTTTATTACACTGTATTCAATTAGGAGTCCATGACATACGGAACCTTAATTTTCATTGTGTTTTGTACAGAGTTTTGGTGTTTTTAATGGTTATATTTTTAACATATATATGACTATTTATTGGCTTTAGCTTTTATCACATTTTAAAGGTTATGTTTGCCGTTGCCATATGAACTCTTGTAAATAGATGTCAGCATTATTTGGATTGAAGTGTAGATGTTTGATAACTATGCTCACCATATATTGCTTATGACTCGCAGTAACTATTCTGGTAAACACTTGTGCTAATTCTGACATTTATGTCGTTATGCAACACTCTAAACGTTTGGGAACCATGAGAGCATTTTGTTTGTTTCCATTAACACGTGATGGTATCTTGCACTTTAAATAGGTGATCAGCCCTCTTGACGCTTGTCATGTGATCAAGGCTATCTCTAGCCGAAACGCGTCATGGCGGACTGGTGCTGGGCTAGCACTCAATAATAATATTTGCACTTTCCTTGGGTCTCGCTGCTCTTGTTTTGCTCGACGGCGACTGCTGCTGCTGTTTGCTGACCATTCGACTCGAGAGCTCTACATACCTCATATATATATATATATATATATATATATATATATATAGATATAGTTAAACATCTCATAATTGACTTGATGTCTATTATATGTATTAAATGGCTCACAGCACTTACAAACCCTGGATATTGACTCTGGGGATTGTAGGGGGTGTCCTGCTCATGCAGGGCACCCTCACACTTATAACCTAGCACTCTGCCATCAGGATTGAAAGGCCTTTATGGGTGACTTATAGGTTTTAAGTGCAGTGACCCAGATATAAGGAAACTTATATTTGTTGTAAGTGGTGCTAGCACCAATTCACACAGGCTGCAATGGCAGGCCTGTAGTCACAGTTTGAGAAGTTTCTCATGGGTGGCATAACACTACTTGCTGCAGCCCGTGGGAGACCCCTGGGGTACCTACGCCCTGGGTACCACAGGACCGTATACCAAGGTCTTACTAGGGTACCCCAGTAGCCAATTGTGGAAGTACCAAAGTACTTACCATAACACATTTAGTGAAAAAGCACAGTGACTGGGGTCCTGTTTCGCAGGATCCCTGTCAGACTAGGCACAAAACAGAACACCACCAGCAGAAAGTGGGGGCAACCATGAAAGTGGATTCTCATTTCATTTTAAAGCTTTATTCGACATTTGTCATAAAAGCGTTCACCTAACCCTAATACAATAAATACTACATATAAAAATAGTTCTAAAAATACATATTAAACATTAAATGTCGAATTAATACATGATAAAAATACATCTGATTACATCAGATTATCACAATTCTTAAAAAATAAATTTTCTAGGATAAAATACAATAATCCATATGACAAAATGCAAAATACATAATTTCTTTAGGATGCAATTGCCATTAACGATCGGGTACGAATTAGCCATGACCAGGCTAAAAATTTTGCTACCCCAACCACAAGCAATGTAGAACAATCTGTTTCAAGTATCCTGAGGGCTTCAGATTGGCTACGGGTTCCCAAGATTGAGCACACAGGTTTTAACCATTTACGTCTGGGAGACGAGTACAGAGGACAACAAAACAGAAGATGGGAAATGTGTTCAGTTTGTTCATTACAATGGTGACAATATTCATCCCATGCCGGGGACCAGTGCTTCTTAAACGCGTTCAGCGGAAGTGTACCTATGCGAAATTGAAAATAAAGTTTTCTATCATGGGGTTTTTCAATAATGTCCCAAAAAGATTCGCAAAAAGGGTACATTTTTATATTTAAGAAGCGGGATGTTAAATTTGAGCTTGTACTGTCACTAAACATTGTAAGATATACCATTTCCCAATATAGGTCTTTTAACTTTGTCTTTGTTGGGAAGCAGGTTACATCTTTAGTTTCCCACAGATAGTCCAATTTCAGTTTTATTAGGAGTCCCCGAAGCTCCCTTAACCATGGAATACTGTGGAAGCGATCAAATTTGATGACATCCTTCAATGCTGCTGCATAATGGCTTAATTCTGGGGTCACCATAATCCGTCTCCAATATAGGAGAGGGCGTAACCTCGCTATGTCCTCTATAGATTTTCTTCCCAGATCCAGTTTTAGCGGGGTTGTCGGTGTACTTTGGGGGACCATCACAATCCCTCGTTTTCAGCTCGTCCCAGTTCTCTCAAATTTGAAAAACCCCATAGTTCAGAGCCATATAAACAAGCCCCCAGGACTTTCATAGAATAAATTTCCAGCACACTGTTTACTGGCTTTGTCAGTGAGGTGCGGTGTTTAAGTGTAATTGCGCCTGCTAGCTGCCTAAACTTTAATAAGGTTGTGGTTATGTGTTGCTTCCAGCTCATATTTTCTTGAAGGGTGATGCCTAGGTAAGAAAAAGAATCCACTCTTTCTAATGGTGTACCTTTGTATTTTATTACACCTTTAAAGGTGGACTGCTGGTTGAGGCACATGAATTTTGTTTTGGTGGTGTTCAATTCAAGACCCCTCCCATCGCAAAATACACCAAAGGCGTCCACCACTTTTTGGAGCCCACTAGGGGTGCGGGAAAGTAAGAGTGTATCGTCCGCAAACATGAGGACTGGTACACGAGAGCCAGCAATTACTGGGGCGTCACTAGCAACCTTCTCTAGATGTTCAACAATACCATTTATATAAATAGAGAAAAGGGTTGGCGCTAGGACACACCCTTGTCTTACCCCACGTTCTACTGGGAAGGGATCAGTTACTTCTCCTTGTTTGCCCCATCTTATTCTTGCGAAATTATTTTCGTGAAGACGAACAAGGAGTGTAAGCAATTCCTGGCTTAAGCCTACTTCCGCCAAGGTCTGCCAGAGTTTTTCCCTGGGGACCAAGTCGAAAGCGGCTTTTAAGTCCACAAAGACTGCATACAATGTCCCCTGCTTTAAAGTAACGTTTCTCCAGTAGATGGTTAAGAAGTGGAGGACTTGGTCAACGCTACTAGTTAAGGGACGAAACCCAGCTTGATAAGGTGACAAAATGTTTTTTCCGTCAATCCATTGCTGCAGTTTGTTTTGGACTAATCGGCCCATTAGTTTTTGTGCTGTATCGATCAGACTAATGGGTCTATAGTTTTTAGCCTGGGATCGATCACCTTTCTTATATATGGGAATAATTTCAGCTCCCTTCCATGAAGCAGGCACTTTCCCTCCCATAGCCACCGCATTAGCCAGCATTGCAAAATAGGTGCACCAGGACTTCCAATCCGATAGAAAAATATCTGCCGGAATTCCATCCATACCTGGAGCTTTACCCCCTGCTACACAATCCAGTACGATACTCACATCCCCCTCAACAAATATAGGTGATTTGTAATAGACTTGATGAGGAGGGCAATCATTATTAAACATAGGACTACGAGCATACTGTGGTTGGAAGTATTCTACCCAATTGCTTTTCGGAACATAATTAGTGGGCTGGGGTGCTATGCCACCCTTTGCCCATTTTACTGAGGCCCAGAAACGCTTGGAATCCTTGGAGGCACACGCCTCCTTGAGTTCTTGCCAACAATCCTCATCCCAGCGCTTCTTTGCTATTTTTTGGGCCTGTCTATACTGGTTTCTCGCGAGCCTTACTGCTTCAGCACTTCCTAATCTTAGTTTCATACTGAGATTATCTCGTGCTACCCTACAGCTCTTATCATACCACCCTCTGGTCTCTTGGACCTTTTTCTTTTTACTTGAGGCTACTGTTTTAACAAAAAAACTTTGAATTTTGGAAAACAGTTTCTCGTGAGCAGCCATCATGTAGTCTGTGAAGTCAGTCATCCCATAATGGGACTTAATCTTAGAGACTTCATCCACCACTATTTCCTTTAAGGTCTCTATTTTTGCAATGTCCTCTAGGAGCATACTCCACTTCAAGTGGCGGAGGTTATTTGAGCTTACAAGGTCTTGTGTAACCATCTGATCCCCTCTTGGGTGGTCGGGCAATTCATGGTAGGGATGGAGTGTCAGGCACAAAGGATTGTGGTCACTTTTCTATTTTGTCCTTCACTTCCATATCTACCAATTTATCCCAAGCTCTTACATCCAGTAGTATATAGTCTATTCTACTGGCCGATCGACCATTATCAAAAGTATTTTTCCCCATAGAATCTGACGGTACCCGCCCATTTACTGCTCTGAGCCCTCTAGAAAGACAAAAGCTTTTCAGTTGAATTGCTACTGTGCTCCATTTTTTAATTACTGGGATATCTAATTGAGGAATTCTCCACTTGGTATCCTCATCTTCTGCCAGGATTCTATCCTCCTCGCCCATGGGTTCGAAGGTGGTATTAAAATCCCCGCCTATTATTATATGGAGTGACACTGGTAGCATTTCAGTATGATGCTCAAGGGTCGTTAAGGTCTCTGATAGTTTACCCCTAGCAACTCCCCTGGAATAGAGATTAAACAGGGCCAATTGTTGCCCATTTTGCCAGTTAATGTCCAGTGCTAGAATATCATTGGAGGGTATAGACCTTCGCTTGACCACGCTTTTCAAAGTTTGGCGTACCCAAATTAACAAGCCCCCAGAGGGACGACCCACTCGGTTTTTTATGGCCGGAACATAAAAATTCAAATACCCTTGCCGGAAAATTGGTGTAAGCGACCAAGTTTCTTGCAACATGACAATGTCGTAGTGGTCGATAAAGTCGACCCAATCTGGGATATTTAGCTTATTTGTGATTCCCGCTATATTCCAAGAGATAATAGATAATGGCGATATGGCCTTTTGGTGGCATATCTGGACAATATCAGGGGTATTTACTGTTTCTATGAGATCTATGCCTGGGGCTACGACTCCACTCAATGATGATAACTTCTCAATTACCTCTAATACTCTTTTTTGTTCTATCTGGACTCTATTTAGTTCCTCTGGAACAGGGGTGGAGGGTACATTAGAGACCAGGGATAGTTTATGTGATAGAGGCTCGTCTGAAGAAAGGGTCTTAACATATCGTTGGTCCAACTGGACTTCAGGAGGAACAGGAGATGCACATACGAGTCAATCACATGCATTTAAGTCAGTTAACACTGAGTAATGGTTATTCTACTTTCCTACAGAAGGGATGAGTGAGAAAAGCTTGATGAAGTCCTAATGACATGGGCAAGGCTCTCGTGAGGATACATACATGTTACATACAAATCAGGCCTAATTGTAAGAGGTGCACTAACAGTCTAGAGAGTGTGTGCAAGGCTTAGGGCCTAGGTAACTAATATTACTGAACAGTAATAATGACAGAGTGTGCAAGACCATCAAAAATATTTTAGCAAATGCATTGACAGTCACATGAACAAAAATAATAGGAATGCAATAGAAGGGCATCATCAGTTCTGTTGTCTAGCAAGCTACATGTAAATGATTCAATCAATGAATCAAAGGCATTTGTAAAGTGTGCATCTGCCTCAATCAAAGCATCCCATGCTTAAAAGCTATGAAGACTAATATCAGACGGATTCAGAAAAGGGGGTGGTGATGAACAGAGTGCCTGAATTAAGCAGACCACTCTTACCCAGTCCAAAGATCAGGGCTTGATCCATCACCGTTTTTTAGCTCACTGCACCATCCCAGCTCAGAACTTGGCTATATGCAAATTAGTCTGTTCCTGTCCCAGTGCATGATGGGAACAGGGCAAACCAAACTACTAAGCCAATTCTTGTACTGGGAAGGAAACAAGCTTCCGGGGACCGGTTTCTGCCATTTCAGGCGTCGTCGGCCCGGCTTGCTTGAATCCTGATGGTGCAATGAGCAAGGGACTCACATCTGAGTATACCCTTCCACGCTTATGGTGGACAAAATGATTCAGAAAAGGGGGTGGTGATGAACAGAGTGCCTGAATTAAGCAGACCACTCTTACCCAGTCCAAAGATCAGGGCTTGATCCATCACCGTTTTTTAGCTCACTGCACCATCCCAGCTCAGAACTTGGCTATACGCAAATTAGTCTGTTCCTGTCCCAGTGCATGATGGGAACAGGGCAGACCAAACTACCAAGCCAATTCTTCACCAGAAAGAAGACAAGCTATCGGGGACCGGTTTCTGGCATTTCAGCCTCGTCAGCCCGGCTTGCTTGAATCCTGATGGTGCAATGAGCAAGGGACTCACATCTGAGTATACCGTTCCACGCTTATGGT
Source organism: Lissotriton helveticus (assembly GCF_964261635.1). Taxonomy (NCBI): domain Eukaryota; kingdom Metazoa; phylum Chordata; class Amphibia; order Caudata; family Salamandridae; genus Lissotriton; species Lissotriton helveticus. The sequence continues at coordinate 230,710,682 of NC_136061.1, read as the reverse complement.
GGACAAAATGATTCAGAAAAGGGGGTGGTGATGAACAGAGTGCCTGAATTAAGCAGACCACTCTTACCCAGTCCAAAGATCAGGGCTTGATCCATCACCGTTTTTTAGCTCACTGCACCATCCCAGCTCAGAACTTGGCTATATGCAAATTAGTCTGTTCCTGTCCCAGTGCATGATGGGAACAGGGCAAACCAAACTACCAAGCCAATTCTTGTACTGGGAAGGAAACAAGCTTCCGGGGACCGGTTTCTGCCATTTCAGGCGTCGTCGGCCCGGCTTGCTTGAATCCTGATGGTGCAATGAGCAAGGGACTCACATCTGAGAATACCCTTCCACGCTTATGGTGGACAAAATGATTCAGAAAAGGGGGTGGTGATGAACAGAGTGCCTGAATTAAGCAGACCACTCTTACCCAGTCCAAAGATCAGGGCTTGATCCATCACCGTTTTTTAGCTCACTGCACCATCCCAGCTCAGAACTTGGCTATATGCAAATTAGTCTGTTCCTGTACCAGTGCATGATGGGAACAGGGCAAACCAAACTACCAAGCCAATCCTTGTACTGGGAAGGAAACAAGCTTCCGGGGACCGGTTTCTGCCATTTCAGGCGTCGTCGGCCCGGCTTGCTTGAATCCTGATGGTGCAATGAGCAAGGGACTCACATCTGAGTATACCCTTCCACGCTTATGGTGGACAAAATGATTCAGAAAAGGGGGTGGTGATGAACAGAGTGCCTGAATTAAGCAGACCACTCTTACCCAGTCCAAAGATCAGGGCTTGATCCATCACCGTTTTTTAGCTCACTGCACCATCCCAGCTCAGAACTTGGCTATATGCAAATTAGTCTGTTCCTGTCCCAGTGCATGATGGGAACAGGGCAAACCATAATACCAAGCCAATTCTTGTACTGGGAAGGAAACAAGCTTCCGGGGACCGGTTTCTGCCATTTCAGGCGTCGTCGGCCCGGCTTGCTTGAATCCTGATGGTGCAATGAGCAAGGGACTCACATCTGAGTATACCCTTCCACGCTTATGGTGGACAAAATGATTCAGAAAAGGGGGTGGTGATGAACAGAGTGCCTGAATTAAGCAGACCACTCTTACCCAGTCCAAAGATCAGGGCTTGATACATCACCGTTTTTTAGCTCACTGCACCATCCCAGCTCAGAACTTGGCTATATGCAAATTAGTCTGTTCCTGTCCCAGTGCATGATGGGAACAGGGCAAACCAAACTACCAAGCCAATTCTTGTACTGGGAAGGAAACAAGCTTCCGGGGACCGGTTTCTGCCATTTCAGGCGTCGTCGGCCCGGCTTGCTTGAATCCTGATGGTGCAATGAGCAAGGGACTCACATCTGAGTATACCCTTCCACGCTTATGGTGGACAAAATGATTCAGAAAAGGGGGTGGTGATGAACAGAGTGCCTCAATTAAGCAGACCACTCTTACCCAGTCCAAAGATCAGGGCTTGATCCATCACCATTTTTTAGCTCACTGCACCATCCCAGCTCAGAACTTGGCTATATGTAAATTAGTCTGTTCCTGTCCCAGTGCATGATGAGAACAGGGCAAACCAAACTACAAAGCCAATTCTTGTACTGGGAAGGAAACAAGCTTCCAGGGACCGGTTTCTGCCATTTCAGGCGTCGTCGGCCCGGCTTGCTTGAATCCTGATGGTGCAATGAGCAAGGGACTCACATTAGTCCCTTGCTCACTGCTCCATCAGGATGAAATGCCAGAAACCGGTCCCCGGTAGCTTGTCTCCTTTCTGGTGAAGAATTGGCTTGGTAGTTTGGTCTGCCCTGTTCCCATGATGCACTGGGCCAGGGACAGACTAATTTGCATATAGCCAGGTTCTGAGCTGGGATGGGGCAGTGAGCTAAATAACGGTGATGGATCAAGCCCTGATCTTTGGACTGGGTAAGAGTGGTCTGCTTAATTCAGACACTCTGTTCATCACCACCCCGTTTTCTGAATCGTTTTTGGCCACTATAGGTGTGGCAGGGTATACTCAGACATGAGTCCCTTGCTCACTGCTCCATCAGGATTCAAGCAAGCCGGGCCGACGAGGCTGAAATGCCAGAAACCGGTCCCCGGTAGCTTGTCTCCTTTCTGGTGAAGAATTGGCTTGGTAGTTTGGTCTGCCCTGTTCCCATGATGCACTGGGCCAGGGACAGACTAATTTGCATATAGCCAGGTTCTGAGCTGGGATGGGGCAGTGAGCTAAATAACGGTGATGGATCAAGCCCTGATCTTTGGACTGGGTAAGAGTGGTCTGCTTAATTCAGACACTCTGTTCATCACCACCCCCTTTTCTGAATCGTTTTTGGCCACTATAGGTGTGGCAGGGTATACTCAGACATGAGTCCCTTGCTCACTGCTCCATCAGGATTCAAGCAAGCCGGGCCGACGAGGCTGAAATGCCAGAAACCGGTCCCCGGTAGCTTGTCTCCTTTCTGGTGAAGAATTGGCTTGGTAGTTTGGTCTGCCCTGTTCCCATGATGCACTGGGCCAGGGACAGACTAATTTGCATATAGCCAGGTTCTGAGCTGGGATGGGGCAGTGAGCTAAATAACGGTGATGGATCAAGCCCTGATCTTTGGACTGGGTAAGAGTGGTCTGCCTAATTCAGACACTCTGTTCATCACCACCCCCTTTTCTGAATCGTTTTTGGCCACTATAGGTGTGGCAGGGTATACTCAGACATGAGTCCCTTGCTCACTGCTCCATCAGGATTCAAGCAAGTCGGGCCGACGAGGCTGAAATGCCAGAAACCGGTCCCCGGTAGCTTGTCTCCTTTCTGGTGAAGAATTGGCTTGGTAGTTTGGTCTGCCCTGTTCCCATGATGCACTGGGCCAGGGACAGACTAATTTGCATATAGCCAGGTTCTGAGCTGGGATGGGGCAGTGAGCTAAATAACGGTGATGGATCAAGCCCTGATATTTGGACTGGGTAAGAGTGGTCTGCTTAATTCAGACACTCTGTTCATCACCACCCCCTTTTCTGAATCGTTTTTGGCCACTATAGGTGTGGCAGGGTATACTCAGACATGAGTCCCTTGCTCACTGCTCCATCAGGATTCAAGCAAGCCGGGCCGACGAGGCTGAAATGCCAGAAACCGGTCCCCGGTAGCTTGTCTCCTTTCTGGTGAAGAATTGGCTTGGTAGTTTGGTCTGCCCTGTTCCCATGATGCACTGGGCCAGGGACAGACTAATTTGCATATAGTCAGGTTCTGAGCTGGGATGGGGCAGTGAGCTAAATAACGGTGATGGATCAAGCCCTGATCTTTGGACTGGGTAAGAGTGGTCTGCTTAATTCAGACACTCTGTTCATCACCACCCCCTTTTCTGAATCTTTTTTGGCCACTATAGGTGTGGCAGGGTATACTCAGACATGAGTCCCTTGCCCACTGCTCCATCAGGATTCAAGCAAGCCGGGCTGACGAGGCTGAAATGCCAGAAACCGGTCCCCGGTAGCTTGTCTCCTTTCTGGTGAAGAATTGGCTTGGTAGTTTGGTCTGCCCTGTTCCCATGATGCACTGGGCCAGGGACAGACTAATTTGCATATAGCCAGGTTCTGAGCTGGGATGGGGCAGTGAGCTAAATAACGGTGATGGATCAAGCCCTGATCTTTGGACTGGGTAAGAGTGGTCTGCTTAATTCAGACACTCTGTTCATCACCACCCCCTTTTCTGAATCGTTTTTGGCCACTATAGGTGTGGCAGGGTATACTCAGACATGAGTCCCTTGCTCACTGCTCCATCAGGATTCAAGCAAGCCGGGCCGACGAGGCTGAAATGCCAGAAACCGGTCCCCGGTAGCTTGTCTCCTTTCTGGTGAAGAATTGGCTTGGTAGTTTGGTCTGCCCTGTTCCCATGATGCACTGGGCCAGGGACAGACTAATTTGCATATAGCCAGGTTCTGAGCTGGGATGGGGCAGTGAGCTTAATAACGGTGATGGATCAAGCCCTGATCTTTGGACTGGGTAAGAGTGGTCTGCTTAATTCAGACACTCTGTTCATCACCACCCCCTTTTCTGAATCGTTTTTGGCCACTATAGGTGTGGCAGGGTATACTCAGACATGAGTCCCTTGCTCACTGCTCCATCAGGATTCAAGCAAGCCGGGCCGACGAGGCTGAAATGCCAGAAACCGGTCCCCGGTAGCTTGTCTCCTTTCTGGTGAAGAATTGGCTTGGTAGTTTGGTCTGCCCTGTTCCCATGATGCACTGGGCCAGGGACAGACTAATTTGCATATAGCCAGGTTCTGAGCTGGGATGGGGCAGTGAGCTAAATAACGGTGATGGATCAAGCCCTGATCTTTGGACTGGGTAAGAGTGGTCTGCTTAATTCAGACACTCTGTTCATCACCACCCCCTTTTCTGAATCTTTTTTGGCCACTATAGGTGTGGCAGGGTATACTCAGACATGAGTCCCTTGCTCACTGCTCCATCAGGATTCAAGCAAGCCGGGCTGACGAGGCTGAAATGCCAGAAACCGGTCCCCGATAGCTTGTCTTCTTTCTGGTGAAGAATTGGCTTGGTAGTTTGGTCTGCCCTGTTCCCATGATGCACTGGGCCAGGGACAGACTAATTTGCATATAGCCAGGTTCTGAGCTGGGATGGGGCAGTGAGCTAAATAACGGTGATGGATCAAGCCCTGATCTTTGGACTGGGTAAGAGTGGTCTGCTTAATTCAGACACTCTGTTCATCACCACCCCCTTTTCTGAATCGACTAATATCAGACGGCAGCCACCGTGAGAGTAAATCAGAGTCAAACAGCAAAGTTTTTAAGTCTCTTTTAAAAATGGCGACTGACTGTGCTCTGCGGTGTTTGAGCAGCAGAGTATTCCATAGCTTGGCTGCTAGTATGCGAAGGAACTGTATCCACGTCAAGCTTTAGAGAATTAGGAACCAGCATCAGGCTCAGGATATTATACCAAGGTGCTCTGCGTTGCTTCTACAGACACAGTATGTCTCTCAGATAGAAAACGCCTTTCCTTGCAAGTGCTCTAAAAGCAAACATAAGGGCTTTCAATGTAATGCATTAAACGACAGGAAGCCAGTGTAACAGCTTCAGGTGGGGGGAGATATGCTTTCAAAAAGAAACTCATTGAATAAGTCTAGCCACTACATTTTGAATGATTAACGTTGAAAAGCTAACCGGTTGTGCATGGAACAGATATAGAAGCAAGGAAAAAGCAGAGTTGGATACATCTGCTTTCTGGCATGTTTGGTTGAGACGGACAAGTTACTTATGTTCAGTAATGCCTTTACTGGTAGAGACATTATCTAGTGGCAGATTCCTTACCTGTGAACTTCCCAGGCATCAGACTGCATCCAGAAGATTTTTCTTGAGCAGCCCCTGCATGCCAATAGGTGGTGTCGGTCTACTCTGGGTGACGTCATCAGCGTTGTCTCCGTCATCATGATGCCTGCGTCGTCTATATAGACACCACCTCAGGGTGCTGACGTCAGTACTTTTTACGACTTTCCACGCCAAAAGTGCAGAGCCATGAAGGTGACTGACAACAGTGTGTTTAGACAACTATGGCCCTGAAGGGGAAAGCCCTGATATGAATAACTAATCTGCAGTGCAGGGAAGATGGGTGGGTCGGTAAGGAATCTGCAGCTAAATCATGTCTGTACCAAATAAGGCGTTACCAAAGATAAGTAACTTGTCCATACGATACAGACATATAGCCACAGATTCCTTACCTGTGAACAGATACCCAAGCAATACCATCCTCGGAGAAGGGACTGTGGAAAAGTGTAAAACAGAAAATCCTGTAGGACCGAATGGCCAAAGAGGCCTTCCCTACGTACCTGATTGTCCAGGCAATAATGCTTGGCAAACGTGTGAAGTGAGGCCCACGTAGCTGACTGGCAGATGTTGAGGCCCGGGACCAAAGCTGGAGAGCCGTGGTGGTTGCCTTAGCTCTGGTACAATAAGCTATGAGGCCTACAGGCTTTTTCTTTGCCACAGTGTAACAGATCTTAAAGCAGAGGAAAATCCATCGGAGATGGTCCTCTTCTGCACAGCACGTCCCTTTCTTTGCTCCAATGTACTCCACAAAAAATTGGTCTTTAGTACGTTTCAGGCAGAAGGACAATGCTATTTTTGGCCTAGACTGTGGAGACTTTCTCCTTCCTTAGAAAGGTGTGGAGGAGCATACAAGGTGGACAAGGTGACAGACTTCCCTAGGTGGGAAGGTATTACCACTTTAGACAAAAAAGAAGCCCTAGTGCAGAGCGCTACTACGTCTGGGTAGACAGTCAGGTAAGGAGACAGAAATTATTGCCACTAAAAAGGCTGTCTTGATGGTAAGCAGCCGGAGGAGGCAATTGTGTAGTGACTCAAAGGGTGACACATTATATACGTGAGGACAAAATTAAGGTCCCATTTGGGCACGACAAAAGGTGAAGGGGGAAACAAATGTGTAAGCCTCTTCAGAAATCTATTTACAATAGGAGACTTGAATAGTAATGGTTGGTCTGGCAACTGTAGAAAGGCAGAAAGGGGCAAAAGGTAACCTTTTAGAGTGCCCAGAGCAGAGCCCTGCTGGGCAAGAGTCAGGATGAAAAGAATGATATCAGAAAGGGAGGCAGATAGAGGGTATACAGACCAGTCTGTATAATATTTATGAAATTTGTGCCATCAGCAGGCATAGATCGATTTTGTAGATGGACGCCTGGCTGCCAGAATAACTTTGCATATTTCGGGAGGAAGGCGAAATGCTATCATATGTCACCCCAAAATCTCCACGTAAGGAGGTGGAGGGTTGACAGGTTCTGATAGAGGACCTTCCCCTCCTTCTGTGACAGAAGATCCTCTCCAATGGGGCGGCCTGATTGGAGGATCGATACTCACCTGCAGAAGCTTGGGATACCAAACTCTCCGTGCCCAGTCCGGAGCCACAAGCCCGGTCGCTCCTGGTCTTCTTGAGCACTCTGGATAGAAGTGGTACGGGTGGAAAGGCATAGTAGGGCTCAGCTCCACTCAAGACAAAAGGTGTCGCCAAGCAAGAGCCTCCTTGGAAACTCCAATGCACAAAACTGCTGTTATTATGCGTTCTCTTAGGAGGTGAACAGATCTAACCAACAAGCTACCCACTGCTGAGAAAGTCCTTGCTCCACCTCTTATCTGATCTTCACCTCTTCCAGATGGCCGCCCCAACCCAGAAGTGACGCATCTGTTACCACTGTGACATCTGGGTGGGGAAGGGAGAGGGGTCTGTCTCTGACCCAGTTGTGGTTTGTCAGCCACCACTGCAGATCGTTCGCAGTGCCATCCAATATCTGAAAGAGGTCAGTGAGATTTCCCTGATGCTGCACTCATTGGAACTTCAGGTCCCACTGCAGAGCACTCATGTGCCGTCTGGCACCATCCACAAGCAGGATGCAGGAGGCCACGAGGCCCAGCAGCCTCAAAGTAATTCTCACCAAAATCCAGGATAGAGGTTGAAACATCGGTATCATAGCCTGAAAATCCTGGACTCGCTGCTCAGGAGGATAAGCCCAAAACTGCACTGTGTCCAGAACTGCTCAGATGAAAGGGAGCATCTGAGAGGGAGTCATGTGTGACTTCGGCACATTGATAGTGAACCCCAGGGAAAGAAGGAGGTTTGCTGTAGTCTGCAGGTGGGGGATGACTGCCCGGGACGAGCCCGCCTTCCACAACCAGTCGTCGAGATAGGTGAAGACTGAACCTGAGTAAGAGTGAGAGGATCTTGAACTTTTCCTTTTTGAGGAAGTAATTGAGGGCTCTGAGCTCAAGCTCGAGGATTGGACGAAGGCCTCCATCCTTTTTGGGGAACAAAAAGTAGCAGGAATAGCAACCACAGCCTATTTCTGGCACCAGAACCCTCTCTATGGCTACTATGGCCAAGAGAGTTGCGGCTTCCTCTCGAAGTAGAACAAGGTTATCCAATCATTTTATGTAGGAGGCATCGAGGGAGGCGTAGCCCCTTGAAAACATCTGTAGAACCCACCCGTCTGAGGTGATGTACAGCCAGTGGTGGAGTTGAAGGCAGATCCTACCACCAACTCGACACCCATGATCTGGGAGGATCAGACTAAGAGGGTTTGGAGGTGGACGAGGGAGGGGCTTTGTGGCCTGCCCAGACCTATGGCCGCCCGACCCACAGGGTTGGGATGAACCATGCCCACGGCCACGCAGAGGTTGCTGTAATTGCACAGTCCTCTGGCTTGGATAGGGCTGGCGTGGCTGGAAGCCCCTTCTGTAGCCACGAAAGTAGAGTAAGGTGAACACAGAACGGGATGTTACAGAAAGGCCCAAGGACTTTACTGTAGTCCACGTCTCCAAGCGCTCTAGTGCCGCGCCTGCCCTATCTCTGAAGAGACAGGAGCCATCTAAGGGTATGTTCATAAATTTGGCTCGGACATCCCCAGAGAAGGCATACATTCTCAGCCAGGTGCGGCGCCAGATGGCCACAGTCTAGGAAAATGTTCAGCCCAGCGAGTGTGCTGTGTCGAGGCCACAGCGGATGGTAAACTTCACTGCATCTCTCCTGTCTACAACAGCTTGGGAGAGGACAGCTCTGGCCTCCTCCGGGACTTGTGGCAGCACATGCGCAACCATTTACCATAAAGAATTAGAGTAATGATGCAAAGGCCATGCAGTATTTACCGACCGCAAAGCTACGCTGGTGGAAGAGAAAATTCTCTTTCCCGGAGCTATCCAGTCTTATGGATCCCCTATTCGGTGGTGCGGAAGGTAACACATCACAAGAAGTAGACACTTGGACCACCAAGATCTCGCGGGTTGGATGAGATGTGAGGAAAGCTGGGTCACCCGGTGCAAGGCAGTGACAGCAAGCAATGGTTCTATTCACAGGAGCCCCTGTGCTGGGCTTGGACCAAGTGCTCAGAGGAAAAGTAGTTAAAGCCTTATTAAATGGCAGCAAGGGTTCCGAATTGGAGACGCCAGGCTGAAGGATCTCCATCAAAACATTGTTTTTGACTGCCACAGTAGGAAGCTGTGGGTCCAGGACCTACACAGATCTTCGTAGCACCACAGCAAAAAAAGCTCCTTCCTCCATAACCAGGTTAGGGAGAGAAAGAATGCCAGGCTCTGGAGAGGTATCCAAGCCATTGGCATCACCCAGTTGCTCATACCAGTCTATTTCTTCAGTATAAGGCAGGATTTCTAAGGGATCCTGCAACTCCTCCTAATCTTCCTCCAATCCTAGCCCTTCCAAATAAGGCTGAGGATGTGACAGTCTGATGGCTCTGCCACGCCGGCTAGCTCAGTGTCGTCGGGGATAAGAATGTGTGCTGGCGATGATGGGAGTCTCGGTGTTGAACGTGGCACCGGGGAAGGTAACGTAGGAGGTACAATCGGCACAAATTCGGAACTGATTCATGGGGAGCAAAAGGCGCCGGGCCAGAGCTGATGGAGCGGAACCTGATGGAACTCCTTCAACTGAGCTTGCGGGGCCCAAGCAGGGTCAGGCCACACAAAAATGGGGCACATGCATCATAACGTTTTTGCTATTGGGTAGGGGTTGCTCCCGGTACCGGAAAAGGGGGGAAATGTGGAGCCAACCCAGGTACATGCTCCGCAGAGCGGGGCCCCGAACAAAGACACCTCCGTCATGTCGGTTGACGGATGGGGTGAAGTCGCAGCATACTTCAACTTCTTGTGTTCCTTGTGGTGTTTCTTACCTGACTTCCTCTATGACTTCGAACAGGAGTTTGAAAACTTGGAGCCCGGGAGCAGTGCTCGGACCGGGAGTGGTGCTCGAACCTTCCTCTCGACCGGGAACAGATCAAGATCTCCGTGGTGCCAGACGCCAAACCGCAAGTAGCTTTAAGGACTACTTCCTCAAAGCTTTCGGAGCCATGGCACGGCTTTTGGATCCCAAAAGATTTTGGATACTACACATCAATCAAAAAATGCCAGTGTGGACAGAAAATAAAACAAGCATTTGCAATGCAATAGGTCTCGCATTAGGAAAGTTTGAGCTATTCGTATTGTAAATGACACATTTTTTACTTATGTTTTGTTTTTGAAAATAGCGCAATTAATAGCTTTGTTATTTACAATGCCAATAGTTATAACTTTCGCAAATGTGACACCTATAGCATTTGTAATGCAATATGTGTTGTATTTACGTGACTTACATGTATTGATATTACAAATAACAATGGATTTACATTTTTTTAATAATTAATACTTAAATAAAAGTTATTGTAATTTATAATGCCAATCGCTTAAACTTTTGTAAATAACTTTTGTGAAGATGATGTTCAGTGTATTTTATTGTGACAAAAATCCAAGAACAGAAGTGAAATATTAACATCTTTTTGTTACATTTGTAATAGAGCTTGAAACATTGAGAGAACATATTTGAACCAGTTGTTGTTGAAGGGCTGCACAGATTGATGCTGTGGTGACGCTGAGTGATGTTGTGGTGGCAAACGAGTGATGCTGTGACGTTCAGTGATGCTGTGGTAGCGCATAGCGATGTTGTGGTGCCCCTGAGTGATGCTGTGGTGGTGCCGAGTGATGCTGTATGCTATGCTATGTTTTGTTTTGCTATCCTATGTTTTGTTTTAATATGCTGTGCTGCTATGTTTTGCTGTCCTATGCTTTGATTTGTTATGCTATGCTATTTTTTGTTATGCTATGCTATATTTTGTTAGGCTATGCTATGTTTTGCTATGCTATGCTTTGTTATGCTATACTATGTTTTGTTATGCTATGCTATGTTTTGTTATGCTAAGCTATGTTTTTTTGTGTTTGATTGTGCTATGCTTTGTTTTGCTATGCTATGTTTTGTTATGCTATGCTATGTTTTGTTGTGTTTGGCATGCTATACTATGTTTTGCTATGCTATTATATGTTTTGTTTTGCTATGCTATGTTTTGTTGTGTTTTGTTAGGCTATGCTATGTTTTGTTGTATTTTGCTATGTTTTGTTATGCTATGTGCTGTTGTCTTTTGTTATGCTATATTGTGTTATGATATGCTATGTTTTGTTTTGCCAACCTATGCTTTGTTTTGTTATGCTATGCTATGTTTAGTTTTGCTATCCTATGCTTTGTTTTGTTATGCTATGTTTTGTTGTGTTTTGTTATGCTATGCTTTGTTGTCTATTGCTATGCTAGGCTTTGTTATGCTATGCTATGTTGTGTTATGCTGTGCTTTTTTATGTTTTATTATGCTCTGCTTTGTTTTCCTATGCTATGTTTTGTTATGCTATGTTTTGTTATGCTATGCTATGCTATGCTTTGTTATGCTATGTTTTGTTATGCTAAGCTTTGTTTTGTTATGCTATGCTATGTTGTGTTTTGTTACGCTATGCAATGTTTTGTTGTGTTTTGTTATGCTATGCTATGTTTTGCTATGCTATGCTTTGCTATGCTATGTTTTGGTGTGTTTTGTTATGCTATGATTTGTTGTTTTTTGCTAAGTTTTGTTATGCTATGTTTTGTTATGCTATGCTTTGTTTTGTTATGTTATCCTATTTATTATGTTATGCTATGTTTTGTTCTGCTAGGTTTGGTTGTGTTTTGTTATGCTATGCCATGCTTTGTTATACTATGCTATATTTTGTTTTGCTATGCTTTGTTATGTTATGCTATGCTTTGTCTTGTTATGCTATGTTTTGCTCTGTTTTGTTGTGTTTTGTTCTGCTATGTTTTGTTATACTATGCTATGTTTTGTTTTGCTATGTTTTATGCTTTGTTTTGTTATGCTATGCTTTGTTATGCTATGCTATGTTGTGTTGTATTTTGTTATGCTATGCTTTTTTGTTGTGTTTTGCTATGCTATGTTTTGTTATGCTATGCTTTGTTTTGTTATGCTATGTTATGTTTTGCTATGCTATGCTGGTGAGGGTGTGTGAGGGTGTGTTTGGGGGGTGTGAGGGTGTGTGACGGTGTGTGAGGGTGAGGGTGTGTGAGGGTGAGTGAGGGTGTGTGAAGGTGTGTGAGGGTGGGTGAGGGAGGGTGTGTGAGGGTGAGAGTGTGTGAGGGTGAGGGGTGTGAGGGGTGTGAGGGTGAGGGGTGTGAGGGTGAGTGAGGGTGAGTGAGGGTGGGTGAGGGTGAGTGAAGGTGTGTGAGGGTGAGGGGGGTGAGTGAGGGTGAGTGAGTGAGGGTGTGTGAAGGTGTGTGAGGGAGGGTGTGTGAGGGTGAGAGTGTTTGAGGGGTGTGAGGGTGAGGGTGAGAGGGTGAGTGAGGGTGTGTGAAGGTGTGTGAGGGTGCGAGGGTGTGTGAGGGTGAGGAGGAGTGAGGGTGAGGGTGGGTGTGTGAGGGTGGGTGAGGGTGAGAGGGTGAGTGAGGGTGTGTGAAGGTGTGAGGGTGTCTGAGGGTAAGGGTGAGTGAGGGTGTGAGGGTGAGTGAGGGCATGTGAGGGTAAGGGTGTGTGAGGGTGGGTAAGGGTGGGTAAGGGTGGGTGAGGGTGTGTGAGGGTGAGTGAGGTTGTGTGAGGGTGTGTGAGGGTAAGAGGGTGAATGAGGGTAAGAGGGTGAATGAGGGTGTGTGAAGGTGTGTGAGGGTGAGGGAGGGTGTGTGAGGGTGAGTGTGGGTGAGGGGTGTGAGGGTGAGGAGGTGTGAGCTTGAGGGTGTGTGAGGGTGTGAGGGTGAGAGGGTGTGTGAGGGTGAAGAGGAGTGAGGGGTGAGGGTGTGCGAGGGTCCGAAGTAAATGGTGGCAGGGCAGACATCATAAGACAGAGAGAAACACAAATGTTAAGATAACAGTGCTCGAAGGGGTTGTGAGAAGGTGGAAATGGGATGAAAGGAGAAAGGATGAAAAGTTAAGTAGGAAAGAGGCCAGAAAGGAGACACAAAGGAGTGGAGTGTGTGGCGGAAACAGGGAAAAGCAGAAAAGAATGAAGATGGATCCGAGAGGGTGCAAGTAGGGTCACATGCGGGAGAAGGAAGACTCGTTAGGAGATTATAGGTAATTTGAAGCAGTGACACAGTGACGTGCCCTCCTCCTGCTCTGCAGAGAAACCTTGTGACATTGATCCCCAGATGAGACTATTGTTACGACTCTCAAATTAAACAGCCCTAAATATCGTGATGTTTCGGGGATCCCGCAATGACATGCTCGTATAGTACAGAAAAGCACCGCCCATTACCTAAGTGCTGAGTGTGTGATTCTGGACACACCTTCTGCATTAGTTCCCATGTCTGGCATCATTTGAGCACTTAAAAGCTGGCCAGCATCAGCATTAAGCACTATACATATTACACCCTCTGCCGCATAATTTTCCAGATTGCACTAAAATAAAATCTGTCTCGGATGGATAAAAAGTTACCACAAAGTGCCGCGTTTGGTGACGCACAATAGTGGCACACAATTTCCAAAGAAGAAAGTGGTTACCTTTCAGGTGCCAGGGGCTATAGGAAGTTAGTAAACTGGTACTAAAAGGTAAATCGTTTGCCCAGTTGGTATTAATGTGTGCTTAGGCGACACAATGGTGAAAATGCACTGTCACAGGTTGCACTGTGCCACATTATCGTGCACAATGACACTTTTGTGAGGAAAAAAACATAGAAACAGAATTTGGTGGTCTGTTTTTTTAATAACAATCGAGCAAAGTTTGATAACGCGAGATTCGCCCGAGGGCAGAACAGTCATGCCGTTCACACATGCACGAATTTTCCACTGAAATGCACGCTGTGCCACAAGAGTGTAACCAGGACCTTCTACAAATTAGCAGCAATTTGAACTGAAATAATGTTCTGGTGCACACCTCATATATTAACCAAAATATATTTCTGTAAATAAAGAATGTGAATAAAAGCAAACCTCAATTCGAGAATATTCCAGGAGAGAGTCATCTTACTGTTCTATCTGCATTCATAGCCTGGCTGGTGACCTGTGCTGCGTGAGGAGGTCACACTGCTCTTCGCACGGATAATCTATTCGGGGGTGGTAGACACAAGGTACATACATGTCCACATCGCTCCGGCTACATATTATCAGCATCTCTGCAGTGTGACTGGGCGTCAACCATTAGAACACCTTCAGTCCAGCCGCGACGCATGCGCAACGGTCACGTCATGAATGATGCCAAGTTAAGACTGCCTGGCACGTCAAAGTTGGAATCGGCCCACTTGAGAGGACATCTTATGAATTTAAAATCATTTCACGAAATGCATCAAAGTAATTCATTTCTTTAGTTTCCAAACGGTAACATACAATTATAAATGAAGGGCATGCACTGCTATGAATAATACAATTAAAATAACATTTTGTTCACAAACTGCTCCCACATGGTATGATGCTCCTCCAAGGCTTGGCAAGGACACAGCCCACCTATGCAGCTGGCCCGTAGTTGTTCACTGCAGTACCCAGCTCCCAGAAGCCCCAACCCTAACAGACTCGTAGCGCGCTCACATTTCTTAGGTTATTACAAGAATCCTTCCATTTCTTAATTTTATTTTTTTATGTCCCACCTGAAAGTCAAGCCCAGTACAAGAAAGGAGGCGATTCTTTGTTGTGTTTGCATTTATTATTTATTCAGCTAGTAATACAATCCGTTCTGCCTCTAGGCGCTATGAAAATTCGAGCAGGAGACATGTGGAGAAGGTTCGGATAGGTGTGCTCCACAGCTGTTCCAAAGAGCTGGGTCCGAGGTGCGGCCAACCGCAGCCGATTGCATCCTGTGCAGTCCTGTGCGCGGATTTTCTGGAGAACAGTTTGTTGGTTGACCTGTTTGGACTTTAAATTAAGCGAGGCCAGGGTGCAACGGAAAACGAACTTATTCCGCGCAGAGAAGAGGCAGCGTGAGATATGCTGGGGACATGGAGGCACCAACAAGCTTTCAGTACGAGCCCCCTGCGAGGAGACATGGTCCCTTCACTGTGAAGGAGGCTGGACTGATAGAAACAAACAAGAGAACATATTAAACATATCCGCCATTGATAAACAGGCACGCATCAGGAGATAGTCTTAAACGTGTAGCACGCTTTCCAGTCCGTGCGTCCACTGCTTGTGGCAGTGTGTCGTCAATGCGCGCACATACAAAGCAGGGCCTTGCGGCCGTGAAAGTGAAACAGCCTGGAGCATTTGATTTGCGGCGGGGGACATTATTATTTCCTTTTTTCCACATTATTTACAATTTTACAATTGTAAAAGAGTTGTAAACGGCATTTCCTCAGCAAAACGGCAGATCCCACAAACAAAACATGAAATACAGGTAGTGGGAAATACAAGCTCTTGGCATTGCTGTGGTAGGGAGGGAGGAGAAATGCGAGACATGGCCTGGCGGCCGTGAAAAGTGTGAAGCAGGGGGCGGGGGAGCGGATTCCTTTGAAGTGAAGCTACGCTTCACTTCAAAGGCAGGAGGCAGGCTGGAGCAACAGATGGCTGGCTTTGATGTGGTGATGCGAGGCAGGCAGGCGGATAGAAGCGTGTGCACGGGACACATGCACTTCTGGAAATCTGCATTTTTTGAGGGCTTAGTTTAGCTCTTAGTTTAGCCCCTATAGTCTCGAGCTATTAATTCATGCGGAATTTAATAGTCGAGACCTAAAAAAATCTATAAAATAATTCCAGGGGGTAACTTTTCAACAGATCTGCACTGGCTGCTGCAGAAAGAAAATAAGTGACTACATACACAACGTGGACTTCACAGAGACGACCCCGATGACGTCACGTGGGGTACCAAAGCCACCTATTGGCACGCAGGGGTACTGCTCAAGAAAAATCTTCTAGATCCAGTCTGACGCTTGGGAACTTCACAGATAAGGAACCTGTGGCGAGATGTCACGATCAGATATTATTTATTATGTACCAAAGTAGAACCAGTGATAAAATATGTTTGAAGCCAGTCATTCGGTTGAATTAGGCACTTGATGACAAAATATTCAAATAAGGAATATGAAGTATCACAAATCACTGTTCATATCAAATTGAGCAAAATGTAAGATCAGCAGTCCTTTTATGGTGGAGGAAAGAAAAGCATGAATGAAATTAGACTGGACATAAATGTGAATAGATCCATCCTTATTTGCTTTTTTCTTAACTCACAAATACAAATAACAGTGCCACAGTAGAGCCCATTTAATTTATAATGAAAATAAAGACCCAACACACTTAACACTATGCTGTTGTCACTTCAATTTATTTCAGATTTTTGTTTACAATATAGCTGTCTTCATTTTCACATTTTACTCATACCTATAATTATATTTTTACATTTGGAACTCAATTGAAATATCCTAAATGTTTTCTTTACAACCAAATAAGAAAAATCGAAAATATTAACCCCAGTAAGAAAAGAAATTAAAAACTTTTTTAAAATATGTCATGAAAATAAGTCACAAAATTGTCATTAGAAACAGTGTATTTTATACATTACATATATATATATAGGCACATTTCATCAGCATATCCTATATCCAGTTTTATATAATTAAACAATATTATCCACACTCATTGAAAATTTATAAAGAATGAACTTTGGACAGTCTGGACTGAGGTTACCCTCTGTACACCACCAGTTTTGAATGGTGGAATCAACTAGAGAAAGAACCAGTGAATAAAATATCTACTGTATGGCATAGCAAAGCCACCTTCACCAAAATTTGGTGTTGGCAAGGTTACAATTCCAAAGTACAACACAACGGATAGAAGCCAGGCAATGTTTGATATTGACATGCTTCTTTGAAAACTCCAGACAACAAAATAAAGGTAGTACAATATGCCTAACTATTGAATATACACTCCAGCAACAACCAAAAAAAATATATATATATATATATATATATATATATATATGCTTCCACAGCGGTGACAATCTCGGTCACCCAAATAAGGAGAGCACTCACGGGAATTCCAAATGATATATATATATATATATATATATATATATATATATATTTTTTTTTTTTTATTAACTATGATCATACCTTGGAATGTGCATGGCCTATCTGCAAGGACTTCAAAAAAAGACAAAGGTAAATATACATTCCCAAATAAAAGACTGATGACTGAAACATGATTGAATCAGCATGAAGAATATAATACAAATGTCCAGTCCCCAAATGATAAACAATGTGTTTTATTCATTTTTTGGAAGACTATTTAAGTAAAAGCACTACAACCGTACTGTTCAAATTGTGTATTTACAAAAAGGGCATACCTTGGCTCTAAGTAAGGGACACTTTCTATTAATATTTAATTACAAGATATGCCTTAATAGTAACCATCACTAGATAAAAATCAATGTCTCCAAAATGTTTTTAAATAAAAGGTTCAGATGAGTTTTGCCCATTGATATGCTGCCACTAGACTTATTATACACAACCATGTTACTTTCTTAAGTAACACCCATAGCTATTTCCTCTCTTTGTACTATGAAGTCAGCAGTTAGAAAAAATGATAATTACATAGTTTTTTTGGTTTCCTTTCCACATACCCAAAGTGCAATTAGAATATATTCTTCCAAAAGCTCCTCTCTGTAAACAAGGCTTACATGAAGAGAAATTTGGAGTGTTGGTAATCTTTACAAATGCGCATGACACAATCCTGATCTAAAGGAACAATAAGACATTAACAGTTTAGCGGTCTGAAAACATATGTGGCCATAATAAATGGCCAATAGGCTTTAACTTCAAAGAAAGGAAAAAAATAGGAATCACAATGTAAAATCTGCAATCCAATGATGCCACTTAGCGGAGATTTGTTTGTATTGATTAAGTAAAACAATTTATCTCACAACCATTGGTTGCCACATTGAGAAAATATTCTGAATAATTACTCTTAAGCAGTATAATTAGGATATTGTGGATACTCCTGGAAAAAACATTATTTATCAAAATACCACTTTTAAGTACAGTTACTCAAAACCAGTCACAGGAAACTACTGGAGAAAGGTATAAAAGTATAAGGGCCTGAGATTTAAATCAGCATCCTCTGCCATCTATATTTTGATTTGGTGAATGTGAAACTGATGTTTTTGAATACGGGTAAATAAAAAAGTTTAACTTGTCATCCATTTCCCTAAATGCAAGAAGGAATAATGCACCTGGCAGATACACAAATATCCTAGCATTCATTTCACAAAAGACTGCAAGTAACTTAAAGACCAAGCATCAAAACATGCTACTGTGCTCTCAGTTTCTCCAAACTGTGGGAGATTTCCTACAGACCTTAACATGGCTACACTCATGGAAGACAAAAACTTTCAAGATGCCATCTTAAAGAAAGTTATCTCTTTTTGTCTGAGTTGTATCTGCCGCTGTGTTCTTGTGTTAACTGCCACACTAAGTTTGTCAAAACACATTATTTTTTACGGTACAATGGATTCAAGATGTCAACCCACAAAATCATGTATATAATTCAACCTACTGCAACTTGTTACACTAAAATCTGATGAAGATTCAACTTTAGTGTATGCACATTGACAAACCAAAAAGAAAACATATGCAGGTGGATTATGGCGTTGATGGCCTTGTTATACTACATTTCATTGACCAGTCAACGGCTCAGACTCAATAATTTTTCACTTTACTCTGTTGGCATCAAAAGTAATTCACGCATAACGGTTATAAAGGGGTAGTTCTTTGGCCATCTTCCTCACAACAGACATACCAAAATGGCATTCTTTGATGCCATTCATAATACAAAGAACTCATCTATGATAAAAGTTTACATTGCTATTCTAATGGCAAAAGGAGGCCATATATAAATGTAGGAGCACTTTCTCAAGACTATGTGTTTCACTCATGTCCAAACTCATTGTACATATTAGTTCTAGTATACTGCAGCAGAGAACAAAATATGCATTCTTTTTACGTTTAAGGAGCATTGGCTTCCTTCAGTAAGCTTTGAGAATTTTTTTTTTACTTCAGATAAAGTACTAGCCATTAGATGTATAAGAATGTAAGCAGAATTTAAATAGCGCAGCAAAAGGACACTGGGACATGCTCCATTTTCTTTCCTTCAAAGTTTATTTTTCTTAACATGACCACAGCCATGTTTGCAATTAAATTAAAATGCCATTTGTTTTGTAAAAAAAGGTATATTAATCAAGTCATCAGTGCCTCCATACCATGCTACAATATGTGCATACTGTATATACGTGTGTGACGTGCAAGTTATATGGCATATGTTCTTCATAGAAAGTACAGTGATAAGGTACACCATCTTTAACAGCAGACGGAGATCCTGTTCTTCCTTCTGAATCCAAATGGTGAGGAGACGCCCATACTTCTGTTTGAACATTAACCTACTATATTTGGTACGATCTCATGAGAATCCACAGTTAAATGTCACAGGAAATTGTTGATTTGTTTGGATGGTGAATTATAAGGCTGATAGCAGCAATGTTCTTTAGTGCCTAAGAGATTAGCAAAAAAGAAACAAGATGAGCAACACGGAAGACAACACACAAATAAAATTAAACTAACAAGTAATCTGTTAGTGCACCAGTACCACACGCCATGTCAAGTACATACTTTAGTCAAAGGTGCAGTAACAATAATATCCAAACCACACCAAGCACAGAAACAAACAAGTTACTTACCTTTAGTAACACCTTTTCTGGTACAGACGCTATATAACCTCAGATTCCTCATTTTTTAAATATTCTCCAGGACTGGAGCTGGAAAATCTCAGCAGTACCCCTAAGTGCTTGTCGGCAGCAGTGTGCGCCACCGGAGCAGCGTTGTTCTTCTCAAGATATGACATTTGGAGTTGCATATAGGAGCCGCCCACACATGCTGACGTCAGTTGAACTGTCCGCACCCTCCAACGCAGAGTCCAATCGCAGATTGGCTCGGACCAGTGTGCACATCCCTAAAGTGGGACCTTTTCGAAGTGTAAAGAGTTCACTTCACAGAATAGGGAGGATGGGAGTGTCAGTGAGGAATATGCGGTTAGTCTCTCCCAAAAATGGTGTTCTTCTGATAGAGACTTGCAGCCTCAGATTCCTCAACTTTTGAATAGATGCCAAAGCAGTACTAGGAGGTGGGTTTCGGAACTGCTCAAAATGAAAAATCCTGCAGGACGAGTGGGCAAATGCCCATTGTGACAGACCTAGCTGTCTAGGCAGTAATGCTTTGTGAAAGTATGGAGTGAAGTTCAAGTGGCAGCATGGCAAATGTACAGAACAGGCCCACCGCATGCTAAATCAGTGGTAGCAGCCTTGGGTGTTGGTGGAATGAGCATGCAATCCCTCCAGAGGCTGCTTTTTAGCAAGTTCATAGCAGATATTAACGCAGGGTATGATTCAATGGGAGATGGCCTTTTTTCACTGCTGTGCCCTTCTTCGCTCCTACGAATTAAAAAAACGAACTCAGTGTCCACATGGTGTTCTCAGGTACAACTGATGCAAAAACCTAAGGGTTGCTTTAGGATCCTACCGGTGGAGTTTCTCATTCTCCTGAGGGTGCTGTTTTGCCAGACGTGAAAAGGAATCACCACTTTCGGAAGAAAGGAAGCTCTGGTCATCAAACCAGTTTGTCTGGGTAGAACATGGTGTATGGCAGGTTAAGGGAGAAGGCTTGTAGCTCGCTCACCCGCTGCTCCAAGGCTAAGGCGACAAGGAAGATTGCCTTGAGGGTAAATAGCCTTAGAGGACGGCTGCACAAGGAGTACAACTAAGGAATGTAAGAACCATATTTAGGTCCCACTGGGACATAATAAACAGCAAAGGAGGAAACGTATATTGCAAACCTTTCAGAAAATGCATCACAACTGGTGATAGTAACAAAGAAGGATGGTCTGTCCAACAACTTGAAAAACATGCAGAAAGAGCTGACCGGTACGCTTTAACTGTGCCCAAAGCGAAAGCCTTACTGAGCTAGGGGAGATGCAAAAAGCAGCATTTTGGAAAGCTTGGCATGAAGCTAGTCAATCTGTTGGGTGCGGCACCAAGCCACAAACGTGTCCCACTGACAGGCATATACAGAATTAGTTGAGGGAGCGTGCCGCCAAGATCACATGGACCACTTTGGGAGGAAGGTCAAAGGTAGTCAACAGCCACCTCTCAATCTCCAGGCATGGAGGTGCAAAGGGCATTAGTTAGGTTACAGGACCCTACCCTGCTACTATGACAGGAGATCCTACCGAAGGTGCAGTCTGATCGGAGGGCAGCTGGCTCAGTATGACTCCCTCTCCTTGTCCATTCCGTACCACTAGGACAACTTAGGCACAGCTGCTTCCAAACTTTTTTAGAACGTGGGACAGGAAAGGCATTGACGGAAAAGTTGTAAAGGAGTCCGAAGAAGCACTCTAGGTGGAATGCTTGTCTGGGCGATAGACATACTAGAAACCAATGATCAAAAGTGCTGACATTGTACCTTTTTGGTGGTGGCCAACATATCGAGCAAAGTTTCTCCCCATTTGCAGAAGAGACCCTGCACCACCTCCAGTTGTAACTGCAATTCATGGTCCGCTAGGTGTTGGCAGCTGTGCTCATCCGTCCTGGTGTTTAGTGATCCCACCAGGTGATGAACCACTAGGAAAATCCCTTGATGTTTCAGTCACTTCCAGAGGCGCAGTGCCTCCTGACACAACCCCATCCCACTCTGCTTGCTGCAGCACATGTAATGGCCCACAACTCCAAAAGATCAATGTGAGTGGAGCCTCTGCTAGAAACCAGATACCTCTGATCTCCACCTTTCCCAAGTGGTCTCCCCAACCCAGAAGTGATGCATCTGTCACCACTATTCGCTCTGGATGTAATAGGGAGAGGGGTCTACCACTGATCCGATTGCGGTCCAGCAGGTACTACTGCGGATCTTTTACAGTCTCCTCTGTAACCCATCAGAGAGATACCCCCAAGGTTGTGCTCACTTACCCACTCTAACTTCAGAAACCATGCAGAGCCCTGGTGTGCTTCACCAGCAGGATGCTGGGGACCATCAGTCTCAGCAGCCTCAGTCACCTCACTAAGATCCAAGACAGAGGTTGAAACATTGGGATGAAGACCCTAATGTCCTAGACACTCTTTTCTAGGGGGGAAGGGCGAAACCGGACGGTGTCCAGAATGGCTCTGATGAAGGGGAGAGTCTGCGAAGGAGCTGATGAGAGTTATGAACCCGAAACCGGTCCCAGGATGCTTTTTTCCGGTCCAGGGAAGACTAGGCTTGGCAGTTCGAGCTGGACTGTTCCCATGAGGCACAGGGTCAGACTGATGTGCATATGGTCATGTCTGAACTGGGGTGGTGGATTGAGCTAAAGAATGATGATGGATTAAACCGAGATCAGTTGACTGGGTGTGAGTGTTTGATTTGCTCTAACGCTCCGTCCATCATCCCCTTTGTGATGACTGACTCAGGGGCCAGAAGGGTGAATCTGAGGGTCTTGTTAAATGTAGCATGGGCTCAGAACTCGTTTGCCCCAGTTGAAGGACCCAGTCAAAACGTTGGTCTTGATGCACAAGTTACTTACCTTCGGTAACGATATATCTGTAAGAAACAGTAGTTAGTATTAGATTCCTTACCTTAGAATATCCCCAGGCGTCAGTCTGGATCCGGAAACTTTTGCGTAGGAGTACCCCTGCGCGTCGCTAGGCATCGTCTGCGGCACCGTGTCCGTCGTCGGCGCCGGGATGATATCGCCGGAGTACATAGATGCCGCCCTCGCGCGCTGACGTCAGTTCTTATACACAGCATTTCCGCGCCAGAAACGCAGAGCCATGATAAAAACCAACACTGGTGCCATGAAACTAGAGCCCTGAAATGTGATGACCGAAACCCTAGATCTCGGTTGTGCATCTGAAAGAAACTGGTTAGTATTAGATTCCTTACCTTGGAATAGATACCCCAGCAATACCAACCCCGGTGGTGGGTCTGCGAACCAATAATCACACCAGAAAGTCCTGGAGAACGGAACGGACGAAAAAGCCATCTCTCCGGACTTGGCTGTCCAGGCAGTAGTGTCTTGCAAACGTGTGCAGCGAGGCCCACGTAGCTGCCTGAAAGATGTCCTGCAAGGGGACTCCCCGACGCAGGGCAGTAGTAGCCGCCGTGGCCCGAGTGGAATGGGCACGCAGCCCCACAGGAGGCTCCTTTTTAGCCAGTGAATAACAAGCCTTGATGCTCAAGACGACCCATCGAGAAATGGTCCGTTTGTGCACCGCCCGTCCATTCTTAGCTCCCACGTAACCAACAAAGAGTTGGTCAACCACCCGGAACTGGCGTGTGCGATCCAGATAGTATGAGAGCGCACATTTTGGGTCCAGACGGTGGAGCCTCTCTTCCTCTTTCGAGGGATGCGGAGGAGGAAAGAAGGTGGGCAAGGTGATGGACTGCCCGATGTGGAAGGCTGTGACTACCTTGGGCAGGAAAGAGGGTCACGTCCGCAACACAACTTTGTCCGGATGGACAGAAAGGAAAGGAGGTTGTGAAGAAAGAGCCTGGAGCTCACTCACTTTCCTGGCAGAGGTGATGGCACCAGGAATGCAGTCTTAAGAGTAAGGAGACGTATAGGACAGTTATGAAGTGGCTCAAAAGGAGCGCACATCAGATACGTCAGAACAAGATTCAAGTCCCACTGAGGCACAGGGGGATACATATGAGTGATGCCCTTCAAGAGCCTATTTACAACTAGGGACTTGAAAAGAGAGGGCTGATCAGGGAGCCTTAAGAAGGCGGAAATAGCAGAGAGGTAGCCCTTAAGAGTGCCCAGAGCAGAGCCCTGCTGGGCAAGAGAAAGAAGAAAGAGGAGAACCTCAGAAAGGGGGGCAGAGAGTGGATCCACAGCCTTTGCTGTGCACCATGCCACAAATTTGTTCCACCTGCAGGCGTATACTGATTTTAAGGAAGGACGCCTGGCTGCCAGAATCACATCGCAGACTTCAGGAGGCAAGTCAAATGGCCTCAACTGTCGCCGCTCAATCTCCGCGCATGGAGGTGGAAGCTGGATAGGTTTGGGTGGAGGACTGACCCCTGCTGCTGCGACAGAAGGTCCTCCTGAAGAGGCAGACGAATCGGGGGATCGACTGACATGCTGAGTAGCGCGGGATACCAGTATCTTCGTGCCCAGTCCGGAGCCACAAGGATGACTTGGGCCCGGTCGCGCCTGATCTTCTTCAGCACTCTGGGCAGAAGTAGTATAGGCAGAAAGGCGTACAACAGACCGCAGCTCCACTCGTGATGAAAAGCGTCTCCGAGCGAGTGCCGCCTTGGAAATTCCAACACGCAGAACTGATGACATTGCACGTTCTCTTCCGTGGCGAATAGATCTAATCAAGTCTCTCCACACTGCTGAAAGAGACCTTGCGCCATGTCCGACTTCAGACGCCATTCGTGATCCATCATGCACCGACAGCTGAGTTTGTCCGCCCTGGCGTTCAGGGAACCTGCCAGGTGTTGAACCAGCAGGGTCACTCCCTGATGTTCCAGCCATTGCCAGAGGCGCAGAGCCTCCTGGCACAGGGTCCAGGGCCCCACCCCTCTCTGTTTGTTGGAGTACCACATGGCGGTGGTGTTGTCCGTGAACACCTGCACTACACTCCCCTGGACAGAGGGGAGGAATGCTTTCAGTGCAAGCTGGATCGCCCGCAGCTCCAGAAGGTTGATGTGGAGCTCGGACTCCGCCGGAGACCAGGGGCCTCTGATCTCCGCCTCTCCCATGTGGCCTCCCCTGCCCACGAGGGACGCGTCCGTCACAACTACGTGCTCCGGTTAGGGTAGGGAGAGGGATCTGCCTCTGACCCAATTGCGGTCCGTGAGTCACCACTGCAAGACAGTGCCCTCCGAGATCAAGACATAGTCGGACAAGTTGAACTGAAGCTGGGCTCACTGAAACTTCAGGTCCCACTGCAGAGCCCGCATCCGCCACCTGTCGTGAGGCACCAGAAGGATGCAGGAGGCCATCAGCCCCAGAAGCCGCAGCGTCAACCTGACCGAGACTCGGGATAAAGGCTGAAAGATCGGAATCAGAGCCTGAATATCCAGAACCCGCTGTTCGGGGGGATAAACCCGAAACTGTGCCGAGTATAGAACCGCTCCGATGAAGAGGAGCTTCTGAGAGGGGCACAGGTGTGACTTCGACACATTGATGAAGAACCCCAGCAGGTTCAGGAGGTCGGCCGTAGTCTGGAGGTGACTGTCTGGGGCGAGCCCGCCTTCAACAACCAGTCATCGAGATAGGGGAAGACTGACACCCCTAATCTGCGCAGATGAGCTGCGACCACCGCCTTCACTTTCGTGAACACCCAAGGGCGTTGGTAAGGCCGAAGGGGAGCACGGTAAATTGAAAGTGGTCGTGGCCTACCGTGAACCGCAGGTAGCGCCGGTGGGCCAGCAGGACGGGGATGTGAAAATAAGAGTCCTGCAAGTCCAACGCTACCATCCAGTCTCCAGGGTCCAGGGCAGCTAAGACCTGAGCCAGCATCTTGAACTTATCCTTCCGGAGGAAGCCGTTGACGTTCCGCAGGTCCAAGAGAGGGCGTAGGCCCCCTTTGCCCTACTTGGGAACCAGAAAGTAGTGGGAGTAACAACCACACCCTACTTCTGGACCAGGAACGCGCTCGATGGCCCCCTTGGTCAAGAGGGCCGCAACTTCCGCGTGCAGGAGTTTCAAGTGATCCCCCGACACGCGGTGGTATTGCGGTGGCATGACTGGAGGGGTCGCCTCGAAGGGGAGGGAGTAGCCCCTTCGGACGATTTGCAGCACCCACCTGTCCGATGTGTTGAGGAGGTGATGGCGAACCCTGCCCCCCACTGGCGTTAAATGGGCCTGAAAGCTCGGACTACGAAGGCTTTGAGGCAGATGCTGTGGGGGTGGATGTGGACTAGCCTCGCTGCTGTCCCCTGGCACCACCACGGCGGTTACCACGTCCAACACCGCGCTGGATGTTAGTCTGCGGACCGTGGCTGGCAGGACATGTGGGGGTGCCCCTTCCTTGGCCATGAAAGGAGCAAAAGACAGCAGTTTGCTGGCGCGGGGCCGACAGGCCCAAGGACTTGGCCGTAGCCCTGGAGTCCTTAAAGCGTTCAAGCGCACTGTCTGCCTTGTCGCCAAAGAGGCGACGGGCATCAAACAGCATGTCCATAAGGGTGTTCTGGACATCAGCTGAAAAATTGGCGGACCTCAGCCAGGCATGGCAGCGAACCGCCACCGTCGTTACAAATGCCCTGCCTAGCGAGTCCGTGGTATCCGTGCCGCATCTCGACCCTCCGCATGGGCTTGGGCGAGTTTAACCCGGGCCTCCTCCGGGAATTGTGGCACCACGTTCGAGACCGTGTGCACAGAGAGTGGGTATAACGGCCCAAAAGAAAGCGGTGTTGACCGACCGCAACCCCAAACTAAGTGAGGAGAACATCTTCTTTCCGTACTGTTCATACCTTTTGGATTCCCGATCAGGGGGAGCTGTCGGGAATGCGGTCTGGGAATTAGAGGCTTGGATAACCAGGCTCTCGGGGGTGGGGTGGGTGGACAGGAAACAAGGGTCGCCCGGGGCCCGGGCGATGGCATTTGGCCACGTTCCTATCTACAGGGGGACCTGTAGCGGGCCTGGACCAAGTGCCCAACAGAACGTCAGTTAAGGCCTCATTGAACGGCAGTAGAGGCTCCGAAGAGCTTACCTGCGGTTTGAGGACCTTAGTGAGGAACATATCTTTGAAACAGCCTTTTAATGCCTTCTGAACCTAGGTTGTGAAAAGCCTTGTGAGTAAGACAGTGGGCTTTAAACAGTTCTCTGGCCAAGTGGGAGCTAATGCAGCTGGCTGATAGATGCCAATACTGAGTGGTATTTGGGAAGGCCCATCACTAGCCTGGCCGCTGCATTCTGCACCAGCTGCAGTCGATGAACGAGCCACTTGTTGATACCCAAATAAAGGGCGTTACAAAAGTCCAGTCTGGATAACACTAGGGCAATGACTGCCTGCTTTCGGGAGGAAAAAGAAAGACATTGGGAAATCTTCCTAAGGACCCTGATAGTTCCAAAGCAGGTGCACCCCGTTCTATTGATCTGGGGGCCCAGGAAAACGGAGTTGTCAACTATAACACCAAGAGTTTTTGCTTTGGGCCCTAAGCAAGGGCATGGGCCAAGCGTGTCAGGGCACCAAGCATCGGACCAGATATGCTGTTGGTTTCCAAAGATCAAAACCTCAGTTTTGTATCTATTAAGTCTGAGATAGTTCTTTACCATCCAGGAGGCCACTGCCTGCATGCAGTTATTAAAATTAGTTGCAGATGCTTTATTCTGTTGGTGATAGACACCTGACAGTGTCAGTCAAGCTGAAAGGCTTTGCGGGTCCTTGGGCGCTAAGGCATGCCACAGGGAGCAGAAAATATGGCAAAGAAGTGAAGTACTCCTTTATTTGTTGTGGAGTCACCGTTGGCAAAAAACTTGGGTTGCCACAGAACGAGGGTCGGAATCGGCTTAGAAGATCGACTCTGGAAGTGAGACTGGAAGCCATGTTGACTGCCTTTGCGCCTTCTCTAGAGATTGAGAGAGTCTGGAAAGAGGCGAGTCACGCTTGGACTTCTTCTTTGGCTTGCTCAAAGACTTTGACTACCTGCCACAGGAATGTCTGAGGGAATGGGACCTTCTCTTGGCTGGTCACCGCATGGGGTGTTTCGCGACATTGAGCTGCGCTTCCCATTTTTTAATGCCCCTATGAAGCATTAAGGCACACCCCAGGCACACCTCTTGGGGCTCTGTAACAGACATTTGTTTTTGATGGTCCATACATAGTTTATGGGAGGTGACATTTCGCATGCAAATCGGTAGAAGAAGATTAAAAGAAAAAGGGTCTTGAAGAGAAGAAGGGTGGCTCAGGATCTGCATATGATGTTAGCGTGCATCTGTAGTGTTTATATAAGGATCTGCAATTCAGTTTTGTAGAGAAAAGCCACCGCTTAGGAGCCATGCAGTGCCACCTACCGGTGAGCAAGATTACTGGTGAAAATGTTCTG
The DNA here is from genome assembly GCF_964261635.1 of Lissotriton helveticus. Taxonomy (NCBI): domain Eukaryota; kingdom Metazoa; phylum Chordata; class Amphibia; order Caudata; family Salamandridae; genus Lissotriton; species Lissotriton helveticus. The sequence goes on along the minus strand of NC_136061.1, from coordinate 230,682,832 downwards.
GATTCAGTCACCTGGGTATATATTCAAAAGGGGAGGAATCCATGGTTAAAAGTCCCTGTCAAAGAATTGACACTTGGAAATCTGAGTTTATTCATGTAAGCATGAAAACAAATATTCTGTAAAAAGCACAAATTTTGTTCCCAAATGTCGGCTTATCATTTTTAGTGTTATCTCTAAATATCCACTTGTAATTTTAAGTAGATCCATTTGTTATTCTCAAATATCAGACTGTCCTTTTAGATGTACCATTTTTCCCTCCGTCCAGCCCCATATCTTTTCCAGCAGAGTGTATACGTTCTTCTGCTCCTGTAAATGAAGGGACCATGTAGTGCATGATGTAGGAAGTTGGACTGTGCGTTAGCTGCTTGTTGCGCCCTAGCCCGCCACCTTCCTCTCATGAACATCTAACAAAACAAGCATTTGCAATGCAATAGGTCTTGCATTTACGCAAGTTTGAGCTATTGACATTGCAACTGACAATGCCTTTTATTTATGTTTTCGTTTAAAAAAATAAAAAAAAGGCATTGTCATTTGCAATGTCAACAGCTCAAACTCGCATAAATGCAAGACATATTGCATTGCCAATGCTTGTTCATCTATGGCAGCCAGGAAATCCAGGAAATAATTTATCAGAGTTGTATTTCATAATAAGTAAGGTCTGCTTTCAAAGTCCTGGAGCCAGCTGGATTCACTGCAGAATGCATCTTTTAAAATAAATGTTAACGGATTGGGTGTGAAATAATTATTTAACTGTAAATTCTAGACAGGATTCAGTCTTCTCAGGTGCTAGAAATGTAGGTAGAGGTATTGTCTGCCACTAAATATCCTGTTTGCCTGTTTACAATGGAAAGGATCCTTGTGAATCTGCTGGATCTCCTTCTGCCCTCCTACTCAGGAGCACAGATTTTCCTTGGTCTACATTCGGGTTCAGCAGGGCTGCGTAGAAAGCTTCACATTCAAGGCAGTCAAATTCATTCATCACTTGGAGCAGATGAGTTAGGCTCACCATAATATGTTGCTTTTGGTATTGGATGGCATTGTGGGATTCTGTGTGTACTGGAGTGGGGCGAGGCAGTGTGAATTATTGGGCGCCACATCTCTCTGCCTTACAAAGGCACATTTGTTCCACTTTTACTGGACAGGTTAGCAAAGGACCTCCATGCAAGAGTGGGATATATATTTTTCTTCCAAAAAGTTTTATTAGTTATCTACAAAAAATTAAAAATAAACTCAAGACTTAAATATCTGTTTTTATAAAACTACTCGGTTATCTAGTGGGATATGTGTATTTCAACTAGTTTGCTAACGTACGAGTTACTTACATTCGGTAACGATGTATCTGGTAGACACGATTCTAGCCGCAGATTCCTTCATATAGAATTATCCCCAGGCGTGAGACTTGATCCAGAAACTTTTTTGCCACAGCATCCCTGTGCGCCGGGGGCGGGGCGACATCAAGCGACTCGTCCGCGCACGTGAAGTCTGCAAAGTCACATAAGACCCGCCCCGTCAGGCCTACGTCAGTTTTCTTCGGAGAACTTTTCCGCACCACAACGCGGAATCAACAGATAAACTGTGGAAGCATGGGAACAGTGTGTGAAGAGCAGAAAAATTGGAAAGAAGCGGTGACTAAACACCACCCAGAATAGTGGCAACACCGTAGAACCCAAAGACAGGAAAGAAGAAAGAGCAAGCTGAGCCCTGTGCAGCCACCCTGTCAGCCCATAGACAGCCTCCCACTCTCGTACCCCAGAGGCAAGAAACATGCGTAAAGTCATGGTACACGTAGTAAACCTACCACCCCCATCCAGAGAAGGGGAACCAGTCCCAAGACAGACAGGGACAACAACCCTCTAAGGCACCCCAACATAGAGGGCACGCACCCACAAGGAACAAGGCAAGACATGGCCAGATGACCCTTAATCAGGGGATAGGACTGGAATGAAGGGAGGAAGGGGAGGGAAGGAGAGGGATAGAAAGCAATCTCACCCAAACCTGGAGTAGATAGAGCAGCAGGGCATCGAACACCAGAACTCCATCCTCCAAGAACCGAGGAGGAATGAACCGCCCCAAACGGAGTGACCCGTCAAGAACAAGGAAGGCACTCACAGGAGACACAGCTCCCCACCGGGAGGCGAGTACCAAAAACCAACCCAAGGGTCCTCGCAGAAAAGGGGAGGAAGGGAGGCCGTGAAGGAATCGGCGGCTAGAATCGTCTCTACCAGATACATCTCACCGAAGGTAAGTAACTCGTACATTGATAGAGACTACTAGCCGCAGATTCCTTCACATAGAATAGACACCCTAGCAATACCCCCTGGGAAGGTCGGTCTGCGAAGGACCCCGCCAGCCAATACAGAACAGAGGGCCCCCCAGGGTACCAGATCTGTGGACCAGGAAGAACCTTGCCCCTGCCAGGCAAGGGGAATCCCCACAAGCATAACCCTACCGACCCCATGGGGATGTAGGAGGGAAAGGAAGGATGAAGAGGCTTGTACACTCACAGCAGAGGAACCAAAGGCAAGGGCGGGGAGGCCGAAGCATCCCTCTCCCCCACCGGGCAACATAACTTCCGCCCAAGACCAAGACAGGAAAAACTGAAGTAGAAGCCTACACGGCCCAAGGAAACGAGGGAAAAGAAGGCGAACCCACTCCAGATGGAGAGAAGCCTGCCAGCCAGAGCAGCGCCGGCAGTCAAGCCGCCAGAAGCAAGAAGAAGAACAGCCCGAGGCCCCAGGAAGGCCGAGCAGGCGGCGCCTGGCAAGGGAGAACACAGGAGCGTGCCAGACCTCAGGACTGGAGCAGGGACAGGAGATGCCCGGGAACACCACTATGAGTGGCCGCGCACAAGACCGCAAGGATCAAAAGCAGGTGGCACAAATGCCATGGAGAACAGGCACCGAAGGCGACCAGAACCCTCCTCCAGCAGAGCGCAAGCCATATGACCTAGGGTACGATAAGCCCCAAACATGGGAATCCACTATGGAAGAACTTCCGCAGCAGAGGTAACAAACAAAAGAGCCACAGACCCCCCCCCCCCCCCCCCCCTCCCCCCAGCAAAAGACTTGACAAGCAGCCCAAGCAAGCAGGAGGCCAAGTCTCAGGGCCAAGTCTGTGCAAAAATTCCAACACGTACATATAATCAACAAAAGGGCCGTCCAGCAGCCAACAATGCCAAAATCCCAAGAAGGACCAAATGGCCAGAAAACGCACTCCACAGCCAGAACAACCGACCTAGGAAGGCCCAGAATCAACCTGACTCAGGAATCACTGAGGAGGGGACGGAGGTGGAGGAGGAAAAGGCGAGGAGGAGGAGGAGGACGGAGCCCTGCCAAGAGCCTCTGGATGGCAGAGTCTGCCGGGGCATGGAACAACAGGCTGCCATCAAACAGAAGATCAATGAGTCGCTCCCGAATATTCTCAGGGAATACTCCATCCCGAAGCCAAGCATGGCGACCCAGAGTGACCGAGGAAGCTATGGCCCAGCCCAACACCTCTGAGATGTCCAGGGCGTAGCGGAGAATAAACGCCACCAGCTCCCGGTCATCCAACGCACGATGCCTTAAGCCCATTTGACCACCCTCCTGGGACGCTCCGGATCCGAGAGACTCAGCTGAGTCCCACAAAAAGGAGGAGGCTCGAGTCAGTACACACAAGGTGTTCAGAGCCCGCAGGGCAGCGCTGGTCGAGGCGAACATGTTTCGCCCTCAAGAGTCCAGCCAGCGGGCCTCTCGGGACGGCGGAGTCAACAGTGCGGCAGGGAGGAAAAAGTAGTCCGCAAAAGAGGACTTGCGGCAGAGGGGTGGAGGGATAGGCACGCCGGGTCACGCAGCGCCGGAAGATGCCTGTGCAGAAGATGCTGAGGCACCGGGTCCCCTGAGGCAGGACGCCTCCAAGCCCCCGTCAATGAAGAAAGGAGGGAACCTTCAAAGGGAAGCAAGATTTCCCTCCCACCCGAGCCCTGGTGGAGGACTCCAATAGATGTCCAGAGGAAAGTGAGCCACCGAGTCACCCATACGCAGATGCCCACAGCCGTGGACACCGCGTGAGCGTAGGCCGCACCTGCCTCCGAAGGGCCCCGCGGCAGGGAAAGCAGCTCCTCCGTGGGCGATGGCTGCAAACTAAGGCGGCCGTTCCCGGGGCCAAGCGGGGCGGGCAAGGGCCAGACCTGGAAGTCAGAAAGAGCCAAAGAATGAGGGACCTGCCGCTCTTCCGACGAACACCTCTGACTCAGGAAGGACAGGGAGCCGCCCTTCGATGCCGGTGAAAAAGACACCACACAGCGAGCAGTCTCCGGGGAGGATGACACCAATATACAGGCTGCCTCCTGAGAAGAAAGAGCGTCCGAAGATGAATCCGCGGTACGACCCCTGCGCCGAGCCATTGAGTCCGCTGCCTGTGGCGAGGTGCCTCAGGTGAGCAAATAAACGATGGATTTAGGCCCAGATCTCTGTACTGGGGTGAATGTATGACATTGTTCTGCATTCTGTCTATCCACTGTTGTTTTTGCATTTGTCAACCCGAGTGAGACGGGTATGCTGAGGCGTGAGTCCCGTGCTCTCCATGCCACTGGAATCAAGCTATCCTGGCTGATGAGGGCTGAAAGCCCGAAACCGGTCCTCGTGTCCTTATTTCCAGTCCAGGGAGGACCTGGCTTGGCAGTTCGGGCTGGACTGTTCCCATGCGTCACAGGGTCAAGACTGATTTGCATATGGCTGGGTTCGACCTGGAATGGCATGGTGAGCAAAAAAACGATGGATTTACGCCCAGATCTCTGTACTGGGTTGCATGTATGACATTGTTCTGCATTCTGTCCATCCACTGTTGTTTTTGCATGAGGTGAGGTGCCGGCAACATCCGGCGTCGCCGGACAAGGTTCCTACAAGTCACCCCGCACCGGAGCGGAGACAGGAGCGGGGCTGGTGCCGAACCGGCCCCGGGTCGCCCGAAAGGCACCGACCCGACCTCCACCGAGGTAGCCATCCGCGTGGGGGAACGAGACGGGCCTGGGAAGTGACACGAAGCCCTCCGCCAGCCGCAGCCCAGAATGAGGCGTAGATCGTTCGGCAACCCATGAGGGGTGTCAGGGACGATTCCACCTCCGACTCGCCCCCCGTCGAGGCAGCTGCCTGTGGGGAAGGACAAGAGGGGCCCGGAGAGGGGCCCGGAGAGGGGCAAGGGGTCCTCACCCGGAGCCAGGCGAGGAGGGTTCACCGACCTCTGTGGCTCCGCATGGTCCAGCTGCTGCCGGCACCGTAGTGGCGTTACCTCGGCCTTTAGACAGGACCAATCTGTCAAGGGACTGAGAGGGGCTCGGGCATGCGATATGAGCCCCAGCGACCTCCCGCGACAACACAGGGACTCCCTCAGGAGTTTGCGGTGAGGCAGAGACGCCATGGGCTGAAGGAGGAGTCCCAGAGGAGCTGCACCCAACAGCACCACACCCTCCAGCCAACACGTGTTTCGTCTGGCTTATCAAATCAGCCAATGACTTCATCAGGGCTTTAATGTAAACTGAATCCTGTCATAGAAGATTCATCTCATCCTCTTGACTTCTAACAGTTTTTCTGTCTTCAATTGTAAATATCACCATCAACTCCCATAAGTCATCAGGAGTATAAGTATATGTCAAGTTCCCAACTATTTATTATCCTAGAGAATGTAGGGCATCACGTAACAGAATAATTGGAATTCATAAGATATCTCAGGCTCCCAAATTAATCATAGGTGCCCCACTATTCGCGTATAAGTAGTCTCTCAGTCAGTTTCACGTGTAGTCTCTTCTATATCGAATTATTAAAGCCCTGATGAAGTCATTGGCTGATTTGATAAGCCAGACGAAACACGTGTTGGCTGTGAATTGAATGTACTGACATTGAGTGGAAATATTCACAAGAATAAAAGAAGCACTCTACGACCTAATACTACTTTGTGGACATTTATTTGGACCCTTCTGTTGAGTTACCGTAACTTATACCAGGATTTGAGGAATGAATACTGTATCAAGTGACCAGTCACGTTGGGTCACAACATTATTATTATAATTGTACTGTACAGCACGATTGTTTTTCTATCCTATGATTACTTCGACTAGCCTATACTTGGTGAATCTGACTTTTAGATACTTAGGAGCGCAGGTGGGATCCCCCATTTCTAATTCTACCTATTCTAAGTCCTACATCTTGCCAAATATAAACAACTCAGAGAGCAGATGTTTTTTTATCTCTATACATACACACTATTCATACAACCTGTGTGAAGGCTCACTGAGGTCAGAAAGTGAATGGGGTTTCCTCTCTATTACTACTACTATTTCCTGTCAATAATAAACATTGTTCACAGAAGAGAATTGCTTCATTGATTAAGGATCATTGTTCCCCAGCCACTGCTGAACAGCCGTTAAAATGCCTTAAGTGCGCAGAGAGATAGATAACAAATTAAATCCTAGCACCCTGGGAGAATAGTTGAAGTGCAGAGAATTCCTTGTGGGATACTCTCCACTTTGAAAATCGCTTTATTCAAAGACTCGAGGGAATCTCTGGAGGACTGGTAGAAAATCCCGAATAAGGGCTTGTTGGCTTTAGTGTTACTGAAAATGGAAGAACTTCATAAAACTCATACGAAATTAGATTATGAAGATTTTTTGCAATTGCTAAGCTTACATTGCGTTCCTACTGTTTGGGAATTAAATCTATCAGCAGACTGCTTTGATTTGTTTGCCTTTTTATCCTGCTGCTCTGAAGATGCTCTCCTCTGCATGCCATCGACATCCGCTGAGATTCGTATGTCTTAGTCATTCAGTCATAAATAATGTGAGTGAAACAGAAATGCTACCCTAAGAGACAGTAAATCTGCTTGGAGTTTTAATTTTAGGTTGAGTCTATGGCAGCACGCATGCGCTGCATAGGAAATCCACCTCTTGGAATCACTTCAGCTTTCTTCAAAGCGTGTGCATGTTGTGCTCACACGCTATTGGCCTTTGCGTCTGGCTTCAGTATGCAATTGGCCAACGGCGTGTGGATGTTCCAGCTTCTTTGAAAAGGTTTACTCCCAGAGCGTTTTGCTCTCAGAAGGCAGCAGCGGAATGCAGGAACCATCTTTTTTTAAATCAGCATGGGCGCTCTTGTTTTACCCTTACAAATAGTGAAACGCCAGCAGCGGCATGCAGGGGCCATCTGTTTAGGTCGGCACGCACACCACTCTCTGGCTTATTTATCCAGTGACTGACTAGCCATCAGCCATTGGCCATGTAAACAGCGCTTTCGAAAGGAAGTTGTTAACAAAGCTGCCAGCTCTGCTCCATGAGCAGTCCTAGATTTACTCCTGAGGCGGAAGCCGGGAGCTGTGAATGTGATTCTGTACTCTGTACTTTTAAACTTGAATTATTATTTAGCAATTTGCTCACTTTTTAAAATCCTTCGCCGCAATCACCCCTCAGCCGAGTAGGCGCTGAGCTGACATATGCCCACGGAGGCTGCCGGACAAATCTAGCGGCCATCTTGGGCAGGTACGCTGGGCGGCGGGCTAGTCTTTCTGACGCGCTCTGCGACAGCTTAAAAGAAAGAATTACCGCGCAGGCGCTAGTCCTAGATCTACTCCGGAGGCAGTAGCCGGGAGCTGTGTATGTGATTCTGTACTCTGTACTTTTAAAGATGAATTATTATTTAGCAATTTGCTCACTTTTTAAAATCCTTCGCCGCAATCACCCCTCAGCCGAGTAGGCGCTGAGCTGACATATGCCCATGGAGGCTGCCGGACAAATCTATCTGCCATCTTGGGCAGGTTCGCTGGGTGGCGGGTAGTCTTTCTGACGCGCTCTGTGACAGCTTAAAAGAAGGAATTACCGCGCAGGCGCTAGTCCTAGATCTACTCCTGAGGCGGAAGCCGGGAGCTGTGTATGTGATTCTGTACTCTGTACTTTTAAACTTGAATTATTATTTAGCAATTTGCTCACTTTTTAAAATCCTTCGCCGCAATCACCCCTCAGCCGAGTAGGCGCTGAGCTGACATATGCCCACGGAGGCTGCCGGACAAATCTGGCAGCCATCTTGGGCAGGTACGCTGGGTGGCGGGCTGGTCTTTCTGACGCGCTCTGCGACAGCTTAAAAGAAGACACGCATGCCTCCGCGCAGCGGACGCGAGCAGCGGGCGCTCCGGCAACGCGCCGAAGTAGCGCCTAAGGAAAGCCCGTCTGCGCCCGTCCGAGCCCGCATGAGACCAGAGGCCATGAACCCTGCGCTAAATCAGGTAATACCTACTCCCCCCCATCGGATATCATACTCATCTGACTTCCTACATAACATTAGAGCTGCAGAAACTGCCACTAAATGCTCAATCATTAGCTGCACAAACATTTTCCCTGACTCATCTGAAGGTCCGGTAGCTAGCAGACACTGCTCCTTCCAGAGAAATCTGTAGATATCTTCCGTACCACCAGCCCGACTTCAAAGATCTTTCTCCCCGGAGGGCACTTCTTTTATTTTATGTAACGTGCGCTCCTTAGCTAAACACCCTTATGAAATCTGGGACATGATCACCTCTCACTCTCCAGAGATATGCTTCCTTACGGAAACTTGGCTAAATACCTCAAACCATTCCGCCATAAATATTGCTATTCCAGAGAACTATAAATGTATTTATCTGGACCGGATAGGGAAAGTAGGAGGTGGAATAGCCATTGCTTTTAAAAATCACCTTAGTATATCCTGGATTTCTACTTTAATAGACGAGAGCATAGAAATAGGCATTTTTAAAGTCACTAAATCCCCTACGGAAAGTTGGCTTGGAGCTTTAGTCTACCGACCACCTGGCCCAAGAGCAGACTTTGTGAACACTCTAATAGACTACATAGCCATCCATGTTCTTGCGTCAAACAAATTCCTGATGCTGGGTGATTTTAATCTTCATTGTGAAGCTCATACAACTCAAGAGGTCAGTCATCTCCTTTCAGATCTGGAAGAGTTAGGACTCTCTCAAAGAGTGATTGGTCCAACCCACCAGGCGGGCCATACCCTGGACCTAATTTTCTCCAACATTGACCAGCTCCTATGCGATCCCCCGTGGCCTCTTACTTGGACCGACCACTCCATGATTAAGTTTGCTATGCCCAATATCGCCCTCAAACCCACAACACAGATGGCAGTTAGGAACCCATCCTCTCGCAGGCCCTGGCATAAACTAACGACATTAGCCTTCAATAAAGAATTTCATGCCGAGCAACCAGCATGAAGACACGACCAAGACGTATCCGCTATGCTGACCTCCTTTAATAAAGCTTTTGAAAAAACTCTTGACAAGATTATTCCGATAAGTAAAAATTTCAGACCAGTTCCTAGTCGATCTTCAGCTCAATGATACTCCTCAGAACTAAGACAGGAAAAATCCTCCTGCAAACAACTAGAGAGACGCTGGCGAACGACTAAGAGCTCTCAAAGTAGACAGAAATTCAAGCTAGCTCTAACTAGCTACCACCTGATTCTAAAGGCGGCTAGACGCCTCTATATCCTGAATCAAATTGAGAACGCTAGTAATTCCTCCAAAACCCTCTTTGACATCGTTAAAGATTTTATATCTCCTGAAGTATGCAAACAAACGCCTGTTGAATCTCAGGAACTTTGTGATTCCCTAGCCGCCTTCTTTCAGGAGAAAATCTCAATTATTCATTCCAATTTCCCTTCACAGGATACGACTCTCCCGCCAGTCCCGCCCTGCCCAAATGGGTTAACCTGCTCTCTGGACAGTTTTGCTCCTGTTACACTTGAAGAAATAACTAAATCACTAAATGTGGCCACATCAGGCTCCCCTGCTGATCTCTGCCCTCCTAAAATTATGTCTCTTTTGTCCCACAGTTGTGCACCGATTATTCAAAAATTTTCAACCACTCCATTCAATCGGGAACAATTCCCACCTCTTGGAAGGAAGCTTTTGTCCGTTCCATCCTAAATAAAACCCAGGCTAACCCACAGGAGCTCTGCAATTACCGTCCCATCTCCCTGCTCCCATTGCTGGCCAAAATGCTAGAAGGCATCATAAATAGACAATTAAGCAATTACCTCGAAACCAATAACATCTTGGATCCCTCGCAATCATGGTTTCGCCCAGGCTTCAGCACGGAGACTGCTCTGTTAGCCGTAACGGACTCACTGAGGCTGACTGTGAATGCTGGAGGATCAACCATACTGATTCTCCTTGACCTCTCCGTGGCCTTCGATACCATCTCCCATACCAGGCTCGCGGAGAGGTTAACGTCTTATGGCATCCAGGGTCCAGCCCTTAAATGGCTTAAAAACTTACTAACGAACAGATCCCAAACTGTTATCATGGGCCCTTTCCACTCAGATAAAACAACGCTGGATAAGGGTGTCCCACAAGGCTCCTGCCTCAGCCCTACCCTTTTTTAACATTTATATGGCTCCACTGGCTGAGGCAGTAGAAGCATTAGGTTTCCAAACAATCTCTTATGCTGCTGACACCCAGCTACTGTTTACCATCGGCCCAAACTCAGAGGCAGACAGGCTCCGCTTTGCCAAAGGTATATTGGCAGTATCCAATTGGATGACCAACAACTGCCTCCAGCTGAATCCCGGTAAAACGGAAGTTATGCTTCTGGGCAAGGCCGCTACCATTTGGACTTACGAATAGTGGCCTCCCGTTCTAAAACAGTGTGTAAAAAACCTGGGTGTACAATTAGATCGCTTACTGTCAATGCAGGATCACGTAGCAGCCACTACTGGTTCCTGCTACTTTAGCCATCGACTACTTCGAAAAAGTTTCCCATATATTCCAACCGACCACCGTAGAACGCTAATCCAAGCGATGGTGATCAGCCGCCTGGATAATGGGAACGTCCTACTGGTCGAGGTAGGGGTAACACTTCTAAACAAACTTCAAGTTATCTAAAACACCGCTGCCAGAATGATCCTAAATATGCCTGCTGGCACTCCGTCACTGCCTTTGTTAAAATCTTTACACTGGCTACCAATAAAAAAAAAATTCATTTTCAAAATCTGCTGTCTGTCTTTTAACGCATTATACGGCCGAGGCCCTCAATACTTACAAAAGAAACTGAACAGATACACCCCTGGTCGTCTGTTGAGATCTGGCTCGGTGAGACTGCTTCATATTCCTCGCATCCGTCTTAAACGCACAGGAGGTATGGCCTTCTCCTACCTTGGCCCCAAATACTGGAACAGTCTTCCCAAATCTCTAAGGGATACTCCGCTGTATACGACCTTCAGGAAACAACTAAAAGCCTTCTTGTACTAAATTCCACTCAGCACAGGTGTCGCTATCAGTGATGTTTACTCTAGGTTCAGCGCCGAGATGCCCCAGGGTGATTCGAGCGCTATACAAGAGCGAATAACATAACATAACATAACAATCTGATCTAACAGATGAGAACACGCGCTCGCCCCCTCCCAGCTGAGACCATGGTGCGTCATACCCGCCACACTCCGGCGCTTTTCTTGTCCAAGGAAAGAAAATAACGTCTTGAGCATTCCCTTTCCAGCCTTTTGAACAGGATGAGGTTGAACAGCTTAACATAGATATTACACATTTTTTCCATGAGAATATGTCGTTGGTTCTATGGGACGCTTTCAAGTGTACTAATCGAGGAGAGATTATTAAAAGAATGGCAAAACGAAACGCGGATATTAGGAAGGAACTTTCTGATTTAGCGGATAATATTAAACATAAAGAGTGTCTATATAGAAGTTCTAAAGATAAATTGATTTGACAAGATATCAAGAACTTGAAATACTCTTACAATTCTATTGTAACTAGAAGGGATCATGTTGGCGTCCAGGCACAGCAGTTCAAACGGTTGTTGTTGAAGAGTAACAGTATGTAGGCGGCTATGTTAAAATATCAAGATTCTAGTATCAGGACAGCACAGATTTCTTGTATAAATGACAGTTCTTGAGCTAGGCCATTTCAGACTAAAGAGATTCTTGAAGTGTTTCGTGATTACTGTAGCAGACTATATACTCCCCATAATCAATCGTCTCTTGCTCAATCTCAACAATTTTGGGAATCGATTCCTACTCATACTATTTCTGACGCTGATGGGGTAAAGTTGGGAAAACCGATCTTTTCCGAAGAAATTATTCATGCCATCAGGAAAGGCTCAAGGTCCGGATTGGTTACCTATTCTTTTTTATAAGGCATTTCTCCCATCTTTATTATCCCGTATCAAAGACATCTTTGATAACTTTGTCTCATCAGGGACGTTCTATGGATCAGCTGCTGAGGCTACTATTGTGGTAATTCCTAAGGATCATTCTGACCCTAAGAATTTTCGCCCCATTTCCCTTCTGAATATGGAAGCGAAAATTTTTGCCAAGATTTTGGCCAAACGCTTGGGACTGTATATTCCTTCGCTTATTCACCCCTTGCAGACTAGCTTTGTCAAGGGCAGGCTGGCTGGGGACAATATTCAGACTTTTTGTCATATCCTGGGGAAAGCAAAGTTATCTAGCTTCCCTTCGTCAGCCATCGCCCTCGATGCCAAAAAGGCCTTTGATAAGGTCTCGTGACCGTTCCTAAAAGCAGTACTTCAATCTCACAATCTAGGAGATTCTTTTGTTAGTATGGTGATGTCTTTGTATGCGCAACCTAAAGCAAATATTAGAATTAACGGGGCTACCTCTTCCTTTATTAATTTGTGTCAAGGCACTAGGCAAGGTTGTCCGTTATCACCTCTTCTTTTTCTGTTACCTATTGACCCTCTCCTTCGGCAACTTTCGACGATGTGTTCATCTTGTCTGAAGATATAGGTAATGCAATTCCTGCCATTTCCGATAATATTAAAGAATTTTCTCGTGTTTCAGGGTATACTCTGAATAAAGATAAGGAAGAAATGTTTCCTCTCAACGCGTTTTGATTTACCTTCCCACATGGGGGATGTTGGCTTTAAATGGCAATCAAAGCGCATTAAGTACCTAGGGATTTGGTTCTGTAACAATTTAACAGAGACTGTCTTGTATAATGAGTCTCAAACTATAGCTAAGGTTAAACAGTTGTTGGATACATGGTCACCTAAATATATATCTTGGTGGGGACGTCTTCAAACTTTGAAGATGATGATAACTCCCATTGTTAATTTTGTGTCTTCAATGCTCCCCATCCAGTTGTCTTCATCTTTCTTTCATGAGATCGACGCCCTTACTTCAAAATTGCTATGGAGTGATAAGGGAGCCTATAAGGGAATAGCCTATAAACATCTGAGGAAACCTTATGATATGGGAGGATGTAATTTCCCAGAGTGGCATTCTTAGCCTCTCAAGGTGCTCTTTGGTTCTCTACAGACTCTCGGCATATTCCGCTGTGGTTGTCTATTGAGCGGGAATTGTCTTCTCCTCTATCTACCTCTACTTTTTTAACTGCGTCCACATTGACTGTACCTTTTTCTCGACGTATTATCTTAGATACCATCGCTGCCTTGAAGGCTATAAATAAAAAAGTTTCTAAGCCAACCCATAAGTCTCGGTGGTCTTCTTTGAGGCACAATTCTAAAATTAAACTTGATTTTGACTCGGCAACATTGGCATACTGGGCTAGCAAAGGTATCACATTGGTTAAGCACCTTTATGATTCAAATCATGATCCCTTGCCTATCTCTTCCCTAGCTCGCCAGTATACTCTTAGTAATTTGGATTTCTATACATTTTTTAAAATAAAGGTTGCCTTAACTAAGTTGAAGTTAGGGAAATTTATAAAGCGCATTTATACCAAAAAGGTTTCATTGCGCTAAGGCAGTCGACAGCAGACAGGGTGACAATTAGACCTCAAAAGCACTAATGAATAACCAGGTCTTCAAACCTTTGCGGAACTCCAAGTAGGATTGAGAAAATCGAAGATTGTCAGGGAGAGAGTTCCAAAATCGGGAAGCCTGAAAGGAGAAACTCGACCCCCGTGTTTCTTCCCAACAAAACGAGGAACAACCAAGAGATTCTTGGAGGAAGACCGTAAATTCCTAGAAGGGGAATAGGTTAAAAGCCTAGAAGCAATGTAGAAGGGAGCTAAGCCCGCTAATGATTTAAAAATAAGACACCCTAATTTAAATAGGCATCTATGAACCACCGGTAGCCAATGCAGTTGCCTCAACAGCGGGAGGGCATGATGGAATCTGGACCTGTTATAAATCAGCCTAGCCGCCTGATTTTGAATGAGCTGGAGTCGGCGTAGTTCATAGGCCGGAATACCAATATAGAGAGAATTGGCATAATCGACCCGGGAAATAACCAGGGCGAGAAGGATAGCCTTAAGAGCTTCAATGGTGAAGTAACGGGAGACCTTGCGAATAGTGCGGAGGCATAAAAAGCAAGAAGAGACGATCATACTAATCTGGGTGTGCATTGAAAGATCGTCACTGATTTTAATGTCCAGACTCTTCACCGACTTAACAGGAGAGGGGGCAGGTCCAAGGGGAAGGGGCCAAAAATTAGAAGACCAGGGATTAGATGAGCCTCCGAACAAGACTAACTCAGTCTTGTCGGGATTTAACTTTAGATGGTTTAAGCTCATCCAGTCCTGGATAAAAATCATTGTGTTTTGAAAATGGGAAATAGAGTGAGGAGAGAAAGAAAAGGAAAAAATAAATTGAAGGTCATCAGCGTAATTAAACACTGTGACCTCCTGATTACATAAAGCCAAAATTAAAGGAAAATTGTAAAGATTGAAGAGAAGAGGGGAAAGAGAAGAACCTTGGGGGACACCACAAGAGACTGTGCGAAAAGTAGACGAAAAAGGGGAAAGCTGAACCGCCTGTTGTCGGTTCTCCAGGAATGAAGAAACCCAGCTCAAGGCCACATCGGAGATGCCGGCTGTCTGGACACGGCCAACCAAAAAATGATGGTCAACCGTGTCAAAGGCCGCCGAGAGATCGAGAAGTACAAGGGCCTGAGTAGATCCACGGTCGGCACTGACTCTCAGCTCATCCAGCACTGCGAGAGTTACCGTTTCCATAGAGTGAGTGGGACGGAAACCAGCCTGATAAGGGTTTAAGTAGTCAGAGGCCTCTATAAAAGAGCTAAGGCAGTTGGTGACATGTTTCTCCAAGACCTTACCCAAAAAGGGAAGTAGGGAGATGTGTCGAAAGTTGGAAGAAATAGTCGGATCAGCTCCCACCTTTTTCAACACTGGAATGATCATGGCTGATTTAAAAAGATTAGGGACGCCGCCCAAGGCCAGAGATTTATTAAGGAGAGTAAGCGGTGGATCGACAGAGATCGAAAAGATCTTATGGAGGATATGTGAAGGACAACTATCAGTAGGAGAGCCTGATTTAGTGGAGCTCACCCAAAAAATTCTCTGTCCGTATGGGCGGAAAGTGTGAGTAGGAATGTATACTAGGGGGGGAGAGGGAGAAACGAAAGAGGGGGAAGGAGATGAAATATGGGATTGAATACTCGAAATTTTGGTGAAAAGGTAATCATGGAGGGAATCACACAAATCCTGAGAGGGAAGAGGTTTAGCGGTTACACGATCGAGTTTAGAAAGACTGTTGAGAACGGAGAAAATTTCCTTGGGTTTATTAGGGGATGATAAAATCATTGCGAAAAAAGTCATAGTGCCAGCACCACTTTTGTTCAGCCTGTCTAAGCTGAAGTTTCTTGGCTTGTAGAGAGGGGGTAAACCAGCTCACCAAGGGACCAGTTCATCACAGGATGAGAGGAGCCAAGAGTTAATGGCCAGAGCCAGGTCGTGGAGAGAGGAGTCTGGGTTATCAGATTAAATTAAACTTGGTTTTTGACTCAGCAACATTGGCATACTGGGCTAGCAAAGGTATCACATTGGTTAGGCACCTTTATGATTCAAATCATGATCCCTTGCCTATCTCTTCACTAGCTCGGCAGTATACTCTCAGTAATTTGGATTTCTATACATTTTTAAAAATAAAGGTTGGCTTAGCTGAGTCCACTTTTACCCGGATTCACATACTGTTTCCCTTCTGTCTATGTGGTATAAAGCAGGTTATGTTGCCTCTAAAATATATAAATTTTTATCTACCACGCCGCTTTTGCAGACTACGGTTACACAACAGAAATGGCTACATCAATTTGAACATGACCTTTTTAAACATATTTCACTAGAAATCTGGCAATTTATTGGGAAATTTTCCCTACAAAATAAAATTGCTCCTTCTCTTATTCAGTCTACCTTTTACATTGGACCCCGGCTCGTTTGTATACCCTCAAACGCAAGGATAATGATCTCTGTTGGAGTTGTAATTTAGCTGCTGGTACATATCATATGTTCTTTGAATGCTCTTTACTCCAATCCTTTTGGGAGCTGGTTCACAAACATCTCCTACTAATTTCCAATATTCAATTTGAGCTCTTGTTACCTCAACATTGCCATTGCCTTTAGATCCTCTTGATATGCAATTGCTAGACTTGTTGCTGTCAATTGCGGTCGAGATTATATTAACAGAATGGAAATCCTTTGGGTCAATATCCTATCATACATGGTGGGCTTGGGTATCCTTTCTCCGAGGGGCTCATTCTTCTGTGGAGGAGAAACACTATACGCCCTTTGTTTCTAGTGAGGTCTGGAGATCTCTTGATAGATATATGAACTTAGCCTTACAAGGACTGGTGGCGCAATATCCCTTTGTGTCTTCTCCTTAACTTACCCTCCCTATTGTAGCAGGGGTCTCGATCTCTCTCTCTCTCTCTTGTTTGCTTTATTTTTACTTCTGACCCTCAATATTTTCTTCTCTTTTTTTCTTCCTTTCTCTCTTTATCTTGCTGATTGATTTATACAAGTGATACAACTGATTCTCTCGTATTGCTTCTTTATTGCTTTTTCAACCATTTGAATTGATATGTCGGTGATATATATGACATTGATGATATCTATGCTGATGAACGCTTATTTATCGATTTATTTATTGTGTAACTCTCTTTTTGGTTGTATTGCTTATTATGGTATTTTAATTGTTTATATTTCTTCTCTCAAATTAATAAAGATATTAGAACTTAAAAAAAAGAGAGCCTCTTTGGAAACTCCGGCTCACAAAAATTGTGCCACTGCACGTTCGCGGTGGTGACGGATAAGCTACTAACCTTCGGTGATGCCATATCTGGTAGATAGGATCTGGCTGCATATTCCTTACCTTTGAATTATCCCCAAGTGTCTAACTGGATCCAGAAAACTTTCCACAGCATGTCCAGTAGGGGGCATCGAGCGACTCCATACGACGTCATCGGTAGGAGGTGATGTCGACAGAGTCCATATAACGACACGCTGATACCAGTTTCTTTTGTGACCACTTTCCGTGCTAAAATGCGGAGCCACTTAGGGTAACTGCTAGGAAACAGTGTCCCCAAAAAGAACCCTCTATTTGTAAAATGTTTGTCACTTTTTGTTTTTTACTGAAAGGCACATGAGTGCTCAGAAGGGATGTAGGGCAGGTCGGCAAGGAATCTGTGACTAGGACCTGTCTCTACCGAATAAGGTGTTACCGAAGAGAAGTCACTTATCCATCTGATAGAGACATCTAGCAGCAGATTCCTTACCTTTGAATTAGGTAACCAAACAAAACCATCCCCAGAGGAGGGTCTGCAAACTGGTCCAGTAGGAACCCGAACAGGACTAGCCTGTCAAAGAGAGAGTGACTGGCTGCTGGAAATGTAGGGGAGGAAAGAAGACGGCCTCCAGAGGTATTGCGGAAAATCTGTGTGGAACTGAAATCCGCAACGATGGAAAAAACATGGGAAAGACACCCACAGCAGAAGAATAACAAGCATTTGCAATGCAATAAGCCTCGCATTTATGCGAATTTGAGCTATTGGCATTGTAAATGACGATGCCTTTTATTTTAGTTTTGGTTTTTAAAACATAAATAAAAGGCATTGTCATTTACAATGCCAAAAGCTTAAACTCGCGTAAATGCGAGACCTATTGCATTGCAAATAGTTGTTTTCTAAGTTAGTGCTTTATTTTCACGTAGTACAGCTCGGAAACAATGAGCTGGGTTTACCTCTTTTTGTTTTGGAGAACTATCGGGTTAAATGAATTTACTTTATTCAATGTAAAGCATAAAACAGGCGCTCTGCGCCATGAGTCCTTCGTAATACAGCACATGAAGTGCAGGCGAAAAACAGTAGTAATTACGGGCAGTGTAGGCATTTTCGCCAGTCTGAAGATTCCATACAGGTTGGTAGTGAAATACATGATTTTAGATATATGTATATCAGGCGCTTGTTCTTTTTAATATTCACTACCTGCTCAAACATACATTTACATTTTACTACAAATACATACACAAGGTTATTCATCAAGATATTATACCAACGCACGAAGTCACTGCCCACTCTATAAAGCAAGGTGTGCATCACAAAGTGGCATTATTCCACATGCACATTCGGTACAGCAGCTCTTTTTGCCCTCCTCTGCTCTGTACCAATGTTTAGTGACTGTAAGCATATCGGTAATAAAACTCAGACACAAGCACCGACTCAAATTCGTTGTTTTAAACTCGCCCCTTTTGAAAGACGGTGTGGTTAGTAATCTAACGGGAACATCTCACGCTTTTAAGCATTTCTGTGGTGGTTCAGTAAGGGACAGTCTCTTCACAATCCTCTACCTCTTGTATCTGCCCTTCCTGGTCTGGAGAGAAACTACTGTCAACATGGGGTTGCACCAGATGAGGCCTCGCGCCTATCACCTCCCCGCCGGAGACTCTATCGCCCACTTGTTGGTGACTACTTTGATCTACGGAAGCTGCCGGCTTAATAGGTCTTCGCCTCACCTCCACGTATTCATCCTGACACGAGCAAAATGGAAGGATGAGCAAAGCTAGCAGGTGACAGGTGGCGAAATTCCTTTGCGCCATGTTGTCTAAAAAGAAGCCCAAATGTCAGTGGAAAGCGAAAACTGCTTAAAAGCCTACAAAATATAACCATGAAGAGGGAGGCCCCCCAATAAAACTGTGGAATTAGGAGGAGGTGGGAGGGAGGAAAACTATATTTAAATGTTATCAGCTTTGGTGCCGAAACTACACACAGGCAAGCAGAAACAGAGCAGGAAACAAAGAAATAAAGTAGTAACCCAGATGACAGACAAGGACCTGTAGTGTGATGAGAGAGTACTTAGTCCCTGCTGTATGGGAGGGACGGAAGAGAGAAAGGAGGGACAAAGAGGCAGGACTGACCACTGGCAAGCAAGGATTTTTTAGGGACACTGAAAACAAACAAATCAAAAGCCGGTGGATGGCTTTAACATAAGATATTACAATAGGTCTTGAATGCTCGACCTAAAACGGGCTGGAAAGAACACTTCAAATCAAATATTATTGATATAGAACGCTTCAGGGATCCAAAATATGATAAAATAATATATACAAATTATTCAAATCCATAATACAACAATATAAAAATGCAATATATACAGAAGAGATTATTATTCATAGTTTAAACATCTCTAAAGCAACGGATGAAACGCTTTAAAAAATGTTAAAACTTTATAACATACAAATTTATCTGGTGGAAATCTTATTAGCCTAATCAAGTCCATAGTTCTAGAAATAATATATTTAGTGCAAATAGGTTTTAAAACTAGGATGTGTACTTCGACCAAGCCATTATTAGGACATACAAACAGGAAATGTACCAAATCTTGAATGCCTCCACTACACAGATCACAGTGGCCGGATTTATAAATATACTGCCTCAGTTTATTTATTTTTTAGAGGTAATGTCCTCAATCTTAGCATCAGAATGCAACACCTAACCTTATAATCTAGTATGAATCTCAGGTATTTAGGGTTTACTTTATATTCCACACTAGCTAGTGAAAGCTTATAGTGGGATAACTGTTGCCAATAGAGCTTATCCATATCAAAGCTCAATCTCCGAGAAGATTTTTTCAAAAAGAACTTTAGGAGTAATGGAGACCACATTTGCTAACGTTTTGTAGAACATTGGAAGTGCTCCAAAGCCATCTCTAGATTTTCTTTAAAAGTATTTTTCCCCGAGTCAACCTTAAAGCTTTCATAACATAAAAGCGTTCTCAATGTACCTTCAGGTGCAAGTAGTAAGTTATAGACCCATATGACAAGATTTGCCAGGGCTCTTGCAAATGCACTCACTACCCATAATTCCAGTCAAAGTGCATGAACAGGTGTAGCTTGACTTGTAGTATTAAGCATATGTAAGAGTTTTCCCTCTGTGAGAATTAAAAAGCCCTCCAGCAAGTCGCTAAGGAATAGTGAGAGGAGAAGGGGAGCAAGTAAACATCCCTGCTTAAGGCCATTTTGTGTAGGAATCTCTTGGTTTAGACCATTGTCTCCTTCCATCTGCACTCCACACCATGCGGATGTATGAAGAGATACTATTATTCCTAATAAGGCTGCGAGAACGCCTAATTTCAAAAGTTTTCTCCACAGGGAAGGCCTATCCACCTTATCAAAAGCTGTAGAAAAGTCAACAAATAGGCTTTAGACTACCCAGGCTTTGCTGACTACATATTTGTCGATAATAGTTTGCAGAATAGAAATATTATCAATCAGAGAGTGATTTCGACAGAAGCCTGCTTGTACCATAGGAATAACCCCCCTGGATGTGGACCAATCGTTCAGGTGGTCCAAAACGCTGGCCGCAATTATCTTTCCTGAGGCATTCAGGAGGACAATTTGTCGATAATTACCCGGGGAAAGACAGGAACCTTTTTTCAGGAGAGGGACAACTATACTGCCCAACCAGGAGAATGAAATAAGGTCAGTTTAGTAGCAGTACATAAAAAGAGGGGCCAAACGTTTACTCCATATTTTGATGTTTTTCCTTTAGGACCTTCACCGTGATCCTATCTGGTGCCACTGCTGCTGTGTCTCTTGCTTTCCTTTTAGATAAGGCTATTTGCTTTTCTGTAGGCGACTATCTGCTGGTCAAACTCCCTGCAAGTTCCAACTGTTAAAGATTTTTCTATGTTGATAGTTGGAAGGTGCTCTCCATACAGTTTGGAAAGGTAAACAACCCATTCTTTTTGTGGGACTTGTGTTGCTGTCTGGGGTATTTTGTTCCCACTGGCTTCTGCAATTATACCCCAGAAGGCCTTGGTGGGTTTTTTCCACACTGCTTCTTGAAGATCTACCAAATTTCTGTCCATTGTTGTTATAATATTTTCATGCAGAGCATTTTTTGTGTTTTCTTTAGGATAGAGATTTCGGCCTTCCTGGCTGGCGAGAAGTTAATAAATTGAAGCCTGATTAACTTCTTTAATTTTCTGGAGAGAGAATTTGCTATAAAGCCTTTCTTTTTAGGGGGGCTATTTTTAATAGAGGAAGGCTCTACAAAGTACTAGATACTGAGATGAAAGTGCTTTCAAAATAGGAAACTGGATTGGCTCTTTTGTTAGTTTGTTCAAGCAACTCAAACTCTATTATCTTATCAATTTCTATGTAAATTAGTTTCCGATTCTCGCTGCTCCAAAATAAACGGCGTGGCTTTTATTGGAATAATACCTCTCACCTTCCATGTGAGAGTGACCATGTAGAAACTGGCTGCAGACGAAGGTCTATTCTTCAGGAGTAGTATTGCGTGGTTGCTACTTTGGACAAATAGTATAGAAAAACTGTGAAATTTGTTAAATAGGTCATAGCTACTATTAACGTGGTACAATATAGATAGCCCTGTTGGACCTTTCCGTGTATAAGAACCTGGCACATATCCTCTCGTTCTCCCATTTAAAATTATCCTGGTAATTCCATTAATTAGTTCCAGTAGCATTTTGCCTCTCTTATCGGCACCTAATAGGGTCTGGGAGGACTGAAGCCAGGATACAACAGGGTCCTTCGAACTCGGAGCTCTGGTATGTGTGCAGTAGAGAACTGGAATTTTTTTGCATTAAGATCGCCCATTAAAAGTACATTCGGATTCTTATTAAGCCTAGTAAGATGTCTATTTGGTCAAATATGTTTAAAAGCAGTATATCATGTTCAAGACCGGGAGGAACAAATACGTTTCTTACCTTCATTAACAATATATCTGCAAGAGACAGATTAGTTATATATTCCTTACCTTAGAATTACTCCCAGGTGTCGGACAGGATGGGGAAGATTTTTCTTAAGCAGTATCCCTGCGCGCCGAAAGGTGGCGTAGGTCGGCTCCGCATTCATCATTGGCGTTATCGCCGGGATCATGTAGCGGTAGCTACTTAGACGCTGCCCTCGCTCGCTGGATGTTATGTTATGTTATGTTACTGGCATTTATTATGCGCACAGCTGCTCCAGCGAAGGAGCGTCCCGGCGCCTGACAAGGAAGCCACACAACATAACTGAAAAGATGGGCGTTTAAGAGAGGAGAGGGCTACGGGAACAGAAGAGTCTTGACAGCCCTACGAAAAGAAAGCAGGTCGGCAAGGGTCCGGATTTCAAAAGGAAGGGCATTCCAGAGCGGCCGCCCGCACCCGAAAGGAGCGTCCCCCAGCTCAGCTGCGTTTAAAACGTGGAACTGCTGCTAATTCACGGTCCGAAGAGCGAAGAGAACGACCAGGAATGTAGGGACACAGAAGGTTATGCAGTATCTGAGCGGAGGGGCCTTTTAAGATCTTAAAGGACATACAAAGCACCTTAAAGTGAATCCGCTGCCTGATGGGCAGCCAATGGAGAGCACGCAGGGTGTGAGAAACAGGACAAAACCTAGGAAGGCCTACAACTGCTCTGGCTGCTGCATTTTGCACTCGCTGGAGGCGGGTGAGCTCGGCCTGATTTAACCCTATAAAAAGGGAGCTGGCATAATCCAGCCGAGACAACACCGTCGCCTGAACCACAAGTTGACGGGTCGCGGCGTCAAAAAATTTGAGTGCAGGTCTCAGATTACGCAAAATGCCAAAGCAGCAGGCCGCCATCCTTTTAGTATGGCCTACAAAACTGAGGGTAGGGTCCAACCCCACCCCCAGATTTTTAATCTCCGAAGCCGGAGTGGGACCCAACTCAGGGGGCCACCAAGTGTCGCCCCAAAGTTCCGTCTGTTTGCCAAAGACCATAATCTCTGTTTTTTTGGCATTCAGTTGGAGACAGTTGGACGTCATCCAACTGGACACCGCCCGTAGTCCGTCCCGGAATCTTGGGGCCTCCACCTCAGAATCCCCGCTGATCGTGACCGCTAGCTGAGTATCATCCGCGTATGACACCATGGTCATACCGCAGTGCTTTACGACCTCAGCCAGCGGCCTCACGTACAGATTGAACGACGTGGGACTCAGCGAGGAACCCTGAGGGACCCCAAGCGTCAGAGGATGGAATTTGGACTGATGGGGCGGGGCAGCCACACAGAAAGAACGATCCGCCAGAAACGATCGGAACCACTGCAATGCAGTGCCAGTCACGCCTGCCTCCTCAAGGCGCTGCAGGAGGATCCCATGCGAGACGGTGTCAAAGGCGGTGCTAGGATCTAATAAAACAAGCGCCGCCGTTTGACCTGCATCGAGCACCGCCCGCAGATGCTCAACCATAAATAGGAGTGCTGTCTCCGTACTGTGGCCAGCTCGGAAACCATTCTGTGTATCATCCAGAACGTTATTACGCGAGAGATGGTCAGAGAGGGCGGTGTTAACATGCGCCTCCGCGACTTTGGCTGGCCACGGGAGAAGCGAGATCGGCCAATAGTTCTCCGATTTACTGGGGTCGAGAGATGGCTTCTTCAAAATGGGCATTACTACTGCCTGCTTCCACTTCGAAGGTACCCGGCCAGACGTGAGCGAGATGTTAATCAGATCGCAAACTGGGTTAGAGGGTATGTCAGTTCTGTACACGACTTTTCACACCAGAAGCGCAGAGCCATGCAAGACACTGACCACTGGTGCACAAAACTAGGGCCCTGAAAGGAAGTCCTTAACCCTAGAAATCAGTTTGAAGAATGGGGAGGATGGGTGGGACGGTAAGGAATCTATAACTAATCTATGTCTCTTACAGATATATCGTTACCAAAGGTAATTAACTTGTTCATCTGAAAGTGACACTTAGTTATAGATTCCTTACCTTAGAATAGATACCCCAGAAATACCAACCCCGAAGGTGGGTCTGCGAACCAAGTTCAGACCAGAAAGTCCTAGAGAACAGAACGGTCAAAAAAGAAGCCGTCTCTCCAGACTTGGCTGTCCAGGCAGTAGTGTTTTGTGAACGTGTGCAGCGATGCACACGTAGCTGCCTGACACATGTCTTTAAGGGGGACTCCCAAAGCAGTGGAAGCTGCCGTTGCCCTGGTGGAATGGGTGTGTAACCCCACTGGAGGCTCCTTCTTTGCCACAGAATAGCAAGCTTTGATGCATAAAACGACCCATCCAGAAATGGTCCGTTTGTGAACAGCCCAACATTTTTTGGCGCCCATGTAGCCAACAAAGAGCTGGTCACCCACCTGGAATTGCTTTGTGCGATCCAAATAAAATGAGGTCGCACGTTTTGGATCCAGATGGTGGAGCCTCTCTTCTTCTTTGGAAGGATGCGGAGGCGGAAAGAAGGTGGGCAAAGTGATGCTCTGTCCAATGTGGAAAGAAGTAACCACTTTAGGAAGGAAGGATGGACTAGTTCGAAGGACAACATTGTCCGGATGAACAGCCAGAAAAGGAGGTTTAGAAGAAAGAGCTTGGAGCTCACTCATCCTGTGTGCAGAGGTGATGGCCACCAGAAAGGCAGTATTCAAAGTTAGTAGCCTGAGAGGACAGTTATGTAGCGGCTCAAAGGGTGCCCACTAAAGTGGAGGATGTTTCGGTCTCAATGGCTTATGTGGACCCGGTTTTGGCAGTTTTTCCCCCTCTTTCCGCTGCTTCTTCATTGGATCTGATGGCTTGTCTTAAATCTGGCTCCCCCCGGGATGCTTGCCCCGCCAAATTTTTGGCGAAAATGGCCGAAGTCATCAACCCCTGGGTGAACCCCCTGCTGAATTGTTCTCTTAGGCAGGGTGTGGTTCCTCAGTTTTGGAAGCAGGCGATGATTATTCCTCTGCTTAAAAAGCCCGGGCTGAACGCGGAGGTGTTGGCCAATTATAGGCCTATTTCGCTGCTACCTGCTTTCGCTAAAATTCTTGAAAAACAAGTGCATAAGGTGCTTGCCGACTAACTGGAGTCACATGATCTACTGCACCCCACTCAATCTGGTTTCCGCGCCAATCTGAGTACAGAAACAGCACTTCTGGAAGTCTCGGAGGCGATTAAGGAGGTGCTGGATTCAGGTGGCAAGGCGATGTTGGTGATGTTAGACCTGTCGGCGGCCTTTGACACCGTTCCCCACGAGGGGCTCCTCGCTAGACTTTTGGAGATCGGTCTTAGGGGGACGGTGTTCAGTTGGTTTAGTTCTTTCTTGGCGGGCCGTCGACAAACGGTCTGGGCCCCCGCTTGCTCCGCCGAGATGTCGCCATTGGGTGTCGGAGTCCCACAGGGCTCAGTGTTGAGCCCGACTCTTTTTAACATCTTTATGACCCCTTTGGCGGCTCTGGCGGAGTCTTTCGGGGCCCAGATCGTTTCCTACGCCGATGACACCCAGCTCCTCTTTACCTGCGAGAAAGGTGCGGATTTCGACGGAGAGAGTATCCGGGGTTGCCTTGGGGCTGTTTTTAATTGGTTCCAACATAACAGCCTCAAGTGCAACTCGGATAAATCGGAGGTCCTCTTCTTCGGGTGCAGTTCTGATCCAGATTGGAAGGAGTGGTGGCCAGAGAACATGTTTCCTCCTGCGGATTCTTCCCAGGTGGCCAAAAACCTGGGGATCAAGATTGACAATGGCCTTTCACTGCGCTCCCAGGTAATTGGTCTCACTGGCACCTGTTTTGGCCTGCTTCGGATGTTGCGGAAGTTCCTCCCCTTACTATCGGAGGAGCACAGGAAGATAACAGTGCAGGCGATAATTGGTTCGAGAATTGATTATTCTAATATCCTTTATCTCGGCCTGCCAGATTATCTGTTACAACGGCTGCAGGTGGTCCAGAACTCCGCAGCACGGGCTATCTTTGGACTATCTCGCCGTGCCAGAGTCTCTGGACTCCTGCAGTCACTACACTGGCTTCCCGTCCGGAAGCGGATTATTTTCAAGGCCTTAACTTTGGCGCATAAAGCTCTTTATGCCTCAGGAGCAAAATACTTACAAAAAAGGCTTGCCTTTTATCATCCGGCCAGGTCTCTGAGGTCCGGATCCCTGTTTCTTGCCACGGTCCCTCGTATAAAAAGGGCACGCATTGGAGGTCGCTCTTTTAGACTGCTGGCCCCGCAGTTGTGGAACATGCTACCAGTAACACTGCGCAGTACACCAAATTTACTGGCGTTTAGGAAGGGTCTCAAGACGTGGCTTTTTACTTCTTAGTTGTCCCCCTTGCGGTTTCCTGGATCTTTTTCTGTTCTCTTCCTTGTTATGTTGTGAGATAGGTGTGCAACCAAAGCGCCGGGACACTCTTGAGTAGCCGTGCGCTATACAAAATCAAGATAACATAACATAACATAAAGATATGCAAGAACCAAGTTCAAGTCCCACTGGAGAATTACGAAGGGAATAGGAGGAAAAAGAGGAGTAATGACCTTGAGGAAACGATTTACAACAGGGGACTTGAAAAGAGAAGGTTGATCAGGAAGCCCAAGAAAGGCTGAAGTGGCCAAGAGGTAGCCCTTTGGAATGCCCAGAGCTGTGCCCTGCTGGGCCACAGAAAGGAGGAACAAGAGAACCTCAGAAAGAGGGGTGGAAAGGGGATCCACAGCCTTTGTTGTGCACCATGCCACAAATTTGTTCCATCTGCAGGCGTAAACTGTCTTAGTGGAGGGACGCCTGACTGCCAAATAACATTACAGACTTCGGGAGGAAAGTCGAAAGCTGTCAACTGTTGATGCTCAAACTCCATGCAAGGAGGTGGAGGCTGGACAGGTTCGGGTGGAGGACCGTTCCTTGCTGCTGCGACAGAAGATCCTCCCGAAGAGGCAGTCAGATCGGAGGATCGATGGCCATGTGTGATAGCTCGGGATACCAGACTCTTCGTACCCATACCAGAGCCACAAGAATGACTTGCTGATCTTGTTCAGCACTCTGGGCAGAGGTGGTATAGGCAGAAAGGAGTATAGAAGATCACAACTCCACTTGCAACAAAAAGCGTTGCAGAGCAGGTGCCGCCCTGGCAATCCCAACGCGAAGAATTTCTGACATTGCATGTTCTATTCGATGGCGAATAGACCTAACCAAGGCTCTCCCCATTGTTGAAAAAGACCTTCCACCACCTCCGAGTGAAGACGCCATTCGTGATCCACCATGCACCTACGGCTGAGTTTGTCCGCCCTGGCGTTCAGTGAACCTGCCAGGTGTTGAACAACCAGGGATCTGCCCTGACGTTCCAGCCTCTTGACGTAGGGTCCACGACCCCTCCCCGCCTTGTTTGTTGCAGTACCACATGGTGGTGGAGTTGTCCATGAACATCTGCACTACACTTCCCAGGACAGGGGGAAGGAATGCTTAGAGTGCAAGATGAATCGCCCAAAGCTCCAGAAGGTTGATGTGGAGCCTGGACTCCGTCGAGGACCAAAGGCCTCTGATCTCCGCATCCCCCATGTGGCCACCCCATCCCAGAAGTGATGCATCGGTCACCACTGTGAACACTGGTTGGGGAAGGGAGAGGGATCTGCTGTTGACCCAATCCTGGTTCTTTAGCCACCACTGCAATTGGTGTGCAGTGTCCTCAAAGATCTGGACGAAATCGGACAAGATCCCCTGATGTTGTGCCCACTGGAACTTCAAGTCCCACCGCAGAGCCCACATATGCCATCTAGTATGGTCCACCAGCAGGATGCAGGAGGCCATCAGGCCCAGTAGCCGGAGAGTCATCCTGACCGAAACCTGGGATAGAGGCTGAAAGATCGCTGTTTGGAGGATAGACCCGAAACTGTGTCGAATCCAGAACCGTTCCGATGAAGGGGAGCTTCTGAGAGGGACTAAGGTGCGACTTCGGCACATTGATGGAGAACCTCAGCAAAAGTAGGACGTCGGCCGTAGTCTGGAGGTGGAAGACTATTGCCTGGGGCGAGCCCGCCTTCAACAACCAGCCGTCGAGACAGGGGAAGACTGGAACCTCTGATCTGCGCAGATAAGCTGCGACCACTGCCATCACTTTTGTGAACACCAGAGGGGTGCTAGTAAGGCCGAAGGGGAGCACGGCAAACTGAAAGTGCTCGTGGCCTACTGTGAACCGCAGGTAACACCAGCGGGGAGGCAGAATGGGGATATGAAAATATGCGTCCTTTAAGTCCAACGCTACCATCCAGTCTCCAGGGTTGATGGCAGTCAAGACTGAGCCAGAGTCTATATCTTGAACTTCTCCTTCCTGAGGAAGATATTGACGTTCCTGAGGTCCAAGATGGGGCGCAGGCCCCCTTTCTCCTTCTTGGGTACCAGAAAGTAGTGGGAATAACAACCAAGTCCTACTTCTGGCACAGGATCGTGCTTGATGGCCCCCTTGGCCAAGAGGGCCGTGACTACCTGTTGGAGAAGCGCAAAGTGATCCCCCGACATGCGGAGGAACTGAGGTGGCATGGCTAGGGGGCAGACTCAAAGGGGAAGGAGTAGCCCCTTCGGACGATTTGCAGCACACCCCCTGTCCGAAGTGACAGAACGCCAATGGTGGAGGTCAAGGCAAATCCTGCCACCCAACGGCGTGGGGTGCACCCCAAAGCTCTGACTAGGAAGGCTCTGAGGCGGATGCTGCGGGAGCAGAGGTGGACTGACCCGCACGCTGGCCCCCTGTCCCACCGCGGAGGGAACCACGTCCGCGCAGAGTTTTGTTCTGCGCGGTAAACATCCTTTACAACGAAACTTTTACAACGCACTACCATTACAACGCGGTCATTACAACGCAAACTATTACAACGCATTGCGCTGGGGGGCGCTCTAGGATAGGGAATAGGTTAATTTACTATCCAATAACCTTCCCTAGTGGAGTTGGAATAGTACATTAAACTATTCACTATCCAACACCCAAAAGCACTATGCGTTGTAATGGACTGCGATGTAAAAACCGCGTTGTAAAGGCAGGCGTTGTAACGTCATACATACATTCTGCGCAGGATTCTGGTTGAACAAACGTGTCAGGGCGCCCCTGCAACCAGGCGTGGGGACGGGGGGCCACTGTTGTGGAAATCGCCCTACCCAGTGAGTCTGCAGTGTCCAGTCCACACCTGATGGCGAACTTCGCTGCATCTTTCCCCTGAGCAACAGCTTGGGAAAGCATTGCCCGAACCTCCTCCGGACACTGAGGTAGCGACTGCGCAACCGTGTCCTCAAAAAAGCAGGGTCACCCGGGGTTGGGCGATGATCCCGGCTACGTTCTTATCCACAGGAACCCCCCGTGGCTGGTCTAGACCAGGTGCCCATCAACACATAAATTGCGCTTCATTGAACAGTAGCAGGGGCACCATAGAGCTTGCCGCCAGCTGAAGGACTTCAGTGAGGAGGTCAGTTGTGAGGGTCACCATAGGCAGTTCAAGGTCAAGGGCCTCAGCTGCTCTACGGAACACCACAGTGTATGTTGCGCACTCCACCATGGCCACAGCAGAAGGAGAAATAAAACCAGGTTCAGAGGAGCGGTCAAGGCCACCTGCATCCTCCATCTCTTCTGTCCATTCCTGTTCGCATTTACACTGCCGTGCAAGAGGGTCCTCAGACCTCTCCCAGTCGTCCCCTTCCTCCACTGCCAGTGGCACAGGCTGCGGCGGTGGGGGCGGGGCATGGGAATATAAATGGTCCTACGGCGCCGGTCGGCGCCGATCCGGCTCCAGGACCCAATTAGGGTCCCAACCCAG
Organism: Lissotriton helveticus; assembly: GCF_964261635.1. NCBI lineage: Eukaryota > Metazoa > Chordata > Amphibia > Caudata > Salamandridae > Lissotriton > Lissotriton helveticus. Next base: position 230,653,066 of record NC_136061.1, on the reverse strand, counting down.
AGCAAAAATGTCCAGAAACCTGGGTAAGGGCGGAGGCGGGACGAACTGAATCCATTGCGGCGGCGGAAACGGAGTCACGGGCAGCGCCGGGACCAGAGCTGCCAGCAGGGGACCTTGCGGCGCTGGGGTGGGAGCCGCTGGCGGAGGACCTTGCGGTGCCAGGGCAGAAGCCGGCAGCGGCAAGGGAGGGCCTTCAGCTGGGACCATGGGGCACGAAGGCGTGCCGGCGGGAGCCCGAGGTCTGAAAAGGCGGTCCATGGCAGCAAGAAAATCTTGCACCTGGGCAGGAGTCGCCGACGGACCCGGATAAAGTGGATAGGCCGCGGGACTCACAGGGTCCAACGGATCTGTGGGGTAGGTACCCCTGGCCCCCTCGTCCACATCCGGAGACAGACGGCGGGACGTCAGAGATCGTAAGCGCTTCTTCGACTTCTTCTTATGACGTCTCTTACCCGATTCCGAGTGTGAAGACTTCAACCCCGAGGATCGATGATGATGGCTCTGCAGTCGGTCCCTCGATCGAACCCTGGACCTCGAACGGCACTGCTGCCGGGCCTCCAGCAACTTACGGGACCGCTCCCGCAAGACCTTCAGAGGCATGGCCAGACAGTCATGACCGGGAGTCATGGTAACGCTCCAGACAGTAGAGATAGATGCCATGGGGGTCGGCCACCGACATCGTATGGCGACAGGCCCCACAGGATTTAAACCCAGGCATCCCTACGTGGCACCAGGAGTCAAAAGACTAAAAAAAGTGGAGACAAAAAGTCTCAAAAAGTCAGTCAAAAAGTGACTAAGGTACGTGCTCTAACCGGATCTGCGCTTGCTGGCGCGGAAAATGAAAGAACTGACGTCAGGGCGCATGGGTGGCGTCTAAGTAGTCTCCGTGACGTCAGCTTGGTGCCTACGACGCCAGCAATGGACGTGGAGCTGCACAATGCCACCTTCAAACTCGCAAGGGTACTGCTGACGAAAACAATTTCCAGATCCAGTCTGACGCCTGGGGATATTCAAAAGTAAGGAACCCATCACTAACGTGTCTCTTTCAGATCTCCAGTTACAATCCAGAAACAATTTGCGTGCTTGCTAGGCATGCCCCCATGGGAGAAGGGTCCCGGGAAGCCGCTCACCAACTGCCTGCAGAAGCCCAGGCCAGCTTGGGGTCCAATTCCCTCACCTCTTCTCCGCCTCCTCTGTTAACTCTGCTGGTGCTGGCTTAAGCCCCTCTCCTGAGTCGCAAGCAGGACCCTCTGCACCACCACAGGGGACCAAGGATGGAGGGGGAAAAGGCACAGCTGCTGTAAGGGCCCTCCGCAACCCACTCCCGGTCTCAGCTTCAGTACACTGGGTCATCGCCGTAGGCAGCAGCAGACATGGACACAGGGACAGAGCAGCACGGCCTTGCCGGCAGGACGCAGGCCTCACACTCCAACACACCAGCTGTCCGACACTGGACCGTAAGTGCTACAGACTCAGTACCTTTTTATATGAAAGAACACTTCATATAATCAGAACACTACACTGTACCCCCAACGGGAACCAAACCATTAGTGGACGGGGGGCGGGAGGGAGGAAGGTGAAGAACAACAGCAAATACCACTGAGCCAAATCTGCTTGACATAGAAGCGAGCAACGTAGAGAGCACCAACCAATGCAATAAGAAAGCATAGCAAACAATAAGTCGCAAGCAGGACCCTCTGCACCACCACAGGGGACCAAGGATGGAGGGGGAAAAGGCACAGCTGCTGTAAGGGCCCTCCGCAACCCACTCCCGGTCTCAGCTTCAGCACACTGGGTCATCGCCGTAGGCAGCAGCAGACATGGACACAGGGACAGAGCAGCACGGCCTTGCCGGCAGGACGCAGGCCTCACACTCCAACACACCAGCTGTCCGACACTGGACCGTAAGTGCTACAGACTCAGTACCTTTTTATATGAAAGAACACTTCATATAATCAGAACACTACACTGTACCCCCAACGGGAACCAAACCATTAGTGGACGGGGGGCGGGAGGGAGGAAGGTGAAGAACAACAGCAAATACCACTGAGCCAAATCTGCTTGACATAGAAGCGAGCAACGTAGAGAGCACCAACCAATGCAATAAGAAAGCATAGCAAACAATAAGAACAAGCACAGGCAGAAACCGGCTGTGGTCATAGAAAACACTTCGAAAAAGAAGTGAGCCTTCTCGGACCGTGCAATGTAGGACCCATAGAGGAGGAAGGGTTAGCAACCGCAAAGCAATGAACAAGTGAAGGCTCTGAAGGATATCAGGAAAACCTCAGCAACTAAAGCAAAAACACATTCCCTCCTATTAATGGCAGCAATAGGTGAGCATCTATAGAGAGAACGATATAAAAGATGTAGGAATACAGAATGTAGATATGGCCATATATATACATAAGCAAACACACAAAATATATAGGTATATACTGTACCATGTGGCTTTGCGGGACTGCCGCTGCCACGTCTCGGTCAATGTCCACTGCACTGTTGTGAACGTTTCTATGTACCCTTCTTGGATATGGTTTATTATACACTGTATATGGGGGTGGAGGTGTATATATATATATATATATATATATATATATATACACACATATATATATATATATACACACACATATATATATATATATACACACACATATATATATATATATATATATATATATATACACCCCCCCCCATATACAGTGTATAATAAAACATACCCAAGAAGGGTTAATAGAGGAACAGGGTCAAGACTGATTTGAATATGGCTGAGTCTGAACAGGGTTGGCGGAGAGAGCTAAAGAACGATGATGGATTCTACACAGATCTCTGGCTGGGGAAGGGGATTTGGGGGGGTGTCTGAAAAGTTTTAGCGCTTTGTCCATCACCTCACTGTTTTTGCTTTGTTCACCCTATGTTGGAAGGGTATGCCCAGATGTGGGTCCCCAGTTCACGTTAGCGCTGGATTCAAGCTAGCCTGGTTGATGAGGGGTGTTAACCTCGAAACTGGTCCCTTGATGCTTGCTTCCGGTCTAGGGAAGACCTTGCTTGGCAGTTTGGGCTGGACTGCTCCCATGAGGAACAGGGTGAAGACTGATTTGCATATGGCTGTGTCTGAACTGGGGTGGCGAAGTGAGCTAAAGAACGATGATGGATTCAACCCAGATCTGTGATTGGGGGTGAGTGCCTGAAAAGATTTAGCGCTCTTTCCATCATCTACTTGTGTTTGCTTTGTTCGCCCTAAGTTGGCAGGGTATGCCCAGAAGTGGGTCCCTTGCTCATCTTGCCACTGGATTCAAGCTAGCCTGGCTGATGAGGGGTGCTATTCCGAAACCAGTCCCAGGATGCAATTTTTTGGTCCAGAGAGGACCTGGCTTGGCCGTGCGGGCTGGACTGTTCCCATGAGGAACAGGGTCAATACTGATTTGCATATGGCTGAGTCTGAACTGGGGTGGCGAAGTGAGCAGAAGAACGATGATGGATACAACACAAATCTGTGCCTGGGGGGGAGACACGGGGGGGTCGAGTGTCTGAAAAGTTTTAGCGCTCCGCCATCTTCTCCTTGTGTTTACTTTGTTCGCTCTATGTTGGTAGGGTATGCCCAGACATGGGTCCCTTGCTCACTTTGCCACTGGATTCAAGCTAACCTGGCTGATGAAGGGTGTTCCCCAGAACAGGGTCAACCTAATTTGCATATGGCTGTGTCTGAACTGGGGTGGGGAAGTGAGCTAAAGAATGATGATGGATTCAACCCAGATCTGTGATTGGGGGTAAGTGTCTGAAAAGTTTTAGTGTCCGTTCATCAGCTCCTTATATTTGCTTTGGGTTAACAGAAACAACATGGTGATGAATAAAGGAATATAGGGGGCAGAAGATATCAGCCATCCCAGAAAGATGGAAAGCAAAGGAACAGAAAATACACTACTGACTAAATGGTGACAATCAGGCAGCTGAGAGATGACTGAAAGAGAAAACAGCAGGTGAAAACCCAACCCCATGAAAACAGAGAAACATAGACCACCATCAGGGACTGCAAAAAGAGCAAGATGAGCAAAGGTCAACACGGAGGAGGACTATCCAGATAACCAGACTCCACTTTAAAAGAAAGAATATCGGACAGAGGAGGGAGACCTGGCTGAAGTCGTGGGGAAAGGCAGAGTAATAGGTGTGGGAAGGCCAACACCACAAGTCGATGTCCACAACCAAATGATCAGAATAAGAAGTGAAATAACAGATGGAGGGTAAAATTGAACACAGTAGGAAACCCATATTATACCACGACTATGGAGGAGAAAGAAGGGAGAGAAACAAGAAAAAATATCAAGAGCAAAAAGAAATCCCCCAGTTTCCACGGAACAACCTGTGTCGAGTCAACAACAGTAGAGGCTCCTGTGCAGGAGGTGGCGTAGTGGGATGGGGGCTAAGGGAGGGGCGACGGGGAAGAGAGGGGAAATGATAACAAACACTAAAAAAATAAATTAAAAGAACTTACCTTTCGCCTGCCACCCAATCAATCAGAATACTTGCAGAGCGCGCTACTTACCCGTGAGGGTGTCTCAAGGCGCTGAGGGTAGGGGGGTGCTGGGACTGCTCGAAGAGCCAGGTCTTGAGGAGTCTTCTGAAGGCGAGCAGGTCTTGGGTCTGACATAGGTGGGTAGGGAGGGTGTTCCAGGTCTTGGCGGCGAGGTAGTAGAAGAATCTGCCGCCGGAGGTTGTTCGTTGGATATCGGCGAGGGCGAGGCTAGTGGAGCGGAGCTGGCGCGTTGTGGTGTAGAAGTTGAGTCTGCTGTTCAGGTAGGCTGGTCCGGCGTTGTGGAGTGCTTTGTGAGCGTGGGTGAGGAGCTTGAAGGTGATCCTCTTGTCGACGGGGAGCCAGTGTAGGTCTCTCAGGTGGGGGGTGATGTGGCTGCGGCGGGGGACGTTGACGATCAGTCGGGCGGAGGCGTTTTGGATGCGTTGTAGTCGTTGTAGGTGTTTGGCTGGGATTCTCGCGTAGAGTGCATTGCCGTAGTCCAGTCTGCTGCTGATGAGGGCCTGTGTCACCATTTTTCACTCACCCAACACTCTTCTCAGAGTTCTCTCCTTTCTTGCTGCAGCACAGGCTCCCAGCCTCCCTTGGGGCCAATGCTGGCGCTGCAGCAGCGTCAGGATTGGCCTGAGCGCAGGGAATTTGCACCCTCAGAGAGACTGGGAGCCTGTGCTTTGCTGTATCCAACCCAGCAATGCAGCTGGGGTTGAAGACAGCTCGGTGTGCATGTGGGTTTGGCCATCCTGAGACTGCCCACCACACACTCTCCTGACTGGCTCACGATGGCAGCACGTACATGTTGAAAAATAAAACGATAATAGGAAAATGGTACTTACTAGTATGCATCTGTTCTTGGCATGTAGGGCTGCTGACATTCATATCTTAGCATAGATCGCCGCCTAGTGTTGGGTCCCGATGATTGCACCTTGTTGTCCTGGAAGAGTCTTCGAAGTATCGCCATTGTGGCAAAGATGGAGTATAGTAAAGTAAGAGATGGCCATGCCAAAGATATGTTCTTGGCATGTAGGGCAGCTGACATTCATATCTTAGCATAGATCGCCGCCTAGTGTTGGGTCCGGATGATTGCACCTTGTTGTCCTGGAAGAGTCTTCGAAGTATCGCAATTGTGGCAAAGGTGGAGTATAGTAAAGTAAGAGATGGCCATGCCAAAGAGAATCCTGCAGCTGCGACAGGCGCCGGGGAGGAGGGTGGGCGATATGAATGTCAGCAGCCCTACATGCCAAGAACAGATGCATACTGGTAAGTAGCATTTTCCGTTTGAGGCATGTGGGCTGCTGAATTCATATCTTAGCATAGACTGTATAGCAGTATCTCCTCTAGCGGTAGTCACCTGCAGCAGTCTGAAAAAGAGTTTTAAGGACAGCCTGGCCTACAGCAGCTTGCTGCTTTGTTTGGACGTCTACACAATAGTGTGTATGGTAGACCATGTAGCTGCCCTACATATGTCTTCAAAAGGAATATTCCCTAGGAAAGCCACGGATGCCCCCATTTTACGCGTAGAGTGTGCTTTTGGGGGAACTGTCAGAGTGCGTTTAGCTTTTTGATAGCATATTTGAATGCATTTAACTATCCACCTGGCTATTCCTGATTTTGAGTTGGGATTACCTTTATGTTGTGGGGAAAAAGCAACAAACAGTTGCTTTGTTTTCCTAAATGATTTAGTCCTGTCAACATACTATAGCAGAGCTCTCCTTACATCTAGTGTGTGTAGGGCTCTTTCAGCCACTGATTGTGGGTTCTGGAAGAAAACTGGCAATTTTATGGATTGATTGATATGGAAAGTGGATATGACTTTTGGCATAAACTTAGGGTTAGTCCGAAGTACTACCTTATTTGCATGTATTTGCATGAAAGGTTCTTGAATGGTTAGTGCCTGTAGCTCACTTACTCGCCTGAGGGAGGTAATGGCAATCAAGAATGCCACCTTCCATGTTAGAAATTGTAATTCACATGAATGGAGTGGCTCGAAAAGAGGTCCCATAAGTCTGGTAAGTACTATATTTAAGTTCCAGACTGGTGGAGGTGGGCGCTTTGGAGGGATTATCCTTTTAAGACCTTCCATAAAAGCTTTGATTGGGGGTACTCTAAACAGGGACAGGTGTTGTCTGTTTTGGAGATATGCAGCTATAACAGCAAGATGTAGCCTTATGGAAGAGTATGCTAGATTGCATCTTTGAAGATGCAAGAGGTAACAGATAATGCAATGCAATAAATTACTAATCTTTTCCATTTAGCTGCATAGCATGCTCTAGTAGTTGGCCGTCTTGCCTCCTTGATAATGTTCATGCAATCGGGAGGCAAGTTAAGGTATCCGAACTCTAAGGCTTCAGGAGCCAGATCGCTAGGTTCATTTGATTGGGATCTGGGTGCCTGATTTCTCCATGGTTCTGAGTTAAAAGATGGGGCGAGAGGCGCAGTCTTTGGTGGGGAACTACTGAAAGTTCTAGGAACGTTGTGTACCATGGCTGTCTTGCCCATGTGGGAGCAACCTGGATCATTGTGAGTGACTGCTGGCGTAGTTTGCGTGCCACCAGCAGAATCAGTGGGGCTGGTGGAAATGCGTACGCAAATTTGCCTGACCAGTTCATCCATATCGCATTGCCCTGTGACCACGGATGTGGGAACCTGGCGGCAAAGTACTGGCATTTTATCTCTGGATGCCCACATTTTTGGAAGAATGGTTGGAGAACTTGAGGGTGAATCTCCCATTTGTGTAGCTTTTGGCTGTGTCGGTTTAACAGATCTGCTATTTGATTGACTTTCCCTGGCAGGTGTTCTGCTAGGAGAAACATCTTTTTCGGAATTGCCCACTTCCATATGCTCTGTGCTAGGTGAGACAGCTGTGGAGTGTGTGTCCCTCCTTGTTTCTGGATGTAATACATGGCTGTCATGTTGTTCGTCCGGATCAACACAGCCTTGTTGTACAAGTATTTCTGGAATGCTTTTAGTGCCAGAAATATTGCTAGCAACTCTAAGTGGTTGATATCCAGTGTCTTTTGTTTGACTGTCCAGAGCCCTTGGACTGTGTAATGCAGTAAGTGGGCTCCCCAACCTGTCAGTGATGTGTCTGCTATTAGTACAACTTGTGGAACCAGCTCTTAGAACAGTCGCCCCTTGGAAAGGTTTTGTGGGTTCCACCACTGCAGAGAGTTGTAAGCGCGACTGTCTACCAACACTAGGGGCCCTATTAGGATGGCGGACGGACCTGCTTCCATCCGCCACCCCAGAGGTGGAGGGACCGTCCGCAGGGGCAGCGGCAGTCCCTCCGTGCAAATTAGGATGTGACCGCCACCCTGCCGCCGCGCAAAGGCATATCCCTAAGCAAATCCTAATATGGCTGGCGGTGTCTGATAGACACCGCCACCATATTATAGCTTTTCTGCTGCGGTCTCGCGGCGGAAAAGCGGCGGACGGTCTTGCAGTCCGCAGATGACCCCCCCGCCATCCTAATCTGGCGGGGGGTCATTTCTCTCAACGCAGCGGTGAATCCGCATCCTCCGGGCCGGCGGTGGCTTCCGCCGGCCCGGAGTATGCGTATTCACCGCAATCGTAATCAGGCCCTAGGTCTTTTAAGTGTCCTTGAGCTTGGTTCCACTGCGGTGCTAGGCATTCTTGCAATGGACACATTTGAAGTCGGGAATGAGGGACAATGAATGCCTATGCCTATGAGCTGCATGAACACTCGAGCTGGCAAAGAGTGTTGTAGCTGAAACCTTTGAATGAGAGTCTGCATGTTGGCTATCCTGGCTGGATTTGGATAAGCCTTTGCTACTGAGGTATCTATTGTAGCCCCCAGATATTGCTGTATGTGAGAAGGCTGTAGATGTGATTTACCCAGACTGTGCAGCAGCTGGAGTGTCTGAGACGTATGGCTTGCACACTGCGTGTACGAGGTGGCCTTTATGAGCCAATCGTCGAGGTATGGAAACACATGGATGTGTTGCCTTCTGAGGTGTGCTGCTACTACCGCTAGACATTTGTGAAAAGTTTGTGATGTGTTGCCTCTTGCGGAGCCTCTGTAGGAGGAGCGACAAAAGGAACCTCTATGTTGTTGAAAGTGAAGTGCGCCCATAGACTTGGCAGTTTCGGTATCTTTTTTCATTTTGTCTAAGATGGTATCTACTGCAGGGCCAAACAGGAAGTCTTGGTTAACTGGTTGGATGAGGATGGTGGATTGCACCTCGTTTTTAAAACCAGAGATGCGTAGCCACGCGTGTCTGCGTAGTAATACGCTAGTATTAATGGACCTGGCTGATGTGTCAGCTGCGCCAAGCGCACATTTAATGGAAGCATTAGTTATAAATTTGCCTTCCTGTATGAGGTCGTTAGCCTGAGCTTTAAAAGGTTCTGTCAGGTGTTGCAGTAAACTTTCAAGTTGATCGTAATGTGCTCTATCATAGCGTGCTAGTAGAGCTTGTGTGTTCGCAATACTCCATAAATTATCAGCCTGTAAGGCTACTCTTTTGCCGAGGCTTCTAATATTTTAGACTCTTTGTCAGGAGGGGGAGCATCTCCTGTTGTTTGTGACATAGCTCTCTTTCGAGCGTTTGCTACTACTAGTGAGTCTAAAGGCAACTGAGATTTAATATAAGTAGGGTCTGTAGGGGCCGCCTTATATTTCTTCTCAATCCTGGGATTGAGTACACGTGTTCTGGCTGGATCTTTGAATATGTCTGCCGCGTGTTTTAGTGCCCCTTTTAACATAGGAAGTGTCCTGACATTTTTCTCGAAAGTAGGAAAAGTGTCAAATCTAGAATCTGAGCTCCTCAGGTCATTGCAGCGCTAGCACTACAGAGGCAACTACCATACTGCTGCCATTGTTTTTAACTTGTTACTCACCTTTTTAAAATTGAATTTGGGCACTTCCTAATCGCGCGCTGACTCCCCGGTCCATCGCAGCTAATTGGTGCTGATTGTGTGGAAGGAGATTACAGTGCCTAGCACTTCCTGGTGGTGCCATTAACGGGCGGCCATCTTGGCAGGGTGACGCTCCAGCTTTTCTAGGAACCCAATCTACATTAAGGCACATGACTCCGTCGCGCAGCGGGCGCGCCGCTGGCGCGCCTAAGGAAAGCCAGTCTGCGCCAGTCCGTGCCCAGCCGGGTCCAGGGGCCGTAAACCCTGGTCCTTGGGCCGGAAGGTTACACATTTACGACTCCGCACGCCTATGGGAGTCAAGACCTCTTGTCAATTCGAAATGCTTCCATTCTATGCGCCCTATTGCTATGACCCACTGTACACACTGCAATTGGAAGTTGTCACCCAGTACTATCGGCATACACTCTAATGTCAGTCAGTGGAAGATGTTCCTTCTTAATTGTAGACCATTGCCTAAACACTGCACTGAGATAGCTCTACTAATAGAAGAATTCAAGCCAGATGTACTCTTTCTAACGGAGACATGGCTTCAACTGGAAGCTGACCCGGCCGTTGTGTGGGCAGTCCCCCAAGGCTACACAATAAAGAGAGCTGACCGTACTATTGGTAAAGGCGGCGGTTTAGCCATTATTTACAAAGATCTATATAAGTGTCGTAGTAATCCCACCACACTCTCACACTGTGAAGGTATGTCTTTTTCGCTAGAATTTTCCCCGATAAATACCCTCTCAGTTCTCTTAATTTATCGATCGCCAGGAGCTTTAGGTCAGTTTATTTCGAACCTTGCTGACCTAGCCGCTACTTTACCGCTTACCTCGGCCAACTTTACTGTACTGGGCGACGTAAATCTACACTTCGATAACTCTCTTGATCTCTCAGCCAATAATCTTTGGCTGAGCCTTCAAGCGATTGACCTGGCCCAAAAAGGGTTTTCTCCGACACATGATAAAGGTCATCTTTTGGATCATGTGTTTAGTAACATCGAAACCCTGACCACTGAAACGCCCGTGCCACTTTCCTGGACAGACCACTACTTAATTCCTCTGACTTGGGTAACGGGGAGTACTTTATCTGTTCAAGAACCTAAAAAACAGTGGGGCAGAAAGTGGGCTAAACTCTCTCCCACTCTATGGGAATCTGCTCTCGCTGACCTTAAACCCGTGAAGGTCTCTAACCCAAACATGGCCAGTAGTAATTTTAACAACTGGATCCGAAATTCCCTTGATCTAGTCCTTCCTAAGGAATCCATGTATTGTATAAAGAGGCAAAAGGTAGCCCCATGGTTTACACCCAAACTGAGAGACCTAAAACAATCGTGTCGTAGGCTAGAGAGGAATTGGAGACAAGACCGCTCTCAGTGTAGGAAGGCAGAATATAGAACAGCGATTAGGCTATACAAAACTGAAATTAAGGCCGCACAAGCTCTCTGCTACGAAACAAAAATTAATATAGCTGCCAACTCACCAAAAGAAATCTTTCAGATAGCTAAATCATTGATCATTCCCCCTCAAGAATCAGTACCAGCAGAAGGAGCACTTGAACGCTGCAATAATTTAGCAACATTCTTCTATCAGAAGATTCAAACCATTTATGCCTCTTTTTCCTCTGTTAATTCTGAGCTAGATGCAATGGCAATAGCTAGTTCTAGTATCCCCGCCATCTGCATGCTGGAACAATTCACCCCTCTGGACACTGTCTCTTTGGACAAAATAATTCCCAAAGTCTCCTCAGGCTCCCCTATGGATCCAGCACCTCCACATCATCTTACTTTAGTTATTGATTTGATTCGCTCAGCTATTCTTGACGTCCTCAACACCTCAATTGCCTCGGGCGTAGTACCTATATCATGGAAATGTGCAATGGTTAGGGCCCTCTTAAAGAAACCCAACCTGGATCAACGCAATCTATCCAACTACCGCCCCATCTCCCTTTTGCCCTGGATGAGCAAATTGGCTGAGAAGCACATCAATAACTTCTTAGTTGAGTATTTAGAGTCCAACAACCTGCTGTGTACCTCTCAGACGGGTTTCCGGCCCCAACATGGGACTGAGACAGCCCTGTTGGCAGTGACAGAGGAAGCTAGGAGTCTGCTAGACCGAGGAGGGAAGGCAGCCATTATTTTGTTAGATCTCAGTGCTGCGTTTGACATGGTTAACCATGCCATTTTAGTACACTGACTTAGTGGCATGGGAGTGTCGGGCGCAGCACTGACATGGCTCACCTCCTTCCTTGATGAGCGTTTCTTTCAGGTCTTTGAGGGAGAGGCTATTTTCACCAAGCAGCCACTTAGCTGTGGGGTTCCTCAGGGCTCTGCCCTGAGCCCCACACTTTTTAATGTTTACATGAGGCCCCTGGCGGAGTTAGTCCATCCATTTGGCATTACAATTGTCACCTATGCAGACGACCCCCAGCTAGTGGTCTCATTAAACCAAGCTGAGGGGTCATCTAGCACTCTGGGTCCCTGTCTAGAGGCAGTAGCCAGACGGATGGAACTCTCCTGCCTTAGGCTAAATGGGGAAACAACAGAAATTATGTTGCTTGGCAATCCATCGTCCCCCTATGGCCAACCTGTCTGGTACCTCCCCCCTCCCCCAAGACACAGAAAAAAAGCCTGGGAATTTGGTTGGACAGTTCCCTCGATTTTACTTTTCAGGCCACTAAAATTTCATCCACCTGTTATGGTCTGATGAGAATGCTTCGGAAGATTCTCCCTCTGCTGCCGTTTCAGGAGAGAGAATCATGGTCCAGGCCTTGATACTCTCTCGCCTGGACTACAGTAATGCTCTCTATCTGGGAGCCCCCCAGGCTGCAATTAATAAGCTTCAGGTTACCCAGAACTGCGCAGCCCGACTACTCTATCAAATACCTCGGTGGCGGTCTGCCAAACCTGCCCTGAAGAAACTGCATTGGCTTCCTATTGCAGCCAGGATACAGTTTAAACCATGTGTCTGACTCAGAAAGCTATATGGAGGACTGGTCCAGCTATATTGCATCCTCTAGTCATTCCCTATCTCCCCCACAGAGCCTTGCGCTCCAGCTCATTACACCTGGCCACCTCCAATAAGATAAACAAGGCTCGTTGGGGTGGCCGCTTGTTCTCTTTCAATGCTGCAAAAATCTGGAACTCCCTTCCTCTTACCCTTAGAAAGAATAGTAATCTGTTGGCATTTAGAAAGCTTTTAAAAACTCACCTGTTTGGAATCACCTGCTAGCGCCTGCCCTGTTGCTTCTCTGATTCTAGCCATCAGCGCTGCGAGACCTCAGGGTAGTTTATGCGCTATATATAAATATATTTTTCATTTCATTTCAAATAGAAAATCTTCTTCTATTGGGTCAGTGTGCATGTCAACATTGTGGAATTTTGCTGCCCTATCCAGCAGTTGGTTAAAAACAATGGTGTTGTCAGTAGGCGACGGCTTTGTAGGGTATGGGGAGGTGTCTGGGATGGGTTGTGGGTCATATGGATCATTCTGGTCGTCCCATGTGTCATCCTGTTAATGAGGATCCTCTGGTTCATTAAAATTATCCTGAGGATCTTCCCCGATGTTATCCCCATCATTATAATCTGAATGTGTAGGAGAGTGGGGCACAAAAGGCATATTAGGAAAGAAAGGAGGAGGAGGAGTAAAAGGCCTTGAGGGAGATGTCCCGAAGTCTTTTTTCTTTGGAGGAACAGGGGAAGGAGTGTCCGTGTCCAATGGTCTCTTTTTCCGGTGATAAACTGTAACGTCCTGTTTCAGGGTCTATATACAGTTTAGGTTGTTCCTCAGTTACTGGATCAGGATGGAAGAGTTCTTCCTCAACTGTCCGTTGCTTTGGTGCCAATGTCTTTGGCCTAATGACTTGTTTGTGACCTTTTGGCTCGAGGGCCTTTGGATGTGGAGCTTTTTTCGGCTCGGCTGTTGTTTTAGGGTCGGTAACCTTTTTTGGTTCGACGTCCTTTGTTGGTTTAACAGTCTTTTTCGGTTCGGTGACCTTGTTTGGGTCGATGACCTGTTTCGGATCGACCGGAGCTTTTGGCTCGATAAGTTTTTTATGCTCGACCGCTTTTTTCGGCTCAATGTTCTTGGTCGAGTCAATGGGTTTTTTCGGCTCAACGTGCTTTGTAGCGTGATCCTGTTTTTGTTGATCGACATAGGATCGACGACCCGTTTTGGTTTGAGGCTCTTCTTTGGCTCGATAGCTTTCGACTCGATAACCTTTTTGGGGTGGGTGACCTTCTTTGGTTCGACCATGTTCTTCGGTTCGACGACCTTTGGTTCGACAACCTTCCTCGGTTCGACGAACTTTGGTTCGACGACCTTCTTCGGATCGACGACCTTCGGTTCAGCAACTCTCTTGGGGTTGACAACCTTCTTGGGGAGAATGGTACTCGGTCCTGGTTGTCGATCTCGGCTAAGGCCTTTAGGCGATGCTTCGACCGGAGCCTTGTCTTGGGTTGGGAACGGGGTTGGGGGCTGGGTACTCACTTTTTGCACCGGCGTGATCTGGTCATCGGAGTCCGACTGGTCCTCAACGGTAACGATTTCTAGATCCGAGTCCGCTGCTTCTGGGAGGTCGTGTTCATCATCGAAGATGTTCTCCGGTTCCGGCCGCTGCATCTCTTGCCTAGCGGCCCGTCGATTCCGGATGGTCTTCTTCGAACGGAATTGGGCGGGCACACGCTGGGCAATTTTCTTCGTTGTGCTCCGGTGATAAGCACTTGTTGCATGCTGTATGTTTGTCAGTATGCGGGAATTTGGAGTGTGATTGTGGGCACCTTTTGAACGGGCTCCTTTCCATCGACAGCAGGCCCAAGTGGCGTCGAAAGGCCCAACGGCCAGCGTCGACGACCGGACGACCGGATCGAGATGGAAAGTTTGGTCGAGTCAAGAAGAACCGAATGAGAACAATACCGTCGAAGTAGAAGGCCTTTTAGCCTTAGAAAGTAGTTTAGTTTTGGTTCCGAAGTTGGAGTAGAGGAATAACATCCAAACCCAATGGCGGAAAAAAACAATCTAAGGATGGAGAAGATGCCCATGCGCACTGTAGTTCAGGGGAGTAGTCACCTATTTTGTGATACTTCGAAGACTCTTCCAGGACAACAAGGTGCAATCATCCGAACCCAAGACTAGGCGGCGATCTATGCTAAGATATGAATTCAGCAGCCCACATGCCTCGAACACTTGTTTTATTATCGTTTTATTTTTCAACTTTTGAGGGTGGGTGGGAGCGACGCTCCTCCGCCACAGTGGAGGAGCCGCCACTGGTCAATAATAACTGACACCAAGAGAGAGGATCCCTGTGTCACCCGAAAGCGATATATTCCCACTTATGATTCCAAGAGATACTGAACATCCAAGGAGTTGGAATCATATCTACGCTCACAAGAAGTGAAGGAAACTCCCTGGAAAGTCCAAAATAAGTGCCAAACTACAGAACGAACCAACCCCAAAAGAGGGTGGTCAAGGAACACATGTCAAAAAAGAACAACCAGTTCCATAACTAAACGTCGGGTGGTATAGGATGTGTCATGGAAATGTTTCTAACAGAGCACAAAAACATGCAGCAGCATAGAAGAGAAGGGTCAGCAGAATAGACCACCCATGCCAAGAAATGGACATAGTACTTCCACAGGGAACCTTGAGAGAAAGAGGGATTAAAAGAGTTTTTCTTTCCTGTGCAGAACGGGAACTAGCACAATTAGACGTGAAGCTTGTACTAGGAAGCGTGTGCTTGAAATGAAGGACACCATATTAAGTGCAAGGAAAATACCCCCAGCTACGGAGCAGATTGCACTTAACAAGACCAGGGAGAGGGAGGAGCAAGGAGAAACCCCATGCACCATCTTAACAAAGCACACAATGAGACGTCCCATATATGGGGTACAAAGTGCCAGAAACATAGGGAGGAGTGTCCGTAGGGCATACCGACAAAGTACCCTGGCGGATAGTGAACAAGGCAACAGTGCGTCCGTACAAGACAAACCCAATACCCCAAACAGAACCTGGGTAGGAAAAGCAAAAGAATACCTCGCGTCGACAGATGTGGAAACCAAAGGGCCATAAAACAATATGTGCCCCAATAATGGGGACCATAACAAGCCATTGGCAGTTCAGGAAGCAATACAAAAATAATTACGAGACGCAGGAGCACCGCACCGGTCGCCACTCATAGGAAAGCAAAGAGGCCATGGCACTGTTCTAAAACGGCTCACATGTACAAGGTGACCATTCTCCATACAAGTACAGGGGAAAAACAGGAGCCGGTGATCTTTCAAGAAAGGCTTTAAGATTTGGTACCACCCCAACTATCCTGAAAATGGTGTAAAGCGGAGTCAAAGTGGGTGCCAAACAGATGTTAACCATTGAAAGGCATGTATACCAGATTGAACAGCCTCCGAAAAGACTGAGGTGTGTAGCTAGGCACGCCGGCTAAGAGCTACCGAAAGAGCCATGGCTCGCCTAACTCAATCTGTGGTAGCCATGCCACTGTGAATCAGCAGTTTAGCCACCTGACGGCAATTTTGGAGCAGCTGAGTAAGAGTGTCCCGGGTGTCACCTGGGATGGAGGGGAGAAGGCGCGAGACTGAATCACCCAACACGTGAGAAAAACGACCCAGAACACAAGTGGTATTAAGGGACCGCAAATCGGAACTGGTGGCAGAAAAGATATAACGGCCAAGAGTAACTAGCCCCCTAGACTCCCTGTTTGGAGGAATGTAAGGCAGGGCGTCTACAACGGGGGAAGCTGTAGCAGCCTAAACCACAATGCTGGGCAGAGTAAGTTGTCAGAAAAGGAAGAGCGGGTCTCCAGGGGCAGGATGGTGCTTATGAGCTATTGACTGGTCCACAGAGGCCTTTGAAACAGGTTTAGCACAAGAGCCCAATAGAATATCAAAAAGAGCTGCACTAGCTCAGCCCCTTCCTGGCCCTGATGAAGCACCCCAATTAGGGGATCAATGGCCACCTCCATAGAAGGGTGCTGCAGCTCCCGAACCACGGTAACCCTTCTCCGAAGCTTAGCAAAAGCAGAGCTAGCCTCAATAGCGAGGTTAGAAGGGGAAAACAAGCCTGAGGAAGGCGAAGAGTCAAGGCCACTAGTCTCACCAAGGTCAGACACCCAGTGGAACTTTGGTAGAGGTTGAGTATTGTCACTTGTGTTATCATGTGTGGGCACTGCCATCCTGCCTTTTCAGCAGTTGACAGGAAAAGGTTTAGACCAGACACCCAAAAGGGTGTCAGTCAGCGCTTCATTAAATAGTAAAATGGGTCCAGTAGAAGTCTGTTCAGGTCTCAAAACTTCTGTCAGTGCATTTGTTTTGACGTTCATAGTAGGAAGTTGTAAATCCAAACTTCCGCTAACTAGCTCATTACCACAGTAATGGAGGCACTCTCTTCCATTGATGGCCTGGGGGAGGATATGACCATGTCCCTGGGAACGTTTCCAACCAACTGGCATCCTACAAGTCCATGAACAAATGGTCATCATTATAGTTTGGGAGAAAAAAGTTCCCTCACTTTCACCGTCATTTCAAAAGGCTGATTGACTATGACCAACGTTTGAATCAAAAAGCTGACGGAGCGCTGGGCGCTTTGAGGCAAAGGCATGGTTCTGTCTGAATCAGACTGAACTGGGACCTGGTGCACTGGTACCATTTCAGGATGCAACCTTGGTCGACCAATCAGGCTTAGGCTACTAGGTCAGGGTCTTTATCTGACGGCGGCGGCGTTAGAGTAAGAGTGAATGTCAAAGTGTGGATTTTGGTGCCAGGTTCGAGGTTCAGGAGGCACAGACAGCTGTGAGGGTGGATATGCCAGCAGTAACCGGACTGGAGGCCTCCGCAGATCCTTGGAGCCAGGAGGCACACTAGAGGGAGCTCGAGAGCACCAAAAATCTGTAATACAACCTCTTTAAATCTTTAAATCTGTTGGAATGTAGCTGATGGGAGACTAGGAATGAGACCAAAAGGCCCCCTGTTGTCCTCACAACTTCACAGGCAGAGGGTAGTGAGACTCTCGCCTCTTCACTTCGACTTGCAGTAAGACATGGACCATGACGAGGAACTGGCGCGGTAACTGGCTTGAGAACGGGATGTGGCCCGCACCCTCAACTTTGAATGAAAGTGAAACTTTCATGACTTCTTTTGGTGTTCAGTGTTGCTTAACATTCCTGAATCACCTTTAGATTCATAAGGGGACAGTACTCGCAGGACTTGGGAGTCATGCCCGAACACCAGTGGCACACCATGTAGGGGTCTGTAGTATACATTTGTTTACGACAGTCCCTACATGGTTACAACCCTCTAGTTTTACAAGGGGTCACATGTTCACTAGGGAAACAATTTAATTTTCAGAAAAAAATTGTAAATTGAAGATAAATAAAGTTAGGAGCGAGCTCCAGATCTGCATCTGAAGGCAAAGAAATAAAGGAACAGAAGCTTGAATGCAAGGGTGGTGCTTATGTGTGGCTCCATTGTCACTTCCGAGGTGGAACAAAGTCAATTCTGAGCCTCATGGGGCCACCTACTCTTGCATACTCTATAAATCTTCTGGATCCACTCTGGTGCCTGGGGATATTCTGAAGGTGAGGAATCTGCGATCAAAAATATCCATCAGAAAAGCAACATTCAAGAAGTTTTTTTATTATCAAGCAGAACATTTGTATTATTATATTTACATATGATTTGGAAAGTTTGAAAAAAACATGACCAACTAGATTTTGAGGGAGTTAATCCATAAGGCATTATCATTTCAGTACTACAATATTGTGATGACAGGACAACACATTGGGAGATAAACAGTGCATCCCACAGACTGTAAACTTGAGTCCCAACTTGCAAGGTTTCAAATACAAATAATCTACAGAAGCCATCAGACTAATTAGAAAAATCATAAGGTAGAGTTGCCCTCTCAGAATTCAACTCTACCCAAGTTGCTTACAGTTCCAGTCCATTACCTGCATTGTGTAGTTGCGAATGTTGTCTTCTGTAGTTAAGGCAAGCAGGTAGTCTTGTAAGCATCCAAGGTCCTGCATGCGGTTGAAATAAAAAGGCAGCTAGATTAGGTTAAACATGCTGACCACTAAATACTAGCATGTACTACTTATTTCAATGAAACTTTGCATTCTATTGATTTTTTCTTCCACCCTTCATATCAATGTAGACTTGACCTACTTAACATTCAGATAGTTTGATCAAAATGAACAGGCTGACTGCTTCAAACTCATTGAGTTACGAGGGTGTAGACATAGGTGGAGAAACAAATAACACATCAGTGAATGTTGCGCCAAACCAACCTGAACACCTGAGAACAATTCCGCAAAACGGGGATGAGCATGTGAACTCAAAAGTGGTATTCCCAATACAGTCTGGTAAAATGCATGTTTACCTCAAACTTACTTCATACTTAGTCCTACCATTAACATATTGAAACTAGATGGAGCCATGCCCGGTAAAACCATTAACTGTGACACATGAATAAGTTCAGTTTCTTTAAGAATCACCTCATAACATTTTGGGAGTTGGTGGGGGCTTTGTAAATCTAAGAGATGAATTATAACCCTCCCAACCCGCCCTGCTGACTCCGCCCACCCTCGTCATCAGCCTATTTAGGCTCCGCCCCCTTTTTCCAGTGTACTCGAGCAGCCCTGTGGCAGAGGGCTCGCTCGCGGGTGGCATTTGGAATTTAATTTTAAAACTTGCCTGCTTCCTCTGCTGACGACAAGCAGCCCAGCTTCTTAGTCCCGCTGACTACGAGCGGTGGACGCTACTATTTTTTAAAAAAAAAACCCTCCCAACCCGCCCTGCTGACTCCGCCCACCCTCGTCATCAGCCTATTTAGGCTCCGCCCCCTTTTTTCCAGTGCACTCGAGCAGCCCTGTGGCAGAGGGCTCGCTCGCGGGTGGCATTTGGAATTTAATTTTAAAACTTGCCTGCTTCCTCTGCTGACGACAAGCAGCCCAGCTTCTTCTTAGTCCCGCTGACTACGAGCGGTGGACGCTACTATTTAAAAAAAAAAAAAAAAACTCCCAACCCACCCTGCTGACTCCGCCCACCCTCGTCATCAGCCTATTTAGGCTCCGCCCCCTTTTTCCCAGTGTACTCGAGCAGCCCTGTGGCAGAGGGCTCGCTCGCGGGTGGCATTTGGAATTTAATTTTAAAACTTGCCTGCTTCCTCTGCTGACGACAAGCAGCCCAGCTTCTTCTTAGTCCCGCTGACTACGAGCGGTGGACGCTACTATTTTTTTTGAAAAAACCCCTCCCAACCCGCCCTGCTGACTCCGCCCACCCTCGTCATCAGCCTATTTAAACGTCCCCTATGCGTCAGCGCAGCGGACGAGCGCAGCGGGCGCGACGGAGGCACGCCGGAGTTGCGCCTGAGTTAAGCCCGTCTGCGCCCGTCCGCGGCCGACCGGGGCTAGGGGCACGAGATGCTGCCGGTTTTATCACGTATTCACCTTCCCAGCTATGTCAGCACTGGGCCCCTGGTTCTATTGACCTTCCCACTTCGACCTATCTTCAATGTCTTGGCCTATACATCCCCCCACCTCACTCCCCCCCCGGGATTGTATCCCACCTAGCTTCACTACCTCTCTCATCCTCTTCTATTCCCCCCCCACCCCCTGGCCCTCCTGTTCCTCTGTTTAACACTTCGGCTGCCCTCCTGAACACTAGGTCTGCAGTCAACCATCAATACGACCTATTTAACTACCTCGACTCCCATGAACCAGATCTCTTATTTTTAACTGAGACCTGGTTCAAGACCGACTCCCTGCCCAACGTGCTTGCCGCCTTACCATCGTCATACTCCGCCATTCGAGCGGATCGCCCAGAAGGCAAGCGGGGCAGAGGAGTGGCCCTAATAGCTCGTACTGACCTCAATTTTCAAGTTCTCCCATCCCCCCCTATCCCTGATGTGGACCATCTGGTAGCTCGCTCTACCTCCCACCTGGCCCCCCTCACTTTTGTCCTAATCTATGGTCCCCCCCAACCCACCCCCTCATTTCTTCCCAATATCCAGACTCTCCTGGCTACCCTGGTAATCAATACCTCTTCGGTATTGGTCCTAGGGGACCTCAACTTCTGGCCTAATGACCCCGCCGAAAGTCCCCAATCAAAGGAGTTTACCAGTCTTATGAACAGTCTAAACTTTCTGCCACTGATTCATAGCTCCACCCACATACACTTGACCAAATCTGGTCACTGAACGTTCCATCTACACCCCCCACCATATCTCCATGTTCGTGGTCGGACCATTCTATTATCACGCTTTCCCTTGCCCTGGCACCCACGGTCAAACCTCCGCTTCCCAAAAACATCTGGGTTCGGAAATGGGGCAAAACAGACATGCCCTCTCTCTGCTCAGCCCTGGCCAAAACCAACCCTGATCTATCTGGCCTCTCAGCTACTTCTCAGCTGGCCGCTATTAACCACTGGCTTACTGCGGCGGGCGACGAATTTGCTCCCTTAAGGCGGCTCACAGTCAAACGGGTCCAGGCAGCTAATCGCTGGTTTACACCGGACCTTAAGGTAATGAAACTAGCTGCAAGAAGGGCCGAGCGAGTTTGGAGAAACTCTTACAATCCCGCACAAAAGGCAACTTACTTGTCTGTCTTACAAACCTACAAAAAGGGCATCCTCGAAGCAAAAACCGAATATTATACCAACAGGATAATGACAGCCGAGTCCCAATCAAAGGAAATTTTTTCCACCGTCCACGAACTAGCATCATCCAGTAGAGCCACGGTCACCATCCCCCCTTCCCAGCTCCTCTGCAACTCGCTCAATGAGTTCTTTATAGATAAAGTGGTCAAAATCAAACTCAACATCCCCTTGCCTTCCCCCACTTTTGTCATCCCGTCCCCACCCATCACTACCGTCAAGCTAACCAACTTTCCACTATTAACTAATGACACTCTCCTCCCTCTTCTTCATCGGGTCAAATCTGGCTCCCCCCTGGATTTCGCTCCTGCTCGTATCCTCAAAGAAATTTACTCAATATGTCCTACGCCTCCCCTGACCCTTCTTAATGACTCACTCACACTCGGGTCTGTCCCCAGCTTACACAAATCGGCGATTGTTATACCAATCCTAAAAAAAACGGACGCCGACTCATCTTCCCCCTCCAGTTACCGTCCCATTTCACTTTTACCTTACCTTGCAAAAGTCCTCGAAACCCATATCACCACTACCTTAACCACTCATATCGAGGCAAATCATTGCCTCTCCCCTTGTCAAGTTGGCTTTCGCCCCATGCACTCTACAGAGAAAGTGGTCATCTCAGTAATGGACAAATTGCGTGAAGGCATTGACACCAACCTACCGCAAGCCCTGATACTCTTAGACCTGTCCGCCGCTTTTGACACGGTGGACCATTCCATCCTTCTCTACCGTGTCAGGGCGGCAGGCATAGCAGGCTTGGCCTTTTCATGGCTTGAGTCTTTTCTCGCTGGGAGAACTCAAGCGGTCCGTTTGGCTGGATACGCTGCGGCCTCCCGCAAGGTAGAGTGCGGGGTCCCCCAGGGCTCATCACTTTCCCCCCTTTTGTTTAACCTTTATATCTTCCCCCTCATTTTTATGTTATAGCAGCTGGAGGTCACCGTGTTTAATTACGCGGATGACCTCCAGCTAATCTTCAATCTATCCCACTCATCTTCGTCTGCTCTGAACGTCCAGACAGTAATGACGTTCATTCATGATTGGATGAACTGCAACCACCTCAAACTCAACCCGGATAAGACCGAGCTGGTTCTGACCGGAGGTGGTTGCAGTCCATGGTCCCCTTCCTTTTGGCCCCCTTCCCTTGGTGCTCCCCCACTCCATGTGCCCAAAGTAAAAACCCTGGGGATTTTCCTCAATTCTCAACTCACCGTCCATTCACAAGTTAGTTCCGTGGTTTCCTCTTGTTTTTTCTCCCTTAGAATCATTAGGAAAGTTTCCCGTTTTTTTTCTTCCTCTGCCTTAAAAGTAATCGTATTGGCCATGGTATTGTCCCGTATAGACTACGGTAACATAGTCTATAATGGGGTCCCTGCCTACGCGATCCGTCGTTTGCAACTGGTGCAGAACCAGGCGGCTCGCCTGATCCACGGCCTGCCCAAATACCATCGGGCCACCCTACTGCTCAAAACACTACACTGGCTCCCAATAAAAGAGCGCGCCCTCTTTAAACTTGGCTGCCTCACTTATCAGGCCAGATCGGGCACTGCTCCCGAATTCATCTGTTCTGCCATCAAGTCTTATCATCCTGGCAGAGAACTTCGCTCCACTTACTCGGCCCTCCTTGCCATTCCTCGTTTTAAAAAACAGAAAGCGGGCGGATCGAGTTTTACTGTCTTGGCTCCCACCTTCTGGAACTCCCTCCCTGCTACCCTGCGCACTTCTCCTTCCTACCTTCTATTTCGGAAGAACCTCAAAACCTTCCTCTTCGCGCAAGCCTACCGGACTTAGCCTCCTCTTGTTGCTGCCACCCACTGTCCCCCACTAGCGCCATGAAACCGCCTGGTAAACGAGCGCTGTACAAATGCTTTTAAATTCAAATTCAAATTATATGTATGTGCAATTGATACCTTTCTCTTTGTGAGAAACACTCCCAACCAGTGAGTAATATCTACATTGCACCTACAGTATAAATACACTCACCTATATCATGAACTTGCTCCTGGCTCAACCATTTTGAGAGACTTATAACAAGGATTAAAAAGCAGGAACACGTACTCTAAACACGCACACACTATAGTCATAGCCACAATCGAGAAACAACATAAATGTACAAATCCTTCATTTTCTAAAGGGTGAAGGATGACTAGGACCAGGTGATGGCTGCCCCAATGCCCTGTTCACCATTGTGAATAGGCACCAACACAACTGAGACCTGCCCTGGTGTTCCTTGCCCCATGATGTAAATTCTGCAGGAAAAAGAGTATGTTGGCAGTTGTTACCTAACATAGTCTTCCTTGCCCCCACAGTGTAAATGCTACAGGGGCAAGGAGGACCTCAATGTCCTGGGCACACTGGCATATGGCATGGATGACACCAATTTAGGAATTTTAACTAATATGAGTATTTTCCCAAGCAATTCCTTTTAGCACTTCGTATGTAGTTACATGAGTATCCTTGTCACTTGTACATTGTAATAACGCACACAAAAAAAACAAAACTTTTTATTGATTTTCAAACAAAGAAAACATATAAGTATACAAACAAAAAGCAGCATACAGAGATCTCTAGATAGCAACATTTGGTACAGCAGGTAAGTAAAAGAATCTTCCAGGGATCACATATGGGGAAATAAACTAGATGGAAGTAGCCAACCCATTTTGCTGCCTTCTTATGTCTAGACATAGTGTGTGTCATATGTTTGCCAGCTTACCGCCCTGGGGTGGGTCCTGTATCGAAGCCCCTTTAGGAGCACCATCCCGCCCAAATGTTCTCCCACTTCCCTGATATATTGGCTTCTCATTGATCATACACTAGTCTAAGTCCCGCTCAAAGTCTCCCACCAGTGGAGCCGCAGCCGCTCCCCACATCGTGCAATATTTCGCGTGGCTACTAGAAGGCCCATTTTGGTGGCGGCTCCCCTCCTCAAATATGCAGAATGCACTTCTTTGCTGTTGTCAGGGGAGTGCCATAGTCACTTCCCCCATTATTTTCTGTAGGTCGATTCAGAGAATTTGGATCACTGGGCATGCCCATATCGTGTGGAAGAAAGTTCCCTTGCTCCTGCAACCCCTAAGACACAGGTCTGTTGAGAGCACCTCATGTGCCTGAGAGTTGTGCGTGAATAGTAAGATTGTAGTATGTGCAGACATATCAATTTGAACCAGTGTGTATAGCAACCTCTTGTAAGGTCCCCACACCTCCTCGCATTCTCCTTCGTCACAGTCTCCAATTACTACCTCCCATTTGGATCTCAGTATGGTGAGGATGTTGGGAGAGCTGTTCCATAGTTTTTTATAAATTAGGGAGACTTTATTTTTAGGTAATGATACAGTTAGGACTCTGTCCTCTAGGGGCGAGGATTCTGAGAGGGGGGGGGTCTCCTCGGAGATATGTGCCCTAAGGGCATGTTGAAGTTGGAGGTATCTAAATACTTCAGTGGCAGGCAGTTCATATTGAGTCTGTAACTCCTCCCAAGTGAGCATATTGCCATCTCTCCATAAATTCCTCAACGCAAAAATCCCTATGAGGTTCCATGCTTTAAAGCCCTGAAGGTCACCCACCTGGTAAAGTGTGTCACTATGCCATAGTGGGGTCATATTAGTAAGCTTCCCCTTCCATCCAAGAAGGACGCGGTGGTCCGCAATATCTGAGCTTATATGTATTTTTGGGGAAATACGTTTTTACCCTTAGGTGAGGTTTAGGTGAGCTTCATATCCCCCAGGTCCCATAGAGAGCTGCTCTAATCTATAGGTCGGGTCATTCCAGGGAGCTAACACCCAATCGTTCACTTTCGCTAGGTGCGCTGCGAAATAGTCATTTTTTATGTCTGGAAGGCCGATGGCCCCGTCATATACTCCACATATTAGCTTGGAGAGGGCAATCCGTGATGGGGCTGCGTTCCACAACAGCGAACGAAGAAAGGATTTAATGGACTGAAAGAATTTATCTGGCACCTGATGAGGGGTATTTAGCAGAATGTAAAGCATTCAGGGTAAGGTCATCATTTTAAACATCGCCGATCGCCCCAATAATGAGAGTGGCAACGTTTTCCAGTGTTCTACATCTGCCACAAAGCATTCCAGGAGGGGGGTCAAATTCAGACAGTAGAATAGGATGGGATCCATGGTGACGTGAATACCTAAGTATTTAAAATGCCCCGCTGACAGAGGTAGTTCTACACTTCTGGGTAGTGGGGGCATGGGACCTGTTATTAGATGCATGAAGGATTTGTCATAATTCACCCTGTAGCCAGAGTACTGGCCAAAAGTGCAGAGGATAAGTGTGAAGCGGGTAATTGTGGCAGAGGGGAATGGACACATAGAAAAGGATATCGTCTGCATACAAGGATATGCATTCTTCCCATGATTCTCCTCATGTGACTCCCCTTACAATTGCATCTTGTCGAACCCACGCCACTAAGGGCTCCAGGGCTAGTGTGAATAACAGGGGGAGAGTGGGCCTCCCTGACTAGTACCTTTGCCCAGAGGGAAGCAATGGGATGTGATGCCATGCACCTTAACCTGGGTAGTTGGGGCTGTATAAAATAATTGCATTCAACCTACAAAATCTGATCCGAAGCCCATGTGTTCATGTACTTCAAACATATACGTCCATTTGAGTGTCAAATGCAATTGAGGCATCCCTTGACAGAACCAACATGGATATTTTATCGTTTCTAGGGCCCGCCATCACTCCGTAAAATCGACACAAGTTAAGTTGAGTTCCTCTGTTTGGAATGAAGCCCGACTGGTCAGGGTGAACCAAGGGCAGTTATGACCCGGCGTAACCTAGGAGCTTGGCAAGGACTTAACTTCAACATTAAGGAGGGAGATGGGTCGATATGAGTTGAATCTCTCTGGCGGTTTCCCGGCCTTATGAACACAACTATCGTCGCTATACGCCGATCTGGTGGAAACATATGCTTGTCTATCTCTTCCTTCCACATGTGAAGTAGGTGGGGCGCTAACGCACAAGTTACTACCTGTGTAATGATCTATCTGTAAGAGACATTAGTTAGTGATAGATTCCTTACCTTAAAATAATCCCCAGGCGTCAGACTGGATCCTGAAAGTTTTCTGCTTAGCAGTACCCCTGCGCGCCGGTAAGTGGCGTAGTGCGGCTCCACGTCCGTCACTGGCGACGTGAGCACTGAGATGACTTCACGGAGACTACTTAGGTGCCACCCATGCGCGCTGACATCAGTTCTGTACCCGACTTTCCGCGCTGAAACGCAGAGCCATGCAAGAGACTGACCATTGGTGCATAAAACTAGGGCCCTAGAAAGGGGATGACCTAAACCCTAGTAATCAGTTTGCAGAACGGGGAGGATGGGTGGGGTGGTAAGGAATCTATCACTAACTAATTTCTCTTACTGATATATCGTTACACAAGTAGTAACTTGTGCATCTGAAAGAGACACGTTAGTGATAGATTCCTTACCTTAGAATAGATACCCCAGCAATACCAACCCTGGTGGTGGGTCTGCGAACAGGATTACACCAAAAAGTCACGGAGCACAGAACGGCCAAAGAAGCCGTCTCTCCGGACCTGACTGTCAAGGTAGTAGTATTTGATAAATGTGTGAAGCGAGGCCCACGTAGCAGCCTGATAAATGTCAAGCAAGGGAACGCCGCGTCCCAAGGGAGTAGTGGCTGCAGTGGCCCTGGTTGAATGGGGACGGAACCCCACAGGAGGCTCCTTCTTGGCCAAGGAGTAACAAGCTTTGATGCACAGAACGACCCACTAGGTCGCTGGTGCACAGCCTGACCTTTTTTGGCACCCAAGTAGCCAATAAAGAGCTGATCATCCACCTGGAACCGTTGTGTACACTGCAGATAGAAAGCAAGCACACGTTTTGGGTCCAGACGGTGGAGCCTCTCCCCTTCCCTGGAAGGATGCGGAGGCTGAAAGAAGGTGGGCAAAGTGATGGCCTGCTCGATGTGAAAGGGCGTAACAACCTTTGGCAAGAAAGAAGGATGGGTCCTTAAAACCACCTTGTCCGGATGAACAGAAAGGAAAGGAGGTTTAGAAGAAAGAGCCTGGAGCTCATTCACTCTTCTGGCAGAGGTGATAGCTACCAGGAAAGCAGTCTTCAAAGTAAGAAGACGCAAAGGACAGTTATGAAGAGGCTCAAAGGGAGCGCACATCAGAAAAGTCAAGACAAGATTTAAGTCCCACTTAGGCTTTATGAAAGGCACGGGAGGGAACGTGTGTGTAATGCCTGTGAGAAAACGGTTAACAACCGGGGACTTAAAAAGAGAAGGCTGATCAGGAAGGCGGATATGTCAAAAAGATAACCTTTGATAGTGCCCGGAGCAGAGCCCTGCTGGGCCAAAGACATAAGAAACAGAAAAACCTCAGAAAGAGGAGCCAAAAGGGGATCCACAGCCTTTGCTGTGCACCATGCCACAAATCTGTTCCATCGGCAGGCGTATACCGTTTCAGTGGAGGGACGCCTGGCTGCCAGAATAACATTACAGACCTCAGGAGGAAGGTCGAAAGCTGTCAACTGTCGCCGCTCAATCTCCATGCATGGAGGTGGAGGCTGGGCAGGTTTGGGTGGAGGACCGTCCTCTGCTGGTGCGTCAGAAGATCCTCCTGAAGAGGCAGACTGATCGGGGGATCGAGCTCATACCGAGTAGCTCGGGATACCAAACTCTTCAAGCCCAGTCCGGAGCCCCAAGGATGACTTGGGCCCGGTCGCGCATGATCTTCTTCAGCACTCTGGGCAGAAGTGGTATAGGCGGAAAGGCGTTCAATAGACCACAGCTCCACTCGCGATGAAGAGCATCTCCGAGTGAGCGCCGCCTTAGAAATTCCGACACGCAGAACTGATGACATTGCGTGTTCTCTTCGGTGGCGAAGAGATCTAACCAAGGCTCTCCCCACCGCAGAAGGAGACCTTGCGCCACGTCCGAGTTCAGACGCCATTCGTTATCCACCATGCACCGGCAGCTGAGTTCATCCGCCCTGGCGTTCAGAGAACCTGCCAGGTGTTGAACCACCAAGGTAATGAACCACTTGATGTTCCAGCCATGTCCAGAGGCTCAAAGCCTCCTCCTGACAAAGGGTCGAGGACGAGATTCTTCAGAGACACAAAGTGCATTAGTTTCCAAATATTCGACATACAGCAAACTCATTAGGCAATCTATCATAAAACATTGGCAACTTTTGCAATTGGAAACAGATTTTAATCAAATTTTTCAAAACCAACCCATATTTGCATATCAACGTTCACGCAATTTGCAACAAATGCTGAAACCATGGACTATTGAACTGACAATATATAAAGGGACGATCCCATGTCATAACTGTGCAAATTGTAATTGTATCATTCCAGGCACCGTAGTGATGCATCCGACTCAAGGCACCCCCATTCATCTCAAAGTGAACGCAACATGTGACACAACGAATGTTGTGTATCTTTTGAAATGTCCCTGCGGTTTACCCTACGTTGGGAAAACCGAGTGCAAAATGAAAACCCGACTTACAGAACACCGCAGCAACATCAGAACGAAAATCTTAAAGTCATGTATTGCGGCACATTTTGTGAACGGCAGTCACAATATAAGTCAAATCCGCTTTCAGATCTTGGAGGTGGTGAGGGGATCATATGGGATAGATCCCAAAAAATTCTTGTTACAACAAGAACTTTACTAGATGCACAAATTGAGCTTAATCCATCCGACGGGCCTCAATGAGAGACTGGAATACAGTAGTCTTCTTTGATTGATCGTTTTATTTATTCTATTGACACATTGATATTGCCCCGTTTTTGCTCTCTCTCTGACTCTAATGTACCTTTCATACTCATGCACTCTGTGTAATTCCTTTTTGTATTTTTACCATGTTCCACTTTTTCCATGCTTTATTTTCACATCTTTCCTTTTTCCTCTCTTGTTCCTGTTCCCTTTTCACTTTCAGCCTCTCTCTTTGTTCTCCCCTTCCCACACATTCACCTATTCTACTATTTTTTGTCTTTTGTTTATCGATCCACACGAGTTCTGATTTGTCTCGCTCCCAAATACTGCATGCCATTAGTTTGAGAATGGGTTTATGAAAAACAGGGTTATACCCACAAAAGTCTAAAAGGACCTGGGTGATTGTCGGTATGAAAGGAAGGGGTCCTAGACATGGAACAAATAATTCAAACTTTTCAAATTTATGTTCAATAAATTCCAAGAGCAAAGCTATTGAATGCAAAAAAGTTTAATTCAGATTTGCATACACATCCTATTGAATGGTTGATTTTCATATTACACTTAATTAATACATTTTCATAAATGTACGTGCCCACATTCACAACGGGAGGGGGTGAAGTGAGGGAAGTGTCAGGGATAAGGTAGGGTGTTCTGATTCATTCAGTGACAAAAAGTCTTATTCTCAATATTGAAGACTATGTAAGAGTGGTCCCTTAAACCAAAGGCCACATCATATGGCTCAAAAAGAGTCCAAAAAAAATTGACTAATAAACAAAGGCCTAACTCCGCTGTAGCCGTCAATGTCTTGCTTAGGGTTGGAGTTGGTTGTTGGTACTGTAGTCTACGTTTCGACCCAGATTCAAAGTAGGAGAGTGTTCCTTACAAAGTGGGTCTTCATCAGGACAAAGGAAGTTGTGGGTGGGCAACCACCTATCGCTGAAGGCGAGAGGGGCTG
This sequence comes from Lissotriton helveticus, assembly GCF_964261635.1. NCBI lineage: Eukaryota > Metazoa > Chordata > Amphibia > Caudata > Salamandridae > Lissotriton > Lissotriton helveticus. The sequence continues at coordinate 230,623,346 of NC_136061.1, read as the reverse complement.
GATCGACAGAGGTTTGAATTCTCCTTGGTCAAAATGATAATGTCTAATGAACGTGGCTTATAATTTCTCTCAAGTTTCTGAGGGTTCTTGGAGCGTCTTGACCATGCAGTAAAGATTCTTCAGGAATTGTGGATTGGATCACCACTCTATTCCATTTAGATAGCGAAAAAAATGGATTCTATGAAACTGTGCACTTCGAAGTATTCAGAGCCTTTATTTTACTGCGACCAGAATTATATTACAGGCCACCTCACATGAACTGTGGTTTCTCGGAGCATCGGTTTGTGGTAATTGATTTATATTGAGTTAAGCCCCCACAGGTGGAGACTCATCTGGAGGTAAACCGCATGTGAATTGACTCGTATACCCTCCTGGGAAATTTAGAAACCCTCCGAAATTAATCCGACATGTTCCCGACGCTACTTGCTCGGCCACGTTCATTAGACATTATCATTTTGACCAAGGAGAATTCAAACCTCTGTCGATCCAGCCCCTCTCGCCTTCAGCGATAGGTGGTTGCCCACCCACAACTTCCTTTGTCCTGATGAAGACCCACTTTGTAAGGAACACTCTCCTACTTTGAATCTGGGTCGAAACGTAGACTACAGTAACAACAACCAACTCCAACCCTAAGCAAGACATTGACGGCTACAGCGGAGTTAGGCCTTTGTTTATTAGTCAATTTTTTTTGGACTCTTTTTGAGCCATATGATGTGGCCTTTGGTTTAAGGGACCACTCTTACATAGTCTTCAATATTGAGAATAAGACTTGTTGTCACTGAATGAATCAGAACACCCTACCTTATCCCTGACACTTCCCTCACTTCACCCCCTCCCGTTGTGAATGTGGGCACGTACATTTATGAAAATGTATTAATTAAGTGTAATATGAAAATCAACCATTCAATAGGATGTGTATGCAAATCTGAATTAAACTTTTTTACATTCAATAGCTTTGCTCTTGGAATTTATTGAACATAAATTTGAAAAGTTTGAATTATTTGTTCCATGTCTAGGACCCCTTCCTTTCATACCGATTAGTTTGAGAATGGCCCTTGTTTGCAGGCTGATCCTTTGTTTAATCTTCGGTACGACCCCCGTTATTGTTTAATTGACTTTTACGTTTCTTGCACTATAGATTTTGACACTGCCTTCATTTGTGATACTCGCCATTTCCATACATTACACTATTTATCCATTTTAATAGTTTGTGTCTGATCACTTATTATAACAGCACATTTTTTCACTTTTTTTCCTGTAAACCGCACTTTATTTACACTTTGTAGTCCTCTTTCTACACCCATTATCGTAGCACTTAACACGCATGCTCGCGCATCTGCAACATTTCTCACCGGAGAGTTTGAACGCCAAACGCTGCCGGCATCGGCGTTTTTCGATTCACCTTGGCATGGTAAGCCTCGTTTATCAGAACGCTCATTTTACGCCAGCCCTTACTCTGGTGCAACCTTACATGTACGCACTAAGCCCAGGTTTGCATGCTAACTTAGTTCACTCGTGATTTAAGCCGTACTGGCATCCATCTCGGCACCAGTTCCCCGCACTAAGTTTTATGCACCATGTTTGTTCGTTTAGCTCACCAGCACTATCGCACATCTGTTAGCACCTCTTTCATACCCCTTCCTCTCGCCAGCACCAGCGGTTTTACCTGTTTCACTATTCACGTTTTCCAACTGTCAGGTCCACCATGGTTGTCATTCACTTATGACATTTTTCATCTCCATACCTCTTTCCATACCTATCTCGGACTCCTGTTCTCAAAATTGCCATTTGTATTTTTCCTTTAGACGCTTGCCCCCTGTAGAAGAGCGGCTCGAAATGCATCGGGGTGACTTGTATAGCTTTATGCTACTGCAGTAATTCCTATTAATACATCTGCACAACCACTTTGGATTTGTTCATTTCTTGGATTTAACTTGGAACATAGGAAGTAATATGACTCCAATCATAGACTGAATAAAATTCTTAATACAGAGTCACACTAAGTTTGGACATTTCAAATGTATACATACTGCTGCTATTGACTTAGTATACACTTTCTGATTACCTTTACACAAAATTGGAGTGCAGCGGTTTTCATTGACTTTCAAAGGGTCCAGGACCCCACCCGCCCTGTTTGTTGCAATGCCACATGGCGGTAGTGTTGTTCATGAACACCTGCGCTACACTTCCCCGGACAGAGGGAAGGAATGCCTTCAGTTCAAGCCGGATCGCCCGCAGCTCCAGAAGGTTGATATAGAGCCGGGACTCCTCCGGAGACCAGAGGCCTCTGATCTCTGCCTCTCCCATGAGGCCTCCCCATCCCGGGAGGGACGCATCCGTCACCACTGTGTGCTCCGATTGGGGAAGGGAGAGGGTTCTGTCACTGACCCAATCGTGGTTCGTGAGCCACCACTGCAACTGTTGTGCAGCACCCTCCGAGATCTGGACGCCATCGTACAGGTTGCCCTGATGCTGTGCCCACTGGAACTTCAGGTCCCACTGCAGAGCCCGCATATGCCATCTGGCATGCGTCACCAGCAGGATGAAGGAGGCCATCAGGCCCAGAAGCCGGAGGGTCATCCTGACTGAAACCCGGGATAGAGGCTGAAAGAGCGGAATCATAGCCTGAATATCCCGGACTCGCAGCTCGGGAGGAGAAACTCGAAACAGTGGTGAATCCAGACCCGCTCCAATGAAAGGGAGTTTCTGAGAGGGACTCAGGTGCAACTTCGTCACATTGATAGAGAACCCCAGCAAATGCAGGAGTCCGGCCGTAGTCTGGAGGTGGGAGATGACTGCGTGGGGCGAGCCCGCCTTCAACAGCCAGTCGTCGAGGTTGACCTGCGCAGATGAGCTACGACCACCGCCATCCCTTTCGTGAAAGCCCGAGAGGCGCTGGTAAGGCCGAAGGGGAGATCGTCATGAAAATGCTCCTGTCCTACCATGAACCGCAGGTAACGCCGGTGGGCCGGCAGGACAGGGATGTGAGAATAAGTGTCCTGCAAGTCTAACGCTACCCTCAAGGGTCCATGGCAGTTAGGGCCAGAGTCAGCATCTTGAACTTTTCCTTCCGGAGGAAGCGATTGACGTCCCTGAGGTCCAAGATGTGGCGCAAGCCCCCCTTTTCCTTCTTGGGAACCAGAAAGTAGTGGGAATAACAACCACTCCCTACTTCCTGATCAGGAACGTACTCGATGGCCCCCTTGGCCAGGAGGGCCGAGACTTCCTGACGGAGAAGAGCCAAATTAGCCCCTGACATGCGGTGGTACCAAGGTGGCATGGCTGGAGGGGAGGACAGAAAGGGGAGCGAGTAACCTCGGCAGATTATCTGCAGCACCCACTTATCCGATGTGATTTCTTGCCAGTGGCGGAGGTGGTGACGGACACTGCCTCCTACCGGCGTGGGGTGCCCCCTGAAGCTCGGATTAGGAAGGCTTGGAGGTGGAAGCAGCGGGGGTGGAGGTAGACTGACCCGCCCGCTGGTTATCCGACCCGCCCCTGCAGAAGCCACGTCGGCGGCCACGCTGAGGCAGGTTCTGTGCAAGCTTTGTGGAGGAGCGCGCCTGGGCGCCTTTACCCTGGCCACGGAAGGAACGAAATTCAGGCGAGGCAGGGCTCCGTGTGGAAAGATCCAAAGACGTGGTCCTGGCCCATGAGTCTTTAAAGCGCTCCAGGGCATTGTCAGCCTTGTCGCCAAAGAGGCGAGAGTCATCAAAGGGTATGTCCATGAGCGAGCACCCAGTAGACCGCAACCAGGCATGGCGCCGCAACGCCACAGTCGTGGAAATCGCCCTATCCAAGGAATCAGCCGCGTCAGACCACACCTGATGGCAAACTTCGCTGCATCCTTGCCCTCCGCAATCGCTTGGGAAAGGACGGCCTGAACCTCTTCAGAACACTGAAGCAGGACCTTTGCTACCAAATCCCACACGGCGTGGGAGTAACGGCCCGATAAGCAGGCGGTATTAACCAACCGCAAACCCAAGCTGGCCGAAAGGAACAACCTCTTGCCATATTGGTCCAGCTTCTTAGATTCAGGCGTGGGGTGAGTGGTCAAGAAGGCAGGGTCACCAGGCGCCGGACGATGACGCCTAGCGACGTTCTTATCCATCGATGTCCCCGAGGCGGGCCGCAACCAAGTGCCCAAGAGGACTTCGTTAAGGGCCTCATTGAAAGGGAGCAGCGGTTCAGACGACATAGATGCCGTCTGGAGCACCTCCGTAAGGAGGTTGGTCTTAAGGGTCACCGTAGGGAGGTCGAGATGGGGAGCCTCTGCAGCTCGATGCATAACCATAGTGTAGGAAGCGCCCTCTTCCATAGTAGGCGGAGGGAAGGCAGACCCCGGGTAAGAAGACACATCAAGTTCACCCGCATCTTGAAGGTCATCCACCCAATCCTGCTCGGAGTCACACTGCCGCACAAGGGGGTCATCGGAGTCGTCCCAGTCCTCATCTGGCTCCGGAGTAGAAGGAGCTGGCTGTGGCGGCAGGGCCACAGCTGGAGAGGGGGCCAGCGGCGCTGGGAGCAGCACCGGGAACGGCGCTGGCCAGGGCCGAACCAGAGCCGCATCCCAATGTGGATCCCAGGACGGAACGAAATGGTACAAGAACTGGGGCAGGTGCGGGATAAACGGCACCCAGTACGGCGCTTGTGGCGGAGCCAGGGGCGACGCTGGGGCCAGAGACTAGGGCATCGCCGAGCCGGAGCCAGTGGTGCTGCACATTGTGGCGCCAGAGCCGAGGGCGCTGGATCCAGTGGCTCCGGGGCCGGCGCCAGAGGCGGTGCCGCCAGGCCAACAGGACCTGGACACGAGACCGCGGGGCCCGCAGGTGCGCCGGCAGGAGCCCGAGGCCTAACCAGGCGGTCCATGGCAGCAAGAAACTCTTGCATCTGTTCGGGAGTCGCCGACGCACCCGGGTATAGCGGGTAGGCCGCGGGACTCCCAATCTCCGGAGGAGCCGTAGTGGCGGAGCCCCTATCCCCCTCATCCGCCTCCAAGAAGTGACAGGGGAGGAAGGAGAGCGAACACGCTTCTTCGACTTCTTCTTATGGCGTCGCTTACCGGAATCTGAAGATGAAAACTTAGAGCCCAAGAAGCGACGGCTCCGGTCCCGCAAGTGGTCTCGCGAACGGCCCCTAGACCCGGGGCGGCGGTGAGAGGAGTGCCAGAACTCCAGCAACTTCCAGCGCCACTCCCGCTAGGCCTTCGGAGCCATGGCACGGCAGTCCCGGGAGTCATGGTCGGTCTTCAGGCAGTAGAGGCAGACATGATGGGGGACCGCCAACGACATATTACGGCGGCACGACCCACAAGACTTAAAGCCGGACATCCCTACGTGCACCAGGAGGCAAGAGAAGGAGACAAAAGTCTAAAAAAGTGGTAAAAAAATGACCGAGGTAAGTGCTCAATCCGGATCTGCGCTTTCGGCGCGGAAAAAGAAAGAACTTACGTCAGCGCCCATGGGTGCTGCCTAAGTAGTCTCCGTGACGTCATCTCAGCGCTCACGTCGCAGTGATGAACGCGGAGCCGCACGACGCCACCTACCGGTGCGCAGCGGTACTGCTAAGCAGAAAACTTTCCGGATCCAGTCTGACGCCTGGGGATTATTCTAAGGTAAGGAATCTATCACTAACGTGTCTCTTTCAGATCTTAATTTATCCCTACTGTGATTTATGGGTTCATCTTTGAGGCAAGGGATACCTATGGTCGCCTGAAATTTTTGAAGGTAAGTTCTTAGGAAAAGCCTTGGGAGCATTACCACTATTGTCAGCAATGTGCATTCAGTTAAAAATGTGGTCTATTTTGATGTACCTTGAATGTTTCTTCCTTCAATGTTGCTGCAGATAACCATGCTGGTCTACCACAGCTTTTATTCTAATAGCTTTTAAATGACTAATCAATCCACGTTTTCACACTTGACTCAGAGTTGAAAATCTCAGTTTTGTTAAAGCTAAGTAAAGGATTATAAATATTCTTCATTGGAAATGCTTTTTGAAATTATTGTATTTTTCTAGAAAATGAGAGATAAGATGCAATGGTAAATTAAACAACCAGAGAAAAAGGAATATATCAATTGGTTTAGCAAAACACGGTTTCTGTATGACTACAAAAACAAGCATAGGAAAAATAAATAGGAGTAGTGTTGACTAGCAATCTTTTGGCTTTGTTAATGCTGCTTTAGATTTCTTGTGGCTTTTGTAAAACTTTGTTTTGGGGGAGCTGTCGGGCTCTCACCAATATAAAATCTATAAAAAGGCTGATGTGTTGTAACGGACTGTTCAGCTTAGAGATTAATTTCCTATCTAACTATAACGTTTTCCCAGTTCAGGGAGGAACAATTTTAGTCAATGTTTACAACACACTCTGGGCATAAATGGATGTTATTCGTACGACTCAAAGCTGGCACTAAAGAGAACTACTTTGAATGTGGATTTGTCTCTTGGCAAAGAACAACATGATGTATCTCACAGTAATGTTACCCAATTGCACAAGTTTCCTGACCCACAGCTCCTTGATTTATGTTGGAGTGACTGGAAGAAAACAGAAGGCCAATGCACGAAGAGGGCTTGCTGAGGGACCCTATATGCAAAATATAAATAAAAAAATATATATAAATATGAATATGAATGAAAACGAAGAACAATTGTTACTTACCTGTAAACAGGTGGTTCTCCAGTATTGGTGTCTTTCATAGATTCACATGCTTGAATATTCCCCATCGTCGGAGTGGGAGTCCCACGGTAAATAAAATAGCAATAATATACTAAATATATATATAAACATATAAACACATATATATATATATATATATATATATATAAATAATCAGAAGAAAAAACCTGAAATATGTATTAGAAAATGCATAAACTGCCTACCCAAAATTCTACATAGGAATGCATGGGGAAGGAAAAGACCATATGCAGCCTATCCTTGTCATTATGTTGGTCCAAACTGCAGCCAATCAGGCGACAGCAGCCCTCTAGAACCTTCTCCTCAGAGCTCAGCACCTCAGATTTTCGTAGCACAAGAGTGACCAAAGAGTCTATGAGGAGAAGAGAGCCTCTGAGGGGAGGAGGGAGGGTTGCATGTGAATCTATGAAAGACACCAATACTGGAGAACCACCTGTTTACAGGTAAGTAACAATTGTTCTTCTCCAGTATTGGGGTGTCTTACATAGATTCACATGCTTGAATATAGAATAGATAGCAGTCAGTACCAAGGAAAAGTTTCCATAGTCACAATGCATAACAAAAGACTGAAAATGTATGTGTATGGAGCACATATATATATATATATCAAACAGTCAATAAGCATATGGAAACTAATAGGAGGAGGGAAGAACAGAGGCTCACCTTATTGAAAAAGATTACAAAGCACAGCTTGTCCTACTGCGGTATCCCCTTCATTCATGGCACCCAGACAGTAGTGTTTCGTGAACGTGTGCCTGCTGGACCACGTGGCTGCTCTGCAAATCTGAAGCAGCGGGACACCGGCAAAAAGTGCAGTAGAGAACGTCATAGATCTGGTGGAATGGGCCCTTACTGAAGACTGCAAAGGTTTGCCTGCTTTTTGATGGCAGAAGGCAATAGCCGAAGACACCTAGCGGGCTATTGTAGGTTTGGTGACTGGACGTCCCTTGTGAAAGCGGCCAAAGGCTACGACGAGTTGGTCAGATTTGCGGAACTGGGCCGTTCTGCTGATGTAGAACTTCAAGCACCGCTTAATGCCTAAGGAATGCAAGCGTTGTTCCGCAGGAGACTGCAGGTTAACAAAGAAAGTCTTCAGAATAACAGGTTCATTGATGTGGAAATCTGAAGGTACTTTAGGAAGAAAAGTAGGGTTAGTGCGTAGCAGCACACAATCCGGCTGAAACTGAAGAAATGATGGTTTGATCGTGAATGCATGAATGTCACTCACTCGACGCGAAGACGTCAATGCAAGAAGAAGAGCAACCTTCCAGGTGATGTACTTAAGGTCAGCTCTATGTATTGGTTCAAATGGTGCATTCATTAACTGTGCTAAAAACAATGTTGAGGCGCCAAGCAGGAGGAGGGCGCCGAATTGGTGGAAATTTTCGAAATAGTCCATTGAAAAATTGGCGTATTATCCTAGAGGAACAGAGGGAGGTGGAGCCATCGTGGCGGAAGCGTGAAATTGCCGCCAGAAAAACTCTTAAAGTAGCATGAGACAATCCTGACTGAGCTAATTGAAAGAAGAAAGGGAGGAGCTGAGAGGGCGTTGCACGCAAGGGATGCACACCGGCAGCAGCACACCAATGGCAGAAACGTTTCCATTTCAACTTGTAAGTCTTTATAGTTGACGGAGCTCTGGCCTGAGCAAGGATGTCTCGACATTCTTGAGGAATGGTTAGATGTGCAAATTCACAGTGTTCAGGTTCCAGGCTGATAAGCTCAGAGAAGAGGGGTCCGGATGGTTCATGAGACCCCTGTCCATGGAAAGAAGATCCATCCGAGGATGAAGAAGGATGGGCTCGCATTGGGACAGAAGGAGCAACTCCGAGAACCATGCCTGTCGTGGCCACCTGGGAGCAATGAGAAGGATGTGGCAGGGTTCTCTCCGTATCTTCCAAAGCACTCGCGGCACCAGAGGGATTGGAGGAAAGGCGTAAGCAAACAGATTCGACCAGTTCATCAAAAGGGCATTGCCCTGTGACCCTTTCTGGGGATGCCAACTTGCATAAGCTGTGCATTTGTGGTTCTCTGGCGTTGCAAAGAGATCCAGCGCCGGGCGACCCCAGCAACGAAAGATCATGTTGAGTGTTGGTTGATGTAGTTCCCACTCGTGGGTTGATGATCGGGATCTGCTTAGGGAATCCGCCAGGAGGTTGGACAACCCCGGGAGATGAACTGCAGTGATTGTGATTTGGTGATTGAGTGACCAGTCCCAAATTGCTTGTGCCAGGCGAGACAGCACCGGAGATTTAGTTCCCCCCTGCTTGTTTATGTAGTGCATGCAGGTTGTGTTGTCTGTTTGTATGAGGACAGACTCTCCTTGCAGCACAGGTTGAAACGACTTCAGCGCTAGGAAAATAGCCATGAGCTCCAATTCGTTGATGTGCCAGGCTTTCTGATGTAGAGTCCATTTTCCTTTTATAGACAGGTCTTGGAGGTGCGCCCCCCATCCCTCCAGAGACGGGTCCATGGTGAGTGTAAGATCTGGGGTGTTTGATAGGAACGACATCCCTGCTGCAAGATGCAATGGCTGTGTCCACCATTTGAGCGCTGCTCTCATGCGAGTCGTGACACAAATCAGATTGTTGAAGGATCCGGTGACCTGACGCCACTGTCCGTCTAATTCCTCTTGAATAGGACGTGCCCGTAGTCTGCAATGTGGGATGAGAGCGATGCACGAAGAAGCCATCCCTAGAAAGGACTTCAACAGTCGAACTGAAATGTACTGTTTTGACAGTAGAAGAAACACTAGACGAAGAATCCTCTGTTGACATTCCAGGGATACGAACGCCTTTGCCAGCATGGTGTCTAGTGTGGCCCCTAGGAAATCCTTGCCAGTTGCAGGGTGCAATTGGGACTTTTCCAGGTTGAGAGACAGACCCAAGGAACGAAACACCCTCTGACAAATGGAGGTATGGTGCAGCAGTTGTAAGCGGGACTGCGACTTCAGGAGGCAATCGTCGAGATATGGGAATATCTAGACACCTTGGAGGCGAAGAAAGGCCATGACCGGAGCCAATATCTTGGTAAAGACTCGAGGAGCGGAACGGAGGCCAAATAGCAGGACTCTGAACTGGAAATGCTGTTGCCCCACCTTGAATCGTAGGAACTTCCGATGACCTGGGAGTATTGGGACATGGAAGTAGGCGTCTCGGAGGTCGATAGTCGCCATGAAATCTCCAACTGAGAGCAAACGCAAGATTTCTGTAAGCGTTAGCATGCGGAAGGATTGATTCTTGAGATATTGATTGAGCGCTCTTAAGTCCAATATGGGTCTCCATTCCCCGTTCTTCTTGACGATTAGGAAAAAACGGGAATAAAACCCCTTCCCTCTCTGAGACTTTGGCACCACTTCTACTGCACCCTTCTGAATCAGAAGGCGAACCTGATGGAAAAGTTCCTTTAGGTGCGGAGGAGGCGGCCCGGAAGGTGGTGTCGGAGGAGGTATTTCGACGAATTCCAATGCATGGCCTTTTTGTACAATGTCGAGCACCCAACGGTCCGTGGTGATGGAGGACCATTGCGAACCAAACAGAGAGATTCGACCTCCAATTTGCAGAGTTAAAGGCAAGTCATTGACGTTTGTTGCAAGATCCTCTGTAAGTGGAGTTTCCTCTATAGGTCTTGGCCGGCTGCTGGCGAGAAGACTGTTGACGTCTTCCGGAGAAACGCTGGTTGCCTTGGTTATAGGAGCGATATTGATTGCTTCCTCCTCGAAAATTGGAATTAGTGCCTCGTTCTCGAGCACTCCGAAAGGGCTGTTTCTTAAATTGAAGAGTACCTAAGGCACGTGCAGTGTCCGTGTCCATCTTTATAGATTGCAACGCTTCGTCAATGTGCGCTCCGAAGAGTGATTCGCCATCATATGGCATATCAAGAATTTTTGCTTGAACTTCCTGACGGAAAGAGGTCGAGCGCAACCAACCTTGCCGACGTAAGACGGCCGCTCCAGCGAGTTGTCGAAATCCAGTGCAGGCCACATCCACTGCACAATCAATCAATTCTTCGGATGTTCTTTCACCTTCCTGAAGAAGCTGTAACGCTTCCGCCTTGGAAGCATCCGGAAGTAACGCCACATAGGCGGACATATCTGCCCAAACTTGACGGTCATATCGACCCAAAATGGCCATAGCATTAGCCACTCGCACAGTAGTGGAAGACATTGAGGAAAATTTGCGTCCTATAGCATCAAGGCGCCGGCCCTCACGGTCCGGAGGAGCTGTGATAGTAGATGCAGGATTCCGCGATCCCCTCTGCGCTGCCTGTGTAACAACAGAATCAGGCTTCGGCTGGCCAGTAAGGCATGCCGGAGATCCCACCGGCGCCTTATATTTCTTCTCTAACCTTGGCAATTGTGCCGGTAAAGAGTTTGGAGTCTTCATGAGTTTCACCCCTTCAGCCCAGATGAAATCTATAACTGGGACAGTATGAATCTGTTTAAATGGTTGGTTCTTGAAGTCATAAAGGAAACAATCTTCCTCTCTTTGGACTTGTGGCAACTTGAAGCGCTGAGCCGCTCTAGCCATCAATTGATGGAAGCTTGCAATATCCACCGGAGGAGAATCCCCTGGCGTCACTTGAGATGGGGATGGTGTCTGTGCCCGATAGTCATCCCACTCCGCCATCTGATCATCACCATCCACATCTGTAACTTCTCCATCCTCTCGCTCTGGAGGGTTCTCGTCGTCATCATCAGGATACAAAGTTGCATGAACCTGAATTGATGTGTGTCTCTGAATGGTAGCAGGCGGTGAAGGTTCTGAAGGAGCGGTTGACGGCTCCATAATCGGGGTCAAAACAGATGGGACAGTAGACACTTGTGGTGATGGTGGGAAACGCCGATTATAGTCATCCAACATATTTTGGAGGCTTGAAATCATTGACAATGGCAACATCGCAGCTGGCATTTGAGTCTGAACTTCATCATGTTGGCCATACTGTTCCTCCTCATCATTACTGAAGTCCTGACACTTTATAATTAAATCTGACTGACTTTGAGCCTCAGTAAAAGCTTCATGCACATGCCCTTCAGACTCCTGATCCGAGTCCATAGCAAACAAAGGAGAGGGTGGAAGAGCCATTCCCCCTTCAGGAAAAGTTGCGACCTGGTCCGATTTGCTGGAAGACAGCGGCAACAAAGGTAGTGAGTCAAATGAAGACGGTGTCATCTTGACTACATCTTGCGACCTTGTCGTCGACGGCAATCCTTCCGTCGATGGAGCTTTCGGAGGCATAGACGGTGCAATGGTCTTTGCGGTCTTCTTAGTCGAAACAGTCATCGAAACCGTCGTCTATGAGGACATCGTCGACGGGGACGTCGTCGACAGCAGTGGAGCCGTCGACGGAACCTTCATTGACGTAGATGTCGACGGAGCCTTCTGTTTTATCTTTTTTGTCGACGGGACGGTCGTCGACGGGGCAGTCGTCAACGGAGCAGTCGCCGACGGGACAGCAGTCGACGGGACAGACGAAGACGGAACACTCGTCGACGGGACACCCGTCGACGGAACACTCGTCGTCGAAGGCATCGACGAAATCAACATCTTCAAACCTTTCGTCGACGACGATCGGACTGTCGACGACGGAGGTTTCTTCGTCGACGACGAAATTGGGATGATTGACGATACAGTCTTAGAACTGAGAATTACCTTCATTGACGACGATGACATCGACGAAGGGGCTGTAGACGATCCAGAAGCCAGCGTCGTCGTGACCGTCGTCGTCGACTTTGAACCAGAGACAGCAAATCTTGTCGACGGAACTGTAGACGACACCGTCGTTGACGGAAAATCAGTTTTCTTCACAGAAAAACTTGAGGAAGATGCAGCAGGAGCCTGAGAGCCAGGTCTTGTGGGCCCAGAAGTGGTAGGAAGTGGTGAAGACACCGCAGGGGCCAAGGAGAGAGACATCCTCTTCTTTTTCAAAAATGGAGAAGGTACCTCCTGCACACTACCACGCTTGGAAGCTGCTTTAGAATGGCCGGAAATAAGACTTTAAGCATCAGAAAGTACATTATCTTTATCCTTCAGTCTCTGAAGCCAGAGGAGTAAACGGCCTTCTCTGTCTTTTAAAGTCTTTGTGGAGAATGTTCTACAGAACTTACAGCTCCCCACCTCACGGTCCGGGTAAAGACAGTAAATACACTTACTGTGTGGGTCCTCAGAAAAAAGTCTTAGCTTTCCACAGGATGAACAGGCTCTGAAAAGAGACTTCTTACATGTAGACATGTTGTAGAAACAGGAAAAACCTGAAGAGAAGAGAAAACTGAGCAGAGCTCAGGGAGACTTTCCCTTACACACGACGTGCGGTAGAAAGTCTGAGGTGCTGAGCTCTGAGGAGAAGGTTCTAGAGGGCTGCTGTCGCCTGATTGGCTGCAGTTTGGACCAACATAATGACAAGGATAGGCTGCATATGGTCTTTTCCTTCCCCATGCATTCCTATGTAGAATTTTGGGTAGGCAGTTTATGCCTTTTCTAATACATATTTCAGGTTTTTTCTTCTGATTATATATATATATATGTATATATGTTTATATATATATTTAGTATATTATTGCTATTTTATTTACCGTGGGACTACCACTCCGACGACGGGGAATATTCAAGCATGTGAATCTATGAAAGACACCCCAATACTGGAGAAATGGTAAATAAGACTATTGTCAATCTTTCCAGTCGCCAGTTCTCATTTCTAGAAATAAAAACCCTAAGCCTAGGTCTAACTTTTTGCCCCACGGAAATGTTCAACTATTCCGATACTCGCATTCATATGCTTAAATTTGTAAGAAAATTGAAGTTGACTAAATGGCATACACTTAGAAACATTAACAAGTGACATGACACCATGGTGAGTGAAACTAACAGCCAGCCAAACCTTACAGTAAGGGATGCGAACATTCTGAGAAATATGCAGGATTTAGCAATGAATATTGAAAGTATCGACAGTGAAGGCACAGATGAGACCACAGGAATCTGGGATATCACCACTGACAGAGCTGCCAATACCGGTTTCAAGCCCATATCAGTTTTATATCCTATCCTGCCACACGACAATATAGATATGTTTCATGATGTGGTCACAAACTCTCTACTAGATTGTAAACATCAACAGGCTGAAGGGAGGTTTAAGGCATTCAATTGTACCTTAAAGCAGAAAAACATAATCCCGTCCATAACCAATGATAATTACATAAAAATCCGTCCAGCAGACAAAGGGGGGAACGTTGTGTTACAGGACAAAGAAATGTATATCAAAGAAGCTATAAGACAACTTACCAACGTGTCATTCGATTGTAAATGTAATACAAAGACATACAATGACAGTATTGTGGCTACCTGGGGTAAATTGTCGGAGTGGCAACACCATGGAATAATCTCATGGGAAGAATATCTTTTTCTCGAAAGAGATTATCCTAAGCTCCTGATAATATACTTCCTCCCGAAAGTACATAAAAATCCATGGGTCCCACCTGGAAGGCCTATTGTATCATCTATAGGAAGTGTTTTCGAAAACATATCAAAATATGTTGATACATTTTTGCAGGAATATGTATTCAGGCTCCCGTCCCACGTGAGAGACACTAAAGACTTTCTATGCACAATTGACAATATTGTATGGGAAGAAAGCTACATGTTTTTAACGTTGGATGTGTGTTCATTATACACTATTATAGAACACAGACAAGGGATCAAAGCTTGCACTCACTATCTAGGAGGGAAAGACATAATGTACCTAGAACACACGAAAATGCTAACTGTTATGATGGACATGTGCCTCCAGAATAATATCTTCATGTTTAAGGGGGACCTGTATAAACAAACAACCAGTACTTCTATGAGGACAAGCTTCGCACATCTGTTCCTGGGAATATGGGAGGAGGAAATACAGAAAGATGCCAAGTATGATGCCCACATTAAAAAGGTAGTTAGATGTATATGTTACATTGACGACCTCTTTATAATATGGTAGGGCAGCAAATAGGAAGCTGAAGAGTTCGTTAAGATTTTGAATGAGAACAACTGCAACATTGTGTTGACCCACAATATGAGTAAAGAAGAAATAGAATTCCTTGACGTTGAGGGAAAAGCTACTGCTAACACCTTACAGACCAAGCTCTTCAGGAAGGACACAGCAGGAAACCGTATTCTCCATGCTCTCAGCAGCCACCCAGACACGCTCAAATGGAGCATTCCGTATGGGGAGCTGCTGAGAGCGAGAAGAAACTGTAGTGACACCAGCGGGTACCAGGAAGAAGAAAGAACCATGATACAAAGATTCAGGGAAGGAGGCTATCCAGAATGGGCCCTTAATAGGGCAGTATCTAAAATGTAGGAAATAACTAGAGAAAAAACACTGGACTCTAAAACAAGGGAGGACACCAATGAAATCCCCAACACTAGAGTAATTCTTACGTACAACAGAGACTCCCAGAAAATACATAAGATCCTCAATGACAATTGGAACATTCTTTAAAGCGATTCAGTCATAGGTCCCCATATCAGTGCTAACCAAAAATCACATATCAGAAGAGTAGAAGTTTCAGAGACATTCTGGCGCAGGGTGACATAACAGACCGTAGCCGTCATAACCTGAAAGGGTTTTATCCGTGTGGCCATTGCAAGTCATATAGGAACAGTAGGATGGTGCAAGAATTCAGTATACCCTACAAGAGGAATAAAAGAAAAATAACCCAGTTCCTTACATGTAGCACTACATATGTCATCTACATCTTGGAGTGCCCCTGCAACAAGAGATATGTGGGGAGCACAACCCTGATGGCAAAAAAGAGGGTTCACGAACATCTTAGAGCTATCACCAATAAAGACCCTTAATACCCTGTGGTGAGCCACTTTGCTGAATTCCATCTCTCCAACAGTAGTCTGTTAAGGTATTTTGCCATAGAACAGATACATGTGAGTCACAGCGGAGGTAATAGGGAACTAGCCCTTAGAAGGAAGGAATCCAAATGGATTCTGGATCTCGAAACAAAGCAGCCTAAGGGACACAATCAAGATGAGGAGATGGCAACACACCTGATAGAAGAATAATCAGATAGACGAGTCTTCCTCACTAACTGTGTTGATATCCATGGTGCACTAAAAATGTAATGTAACTGTATAAACTGTATAACCTGTGTTTTTAATCTTGAATAGGGTACATGTGCACTCTAATTTTACACTGAACCTTCTTGTCCTTTTTCCTTCGCAGGAGGGAAGGAAGGGGCCCACTGTATAATCACGAGCTCAACTATGCCATGTACTCATGCGGGAGGTACAACTCTAGAGAGTCTTTGCCACATGGCGAATGCACATGGAACTCGCACTTTATATTGCTATGGCGAACAGATTAATATGCCACTAGGCGCAGGTATTGGAATCTATAAGACAAGTAGAGTCCTTGGCACATAGAACAATGTATTTGATAACTGTCCAGCTGAGGATTGGGGTTACATATCCCGGTACGGCAGATATGTAGAACACATAGTCGGCTATAAATGGGACATACATTTACGTACACAGGTACTTTCCTCTACTATTTTCCTCTATTCTCCTTTTGTCAAGGCTATACATGCAAACCATGAAATAGATCGATTAATAGCAGTGTACTTAAAGTCATGTGAAGAGATCAGTGATGTAATGTATATACATATTCTAATATGGCTGCTAGTTGCAATATGTATTAGACCACTTGATTACAAGTCCTCGTTCTATGCTGAGTGCTGGCGTCTATGTAAAGCACCACGTCACAAGCGTCCAATGTGTGATCAAGAGAGTTTTTGCTCTCGAAACATGTAACGTTAGAATAAAGATCTGTTTATTGAAACTGCAACCGAGAGTGCACTGTGATTTTGAAACTGTCGCTGATACCTATTGCCGGCTATGGCTCTACCGGCCCCCAAGCGCGCCAACACACAAGGGGCAGATCTCCCGGGAGGAGTCATATTCGAATCAGAAATATATATATATATATATATTTTTTTTTTGCAACAAGAAGGCGCCGCACTCAGGAACTTGATTTTCTTTTTACACTTTATTCAACAGAGCCCAGTCTGCACACCGACGCGTTTCAGCCTTGCTAAAAAAAATATATATAAATATAAATATATATATATATATATATATCTTGTGGTAAATTTACAGTCCTATGTCCAGGACACTAAGGACTTCCTAAATAAAATCGAGGACATGGTATGGGACTCTGATTACCTTCTGATGGTGCTGGACATTACCAGTCTATACACATGTATAGAACATAAACATGGCTTGGATGCAGTCCGGCACTTCTTTGACCAACGACAAATGCGCTTTGCGCAACACAACATTATGATTCTGGAATTAGTAACATTCTGCCTCACAAACAACATCTTTTTGTTTGAGGAACAACTGTATATACAGAGATCTGGGACGGCGATGGGCACCTGCTTCGCTCCCAGCTACGCGAATTTGTTCGTTGGCTGGTGGGAGAAGCAGGCGCCCAGGAGCTGCATAGTGGGTCAGAGTAGTAAAAAATTTGTATGTTAGCATCAATATATTGATGACCTATTCATTGTGTGGCAAGGGGCAATAACAACTAGTACAATCTGCACTTCTCAGGGTCTATTAGTCCGGGGGCAGCGGACTATTTCATTGATAATGGCCACATACATACTTCACTTTTCAGAAAAGAAACTGCAGGCAACTCTATTCTTTTTGCCAGCAGCAGTCATCTGCCACAGTTGGTGAAAAGCATACCCTACGGAGAATTACTGCGACTCCGTAGAAACAGCTCGAGGGATCAGGATTTCGAGGCGGCTGCCTCGGAAAGCCTTGCACGATTCATCCAGAGACGGTATGGTGAAAAGTTGCTGCAAAACGCTCTCAAGAAGGTGAGGAGAATCCCGAGGAAGGAACTTTTATATGTGAAACCTTCCAAGAGCAAAGATGACAAGAACAAGAGTACATTCAGGATGATAACCCCATTTTCATCCGGGGCTAATGATCTTAGAGCCATATTGAGGAAGAATTGGCACATTCTCCGGACAGATAGTGTGCTAAAGGACGACTTACCGGCCTATCCCTTAGTGACCTTTAGCAGGGCGAGGTCATTGGGTGACATGCTGCTGAGGAGCCATCTGGATCTGGAGAAACCAATCCCTAGAACTAATACCCTACGAGAAATGAAAGGTTTCTATCCCTGTGGCCGCTGCAAGGCCTGTGTATCAAGCAGAAGAGTCCTTACATACGACATTTTAGATTCAGGGAAAACAATGAAGATAAAGAAATTTATCACTTGTAGCACCCCTTATGCTGTCTATTGCTTGGTCTGCCCATGTGGCTTATGCTACATCGGCAGTACGATCAACCAGCTCAAAATGAGAATACTCGAACATCTTCGAGCTATTGATAAAGCGGACCTGGCTTACCCAGTGGGCCCGTCATTTTGCAGAATTACACTAGAGGGACAGAAACAAGCTACAATACTTCGGACTGGACTCTGTACCATTAAATGTCAGGGGTGGGGACCGGCTGAGACGGCTCCGTAGACTGGAGTCAAGATATATCATAGACCTGCCTACCAAACACCCTAGGGGCCTGAACAGTGGAGAGGAGATGGCATTCCATTTAGGGAAGTGATAGGGATAACACAGGATTGACATACTGTCCCCTCTAGTGTAAATATTATCTGTAATGAAGTGAACTCACTCTTATATGAAAATCTAGATATGGGGATAAACAATATGCTGGAGTAATCATGATAAAAAATGTGCTGGAGTTATCACGAAGGAAATTAATTCTTAGAGTGATTATCAGTATTTTCTAAGGCTGTCGCGCAGTATTGATTTGTAGCAATTGAAACATAATGTCGAGCATTATAGCTTGTGGTTTCTGTTGTTTGCTATATTTGTATGTTTTCTGTTCTGGTCCAAATGATGGGGTTTACTTCGACCTGGACAGTGTGACAAGGGACATCAGCCAATCCACGGCTAGATGGTGTGGTATTTTCCAATACAATGATGTATATCCTCTGCTTTTACATTATAACGGATTGTAAGGTTACATGATAATGACAGCAAAGTCTGACGTAAATATACACTCCAAGATGGCAATTAAGTCGTCGCAGAGGAGTTAGTCCCTTGTTTGTGTCAATGGAGGTTGAGAAGCTTTATCAACATGTCAGGAGCGGAGTGTCACTGACTAAGGCAGATCGCCGAAACGCGTTTGTGTGGTTCCTGATTAAAGAAACTGTGGACCTGATCTGTCCCTCAGTAGTGCTGTGGTCTTTGCGTGAGTGCGAAGAGTTTTGAGCAGGATATATATATATATATATATATATTGTCTCCAAACACCTCTCGCATTAAGAAGTCAACCTGGACACCCAGCGTATGCAGTAAATCCTTTATTCTTTGACAGGAAAAGAGTCGACGCGTTTCACCTTTACGGCTTGTTCACGCTCGTCTGGTCGACAACAAACGACCATTTTTAAAATTCCCTAAACCACACCCAACGTGCAGGTCATGTGATAACCTATGTAAACGTGGAGGACATTTTAGGCTAGTCAAAAAGTGCAATGGATATATACACAATATATTATACATCGTATCCAAATTACATATATGTACAAGTAATGCAATGCTATTTCGAGTCATTATTTCTACATGTGATTAGATTCCATCACGAAATACCACATGATTTGACTAAATGCGTCAACAATTTATGCATTGCAGTGTAAAGTGTTTCATGGACATAATTGTTATCGGAAAATAATCCTAAATGTTGGTATTGCCCAAGTGGGCTGCATTATAAAACTACAATAGTCAAGGAAAAAGTTTCTTGAATATAGTTGCACCAATAAAGAATAACAGAGAACATAATAAATCAAAGTTGATGTTGCACACATTTTTCACAATCAACAAACTATAGTTGCCCGCATATGTTTTGCCCAAGTGGGCTAGTGCATATTGTCCTGGTAGTCCACTATTTGAAACGAACTGCATAATTGCAGCATCAGGATATCATGTAGTCCATGGTCATATACTATCCATCAACAGATCATTGTCATAAATTGTGACAGCCACTACTCCTCCACAAAAATCTGAAAAGTTAAAATATATTAAAATCAGAAACAGACGACCGAATTATATCCTAACAATAAGTATGTTACATTCATTCATATAAATGCACTTTCAGATCTTCACTCATATTGAGACCCATTGGGTGCAAACATTGGAAATCTATAATGTACTTGGATTCCAGTTTCCTGAGTGATAGTTCGAAATTACCACCTCTTATGCCCAGATCGACAGAATCAATTACCACCATACGTAACAAAGTTTCATTTTGCATGTGTGTATCAAAGAAGTGTCTCGCAACCGGGTATAATTTGTTGTGGGAGCGTATAGCTCGCAAGTGTTCTAACACTCTTTTTTTGGCTTCGTGTTTGGTACTACCCACATACCATCTGTTGCAAGGGCATATCAAAACATACACACTGTATGGGGTATTGCAAGTGAGATGTTTACGAATGATAAATTCTCTATCACTTTCTGGAATAGTCAGACTCTTACAGCTTCTGCTGTTTTTGCACGCTTTGCATCTGCCACAACAGGTGAAACCCCTACGAGTGTCTTTTTTCTTTCCCCTTTCGGTTACATAATTCGGACTCAATTCATCACGCAAAGTTCTTCCCTTGCGGAATGTAATCTGGGGATGTTCCTCAAGATATTTTTTCAAATGCTCGTCTGTGTTCAGAACGTGCCAATGTTTTTTGAGGATTTTACGTACTTCATGTGACTGACCAGAGAAGGTAGTAATAAATCTGACTGTGTCTGTTGACTCCTTTGTCTCTCTGGGATGTAGCAGTTCCTCCCTCGTTTTGGTATCAACACGTTGTGATGCTCTAGTGATCACTTGTTTGCTATACCCTCGGTTCATGAAGCGTTGACACATAACCTCCTGTTCCTCTTTGAACCCTTCAGGAGTGCTGCAGTTCCGCTTGGCGCGTAATAGCTCGCCATACGGAATGCTGTACAATAGGTTCTTAGGATGGCAACTAGAGGCTCTGAGGATGCTATTCCCTGCCGTGCTTTTTCTGAATAGCTTTGTAGTAAGTCTATCCTTTCTTACTTCGACTTTCACGTCCAGAAATTCCATATTAGTCTGACTAATGTGTTCTGTTAAGAGTAGGTTAAGACTGTTGTTGTTAAGTTTGTCGACAAATTGCTTTGCCGAGATGGCATCCCCACTCCAAATAATGACGACATCTTTTTTATTTGGAGTGGGGATGCCATCTCGGCAAAGCAATTTGTCGACAAACTTAACAACAACATTCTTAACCTACTCTTAACAGAACACATTAGTCAGACTAATATGGAATTTCTGGACGTGAAAGTCGAAGTAAGAAAGGATAGACTTACTACAAAGCTATTCAGAAAAAGCACGGCAGGGAATAGCATCCTCAGAGCCTCTAGTTGCCATCCTAAGAACCTATTGTACAGCATTCCGTATGGCGAGCTATTACGCGCCAAGCGGAACTGCAGCACTCCTGAAGGGTTCAAAGAGGAACAGGAGGTTATGTGTCAACGCTTCATGAACCGAGGGTATAGCAAACAAGTGATCACTAGAGCATCACAACGTGTTGATACCAAAACGAGGGAGGAACTGCTACATCCCAGAGAGACAAAGGAGTCAACAGACACAGTCAGATTTATTACTACCTTCTCTGGTCAGTCACATGAAGTACGTAAAATCCTCAAAAAACATTGGCACGTTCTGAACACAGACGAGCATTTGAAAAAATATCTTGAGGAACATCCCCAGATTACATTCCGCAAGGGAAGAACTTTGCGTGATGAATTGAGTCAGAATTATGTAACCGAAAGGGGAAAGAAAAAAGACACTCGTAGGGGTTTCACCTGTTGTGGCAGATGCAAAGCGTGCAAAAACAGCAGAAGCTGTAAGAGTCTGACTATTCCAGGAAGTGATAGAGAATTTATCATTCGTAAACATCTCACTTGCAATACCCCATACAGTGTGTATGTTTTGATATGCCCTTGCAACAGATGGTATGTGGGTAGTACCAAACACGAAGCCAAAAAAAGAGTGTTAGAACACTTGCGAGCTATACGCTCCCACAACAAATTATACCCGGTTGCGAGACACTTCTTTGACACACACATGCAAAATGAAACTTTGTTACATATGGTGGTAATTGATTCTGTCGATCTGGGCATAAGAGGTGGTAATTTCGAACTATCACTCAGGAAACTGGAATCCAAGTACATTATAGATTTCCAATGTTTGCACCCAATGGGTCTCAATATGAGTGAAGATCTGAAAGTGCATTTATATGAATGAATGTAACATACTTATTGTTAGGATATAATTCGGTCGTCTGTTTCTGATTTTAATATATTTTAACTTTTCAGATTTTTGTGGAGGAGTAGTGGCTGTCACAATTTATGACAATGATCTGTTGATGGATAGTATATGACTATGGACTACATGATATCCTGATGCTGCAATTATGCAGTTCGTTTCAAATAGTGGACTACCAGGACAATATGCACTAGCCCACTTGGGCAAAACATATGCGGGCAACTATAGTTTGTTGATTGTGAAAAATGTGTGCAACATCAACTTTGATTTATTATGTTCTCTGTTATTCTTTATTGGTGCAACTATATTCAAGAAACTTTTTCCTTGACTATTGTAGTTTTATAATGCAGCCCACTTGGGCAATACCAACATTTAGGATTATTTTCCGATAACAATTATGTCCATGAAACACTTTACACTGCAATGCATAAATTGTTGACACATTTAGTCAAATCATGTCGTATTTCGTGATGGAATCTAATCACATGTAGAAATAATGACTCGAAATAGCATTGCATTACTTGTACATATATGTAATTTGGATACGATGTATAATATATTGTGTATATATCCATTGCACTTTTTGACTAGCCTAAAATGTCCTCCACGTTTACATAGGTTATCACATGACCTGCACGTTGGGTGTGGTTTAGGGAATTTTAAAAATGGTCGTTTGTTGTCGACCAGACGAGCGTGAACAAGCCGTAAAGGTGAAACGCGTCGACTCTTTTCCTGTCAAAGAATAAAGGATTTACTGCATACGCTGGGTGTCCAGGTTGACTTCTTAATGCGAGAGGTGTTTGGAGACAATTTGAAGGCTGGCCAGTAACCTTACCTGGACCGCTCATGACAGCGGCATCGCTCTGACTGGCAAAGGTGGAGTGTATATATATATATATATATTCACTTAAAAAACCATAGGTTTCAGGCCTTATATAGTTAGGAATTAGCATTTAAAAAACCATTGAAATTGCTCCTATATAGTTAGTTGTACTAACTATATTTTGCGCACCCGCAATCCACTGCTGATGATGTCACATATTACATCATTCATGACATGGTCAGTGACATCACTGATGACATCACTGATGACATCTCAAATTATTATTTAAAGTCCATATTTTTGTGATGATATACAATAATTTCCATTAAAACACGAGATGTGTTCAAAGGTATTTTTTCTTTTTCAACACCACCTCCAAGAGGGAAGAAAAGATAGAATAGATAGAAATGTGTATATATATATATATATATATATGTGTGTGTATATATATATATATATATATATATAGTAAAATCAAAAGGTTTTGACCTAATACCTATGCATATGTAATGTGCTACAGGGGCATAATCAATAAAAGACAGAAGAAAAAAGAAAAAACTTTGAGATTGCAACAACGGAGGCATCTGATGAGGCAACCGCCGAAACGCGTCATGCCAATACAAAATAAAGAATTCCTTTGAAACCCTGCTGTGTCCCCTCATCCTTTTCAACGGAGAAGGGTAGCTGTGGATATGTTAGCGTGTGGCCAGTGACACGCAGAGGGGACCCTTCCAGAAGTGTCTCCCGGGAGTGTTTACGGTTCAGTGGCTATAACCCAGACCGCCCTTCACCCGATGGAAGTAGAGATCTTGCTGTCAGCTGGCAGTCCGTGACACGCACGGAGAGACAGAGTTACTTCAACGGCGTCTCCAAGCCTCACCAACAAAGGATCTGCGAGGTTGGAAGTTCAGGGGCAGGAATTTACGATCTTCCAACACAGTGTTACAAAACTCAAGCCAACCACTCTCCAAACTCAGTCACTCACCGGGAGTAAAAAGAAAAAATCCGACTGTGTGGGAGCAATCGTCCACAATGAGAACCAACTGCATGATGGGATCTGCAGTCCGCATAGCATGAACTGGCCGAGTGCTCATTAACGAGATGTGGTGCAGGTGAGCCCTACGCTACTTTAGAAGGAGGGGCATAATCAATGAAAGAAGAAAAAAGAAAAAACTTTGAGATTGCAAAAACGGAGGCATCTGATGAGGCAACCGCCGAAACGCGTCATGCCAATACAAAATAAAGAATTCCTTTGAAACCCTGCCGTGTCCCCTCATCCTTTTCAACGGCGAAGGGTAGCTGTGGATATATATATATATATATATATATATATATATATACACACATATATATATATATATAGTAAAATCAAAATGTTTTGACCTAAAAATTGGTATATGTAATGTGCTACAGTATTTTATGAACAGGCATTAAGAGAATAATTTTAAAATGAATATCAACAAAAATGCTAACTATCCAGGCGCATACAAATTAATGCATTTTTTTGCTAAATTCAATAACTGCACTTTTAAATTAATGTAATTTGTAGTAAACATTCTGTAAGCAGCAGTTGTTGACTTCTGAAAATATACGCATTACATCTGCATACTGTACAGAACACCGGAAATATGTATTGAGGGTATAGGTTCTACTCACGTTTGCTGTGTTCTCTGTGATGAAGAACAGTTCTGTGAGAGCGCGGTGCAGAGGGAGGAGAACACTTGCACTACTCGTATCAAGACACAGATTGTTCTCCATATTGCAGAAGAGCTGCCAAAGTGGTTTCAGCAGTGTCAAATCACAGTCCCTAAAGAAAGAAATGGAATACAGACAATACCACATTAACTATATTATGCAGGCTTCTGAGAAACAAGAAGGCAATAGCATTAAATAAGGGCAAGCACAAAAAACCTCTACCTGGAGCACTAAGGTCAACAACAATATTTAAAGCAGTCGCTTCTTTTTCTTTTTCTTTTTCTATCACGATAGATTCTGCGCAGTTTGTGCTCCTTCTCAGGGTTAAGTGGTAGAAACTACTATACATCCTTTTACCACACCCGCTGCCATGGTATTGTTCATCAAAAATAACTTATTCAAATCCTACATGACTGATGAGTACTTACAAAGAATTCCATGAGTTCTGACAGACAAAATGCACAATGAAACCTGAGTTTTTAATAGTTCCTTAAGATATCCTTGAGACCTTTGATTTGGACACAAAAAATGTTTGAATACGGATTACTTCAGACCCGCAAGACTAAACAGCTTCTGCTTTAACTTCAGGGCTGAATGAAAAGATTCCATAGAGGTACAGAAAACAGGCAATGAGCCTAGTGTATGAAATTGGATTACTGGTTAAGGGGGGATAGGAGGGTGAAACCCTACAGAAGCAGCAATAACAATCCTTGTCCAGGTCAATGAGGCTCATGCAAGCCCCAAATTAACTTGTGCTCAAACCTCTGGTAGCTTGGCACAGAGCAGTCAGGCTTAACTTGGAGACAACGTGTAAAGTATTTATGCAACACTTCAAACTGTAATAAAGTGAAAACATCAACAACAAAAAATGGCACACCAATTTTGAAAAATAGAGTACATTCTAGTAAATAAAACAAGACCTAAACAAAAAGTAGAACCGGCCATATGCAAGTTTAAAGATTTCAGTGAAAATAGTGTCACAAAGCACCAACTGTGGATATCTGGTCCTGCCGCATTGGGACAAACTCACAAGTTCGGGCTGTTTGTGATGGAGTGTGGGATGGCAACAGGGACCCAGTTAGGCCTGCTGAACAAGAGTACCTTAAATACTGGTTAGTGGAGCATTGAGAGGTCCCGCGCCGAGGATGCGTCGCTCAGCTGAGGCGATGTGTCGCTTCTGAGGATCGGTGAAGCTACGATGTAAGGTCATGCATCATTGTCAAGGATCCTGGCGAAGATGACTTGCAATGTGAAGTCCAGCGTCGAGGATGCACTATGCTAGCGATGCGCCGGTTCCGCAGAGTTGTGTGGCTGTGATCTGAGAACCTGCGTCATCATCGAGGAGGGTCTGCATCGGGAACGTTTTGCAGAGGCTGTGGTTCTGATGTGGGCTGCGGGGTCGATGCAGAGCCCTTGCATCAAGGGGACACTCGCAGCAGAGGTGATGCATCGGTTCTAATGGCTCCACAAATGGGCTGGTAGAGCACCATTATGCCCACACTCAAAGGCCCAATACTGGGATGGCACCACTTGGTGTGGTAGGGAAGGATTAGCAAATGGCAGATTCCAGGTGCTGGTTTCAAGGTTGTTGGAGCATTCTGTCACTGAGACTCTGGTCAGGAGGCTAGTCACATAGCCCTTGGAGTCACTTTCGGGTCCTGGGTTTCAACAGATGCAGGTCCAGTCCTCCTCATCCAAGCAAGAGGGCAGCAGGTCAGCAGGGTAGCAGTTCCTTTAGTGTTGCAGTCCAGCCGAGTCCTTTCAGCAACACAGTACTCCTTTCTGGCAGAGTATCCACAGGTCAAGAAGTGTACTGAAAAGTTGGTGTCTGGGGTCCAATATTTATACCTTCCTTTGAAGTAGGAGAAGTTTCCAGATGGTTCCATTTGAAGTCCTCATGCATCCTAACTTCCCTGTGCAGCTTCCATACTAACTAGAGGGGGTATGCAGCCTTTTGTGTGGAGGCAGGACACAGCCTATTCGAGTGTAACTAGGGCTGTGTTCAGCTCCGCCCTCCCATCCTGTCAGTGATGGCCCATCCAGAACCACCTAAGATCTCTATTTGTGTGTGGCTGTCTTGGAGGAATACACAAAGCCTAAATATCATCTACACCCAGTCTTGTGTCCCTGAGATAGGCAGGCTACAGGCACTAAATGGCTAAGACAGGAAAATGCCAACTCTGTGAAGGTGGCATCTTCAGACTGAAACTATAAAACTGACTGCACCATAAAATAGGATTTCTCATTACAATTCCAAAGACACCAAGCATGACTCGTTACTTGCTCCCATTTGGAAATCACATCCTAATAAATGCAATAAGGAAACTCCGATGGCATTCTGTATAACAGATAGGCCTTGTAGTGGTGAAAAACGTAATTAAGAGTTTTTAACTACCAGGACATGTAAAACCTAAAAGTACATATCGTACTTTTTAAATATGTTGCATCCTGCCCTCATGGCTGTCTAGGGTTTACCCTAGAGGTGATATATGTATTAAAGAACATTTTACTTACTAACTAATCTAGCTGCAGATTCCTTCCCTTAGATGTCCCCAGGTGTCAGTTTGGACCCGGAGATTTTTTATGAGTAGCAAAGCCAGCCGGCTCCTCCGTAATGACGGAGGAGCGTTGCCCCACTGAGTCAGTCAGAGGAAAACAAAATGATAATGTAACAATATTATATATATTTTTTCTGCTGACTGACTGAGCCAAGGAGTCTTGGGCAGGGCCGGGCGTGGCAGGGAGTAGTGTGCGCTGTAAAGTGCATTTGTCGGTTTGGCCTGCCGTGTTGCACAGCTGGGTTGGAGAAACACCAGAAGCACTGCCTGAGCGGCAAACAAGGCCACTCAGACTAATCCTGGCGATGCTCTTATGCTAGGAGAGCAGCGTCTGGATTGGGTGAGGAGATTGTGCTGGTGTCTCAGGGACTGCTGAGACACCATCAGGAGTGAAGAGGAGCACCGACGCGTGGAAGGAAGGACAGGTACGTTTCCTTTTTTTTATAATAAATCTCCCTTACCTGCCTCCCCCTCCCGGCCCCCACCCCTCACTGGAGTTTTGTGGTGGTCACCAATGTTGAGCAGTACCCCTGTGCACCGGTAGGCAGTGTTGTTCGGACATGCGTGCCGTCGTTCCTGCATAAAGTGATGAGTGCTGTGCCTATATAGTCCCCACCCCAGCATGTTGATGTCAGTTTCTTTTGGTAACTTTCTACACCCGGAGCCGCGATGAACACGGACTACTGGTGTGAAAAGCTAGGGCCCTGAAAGGGAAATGGCCATGTCCCTAGAAATCTGTTTGCACAGTGGGGAGGATGGGTGGGTTGGTCAAGAGTCTTTGTTATGGAAGGTAAGACATTTAGCAGCAGATGCCTTACCTTAGAATAGATACCCAAGCAATACCTCCCCGGAGGTAGGTCTGCCAAACAATTTCACACTAAAAAGTTCTGCAGAACCCAAAGGGCAAAGTGGCCATCCCCTTGGGCTAGGCAGTAGTGCTTGGTAAATGTGTGTAAAGATGCCCATGTTGCTGCCTGGCATATGTCCATGACCGGAACCACACATGCTAACGCAGTAATCTCAGCCTTGTATCTGGTGGAATGAGCACACAAACCCTTTTTGGGATTTGCTTTTTCGCCAATGCGTAGCAGACTGATATAGTACGATCAATCAGGAGATGGTCCGTTTCTGTACGGCATTCCCTTTCTGGGGTTCGAGATACCCCACAAAGAGCTGTTCATCCACCCAGAACTTTTTTCCAGTCAAGGTAGAACCCCAATGCTCTTTTTGGGTTACACGGGTAGAGTCGCTTCTCTTCTTTAGCGGGATGAGGAGAAGCATAAAAGGTAAGCAGAGTGATGGACTGGCCGACATGAAAGGAAATGACCACCTTCGGTAGGAAGGAAGCTCTAGTGTGAAGTACCAGTTTGTCTGGGCAGATGCTGAGGTACGGGGGCTTAGATGATAAAGCTTGGAGCTCACTGACCCTCCAGGCAGATGTTATTGCCACTAAAAAAGGCTGCCTTGATAGTAAGGAGCCAGAGAGGATAGTTGTGGAGCTACATGAAAGGAGCACACATCAGGAAAATTAAAACTACATTTAGGTTTAACAGAGACAGGGTGACGGAGGGAATAGATGTTGAAAACCATTAAAAAACCTATGCACAATAAGGGACTTGAAAAGGAATTTCTGATCAGGCAACAACAGAAATGCCGAGATGGCAGCAAGACAGCCTTTTAAGGTGCCCAAATCAGAACCCTGCTGGGCAAGCAAGAAAATAAACAGAAGGACCTGAGAAAGGGGGACAGAAAGGGGGTTAGTCCATTTTTCTGCACATTATGACACAAACCTGCCCCAACGGCAGGCATATACCATCTAGGTGGAGGGACACCTGCCTGTGAAGATGTCAATACAGGCTTAGGACAGAAAGTTGAAAGCTGTCAACAGTCGCCGCGCAATCTCCACACGTGAAGGTGGAGCATTGACAGGTGCAGGTGGAGAACCCTCCCTTGCTGTTTGCAATAGTAGATCCTCCGGAAGAGACAGCCTGATTGGAGAACCAATCGCCATTATCAACAGCTCTGGATACCAAAATATCTGGGCCCAGTTCAGAGCCACAAGGATAACTTGGACGCGGTTGTCCCTGATCTTCTTGAGAACTCAGGGTAGGAGTGGTATTAGCGAACAAGTAACTTACCTTTGGTAATGCCTTATCTGATAGAAACTCTTTCCATCTGCAGATTACTTACCTTAAAATTGTCCCCAGGCATAGGACTACATCTGGAAATATTTAGTGAGGACGACCCCTGCCAGCTTGAAGGGGGTGTCATTCGGGCCCGTGTGGCACTGTCAGAAGTGATGTGCGCGGGGCATACACGGGCGCCAACCCATAGCGCTGACATCAGTTTCATTTTGCGACTTTCTACGCAAGGAGCGTGTAGCCACAATGAACACTGATTACTGGTGTGTAAAATTAGGGCCTCAAAAGGAGAAAGCCCTGTCCCTAGAAATCTGTTCGAAGAGCGGGGAGGATGATTGGGTTGGTAAGGAAAGTACTTTTTCATCTGATACAGACTTCTATTCACCAAAGCAATACCTCCCGGAGGAAGGTCTGCAAAACTGTTTCAGGCTAAAAAGTTCTGCAGGACTGAACGAGCAAAGTTCTGACTGGACGGACCCAACTGTCCGGGCAGTAGTGCTTGGTGGACATGTGCAGATAAGCCCACATTACTGCCTGGCAGATGTCCAGGACCGGAACTACGAGTGCTAACACAATAGTGGCACCCTTGGCTCCGGTGGAATGAGCAAAGCACGATCCATTGTCCGTTTCTGCACGGCCTTTCCCTTCTTCGCTCCGACATATCCCACGAAGAGTTGCTCTTCCACGCTGAACTCTTACTTGCGGTCAAAGTAGAATGACAAAGCTATTTTTCTGTACAGGCGGTGGAGACGTACAAGGTTCTTACCTTCAGTAACGATGTATCTGGTAGAGACGATTCTAGCCGCAGATTCTTTTAGGTAGAATTATCCCCTGGCGTGAGACTGGATCCAGAAAACGTTTCTTTTCACAGCATCTCTGCGCGTCGGTGGGCGGTACCGCGTTACTCCACCATGACGTCATTCGCAGGCGAGATGTCAGAGAGGTCACATCAGCCCCACCCCGGCGCGCTGACATCAGTTTTCTTCTGAGAACTTTTCTGCGCCACAACGCGAAGCCATCAAAAATAAAAAACTATGGGAAGAGTGTGCGGAACAGCAGATAGACAGAAAGGAACGAATCGAGGGGAACAGCCCATACGGGAAAGTGCCAGGATCCATGGCACCGAAAGTCATAAAAGGGAAGAGCAGAGCACAGCCACTGCAGGCAACCCTGCAAACAACTATAACATTCCCCCTGTAGACAGGAAAAGCATATGAAGAACTCTGCTGCAGACCAAAGAAACCTGCAACCACAGTCCATTAACAGTGAAGGACAGAAGAGTAACGACAATATACCCCAAGACAACACCACCCAGGAGAGTCGCGTCCCTTGAAAGGAGCCAAGGCTAAAGCCCAGCCAAGAGACCCCAACTCAGAGGACTGCACATAAGTAAGAAACTCCAGACAAGGAAAAGGGAGGGGGAAATATGAGAAAGCCCCATACTGGAAACACCAGAGTATAGGGACGCAGGAGCATTCATGCACCTATCAGTCCAGCACCAGAAAGGAGGAATGATGCAAACCCACCAAACAAGCATCCCGCTAGGGAAGAATGAAATAGGCACTCGCAGAAGGCAAAGCACCCAGAGAAAGGCGAGTGCAGAAGAGCAAGCGAAGGGCTCTCGCAGAATGTGGAGGAAGGGTGGGTCGTGAAGGAACCTGCGGCTAGAATCGTCTCTACCAGATACATCGTTTCCGAAGGTAAGTAACTTGTACATCTGATAGAGATTACTAGCCGCAGATTCCTTCACGTAGAATAGATACCCTAGCCATACCCACGGGGAAGTAGGATCTGCGAGAGGATCTCACCAGCCTGAAAATAATAGAGGGGACGAGTCCAACGGACAGGGCGAGGAGCCATGTCCCCCCAGGCAAGGAGAACCCCTACAGTCAGACCACCACTGATCCCTAGGGGGATGCAAAAAGAAGAATAAGGAAGAAGGGAAAGCCCGTTCACACTCTGCAGAGGGAACAGGGACAAGGCGAGGGGAGGCCAAAGCACCCCACGCCCACATCAGGCAACAAAAACCTCCATTCAGGACCAAGGCAAGGAAGAGGAAGACCGGGCAGGGTGCGCCTGAAAGAGGGAGGAATAGAAATCCATCTAAGCCCCCAAAACAGAAAGCCAGAGGCGAAGAAGAAGACCCCGGACACAACTCAGGAAGGGGTCCGCACACAAGACACAAAAAGAGGTGGAACCAGAGCTATGACGCCAAACCGCAGACGGCAGGGCAGACTAGGCTACAGCGCAGCGACCTCGGAGAAGGATACCCCAGGGCGCCGCCAAAGGTATTCCAACCACCTAGAAGGGATTACACCTGCAACGTACTTAAACACCAGGGAGAGCAGAGGTTCGAAGGCGACCACAACTTCCAAGCACAGAAAAAGCTATGTAACAGCTACCACCAGTCCACTTGGGGTATGTTAGTCCCAAAACATGGGAACCCTCTTAGGAAGAAACTTCTGCAGCTCAGCACAACAGAAAGAACTGCGGGAAAAAAGCCCTGCATAAGCAGCCCTGTCAAGTAGCCAAGAGCAAACGACAGAAGGCCTAATCTCAGGGCCAATTTGGTGCAGATAAACCAAGCAAAAAGATACAGCAAAAAGGGCTGTCCATCAGCCAATAGAGACACAGTCCCAATAAAAGAGGACTCCTAGGCACATGAATCACAGAGCGCTCACAACTGGGGCAACCCGCCCCAATGAAAGAACATCGCCCAAGAACCGGATAAACCTACAGTCACTGAGGGGGAAAGAGGGGGAGGAGGAGGGGGAGGAGGAGGAGGAGGAGGAGGAGGAGGAGGAGGCCGAAGCTCCGCGAAGAACCTCTGGATGGCCGAGTCTGCCAGCGCGTGGAACAGAAGAGTGCCATCGAAGGGAAGATCCACCAGCTGTTCCTGAACATTCTCCAGGAACACACTGTCCCGGAGCCAAGCATGGCGGCGAAGGGCAACCAAACACGCCATGGTACGACCAAGCACCCCAAGATGTCCAGGGCGGAGCGAAGAATAAACGCCGCCAGCTCCCGGCCATCTAACGTGTGGTGCCGTAAGTCCACACTAGCACCCTCCTGAGAAGCTACAGATCCAAGGGACTCTGCCGAGTCCCACAAGCAAGCGGTGGCCCTTGCCAACACACAAACTGTTAAGGGCCCGCAGAGGAAAACATATTGCGCCCCCAAGAATTCAGCTAACGGGCCTCCCGAGATGGTGGAGAATAGAGACAGCAGGGAGGTAAAGGTGGTCTGCAAAAGTGACCCACTGGCAGAAGGGTGGAGGGCAAGGCACACCGGTTCACGCGGCCCTGGAAGGTGCCGGTGCAGAAGGTTTTGGGGAACCGGATCCCCTGTGGCGGGTCGCCCCCAAGCTCCCTTCAGAGAAGAACAGAGCAAACCTTCAAAAGGAAGCAGCAGCTCCCTTCAACCAGATCCCTGGTGAAGAACCTCCAAAAGATGATCCGGGGGGAAATGAGCAGCCAGATCACCCATGCACAGAATTCCCACAGCCGTGGAAACAGCGCAAGCGAAGGCTGCACCCGGCTCCATGGGGCCCTGTGGTGGAGAAAGCAGCTCCTCTGTCAGCGACGGCTGCAAGCTAAGGCGGCCATCCCCATGGCCAATCAGAGTGGGGAAAGGCCAGGTCCGGATGGGGGAAAGAGGAACCGAGGAATGATGGACTTGTGGTTCCTCTGGCGAAAACCGCGGCCGTGCTGAGGAGCCGGCCTTGGATGACGCCGGGGAAAAAGCTACGACAAGGCCGCCCGCCTCTGGCGAGGACAACAACAGCAAGCACCCAACCTACAGGGAAGAGGGAACATCCGAAGACTAATCCACGACCCGACGCCTGTCCAGTGCCGTAGAATCTGCAACCTGGAGCAGGGCGCCGTCCAGCGGCACCGGACAGGCCTCCGCCACATCACACCGCGACCGGGGCGGGACCGGAGCGACGCGGCTAAGGGACGGCGCCAGAACGGCTCCGGCCGTCCTCCAACGAGGCAGCCGCCTGGGTGGAGTGGCGAGGAGCACCAGGGGCTGGGGAAAAAACCCCTGCCAGCCTCGACCCATAGGTGGGTGAGGGGGGCCCACCAAACCCCATGGCAGCACCAGGGCTGACTCGACCTCCGGCGAGGCAGCTGCCTGCGCGGAGGGACGAGAGGGGCCCGGGGAGTGACAGGGAGACACCCGCCAGCCTCGACCCACGAGGGGACGAGAGGGGTCCGCCGACCCTTGCAGCGCCGTCAAGGCCGACTACCTCCGATGAGGCGGTTGCCTGTGCGGAGGAACGACAGGGACGAGGAGTCCCCCGCCAGCCTCGACCCGTGACGGGACGAGGGGGTCCAACGATCCCTGTGGCGCTGCCAGGGCCAGCAGCTGCCGGTGCCGGTGCGGCCTCTCCTCGCCCTTAGACCGGACCACCTTGTCAAAGTGCCGAAAGGGGCTCAAGGATGTGAACCGAGCCCTGGCGACCTCCCGCGACACCACAGGGACTCCCGTAGGAGTTTGCGGCGAAGCCGGGGTGCCGTGGTACGAAGGAGGGACCCCCAAAGGGCCGCACCCAAACGGCACCATATCTTCCAAGCCTGTAGCCGAACCAGTCGGCGCCAGAGCCGCCGGCGACGCCGCGGAAGACCCCGAACCGCGCAAGGGATCCACTGATGTCCCAGGATGGGAAGGAGGAGGAGGAGGAGCCAGCGAGGCCTGCAAAGCCACCGCATATGGCTCCATCTGGCCTCTCGACGCCGAGAAACGGTGGATAGGGGGACGACACACAAGGCCGCATCACCTGCGTAGAGCCCATGCCCCCAACAGGCCGGAAACCAGCCCTCGGGGACAAACTGCAACACTTACAGACCGGGAAGCGACGCTCTTGCGGCACAGGAGAGGGATGAGGGCAGCGGCGATGACGACCGCTTCGGAAACCTTCTGTAGAAGCTGATGGAGGTGACGGCGCCGACCTGGAGATGTGGGCCAAGAGAAGCTTCATCCGGCGTTCCTTCCGCGACTTCAGAGATGCTGGGAAAAGAAAAGTTTTTCAGATCCAGTCTCACCCCTGGGGATAATTCTACGAGAAGGAATCTGCGCCTGGTAGTCTCTATCAGATACTTCTCTTTGGAAGAATGTGGCGGAGAGTGTAACATAGTCCAGGGTGACAGACTGGCCTACATGAAAGGTGACAAGTTTCAGCGGAAAGGAGGCTCTAGTGCGGCGAACCAGCTTGTCTGGGAGATGGTCAGGTAGGGAGGCTTACAGACGACAAAGCCTGAAGCTCATTGACCATCCGTGCATATGTTATTGCCACCAGGAAGGCCATCTTGATGGTAAGGAGCCTGAGAAAACAGTTGAGCCACAGTGACTCAAAGGGAGCGCACATCAGAAAAGTGAGTACTAGATTAAGGATCCACTGAAGCATGAAGAAGGGTTAAAGTGGAAACGTGTTGCAGACCTTTCAAAACTCAGGAGATTTGAATAGGGAAGGCTGATCTGGCAACCACAGAACGGATGGGATGGCAGAAAGATAGCCCTTCAAGGTACCCAAAGCAAGGCAAGAAAAAGCATAAAGAGAAGGACTGGAGAGAGGGGATTCGAAAGAGGGTCAACCCGCAAACGTGTCCCAACGGCATGCGTATAAGGTTTTGGTGGAGGGATGCCAGGCTGCTAAGATAATATTGCAGACTTCGGGCGGAAGGTCAAAAGCTGTCAACAGTGGCTGCTCAATCACCAAGCATTAAGGGGGAGCGTTGGCAGGTTCAGGTGAAGAAACCTCCCCATCTGCTGCGACAGAAGATCCTCACGATGGGGCAGCCTGATGGGAGGACCGATGGCCATACTCAACAGCTAAGGATACCAAAGTCTCTGAGCCTAGTTTTTTTTTTTCTCAAAGATTTTATTAATGAAGCAAGATGAGGCAGTACAAATATCAGGTGTCATACTATAAAATATAGAACAGGTACAGGCGGGGGAAATATTCATGCCAATAATAAAAGCGAAAGGAACATGTGACGGCATCTCGATTACGCATATTGAAAGGAGGAATAAACAGCATATTAGACGACCTAGAACAATCCCATCCGCAAGCCCCAGTCCTGAGGTACAGGATAATTAAAGCTAGTGTAGACTCCCAGACAAATAAAGAATCAGTGAAGGATAAACAGCCCACCTCTCGTGAAAGGAAAAAGGAAAGAAACAAGCATTTACAATGCAACGGTTTCGCCTTTGGAAAAGTTTGAGCTATTGGCATTGTAAATGACAACATTTGTATTTATGTGTTGGTTTTGAAAACAGATAAATAAATGGCATTGTCCTTTACATTGCCAATAGCTCTAACTTTTCCAAAGGCGAAACAGTTGCATTGTAAATGCTTGTTTCCCTCTGTGTCTCCAGCTATGTCTAACCGTTGCTTTTTGCATTGTTCTGGTAAAACAATGTCCTTGGTTTTCAAGGGAGTTCTAATGTTAATCCATTAGCAGTAAGATGCAGGCATTTGATTCTGACTGGCTACCTTTCCCTACTCACGTACTAGGCTGTAAACCTACTTTTGGCTAGAAGAATAAAAGGGACCAAGCTAGGAACTACATTGTATTTTGCCTTTCACAACTCTGCGCTTTGGCATCATGACATAAGATACAATGGTCTATTTTTATTTTATCTGACTAACAGCATTCTGCATCACTGGGCTTGTAGTTATGCTTTT
This sequence comes from Lissotriton helveticus, assembly GCF_964261635.1. Lineage (NCBI taxonomy): Eukaryota > Metazoa > Chordata > Amphibia > Caudata > Salamandridae > Lissotriton > Lissotriton helveticus. Next base: position 230,587,394 of record NC_136061.1, on the reverse strand, counting down.
AACCGTTTCATCATAGGCTCAAAATCCCAGCATACAAAGTGTTGTTGCCTAAAATGCCAGAACATGCTGGAGGTGTTACACATGACAGAGCCACTAGTCAGCTATGTTTTCAAATGTTACAGTCTTCTATTCCATTACAAAAATTACTTGTTTCATGCGTGAAACTTATGCATTCCCTCTAACTCACCTACATCATGCATTAAAACAAGTATTGGTGATGTGAATAGTTTGGTCTTCTGTTTAGTGGAAAGTTTCATACATGCCTTCACAACACAGTAAATGTATAACAGACCCCAGCAGAGCAATCTTCCTTTAAAATAATAAATGAAAGACAGGTGGCAGTGACAGAGGGAATATCACAAGGGTCTCTCACACATACAGAACAACCCTCTTTACAGAACTGGTACACTGAGGGAAGAAACTATGAAAACTTCCCAACTTCAGAAGGAAGTTACAGACAACTACAGTAGCATCAGCGCACGTGTTCCCATCACAGGACAGGTGCAAATTAGGAAGCAGAAGCGCAATGTTAACTTTCTCACAAAAAAGGGAAAGTATGGCATTAGTAAATCAAGCTGTTCCCTCTCACAGAAGTCAATTCATGCAATCTTCCATTTACCGCAGAACAGAACCAGCAGGGCAGCCTAGTACAAGCTTTCATCGCCCACAGAATAATAAGTACACTAAAGGTGTAGGCTGCAGACAACTCTAGAGTGGGTGCCTTATCAGTAAGATGAATGTGCAGGTGGATGAGTTGGTGAATGTGCGAGTTCAGACCACATTCTTGGTTAGCTGATATTTCACGTCCGCATCTGAAGAATCCTGCTGCTGTCACTGGCACAGCCTCTGTTTCTGGTGAATTTTTGGTGGGCCACAGACTGAGAATTAGCCATCACCTGGTCGGCCATTGTTATTTTGAGCAGCCTCGCCATAGTGTAACTCTGCCCTAGATGTCCACGAGAGTGCGAACCTCTTGAGAAGGGTTGTACAATCCCAGACTTGGTGCTGCACCTGTTCAAAATGTTGAGGGCCACCACCAATGTGTATACTTTAGGCGAGGTGGGGACGACTAAAGAATGGCACATACAGGACATCTGAATATGGAGAATGTAGTTTAGTTTACAGTGCGAGATGGGCAAGAGAAGGTACACTGTGAAGGGTGCACCAGGGGTGGAGGATTGTGGGATCTCACTGATGACATGCTGAGTCAGATGAGTCCTATGTTGATATCAATGATGCAGGCACTCTAGGTTGTGGGAAACCTGCACAGATATTTCCGGGCCGAAGCTTGAAAGAAATTAAAGCCAGGCATGTTTATTTGTACAATAAGAAGTGATCAAAGTCATACGGTGCGCGCATTTCCGGTGCGAACATTTAGGTACGTTTCAAAAGCTCGCTAGATAAGGAAAATGCTTAAATGCGTTTAATTATTCAGACAGCGTGCTCGGCTGGCTACTGCATGCAAATGAAATATGCGTCACTGTTTCCCTTATCAGATCTTGCAAATCAGTGGGGCTCTCAAAGTCCAGCGCACACGACACTGAAGCACGGCTAAGGGGTAAAGTATGGAACTGCCTGGGATCGGGTGGGGTTGCACGAGAGAATGCGAGGCTCGATGCTGCATACTTCCTCTGAAAGGAAACTGCATGCTGTTGCAAGCCCTAGTGGACGGCTCTGGGCTGCAGATCAGCAGAAAGTGATCTGGGCGTGCAAACCGCGGCAGAATGGGCTAACCCCCCCTGCCCCGGGTCTCTGGTTTGAGCTCTCTGCTCTCTGGGTGCGAGATCGCACTACGGGGGGAGGGGCGGACACCGACAATGTGTCCCGACGCCCCTCTCCCCTTGCAGGCACTCACCGGGTCCGGCGGCTGCTGGAGGAGAGCTCCCGCTCCTCGGGACTCTCCGGGGCCGCGGAGGGACGTTCTCTTTCCCCGGGGCTCCTCCTGTGCTCGGGAGCCTCGGGACGGTCGATGCTGCTTCCTCCTTCCGGCTCTCTCCTCCTCCTCCTCCTGTGATGACGCGGAAGGGGGCTCGACCGGCTGGGCCAATCCCAGCGCGGCCCGGGCTTGAAGGCGGGCGCTGCTTCCTCCTCTCACTCGGGGCCGCGGCGGTGAATACACGGAGCAATGCCGGGTGGGCACCGGCCTTAAATCTAAATATTAAGCGAGGTGGGCACTCGCTCGGGGTACCACAACAGCGGCAAGGTCCCTGGCAGGGTGGGCACCTGCCAGCGGACAAAATACTCGAAAATCAGGTGCCGGCAATGCCGGACCAGATTCGGGGGCGTTCCCGGCTTTCGGCTGACGTCGCGTGACGTCGGCAAAAGCCAAAGAATCTCGGGAACGCCCCCGAATCTGGTCCGGCATTGACGGACAGGCCCCTCGTCCAATGGCTAGGCTCCATTTATGGAGCCAGCCAATGAATGACGAGGGCCGACCCAAAGCCACACTACAGTTCTCATAAGATTTCTCCTGCGCAAAAGCTGCTTGCGCAGCTTTTTGCAGTCGAAACCTAAAAAGGAGCCATAGAACAAAACAAAGGCAAAATAAAAAAAAACCCTAACCCCCCACCCTGCACCCCTGCAATGGCTACGGCCTAACCCCACTAGCAGCGTGCCTGTCGCCCAAGAACTTGCCCTAAAAGAAGAAAAGAAGATAAAGCGGAGGAGGAGAAAGCAAATACACCCCCGGTCTCCCGTACCCCCCGCCAGAAGCGACCCCCCGAAATATAGTCAAACTAATATACAGCAAGATACACAGATCAATCGGGGGAGTTTAGCAAAGCACCACCCAACTCCCCTCACATTATAGGTTACAATCCCAGCATTGAATCAAGCTATTTTATCAAACCCAAGCATTCAAGTTCAGCCCTGGCCAGTACGGTCTTTCGTGAGAGTCTTCTTCACTCGAACCACCATCTCAATGGAAAAAGCAGAACGTTCGTTAAAGGTCATGTCAGTGTTGCCGGATCGATAATAGGACAAAGGTTCACGATGTCCACAAATCGATCGAGGGGGAGTGTTAAAAAATAGCGAGTCTCTCCAATAGTCACTGAGGAACTTGTTACAGCACAGAAGACTGTCAATATCTGTATTAGGCGGCAGCAGGATCGAGCAGGGAACGCTGGCGATAATCACGGGCTTGCTGGCTGTTAATTGGGAGCCGACAAAGCACATTAAATCCGGGTTCCGCATGGGGACCTCGATCTCAGGCGTACATTGCACCGGTGGCACCACAGCTAGATGAGAACTTAGCGAAGAGTCGTTATCCGGTCCCAAGATACCGTCCACTTTCACAATCAGTGTCAGGAGTACAGCGGTGGATTGCGAACGGAGCGCCCCAATGGCGGCCATGACGGCCTTTAGCGATGGCGTGCCTTCCGTCTGCCCCATCCCCTCTCACGAAGCGATAGAGCCGGACTCTAACCCCGGAGGCCGGCTACTCCGGGGTAACAGGCCACGCGAATCTGATGACAACAGTGGGCGCTCTCCGTCTTGCAAGATCGACACCTTCGCCGTTAGCGAGGGCCCCAGCCCGTCCACCCCGGGAAGGTAGCAGGGTCTCCGGGCGTCGGACCCCCGACCACGGCAACCGGTGTGGTACGCTGCTGTTTCCACGGTGTAGACCGTTCACAGTGTCGCCATCCAAAACAAACAGTTTACGGCACACTTCGGGAGACCGGGCTCAGCCCAGGTCCAGCGGCCGATGTTGATCAACTCCAACCCGGATAGGCTAGAAATCGAGGCCCCGGCTTCCACACGGTGTTAGGCCGAGAATGGAAACACGGCGTATCTTCGTCATCCGATAAGATAAAAATCTCGGGGTTGCACCTTGAGAAGCAGAAATACTTCATGAACACGGGAATCTGGTGCAAGTTCAGGATTGATGGCAGGATATACGAGTTGCTGGCGGAGGTCGGCGGAGCCGGGAGCTTACGCGGCCATCTTGATTGCTAGCGTAGCTCCTCCTCCTCTGAGCCTAGTTTGAAGCCACAAGGATGACTGGGACTCAGTTGTTCCAATCTTCTTGAGAACTCTGGGCAGGAGTGGTATGGGTGGAAAGGCATACAGGAGGCCTGAGCGCCACTCGAGACGAAATGTATCTCTGAGCGAGAGCCACACTGGAAAATCCAGCGAGCAAAACTGCTGACACTGCACATTCTTGATGATGGTGAACGGATACAACTAAAGCTCTCCCCACTGCTGAAAGAGATATTGCACCACCTCTAGATGAAGACACCACTCATGATCTGCTAGGCATCTTCGGCTGAGTTTGTCTGCCCGGGTGTTCAGAGAGCCCGTCAGGTGTTAAACCACCAGGGATATGCCCTGACATTCTAGCCATGTAGAGAGGCGCAGGGCCTCTTTTGATAAAGGGTCTACGACCGCACTTCGCCTAGTTTATTGAAGTACCACATGGCGGTGGTGTTGTCCGTGAACACATGCACTTCCGTTGATGGAGGGTAGAATGGCTTTTAATGCCAGCCGGATCGCCCGGACGTACAGAAGGTTGATGTGGAGTCAGGATTCCACCAGAAACTAGAGGACTCTGATCTCCACCTCTCCAATGTGGCCGTTCAATCCCAGCAGTGACGCATTTTTCACCACTGTCAGATCTGGTTGGTGGAAGGGACAGGGGGGGCTCCCGCTGACCCAATCACAGTTTATCAGTCACCACTGCAGATCTTTTGCAGTTCCCTTAGATATCTGGACCATGTCGGAAAGATTCTCCTAATGCTGCGCCCACTGGAACTTCAACACTGCACAGCTCACATATGCCAATGGAGATGTGGCACAAGCAGGCAGCCAAAAGGCCCGGCAGCCTCAGAGTTAATATCACCGAAACCCAGGATAGAGCCAGAAACATCGGTATCATAGTCTGAATATCCTGGAATCGCCATATGGGGGGAAAAGCCCAAAACCGCACGGTCTCCAGAACCGCTCCGATAAAAGTGAGCGTTTGAGAGGGAGTCAGGTTGAACTTCTGCACATTGACAATGAATTTTAGTGAGTGCAGGAGGTCCACCGTAGTCTGGAGGTGGGATACGACTGCCTGAGTTGAGCCCACCTTCAACAGCCAGCAGTCGAGATAGGGGAAGACTGGCACCCCTGAACTCCGCAGATGAGCTGCAACCACCACCATCAGTTTGGTGAACACCCAAGAGGCAATGAAAAGGCCAAAAGGGAGCAGGGCACACTGAAAGTGCTTCTGGCTCACCATGAACCACAGTCTACAGGGTCCAGGGCAGAAAGGACTTGGGTGAGCGTAAGTATAGGAAAGTAGGATCTGCTTTCATGGTTACCCCCACTTTTTGCTCATGTTATTATGTTTTATGACAAGTCTGACTGGGATCCTGCTAATCAGGACCCAAGTCACGATGCTTCCTCCATTTGACTATGGTAACTATTTTGGCACAAAACTGGACAAAGGACATCAGAGTATCCTCCCTTCTGTCCAGCCCCTCCACTGGGAGGGACCCCACTGTCATTCCAACCCTTTCCCCAGGGTACTTAAGGGCTTACCTGTGGGTGGTGCCTTAGATTCATCGCAGAAAAAGACTCAAGCCTGAAACCACGTCACTCTTCGACCCTCTGGACACTTTGACCTCTCTGGACTTTGCCCGGAACCGAGATTGCACCAAGGAAGACTCTTGCTGCTCCTGGTCTCGCTGTTCTGCAAGTCGTCTTCGCCGTCTGAGTCTGTGCTGCTTCCAGGATCTTCACCAGACCTGTGGGCATCAAGGACACCCGAAGTAAACAACCAAAGTAATCTCCCTTGGAGTGAAAGAGTCACACCCCTTTGTCTATAGGCACTGCATTGAAGCGGACCGGTCTGCTGCTCCCGACGGCCCACAGGCTTAGAAAGGTTCAGCAACATAGGAGGTTGTTCTGCAACTCCCGCAAGGCCTCACGTGTCCTCTCTGCAAGTTTGAGGCCAGTATCCTAGTTGGAACCACTTTGACCAAACCCCTGTGCAAATCGTTAACTTACCATTGCCAAGGCTAGCTGGCTCTGCACTCCAGAGATCTTTGGGCTACAAGAAGCTCCAGCCTCTCTTGCTTCCAATTACAGGGGGTTCTCCCGAGTGTCTTCTCCTGCTTCAGTGGGCTCCCCTGGTTGCCCAGGGCCTGCTCTGACTCTCCTGCTTGTAGTGGGTCCCTTGGTCCTTGCTGGTCCCAACGTTGTTCCTTCTTTGTTCTCCACGCCAGTTGTGGCTACCAAGGCTTGTTGGTGCTCCTGCCAGACACTGACCCCCTGGTCACCCACACCCGACATGGGACAGCTCTTGCACAGCTCCTGGTGTTCCGCAGCATCATCTTGTCTTCACAGCTGCAGCGACAAGTTCACCGTCAACTCGTCCGAACCGTCCAACATCGGTGGGCATTGCTCATCCGTGCCTCCAGGTCACTCCTGTGTCATATAGACTCTGTCCCCTCTGCTTGCAGGATCTTCACTTCCAGAATCTACCCTTGGATTCCACCGGACTTCTTCACCTTCTTCTCCAGAGGCACTTTTCTCCAAGTCTTCCATTGTCGTCTACAGAGGTTTCCGACGTCTCTTCACTTCCATGCCCATGGCTTTCCTGGTGTAGTTAACCTGGTCTCCTGGGCATCCATGGGTTGGGTGGCTCTCCAACCTTCCGTCTTCCAAGGGAATTCTTCAGGTCCTCTGGAAAGGGTCCTTCTTCTACAAAACTGCAACCGCAACTCCTTCACTGGCTCTCATTGGGCATGTCGCTGTGTTCATAATCTGCACACAGCCTCCGTGGGGATCCTGGGTACTTGCCTTGGGTGGGTCTTTGTGTCCCCCACACCTGTGGGTCTTCTGGCCAAGTCCCGTTCTCTCCTGCAGTTCGCATTCCACTTTCTTAGTATATGGTATGGTCTCCATCTGGAGATCACTGTATTTTGTGCTACTTACCTTATTGCAATTGAAATATTGTAGTGCATTTGTGTTGATATCTACGGGTAGGAGTTATACCAATGCATTTGAGTGTTGTGTAAAAAACATACATATTTTAATATATACACTGTGTGGTTCTTTTTCAATTAATATACACTACATGATTAGACTGGTAAAAACAAGCTGCTTAACACTCCTACAATATATGCCTTAAATCTCCTCTCCACAGCTACCACTTTGAGAGATTTCTAGGATTATCAAAGAGCACTAAAATCACCATAAGGGTTGGCATGATTAGTGCAAGGTGCATCACTTAAATTAGTGTGCATCATATACTAAGCCAGTCTCCCACAATGCACAATCAACCATAGGAAAGGCTTGTTCTGTACTTAGGTTAGGCCTTTTCACATTTACATTATGCATAAGCATGAACACTTTGAGGTTTATGGTCGGCAATGCTCACTCTCATGACAAAGTTACTTCCATTCAGCCTTAAGTCGGCTCAAAGAACTTTAAATGCATGCCTGTAGTTGCTGCAATCTCACGAACATAAAGGTTTTTATATATCCTTAAGTATAGGAATGCCCCATAAAAGCAGACATGCCTTAAGAGATCCATCATCATTTCCATTTGACAATATACATTCCCCAAAGCTAGGGTCTCATACGTTACTTAAAACAATCTATTATCTGTATAATGTTTTAGAAACTCTGGCAGCAAAAGTTGAACGTTCGGACGATTGACTACCTTCTGTCCATCTGAAATCTCACAATCTTTTCGAACTAATATATTTTACAACCTGTCAGATTTCGTCTATACCGAGATAAATGGACTCTTGTTTTTCTAAGTCCTAAATGCCTGACTGCAGATGAGATCATTTCAACTGTGTCTTGAAGACTAGTCGTTCCAAAATCCAGGCAGCTATGTGGACAGCCCGACCTTTAGACCAGCTGCAATTCCTGGAACTGACAGAATATTAAAGGAGTATTCTTTCAGCAGGATTCAAACCATTGTGATAGATGCTCGTTTTCTGGAATGGGGAGCGCACATGGGTCATCTTCAAATTAAATGAGTATTGTCTGAGAAAAAAACATGCATAACACATCATCCTGCTAAAGTTGAGGGCAGTCCAACCAGCAGGTCTTTTCTTCTAGCCATCAAGACAGATTCCCTCCTTGTTCAGGCTCACAACACTAATTCATATATCATCTCAAGAAGTGGGGAGGGAAAAGATCAGGGGATCTGCCTCTAGAAGCACAGTTGGTATGGAAATAGCTGAATGTCAAGCTGTTGACTATCAATGCAGTTAATATTCCTAATGTGTAAAAATAATCAAGAAGCAAACTCTCTGATCTTTCTTTTCAAGAAAACAATGAATGGCTGTTAAAATGACTTGTGTTGTCAGACATTTTTGAGAATGGGGGTATGCATAGTCAGATCTGTACGCTAGCACATAAAACAAAAAAATGCCAAAAGTACACCTTCAGGTTTGACCAATCAGTAAAACATTTGTTGAAGAACTTAGTGTATACATTTTTTCTGATACCTCCGATTCCAGCTGTCATCATTGAACTCACATACTCCATGGCTCGGATAAGCCTAACAGCAGCAGAATAGTAATGTCAATGCTGGTTCACCTTTTTTCTTCTTCACCTATCAGAATGTCCACACAGGAGACAGGTGCACAAGCCACATTTCCTTCACACGTTTGGGGGGTAGATTTAACACCCCAAAATCCAGCTTTCGATTGGTGAACTTGGCAGGGTGGATGCTGATTTCTAGCAGTATCAGCACCTGACCCTGCCTCAGAAATAGACTGACCAGACCATACGCAGGAAAAATAATGAATCCCATACCTTCTCTATTTGGCTTAAGTGGGGTTGTAGTTTTCTCAGAGCCATTACTGCCTACAGAAAATGACCTTCACAAACCTCTTTTGCAAAGTTCATGTCACTAATGATAGTTAGGATTAAACTGATATTTCCACAGTTAGGAGGCCATCACCCTATTAGAGATTAATATAGGCCAATAAATACTGATGTGTTTTCCTTTTTAACATATTCACAAGGCCTCTTTAGAGCAATTAATTTGCAAAGCAGCATTCCTGTAGCTATAACTTTTATGAACATTTAGTTGACTGCAGTCTATATGCAGTAATCTGTTCCATAAGAACAAAGTGGTTATGAAAATTCACACTAGTTTTTTCAACAAGTGGTGTCAAAGTTTCATGTCCATCAGGAAATTTCTATATCACCTTTTTCCAAAGTCCATATCCAAGTGGGAAATCTCTCCATACTTTGGATATTAGTTTTCCAATGAAATTAAGGAGTTTGATCATTTCTTAGTTCTGGACCCTTTCTAATTGGTGTAGTCACTACAAAGCAGTCCATTGATAGATGTACTGTCTCAAACATCCCTTTGTATTATCAAATCGTTAAAAGACAATATCTGGTAGGCCTACGGCCCATTCGAGAAGAGCTAAATCAGTTCTAACCTTTCAATGGTCTAATTATAGTGTTTGGCATGTCGTCATGCACTAAGAAGCTGGCCTACTGTTTTTATAACTTTTGATTAATTCTCTGAAATGTATTTGTTTGTTGTATTGTATGTATGTGTGCATTCTCTTTTATGGCAACTCAGCCGAAATAAATATTTTGATGATGAGTTACTATTGCATTTCATGGAAACGTTATGATGTCAGAATTTCTCGAAGCAGCTACTTGGAGATCTGCTCATATATTTATACGCCACTACTGCCCTGAATTGAATTCTAGGGCTGATGTCCAAGTAGACAAGGCCAGTTTAAGTACACAACTGTTTCCTCTTTGTGTTAATAATAAATAATAATAAGGGAATTTGAATAGTGCCTGGTTACGCCCGATGGCGTGTCCCCGCGCTGTAGTGAGTGGATGAGCAAATCCCCCCTTCCCTGCAAGTTGCATAGTACTCCCATTATTGGCGGAGCAGGTACGTTTTGAGCTCTGTTCTAAAACTGCTCTCAGATGGCTCCAGCCGAAGCTGGATTGGGAGTTCATTCCATTTCCTGGCCGCCAGGAGCCTAAAAGACCTTCCACCCATCCGAGCCCTCTTCACTCTTGGGACTAGTACCAGTCCAGTTCCACTAGATCCAAGGAGACGTGCGGGTTTGTACAAGGTAATGAGACTCAGTAGATCTCTGGGGCCCCTCCCTTGAACGATGCAGTGGCAAATACAGAGGGTTTTAAACATGATTCTCTTCCTGGCAGGAAGCCAGTGAAGAGTATCCAATGCCCTTTTAGAATCAGCCCGCCTCGGTTGTCTTAAAACAAACCTTGCAGCTGTATTTTGCATAACTTGGAGCCGGTTCAGACTTTTGACCGTGGCCACCAGATATAGAATGTTGCCATAGTCCAGGCGTGACGTAACAAGTGCATGCACTAACGTCTTCCTGGCCTCAATCGGGAGGAGATCCATGGTTTTTCGCAAACTTTTCAGGACACCATAACAGGTCCCCACCAAACGTCTAATCTGGGATTCAAAGGTTAAGTCGGAGTCTACCCTTATGCCCAGGTTCTTTGCCAGGGGACGTGGTGTTGGAGGAGGGCCCATATCCGATGGCCACCATGTCGATGACCATATAGATGGCCCCCGCCACCACGATCACCTCCGTCTTGCTGCCATTCAACTTCAGGCAGTTGTCCGCCATCCACATGGCAAGCTGCTGCATACATGCTCTGAAGTTGGAAGCCGCCATACCCGGCGTCGTTGATAGCGAGATGACCAGCTGGGTGTCATCTGCACATGACACGATCTTGACTCCAAAACCCCCCACTATCCCAGCCACAGGAGATACATATCAATTAAATAGTGTAGGGCTGAGGGCAGATCCCTGAGGCACACCCTGGTCCAGATTGACAAAATCGGAGTAATATGCACCCTGCCTGACCTGTAAGCTACGTTCCATCAAAAATTATTGTATCCACTTTAGAGCAGAACCTGAGACACCACCTCTGTTGAGACACTGTAGCAAGGTGTAATGTGCCACAGTGTCGAAGGCGGCGCTCAGATCTAAGAGAATGAGAGCCATTGTCTGTCCCTCATCTGCTCCCTGCCTAATAGTCTTCATGGCCATAAGTAGGGCTGACTCTGTGGAATGTAGTGACTGAAAACCAAATTGAGTGTGATGCAGGAGGTTAGCTTCCTCCATATATGCCATAAGCTGGGAGTTGGCAACCTTTTCTGCCACCTTCGCCATGTACGGTAGCAGTGAGACAGGACGGAGATTGTCCAGCTTCTCAAAGCTGATGTTGGATTTCTTCCGGAGTGGCAAGAGCACCGCCTTTTTCCAACTAGCCGGCACCAAATGAGTATTAAATGTGACATTTAGAAGGTGCCTGATGTATGGCTCAAGAGTTACAGCACTCTCCCCAAGCAATTTAGCTGAGGCGGATATCTAGGAGAGCCTCATTTTACGGCCCTGCAGATACTGCAGAGAGCCTCTGGGGGGGGGGGGGACATAAAGCATTCTAGCCTCAAGCTTACCCCAGCCCCTCCAGATAGTTCCATAAATTCTGCGGCCGTTTTCCTAATACCCGGAAAGGAGGAATAGATCTTTTCCACTTTATCAGAGAAAAAAGCCGCAATACGGTTGCAAGAATCTACCGAGCCCTCAGCATCAACAGTATGAGCTGCTAATGAGGAGATCTCTTTATAGATCTTAAATAGTTCCTTAGAGGAACTGCCTGCTGCTCCGATTCTATCTGCATAATAAGTGGCCTTAGCCTGTCTGATAAGCCTTTGGTATTTTCTTCTCTGTTTTAAATATCTCATTTTGGCCTGATTAAGAAAGCCTTTCCTCCACTGTCTCTCCAGCTGTTTACATTCTGTTTTGGCTAAGCGAAGGTCATCATCATACCAAGCGCCGATTTCTGTACTCTATTTAGAGTTTTAATCTGTCGCAGCGGGGCAGTACTATCCAGTGCTTCAGTTATGCGTCTGTCTAAATTGATGGAGGCAGTCTCAATATCAGAACCCACTGGTGCCCCCCCTGAAACCAGAGCTTCATTCAATGTGGACCGTGAGAAGCCTACCCAGTCGCGACAATGGTGGTTAAGCGCTGGTTGCTCCTGGGTTTTGGATTCAGGGGTCTTAACCACCAAAGGAACGAAAAAGTGGTCAGACCAAGGTATGGGTATAGGGATAGGGATATTAACATCAATACCCTACCAGTTGGCAAATACAGGATCCAGCAGATGGCCATGTTGATGTGTGGGGACCCTTGATTTCAAATCAAATTGCAGTGAATTTAATTCCTGACATAGATCTGATGTCCCACCGTTACGGGAGTCCTCAAAGTGAATATTAAGGTCACCCAGCAGAAAAAATTTATCATTCTGTAGAGCTACGTCTATAATCCCTTCCAAAAGGCTAGGCACAAACCGCACCTGTGACCCAGGTCTGTACACTAGAAACCCTTTCAGCGTATCATACGTGCTTACTCTGACCGTGAATAGGCCTGCCTCACTATCCACTATGCTCGCAGGTTCCAATGAGCAACCTAGTGGGTGTTTAAACACAATGGCTATCCCACCTCCTCTGCCAGCCAGCCTATCAACCCTGGCAATCTTATAGCCAGGAGGAAGGGCCTCAATAATATCTGGTTCTGAGTCGGCGTCCAGCCACGTTTCCGTAAGGAATAAGAGGTCAAGTTCCTTGTCCACTAGAAGATCAAAGATATCCAAATTATGTTTCATCATGGATCTGCAGTTTAGCAGGCCACAGGCCAACCCTTTTGTTTGCCTGTAGTGCTGTAGCGGAACGGGCAGTGGTTACAGCTATTTTTCGAATCCACTTGCATACTGTGGCTGCATGCACTAGGTACCTTGGGGCGGAGATCATATAGTTTACCCAGACTCCATTGCACACGGGACTTGGAATGACCAGAGTTTCTGGCCCCGGTCCCCGGGCGGACGGGCTTGCCTTTGGCACGCCAGCTCTCCAATGTACCCTATATCCTGTGCAGGGCTGCAGCCACTAGACCGCTGACCGTGGAACCGGAAGTGCCTTTGCTCTTCCTTCCACGACCTCCGCGCAACGGCGCTAGTCGCCAGGTCAGGGCGGGAAGGAGGGACAGACAAGCAAGGCCCCCGGCGAGTTTCTATATCACCCCCCCACTGACTGTACAGCAACCAGCCTCAGGTACAGTTAAGCGCCGGTTCACAAAGTGCAAATGCAGGGTTTAAAATGCAGGATTTAAAATGCACGAACACAATCAAGTTTTAAAACAAAGTTTTAAAATGCTATTTAAGATAGCGCAAATTCCACTCAGCAGGGAGTAGCACCACTAGCAGCTCAAGGGCTCTGCCACTGCCCATTCACCACACGCGGCCGCTCTCCCATGCGCCCTATATCCTGTGCAGGGCTGCAGCCACTAGACCGCTGACCGTGGAACCGGAAGTGCCTTTGCTCTTCCTTCCACGCCCTCCGCGCAACGGTGCTAGTCGCCGCGTCGGACCGGGGTGGGAAGGAGGGACAGACAAGCAAGGCCCCCGGCGAGTTTCTATATCACCCCCCCACTGACTGTACAGCAACCAGCCTCAGGTACAGTTAAGCGCCGGTTCACAAAGTGCAAATGCAGGGTTTAAAATGCAGGATTTAAAATGCACAAACACAATCAAGTTTTAAAACAAAGTTTTAAAATGCTCCTCTGTTAACATTTTCTGATTTATTCAGAATGAACAAGTCACTTATCTTCTGGATAACCACAGATTCCTCACCTTTAGCATATCCCCAAAAGCCAGAATAGATCTAGACGATTTAACAGCAAAGCTCCAGCATACCAGTAGGTGGTGACATGCAACACCATGTTGGCGTAGTTCTGCTCCAAAAGTGACCACAAGAGCTGCATATATGCCCACACATGGGCGCTGCCAGCAACTTCTTTATGACCCCATCCACACCCTCCGACGCAGGGCCCAACAAAGAACTAGAGATACTTATGTGCTGGTCTCTAGATTTGGACATTTTTAGATGGAAAAAGAGACCATTCCACAGAGCAGGGAGGAGGGAGGGCGGTGATAAATCAGTGGTTAGATGAACTAGGGTTAAATGTGTACAGTTGAGTTAAAATTATATTGGTAAATTCACACTGAAGAGGCATCTTGACTATCAGAGAAGATGTTTACGTTTAAGTAAGGCAGTAAACAATTTTTCTCTGAGATCTGTCAAGCAGCCACTGAGAAAAGCGGCAGGGGGGGGGGGTCCCGAAATACAATTTCCCCACTGATTTTTACCCACAAAGTGTGCTTTTCGTGATTTGGTGTAAATCCGTTCAGTAGTTTTTGAGAAATTAAGTTAAAAATTTATAGATGTCTGGACAGTTGGGTCCGTGGGAGTCCCACAGGCACAAAACTTCATATGATGGAGTGATTAGATTAGTGTAGGGGTTCTTTCCCTCATCAGCCACATCGCTTCAGAAAGAGCTCATGTTCAGCTAGGCTAGCCTCAACATAGAGAGGAATGTTGCAGCAGCCATTACGCGACATGGGGACTTAGTCCATCTCATGAAAATTAAAAAGAACTAAAGAACTAAAGTATAAAGGGAGGGGAGGGTTGGAGCCAGACACCTGTGTGTTGGGGTTGGGGGGGGGGGAGTTAAAAACCTCTATATTCTTGGTTGCTGTGATCCCACGGGAGCCAGTGTAACCTCCTGCAAGAGCTCATGGGATCGACAAATACTTAAAAAAAATAAGTGTGGTGGGCGGGAGTCCCTTGGCGTAGGCCACACCCTGCCGCCAAACCTGTGCTTCCATGGCCAAAGGCCATGTGCGGCATAGACTAGCCACCTGCTGGGGGTGGGTAGAAGTTGTGGAAATGGTATTAACAGATTACTTTATGTTAAAAAAACTTGATTTTCTCTGAGAAAAATCAAGGTTTAAAGTGAAGTCATAGTTAGGTATAGTAAAAATATCTTACTTTACATTAAAAAAAAAACTCAGAAATTCACTGAAAAAAACAATGGTTAAAATGATGTTATAGTTAAGTGAAAATATAGGTTAAAACTTAACATTTTAAATCCTAAAATAACCTGAAATTCATCTTGCACTGATTATGACTTAAAATATGTTCTGGCATATTATATCACTTGTATGTTCTATGATATCATTCATATCAGAGATGAAATCTGAAATAACATAATGAATGACATGACCGTGCATGGCGAGTGTGTAAGTTCTATTTACTTCATTTAACTACCACTAATACATTGTCGTACAGACAATTGCAATACATAAAACAGTGCAACATAAGCTGCAGTTTACAATGTAGTGTACAGTGCAACTGTAAATGCCCATTAGTCACCATACTGTCATGATATAATGCAATATACAATGCAGTTTATGTAGATTACAATAAAATTGATATGTAGTTTACAATCATCGCACTGTTGTACACACAAAGCAATATATAATAGAATGCTCATTGAAATGTAGTTTGTAATTGTAGGAGAGTAGGGTCTGCAATCCTATGATCACCCAGATTTTTGCTTTTTGCTGCACTGGTTTACGACTTTCCCTGGCTGTGGGCCTGCTAATCAGACCCACAGCCTAGCTGTTCTCTCTATCCAAATTGTACTCAGGTACTGAATTGGCACTGGGCCCTCTCCAAGTCCCTGTACCCAGGGCTGAGGTGTACCCAGAAGTCTCCCAGGGGCTGAAGCATGTATTATGCCACCCCTGGGCTGACTAACTAAACTGACACAACTGGCTGCACGACAGCTGGGGCAAGGTGGTGTACTCACCCTTTGCTTTAGATATAGTATACCTATATCTAACCCTAAAATGGACACACAGATCTCCTATCAGTCACTCCGATGGCAGGCCTTAACAATCCTGAAGGCAGAGTGCTTGGAATCGTGTGAGATGGTGCTCTGGCATGAGCTGAGCCTGTCTGCGGCTTTCGGGATCCATCCCTTAGCCGTTTCCATGATATCGCATACCATATACTTTTAAGTGCATTATAATCCTCGCGGTTATATGCCAACTCTGGTATCGCTTTATCAAAACATGTCGAGTAAGGTGTCATACGAATTGGAATACTAACCCCTCGCCAATTCTGGCGACGGGGTTAGCATTCCACCCTTCTAGAGGGACACGACATGCATGTAACCTATAACCCGGTTAAAAGTCAGACAGAGCCTTAGCATCCACAAAATGGATGCTGCCACCGAGACACAAGTCTGCCCTCCTGCTGCTGGGAGTCCTCCCAGAGCAGGAGATAAGGACAAAGGGTTTCCTGCCAGGGGCGGTGCCAGCACCGTCCCAGACAGGGTTTTGTGTATTGTAGGTAGGCAGGGCTTCAGAGGAAGGTGACTGCACGTGGCACCCCGGTGCTCACTGTGCATAGGCTGGCTTAAACCAGTTCCAGGGACACTCCAGACCCTGTGCTGGGGAAAAGCCCGCCAAGGAAGTGGGTGTAACCACCCCCCTCCTGGTCCCACCCCTAGGGCAGGACTTAGTCGCGTGCCAGCCCCCTTTTCCAAGATAAAGGTAGAGACTGGCCCCCTTCCAAATCAGATCATCTTTGGAATCAAGATACCACTTTCCACGAAAGGACTTCACGATTTCTTCCTCAAGATTCTCCCTTGTGGCTAAGGAGTAGTCACCCTGCATCCGCAGGCACCATCCAAGAACACTGCGGTCTGCTGCACGTCCTTCCTCCGGAATCCGACTGCCCAGCTCGACGAGACCCGGCTTCCCTGGCACCTCTGACCTCTACCCACCTCTACAGCACAGCTGAGAACCGTGGGTGCGACGAGACCTCGAGGGACCGGCTATCGCCAAGACTGCACGACTTCTGCACAGCAAGCCCACCGAGTAATTTCCTGGTGAGTGCTTTGGGGTCCGAGAAGCCCCCACCCTGAGCAGCTCCAGCACCGAAGAGCAGCCCCCCAGCATCTCCACGATCGGCGTGGGGCCCTTCTGCTTTTTGCTGCTCACCGCGTTGTTTGGCTACTAGCCCGCTGGCTTGTGGCCTTCCGAACGACGCCCGACGACAACACTACTGCTGGTCTGGTTGCTCCAGATTGGCCCTTGCTTCCCTCCATCGGAGAAGTACCCTGGACCCTCCTGGTCCGGCTAAGACGCCATTTTAGGTCCACCGCGTGGGCCTTGCATTTGCCAAGACTTGTTGCCCAATCCTGGGTCCAGCGACGTCGACAGCAAGAACCTTCGTGGGACAGCTCGCACCTCCATCCTGGTCGCCGACAACGCCTCCTGGTCCGAGAGACTGCAGAGCCCAGCAGCGCCCACTCACCTGACTGCGGTGACTTCGCCCGGTGCCATCCTGGTGCCCACTTAATCACTGGCTAGTGATTCAAGAACTTGGTCCCCTCTGCTTTCAGGTTTTCTTCTTCCTTGATCCAGGCTTGGATCCATCGAACTTTCCTTCACTGGTCGCCTGCCAGCAACTTCCTTCTTCCAGGCTCCTGGTCCGGCAACGAGATTCTCGACGTCTTTTCAGACCTATGCAGCTGCAGCCCCTGGGCTAGGTAACTTCGGCATTTCGGTGCCCCAGCATAGCCTCACTATCCTAGGGTCAGGATCCACTGTCGTTTTCTTCCTACCAGGTTGGGTTCGCCCGTAAAACACTAACTTTGTGAATTCTAGCTTCCATAGACTTTGTCCCGCATCCCGCGTGAGAGTGCACACTCTGCACCCGAGTTCCCTAGGCCTCCTGCTAGTAATCTAAAGGTTCAGTATTCCAGTCCTAGCGATCCCAAAGCCTCTGAGAATCGTTACTTACCTGCTAGTAATTCGCATTCCACTTTTAGAGTATATGGTTTTTCGTGCCCCTCGGGCATTTGTGTATAACGTGCTAACTTAAGTATTTTCATAAGAGTTTTGTTGTGTGCTTAGCACCCTGTCCTCATAAAGAGTACAGGGTTGTTGTGATTCTAATAAATACATTGTTTATTTTCATAACACTTGTGTGGTGTCCTTTCACTGGGTGTTCATGGGGTAATGTGATGGTAAAACAGCTGGCTTAACACGCCCTCTAGAGTCTTAGCCTTAGACTGCTCGTATCCATGGTACTAGGATAGCTGGTCTATAAGGTTGACTTACAACCAATCATCAATAAGGGTTGTTTGGACTGATATATAGTGATCACTAGAATAGTGAACACTGCACATCAGGCCAACTTCTCACATTGGTGAGCAGCGGTTGGGATTTGAGCTTGCTGTTGTTTTACCACACATGCCCTAAGAATATCTTGTGAAAGATCACATAAGTACTAAAGGTACATATAACTTAGCTTAGAATACTCTGAGTTCTACTGAACCAGCTGTTGTAGCTCCTAGGGCCTAGCACACCCTAAACTACAACTCTAGCAAGGGATCAGTAGGCAAACATATAGTGTAGGTAAGTGTGTGGAAAAAGGGTGGCACTACCAACCAGAATATAAGATCCTTAAGTATTGCCCGGCGGTGTCGCCTCTTGAACCCACAAAGAAGTTAAACTATTGAAGAGGCAGGCGCTGGAGACTGGAAGGCAGGAAACAAGGTTTTTATTCTCTCCGGAGGAGAACACAACGAAACGGACAGAAGGTATCGTTCTGAGGTGCTCTAACTGCATCCCTGAGGCCTGGCCTCTTATACACAAGTTTATCTCTTTATTGCATGTAACACATTCTCGTCGATACTTTGATGTACGGAAAGACATCCTCAGAATCCCCCCTTCCCAGCCCGTTCCCACGCAAGGTTACAGTGGAAGTCCCCGCCCCGTTCACAACAGGTGATGATCATCGCGCAGCTGGATATTCCGCCGATTCACGGAGTGTGTGGGGTTCGATCGGATCTCGTAGGGCGGGGGACTTTGATCAACCCGGGGATCCCTTGCTGGGGGGAAACTTTCTATTGTACGGGGAGGGGCAAGGAACAGTATCGGCAGAGCTGGGTGTCGGCCTGGGAACGAGGAAGACGAACGGGCACACGGGGAAAAGGGGTTTGCATCAAAGGGCCGGGGATCATAAATGGGAAGAAGGGAGGTGTTGCGCTGGGAGCAGGACGAGGGCCTGGGGCAGAGCAGCGCCGAAGAGGGGTTTTACGATTCGCGGCAGGTGCAGGCAGGGGGGTTGTCAGCGAAGCTAGGAGGGGGAGAGAGGCGCGCTGGCTCTCGGCGAGAGCAGGGAAGCCATGGTGCTCAAAATGGCGGCTGTTTTACGCGCACAAAAGGTTTAAGGAGAGCAAGAGGGCGCCGATAATGTTGACGGTTTCAGCCCAACTTTCAACAGTCCCCCCTTTTCAACATATCTAGCCACCTTGCTTTACTCAATGTCAATTTTCATCAAATTCCTAACTTCGGTATCATACAATGCTCTCATATGTTCGCTTCCAATGTCCACAGTTTTGGGAAAAATACAACTCGCACATAAAGAACACATAGGTGGCAGACATTGAATTCCTAAGCATAGGCCACATATTATAACTACGGGAATCAGGATAATGGTGAGCAGTCTCCAGCGCCAGCTTTTGACGGTGTCCCAGAACCAACCACCAAGCGACCATTCTTCTTGCTCTTGGTGAACTTCCGAAGAGAGTCTGTGAAGATGTTCGATGGCTTTGTATACTGAGGGTGAGTTGTCCGGTATGTATGTACAACAGCTGGACCCAATAATGCGGCATGCTCCTCCACGGTCCGCCAGAACCACATCTAGAACGAGGCGGTTCTGAAGAGCCACCAAACGGACCGCTTGGTGCACGGCAGTGTTGTTGGCAAAGATGCCCGCTGTGATGTTCATGGTTGTCTCAACTGCCTGAGTCAAATGTCGGATGGCACGGCTGTTTGCCATCGGGCCCCAGAGGGGGACGAGTCCTTTCATAGCATCGAGGAACTGTGCCCCTGTTGAGTCGGCTTGCTCAACGTCTTTGGCTCGTTTTTGCCTGTGGTGATTCGCTGGGGCCACATAAGTTGGAGGAAGGACGAAGGAGATGTAGCAAGTGCCCCCCCAGCCTTTGGGGAGCCAGGTGTAGGCCTTCGTGCCGCAGATGAAATACATGTTTGGGGATGACACAAAGGAAGGTGGATCCGTGGAATCCAGAGTGCTGGTAAAGCGGCAAGCGCTGCGACCCACCAGCTGTGTCCCAAGTCCTTCTACACACATGTGGCCTGTGACGTTGATGACCGACAGGGCCACAGTCAGAGTGGCAGCCGTTCGTTTCCGCAGATAGGAGAAGGTGGGTCTGGTTGGATTGTTGAACACCTGCATTTCGATTCGTTCTTTAGCCGGGATGTCCATTTGGATCGAGTCGCTGGGGGTCAGCGGGCAGAAGTGTGTCTTTGTCTTGTTTCGCCCGGCCCCGTGAGAAGAATGTGCTGCAGTTCTGCTGGAGGTGGCATTGCCCGTATAGCTCTCTTGCAGGAGGATCAGCCAGGCAAGGCAGGAGCCGTGGACAGAGAAGGGTGAAGGGATGAAAGGTATTGAATGTCCAGTGGCATGGGGTAGCAACCCACAGATCCAGCAGTTGGTGGTGTTGGTGGCAAGATTGTGCTGGTGAAGTAGCTGCACGAAAGAGTTGTTCCAAAACTCCTTTCGCCTCTCTCTTAGTTGAGGAGAGAGCGAAATTAGATAATGTTCCTTCATGGTGGTAGGCTGAGCAGTGGTTAGGAATGTTTCGTGAGCAGGTGCGTGTTCTTCCATAATCCAGAGCGTAGTCATGAGGAGAAAACAGAGGAGGATTACGATGAAGAGTGCAATTGTCTTTGAGCTATGGAGTCTGTCTGTTCTCGGATTTCTGTAGTGGGTATTTCCTGCTGTCTCCGTCGGCTTCTTATTTGGCGCTTCCATCATCTTCTTATCTGGCGCTTCCATCATCTTCGTCTTCAAGGTGCTCGGTAGTGGGCAGGACCACAGACTTAGTTTTAGCTTCTCTCCAGGTAACCCTTGGTAGTTTGGGTCACCGTTCTGAGATCCTTTAACCTAGTCCGTGGCCTACTTAGCCGAAGCTCCCTCCTTTCGACGCAGGAAATACCCTTCTCGAGATGGCACAGTGGGGTCAGGATGTTTTGAAAGTTCAAGTGTCTCAGTATCGGGATAGCAGTTCAACGATGGTCGGTCCTGGTTCAGGAGCTCTTCTTGGGTGTTGACGGTGTCTGTCGTGGCCAGGGCTGGAGAGACCTTTTTGCAGTGATGAGCGTGCAGCCAGTGTTTCTTCCCCTCCACTCGAAGTGCGGTCCGAGTGGTGATCAGCACTTGCCAGGGGCCCGTCCACCGGGGTTCCAAACTCTTTGATCGCTGAAAATTCCGGATCAGCACGAAGTCCCCCGGCTGGATGGCGTGACCCGGACCCCTGGAAGCATCGGGGATGGCCTGCTGCACCTGCTGATGAAGGACAGACAAAGTTTCAGTCAATTTGTACAGATAATCAGACATTAGGACGTCCGGAACGTCATGAATGGAAGTTGGTTTCGGGGCAGACCAGACGCTCATGGGTCGACCGAAGACAACTTCATAAGGGGTTAAGTGATGTCGGGTGGGGGTAGAGCGCATCGATAGCAATGCCAATGGGAGGGCGTCTGGCCATTTCAGGCCCGTGGTAGCCACTATTTTGGCCAGTTTAAGCTTTAGTGTGGCATTGTGTCGCTCGACAAGCCCAGCAGATTGAGGGTGGAAGACTGCGTGGAATTTCTGTTTAATACCCAGCCCATTTAGGATGAGCTGGATAACTTTGGCTATGAAGTGGGGGCCATTATCACTCCATAAAACACGACAGAGGCCATAACGGGGGAAAAACTCCTTTAACAGAACCTTTGCAGTGGCCATAGCGGTGTTGTCACGGGTTGGATATGCTTCCACCCACTTGCTAAATGCGCACACCACGACGAGCACATATTTTAAGCCTTGGCATCTGTCTAGCTGGATGTAGTCCATCTGCAGGACTTCAAATGGGTGGTTTGGGACCCCAAATCCCCCCCGGGGTACTACAGTTCCTTTCCCGGGGTTGTGTTGCAGGCATATTAAGCATTGTTGGACCAGGCGTTTGGCGGAATCTGGGATCTTGTCATTGTGCCAAACCCTGGAGACAAGTTCGATCATGGGGGCTGATCCTATGTGGGCAGGGGAGTGTGCCATGGTTAGTATGGGAATCAAGTACGAATCAGGTAGCAACCATCTGTTCGTGTCTTTTGTCCGCCAGCAGCCTTCATCGTCTTTCAATCCCACCCGTGTCCATTCAGTCAATTCGTGTTGTGTGCTAGCCGTTTGTATGTCTCTAATTGTGTCCTTGGCGTCAGTCCAGTTTTCTGCTTGTGACCTGGTCACGTACATATGTGTTGTCGTTCTATTTTCAGCTGTCGTTCGGGCGGTGATGTCGGCTAGTGCATTTCCCTGTCCAATAATGTCTGTCACTTTCTTGTGTGCCTGGCATTTGATAACGGCAAGTTTGTTGGGGAGGAGGACAGCTTCGATTAAGGCGGAGACTAAATCCCCGTGCAAAATGGGTGTGCCGTGTGAGGTCAAGAATCCTCTCTCCCTCCAGAGGAGCCCAAAATGGTGAACCACCCCGAAGGCATACTGGCTGTCGGTGTAAATGTTCGCTGTGGTTCCTGTTGCCAGGATGCAGGCTCGCGTCAAAGCAATCAGTTCCGCTGCCTGGGCAGATCGCTGGGTGATGCGGGCTGTTTCTACTACAGTTCGAGCCGTGGTGACTGCATAGGCAGCGGAAGTGGTACCATCGGAGAGTTTGATGCAAGAACCGTCCACCCACAGCTCCCCGTCGGGGTCAGGGAAAGCCGTGTCTCTGAGATCGACCCTACTCCTGGTCTGTTCGTCCGTAAGAGTCACGCAGTCATGTACGGGGTGCACATTGGGATCGTTCTCTGGCAAGGGTAACAGAGTTGCTGGGTTCAGTGTGGTGCATCTTTTCAGGGTGATATGGGGGGCAAGCAAGGTCAGTTCGTATCCAGTCAGTCGTGCACTCGTCAGATGTTGCGTCTTGGTTTGGTTCAGGAGGGTGTCGACTGCATGGGGTACCAGTACCGTGAGGGAATTCGAGAGTACAATCCCCTCACTCTGTCGGATAGAGATTGCAGCAGCAGCTACAGCTCGAAGGCAGGCAGCAAGGCTCTGGCGACAGGGTCAAGAGTGGCAGAGAAGTAAGCGCACGGTCGTTGCTTAGGGCCGATGGCCTGGGTCAGGACAGATAAAGCGCACCCCTCCCTTTCGTGAGTGTAAAGGGAGAAGGGCTTTTTGTAATCAGGGGTACCCAGGACAGGGGCTGAGCAAAGGGCATCTCGCAGTTCTGTGGAGGAAGTTTGACACTCAGGGGTCCAAGGGAGTGGGAAAGGGACGTCTTTGTTTAGCAGAGAAAGCAGTGGTTTTACAACGAGGCTGAAGTTTGGTAACCATTGTCGGCAGAAGGAGGTGAGGCCTAATAGGGAGCGAACCTGCTTCTGGGTCTTAGGGACAGGGGTATCTAGAATGGTTTGGATTCGATCAGGGGTGAGTTTTCTTCCATCTTTGGACAAAAGGTGGCCTAGGTAAGTGACCTGGGGTAGGCAGAATTGCAACTTCTTCTTGGAGACCTTGTGGCCATTTTCCGCAAGGAAGTGCAAGAGTTGAATGGTGGCGGTAACCGCTAGAGGGGTGGTGTCGGCTGCCAAAAGGATGTCATCGACATATTGTACCAACACCACTCCATCGGGTAACTGGACTTGGTCTAGTTGTCTTTTGAGGGCCTGGCTGTAGATGCTAGGGCTTTCCGTGTAGCCTTGAGGCGCTCGGCAAAACCTATATGAGCGGGCTTTTAGGGTAAAGCCGAAGAGATATCGGCTGTCTGGGTGGATGGGGATGGAGAAGAATGCGTTCTTGAGGTCGATGACGGAAAAGGTGGTGGCAGTGGATGGAATCAAGGTCAGGATGGTGGTGATGTCTGAGACCACAGGGTACTGGGGTACCACCACTTTGTTGATCTCTCGGAGGTCGATGATAAAACGGTATGCTTTCTCATCTCCCTCTCCCTGCTTCTTGATAATGGGCAAGATAGGGCTGTTGCAAACGTTGCTAACCACTTCCTCTACCACTCCTGCGTCTATCAGTGACTGGATAATCATTACCAATGCCTTCTCGCCCTCTGGCGATATCCGATATTGTGGGAGTTGTGGGAGTGTTGCGTCTGGTCGGACAGTAATGTGCACTGGGTCAATTAACATACGCCCTACGTCCGAATCCGCTTTGGCCCACAGATACGGAGGTAGAGTGTCAAGCAGGGACGCGTCAACGTCGGTGATGGAAAACATGTGTCGGGGGGAGCAATGTCTAAGCAGAACGGGGTTGTCGTAAAGAAACACTCGAACTCCATCTTGAGAACACCTGATCGTCGCTCGGAAGTGTTTCAGTAAGTCAAGTCCCATAATGGAGTCAGGGCTATTGGAGGAAAGCAAGAACGTGGTGTCGGTGGTGTTGTTTTCTACGTCAAAGAGAATCGGGGCAGACAAAGGGTTGGTGGAGGGCGTTCCATCGAAACCTGTCGATGTTATGAGTGAGCCAGACAAGGGTGCCCTTGGAATCAGTCGTTTAGATAACGCACTACGTGTTGCGCCAGTGTCTACCAGAAATGGAGACTTGGTACCCAGGACCTTAGCAGTGACATAAGGGCCCTGCTGGTCAACATAGAGCTCGACTGGATCCCTCCCTCGCCCTTGGCTGTCCTATGCGAAGGTGTGAGTGTCGTCATAGTCAGATTGTTGATATTGGTTCTGCCTGGGTCGATCGAACGTATTTGGTCTGCTTGATCTGTCATTAGTCGCGTCATTTGGGGGCCCTCGTTGTTGTCCCTTAGGTCTCGGTCCGTTTGCTACATCCCTGGGGTCTTTGTTTCTGATCATTTCCAGAAGAACTGGGCACTGGGATTTCCAATGGCCAGTCCCTTTGCAGAAAGCGCACTGGTCTTCTCTAAGGTCTGTGCGTCCACTGTAGGAAGTCAGAGTGCGGTCCTGGGGAAATGTAGTCTTAGGGACGTTTGTCTGGTAGTTTCCCCGGTATTGGTCTCGTCCTATAGTCACCCCTTGCAGTTTGGCAATCATCACCCTCTCTTTTAAGTCCTTCTTCTTTTTCTCTGTCGCCCTATCGTTTTCATTTTTCTGATGCTCATAATATTGGGCCATTTGGAGAATCGCTGTGGGTTTGGAGGCTGCCCAACTACTCTCGCTGGCCTGTAGTTTCTGGGAGATTTCCGATGATAGGCCCTTAACATAATTCTGGACAAACAGATGGTGTCCGGTTGCAGTGGTCATGTCCTGGCCGCTGTAATCGGAGAACACCGTTTCAAACCGGGAGAAGTATTCCGATACATCCTCCTGGGGTTTTTGGCGACAGGCTGTTACTATCGACCAGTCCACTTTCTTTTCTGGGATTAGGGTTTTTAATTTCTCTACGATTTTATCTGGGAGGTCTAGAATGGATTTCAACGGCTTTTGTCCTGGTCCCCGTTGTTTGTCCAGGTCATCGAGTTGTGACCAGGTATGTCCAAACAGCTCAAGGTGGTCGACTTTCCGGATTTGCTTCCACACATCAGCTGGTAGACATAACCCGAAGAACAAGTCGATGTCAGCCAGGGTCATAATCGTTGAGCCCAGGGCTGTACCCAATTCAGTATAGAAGGCAGTGGGGTTTTTACGTAGGTCGGGTAGAGATTTCCGGAATGTCAGTATCTCTTGCCGGTCCCATGGCTGGTAGACCCAGTTGTACACTACCCTTCCCTTCGCATCTTGGTTGTTTGCATCATCGTGAGTCCCTGTACCCCGAGGAGGAACCCAGTAAGGGGCAGCCTCTCGTATCGGCATCATGGTGTTAGATTGCTCGGTTGGTGGTTCGGTCACTACGGAGGCTGCGGATTTAGCTCCCGGCTTTCGTTCAGTGAGGTGGCGGAAAACCTCAAGCGTACGCGTAAGGAGGTCCGACACATCACACTCGCCCTCATCCCCGATATCGACCTTCCGGTACAGAGTCCTTAGGCTCTCGGGACCTTTGTCTCGATATCGGTCCTCGTATGCATTCAAGACATGATAACACAGTCGTACGGTAAAATGTCGTCTGTGACTCCCTGTATACGAGCTGAACATATCTGTGATGTACTCTTCATCATCCTTCCTTTCTACCAGTGTCCTTGCTATTTTGTCGATCCCCGCTCGCTCATCTTTGTCTAGTCTGTTTGTTCTTGCAGGGCCAGCCCCTCGAGTCTCATGGTCGTCTAACGTTGTTGTTGATGCGGGTTTTAATACAAGGGGTTCGGCTGGCACAGAGGCCATTGGGGCCGACGCTGTGGCGGTACCTTCGTTTGTACCTGGGGGTGGCGCGTGCTGCGCCAAGGGTTGAGAAGGGGCATATGGAGGGGGCATGTAGATGATAGGAGGACCTAACAGCAGGTGCTCATTGGCTCGTTGTTTCAAGGGTAAATCAGGGTAGAGCATGGAGGGGGTTCTAACCGGACACTGGCTTGGCGTTTCCATTTCTAGTTTCTGTTTAGCTTTCTCTCTTTCCTTTATCTCTTTTTCTAGTTTCTGGGCAGCTAGGTGGGCTGCTTTTCGCAGCTCTTTTTCCAACCTACTCTCAGTTTTCTTTTTACGTTGTTCAGTTTCTTTTCGCCACATGCCGAAGCTGTCAAGCATAGTAGGTGTTGTCTTGTTTTTACCCAGGGCAGTTTCTAGCGTTTTTATTTTATCATCATCGAAGGATCCTATCAGGGGCCACTGACTTTCTTGACCCTTTTTTGTATATTTATGCCATAGTTTACTATAGGCTATAGCGGTCAATCCATGCTTCATGAACATGTCCTTATTAGGGGTGCCTTCCAGTGGGGCTGGATGGTCCATCTCTAATATGCGGTCCGGGCTAAACAGGCTACTAATCAGTGGGGAGAAGACAGACATGACGGCTCGTAACGAGGGACTAAAAAGTCAGCACTGCCTATCTTATCACTAGGTGCAAAGACTGGACAGAATATTTCTATTCTACGTTGTTTGCAGGCAGTGAATACCTCATGGATCAAAATAACAAAAGACCAATAAATAACAATGGGGAGAATGAGTAGGTCCGCAAAGATCTGCGTTACCTACCCTTTTCACTGTCTGCAAAAAGGGTGGTCTCTTCCCTGTTTGCAGACAGGGAATCTCCAGGAAACAATAGTTTTGCGAACAACAGTTCAGTTTCAAGTGATTATTGAGTGGGGGAGAAAAAATAAGCACGGCTGCTGCCCTACCTATCCTCCACTGCTTGCAAAGAGAGAGCCCGTTGTTTCTCCGTTTGCAGACAGTGAATCTCCAAATAAATAAAAAAGAGCAATACTAGTATTTTTAAACAAACAAGCAATCAAGCAATCATTTCGCAACTTGTCGTGATTACACGACCTTACCCGGACCGCATGGACAGTTTCTTGTCTTCCGAATCCAGCGCCCGATCGTCCTCTCTTCTCCGTTATCCTCGCGGCACTCCTGATGGTTCCCAGTCAGGACCGTAGATCACTCGAGAGAGGTCTGTTCGGAACCAGTGAAGTTCGGATGATCGGCTGTCAGACGAGGGTCTATCGGACAGACGCGTTCCCGATC
The DNA here is from genome assembly GCF_964261635.1 of Lissotriton helveticus. Taxonomy (NCBI): domain Eukaryota; kingdom Metazoa; phylum Chordata; class Amphibia; order Caudata; family Salamandridae; genus Lissotriton; species Lissotriton helveticus. The sequence goes on along the minus strand of NC_136061.1, from coordinate 230,559,918 downwards.
GTTGCAGTCGTTCACTTTGTCGTCAGGACCTCTCCCACTGGATCCATGGGTCGCTGATGGGCCCCACGCTTGGGACGCCAATTGTGGAAAAAGGGTGGCACTACCAACCAGAATATAAGATCCTTAAGTATTGCCCGGCGGTGTCGCCTCTTGAACCCACAAAGAAGTTAAACTATTGAAGAGGCAGGCGCTGGAGACTGGAAGGCAGGAAACAAGGTTTTTATTCTCTCCGGAGGAGAACACAACGAAACGGACAGAAGGTATCGTTCTGAGGTGCTCTAACTGCATTCCTGAGGCCTGGCCTCTTATACACAAGTTTATCTCTTTATTGCATGTAACACATTCTCGTCGATACTTTGATGTACGGAAAGACATCCTCAGAATCCCCCCTTCCCAGCCCGTTCCCACGCAAGGTTACAGTGGAAGTCCCCGCCCCGTTCACAACAGGTGATGATCATCGCGCAGCTGGATATTCCGCCGATTCACGGAGTGTGTGGGGTTCGATCGGATCTCGTAGGGCGGGGGACTTTGATCAACCCGGGGATCCCTTGCTGGGGGGAAACTTTCTATTGTACGGGGAGGGGCAAGGAACAGTATCGGCAGAGCTGGGTGTCGGCCTGGGAACGAGGAAGACGAACGGGCACACGGGGAAAAGGGGTTTGCATCAAAGGGCCGGGGATCATAAATGGGAAGAAGGGAGGTGTTGCGCTGGGAGCAGGACGAGGGCCTGGGGCAGAGCAGCGCCGAAGAGGGGTTTTACGATTCGCGGCAGGTGCAGGCAGGGGGGTTGTCAGCGAAGCTAGGAGGGGGAGAGAGGCGCGCTGGCTCTCGGCGAGAGCAGGGAAGCCATGGTGCTCAAAATGGCGGCTGTTTTACGCGCACAAAAGGTTTAAGGAGAGCAAGAGGGCGCCGATAATGTTGACGGTTTCAGCCCAACTTTCAACAAGTGCACCACTTACACCTCACTAGAAAAGCATGTCTACCCAGGGAGAATCTACTGAGACTCCCCTGGTCAGTGTTGACCCTCCACAGGTCACTTCAAGATATGCAGCTCTCAGTTTTCAGGAGATGAGACAAATCTGTGTCTCCAGGAAACTGAAGCAGGGGTCTAACCCCACCACTCCCTTTCTGATAGGTCTCTTAGAGACATATGATGCCAGAAAGCTTTCTCAGTTACATGAGAACATGCCAGCCTTAGAAGGAACCTCTGAGGATCCAGATCTCCCCAACATTGCTACTGCAGTTGAGGAGGAGGATCAGGGGGAACTCTCTGGGGACGAGGTAGACAAAGGTCTTGAGGTAGTCAGAAGGCTAACTAGGGCCAACTTAGACTTGCTTGGGCTAGGATCTGGGGGACCCCCAGTACTGACCCTAAGTAGGCCTAACCTTGGAGTTAGGAGAGATAGATCTCTTTCTAGGGACTCCAATAGATCTCTGCACTCTAATGCCTCTTCTCAGAGGAGAAGGAACTCTCCCCAGAGGAGATTGACTTCCCCTCAGAGAATGGAGCATGAGGCTAGGATGAGACAGGCTACTCTGAGGATTGAAAGGGAAGAAATTGCCCTGGCCAAAGAGAAGCTTGCCCTGGCAAGAGAGCAGCAGATGAGTGGGTTAGCTCCCACTGGTGGCAGCAATCTCCCAAGAGATAGAGAGAAGGGTTTAGATACTAAACACCTGACTAAGATAGTGCCCCCCTTTAAGCAAGGGGATGATATCCAGAAATGGATGGCTGCTTTGGAGAGGGCCTGCACTGTGCAGTGCATTCCCCAGAGTCAGTGGGCAGCTATACTGTGGCTCTCCTTTGATGGTAAAGGTAGAGATAAGCTCCTCACTACAAGAGTAGAGGATGCTAACAATTACCAGGTCCTGAAGAATACACTGGTTGATGGGTTTGGTTTAACCACTGAGCAGTACAGGTTGCTGTTCAGAGACACCCAGAAAACTCAGTCTCAGGACTGGTCTGACTTTGTGGATTGTGCCACTAAGGCTTTGGAGGGCTGGTTGCTGGGTAGCAAGGTTACAGATTACACAGGATTGTATAATCTAATGATGAGAGAACACATTTTAAACAATTGTCAGAACCAGTTGTTGCACCAGCACCTTGTTGATTCAGATCTGACCTCTCCCCAAGAATTGGGAAAGAAGGCAGACAAATGGGTCAGGACAAGGATCAAGCAGAACCAGAACCAGAACCAGGGTGGTCAGAAGAAAGCAGACCAGAAGGGTAATGTTAAGAATGAGCAAAATGACCAGAAGTCTTCACCAGGTCCCCAACAAACCAAAGATGGTGGGGGTCAGGCTTCCCAGAAGAAGAAGACTCAAGAAGGCCAGTCAAAAAGGTGGTGCCAGTACTGTAAAAGTAAATCTCACTGGTTTAGTGAGTGCACCAAAACAGGAGGACAAACTCCTGCCACTACAGCCCCTAAGGCAACTGCACCCCCTAGTACAGTCAGTAGTGGTAGTGTACCTCCCAAGGCATTAGTTGGGTTAACCTTGGGAACTGAGGGGTCTGACAACTTAGTTGGCACACTCACTCAGGCTGTCCTTGTCTGTACAGGGGATATGGATATAACCCCTGAGATAAGTCCCAATACTTTGGGCAAATACAGGCAGACGCCTTTGATTAATGGCAAAATGGCTCAGGCCTATAGGGACACTTGTGCCAGTGTCACCATGGTGACACCTAACTTTGTGGACCCTGGACAGATCATGCCAGGTACTGATTTCCTGGTGACCAATGCCAGCAATGTCACTACTAGTCATAGTGTGGCAATTGTGGCTTTCTCCTGGGGTGGAGTGAAGGGACAAAAGAAAGTTGTAGTCAGTTCAGACCTCCCAGTTGATTGTTTGTTGGGCAATGATTTGGAGTCATCACAATGGTCAGAAGTGGAGCAGAGGACTCACATGGAAATGTTAGGCTTGCCAGCACATGTGCTTGCTGTGACTAGGTCACAGGCCAGAAGATGCCCCACTGAACAGGTGCTGGATCCTGAAATTATGGACCAGACACCTTCCAAGAAGAAGAGCAGTAAGGGTAAGGATTTGCCTTCCCCCTTGCCCCAGGTTGAGGATCAAGTCTCTGAGGAGGCTGATCTGGAAGAGCTGAGGGAAACTGAGCCTAAAGAGCTTGAACTTGATCAAGTTGAGTTTCTGGGCTCAGGGGGACCCTCCAGAGCATACCTGGGGAAGGAACAGTTGAGCTGCCCTTCCCTTGAACCCCTCAGACAGCAGGCTGCTGCTGAGGCTGCAGGGAATGCCACAGGTGCCCACAGGGTATACTGGGAAGATGGACTCCTGTACTCTGAGTCAAGAGACCCCAAGCCTGGTGCAACCAGGAGGCTGGTCATCCCCTTGTCTCTGAGAGGTTTCCTTCTCACCTTGGCCCATGAGATTCCCCTTGCAGGTCACTTAGGTCAGACAAAGACTTGGGACAGGCTTGTCTCACACTTTCACTGGCCCCATATGAATGAGAATACCAAGGAGTTTTGTCGCTCCTGTGTCACTTGCCAAGCCAGTGGTAAGTCAGGTGGCACAACAAAGGCCCCCCTCATACCACTACCTGTGGTGGGGGTTCCCTTTGAAAGAGTGGGGATTGACATTGTTGGTCCAATGGAACCCCAGACAGCATCAGGGCACAAGTTTATACTGGTGGTGGTGGATCATGCCACCAGGTATCCTGAAGCTATTCCCCTTAGGACCACTACAGCACCTGTAGTGGCAAGAGCCCTAGTTGGAGTGTTCTCCAGAGTGGGTTTCCCTAAGGAGGTCGTTTCTGACAGAGGTACAAACTTCATGTCAGGATATCTGACTGCAATGTGGAAGGAGTGTGGTGTGAACTACAAGTTCACCACACCCTACCACCCACAATGCAATGGGCTTGTTGAGAGATTCAACAGGACCCTGAAAGGGATGATTCATGGACTACCTGAAACTCTTAGGAGAAGATGGGATGTCCTGATCCCCTGCCTCTTGTTTGCTTACAGAGAGGTCCCACAGAAGGGGGTTGGCTACAGCCCTTTTGAGCTTCTGTATGGACATCCTGTAAGAGGACCCCTGTGTTTGGTGAAGGAAGGATGGGAGAGACCTCTCAAAAAGCCTGCAACCAACATAGTGGACTATGTACTTGGTCTCCGCTCCAGGATGGCTGAGTACATGGAAAAGGCATCTAAAAACCTTGAGGCCAGCCAAGAACTTCAAAAAGCTTGGCATGACCAAAAGGCTGTTCTGACTGTGTACCAGCCAGGACAGAAGGTGTGGGTGCTGGAGCCAGTGGCCCCAGCAGCTCTGAAAGACAAATGGTCTGGGCCCCACACCATCATTGAGCAAAAGGGAGAGGTTACCTACTTGGTGGACCTTGGAACTCCCAGGAGCCCTCTCAGAGTGCTCCATGTTAACAGGCTCAAGGCATATGTTGACAGGAAGGACATGAGCTTGCTCATGGCCACAGATGAGGGACAGGAGGAAGAGAGTGACCCTCTCCCAGACCTGCTCACTCAGAATCCTGATGATGGATCAGTTGATGGTGTTGTCTTTTGTGGCAGCCTCACTGAACATCAGCAACAGGATTGCAGGCAAGTTCTGCAATCCTACAGACATATGTTCTCTCTGACACCCAGCCAAACTGATTGGTGTACCCATGATGTTGACACTGGAGACAGTCTGCCTGTCAAGAGTAAAATCTACAGACAGCCTGATCATGTTAGAGACTGCATCAAAACTGAAGTGCAGAAAATGTTGGAGCTGGGAGTCATTGAGCCCTCAGATAGCCCTTGGGCTAGCCCAGTAGTTCTAGTGCCAAAGCCTCACACCCAGGGTGGTAAGAGAGAGATGAGGTTTTGCGTAGACTACAGAGGCCTCAATGCAGTCACTAAGACTGATGCCCACCCAATTCCAAGAGCAGATGAACTTATAGATAAATTGGCTTCTGCCAAATTCTTAAGTACATTTGATTTGACAGCTGGGTATTGGCAAATCAGGTTAGCTGAGGAGGCCAAACCCAAGACAGCATTTTCTACCCCTGGTGGGCATTATCAGTTTGTGGTAATGCCCTTTGGTTTGAAAAATGCACCTGCCACCTTCCAAAGGTTGGTGAATCAAGTCCTCACTGGGCTGGATGACTTCTGTGCAGCTTATCTTGATGATATTGCTGTCTTTAGCTCCACCTGGGAGGATCACCTGGTCCACCTGAGGAAAGTGTTAGAGGCTCTGCAAAAGGCAGGCCTCACTATCAAGGCCACAAAGTGCCAGATAGGGCAGACACAGGTTGTATACCTGGGCCACCTTGTAGGTGGAGGCCAGGTTCAGCCACTGGAGAGTAAGATACAGGCCATCAAGGACTGGACTCCTCCAATCACCCAGACTCAAGTTCGAGCTTTCTTGGGCCTGACTGGGTACTATAGGAAGTTTGTCAGAAATTATGGGTCCATAGTGACCCCTCTTAATGACCTGACAAGCAAGAAGATGCCAAAGAAAGTTCAGTGGACAGCAAGCTGTCAGAAAGCATTCAATGACCTAAAGCAGGCCATGTGCACAGCACCTATCCTAAAGAGTCCAGATTACTCCAAAGCCATTCATTGTCCAAACAGATGCTTCTGAGTTGGGTGTGGGGGCTGTTCTGTCTCAACTGAATTGTGATGGTAATGATCAGCCTATTGCTTTCATTGGTAGAAGGTTGACACCCAGAGAGAAAAATTGGTCAGCTATTGAGAGGGAGGCCTTTGCTGTGGTCTGGGCCCTGAAGAAGCTGAGGGCCTACTTGTTTGGCACTCACTTCACCATTCAGACAGACCATAAGCCCCTCTTGTGGCTAAATCAGATGAAGGGTGAAAACCCCAAACTGCTTAGGTGGTCCATTTCCCTACAGGGGATGGATTTTACAGTGGAGCATAGACCTGGTACTGATCACAGCAATGCTGATGGGCTCTCCAGGTATTTCCACTTAGAGCAAGAAGACTCACCTGGTCAAGGTTAGTTTATTGTCCCAAAGTTTGGGGGGGGGTCATGTAGGAGAGTAGGGTCTGCAATCCTATGATCACCCAGATTTTTGCTTTTTGCTGCACTGGTTTACGACTTTCCCTGGATGTGGGCCTGCTAATCAGACCCACAGCCTAGCTGTTCTCTCTATCCAAATTGTACTCAGGTACTGAATTGGCACTGGGCCCTCTCCAAGTCCCTGTACCCAGGGCTGAGGTGTACCCAGAAGTCTCCCAGGGGCTGAAGCATGTATTATGCCACCCCTGGGCTGACTAACTAAACTGACACAACTGGCTGCACGACAGCTGGGGCAAGGTGGTGTACTCACCCTTTGCTTTAGATATAGTATACCTATATCTAACCCTAAAATGGACACACAGATCTCCTATCAGTCACTCCTATGGCAGGCCTTAACAATCCTGAAGGCAGAGTGCTTGGAATCGTGTGAGATGGTGCTCTGGCATGAGCTGAGCCTTTCTGCGGCTTTCGGGATCCATCCCTTAGCCGTTTCCATGATATCGCATACCATATACTTTTAAGTGCATTATAATCCTCGCGGTTATATGCCAACTCTGGTATCGCTTTATCAAAACATGTCGAGTAAGGTGTCATACGAATTGGAATACTAACCCCTCGCCAATTCTGGCGACGGGGTTAGCATTCCACCCTTCTAGAGGGACACGACATGCATGTAACCTATAACCCGGTTAAAAGTCAGACAGAGCCTTAGCATCCACAAAATGGATGCTGCCACCGAGACACAAGTCTGCCCTCCTGCTGCTGGGAGTCCTCCCAGAGCAGGAGATAAGGACAAAGGGTTTCCTGCCAGGGGCGGTGCCAGCACCGTCCCAGAAAGGGTTTTGTGTATTGTAGGTAGGCAGGGCTTCAGAGGAAGGTGACTGCACGTGGCACCCCGGTGCTCACTGTGCATAGGCTGGCTTAAACCAGTTCCAGGGACACTCCAGACCCTGTGCTGGGGAAAAGCCCGCCAAGGAAGTGGGTGTAACCACCCCCCTCCTGGTCCCACCCCTAGGGCAGGACTTAGTCGCGTGCCAGCCCCCTTTTCCAAGATAAAGGTAGAGACTGGCCCCCTTCCAAATCAGATCATCTTTGGAATCAAGATACCACTTTCCACGAAAGGACTTCACGATTTCTTCCTCAAGATTCTCCCTTGTGGCTAAGGAGTAGTCACCCTGCATCCGCAGGCACCATCCAAGAACACTGCGGTCTGCTGCACGTCCTTCCTCCGGAATCCGACTGCCCAGCTCGACGAGACCCGGCTTCCCTGGCACCTGTGACCTCTACCCACCTCTACAGCACAGCTGAGAACCGTGGGTGCGACGAGACCTCGAGGGACCGGCTATCGCCAAGACTGCACGACTTCTGCACAGCAAGCCCACCGAGTAATTTCCTGGTGAGTGCTTTGGGGTCCGAGAAGCCCCCACCCTGAGCAGCTCCAGCACCGAAGAGCAGCCCCCCAGCATCTCCACGATCGGCGTGGGGCCCTTCTGCTTTTTGCTGCTCACCGCGTTTTTTGGCTACTAGCCCGCTGGCTTGAGGCCTTCCGAACGACGCCCGACGACAACACTACTGCTGGTCTGGTTGCTCCAGACTGGCCCTTGCTTCCCTCCATCGGAGAAGTACCCTGGACCCTCCTGGTCTGGCTAAGACGCCATTTTAGGTCCACCGCGTGGGCCTTGCATTTGCCAAGACTTGTTGCCCAATCCTGGGTCCAGCGACGTCGACAGCAAGAACCTTCGTGGGACAGCTCGCACCTCCATCCTGGTCGCCGACAACGCCTCCTGGTCCGAGAGACTGCAGAGCCCAGCAGCGCCCACTCACCTGACTGCGGTGACTTCGCCCGGTGCCATCCTGGTGCCCACTTAATCACTGGCTAGTGATTCAAGAACTTGGTCCCCTCTGCTTTCAGGTTTTCTTCTTCCTTGATCCAGGCTTGGATCCATCGAACTTTCCTTCACTGGTCGCCTGCCAGCAACTTCCTTCTTCCAGGCTCCTGGTCCGGCAACGAGATTCCCGACGTCTTTTCAGACCTATGCAGCTGCAGTCCCTGGGCTAGGTAACTTCGGCATTTCGGTGCCCCAACATAGCCTCACTATCCTAGGGTCAGGATCCACTGTCGTTTTCTTCCTACCAGGTCGGGTTCGCCCGTAAAACACTAACTTTGTGAATTCTAGCTTCCATAGACTTTGTCCCGCATCCCGCGTGAGAGTGCACACTCTGCACCCGAGTTCCCTAGGCCTCCTGCTAGTAATCTAAAGGTTCAGTAGTCCAGTCCTAGCGATCCCAAAGCCTCTGAGAATCGTTACTTACCTGCTAGTAATTCGCATTCCACTTTTAGAGTATATGGTTTTTCGTGCCCCTCGGGCATTTGTGTATAACGTGCTAACTTAAGTATTTTCATAAGAGTTTTGTTGTGTGCTTAGCACCCTGTCCTCATAAAGAGTACAGGGTTGTTGTGATTCTAATAAATACATTGTTTATTTTCATAACACTTGTGTGGTGTCCTTTCACTGGGTGTTCAAGGGGTAATGTGATGGTAAAACAGCTGGCTTAACACGCCCTCTAGAGTCTTAGCCTTAGACTGCTCGTATCCATGCTACTAGGATAGCTGGTCTATAAGGTTGACTTACAACCAATCATCAATAAGGGTTGTTTGGACTGATATATAGTGATCACTAGAATAGTGAACACTGCACATCAGGCCAACTTCTCACAGTAATGTAGTTCATAATTTAATTGAGAAGGTAGTTTACAGCCTTGAAGATTGAAGAAAATTGTTTTGGTCCCTCAAAGACTAACAGGGAGAGAGGGTAGGTTGACAAAGGCAGTTGAGGAATGTGCATACTTATGGTCGTTTGTTGGTGGCAAAGTAATTATCCAAGGTTTCCCATATGTGTCTAGATTGTGTCTTCCAGGGGGAGTGCTGTAGTGCGATATTGTCTGCCCCTCTGATATGTGATATCCATTTAATCCAGGCTTGAAAGAAAGCTGTATGTGCGTTTTTCCAGTTAAAGCAAACTATCTTAGTCGCTGATGTTAGTAAGAGGTCTAAAAGGATGTGGCCAGAAGAGCGATTGAGGCAGGGATCAAGGAATCCTGTTTATGAGGAAATGCAATTCTTTCTTAGGTTGACAATTAAATAGTTTTGAGAGAAATGAGAAGTCTTTATCCCAGAAGAGGGTCAATGAGGAATGAGGTGAGCAAGGTCACCATTCTCCTCTTTGCCAGTCCAACAGTGGGTGTTTTTCCAAAGTTTTTAGGGCGGGAAGGCAAGTAGGAGTTCAGTAGGCTTTGTGTAGTAGCCAGTATTTAGTTTGGGATAGTACTGGGTAGATTTTGTGTGAGGTGACTGATTTCTCCAAACTCAACAAATTGGTCCATCAGGTATCCAACCTTTACCGACTACTACGACCCGAGACAATGAGAATAAAAAAACATAACATATTGGGAGACTTATTCCTCCAACCCCATGACAGAGTCTGATTGGAACACCATATGAAAATGTTACATATTTTTTTTTTAAACAGATTTTTATTTGTCTGATCACACATAGAATGCATAGCCCCGAGCACCGGAGACTTCTGCCAACATCAATGACATAAGAATATCAGCTGCAGACTTTTACAGAACAAACTAGCCCCACCCCCCCCCCCCGTCCCACCCCCCCAATTGCGCTGCTGCTAACATAAAAAGTGAAACATGTATACAGAAAACATCCAATCAAGACACCTCACAGTATTACCAAATGTCCAGATGTCAAGGCGAAGGGAGGGCCGTCCTATCAGGCGGAGGGTCCAAGTCCAGCCCTCGGTACTCAGCCCATCTCTTCCAAATTTTAAAGTGTTTGCTTGGGCACCCCCTGGCCAGAAATATGGGTTGCTCAAGTCCCATGCAAAAGTCCATACCGTTTTTCCAGGCGGCCAGGGACGGGGCCTGAGGCGCCTTCCAGGCCCTGGCAAATGTCCCGCTTAGCTAGGGCGAGGCCCAGGAGCAGCAAATGACGTTTGTACCTATTGCCCCCAATACCCTCGCGATTAGCGATTGGACTCCTGAGGCAAAATAGCCGGGAGAAAGCATTAGTTTGATTTTAAAAAACTTGTTTGTGTACTGTGTTCCTGTAACTCTTCCCTCCTACCTGCACTCCTTGGCATCTTTTAAACAGCGCTACACGCTGCAACGACCCCCTTCTCTCTGCCGCCATTCTCGAGCGCGAGGCGCGCCACAGACACGCCCCCTCTGTTGGCCACGCCCCCTCGCCAAATTGTATAAATACTATGCGCAGACGGCAGGCGCCTCACTAGCGATTGGACTCCTGAGGCAAAATAGCCGGGAGAAAGCATTAGTTTGATTTTAAAAAACTTGTTTGTGTACTGTGTTCCTGTAACTCTTCCCTCCTACCTGCACTCCTTGGCATCTTTTAAACAGCGCTACACGCTGCAACGACCCCCTTCTCTCTGCCGCCATTCTCGAGCGCGAGGCGCGCCACAGACACGCCCCCTCTGTTGGCCACGCCCCCTCGCCAAATTGTATAAATACTATGCGCAGACGGCAGGCGCCTCACTAGCGATTGGACTCCTGAGGCAAAATAGCCGGGAGAAAGCATTAGTTTGATTTTAAAAAACTTGTTTGTGTACTGTGTTCCTGTAACTCTTCCCTCCTACCTGCACTCCTTGGCATCTTTTAAACAGCGCTACACGCTGCAACGACCCCCTTCTCTCTGCCGCCATTCTCGAGCGCGAGGCGCGCCACAGACACGCCCCCTCTGTTGGCCACGCCCCCTCGCCAAATTGTATAAATACTATGCGCAGACGGCAGGCGCCTCACTAGCGATTGGACTCCTGAGGCAAAATAGCCGGGAGAAAGCATTAGTTTGATTTTAAAAAACTTGTTTGTGTACTGTGTTCCTGTAACTCTTCCCTCCTACCTGCACTCCTTGGCATCTTTTAAACAGCGCTACACGCTGCAACGACCCCCTTCTCTCTGCCGCCATTCTCGAGCGCGAGGCGCGCCACAGACACGCCCCCTCTGTTGGCCACGCCCCCTCCAACATCCTGTCCCACTGCCTTAAATCATGTGTCTTGGCAGGAAGCGCACCGGACGAGCGCAGCGGGCGCGACGATTGCGCGCCGAAGGCGCGCCTAAGGCAAGCCCGTCTGCGCCCGTCCGCGACTGGCCGGGACTAGGGGCATGTCACTCCGCCCCACTTATCACCTACACCCCGGACCTACTTCGTAGCCTCCAGGGCCCTTGGCCCATCACGGTCTCCATCTGCTCCCGCATCTCCTCTCTTGGTTTAACTCCCCCCACCGCCCCTCTCTCTCCTCTCTCCATAGTTGATTTCTCTCCCACGTCTGGTAGCACGGTTCCTTCATCAACCCCCAAAACCTTTACGGCCTTCTACCTTAATACCCGGTCCGCTGTCGCTCATGCACATGAGCTCTCGGTCCTACTGGATCTCCATTCCCCCGATCTTCTCTTTTTAACTGAGACATGGTTCAGCGATGACTCCCTCCCCGCCCTTTTATCCACCTTACCGGCCACCTACTATGCCCTCAGGGCGGACCGTCCATCAGGTAGAGCCGGGGGTGGCGTGGCGGTCATCGCACGCACCGATCTTCCCTTTCAAATTTTATCCCTGCCTAATATTGCGACCACCGATTTTCTGGTGATCCGCACAGTCTCCACCTCTCCTCCCCTGACTTGCTTTCTTACCTATCGTCCCCCTCAGTCCCCCCTACAGTTTCTCCCTGACTTCTTGGAGGTCCTGGCCACCATTACAGTAAACAATTCTTCTATCCTGCTCCTTGGTGATTTTAATTTCTGGCCCTCCGACCCCGCCGAATGCCCATCCTCGAAGGAATTTTCTGAAACCCTTCACTCCCTTAATTTCACACCCCATGTCCACTCCCCCACTCACATTAAAGGTCACTTGCTTGACCAGATTTGGTCCCTGAACTGCCCTGTACAATCACTCTCAATCTCTCCTTGCTCTTGGTCTGACCACCACCTGATCTCATTTCTCCTTCCTACTCTTCCCCCAATTAAGCTTCCCCGACCCAAAAACACCTGGGTCCGATCATGGGGCCGTGTCAACCTTGAGAATCTTTCTGCTCTCCTCACCTCCTCTCTCCCTTCTCTTCAGGGCCTTACCACCGTCTCCCAGGTTGAAGCCATAGATCAGTGGCTCTCCCACGGCCGCGACTCTGTTGCCCCGCTCAAACGCATTACTTCTGAACGCGATAAGGACGCCAACCGGTGGTTCAATGAAGAGCTTAAGGCCACCAAACTAACAGTGCGCCGCGCGGAGCGGGCTTGGAGGAGAAACTATTGCCCCGCTTTGAAACTGGAATATACCAACATACTCATCCAGTATAAAAAAGACATCTTGGGGGCCAAAACATCATACTTCTCCTCCAAAATCCTAGCCGCGGAGAACCAGTCCAAGGAAATTTTTACCATCATTCACAACCTGGCGTTCTCGGACAGAACCACTCTCAAACCAGCCCCATCCGAAGAACTCTGTTTTTCTCTCAATAATTATTTTATTGACAAAATTACCACCATCAAGGCCAATATCCCTTCTCCTTCCTTATCTTTTGTTGATCCTCATTGTCCCCCCCCCCAAGGGTGTATTTATCACCCTTCCCCCTATCACTCTGGAAAGCTTGACCTCCTTGGTGCCCTTGATCAAATCTGGCTCTCCGCTCGACCCCTGCCCCGCTCACATCCTCCGTCATATCTTTGTCTCTTGTCCAGACCCCCCCCTTCACCTCCTTAACAGCTCTCTAGCCCAAGGCATAGTTCCTAACTCCTTGAAATCTGCGGTAATTGTGCCCATCCTGAAAAAATCTGGGGCAGATCCCTCTGTCCCCGCCAATTTCCGCCCCATCTCCCTCTTGCCATTTTTGGCCAAGGTGCTCGAGCGCCACGTCACCAGCGCCCTGAGCTCCTTTGTGGAGAAGTATGGAGCTCTTGCCCCCCGCCAAGCTGGATTTCGCCCCGCACACTCTACGGAGTCCGTCGTCATGTCGGTCCTGGACACCCTCAGGGAGGGTATGGATACTAATCAGCACCAGGCCCTTGTGCTCCTTGATCTCTCAGCCGCTTTTGATACGGTGGATTATACCATTCTACTTTCCCGTGTCAAGGCGGCGGGGATCGGAGGGACTGCCCTGGTCTGGTTATCCTCCTTCCTGAGCGGCCGCACCCAGGCCGTTCGCCTGGGCGACTTCACGGCGGACGTCCGGGAAGTTCAGTGCGGGGTCCCCCAAGGATCTTCTCTTTCTCCCCTCTTGTTCAATCTGTATATTGCTCCCCTGATTTTCTCTCTTCAACAGATGGAGGTCGCCGTATTCAATTATGCAGACGACCTCCAGCTGGTCTTCAATCTCTCTTCTCCCTCTGCTGTCCGAAACTTTCAAACTGTGATGCTCCATATCAGGGACTGGATGAACCACAACCACCTCAAACTCAACCCTGACAAAACCGAGCTGGTGTTGACGGGTGGTTCATCCAGCCCCTGGTCCTCCCTCTTTTGGCCCCCCTCTCTTGGTCCTTCTCCTGTTCCCTCTCCCTCAGTTAAAACACTAGGTATAAAACTTAATTCTCAACTCACCCTTCACTCCCAGGTTAGCTCCGTGGTATCTTCTTCTTTTCTTTCACTACGCACTATTCGCAGGGTGTCTCGCTTCTTTACCTTTTCTGCCCTCAAACTTATCATCCTGGCCATGGTGGTGTCCCGCCTGGACTATGGTAACGCCCTGTATGCCGGTATTCCTGCATACAGTCTGCGTCGCCTACAACAGATACAAAACCAGGCGGCCCGCCTGGCCTTCAATCTCCCTAAATTTCACCACTCTACCCCTCTTCTGAAATCCCTACACTGGCTCCCTGTACGAGCTAGAATCCAATTCAAGCTCGCATCCATTACTTTCCTGGCCCGACTTGGCATGGCGCCAGCGTTCATCTCCTCCGAGATTGTCTTATATGTTCCCACCAGGGATCTTCGCTCTTCTTCCCAGTCCCTCCTCACCATCCCACGCTTCCGGAGAAAGAAATGGGGAGGCTCTAAATTCGCTGTCCTTGCCCCCACCCTCTGGAATTCCCTCCCCCTTGAACTTCGTTCCATTGCCCTCTACCCACAATTCCGTAAATGTCTTAAAACCCACCTATTCACGAAGTCCTTTGAATAAATACTCCCTTTGCCCTCCTTGTTTGTAACCTCAGAGTCCGTTAGCTATAGCGCCAAGAAACCGCTGGTATACGTGCGCTCTAAAAGTACTTTTAAATTCAAATTCAAATTAAATTCAAATTCACCCTCCATAACATTCAGCAGCCCCAATCTGGGGTCCCGAGAAAGCACCCAGGCCAGCACCTCCGACAAGCATCGAAAGACCCCATCCCAAAACCTTTGTAGTGCGGAGCATCCCCATACAGTATGTAGGAGTGTACCCACTTCCGAGCCACAGCGAAGACAATCTGGGGACACCACCATACCCGCCCTGCACAGGCGCTGTCTAGTAAAATACGTGCGATGCAAGTATTTAAATTGGATCAAACGCAAGCGAGTGGAAATTGCCGCTAGCCGCGGACTTGCCAGAGCCTCATTCCAGTCCTCTTCCTCCAAATCCCCAAGATCCTCCTCCCACACAGCCTTGAGTTTATGTAGATCGGAGGAGCAATGGTGCACCAGAGTCTGATAGATACGTGAGAGTTTCTTATCGGGTAGTTCCCCCATGAACAATTTGGCCTCAAGCGGACTAAAGTCAGGAAGCTGCTCTAGGTTAGCTAAGTAGGGTGTCAAGGCGTGCCGAAATTGTAGATATTAAAAAAATTGAGATCGGGGCATCACAAATTCGCTCTGCAAGTCCTGGAAGGATTTAAGAGTACATCCTGCCATCACATCGCCCAGCGAGGAGATGCCTATAGCATCCCAGCCCCGGAAACCCAGTAGCGCAGCCATCTGGGGCAGACGACCATTGGACCAAAGAGGGGTTTCCTGAGTAAGCACCACCCCATTCTACGCAGCGCCTGTCACCAGACGCAAAAAACCACCTGCGTGGCTGAAGGCAGACACCGCCGGAGCACCGCCGAATGCAGCAGTGTGTGGATCGACGCCGAGCCCATGAGGAATCGCTTCACAGCATAGGCCGGATCGCCCCTGTCACCGTACCACCAGTCATTCAAGACCAGCAGATGAGCCGCCTGATAATAAGAGAGCACGTTCGATGTGGCCAGGCCCCCAGTATACGTTGAGCGGAAACACGTCCGCAGCGCCACATGGGCAATTCCCCCTCCCACATGAAGCTACTCCGTGCCGAGTTGACTTGTCGGAACCAGCGGGGCGGGATCTGATAGGGGTGATTTTGTAGTTGGTAATCGATGCGAGGAAGCGCAACCATCTTAAAAATGGCTGATCTGCCATATATAGACAATGGCATATGGGACCACACCTTTATATCCTCGCGCGTACGATTCCAAACCGGGGTGAGATTGCGCTCCCGAGAGACTGTAGCATCCTCTGATAAATGCACCCCCAGATACTTCATACCGCCCGACGCCATCTGGAGGTCCGACGCCCACGCCCCGCCCCTGTCCTCCGAGCATCCACAGCGTCGACTTGGCGGGATTCATATATAAGCCGGAGGTTTCGCCAAAAATCTGCAGAATGCGCAGCAGCCGCGGCCCCGAGCGGTCCAAATCAGTAAGAAAAAACAAGACATCATCGGCGTAGAGCGCTATTTTATCAACTAGATCCGCCAACCACCGAAAACCTTTAAGTTGGGCATCGATGCGCACCCACGCTGCGAGGGGTTCCATGGCAAGCGCGAATAGGTAGGGGGATAAGGGGCAGCCCTGCCGTGTCACCCTCTGAACTAAAAAGGAGTGAGAGACTGCGCCCCCGACACGCACGGACGCCGTAAGATCAGTGTACAACAGCTGAATATATGCCAAGAAGCGCGGGCCTAGGTTGAGGCGTCGCAGCAGGGCAAATAAGTACACCCAGCTTAAAGAATCAAAGGAGCGATTCATGTCGGCTAAAAAAGCTCCGCCTGCTCCCCCAGACTCTTCCATGCGGAAATCGCGACATGAGCGCGTCGAATATTGTGGCGAGTGGCCCTTCGAGGCATAAAGCCCGCCTGATCGAGATGTACCAGATCCGCAATGTGAGGTTTAAGCCTATTGGCCAGGACCTTGGCCAGAACCTTAGCCTCAGTATTCAGCAGCGATATCGGGCGGTAGGACGCGTGACTTTCCGGGGGGTCTGCCCGGCTTCTAAAAGACCACAACCTCGACATGACGCCAATCCGGGGGGAGCACCCCTCCCTCGCGCGCCTCCTCCATCACCGGTCGGAGTCGCAGACCCAGCTGCACATAAAACCCAATGAATGAATTCGGCGGGGAAGCCATTGGGACCCGGCGCCTTACCGAGGTTCAACTCACCCAGAGCCGTGCCAATTTCATCATCAGTCAGCGGCTTGTCCAATAAATCCCGCACCTCATCTGAGACAGCCCGCGGGGGGAGGTCATCAATACATTTCTGGACGATATCAGCCGGCAAGCACTCCCGGGGCGCGTAAAGTCCCTCGTAGTACGCAGCAAAGCTCGAGTATAGGTTCCCCACGAGGACCTATAAGTTGGGGCAGCGGTTGGGAAGTGCCCTGAAAGAGGCGGTGTAGCCTTTTGCATGACTTGTCCCCCCACTGGTACACCCGACTACGAGTGGCCAGCCAAGCCTGTCGCGCTTCATCCATTAGATCGGCGGTGTACTGTTGCTGAGCAAGTATCAGCTGACGCCTGACGAGACCTCCATCCACCCCCCGACTCCTACGCTCCAGTCCTCGAGTGCAGCCTTGCGCCGCACTAAGTCTTTCTGCCGCTCCATACGGGCTGCTGCGCACCAAGAAATGTCTACCCCCCGCAGAGTAGGTTTTAAGGCCTCCCATATAGTGGTCTGGGAGGCTACGGAGCCCACGTTGGAAAACAAGTATTGATCTAATTGTTTGGCTATGTGCTCCCTGTAGTCATCCAGCGTCAAGTGCCACGCAGACATACGCCAGCGAAATGGCTGCCTGGCCGGGCCCATGAGGAATGTGAGGGCTACTGGTGAGTGATCGGACAAGGCTCTCGGTAAAATAGCCACCGAGTGGATTCTATGGGCCAGCCCTCTCGGAACACAGATGTAATCCAATCGAGAAAACGATTCATGGACTGCAGAGAAGTATGTGTAGTCCCTACGTGAACCATGTCAATACCTCCACGTATCAATCCAGTCACCAGAGCATGGAGTTTGGTGGTGAAAGACCCCCCCGTCCTCCCCCATCAACCACCCCCCCACGTCACCTATCACTGCCCAGGTCCATGACATCATTCCAATCTCCCCCTACAATAGAAAGGGCATCTGGCATGGCGCCCCACAGGGACATGAGCTTTTCCAAAAGAGGCCACTGCAGAGGAGGCGGGGCATATACGCTTCCCAGGGTCATCCTGTCTCCCTCCACCCTGCCCTGCACAAAGACATACCTGCCCTGTGGGTCCGACCAGAGTGTATCATGCACATAGGAGACCCTACGATGTACAAGAATAGCAACCCCCCTAGACCCCCTCACAAAGCCTGAATGGAACACCTGTGTGTACCCAAAACGTTGGAGACATGGTATCCTGGTGCCTAGCAGATGTGTTTCCTACAATAATAAGACATCCACCCCGCCCTCTTAGCAGATCGGAAAACCGCACCCCTCTTCACCTTGTCCAACACCCCCCGCACATTCCAACTCAAGATACACAAGGAGCCGGAACTCATCGGCCCACCTCCCCCCGTAGCAGACATGGGGTCAAACGTTCACAAAGATAACATGTGTCTTGGAGACTCAGCACGTAAAAAGCATAGCAACCACAAAACAGCATATCATGCGCAAACAGTCCCCCCAACTCTAACCCCAAACACCCCCCCCCCCCTCCACCCTGCACCCTGCACCCTGCACCTCCCAAACATGGAAGTACCTGTCGCGGTAGGAGCGCAGCCCGGTCCCCAGCGGGGGAACACGAACCCCTCCTTTCAATGGATCCCCGGGCGACAACCCATAGAACAGGGTTCTCACTCCCACCCACCCAAACCTACTGGGGTAGGCTCCAGCCCCCAGTACCTGAGCACCTGAGCGTCTGTTACTGCTGTGCACACAGTTCAGGACGAGAGTCTCATACATCAGGAGACGTCCTGGTGCTGCTGTTCCGGAGGCAGACCCCCCTGGCGAGATGTGGAGCCAGAGCGCAAGCTACGGCCAGAAGTCGAGCCCCTGCGTTGATATCGCTGACTCCGCAGACCCCCACGGGCCTTCCCACTCGAGGAGGAATCCGATTCGCCGCCTGGAGCCGAGGTGACGCGAAGTTTCACTGTCTCATCCGTCCACTGGACGACTTCCTCGGGTAAATAAAAAAACAGCGTGCGGGACTGATAGATGACCCGCAAGCGCGACGGGTAGAGCAGGGCATACTGGATGTTGAGGCCTCGGAGGCGGGCCTTCGCCCTAAGGAAGGACTGGCGCTGCTGTTGCACCAGCCGTGTGTAGTCCGGGAAGATAAGTATGGTGACATTGTTGTAGGTGAGGGGGGCCTTCGTCCGCGCCTGCCGCAGGATAACGTCACGATCAGCATAGTTCAGACATTTAGCAATGATTGGGCGTGGGCGCGCCCCGGTAGGGGGCTTCTGCATGAGGGCCCGATGAGCCCGCTCCACAACGAAGCAGTGGGACAGAGCGTCCGAGGGTATCCAGCTCTCCAGTCACTGAGCCAGAAAGCGCTCTGCGTTGTTGCCCTCGCAGTTCTCCGGAAAACCAACAAAGCGGAGGTTATTCCGCCGAGCACGCCCTTCTGCATCCTCGACCCGCATGGCGAGGCCCTTTTGAATCTTTTCCATGGCGGCAACCTTTTTCTTGAGCACAGACACACCATCCTCAACTTCGGAAATGCGAGTCTCCGTGCCGGTGATCCTTTCAACAGCATTCCGTAGATCCTGCCGGAGTAACATAACGTCAGACCCAACAGCCCCAATCTTGGCGTCCAGCATGTCCCTTGATTGCGTTATGGCTGCCATAAACGATGCATTGTCGGGCACTGCGTTGTGCAGCCCTCCACCGCCTGCCGCCTGGCCCGCCTCTGTAAATTTGTCGAGGGTCCCTTGCTTAGAGTGTCCACCACCGGCAGGACCCCGTGTCATGGTGCCCGTATACGATAAACATGGCAACGGGGCTCCTCACTGCGACACCCGTCAGCGCCCACACACCGGAGATCCACGGTGCTGAATCCCCACACTCCACTGCAACCAAGTCACCACCGCCGGCCGGGTCAACGCAAGGAGCCCACGGCCCCGGAGCTCCAGCAAGTCGTCTCAGCAGGCCGCACAAGATACCCCAAGGGCGGCACACACAGTCTCCCCGCTCTGCCAACTGCGGATGTGGTGGATCACTCCAGAGTCCAATGGGGGGTGGGGGGGAGCATGCGCTGTCCCCACAGAGCCACCACAATCCTCCTTGCAGGGCTTGTGAAGCTTCAGCTCACTGCCCGGGAGATCAAAGATGGCCACTGTTCCCACTGGGCCGCATACAGAGACCTGCCCGTCTTCGCCCGGTGCCGCCACAGGCCCCCAATGTCACAGGCTCCACAATGCAGCCGCGTAGCACACAGCCCCCCGGGTATTAGGGCCAAGACATAGCCCGCGGCGGGTTGATCCACCAAGGTGCCCGCTGTCCTCTAAGGGGCCGGTCGGCCCTCCGCGTCCGCCTCCCCGGCACTGCCACGGCCGGCCCAGGTATTCTGGATCACTGCGGGAGGCCCAGAAGCGCGGCGATCCACCTCGCACTCCAGCGGCCAGGGCCTCCCCACGGCAGGGGAGCGGGAAGGGCTCCGCGGCACTCCGGCACCCCGCCGCCGGTGCGATGGTCACAGCCCCGGCCAGGCGCGACACTGCAGGCCCCGGCTCCAGTCTCCCGGGCGCGCACGAGGCCTCACCTCCACCTCAGATCGTCGTGCAGCGCTCCAACAGCCCCCACAGTTAACCGGGGGCCACCCACGGAAAGGCACGCTTATATATATACACACACACGCACACTTACATAAATAAATACATATATATACACATGCATATACACACATACTCCTTCTCTTGCGCAACATAAATAGAGATGAAAATACCTTTGTGTACTGCATTGTAGAATTCTCAGCAGCAAATGTATGGCCTTCAGACGCTGATGTCCTGTCTGACGACAGGCTACACAAACCTGCCAATCCCAAATTTGTCTTAATGGGAGGTGAGGAACAACCCTTTGATCTGACAACATTTGCTTTAGAATTTCGAATCCTAAAACCAAAGAAGACAATTTTCATTAGAAGAACTATATTAAAAATTGCCTATTGGGTACAGTTATTAACAGATTTCTCTATTTACTTTTCACTCGTCATCACAAAATTGGAAACCTGTAGTATGACATCTTTTAAGTGGCCATAGCAATCGTTTCAGGAATTATCATCAGTGTCTAGTAATGATTCTAAAACAACAGTATTGATTTTCCTAGTGGATACTATACATTACTTCAGATTCCCCAACTCTTGAAACCCTCCAGGATGCGGACTGGATAGGGGAACTTGTAATTGCTCTTCCTGTGCTAGCAGGCCAAGCCACGACTGTGTCTCAGTGCTAGAAAGTATTGCAGACATGAAGTTATGGAGTGGTTTAAATAGCAACATTGACACTCTGATGTCAGTTGCTCGTCCTCTTCACCCAACCCTTCAGTTGCCAATGAAATTGGCAGAAGTTGTAGTACATCAAAACTTACTTGGAACTTTATAAAATCGCATGATCACTTCCCAGAATAGGGAGGTGGCCAGGATTAGAGAGTAATGTGCAAAGGGAGAATGAAGAAACAAATGGGTGAACCCCTTGAGATAACAAAAAACTGAAGGCAACATCAAGGATGAAGGCTGATTGAGTATGCAAATAAAAGCCGAAAAGGCCAGCAACTAGTCCTTAACAGTACCCACAGCAAAGCCTTGCCAGAACAAGGAATGCGCAAAATGCAACACATCAGACAAGCATACAGGGGTCAAACTTTTGTCTTGGTGCACCAAGAGATAAAACAGGAAAAACACCCAGAATAAGGGAAGGGTGAAAAAATCACATCTACCACCACAGTAGGCACATGAAATTATCTCCGAATATCCAGCACAATCTCCATGTCAGGAGATGGATGCTCTAGAGGTTCGGATGCAGACACTGCCCTTTGCCAGTGAGAGAGGTCTGCCCCGAAAGAAAGCAGAAGAAGAGAGCACAGGAACAGGCAGTAGATTCAAGTACCATACTCTGCCACACCCAATCTATCACTATCAATATTAACAGTGCATGATATTGCACAGCTTCCTCAGAACTTGAGGAATCAAAGGAATGGGAGAAAGTTCAACATCAAACATAACATGTCTCATAGGGCTCCTTGCAGAGGAAACAGCAAAGTGTGGGACAGCGAGGCAGTGTGTGCGTTCTTAAAAGTAACAAACGGGTCAGCTGGAGGAATACTCCAGAGGGCAAACACATTAACAACTACCTCCGGGTACAGATGGCACTCTTGGTTGGCTAGATGGCACCAACTGATATTGTCATCCCACACACTGAGTGAGGCTACAAGGCTGGAGCCAGATATTGTGAGCCTAATCCCAAGATCACAACCTTCGTGCCTCCTGGTACAGGGACGTAAGCCCACACCATCCTGCAATTTGGCTGACCACATTACTGTTGTGTTGTCTGCTAGGACCTGAACTGATCAACTGTGGATGGAGGGCTGAAATACCTTGATGGGGCTTCTGCTCCAAGTAAGATTAAAAGCCTGATCACTAGTGCATCAAAGTAAAGTCCTCAACCAAGAAAGGAGGCACCAGTTATCACACCGCTGGAGGGCAAAAAGGTTTTCCGCAATTGAGGTGCAGGCCCAAAAGAGAAAGGACTAACCAGGGAAAAATAATAGGTCCCTCTCAAACCATGGCTTCGGGATCACAGACTGAATGTCCTAAACATTGCTGAGGTGGGAATGTCTTGAAGGAGACAATGTCCAGCTCTCTTCCATTGAAGAAGAGGAGGAGGTACGAAAGCAAGATGTGGAAATTGGGGAGGTTGATGAAAAACCTCAGGTTGAAGAGCAGGGAGAACATGGCTTGCAAGCGCTCCAACACAAGCTATTGTGAGCTTACTTTCAGCAGTCGATCTTCAAGGTAGGGGAATACAGAGGAAATCCTGAAAGGGAAACATGTATAAATGCCTCACAATCTGCAAGACCTAGTGGTTTGATGTGATGGCCCACCACTGTGCCATGTGATGGTACAACCCCACTTAGGCCACACATGTTCCCTTAAGGGTGGACCACAATGGTACTGCTGGGGTGAGGAGGACAAAGCAAGTTTGGGGTGGCTAGGGAGGAAGAGGTGTATTGTAGCTGTACATGACAGCGCTTGGACCACAACACTGCTGTGTAGCTCTGAAAGAGTTTGTTGGGCTCCTGCTTAGACTGTGAGAGTGGACACAGTTGAAAGGGAAGACTGCAGGAATAGCTGCCTGTGGTACTGCTGGTGGAACTGGTGTGCACGGGAAGCCAGTCCCCAGGATTAGGCTGTGGCACATACGAGTGCCATGTATACCTTGTTGTCGGGAAGGTGAGCACCACCAAAGCGCATGTCCATAAGGTTGGCTTGGACATCACCCGAAAATCTGGTGTAACGCCTTCAAACGAGGTAGTGGATAGCAACAATAGGGAAGCTGTGTTATTGTATCCACCATGTCCAAGCCAGAGCATTGGATTTGTTTTTTGCCCATCAAGCAAAAGTTCAGCAAAATGGCCACACAGGTCATCAAGAAGTTTCAGTATGAAAAATGGTGTCATTTGTGCAAGGCATGGGAGTAATGGGCTATCAGGCAAGTTGCATTTGTGAAGGAGCAAGTCTCCCCAAAGAAGAGACCTTCTTCCACATGGTCTCAATGTTACTTGACTCCTTGTCGGAAGTTAAGTGGGGAAGAGACAGGAATCTGTTTGGAGGAGGATGTCTGAAGGACGGCTCTCTAGGGAGGAGTGAGACATTAGTAATGTGGGGCCTCCAGATGCCAGGTAACAGCGGCAGGCAACCTGGCAATTCACTGCTAAGGGTCCATTAAGGCCTCTCTGAAGGGGAGCAATGGTTTTACCATCAAAGAGGGGGCTGCAGAATCTCTTTGTGAAACTTGACCATGTGCTCTTCCACATGCAATAACAGCACAGGACTACCATGAACTAGTTACCATCCTCAATGGAGGACCCCAAAAGACATTTCAAGTCCACCCCTGAGAGGTGTCAAGGCTACTTACATTCTGCAGAGCAAGAAACTGTCAGCATCTGTCCCAGAGGGAGGGCAAGGAGGTGGAGGTGGGGTTGGGGGAGGGGGGGAGCTTGCCTCATTGCCGTCATTGTGATAAATGATGCTCAGCATCTGAATGCCATCTAAAGCCAAACCAAAAAGCTCTAAAAACATGCCAAAATATTCACTGCGAGGCAAAGGCCTGTAAGAGTGTTTTTTCAATAACTGATGTGCCCTATGTCTGGATTTCACCAGGGTGACCTTAGCTTTTGGAAAGTTTGACTAAGTGTGAAACGTATCTGAATGTGGCGCATGATGGTCAACCTATAGAGCCTTCAGTGAAGGGATCAGCATCATGAGGAGTCCTAGGGACATTAACTGGTGCTGAGTTGGACCCACAGGTATGAGCTGAGCCGGTTTAGGTGGCCCTGAGGCCCACCAGAGTGAGCAAAATGTGAGTTCCTTCCGAAGAAACCCAACAACACCGGGTGGAAGGCAGCACTCTTCTTGGTGTCAATGCAATGGGCTAGGATCCCTGGAAGTGCAAAATAGAGCTTTGTATCTGGTGCTGGTATCATCACCATGATCAACCAAAAGTAGATGTAAAAGCTAGAATCAGAGAACAAAGTAGCCAACAGTAGGAGTTGCCGTTGAACAACATAGGGAATGCAAAAGATCCTTCCTGTGCCTCTTATGCCCTCTTGAAGAATTCTCTCTACCACTAAAAAATGACCACTTTGAAAGTTTGCCCTAAGCAGCTGAACTCCAGTAGGACCAGGCACAGGAGCTGGAGTGAGATCACTTATCGCAGTGTTTATCACTGAACCACGCTACTTGGTACAGGTCTGAGAGCGCCATCTGCTTGACACAAGAGTAGCCTTGCTTAGAGCCTACCAACATTGGAGAAGGCAGTTCTTCCTATTCAACACTGGAAAACAAATTTATTGGAAAACATTTCAGTAACTATGGATCTGTGCCGAAAGGCATGAAAAAAGGGGACAACCATCAGTGCTCTGGGGTGGCACCTTATACGATAACGTGATGTTAAGTCCAGTGTGGTTTCCTGAGTACAGAGAGAGTAGCAGTGCCACCTGCTGGTGCTGGAGTGCTAACCAACGTTTCCTGGTCCAATCTGGCACCTTGAGGGATTCAATTTGTGAGAAATTTGCAGATAGATGTATTAATCAGAAAAATAATTATAGATTCGAAGATTTTCAGTGCCCTTGAATCCAAAAATAGTTATAAAACAGCTAGAAAAATGTACCATAATCTTTGCAGGACAGCCCGTGCTGAATATGTTTCACCAACCATCTCTGATGCCCTGAATTGCTCAAAAACACTATTTAGTATGGTTAACTAGGTCGCAGGTTCCAAAACTCAATCTAGGCCCCCTTCACTCAATAAACAGCAATGGCCACCTTTTTTGTCCAGAAGGTTGAGAAAATATATTTGGACATAGTGCGTGTGCAGTGATAACCACCCTTTCCCTCTAGTAACATCTGCACCACCATCCTCTGCCCACAATATGTTTTCTGATCAGGATAGGGTACCTAACATACACATGGCCCTTGTTAAACGTAGTTACCTTTAAAAAATAAATTAGATAGTATTAAATCAGGATCACCTAGGGATCCTCTGCCCATCTCCATGATCCAGCAGCTGGAGCCGCCATCTCTGCTTGTTGTTATGGACCTTTTGATTGCCTCTTTGCGGGAAGCCACTGTCCCGCCAGACTTCAAACACGCCATGGTGCTTCCTCTCCTCAAAAAGGCTAATGCTGACCCCGATTTATCCTCCAACTAATCGGCCCATTTCGCTGCTGCCGGCATTTTTTAAAATCTTAACCCCTTCCATGCTCATGACGAGCTCAGCTCGTCATGCAGTACACTGCTCGTGGGCTCATGACAAGCCGTGCTCGTCTTGAACAATGGGATTTACAGACCCCTCAGCAGAGGAGGGGAAAAGTCAAAGCATCCAAGGTGTTAGAGAAACATGTCCACGCACAGCTCTCCTTTTTTGTAGAAACCCAAGAGTTTCTTCATCCCTCTCAATCGGACTTTGGAGCTGGTTTCTCAAAGGAAGCTACCCTGTTGGGGGTAACAGAAAGACTGCACTGTCATCTGGATGCTCATTTTGCTGGATTTAAGTGCAGCATTTGTCTCACACCGTGCTAGTTAAAACTTTAAGATCTTTAGGCATCTGTGGCTTAGCTTTAAACTGGCTTTCTTCTGTTCTTACAAATCGCACTTTTCAAGTCTTTTCCCCTTACAGTTAGTTCCGACATTCACTCATCACCCCATGGGTACCTCACATCTCCATTCTTAGCCCTTTACTCTTCAATCTATACGTCAGACCTCTAGCTAATGTTGCGGAAGAAGCTGGGCTAACCCTGTTCTCTTATGCCGACGACTCCCAGATCATCATCTCTCTCTCTCTCTCTCTCTCTCTCTCTCCATGAAGAGTAAGGGCGGGACATCACCCCTTCAGTTGGGCCTGAACAAAATCGCGTCATGGATGCAATCAAATTACCTCACACTCAGAGGTGAGAAAACCGAGGTTTTGATACTTGGGAAAAATAAGGATCTTTGGGGCCCTCAACATTGGCCTTGTGGGATGAGTGCACTTCCTTTACCTTCCTGTCAAGTTCGCAACCTGGGCGTCTTAGTCGATTACTAGCTCAGTATGCATCATCAAGCTGTTAAGGTAGCTGCAACATGTTTATCCATCTTGAAGTAGCTAAAAAAGATAATCTGCATGCTACCAGAGTCCATTCAGAGAACGGTAGTCCAGGCATTGATCACTTCAAAGCTGGACTACGGAAATGTTCTCTACTTGGGTTCATACAAGGTGGTGACTCGTAGGCTGCAGATGGTTCAGAACTCAGCTGCCAGGTTACTTTGCCGGGTTCCTAGAACCACCTCTATCTCTGGCCATCTACGAGATTTGCATTGGCTCAGGGTGGAGAACCGAATCAAGTTCAAAGCCCTGAGCTACATGTTTAAAATTAAAATATTGGTTGCCCCTCAGTACTTGCAATCTCTGGTCCGCGCATATGCCTCTCCTCGAGATCTCCGCTCATCCACTCAGGGGAAATTCTTTGTTCCTCAAACTAGACTATCTCGGAAGGGCGGAAGGCCATTTGCATACCTTGGTCCCTCACTTTGGAATGCCCTGCCCAAAGCTCTTCGAAATGAAACAGAGTAAGTCCAATTTCGCAAATCTTTGAAGACTTGGCTCTTTAACCAATAACGTGTAAGCCATCTCACACAGTCTCTGATCTGCCATGGTGCTGGGAAACCATTCTTGGGTAGCTGTTGCGCCTTATAAATTTAATAAATAAATGAAATAAATAAAACATAAGTGCAGTTTAAACAGTCCAAAAAGAAAAAGAACAACTTTAGACTATATTGTTTCTAATCAGGTAAGTGTATTTTGCATTGCTGTAGGGTTTGAAATTAGCAGAAGTGTGGAGAGGCAAGTTTCATTAAAGGACTGGCTACCTGCTGTATCTCTGCACAGGTCCACAGTTAATTGCCTTAAGAATCACCGCGGGCAGAAAACTACAACAAAATGCATCAAATTAGCTCCATTGCTAATGCTATACCTTCAAGATGAGCATCGAGTTCCTAGTACTTACAATGTGGTGGCCAGCATCAAAGTATAGTACTTTTTATTTTCTGTACTTTAAAGATGGCTGCCATGTTGCATCTCGAATCAACAATGCAGCTATCTTGCCCTTCAAGCACAACTTCTGCAAAATGGTAATTGTTAAGAACATAGTTTGGAACAACTATTTGCGTCACTTCTTAAAGAGTCTAGGCGTAATGGGACCAGAGGTAGGTTAAGTTTATGGAGCAAGACATCTGAAAAGAAGACGTTCTTCCCAATTACCTAAATCCTTTTTGACTTCTTTTCAGCAGATATAGAGGAAAGATTCTGGGCTCTATTTAGAAGTAGTTGCCTGGGCAACAACACTGTCCAGGAATGGATGAGCCATTAAAAATGTTGGATTTCAAGGAGCCAGACATTGGCGGCGGGCAACATGGCGGTTCACAGCAATGGCAGACAATGGTTTACGCCATGCAACCAAAATGAGGTTCATTCATTCCTTAAAGGGAAGTAATGGTTCAACAGAGGATGATGCCAGAAATCCCCAGGCGTGAGACTGGATCCAGAAACTTTTTTGCCAAAGCTTCCCTACGTGCCGGGGTTGGGGCGGCATCACGCGACACCGGCAGAACATACACAGGAACCATACACAGCCATCCAGCAGCCAACGATGCCAAAGTCTCAAGGAACGACGCAAATGGCCAGAACTCACACTCCACATTTAGAACAACCGGCCTAAGAAGGCCCAGAATCAACCCGACTCAGGAGTCACTGAGGATGGGACGGAGGAGGAGGATGATGATAAGGCGGAGTAGGAGGAGGAGGATGATGGAGCCCTGCCAAGAGCCGCTGGATGGCAGAGTCGGCCGGGGCATGAAACAACAGGCTGCCATCAAATGGAAGGTCGACGAGTTCCCGAACACTCCGTCCTGAAACCAAGCATGGCGACTGAGAGCGACTGAGGAAGCCATGGCCCGGCCCCACACCTCCGAGATGTCCAGAGCGGAGGGGAGAATAAACGCCGCAAGTTCCCGGACATCCAAAGCATGATGCCGTAAGTCCAGCTGACCAGTCTCCTGTGACGCTGTCAGAGACTCAGCTGAGTCCCACAAGCAGGACGAGGCCCTAGCCAGCACACACAAGGTGTTAAGGGCTCGCATGGCATCACTGGTCGAGGCGAACATGTTGCGCCCCCGAGAGTCCAGCAAACAGGCCTCTCGGGACTGCGGAGTCAGCAGTGGTGGCAGGGAGGGGAAAAGCAGTGCGCAAAAGGCGGCTGGCGGGCGATGGGTGAAGAGGGAAAGACACACCGGGTCACGTGGCGCCGGAAGGTGCCGGTGCAATAGATGCTGAGGCACCGGGTCCCCTGAGGCAGGACGCCTCCAAGCCCCAGTCAAGGAAGAAAGAAGCAAACCTTCAAAGGGAAGTAAAATTTTCCTCCCACCAGAGCCCTGGTGGAGGACTCCAATAGATGGTCTGCCGGAAAGTGCCCCACCGGGTCACCCATGCCCAGAATGCCCACAGCCGTGGACACCTCGTGAGCGAAGGCTGCACCCGCCTCCGTAGGGCCCCGTGGCACAGCTAGCAGCTCCTCCGTGGGCAACGGCTGCAAACTAAGGCGGCCGTCCCCGAGGCCAAGCGGGACGGGCAAGGGCCAGATCTGGAAATCAGAAGGAGCCGAAGAATGAGGGGCCTGCCGCTCTTCCGACGAACACCTCTGCCTCAGGAAGGGCGGGGAGCCACCCTTCGACACCGGGGAAAAAGACACCACACGGCGACCAGTCTTCGGGGAGGACGACACCAATATACAGCCTGCCTCGTGAGAAGAAGGAGCGTCCGAAGACGTATCCGCGGTACGACCCCTGCGTTGAGCCGTAGAGTCCGCTGCCTGAGGTAGGACATCGGCACCATCCGGTGTCACCGGACAAGGTTCCTCCAAGTCACCCAGCAACGGAGACCTGAACAGGTCCCGGGCGGCGTCGGAACGATTATTCTTGTTCTTCTCATAAAGCAAAAACAACAAATGGGTCTTTGCAGCTTTTCAACCAACAACCATAAATGCAGCAACTTCCTCAGTGGGAGGCAAGTACACTCACAATCCACCTCTGAGAAGGTATTAGGCCACTGGCATCCTGGAGGGGCAGACAGTCACTGACATCTGCCTCAGTGGGAGTAAGAGGTCTTCCTGCTTACTGCTATTATCATTATCGTGTTATGTTCAATATCTGAATGGCGTCTTAATCAAAGTCAAACAGCCCCTCTAACCTGCCCAAATGCTCATCACAAGGCAAAGGCCTGAAAGGGGACTCTTCTGTCAATGACTGCTCTTCTTTGCACTAGGACTTGACCAAACTGGACTATGTCTTTGGAAAATTTGCTACAGATTACAAGTTTATGCCAGTGATGGAGCAACCAGCAAGGGAAGACAATACGAGTCTGCCCGAGTTGTAGGAGAGTAGGTTCTGCTTCCTATGGTCACCTCCACTTTTTGCTATGATACTCTGGTTTTTCGACTTTAGTGTGGTTGTGGTCCTGCTAATCAGACCGATAGCCCAGCTGTTCTCTCTCTAAATTGATACCATGTACTTTACGTACATACCTAATTGGGAATTGGGTCACCTTTGTGAGCCCCTGTATAGTGTACCGTAGGTACCCAGGGCATAGGTGCATCCAAGGCCTACCAGGGGCTGCAGCATGTATTATGCCTCTCCTGGCTGGCCATCTAAACTGACACCACAGGCTGATCACTCAGCTTGGGCAAGGTGGTGTAATCACCCCTTGCTTAGATATAGTATACCTATATCTACCCTTATATATAGACACATATATACCTAGAAGTCACTCCTATGGCAGGCCTTGACAATCCTGAAGGCAGAGTGCTTGGTTTTATGTGAGAGGGTCCTCTAGCATGAGCTGAGCCCTTCTGCAGCTGTGGGAACCATGACCTTATAGCTGTTCTATGATATAGCCATACCATATACTCTTAAGTGCATTATAATCCTCGCGGTTAATGCTAACTTTGGTTTGGATTTATCAAAACATGTCGTGTAAGGTGTCAAACACTTTGGAATACTACACCCCCCCCCCCGCCAGTTCTGGCGGCGGGGGGTAGCATTCCACCCTTCTAGAAGGAGAAGGCATGTAGTTACTGCTTTACCCGGTTAAAGTTAAACAGAGCCTCAGCATCACAAAATGGATGCTGCTGCCACAGACACGAGCCTGACCTCCTGCAGCTGGACGAAACTCCGGCAAGGGAGGCCTGGACAATAGGTTTCCTGTCGAGGGAGGTGCTAGCACCTCCCCAGACAGCCTGTAGTTTATTGGGGCAGGGTGGTTGAATGGAAAGATGCTTTTCCAGACACTGCCTGGGGCACACAAGGTGCTCCATGCATAGCCTGGTTCAAACCAGTTGCTGGGGCACTCCAGCCCCGTTCTGGCGCGAAACTGGACAAAGGGAAAGGGGTGTAACCACCCCCTTCTCAGGGTCCACCCATAGGAGGGACCTAGCAGGTAATCCAGCCCCTTAAATCAGTATAAAGATAGGAGCTGTGTCTAGAGACATTAGATTATCCTGGACTGAAACTCTGAAACGAAACTCTTGGACCTTCAATGTTCTATACCGACTCGAAGACTGAAGACATCTCCCTTGTGGTCAAGGAGTGACCACCCTGTGCAAACAGGCACCATCAGTAACTTGCCGGGGTGCTTTGTCGACGCTCCCGCCGGAACCCGAAGACTCAGCGACTCAGGAACTGGACTTCCAGACTTCTCCGACTCCGATCCACATCCACAGCAAAGCTGAGACCTGTGGCGACACGAGAGACGTGAGACCGGACACCTGGACTACCTGCTCTTTGCTAAACCGTGCAGCTTCTGAGGCATCCTCGAAGTTGTGCATTGGGGTTTGAGAAGCCCCAGACCCGAGCAGCATTTGCACCGAAGCTCAGCCCTCCACACTCCACGAGTGCCGCGTGGGGCCTGCTCCTGCATTTCAGCTCGACACGTCTTCCCGGTTGCTAGCCCGTTGGCTAGTGAGCCCTCCGAAGACTTACTTTCGAAACTACACCGCTTGCCTGGTTGCTCCAGGCTTGCTCCAGCTTACCTGCGAAGGAGAAGCTCCCCAGACTTTGCTGGTCTGAACTGAAGCCCATCTTCCCTTCCTGCGTGGATTGCGTTTGCCAAGGCTTGTTGGGTCCAATCCGGATACCGACACCACAGTCAACTAGATCCTTCGTGGGACAGCTCGAATTCAGCTCCTGGTCGTTGTCGACGTCTCCTGGTCCTCGTGGCTGCAGAGACAAGCTTCACCTTCTTCACCTGAAACACTCGACATCGCCTGGTTCCTTCCTGGTCACTGGCTAGTGACCCAGACTCTGTCCCCTCTGCTTTCATGTTTTTCACATCTTCGATCCACCCTTGGATCCACCCGGACAATTTTCTCCTGGTCATCTGCAGCACTTCTTTGCAGCTCTTCATAGGAAACAGAGACGAAACCCGACACGAAAAGACACCTATGCACCCGGCTTCCCTGGGTGAGGTAACACGAGTACTCCGGTGCTCCCGTGGGTGTTGACTCTCGAAGTGTCCTAGTTTAAAAGGGTTTTACCGTAGTCCATTAGGAAGTGTCCTTAATCTACTACTTTGTAACTTTTACGTTCCCATTGTAACTCTATGGTAACTCGCGACTGTGTATAGACACTGCACGCGTCTCCCGTGGGCCTCCTACTTCCAATCCCTTGGTTGTCCAGTGTAGCCCCAGCGATTCCCTAGGCTCTAGCCCTATTCACAATTCCTGAAGTGGTTCTTATACCACTTACTTAGTATATGGTTCATGAGGCCCCTACGGCAGAATTGTATTTGTGCAACTTAAAGTATGCTTAATGAGTAACTTGTAACGTATCTCGATCTCTGACCTCAAAGAGCACAGAGGGGTTGTGTTAGTAATAAATACATATATATTTTGATATATACCTTGTGTGGTGTCCTTTCATTTGGTATTCAAGGGATTATAATTGGTAAAACAGCTTGCTTCACATGCTCTCTGAAGTTTTAGCCTAAGACTCTGGTCCGTGTTACCAATAGGATAGCTGATCTATAAGGTTGACTTTACAACCACCATCATAAGGGTCGTTTAGACTGGTGCAAGGTGCCCACTAGAATAGTGGATATCATATACCAGGCTAACTTCTCACAAGAGTCACTCCGGTCTGGGGACTCAGGGGTTTCTTGGGGCCCTCAAGCATGCCGGAGAGAGCAGAGGTGGAGCAGAAGAGAATCAGCACTGCCTGTAAATAAACCTCAGTTTGGGGAGGGTCAGCGCCAGTAGCTGAAAACTCCTGGAATGGAGCAGGTAACCTATTCTTGAGCTGTCACTAGGGACAAATCCAGCCCTAGGTCCATCTCCAGCAAAATAGGCTACAAGCAAGACATTTAGGTTGTATTCTCCACTGACTGGAAGACCTACCATTTGAGTAGGAGGGATGTTGAGAAGCCAAAGAAGGCTTTTATGGGGTTTCTTTTTCTATGTGGCCTGACTTTGTCCTAGGAAACTGCCATCTTTGAGGAATTTTGACTCTATAGCGCCAAGAAACACAAGGGTAAAAGTCCACATTTGTAAAGCGCACAGTCACCCGTAAGGGTCTCTAGGCGCTGGGGGCCGTCGGGAAGATTAAGCGAGCTATTGCCCAGAGTCACATGGTGCTGGGCTAACCTGCCGCCGGAGCCGGGGATCGAACCCTGATCCCCAGATTCCAGCGTCAGTCGCCCTGGCCGCGGCGCCACACCTCTGTGCGCTCAAGAAATTGTTATTAACATAACATCTTTGAGGAATGGCTGGTCGAAGAAAAGCAGAGTAGGGCTTGGGATGGCATCTGGGTCTATAGTGGCGGCAAACCTATTGTTCCTGTATTCATACAGAGCCATGAAGAATTTGGCCTCCTGCTCCATGATGACCTTGGTGTGCAGAAGGCCAAGCTTCACATAAGACTTTTAATTGTGTTTGGGTCCCTTGCAGTAGAATCATAAGTCGTGGGTGTCTGGGAATAACATTCTGTTCTGACAGGAGCAACAAAGGGTAAACTGTGAGATTATCAGAGAGACATCTTGAAGAACAAATTACTTACCTTTAGTGTCTATTCTATCTAACTGCATATTCCTCACCTTGTCAATATCCTCGGATGCTAGCCTGGATCTGGAAACTTGAAAAGCAGAGCTCCTGCGGGTGAGTAGGTGGCTCAGTGTGTCTCCGTGCTGACTCTGTCCGGCTCCAGAGGTAATAAGCACCAAACACGTACAAGTGTTAGTTTATTTTGTAAGAAGAAGAATCCATCAGTGAATTGGAAGAACCAAAGGCCAGATTCCTAAACTGGGACCATTTTAGATGGAAAGTGGGACATTCCAAAGAATGGGAAGGTGGGGAAGCAGTGAGGAACCTGTGGTTATATAGAGCATCAAACAGAAGTAAAATGCAACTTACCCAGTATGCATCTGTTCTTGGCATGTAGAGCTGTTGATTGACATGCTTTGCATAAACCTCCCATCTAGTGTTGGGTCCGGATGTTTGCACTTTGTTTTTCTTCGAAGAAGTATTTTTCCGTCACTAGGTAGGTGACTCCTCCTTTCGCATGGGCATCGACTCCATTTTTAGATTGTTTTCCCGCTTAGGTTGATAATGGAGTTACTAAGAGTAGTAGAATAGAGATGTCCATGTGTATGTATCTAAGTAAGATATCACTGCAACAGGTATAGGTACCCGAGGAGGCGGGTGGGCGCATGTGAATCTACAGCTCTACATGCATACTGGGTAAGCATAAATTTCCGTTCGAGGCATCTGAGCTGTAGATCACATGCTTTGCATAGACTATACAGCAGTAATCTCCCAAAGAAGTGGCTAACCTGTAGCTGTTACAGTGGTTTGAAAAAGTGTACGAAGAACTGCCTGGCCTACATTAGCTTATTGTCTTGATAACACATCTACACAATGTTTTATGAATGTGTGAGGTGTAGACCATGTTGCAGCTTTGCAGATGTCAGCTGTGGGGATGTTTCCTAAGAAATCCATAGAAGATCCTAGTATGCAAGTAGAATGCGCTCTAGGGGGAATTGTTAAGGTTCTTTGCATAGCATGTCTGAATACGTTTGACTATCCACCGTGCAATACCCAATTTTGAAATGGGATTGCCTTTGTGAGGTGGAGCAAAAGCAACAAAGAGTTGTTTAGTCTTACGGAAAGGTTTTGTTCTTTTTATGTAAAAAGTAATGCTCTTTTAACGTCTAGGTATGTAGAGCACGTTCTGCTACAGAATCTGGTTGCGGGAAGAACACAGGTAACTCAATAGATTGGTTGATATGAAAGGCAGAAATTACTTTGGGTAGAAATTTAGGATTCGTCCGAAGAACCACTTTGTTTTGATGTACTTGTAAAAATGGTTCTTCTGTGGTAAGTGCCTGAAGCTCACCCACTCTCCTAAGTGATGTAATAGCAACGAGGAAAGCAACTTTCCAAGTGAGAAATTGCAGTTCACATTTATGCAATGGCTCAAAGGGTGGACCCATTAGTCTGGTGAGAACAATATTAAGATTCCATACTGGGGCAGGTGGATGCCTTAATAACAGGCCCTCTGAAAAAAGACAGATGTCTATTTTGAAGATATGCGGCTATTGCAGGGAGATGTAAGTGTATGGATGTGTACCTTAAATTTGAATGCTGCAAATGCAGTAAATAGCAAATGATGTTTTGAAAGGAAGCATCAAGTGGGTTGATCTGGTTATTACAATAAATAACAAACCGCTTCCATTTTACTGCATAGCAGGCCCTTGTAGTAGGACGTCTAGCCTCTTTAATAATGTTCATACAGTCTGGCGGAAGATTGAGTTAGCCAAACTCTATGACTTCAGGTGCCAGATCGCAAGGTTGAGATTACTGGTATCTGGGTGTCTAATCTCTCCACGGCTCTGTGTGAGGAGATTGGATGTGAGATGTAGTTTTTTTTTTATTCCAACATCTTTTTATTAAGTCTCAGTTTGAGACACACATAAGAAAAGGGTCACATTGACACAGCGATAAGCCTACAACCCTCATGGGGCCGGCCGCGTGAAAGAACTCATGGTGCGAACTCAGTGCGGGTCGATAACTCCAAACACACTTGCCGATCTGCTCGTCAAGATCAGTCAAGATCCCATGAAGTCGCTCAAGAAGGGGGCCAAAAAGCGCTGCCCAGCACCCCCCAGTGATACCCCGCTTTATATGTCGTCCCGCGAAGCGGGCAGGTACTAACTTAACGAACATCAACATATAACCGGCCCTAAGGGCCCAACATTCAACCAGAGGCCTAGTAGAAGGCAGTCAAACAGAGTAAAGCAGAGGTTAGAGGAAGCAGAGAGAGAGAGCAGAGAAAGAGCAGGGGAAGCTATGGGGGACAATCACAGCAGCGAGGGCGTCACAGGTTGCGAGGGGTATAGGGGAGCACCGCATCTTCCACCAATTGCAATGCTCGCAGCGCTGGGGGCATATTCCTAGCATATTCGCTCCTACAAAGATAAGCCACTAGTGGCCGCCAGACCTTTTCAAAGCGGGTCGTGCGAGACTGTAGCCTAGCCGAGAGCAATTCCATGGTGATGACGTGCCACAGTCTGCCGAACCACACAGCTAGAGGGGGGGCCTCCACCTTCTTCCAATACAGAGCGATAAGTTGTCTGGCAGCACCCAACATTTGCATCGCTAAGGTCCAGTCACCGCGGGTCAGGGCCAGCAAGCTAACAGGTTTGAGTCCCAGCAGTATTGTGCTAGCATCGTCAGGCAGAGGAAATCCCAGCACCCCCCGAATGTGGCTCAACACTTCCTTCCAAAAGATAGCGATCACAGGGCAGGTCCACCAGATGTGCATGAAGTCGCCAGGCACATGACGGCATCTCCAGCAACCGGGCGGTACAGAGGGGAACATCCTGTGCAGGCGTTGAGGGGTATAGTACCACTGTGCCATTACTTTATACGCGTTTTCTTGTTGTGGCACACTGCGATACACCTTAGGAACATCCCTCCAGAGGCGGGTCCATTGCGCTTGATCAATATCAGCACCTAGAGTCTCCTGCCACTGCCGCTGGTATGGGTGGGCAGGGGGAGTAAGAGGATGTTGCAGAATCTGATACATTTTTGATATAAGGCCCTTCGTGCCCGCACCAGAGCGAGCCAGCCTCTCGAACGGGGTGAAGGCCCGAGCGGCCCCAGGGTATATTGCCTCCGATAAGGCCCAGTGACGCAACTGCAGAAACTGCAATTCAGCCTCTGGGGGAAGATGGAACTCCTCTCGGCAGTGGGCAAAGGATTTGATGGAGCTTCCGTCAAAGAGATCCGTAAGGACTTTGCAGTCTTCTCGTGTCCACCTGCGAAAGGCGGGAGTGTGGTTAGCCGGTGGGAACCATGGATTATCCTCTATGGGGGTGTGCGGTGAGGGGAAGGTCGTCAAGCCCTTCCGCACTGCCACCTTGTCCCACACGTCCAGGACCATTCTCGTGGGAACCGCCAAATAAGCACTAGGGGACCGGCCCGCCCTATGGGTCCAAGCGAGGTTCCAGATCGTGCGACCCGTGACCGCCCGGTCCAGATGTAGCCACCCCTTCTCACTCCGCCTAATACCCCACTCTATTACAAACCGCAAGTGAGCGGCCCAATAATAGTCCACCAGATTCGGGCACCCTAGCCCTCCACGATCCCGCGGGGCCATAAGGAGTGACTGAGAGAAGCGGGGTCTTTTGCCCCCCCAGATGAATTTAGTACAATCCCTTTGCAAGGCTCTAATCTTCGGCAGAGGGATAGGTGTAGGAAGGCATTGGAACAGGTAGAGTACTTTAGGCAATATAGACATTTTGATCGCGTTCAACCTGCCCAGCCAAGAGGGGATAAGAGGTTTCCACCGTTGGAGATTAGTGAGAACGGATTTGCGACATTCCGCCCAATTGAGCGCCGACCAGCCTTCCAAAGATGGAGTCAGGGAGAGGCCGAGGTATCGGATATGTTGGTCCGTCCACCGGTAGGGGCACAGCAATTCCAGGGGAGGAACATCGGCCTGAGGGATTGTGAGGTTAAGCACCCACGACTTATCGTGATTAATTTTCAAGCCAGAGGCGCTTTCGAAGGAGCAGAGCACCGCATGAAGCGCCGGCAAGGACTGTCGCGGTTCCGTTAGTGTGAGGATGAGGTCGTCCGCGTATAACGCCACTTTATGAGTTCGCCCCCCCATCCGAACACCGCAAATGTCCGGGTTACGCCTGATCAGATCCGCCAGTGGTTCAATCGCCAGGGCGAACAGCAATGGCGATAGAGGGCAGCCCTGCCTTGTCCCTCTGCCAATGGCGAACGGTTCCGTCAATCTTCCATTCACCCTGACCCTTGCCCTCGGCGCCACATAAGGTGCCATGATCCTGGCAATCATCTTTGGGCCGAGCCCCATCCTACAGAGGACCGCTTGGAGAAACCCCCAGTCCACACGATCAAACGCTTTCTCAGCGTCTAACGACAGGAGGCACGCCGGAATGTGCCAGTGATGCACCTTTCCTACCAAATGTGCCAGTCTCCGCACATTGTCTGCCCCTTGACGGCCCCGGATGAAGCCCACCTGGTCAGGGTCAACGAGGTCCGGCATGTGGGGATCAAGTCTCTTAGCCAGCATCTTCGTGTAAATTTTAAAATCAGTATTAAGCAGCGCAATCGGGCGGTATGACGAGCAGAGCGCCGGATCCTTCCCGGGCTTAGGGACTAAAGCTATTTCCGCCATTCCCATGTCCGGAGAGGGACCCTGGCCCCCATCGAAGGAAGCAAAGAGTCTGAGGAGATAAGGACCCAGCTGGTCCCGGAATAGGCGGTAAAAGGAAAGCGGTAAGCCATCAGGGCCCGGTGTCTTCCCCAAGTTCAGATCTTTGATGGCCTCAGTCACCTTGGCGAGCGAAAGTGGCTCCTCCAGCCTCTCCGCCGCTTCGGAATGTAAGCGCATCCCCCCATAATTCTCCAGAACCTCCTCTGGCGGGGTAGCGCCCGTCGGGGCCGCCGTGTACAAGGAGGCGTAATAGTCTCGGAACGCCTTCAGTTTAGCCTCCATCGCCGCTGCCCGAGACCCGTCAGGGAGCATCACATTCGCTATGTGGGATCTGGCCGCCTTGATCCTCAGTCGTCTCGCCAGGAGCTTCCCCACTCTGTCCCCACCGTCAAAGTGCATGCGCTTCAGTGCCAAGAGGGATTTCTCCGCCCGGTTCGCACGTAGCATGCGCAATTGCCCCCGTAGGTTCGCTAGGCGCCTCCGCGTCTTCAGAGTGGATTCCTCTTGGTTCTGCGCCTCAGCCCCCCGCAAATCCGCCACCAGGCCCTCCTCCACTGCCCTCCGTTCACGCGCTCTCGCAATCTCGAGGGAGGTGATGTGACCCCGGATGGTAGCCTTGAAGGCGTCCCACACCACCGGGAACGGCGTTTCCGGCAGATCGTTGAATTCAAAATAGGAGGCGATGGCCGTGCGGATGTTGTCAACCGACGCTGGATCTCTGAGGAGGTATGGGGGCAGATGCCACTTCCGTTCCCTAGGAGGACCACTCCGCAGATCTCTAAGGTGCAACTCCACATGCGCATGGTCCGAAATGGATATGTCCGACATTTCCACATCCATCACATCACAGAGCAGGTCATGCGAGACGAACAAATGATCAATGCGGGAATATGAGCGGTGAGCACTAGAATAAAAAGAGTAGTCCTTTTTGTCGGGGGAGAAGTAGCGCCATGCGTCGAAGAGACCCAAATCGCCTATCTGTTTGCGCAGCGCAGAGGACATCGCCCCCGCCCCATGAAAGGAGCCCGCACTCCGGTCCATCGCAGGGCACCACACCAGGTTAAGGTCGCCCCCCAGAATAATCGAGGGTCCACCCCGAAGGACATGGGCACTCAAAAGATCCCGAAGGAAGCGATCCTGTGCCAGGTTGGGCGCATACACATTGCACAACGTAAGACAGCGGGAGCCCACCTCGACCGAAACCTTGAGGAAGCGACCGTCACCACCCCGGAAGAGCTTGCCAGAACCCCGCCTGATGCCAGCTTTGCACAAAACCGCTACCCCAGCCGTTTTCGTATCCGCTGCAGCCCAGAATTGGAGGGGGTATCTAGGGTGCGCCATGCGCTTTGTATCTGCCTGGAGAAGGTGGGTCTCCTGTATGAAAATGACGTCTGGGTCATGCTGCAAGAAGTAATGCCAGAGCTGTTGGCGCTTATTAGGTGAATTAAGGCCTTTAACATTGAGCGATAAGATCTTAAGGGGTCTGGCCATATCACCCGCCATCATGGGGTTCTCTAAGGTTAGAACGCAAAGCTTCGCGCAGCAGAACACCCACCAGCCCAGAGCCCCATCCAGAGGGCCCACCCCCGCTCCCCGCACCATCCCCCATCCCCAGCCCCCCGTAGTAGACAGAGAAAGGAAGGAAAGACAGAAAAAAGAGAAAAAGGAAAGCCAAATGAGACAGCCAAACATGCAGCAGTCTAAAGGGCTGACGGCCTAGGCCGTAAAGACGTGGCCAACTGGGCCAAAGTACACTGTCTCCAGAGCAGGGCATCCTACACCCACGGGTTTGAATGTCCATCGGGATGTCACTCCCCAGGAGACAGTCTCGGTGGGACATAACTGGCCGGGAACACTAGAAGGTATGGAGCCCCCACCCGCCTAGGCCCAGCACAAGGAGATCAGGAGTCCAAGCAACCCCCTCTCGCCCCACATCCATCCCCGCCCTCCGGAGGGGTATAAGAGCAGTACCTCAAGTAGAGTGACATATGAATGTTGACCATCTCACGATGTGGAGGACCGGCCCGCAGGGGAGCGGTCCGCACGGTCGATCTCTGCCTCCTCCAGTGCTCTAATGTGGGCGATGACCTCCTGCCTGGCTTGGCTCGTCGTTGGCACGTCAACAGGCGTCGCACGCTGTCTCCTCGGCACCGTGGTCCAGTCCGGGGTAAGCGGTGTCCTCTTGCTCGGGGGTCGTCTGGAGGGGCTCCCCAGAGGAGAGCCTGTTATGTTGAGGAGTCGTGCCGCCTCATCGTAGGACCGCAAGGATTTACGCTTACCCTCCCATTGAAAGATAAGTGCAAAGGGATGGCCCCATTGGTACGAGATGTTCAGGGACCGCAGTTTCTCCGTCACTGGGCGGAAAGCGCGTCGCCGCTTCAGGGTGTTGGGCGCCAAATCCTGGAAGAGCTGAATCTTGTGGCCCTTGTATTGCAGGTTCGGCTTGTCTCGAGCACGCTTCCAAATCTCCTCCTTTTCCACAAAGAAATGCACCCGCGTGATGATGTCTGGGAGAAGCCCCGATCTCCCCGCAGGCGCCGCTACCCGATGAGCCCGGTCCAGTGTGGGAGGTGATATATCCTCGTCGCCCCGCACCTCGTGGAGGAGTTGCGCCACAAAGTCCATTACGTCCTCCCCTTCTTCTCCGAGTGGCACGCCGCGGATGCGGAGGTTGTTCCGTCGACCCCGATTCTCCAAATCCTCCTGCTTGATTTGGAGTTCAATGTTCTGTTGTTCCAGGGCCGTTAGGCGCTGCCATAGATGTTCCTGGTCCTCGGTGCGCGTGTCCGCCGTCCTCTCCAAACTGTCCACGCGGTCCCCCAGTTCCGTAACCTCTTTCCGAAGCTCCGTGACACACGAGTGGACCTCTGACCTCAGGGATCCGATCTCCGTCTTAAGGTCGGTCATGAAGGCGGCCATGAACGCTTGCGTAACCGGGGGAGAATCTGCCATCTCCGCAGGTGGGCCACCACTGGCCGCCGGCGCTCCCACTTTGCCCCACATGGCCGTCACCGGGTTCCCCTTGGGGGTCGGCGCTGGTTCCGCCTTGCTGGTCCTGTTCGTGCGCGTCATCCTACGCGTGGTCCACAGGCTGTCGCCTAGGCCGCGTCTGGGCCCTCGCCCGACGTAGGCCGCCTGGACAAAAGCCCAAAAACAGAGGGGGCGGTGGGGAGCACCGGCCCAAAGACACAGCGCACTCAGGGGGTCCGGGCCCGGGACGGTACACCTCGCAGCAGCGAGCCCCCAGCACACACCCCACGTAGCAGAGCAGGTAGTCTAGGGATCCCCAGGTCACAGCGCCTCTGCTCTAAATGCACGGCCAGCCAGGTAAATGCGCAGGTCCACTCGCCTCCAGCGGGGGCCACTAGTCCTCTAGAGGGGGTCAGCCCCAGAAAGTGTCACACGCTATTGTTCCGGGCCTGCACTCACCCCCAAGGAAGAGCCGCTTTGAAGACGCGCTGTCACGGCGTTTCCCCGCAGGCCGGCGCCGTCTGCTCTCCAAAGTGCCCCAGGGGCACCGTCTGCCTCAGCTCGCAGCTCCGACCGTTCCCTCCGCTGTCTACCGCGGCTCCGCAGGGCCGCTCTCTCTCAGTAGCCCACAGGGGGGGTGAGGCTAGCAGTGCCTCCGATCCTCGCTGGGGTCAGCACTCGGGTCTTGCCGCCTCTCAGCTCCACTCCGCAGCGCGGGAAGCTGGGCGCTCCGGATCCGAAAGCCGCTCAGGGGCCCCTCTCCAGCCACTCCGCCACACCGCTGCGGCCACAGGCAAGGTAAGGGCGTCGCCAGGCTTCTGTGCGGGGAGGGCGGGGGTCGCTCAGGTCAGCGGTCGCCGACAGCCCCAGGGTCCGCTGGGCTCCGCCGCAGACCGCCTCCTCCGCGGACACAAGATGGCGGATGGACAGGTCGGATCTTCGCGCCGCGAGCCGGCTGCTCGTTCCTGCCGTTGACCAGGCGGAGCGCAGAGGCCTGATGTCCAGACACGCTGCACAGGTGGTCAGGGGTACCAGGGAGGTGTGTGGCGGGGCCGGACCCCTGATTTCCGCTCAGATAGCCAATGATGGGCCCAACAGCGGCGGGAGCTCCGCAGGCACACGTCTGCTCACATCGCCGGTCAAGCCACGCCTCCTGAGATGTAGTTTTTGATGAGGAACTACTGAGAGCTCCTATAGGGTGTTGAACCAAGGTTGACGGGCCCATGTGGGAGCTACTAGGATTAGTGAGTGGAAAGTTTGCCCGAGCTTCCAAACCACTTGTGAAATGAGTGGGAGAGGTGGAAAAGCGTAGGCAAATATCCCTGACCAGTTCATCCATAGTGCATTGCCCTTGGACAATTGCTGTGGATACCTGGAGGCAAAGCTTGGGCACTTAACTTTTTAGTGTGTGGCGAACAAATCTATGTCTGGGAAGCACCACATCTGAAATAACGGGAGGAGAACTTGAGGGTGGAGTTTCAGTCTGTGAATCTGTTGTCCTTGCCTGCTGAGCAGGTCCGCAATCTGATTGTCTACTCATGAAAGGTGCTCTGCGAGGAGATACATCTTGTGACTTATGGCCCACCTTTAGATGGTCTGTGCAAGTTGTGACAGCTGGAAAGAGTGTGTCACCCCCTGTTGCTGTATATAATACATAGCTGTCATGTTGTCTACAAGGTGAACTTGAAAGGCTTTGGGCACTAGAAATACTGCTAGAAGCTCTAGATGACTTATGTGAAGCTGTTTTTGCTACAGACTCCCCATGCCCTGAATTGTGTGAGTTTGAAGATGAGCTCCCCAACCAGTGAGCATTGTGTCTACTGTTAGCGGTGTCTGTGGAACCGGGTCGAGAAAGGGCCGCCCCATGGAAAGGTTTTGTGGATCCCACCACTGCAGAGAGCGATGAGTGCGGCCGGCTCATAACCGACCCTGAGACGGATTCCACTGATGTGCTAAGCATTCCTGAAGGGTACGCATTCGAAGTATTACATAATGGACTATTAAGATGCAAGACACCTTCATTCCAGTAACTGCATGAATACCCGAGCTGGCAATGAGTGTTGAGGCTTGACTGAGAAACTAGAGTTTGAATATTGCGGATTCTGGCCGGATTGGGACAGACCAGAACCTTTGCATATTGGAGGGTTGGAGTTGGGACAGATTTACTGTGAATCCAAGATCGTGGAGTAGATGCACTGTTTTGTAAGCGTGTTTTGGACAGTTTGCTCGTGAGCTGGCTTTTATGAGCCAATCGTCTAAGTATGGGAAGACGTGAATGTGTTGTCTTCGTTGATGTGCTGCGACTACTGCCAGGCATTTGGTGAAAACTCTGGGAGTGGTGGTGACTCCGGATGGGAGCACTTTGAATTGGTAATGTTGTCCCGCAACTACAAACCCAAGTTATTTGCAATGAGTGGGGTGTATTGGAATATTGAAATAGGCGTCCTTTAAATCTAAAGTGGACAGAAAGTCGCCTTGCTGAAGGAGCGGGTGCACTTGTTGAAGGGTCACCATGTGAAAGTGATCTGATTGGATGTATAGATTTAGATCGCGGAGGTCTAATAAAGGCTTGAGAGAGCTGTCCTTTTTGGGAATTAGAAAGTATAGGGAGTATAAGCCGGCCCCTTGATATTGTAATGGGACCGGCTCTATAGCTCCTTTTTCCAATAGAGAGAGAACTTCTTGTTTGAGAAGGTTTAAATGTTCTTGTGACATTGTGTGTGATCTTGGAGGAATGTTTGGGGGTGTGTTGGTAAGTTCCAGGCAATAACCATATTGGATAATCTGTAGAACCCACCTGTTTGAGGTGATTGTATTCCAGATGAGTAGAAATTGGGAGAGACGTCCCCCGACAGGAGTGGAATGATCGGGGGTAGAGGATGGAAGTCACTGTTTGTTTTCTGCAGGGGAAGTGCGTGTAGAGTTGCCTCTAACTCTTCCCTTGCTGGTATTCCCTCTAAATCCTCCTCTAAAGTAACCTCTTGACGAGGGGAATTGATTATTGCCTTTGCAAGATGAGGAAGGATTTTCTGATGATGTGTTCTTGGAGCAGCCCCTGTGAATTGAGCGACAAAAGAAGCCTCGATTGGAAGGGATTTGTAAAGCCCTCCATATACTTCATCTTTTCTAAAGAAGTGTATACTGCGAGACAGAAGAGGTGTTCCTTATCAAAAGGCTGATTTAAAATAGTGGCTTGGACCTTAGGTTTAAATCCAGAAATTCTGAGCCAAGCCTGTCTGCATAGCAAAATTCTAGTGTTGACTGCATGAGCTGCGGGTCAGCTGCGTCTAAAGCACACCTAATGGATGTATTGGAAATTAATTTCCCCTCTTGAATTAGATCAGTAGCTTTAGTTTTATGTTCATCAGGTAAAAACTGAATACATTTTTCTAGCTCATCATAATGAGCTCTGTCATAGCGAGCTAGAAGAGCTTGTGTGTTCGCTATTCACCAGTGATTGGCTGCTTGCGCCGCTACTCTCTTGAGAGAGGCATCTTTCAGTTTAGACTCCTTATCATGAGGATGGGCATCTCCTGTGGTTTGCGAGATTTGCTCTTTTGCAAGCATTAGAGACTACCAGGGAGTCTAATGGGACTTGACCCTTGATGTAGGTGGGGTCAGTAGACGCTGGCTTGATTTTTTTCATCTATTCTGGGTGTGACAATTCTTGAACGCACAGGGTCTTTAAAAATCTCATCTGCGTGCTTAAGCATTCCCATGAGCATAGGCAGTGTTTGTGTTACCCTTTGAGAGGAATTCAAGGTTTCAAAGAGAAAATCCTCTTCAAGGGCCTCCCTATGTTGTTCTACCCCATTATACTGAGCAGCTCTATTGAGTAGCTCTAAATACCCTATGTTATCACCAGTTGGGGAGAGTCTGGATGGGCATAGATCCGGATTGGAATCAGTGTTGGGATCTGTATTATAATGCTCCCAGGGATCAGGAACAATGTCCTGTGTTCCATCTTCATCCCCGTTCCTGTCATCTTGTGGATCAGGTGACTGTAGTTGTGGGGAATTTGTGGATGGAATGATTAAATGTGGGTCAATGGGTGAAGGAGGTGTAAAAGGAGGAGGAGAATGGTTAGTACCAACATTTTAGCGTATTAGAGGAATGT
This sequence comes from Lissotriton helveticus, assembly GCF_964261635.1. Lineage (NCBI taxonomy): Eukaryota > Metazoa > Chordata > Amphibia > Caudata > Salamandridae > Lissotriton > Lissotriton helveticus. Next base: position 230,515,050 of record NC_136061.1, on the reverse strand, counting down.
GGTAGTCCTCTTGTAAAACTGGTTTCCTTTTGTCTGGTAATTCTGCAAGAATATGCCCAGTATCTGGATTAATAACCAGTTCTTTTTGTTTCGGATCCGTGTTAGTAGGCGGAACATCAAAACAAGGCTTTTTAGATGGAAGAGGAGGCGTTTTCCTTTAGGCGCCAGATTTTTCGGCGTTGAAGGTTTCGGATCCGAAGGTTTCGGCGCCAAAGGTTTATTGATCGGTAACAAAGGGATGGTCACTACAGCATGTTTGGATTTCGATGCCAAAGGTTTCGGTTTGGTGCCTGTAATGGGCCGACCCGGTCCAGAGCCGGAAGGCTTTGGTTTATGTTTTGGTGCCAGACCGGCGGGCAGGACATTTGAAACTTTTTCTCGGTGCCGACCTTGGCCCGAAGGCAGAGGAAGCACCGGAGCCTTTTTCTTCAGTAAGTGATCGGGGAAGGAAGTATCACTACTCACTGTACGTTGACCCGGTGTTACTTGGGCCTCCGCGTTGGAGTCGACTTCGGATACGAAAATGTGTACCCCCTCTGCATCGGCTTCTTGCTCGTGGGATTCTTCACTGTCAGAGTCTTTTCCGAAGATATCCAGTGCGTAGCCGCTTTGCGGATGTATTTGTTGACATCGAGCCTGACGGTCACGGAGCATCCGCTTAGATCGAAAAGATCAGCATGTGTCGCAGTCCTGTTCATCGTGTCCCGGGGATAGACACAGGTTGTACACTTCGGGACTGAATTTAAATGGAGTCCATACCATCGACTGCTAACGAGCCCGACACGGGTAGGCCCAATGGGCCTCCGCAAACTTGAGCCGAAACAATACGTGGAGAATGGGAAACGCGATCGAGAAATAATACCGTTGAGGGTAGTGGATTGCGTACCGAGGGAAACCCGAGAAATGGTGTTGAACCGGAGCACCACAATTCACGTCCGAACCCAATGGCGGTAAAAAACAATCTAACAATGGAGTCGATGCCAATGCGCACTATCACCGAAAGGAGGAGTCACCTACTTCGTGGCTGGAAAAGACATCTTCGAAGAAAAACAAAGTGCAAACATCCGGACCCAACACTGGATGGCAGGCTTATGCAAAGCATGTGATCTACAGCTCACATGCCTCGAACAGAGCGCTATAGAAGGTAAGCAAGTTTAGATGGATACTTTTAACCGCAGATGTCTTACCATGTGAACATATACCACAGCAGTACCCTCCCAATGTAGAGAATCTATAGAATGGGTCAGAACAGGGCATCCTTCAATACAGACCGGGCTAAAGGCCTATCCAGATGGACCTCACTGTTAAGGCAATAGTGCTTCATGAACATGTGACCAGATGCCCAAGTAGTAGCTGACAGGTATTCAGGACGGGCGCTCAGTGTGCCAATGCAATGGTAGCAGCCTCGGCCATAGTGGAATAAGCTGTCAGACATTCTGGAGTCTGCTTCTTAGCAAATGTGAAGTAGATCCCTAAACAGAGGACTAGCTATTGGGATATAATCATTGTCTGTACCACTTGCCTTACTTTACCCCAGAGCCCCCTCAAAGAGTTATCTGTCCACCTGATGTTCCTTGGTATGAACAATGCAAAATCGGAGCGTCATGGAGTCTTTTCTCCTCTTTTATGGGATGCAGCAAAGCAAAGAAAGTTGGGAGAGTGATACTATGTCTAACATAAAACAGCATCACTACCTTCGACAGGAACTGGGGAATCACAAAGGTCTTTGGTGGAAACATGTTATAAACCTTTAAAGAATTTAACCACAACAGGTGATTTGAATTAGGATGGTTGGTCCGGCAAAAAGGCTGAAATGGCCAGTAAGTAACCTTTTACAGTGCTCACAGCAAGTCCCTGCTGGTTTAGTGACAACACAAATAACAATACATCCAACAGTTTGGGGTGCAAAGGGCCGTCTTTCTGGCTGTTACTGTAGCAAGCCATAAACACACCCCATCGACCAGCACGCAAACCTACTCCTGGGTCCAGCATTCATAGATATTGTGGAAGAGTGCCAGGCTGCCAGGATGACATAAACAACTACAGGAGGCCGGTCAAAGGATATTAACCGTAGCCGCTCATTCTGAACGCGTGGAGGTGCAGGTTGTGGAGCTCCGGGTGTAATACCATGCTCTGTGGCTACAACATAAGCACCTTCTGAAGCGGCAGCCTGAAAGGAGGACAGATGCTCATACATATAAGTTCTTGGGACCACTCTCTCCTGATCCAATCCAAAGCCTCTGGGATGACTTGGGCCTGATAGTTCCTGATCTTTTTCAGAAAGAGAGGCAGTGGAGGGGAAGGCATACAGGAGTCCATGCTCCACTCTAGGCGGAATTCACCTCTGAGAGTGCGCCTTTTTGGGAAATCCAATGTGCAAGTGTTGCACTGCGTGCTCTTGGCAGTGCCAAATAGAACGAAGTCTGCGCCACCTTGGTGTGTAACTGCCATTTGTAATCTGCTAGGCGCAGTCGGCTGAGATTGTCTGCCCGAGCGTTTAAAGATCCTGTCAGGTGGTGACGACTCAAAAAGTTCCAGAAGCCTGGAGTTTCCTGGCATAGGACCGATGACCTCATTTCATCCTGCATGTTGCAGTACCACATCCGTGTGGTGTTGTCAGTGAGAACCTGCAGCAACCTCCCCTTGATGGTGGGTGGGAATGTCTTCAATACCAACAAATAGTCCAAAGCTCCAGCAAATTAATGTGGAGACAAGGTCTCTGCCAGAGACAACAGTCCCCTGTTCTCTATCCCTCCCAGATAGCTTCTCCTAACCCAGTCCAGCTCAGCAGTGGTGCATCGTTCACCACAGTCAATTCTGGGTGGCTAGGGTGAGGGGTCTGCCGCTAGTCCGATTGCAGTTGAGCAGCCAGAGCTGCAGATCTTTCACATCTTAAATTTGTTTTTGCTCAGGATGGCAGTGAGAAGGTGACAATCCAAAATAAGATGAAGGCCTCTGTTCTTCTGTGGTACAAGAAAGTAACAGGAATAACATACTGTCCTCACTTCCGAGGTCAGCACCCTCTTGATGGCCCCTTGACCAATAGTGTCTACATCGGTGCTGAACCAGGCAGCTATTCTGGGGCGTTGTTTGTCAGGGTTGCGTAGCGGCACAAGCTCGTCTGCGCAGTTGGACATTCAGGTGTGGAGTCCTCTGGCTGCAATGTTTGCGTCGGGCACCCAGGTGTGTTTGTCTCTGGTGAGGATGGAGTCAAGTTTCTCGTCGGTGACCTGGCTTCAGTTCCCTGGTGGTGGGCGTGTGACTGATTTGGGTGCCCTGGGTTTGTCGACGGTGAAGTGAACGCAGTGTTGGTCAGTCCATGGCGGTTGTGTTGTGTGGATGAAGTGAACGCTGTTTCCTGCAGTGAAGATGGGGTCGAGGGTGTGTCCTGCTCTGTGGTTCGATGTGGTGACTAGATGTTTGAGTCAGATGTTGGCGAGGTTGTCCCGAAGGGCGGTGGAGTTGGGTGCCGCTGGGATTGTCGAGGTGGAAGTTCAGGTCTCCAACCAGTATGTAGTTCAATGAGGCGAAAATGGCGTGGGGTGCGATGACTTCAGTGATGGTAGTGGCCAAGGGTGTCCGGGGGGGGTCTGTAGATGAGGGTTCCTCTGAGTGTTGTGTTGGGGCTAGTCTGAAACTCGAAAAGCCTGTGGACCTCAGCCAGGTGTAGCGTCTCACGGCTACTGACGTTGAAATCGCCCTGCACAGCGAGTCAGCGGTATCCAGTCCACATTGTTTGGCGAACTTGGCTGCGTGCATCTCTCCCTTTGGCAATTGCACGAGAGAGCACGGCCCAGGCCTCTTCCGGGCACTGTGGCAGCACCTGCGTGACCATGTCCCACACAGAATGGGAGTTAACGGCCCAAGAGACATGCAGTGGTCATGGACCGCAGCCCTAAACTGGAGGAAGAAAACATTTTCTTCCCAAGATTGTCCAGCTTCTTGGTTTCCCTATCAGGTGGAGCGGGAGGGAATGCGCCCTTGAAATTTGAGGCTTGGACCACCAAGTTCTCGGGGGTAGAGTGTTGGGAGAGGAAAATGGGATTACCCGGGGCCAGGCGGTGGCGTCGGGCAATCATCCTATCCACAGGGGCCCCTGTGTTGGGCTTGGACCAAGTGCCCAAAAGGATGTCTGTGAGGGCCTCATTGAACAGCGGCAGGGGCTTCAAAGAGGCTGCTGCCGGTTGACGCACCTCGGTCAGGAAGTTAGTCCTGACCGCAACCGTAGAAAGCTCAATGTTTCAGGCCTCAGCCACCCCAAGCAACACCACTTCTCCGTAGCCACGGTAGGGTGAGATGCATGTCAAGGTCTGAAGATGTGTCCAGACCACTGGCCTCATCAAACTCCTCTCTCCAGTCCGGTTTTTCTAACTGGTCTGCCAGAGGGTCCACAGACCCCTCCCAGTCCAAAGCGACCGGTCCCGCAACCTCCCTCTTGACCGGGACATCGAGATATGCGGAGCTGACTGCCGGGCCTCCAGAAGCTTTCTGGACTACTCCTGCAAAGACTTTGGGTCGTGGTTGTGCTCCAGGGACCAGAGGCACACAAGATGAGGGTCAGAAACCGACATCAGCCACAAGGCTTGAAGCGGGTCGGCCAAGATGACTTCCTTGTGCACCAGGCGTCGGACAACTGGAAAAGATGTCAACAAAAAGTTTAAAAAAATAGTCAAAAAGTGATTTGAAGTACCGCTCTCTCTGGATCGGCGCTAAAAAAAGAAAGAACTGATGTCAACGCGAAGGGGAGGCGTCTAAGTAGATACCGCAATGTCATTCCGGCGACCCCGATGCCAACGACGAACACCACCTACCGACGTGCAGCGGTACTGCTGAAGAAAAATTCTCTGGGTCCAGTCTAATGCTGGGGGTAATTCTACTGTGAGGAATCCATAAATAATAGTCTTTTTCAGATACACTCTTTTTAGGTCCAGACGGTGGAGTTGATTGTCTTCTTTAGAGGGGTGCAGTGGACCATAGAAAGTGGGTAAGGTGATCGATTTCCCCACATGTTACTACTTTCAGTAAGAAAGAGGCCCTAGTGCGAAGCACCAGCTTATCAGGGAAGATGGTCAGGTAAGGAGGCCTAGATGACAGAGCCTGCAATTCGCTCACCCGCCAGGCAGAACTTATCGCCACTAAACGGGTTGCTTTGATGGTATGCAGCCGGAGGGGGCAGGTGTGCAGAGAGTTGAGCAGAGCACACATCAAAGTTGAGAACCAAATTAAGGTCCCACTAGGAAATGATGAAAGGAGCAGGTGGGAATATATGTAAAAGCCCCTTGAGAAATCTCTTTCCAATAAGGGATTTAAATAAAGAGGGTTGGTCTGGCAGCCTTAAAGAGGCAGGCAGGGCTGAAAGGTACCCTTTAAGAGTGCCCAAAGTATTAATAGACCTTTCTGTACCCCATTTTACAAATTTGTGCAGCATACACAGTCTTGGTAGATGGATGCTGGGCTGCAAAAATAACATTACAGACTTCAGGAGGAGGGTCGAATGAGATAAACTGCAGCCGCTCAATCTCCACGCAAGAAAGCATAGAGATGACAGTTCGGATGGAGAACCCTCCCCTGCGACAACGATCCTGCCGAAGGGACAACCTGGTTGGAGGATCAATACTCAACTGAGAAGCTTGGGATTCCAGACTATCTTTGCCCAGTCAAGAGCCACAAACCTGGTTGCTCCTGATCTTCTTGAGCACTCTGGGCAGGAGTGGTATGGGCGGAAAGTCAAATAGGAGGTCTGAGCTCCAATCGAGACGAAAAGCGTCTCCCAACGAGAGTCGCCCTGGATCACCAACGTGCAAAACTGCTGACATTGCACGTTCTCGGCAGAGGCAAACAGATCTATCCAAGGCTTGCCCCACTGCTGAATGAGACCTTGTGCCACCTCCGGATGGAGACGCTATTCATGTTCTGCTAGGCATCGACGGCTGAGTTCCTCCGCACTAAAAGTCCACATTTGTAAAGCGCACAATCACCCGTAAGGGTCTCTAGGCGCTGGGGGCCGTCGGGAAGATTAAGCGAGCTATTGCCCAGAGTCACATGGTGCTGGGCTAACCTGCCGCCGGAGCCGGGGATCGAACCGTGGTCCCCAGATTCCAGCGTCAGTCGCCCTGGCCGCGGCGCCACACCTCTCCCTACACTAGCCTTCAGGGAACCTGTCAGGTGTTGAACTACCAGGGATATACTCTGCTGTTTCAGCCATGTCCACAGACGCAGGGCCTCTTGACAAAGGGTCCACAACCCCACCCCGCACCCTGCTTGTTCAGTACCACATGGCAGTGCTGTTGTCCGTGAACACTTGAACCAGCTTTCCCTTGATTGAAGGAAGAATAACTTTCAATGCCAAGCAAATCGCTTGGAGCTCCAGCAAGTTGATGTTGAGTCCGGATTCCACCGGAGACCAGAGTACTCTGATCTTGGACCCTCCCAGATTGCCGCCCCATCCCACGAGTGACGCAACTGTCACTACTGTGTGATCTGGTTGGGGAAGGGAGAGGGGTCGGCCTCTAACCCAAACGCAGTTGGCCAGCCACCACTGCAGGTCCTGTGCAGTTAGTTCCCTCCGAGATCTGGGCCATGTCGGAGAGATTCCCCTGATGCTTCACCCACTGGAACTTCAGGTCCCAACGCAGAGCTTGCATATGCCATCTAGCATGTATCACGAGCAGGATGCAGGAGACCATGAGATCCAGCAGCTGCAGAGTCATTCACACTGAAATCCAGGATAGAGACAGTAACATCGGTATCATACACTAAATATCCTGACTCGGTGCTCAGGAGGATTGGCCCAAAACTGCACTGTGTCCAGAACAGCTCAGATGAAAGGGAGCGTCCGAGAGGGAGTCAAGGGTGACTTTGGCACGTTGATAGTAAACCCAAGCAAAAACAGGTTTGTTGAGTCTGGAGGTGGGTTACAACAGCCTGGGGCGAGCCTGGCTTCAAGAGCCAGTCGTCGAGCTAGGAGAAGACTTGCACCCCAGATCTGCGCAGATGAGCTGCAACCACCCCAATCGCCCTGGTGAACACCCGAGGGGCCTGGTAAAGCCAAAGGGAGGCTAAACAAAGGGGAGTGATTCTGTTTTGGATCAGACAGAGGCTGGAATCCGAATATATATATTATAAAACAAAAAAGCCTCTGACACCATGGATCAAACAACTGTTATTTTATCCCAAAGATTTTTTAATTTTCCTTGTGGTGTAATCATATATACAGTCTTATTTTTCACATTTATTTTACAAAACATTCATGCCTGTCACTGGGCAAACTAGACACAGTTGTCTTGCCTTATCTTATCTCTTCTCTATATATGTACACATCAAGCAAAAAGTCAAAGCAATGTGCCCAAAAATTATTTACAGTGCACATTTCTTTTTAAAACAGAGTGCGTTATATAAACAAATGATAAATCAAACAATGAAGCTAAGGTACATGTAATATCCTAAAATATTACATCAGCTAAAGACTAATCCTGTTACAATCTATCACCATGGGGTGAAACAAAGGCAAGTTACTACTTTTCTTATCCTTGAGTTATATTGTTGTGGCCAAAGGGGAGGTCAAAGGTGGAGATCAGAACTCAAGAATAGAGCCCTCTTGTCTGGGTTATATTTTATCCAATTTAAGGACTCTGTGTCAACTTGGTTCTATTTTGAACCTCTCTTGGGTGGAACCAACGCGTTTCGACCTTCTAAGTGGTAGTACTTTAAACGAAGGTCTTCATCAGGGATAATAAGTCTTTCAAAAGGAGGACTTGTGTACCATATACGATTCTTGGGTGCCCAAGGATAGTGTTGAGTTGTCCTTGTGCTTCTCAATACTGGCAAGAGCTTCTGACGGACGTACTCCCGTGGTATTAATTCACCCTTGGGGGACCGCCATCCTACACAGTGGATCGGTCGGGCTGTACCGTGGATGGTTCGATGTATTTAATCACTGTGTTTCTCTTCCGTGGTGCCGCAGTGGCGTCTCTTCCATCGACGACATTATCAACGGAAGAGACACCACTGCGGCACAACCAGCTAGACTGGGGTCCTGGATAGCAGGATCCCACCCAGACTAAGTCGAGGGTGGGATCCTGGAGCGGGAGCCCCGGCCAAGCTCAACAAACGACTGCAACACATTCAAAACGCCTCTGCACGGCTGATCCTCGACGTACCATGCCACAGCCACATCACCCCTCTCCTGAGAAACCTGCACTGTCTCCCCGTCAACAAGAGGATTTCCTTCAAGCTCCTCATCCACACACACAAGACACTCCACAAGACCGGCCCAGCCTACCTCAACAGATGACTCTTCTTCTACATCCCCAACCGCCAGCGCTGTTCCGCCGACCACGACCTCGCCATCATCCCTCGCATCCGAAGGACAACCACTGGCGGCAGAACCTTCTCCCACCTCGCCGACAAGACCTGGAACACCCTCCCACTGAGCCTACGACAGATCCAAGACCTGCTGACCTTCAGGAGGCTACTCAAGACGTGGCTGTTCGAACAGTAGCGCCCCCCCTTTTTTTTCCCCCTGCGCCTTGAGACACTCACGGGTAAGTAGTGGGCTCTACAAATTCTTGATTGATTGATTGAAAACAGTGAAACATCAGCAAAAAGTGGGGGCAACTATAAGAAGCAGATCCTACTCTCCTAAAAAAAGGCATGTCCATCTAGGAAGCCTGGACATCCCGAGAAAAGCCAGTAGTTCTCAGCCAGACGTGGCTTAGAACAGCCACCATCGATGAAATTGCTCTGCCTAGCTAGTCGGTCGAGTCAAGACCACTACCAATGCCCATCTTTGCCACATCTCTCCAGTCTGATACTGCTTGGGTAAGGATGGCCCAGACCTCCTCTGGGACCTATGGCAGCACTTGCGCAACTGTTTCCCACAAGAGTAGGAGTAACGGTTCAATTGGCATGCGCTGTTCACCGATCGCAATGCAAGGCTGGTGCAAGAAATGTTTTTCTTAACCCAACTATCCAGCCTCATGGATTCCCTGTCCAGAGATGTGGAAGGGAACTTGCCCTTTGACAGAGGCTTGGACCACCAAGCTCTCGGGCATACGGTGGTTACTGAGGAGATTTAGGTTGCCCAGTGAAGGCGATGGCGGCGGGTGGGTTTGGACCAGGTCTCAAGCAGGACATTTTTCAAGGCCTCATTGAAAGGCAGGAGGGGTTCCGAGAAAGAGAGACCCGGCTGCAGAACCTCCATCAAGATGTTCATCTTGACGGCCACAGAAGGTAGCTGAAGGTCCAGGACCTCAGCTGCCCTTCGTACCACCATAACTCCCTTCTTTGCATCAATGGCATGGGGAGAAAGCCAACCAGAATCTGGAGAGGTGTCCAGTCCACTTGCCTCACCCAATTCCTCACACCAGTCCATTTCTTGCTCTGGCTGGTCTTGTAAAGGGTCCAGGGACAGATGCCTTGTGGAGCCGACCGACACCTGGTGGAGCCGACCGACACCTCGTGAAGCCGACCGGGGCCACGTGGTCCAGACCGACGCCACGTGGAGCCATCCGACGCCACGTGGAGCCATCCGACGCCACGTGGAGCCATCCGACGCCACGTGGAGCCATCCGATGCCACGTGGAGCCGACCGACGCCACGTGGAGCCGACCGACGCCACGTGGAGCCGACCGACGCCACGTGGAGCCGACCGACGCCACGTGGAGCCGACTGACACTACCTTCCGCCACGCAAGGGTATTGCTCAAAGAAGAACCTTACAGATCCAGTCAGACGTGTGGGAAATTTAAAGGTAAGGAATCTGCGGCTAGATGTCTCTATCAGATAGCCACCATTGCAGATCTCCTGCAGTTCCTTCAGAGATCTGGACCATGTCAGAAAGATTCCGCTGATGATGCGGCCATGGAACTTCAGGTCCCACTGCAGAGCCTGCATATGTCAACAGTCATGTGTTACCTGCAGGATGCAGGAGACTATGAGGGATAAGAGTCTCAGAGTCTGTCCCACTGAAATCCAGGATAGAAGCTGAAACATCGGTATCATAACCTGAATATCCTGAAGAACAGTAAACTGGAAGTGCTTGAGCCCCACTGTGAACCGCAGGTGACATCAGTGGGTGGGAAGGACATTGATGTGAAAATATTTGTCCTGCAAATTCAACGCTACCATCCAGTCGGCTGGATCTAGGGCAGAAGGAACCGGAGCGAGGGTGAGCATTTTGAGTTTCTCCTATTTGAGAAAGAGATTGAGAAGGTGCAGGTCTAGAATAGGATGAAGTACTCCGTCCTTGAGGGGCACCAGAAAATAGAGAGAATAGCAACCACAACCTACTTCTGATGCTGGCACCCTCTTTACAGCTCCATTGGCCAGGAGATCCAGAACTTCCTAGCGGACTAGGGAAAGATGATCCTTCTTTAATGAATTGTAAGTGGGAAGCATGGGTGGAGGGGCAACCACAAAGGGGAGGGGGTTGCCTCTTTGTACAACTTGTAGAACTCAATGGTCTGATATTATTAACCTCCAGTTGGGCAGGTGAAGGCGTATTCTGCCCCCTCCCAATAGATGCCCATGATGGCAGATGGGCAAGCTAAAGGTGCTTGGAGCCTGTGATTGCCGGGGGAGAGCTGGACAGGCCTGAAATCTGGCCACCTGTTCCACGTGGTCAGTGGGAACTGCATTCTCTGCCACAAAGGTATGGAAGCTTGCTGATCCTCGTGTTTAGGGGGTACTTGCGCAGTTGGAATCCCCTTCAGTGGACATGAAAGGAATTAAAGGTGGGCTGGGGGGGGGCGAGGGGCAATAGAGAAGCCCAAGGCCCTTGCCGTAGCCTTTCAATTCATCTCCTGTACCAGGTATGTCATAGACAAAAATGCCCTAGCTTCGATGCAGAAGTCATGGCTCCGGACGTCGCCGGGTGTCGGTCCTGCTCCACGTTGGAGTTAAGGACAATTAGGGTGGCGTTGTTGCTGGGAGAAAATGGTGCTGGGGCGTCAGAATGATAGTGGGAGGGGTCACTCCAGCTCTAAAAATCAGGGAAGTGCAGATCTGACCCTGGTTAAGGCTCTGCAGAGGAGTGAGTCTGGAGTGCCGATGCTCCCTTGTCTCGTCCAAAGATTTGGACAGACATGGAGAAGTCGAAGACCTCTTCGCCTTCTTAGACAACTTCCTTTTGTGTGATTTACCTGATGACGACTTCGACTGGAACGACGACCGTCTGATGCGGCTTTGGGAGCGGTCCCTGGACCTTCCTTGTAACCCTGATCTTGATCTTCTTGGGGTCGTCTGACATAAGGCAGGGAGGAGCTTGAGGGAGCACTCCCTTAGTGCCTTCGGTCCATATCGTGGTCTTTCTTGATGCACCATAGACAGACCAAGTCGGGGTGACAGGCGCCACAAGATTTGAAATCTGCGTTTTCTTGAAAGACATCCCTGTCACACCAGGATTTTTTCTCAAAACATTCCTACAAAACATCGAAAAAAGTCAGTCAAAATGTGAATGAGGTATAGCTCTTGATGGATCTGTGTTATCTGGCTCAGGAAGGATAGAACTGATATCAGAGCGCCGAGGTGGTGCCCATGTAGGTACCGCATACATTACTCCCTGCCAGATGACCGCAACAGAGAGCCGAACAATACCATCCACCTTTGTGCAGAGGTGGTGCTCAAACATTTCCCGATCCAGTTTGATGTCTGGGGATAATTTTAACGTAAGGAATGTTCATTTATAAGTCTCTATCAATTTGCCTCCCAGATAATCTTTTGATGGATGCTACATGAGGGGCTTGAGAAAATCCAGATTTGGTAAATAAATACTTATGTTTTATTACCTTAACAGGGGATGGGACAATAATAAAAGAGAAACAATTATTGTACAAGTAAAAATAGAGAGAAGAAAGGAAGGAGCTTTGGATGGTTGTGCCACGTCAAAATGGCAGAGCTTGAGCTCAGTATTAGTAATGGGAAGAGGAAGGGATAAAAAGGAGTAAGGAAAATTTCCACTAAGTAATTGGATCATAGTTCAGGAACAAATTAGCATCCAAATCAAATGGTGTTTCCTTCATTTGTATTGGGCTTGAGGACTGATGCGAATGAGGGAATCTTATTGCCTGTGTACAAAAGTGCTGGTGATAAAAACAAACCATTGAGGATGCATTAAATTTGTGCCAGGAAGCTGTAACACTTTATACACCCCCTCTTTTATGAAGGGTCAAGGAGAGCAAAGAATGCTTTGTATCCTCCTCCCCAAGGGCGATGGTGCAGTAACAGAGCGCTTCCCACAGTGTTGGGGATTTTCGGGCTACAGTCCAAAGAGAGCCCAGGGTAATCTTTAATAGACATGAACAGGATAGCAGGGTGGACCAAACAATGAAGAGCGCAGCCTGTTACAAAATCCAACCCTCTCATACATAGTTAGACAGCCTAAAGGACTGGTCTCACAGATGAGTGCATGGCTGTGTTTTTGGGCTGATTGTAGGCCTGCTTTTTGATCTTGTGGGTCTGTTTTTACTGCTGAGGTCTCTGATATTACCACAAACATCGCCTGCAAAAATTACAAATGCAGCAAGTTCCAGACTAATCCAGTGACAACAAAGTTGCCTGGGTTTTCCCGTTGAGGTTTTCCTGACTGGGCTTTCCCACTCACCATTCTTCCCGCCAACAGCAGCCCTGCCCACCGCAGGACCTACTTAATGCAGGTCGCAGCACGACCACATCAGTAGACACCTGGAAACCTAGCTTGCCACTTGCCTGTGGACTCTAGTTCCTGCTTGTTCTAGACTGACCCACTGACACCACAGCTGCCAGGTTTTTCAAATCACCATTCTTCCCGCCAACAGAAGCCCCACCCACTACAGGACCTACTTAAAATGCGTGACCGCACACTGCTGGTGCGCCAACGGCAAGCCCGTCTGTGCCCGTCCTTGCCTGGACTGCGCCCAGCGCCACGGCCCCTGGCCCTCATGATCCCTATCTCTTTTGCCCCCGAAGAAAAACCATCACCGAGCTCTACACCCTAGACTCTGGACGACGCAACAAACACCGCCACCGTGCTGACCCATGATTCACGGTAGGACTGTTCACCTGCACCTACTGCCATCACACCAGCCCACTGACCAGCCCCATCCCAAACACACCACAGACATCACCTGAACAAAAACACCAACTCGCATGAACCCAACTCGCGCTCACTAGGCAAGCCTTCCAATGAAGTATGGGACCTTATCGTCACCCGACATTGTCTTTCTCACTGAGTCCTGGCTCAACCCCACATCGCCACCCCAGACATTGCCACAGCGATTCCACACAGATATAAAATCACTCACCAGGACTGCACCAACAAGACAGGAGGAGGAACAGCCCTTATCCACAAAGAGACCATACAGTGTACCACTACCACCCCCATGGAACACCTCAACTTTAAGCTCCACACGGAGGACAAGACAACCATGCAAATATAAATGTAAAAAATGTAAATCCGTATTTGTAAAGCGCAAACTACTCACCCTTACGGGTCTCAAGGTGCTGGGGTCCATCGCGGAAATTTAGTGAGCTATTGCCCAGAGTCACATGGTGCTGAGTCGAGCTACCGTCGGAGCTAGGGATTGAGCCGTGAACCCTGTGCTCCAAAGTCAGCTGTCCTGGAATCTGCACAACACCTCTCCACCATCAGAGGCACCCTCGCATGCCAACCCTCAGGCCAGCGCTCAAGTTTTTGCAACACCATCGCAGACTTCATTGCGCCCCTAGTCTTAGACTCCAAGGACTACATCTTCCTTAGCGACCTAAATTTTCCCAATGATGACCCCAACAATAAAAACACTTCACACCTCCTCGACAATTTAAGCATCCACAGATTGACCCACATCGTGCACGAACCTACACACCCCTCAGGACACATGCTGGACCCAATTTCCACCTCCAGCAACCACGTCAAATACAGCCATGTCACACAACTCAGATGGACAGATCACTCCATTGTCCACTTGAGTACCTCCAGGCCCCGCATCGCCACCCTCTAAGATGACCAACGTCCCTCAAGGGAGGTGGAACGAAATCTCAGGGACCAGCTAGGCAAACGCTCTCGACGCCTCCAACTCTGCTACTGCCACCAGCCTCGAACAAGGAGTGAAAAACATCAACGCCTGGATCACCAATTATGCAGACAGAATTGTCCCCATCAAGTGCAATATCCATAGAAAATCCTCCAAAAAGACAAGCGGGTACACCCAAGAACTCATAACAGCGAAACGGAACAGCAAACAGTTGGAGGAGGTGGCACACCAGGAAGGACACCTCCAACAGGGCAGTCTTCAAGACCTCTCTCAACCTATACCACTGCCTGCTGAGGAAAGCAAAGAAGACAACCCTTAATGCACGCATCGAAACCAGTGCCAAAAAGACCAAGGAACTTTTCAACATTGTTAAAGAATTCTGCAATCCACTGCCAGCGAAAACATTATCATACCCTCACAGGAGCTGTGCAAAAACCTTGCCCACTTTTTCCACCACAAGATTGCAACCATATACAGGAACTTCAAACCCAAACCCACATCTTTGGACTTCCTCGATAGATACGCCACCACCTTAACCACCACGAACCACAGACTGACCACCTGGAACATTCTCTCCACCCAGGACACCACTTCCCCCATGAACTCAAGAGCTCCTACAGACCCATGCCATCATCACATCTTCAACCTTGGGAACTAAAGGATTGGCCGGGAACTCACCACCCTACTCAACACCGCTAATACCCACTGCAACATTACTCTGTCGCCTGTGAACACAAAAACTACCAACAAATCTCTCTGTTCCCATTCCCAGTGAAAGTTCTATAAAAGATCATCAAAAATCAACTCATGAAACACATGGAACAAAGCCATCTACTCAACACCTCAAAATCTGGCTTCCGAAGTAATCACAGCACCGACACTGCCCTGCTCACAGCCACCAACTACATTCAAACCCTCCTCTACCGAGGAGAAATAGCAGCTTTGATCCTCCTTGACCTCTCAGCAGCCTTCAACACTGTATTATACCTTATGCTGATCAAAAGACTCCACCACATTAGCATCTAACTGGACGCACTCAGATAGATCACCTCTTTCCTCACCAGAAGAACCCAGAGATTCCACCTTCCACCTCTCACCCCTGAACCCAAGGAGATCACATACAGTGTCCCCTAGGGCTCATCACTCAGCCCCACACTCTTCAACGTATATATGGCCCCACTGGCCAACATTGTCAGATCCAATGATCTCAACAATTTCCTACTCATATGACACCCAACACATCTCTCACTCACGGACGACCCCACCACCACCAGAACTAACTTCCACAGATGCATGACAAACGTAGACGACTGGATGAAGAACAACTGCCTGCAGATGAACACAGACATGATGAAAGTACTGATTTTTGCCAACAGCAGCAACACATGGAATAACTCTTGGTGGCCATCAGACCTAGGACCTGCACCCACTCCCTCTGACCAAGTCAGAAACTTCGGAATGATCATTGACAAAAAGCTCACCATAAAATCACAGATCAACGCCTTGTCCTCCGCCTGCTTCCTTACTCTGTGCATGATGCCCAAGTTACTACTTGTGTAACGATATATCTGTAAGAGACATTAGTTAGTATTAGATTCCTTACCTTAGAATATCCCCAGGCGTCAGACTGGATCCGGAATTTTTTGCGTAGCAGTACCCTTGCGCGTCGGTAGGCGTTGCCTGCGGCTCCGCGTCCGTCGTCGGCGTCGTGATGACGTCGTCGGAGTACTTAGACGCCGCCTCCGCGTGCTGACGTCAGTTCTAAGACACAGCTTTTCCGCGCCAGAAACGCAGAGCCATGTTAAAAAACCAACACAGGTGCCATTGAAACAAGGGCCATGAAAGTGGACAACCCTAACCCTAGATATTGGTTCGCAGAACGGGGAGGATGGGCGGGTCGGTAAGGAATCTAATACTAACTAATGTCTCTTACAGATATATCGTTACACAAGTAGTAACTTGTGCATCTGAAAGAGACACGTTAGTATTAGATTCCTTACCTTAGAATAGATACCCCAGCAATACCAACCCCGGTGGTGGGTCTGCGAACCAATAATCACACCAGAAAGTCCTGGAGGACGGAACGGCCAAAGAAGCCATCCCTCCGGACTTGGCTGTCCAGGCAGTAGTGCTTTGCAAACGTGTGCAGCGATGCCCGCGTAGCTGCCTGACAGATGTCATGTAAGGGCACACCCCTGCCCAGAGCAGTGGTAGCCGCCGTCGCTCGGGTAGAATGAGCCCGCAGTCCAACCGGGGGCTCCCTCCTAGCCAAGGAGTAGCATGCCTGGATACACAGGATGATCCACCGAGAGATGGTCCTCTTGTGCACCACTTTCCCCTTCTTCGCGCCCACGTAACCAACAAAGAGTTGGTCATCCACCCAGAACTGGCGTGTGCGATCCAAGTAGAATGAGAGCGCACGTTTTGGGTCCAGACGGTGGAGCCACTCTTCCTCTTTAGAGGGATGCGGTGGCGGGAAGAAGTGTTGGCAAGGTGATAGACTGCCCGATGTGGAAGGCCGTGACAACCTTGGGCAGGAAAGAAGGTTTGGTAACCAGCACCACTTTGTCCGGATGGACAGAAAGGAAAGGTGGAGTACAAGAAAGGGCCTGGAGCTCACTCACTCTCTTGGCAGAGGTGATGGCAACCAGGAAAGCAGTCTTCAGAGTAAGAAGGCGAAGAGGACAGTTGTGAAGTGGCTCAAAGGGAGCGCACATCAGAAATGTAAGAACCAGGTTCAAGTCCCACTGAGGCATCACAAACGGAACAGGAGGAAACGTGTGCGTGATGCCCTTAAGAAATCTGTTAACAATGGGGGACTTAAACAAAGAAGATTGATCAGGCAGCCTGAGAAAGGCTGAAAGGGCAGAAAGGTAGCCCTTGATAGTGCCCAGAGCAGAGCCCTGCTGGGCAAGAGAAAGAAGGAAGAGAAGGACCTCAGAAAGAGGGGCATTGAGGGGATCCACAGCCTATGCTGTGCACCATGCCACAAATTTGTTCCACCTGCAGGCGTATACCGACTTTGTGGAGGGACGCCTGGCTGCCAGAATGATGTTACAAACTTCAGGAGGCAAGTCAAATGGCCTCAACTGTCGCCGCTCAATCTCCAAGCATGGAGGTGGAGACTGGACAGGTTCGGGTGGAGGACTGTCCCCTGCTGCTGCGACAGAAGGTCCTCCTGAAGAGGCAGACGAACCGGGGGATCGACTGACATACTGAGTAGCTCTGGATACCAGTACCTTCTCGCCCAGTCCGGAGCCACAAGGATGACTTGGGCCCGGTCGCGCTTGATCTTCTTCAGCACTCTGGGCAGAAGTGGTATAGGCGGAAAGGCGTACAACAGACCGCAACTCCACTCGCGTCGAAAAGCGTCTCCGAGCGAGTGCCGCCTTGGAAATTCCAACGCGCAGAACTGATGACATTGCGCGTTCTCTTCGGTGGCGAATAGATCTAACCAAGGCTCTCCCCATCGCTGAAAGAGGCCTTGCGCCACGTCCGAGTTCAGACGCCATTCGTGATCCATCATGCACCGACGGCTGAGCTCGTCCGCCCTGGCGTTCAGAGAACCCGCCAGGTGTTGAGCCACCAGGGTCACGCCCTGGCGTTCCAGCCATTGCCAAAGGCGAAGAGCCTCTTGACAAAGGATCCACAACCCCACCCCGCCTTGTTTGTTGCAGTACCACATGGCGGTGGTGTTGTCCGTGAACACCTGCACTACACTCCCCCGGACAGAGGGGAGGAATGCCTTCAGCGCTAGACGAATCGCCCTGAGCTCCAACAGGTTGATGTGGAGTCGGGTCTCCGCCGGAGACCAGAGGCCTCTGATCTCCGCCTCTCCCATGTGGCCTCCCCATCCCTGGAGGGACGCGTCCGTCACAACTACGTGCTCCGGTTGGGGAAGGGAGAGGGACCTGCCGCTGACCCAATCGCGGTCCGTAAGCCACCACTGCAGCTGTCTCGCAGTGCCCTCCGAGATTAGGACGTGGTCGGATAGATTACCCTGATGCTGGGCCCACTGAAACTTCAGGTCCCACTGCAGAGCCCGCATCCGCCACCTGGCGTGATGCACCAGCAGGATGCAGGAGGCCATCAGCCCCAGGAGCCGCAGCGTCAACCTGACCGAAACCCGGGATAACGCCTGAAAGATGGGAATCAGAGCCTGAATATCCCGGACCCGCTGTTCGGGCAGATAAACCCGAAACCGCGCCGAGTCCAGAACCGCTCCGATGAAGAGGAGCTTCTGAGAGGGGCACAGGTGTGACTTCGGCACATTGATGGAGAACCCCAGTTGGTGCAGGAGGTCCGCCGTCGTCTGGAGGTGGCTGACGACTGTCTGGGGCGAGCCCGCCTTCAACAGCCAGTCGTCGAGGTAGGGGAAGACTGAAACCCCTAACCTGCGCAGATGAGCTGCGACCAACGCCATCACCTTTGTGAACACCCGTGGGGCGCTGGTAAGGCCGATGGGGAGCACGGTAAACTGAAAGTGCTCGTGGCCCACCATGAACCGCAGGTAGCGCCGGTGGGCAGGCAGGACGGGGATATGAAAGTAAGCGTCCTGCAAGTCCAACGCTACCATCCAGTCTCCTGGGTCCAGGGCAGCCAGAACCTGAGCCAGAGTCAGCATTTTGAACTTCTCCTTCCGGAGGAAGCCGATGACGTTCTCAGGTCCAAGATAGGGCGTAGGCCCCCTTTGCCCTTCTTGGGTACCAGAAAGTAGTTGGAGTAGCAACCACACCCTACTTCTGGCCCAGGAATGCGCTCGATGGCCCCCTTGGCCAAGAGGGCCGTAACTTCCTCCTGCAGAAGTCGCAAATGATCCCCCGATACACGGTGGTTCTGCGGTGGCATGGCTGGAGGAGTCGCCTCGAAGGGGAGGGAGTAGCCCCTTCGGACGATTTGCAGCACCCACCTGTCCGATGTGACAGTGCGCCAGTGGAGGTGGTGATGGCGAACCCTGCCCCCCACTGGCGTCACATGGGCCTGAAAGCACGGACTAGGAGGGTTTCGAGGCGGATGCTGCGGGGGAAGGTGTGGACTGACCTCGCCGCTGCCCCCGACCGCCCGGACGGCGGTTCCCACGGCCGCCACCGCGTTGGGTATTGCCCTGCGGTGCGTGGCTGGCGGCGCGTGTGGGCGCACCCCTTCCGTGGCCACAAAAGGAGTGAAAGGCAGCCGATTGCTGGCGCTGGCCCGAGAGGCCCAAGGACTTGGCCGTAGCCCTGGAATCCTTAAAGCGCTCAAGCGCATGGTCTGCCTTGTCGCCAAAGAGGCGACGGCCATCGAACGGCATGTCCATGAGCGTGCTCTGGACATCTGCCGAGAAGTTGGCGGACCTCAGCCAGGCGTGGCGTCTGACCGCCACCGTCGTCGCCATCGCTCTACCCAGCGAGTCAGTGGTATCCAGCCCACACCGGATGGAATACTTGGCTGCATCCCGGCCCTCCACAAGGGCTTGGCCGAGTTTGGCCCGTACCTCCAACGGACACTCTGGCAGCACTTCCGCGACCTTATCCCACACAGAGTGGGTGTAACGTCCCAAGAGGCAGGCGGTGTTGGAAGACCGCAGGCCTAGACTATGGGATGAGAAGATCTTCTTCCCATACTGGTCATACCTCTTGGATTCCCGATCAGGCGGGGCCGACGGGAATGCGGTCTGGGAATTGGAGGCCTGGATGACCAGGCTCTCGGGGGTAGGGTGGGAGGACAGGAAAAATGGGTCGCCCGGGGCTGGGCGGTGGCGCCTGGCCACGTTCCTATCTACGGGCGAACCCGTAGCGGGCTTGGACCAAGTGCCCAGAAGAACGTCGGTCAAGGCCTCATTAAAGGGCAGCAGAGGCTCGGTGGAGCTTGACTGCGGTTTAAGGACCTCAGTGAGGAGGTTAGTCCTCACGGCCGCGACGGGGAGCTCAAGGCCCAAGGCCTTGGCAGCCCTCATCAGCACCACACTGTAGGTTGCCCCCTCCTCCGAAGCCACGGTAGGAGGGGAGACAAAACCAGTGTCTGGAGAGGTGTCCAGGCCACTGGCCTCCCCAAGGTCTCCTGCCCAGTCCTCATGAGACTGATACTCCCTGGTCAGAGGGTCCTCAGACCCCTCCCAGTCCTCTTCCTCACCCATCTCCTGAAATTCAGGGTCCTCAACCAATGGGGCCTGTTCATAAAAGTGAAATTCACCTAACGGCGTCTGGAGCGGCGCCCAGCGGGGCCGTCCCGACGGCCGAACAGAAACAGAGGTAGGACCGGGGCCGGCGCCGCCCGAGGACGGCGCCGGAGGCGACACCTGAGGGTCCGACGCCGGGGAGGTCGTCAGATCCACCGGCGACGAACCAGATCCCGAAGGAGGACCAGCGGCGTCCTGCGGCGCCGGGCCCGAAGGCGCCGGTGGCGTCGGAACAACTGGGCCACTCGGCGCCAGGCCCGAAGGCACCGGCGGCGTCGGGATAACGGGGACCTGCGGCGCCGGGCCCAAAGGCGTCGGCGGCGCCAAAGCACCCGACGGCGTCGGGGCCGGAGCCGCCGACCCGCTAGGGCTCCCAGACGGGTCCGCTGGGCCCGGAGGCGCCGCGGAGCCCGTCGGAGGAGAGAGGTTCCTCATGGCCATGAGGAAGCGCTCGATCTACTCCGGCGACGCGTTCAGCCCAGGGACCGGATGGTGTGGAGCTGGACGCGGCGCCCGTGACTCCGACGGAGCCGCGTGGGTGGTGTCACCCGAACCCCCGGCCGCATCGTGCGAGCGTCGGGGGGAGTCCGAGGAGCGATGACGCCGCTTGGACTTCTTGTGCCTCTTACCTGACGACGACTTCGACCCGGAGGAGTGCGGCCTACTCTCGGAGCTGTGGTGGCTCAGAGCCCGTGACCTGTCCCTCGACCTCCCATGGGATCGGGACCTCTCACGGCGCGGGACCGACTGCCGGAGTTCGAGGCGCCTACGGGACCGCTCCCGCCTGGCTTTCGAAGAGAGGGCCCGGCAGTCGGAGCAGGCCTTGTCGTCGACACACACGGTGAGGATCCGTGACCGACATCAGCCGGTCGCAATCGTCACAATGCTTGAAGCCGGGCATCCCTAGCGGCACCGTTTCGGAGTCGAGAGACTTCGAAATAGCAATCAAAAAGGATCAAAAAGTTAGTCAAAAATTGACTAGGGTTACTGCTTTTTCCAGATCTGCGCTAGCTGGCGCGGAAAAAAGAAGAACTGACGTCAGCACGCGGAGGCGGCGTCTAAGTACTCCGACGACGCCATCACGGCGCCCACGACGCTGACGACGGACGCGGAGCCGCAGACGACGCCTACCGACGCGCAAGAGTACTGCTACGCAAAAATTTCCGGATCCAGTCTGACGCCTGGGGATATTCTAAGGTAAGGAATCTAATACTAACGTGTCTCTTTCAGATATGCAAGATTTTCAAGTGGCTACCCCTAAACATGAGACGCACCGTGACACAGGGCCTCATCACCAGCCAACTTGACTATAGAAACGCCCTCTAAATAAGAATCCCCGCACACCTCCTACAGAGACTTTACACCATACAGAACGCTGCAGCCAGACTCATCCTCGGTCTTCCCCGATTAACTTATATCACACCCCACCTCAAGCAATTCCACTGGCTCCTCGTACAGAAGTTATGCCAATTCAAGCTGCTGACCCACGCACACAAGGCTTTACATAACCAAGGACCTGCATACATTAACCACCGTCTGAACTTCCACCAACTATCAAAAAGACTATGCTCTGCCTCCCTTTCACTTGCCCATACTCCTCGCATCTGCCGAAGCAGAATTGGAGGACACTCTTTTTCCCAAAACACAGCAGAGACTTGGAACAGCCTGACCCACGCACCACCGGACCATCATTTCACCTCTGGAATTCCGAATTGCCCTCATGACTTGGCTCTTCGAATAAGCCTCCGGTACCTGCAAGCACCTGGATACCTAACGGGTATTTAGCAGTGGTTTATAAATTCCGATTGATTGATTGAATAACTTGAAATAGCACATGAAAAGGGTTGCTAGAAG
This sequence comes from Lissotriton helveticus, assembly GCF_964261635.1. Lineage (NCBI taxonomy): Eukaryota > Metazoa > Chordata > Amphibia > Caudata > Salamandridae > Lissotriton > Lissotriton helveticus. The sequence goes on along the minus strand of NC_136061.1, from coordinate 230,493,031 downwards.
TGTGCAATGGATGACTGAGGGTTTTTGGTTTCGGAGTGATGGTGTCCAGATAAGAATGTGCAGTGCATGAATGATCATGGGTGCGCATGTATGAAGTATTTCTATAGCAACAGCCAAAAGGCAGAGGAGCGCTGTACAGGTTCAAAGACAAGCATAAAGTCAGCAAGTGTTAGGAGAGGCAGCTGGCTTGAGGACAGTTAATGCATTGTGATGTAGTGTTCTTCAAGAGTCTTCAACTCTTTCCTAAATGTGAGCAGTGTTGGGGCCGTCCTTATGGATACAGGGATAAAGGGGCATATGTATGAAGCCCATTTCTCGTTCGCAAACAGGCCAATTCTCAGAATCGGACCGTTTGCGAACAGGGAAAAAGCCTTTTGGGATGTATCATCTCAAAAGGCCCTCGCAAAATAGGGAATCGCAAAATTTGCGATTCCATAGGCCATATGTAGGAACACATTTTCCCATAGACACAGAATGGGTAAAACCCTTTGATACATCTGGCCCCTTATTTTGCAAAAGCATTTAATTGATCGCAAATTGCGATTCCTTAAAAGCGATGTAAAAAGCACCCAAGTTGTACGATTTCTCCTTAAGAAATCGCAAATTACCACCAACTTCAAGTTGCTAGTAATTTGCGATTTCTTTGAAAAATGCACTTATTTGCATTTTTTAAAGTACCATGTAGCGCACATACATGCCCTTTGGACATGTATGTGTGCCACACATGCACATTTCAGGGGTGCAACAGGGTGTCCTTTTTTACATCATGGCACCCTTGAAATTGCATTCTCAATTTGCGATTCTCTAATTAAGAATCGCAAATTGAGAATGTCTTCCCTTTCAATCCAATGGGCCTCTAGGCCCCTAGGAATGCATGGGGAGGTATTCCTTGCGATTCGCAATTAAGGAATATGTAGGATTCACAAAATTATTTGCAAATCCTACATACATAGTGCTTTGCGATTCTCAAATAGCAATTCTCTAAAAATCGCTGTTTGAGAATCGCAAATGTATCCTTTGATACATATGCCCCAGAGCTCCTTATCCTGGGAGTATAGTTTGTAAAGGCCTGCTTCCTTATTTATTTCACTATATCACTCTTTAGTCAGCAGTCTGATCATGTAGTAGCTGGGGTGTGCTGAGAACTTCTAGGATAGTGAGCATGCCTGCAAGATAAACGGGGCTGCTGGTGTTGATGGCTTTGTAAATGAACAGCATGCTGTGCAAGTAAGATTAGATTAGATTAAACTACTTATAGAGCGCATGGCTGCCTCTGCAACAAGGTGTCCCAGCGCTGGAGCAAGACAATGTGGAGAGCGAGAACAGATGTTAGGTAAGGAGTTAGATCTGAGAAAAGAGCAGGTTTTCACATGACGTCTAAAGATCATGTGGTCCGGATCGGCGCAAATGTGAAGAGGAAGAGAGTTCCAAAGAGCGGGTGGCAATCGTCTAAAAGATCAGCCGCCAGATCTTGCTTTACGTATACGAGGAGTGCAAGGACGGCACTGTTATGCCGACAGCAGCGCGCGCGATGAAGTGTACAAGGTGCACAGATCATTAAGAATGTCTGGGGCTATTCCTGTCAGCATCTTGTGCGTGGTACAGAGCGTCTTAAAACTAACCCCCTGTTCGATAGGCAGCCAGTGAAGACGATGGAGAAGGTTAGAGGCATGGCTGAAATGCGGGAGGGCAAAAATGGCGCGTGCTGCCGCATTCTGGACCCGCTGCAATCTCTTAATCACTGACTTATTGGAACCGAGGAAGAACACATTGGGGTAGTCCAGGCGGGCCAGGATAGAAGCTTGGAAAATCAACTGGCGTGTTTTGGCATAAAAAAATCCCAGAATTGGTCTCAAGTCACGCAGTGTACCAAAGCATTTCCCAGCCACTGATTTAGCATATATTCCAAGATTCAGATCTTTATCCAGTATGAAGCCCAAGTTTTTTACCATGGGCTTAGGGTCAGAGGGGCTACCCAGTGCCGAATGCCACCATTTATTGGTCCATAGATGAGTCTCTGCCAACCTGAAGGATTTCAGATTTGGTGGAGTTCAATTGCAAACAATTGGCTGACACCCATTCTACAATGGCAGAGATATCTTCTCTGAATTTTTGTTTGTCCTGAGTGGGATTTTTGGATAGAGCGATCACCAGCTGTGAGTCATCGGTGTATGACACCAGGGAAATTCCTCTTGCCTTGGCCATCGTGGCCAGGGGGCTCATATAAATGTTAAAGAGCGTAGGGCTCAGTGCGGAGCCCTGGGGGACCCCACAACGAAGCGGATGGACATGAGAGGAAAAAGGGGGGATGTCACTTGAAAAGTCTAATCAGAAAAGAAGGAGGAGAGCCAAGCAAATGCAGTATTTCCAATTCCTATCTCCTCCAGCCGGAGGAGCAGGATTTCATGTGAGACTGTGTCAAATGCCGCGCTTAGATCCAGCAGCACCAAGGCAGACGTGCTGCCAACATCTAGCGCAGACTTGAGATGCTCTACCACAGCTAACAGGGCCGACTTGGTAGGAAACCGTTCTGTGAGCTGTCAAGAACAAGTAAAGTAAAAGTAAAAGATAAGAACACAATTACTGAATCTTGCTGCATGTTACATAAAGGCTTCCTGCAACACATGATTTTAGAAGATGAACTAAATGTGTACGAAACCTTACATCTCTGCTATTTTGTGCACTGAGCATATTAGTAAAAAATCACCAACTCTGAACTTATTTTATAGCAAGGAAAAATCTGGGACAGCATTCATAAGAAAGGATATAGTAAAGTACTTTATCTGAACTACATAATTCAAGGTTCCATCCAGAAAGGTTATCTAGCACATTGTGTTACTTATGCAATAATAGCAGCACAACACACTTTCCTTGAAAAAATCATCGAACTTCAGTACTTTTCTGAAGTTTCATTAAGAAACAATGAAACTAGGACGTGCTGTTCTACGTAATACTTAATAATTATACATGTTAAGCAGGTTGTTAGGGTACCATGCACATTTCTAAAGTAGGATCAGGTAGCATCCTTGACTGTTAAGATTCAAGTTTACGTAGAGCTGAGCAGCTACAGGAAACTACTATCCAGGTGCATTTTTTCATAAGTCGTATATATATTACATACTGCGCTTTTTAACTTGATATTCAAATTTCTTCCACTGATACAATTATAGACTGAAATATCAGAAATATGTTTAAAGGCATATTGGAAGGGTACATGCCTGTCTGAAACCTTCCCCGATGACCAGCAGTCACAGTAAACTTGTATCCCCATTCAGTGTTGCTGATATCGGAAGTAAAGCGATAATACAACGTGTCACCTGTATCAATTACATGACAAAAAATATTAAAATTGGATACAGAATGACAAATAATTCATAATTAAAACATTTTATATTTTCAGAATGAAAGTAACTGGAGAAAGTACAAAATCACAACCCTCATATGAATATTGCACTGCAGTCCACTACTGCATTTGCATAATAGTCACACCATGCACTACTAACTTCAAATTGTGAATATATACAGTGAAGGGAAAACATATATTGCTGTCTCCATTACACATGCAATGATTTTCTTCTTGGATAGCTCATTAGAATGGGTGAGACACAAGAAACACAAAATTAAATTTGTTTTACTTATCGTCAGTAATGGTTTTCTTCTGAAAACATTCTTCCTTCCCCCCACAGGTGTTCCAAAAGTCCAATCAACTAGATTTAAGGTAGGTCTAGTATTAGTCAAGACCTTGTGATTTTCGAAAAATTCAATATATAATGTATATGTATAACATGCTTACTTAAAGGGCTTTCTCTTCATCCATTGGTATGTTGTTGTGTCATTCACATATTGGATCCAACCACTACAGCATACATCTGGCGGTGAGCCAGACTACTTTAGCCACTGGATAACTTCACTTTGAGTGACTGCATTTTGCTCTTTCACAATAAGCACATCCACACACAAGGTAGTTTCCCTTCAGTGCCCAGTGTATTTCTTTTCACTTAATTACTACTTAAGTGTTGCCTTTATATTTAGAGCTTAATGTGATAGCATGATGCTTTCTACCAGCGTTTCATGCACAAGGCACTTTCCATCTTTATCAGCTCCGGTCGCCTGCAAATGCTTTTGTACATTCCTTCTGGGGTGACCTTTGTTTATCTTATGGCTTCTATTTCACAACATAACTGATTGTGCCCATTTGAAACTATTTTTTATAAAGTTCTCTTTTCAGCATGTGAATAATTAAATGCGTTTATAACGGCCTTCTGTATGTCATGCTGGTATGTATTTTAATTGAGGACTACAGTTATACTTGTAAACTAATTTAATCTGTTTATCAGCTGGTATGCTTGTCTAGTTTGGTTTCAGTACTCTTCCATTGTATACTTATATAGCCATTTAACTGTGCAAACATTTAAAGAAAAAACTCCTACTCTGCTTTATCTACCTGAATGCGCCTTTCGATCGGGTGGACCGATCACTCTTATGGGCAAAACTAAGACGATGGGGCATTTAAGAAAAAACTTTGAGAGCAATTGAAACGTTATATACTGACACATATATCCAAATTAAGGTGGCAGATGGCACAAAAATATCCAGAAGAATTCCAACTGCAAAGGCTCTCAAGAAAGGGTGTGTGCTTGCTCCACACTTGTGTAATCTTTTTATGGCTGATTTATCCACCCACCTGGAACGAGTAAACTTGCACGCTCTGAGATTAGGTCCACTAACCATATCTCATCTGTCATATGCTGATAATATTGTGTTGCTGAGCCACACGGAGGTGGGATTTCAAAGATTAATCAAAAACACTGCGGTACTCACAAAAGTCAACAAATTGGAAATCAATATCACAAAGACAAAAACCATGTCAAAAGGAAATAAAACCAATATCCCTTTGACAATCAAACTAGGTAATGCAAACTTAGAGAAGAAGTCAGCAACTACAACTATTTAGGCTTCTACTTTGATAAGAACTAGAAAAAATAGTACCTTAATACAAGCGTTTTGCGCACTTATAATAAAAACTGGAAGGACCCTCTGTTCAGCTATTGCTCGCGGTCCTCAATGCAAAATTGCTTCCTACGTTAACTTACGCAAGTATGGTCATGCATGGCAAAGATGTTGGACAGATTACAAATAAATATGTTTTTGGTCTTCCCTGTAATGCTTCACCTGCACAAATCCACTTAGAATTTGGATTGACACAACAAGAGATAGCAAGAAGATACCACACAATCAAATCCTCGCATAGTATTCGAAACAACCAGTCCAGCCCTCAAGTCAGCGCTTTATGGCAGTCACTGATAAATAATACAAACTTGAGTTGTAACAAATACCTGCTATCTTCATTGGAAATAACTAATACAGCTGACTTATGGGATCCAAATCTGTCACATTACACATTTTCACGGTGATCACATGCCTGGATGACAATTCAAACATTTGTCACCTTGCAACCAGCAACATACCTTCTTTTAGCTTATCCTGTGCATCTTAAAAAAAGTTATTGGCTATATGCTAGAGAACTACCATCCTTATTGGACCAACCCTCATGGAGATACAAAGGCCCGAAAACGCGCAGGCTATGTGGTGCCCACAAAGAGGATTTTTTGTATTTGGTTTGCATATGTACTATATTAAGGAAAGCACACCTCATATTCTAAAGACAGGTATTCATCGAGAGGGGATTGGTGCATGTAGTACGGCAATAATGAGAAGCCTTGACTCTATGGACCCTCAGCTAAATTGTAAACTTTTGAAATTTTTTACAGTCACATGATAAATCCCTAAAACGTAGCTCCAAGGGCGCAGCTCCAGTGCGAGAAAGCAGATCCGCATAATGACTAAACAATCAGATGATTGTGAGTAGAAGACACCAATACGACATTTTCAAAAAATATGGGACTTGTACCTTGCACAATTTAAAATTTGAACTTAATTTCTCATTTTGATGCACACGTCACTTAATAACAATTCAGTTGAAAGTTATCGGTCATAATTAGAAGATGCCAAATGTTTTAATATCTCGTATTGTGAAAAATAAAGCGCACATTTAATAAAGTAACTAACTTGAAAAGCGAAGTAATTTACTCCAAAAGTTTTATTATCCTGTATTAACTGTAATATATTGTGACAGTTTTTATTTACTTAAAACAATGAATATGAAATTTAAAAAAAGCTGTTATATTATATATTCACCCCTCTCTATCTTTTCAACCCTCTATCTATCCTTTCATTCCGATCTCTTCAACCCTCTCTAAGTAACTTTCATACTTATGTAGACATTATCTATTATATCACTAATAGAAGCTATGATGTTTAATCCATCCATCCATCCATCATCAGCTAAACTTAGTCCATTAGTCAGTAATTGTGTCATTTATGTTTTTTTCCACCCACTCCATCATGAATCATTATCACTCACTGACACTGAGTTAAGGCATACTACCTTTTCACAATGAGCACATACACAATAATAAGTGACAGGGACTACTATAGTAAAATTAGCTTTTTGACATAAAAAATATTTTCGTCCGTAGGTAGTATTTTCTAAAATGTTTTAATTAATGAGGGAACAGTAGTTTCCTCAACAATAAAGTTTTGCAAAAACCATGAGAGAACAAAATAACAATTGCCAACGTGAAAAAGGTGGCAGACAAAATCAGACCTATGGGCTTTGCTAAAGTTTTGTGTCTAACTGTAGAGTGGTTACATGACATTCAGTTCATATCTGCTACATGCATTATTGTTTGGATTTGGACATAATGAAATCTATTCAAAACTGTATCACTCTTGTGGGAACTGACACTATAATTGTTTCTCTAAATGATGGCCAAGCGCCGATCGCCTTCAAAAGGGCAGTCAGTAGACCAATTGGAAAAACAAGCACTGGCAAAGCTAATTGGCCTCGCCCTTGGGACTTATTGGTTTGTCAATACCTTTTATCCATGGTCTAGTAGCCAAGACAGAAAAACACCTTACAGAGTGTCTGGTGGCTACGCCTGTAAAGAATGACTGATGAATTGAACAGGAGTAAAAAATAGACTGCTCACCTTTAAGTTGCATATTGGGTAATTTGAGTGTTACACTTGTGCTAATAAAGTGAATCATTTCTCCTTCGGTAACTGGTAGAGCCATGATCGCGCGGTAGATTCCTTACTTTTGAACTCCCAGGCGTCAGGCTGGATCCGGAAGATTTTTGATAGCAGTACCCCTATGCACCGGTAGAGGGTGTCGGTCGACTCCGCATGACGTCGTCAGTGTCATGTTTATTGTGACAGCCATGTCGTCAATATAACCACCACTCCGGTACGCTGACGTCAGTACTTTTCACAACTTTCCACGCCAGAAGTGCAGAGCCATGAATTGACTGACCATGGTGTGTTAAAAAGCAACTAGGGCTCTGAAGGGGAACAACCCTGACACTAAAGACAATTAAGCAGTGCGGGGAGGATGGGTGGGTCGGAAAGGAATCTGCGGCTAGATGATGTCTCTACCAGATAGGGCATTACCCAAAGTAAGTAACTTGTCCATATTATAAAGACATCTAGTCACAGATTCCTTACCTTTGAACGGATACCCAAGCAATACCTTTCCCAGAGGTAGGCCTGCGGAAAAGCTTTAAACCAGAAAAACCTGATAGACAGAGCCGCCAAACAGGCCCTTTCTGTGAACCTGAGAATCCAGGCAATCCTGGCGAATGTGTGCAGAGATGCCCACGTGGCCGCTTGTCAGATAACAGCAATTGGGACACCACGCTGGAGCGCCATGGTGGCTGCCTTCGCCCTAGTGGCCTAAGGCCTTCAGGAGGTTGTTTCTTCACTAAGGCATAACATATTTTGATACAGAGGATAACCAAACGTGATATGGTCCTCTTTTAGACAGCACAACCCTTCTTTACTCCCACATACCCTATAAAGAGATGATCATCCACCCAGAACTCTTTGGCGTGATCAAGGGAGAACAAGAATGCTTTTTTGGGTCCAGATGGTGGAGACGCTCCTCTTCCTTAGAAAGATGCAGAGGTGCATAGAAATTAGGCAGAGTAACAGACTGTCCCAAATGGAAGGGTGTTACCACCAAAGGCAGAAAAGATGCCGGAGTCCGGAGTACCACTTTGTCTGGAAAGACGGTCAAGTAAGGAGGCTGCGATGACAGTACCTGCAGTTCGCTCACCCTCCTGGCAGAGATGATTGCCACAACCAAGCTGTTTTGATAGTGAGCAGCCGTAGAAGGTAGTTGTGCAGCGGCTCAAACAGTGTGCACATCAAAAAGGTAAGAACCAAGTTAAGGTCCTACTGAGGCATAATGAGGGGATTTAAAAAGTGAAGGCTGGTCTGGCCGCTGAAGAAAGGTAGATAGGGCCGAAAGGTAGCCCTTTAGAGTGCCCAGAGCAGAGCCCTGCTGGGCAAAGGAAAGAATAAACAGACAAACATCTGACAGAGAGGCAGATAAGTGGAAGATAGACCGTTCTGTACAATATTTACAAAATGTGTTCCATCGGCAGGCATATACCAACTTTGTGGAGGGATGCCTGGCTGTCAGTATAACTACCCAGACTTCTGCAGAAAGATCAAAAGCTGTCAACTATTGATGCTCAATTTCCACGCAAGGAGGCAGAGAGTGAACAAGTTTGGGTGGAGGACCGTCCCCTGCTGCTGGGACAGAAGATCCTCCCAGAGAGGCAGTCTGATCGGAGGATTGATGGCCATGCTCAAGAGCTCGGGGTACCAGACTCTTCGTGCCCAGTCCGGAGCCACAAGAATGACTTGGGCCCGGTCGCGCTTGATCTTCTTTAGCACTTTGGGTAGAAGTGGTACAGGCGGAAAGGCGTACAGGAGGCCGTAACTCCACTCACGACAAAAAGCGTTGACGAGTAAGTGCCGCCTTGGAAACTCCAACGCACAGAACTGCTTACATTTTGCGTTCTCTTAGGTGGCGAATAGATCTAACCAAGGCTCTCCCACTGACGAAAGAGACTTGCCCCACTTCTGGGTGAAGACGCCATCCGTGATTTATCATGCACCGGCAGCTGAGTTTGTCCGCCCTGGCTATCAGGGAACCTGCCAGGTGTTGAACAACCAGAAATATGTCCTGTGTTCCAGCCACATCCAAAGGCGTAGAGCCTCTTAACATAGGGACCACGACCCCACCCCGCCTTATTGGTTGCAGTACCACATGGCGGTGGAGTTGTCTGTGAACACCTGCACTACTTGACAGAAGGAAGGAGTGCCTTCAGTGCAAGACGAATCGCCTGGAGCTCCACAGGGGTGATGTGGAGCTCGGACTCCGCCGGAGAGCAGAGACCTCTGATCTCCGTCTCTCCCATGTAGCCGCCCCAGCCCAGGAGTGACACATCCGTCACTACTGTGAACTCTGGTTGGGGAAGGGAGAGGGATCTGTCGTTGACCCAATACTGGTCAGTTAGCCACCATTGTAACTGACTTTCAGCACCCGGAGAGATCTGGACGACATCAGAAAGATTTCCCTGATGCTGCGCCCACTGGAACTTCAAGTCCCACTGCAGAGCCCGCATACACCACCTGCCATGATCCACCAGCAGGATGCAGGAGGCCATGAGGCCCAGAAGCCTCAGGGTCATTCTCACAGAAATCCGGGATAGAGGCTGAAACATCGGAATAATAGCCCGAATATCCCAGACTCGCTGCTCGGGAGGATAAACCCTAAGCAGCGCTGTATCCAGAACTGCTGCGATGAAAAGGAGCCTGTGAGAGGGAATCAGGTGCGACTTCGGCACATTGATAGTGCACTCCCAGCGAATGCAGGAGGTCTGTCATAGTCTGGAGGTGGAAGACAACAGCCTGGGGAGAGACGGCCTTCAACAACCAGTCGTCGAGATAGGGGAAGACTGAAACCCCTGATCTGCGCAGAAGAGCTGGACCACCGCCATCACGTTCTTGAACACCCGAGGGGCGCAGGTAAGGCCAAAGGGAAGCACAGTAAACTGAAAATGCTCGTTGCCTACCGTGAACGGTAGGTAACGCCGGTGGGCAGGCAAGACAGGGGTGTGAAAATAAGTGTCCTGCAACTCCAGCGCTACCATCCAGTCTCCAGGGTCAAGGGTAGACAGAACCTGAGCCAGGGTTAACATTTTGAACTTCTCCTTCCAGAGGAAGCAGTTGACGTCCCTTAGGTCTAAGATAGGATGCAGGCCTTTGTCCTTCTTGGGTACCAGAAAGTAGTGGGAGTAGCAACCACGGCCTACTTCTGGCACAAGAACCCCTACGATAGATTCGTTGGCCAAGAGAGCCGTAACTTCCTGGCAGAGAAGGGCCAAGTGATCCTCCGACATGCGATGGAATGTTGGTGGCATGGAGGGTGGGGAAGTCTTGAAGGGGATGGAGTAGCCCCTTCGGACAATCTGCTCAACCCACCTGACTGACGTGATGCTGCGCCAGTGGTGGAAGTGATGGCAGATCCTGCCGCCCACTGGTGGCCCTGGAAGGTTGGACTAGGAAGGGCTGGAGGCTGCAGTAGGGGGGAGGGGCCCCAGACCCACAATGCTGGGTTCTACGTCCCTGGCCGCGCCTGTGGCATTGGGTGGAATTTGGTGGGGCACCCCTTCCGTAGCCGTGAAAGACAGACTGCATGGGGCAAGAGGTGGCAGCGAGGCCCAAGGATCTAGCCGTAGCCCTAGGGTCCTTGAGTGCGTTGTCCACATGGTCACTAAACAGGCAATGGCTATCAAATGGCATGTCCAAAAGGGTCAATTTGACATCCCCAGAGAAGCCAGTGGACCTCAGATAGGCGCAGCGTCTCAGGGCTACTGACGTTGAAATTGTCCTACCCAGCGAGTTAGAGGTATCCAGCCCACATCGGATGGTGAACTTTGCTGCGTCTCTACCCGCTGCGACAGCACAAGTGAGCACGGCCCAGGCCTCCTCCGGGCACTGTGGCAGCACTTGTGAAACCGTGTCTCACACAAATTGTGTGTAGCGGCCCAAGAGACATGCGATCTTCACCGACAGCAGACCTAAGCTGGCAGAAGAAAACATCTTCTTCACAAGAAGGTCCAGCTTCTTGGATTCCCTATCTGGGGGAGCAGTAGGGAACACATCTTTGGAGGCTGAGGCTTGGACTACAAAGCTCTAGGAGTAGGGTGTTGGGAGAGGATAAGGGGTTCGCCCGGGCGGTGGCATCAGGCAATCATTCTATCCACAAGAGCCACTGTGCTGGGCTTGGACCAAGTGCCCAAAAGGATGTCAGTGAGGGCCTCATTAAAAGGCAGCAGGGGCTTGGAAGAGGCTGCTGCCAGCTGAAGCACCGCAGTCAGGAGGTTAGTCCTGACTTCCACCATAGGAAGCTCAAGGTCCAAGGCCTCAGCCGCCCTACACAACACCACAGCATAGGAGGCTCCCTCCTCCGTGGGCATGGTAGGGGAAGACAGCTTACTAAGGTCTGGGGAGCTATCCAGACCACTGGCATCACCCAACTCCTCTCGCCAGTCTGGTTCCTCAAGCTGGTCTGCTAGAGGGCCACCAGACCCCTCCGAGTCCTCCTCACCCTCCTCTGGCTGCCACTCAGGGTGGTGAACAAGTTACTTACCTTCGGTAACGATATATCTGTAAGAAACAGTAGTTAGTATTAGATTCCTTACCTTAGAATATCCCCAGGCGTCAGTCTGGATCCGGAAACTTTTGCGTAGCAGTACCCCTGCGCGTCGGTAGGCGTCGTCTGCAGGCGTCTCCTGCGGCTCCGCGTCCGTCGTCGGCGTCGTGCGCCGTGATGACGTCGCTGGAGTATATAGACGCCGCCTCCGCGCGCTGAGGTCAGTTCTTTGTACATAGCTTTTCCGCGCCAGAACACGCAGAGCCATGGGAGAACCAACACTGGTGCCATTTGAAACTAGGGCCCTGAAAGGGATGTCCTTAACCCTAGGTATCAGTTCGCAGAACGGGGAGGATGGGCGGGGCGGTAAGGAATCTAATACTAACTACTGTTTCTTACAGATATATCGTTACCGAAGGTAAGTAACTTGTTCATCTGAAAGAAACAGGTTAGTATTAGATTCCTTACCTTAGAATAGATACCCCAGCAATACCAACCCCGGTGGTGGGTCTGCGAACCGATACAATCCTACACCAGAAAGTCCTGGAGGACCGAACGGCCAAAGAAGCCATCCCTCCGGACTTGACTGTCCAGGCAGTAGTGCCTCGCAAAGGTGTGCAGCGAGGCCCACGTAGCCGCCTGGCAAATGTCCTGCAAAGGGACTCCCCGGCCCAGGGCAGTAGTAGCCGCCGTGGCCCGAGTGGAATGGGCCCTCAGCCCAACAGGAGGCTCCTTCCGAGCCAAAGAGTAGCACGCTTTGATGCACAGAACGACCCACCGAGAGATGGTCCGTTTATGTACCGCCCGTCCCTTCTTCGCACCCACGTAGCCAACAAACAGTTGGTCATCCACCCGGAACTGGCGTGTGCGATCCATATAAAATGAAAGCGCACGTTTTGGGTCCAGACGATGGAGCCGCTCTTCATCCTTTGAAGGATGCGGAGGCAGGAAGAAGCAGGGTAAGGTGATGGACTGCCCGATGTGAAAAGCAGAGACTACTTTGGGCAGGAAAGAAGGTCTAGTTCTCAGAACCACCTTGTCTGGATGAATGGACATGAAAGGAGGATTGACAGAAAGAGCCTGGAGCTCACTCACTCTCCTGGCAGAGGTGATGGCAACCAGGAAGGCCGTCTTTAAAGTCAGGAGACGGAGAGGACAGGAATGAAGTGGCTCAAAGGGAGCACACATCAAGAAGGTCAGAACCAGGTTCAAGTCCCACTGAGGCATCACAAACGGAACAGGTGGATACATGTGCGTGATGCCTTTCAAGAATCTCGTTACAATAGGGGACTTGAACAAAGAAGGTTGATCAGGCAGCCTTAGAAAGGCCGAAAGGGTAGAAAGGTAGCCCTCGATAGTGCCCAGAGCAGAGCCCTGCTGGGCAAGAGAGAGAAGAAAGAGGAGAACCTCGGAGAGAGGGGCAGAAAGAGGGTCCACAGCCTTTGCTGTGCACCATGCCACAAATCTGTTCCACCGGCAGGCGTATACCGACTTTGTGGAGGGACGCCTGGCTGCCAGAATCACATCACAAACTTCAGGAGGCAAGTCAAATGGCCTCAACTGTCGCCGCTCAATCTCCACGCATCGAGGTGGAGACTGGACAGGTTTGGGTGGAGGACCGTCCCCTGCTGCTGCGATAGAAGGTCCTCCCGAAGGGGCACGCAGATCGAGGGACCGACTGACATGCTGAGTAGCTCGGGATACCAGTACCTTCGAGCCCAGTCGGAGCCACAAGGATAACTTGGGCCCGGTCGCGCCTGATCTTCTTCAGCACTCTGGGCAGAAGTGGTATAGGCGGAAAGGCGTACAACAGACCGCAACTCCACACGCGCCGAAATGCGTCATCGTGCAAGTGCCGTCTTGGAAACTCCAACGCGCAGAACTGATGACATTGCGCGTTCTCTTCTGTGGCGAATAGATCTAACCAAGGCTCTCCCCATTTCAGAAAGAGGCCTTGCGCCACGTCCGAGTTCAGACGCCATTCGTGATCCACCGAGCACCGACGGCTGAGTTCGTCCGCCCTGGCGTTCAGAGAACCTGCCAGGTGTTGAACCGTCAGAGTCACGCTCTGACGTTCCAGCCATTGCCAGAGACGCAGAGCCTCCTGGCAAAGGGTCCACGACCCCACTCCGCCCTGCTTGTTGCAGTACCACATGGCGGTGGTGTTGTCCGTGAACACCTGCACTACACTCCCGTTGACAAAGGGGAGGAATGCCTTCAGTGCTAGGCGAATCGCCCGCAGCTCCAACATGTTGATATGGAGCCGGGACTCCGCCGGAGACCAGATGCCTCTGATCTCCGCCTCTCCCAAGTGGCCTCCCCAGCCCTGGAGGGACGCGTCCGTCACAACCACGTGCTCCGGTTGGGGAAGGGAGAGGGCTCTGCCTCTGACCCAATCGCGGTCCGTAAGCCACCACTGCAGTTGCCTCGCAGTGCCCTCCGAGATCAAGACATGGTCGGACAAGTTGCCCTGATGCTGGGCCCACTGAAACTTCAGGTCCCACTGCAGAGCCCTCATCCGCCACCGGGCGTGATGCACCAGAAGGATGCAGGAAGCCATCAGCCCCAGCAGCCGCAGCGTCAACCTGACCGAAACCCGGGATAACGGCTGAAAGATGGGAATCAAAGCCTGTATATTCCGGACTCGCCGTTCCGGAGGATAAACCCGAAACTGCGCCGAGTCGAGAACCGCTCCGATGAAAAGGAGCTTTTGAGAGAGGCACAGGTGTGATTTCGGCACATTGATGGAAAACCCCAGCTCGTGCAGGAGGTCTGCCGTCATCTGAAGGTGGTGGACGACTGTCTGGGGCGAGCCCGCCTTCAACAACCAGTCGTCCAGGTAGGGGAAGACTGAAACCCCCAACCGGCGCAGATGGGCTGCCACCACCGCCATCACCTTTGTGAACACCCGTGGGGCGCTGGTAAGGCCGAATGGGAGCACGATAAACTGAAAGTGCTCGTGGCCTACCGTGAACCGCAGGTAACGCTGGTGAGCCGGCAGGACGGGGATGTGGAAATACGCATCCTGCAAGTCCAACGCTACCATCCAGTCTAGCGGGTCTAGAGCAGCCAAGACCTGAGCCAAAGTCAACATCTTGAACTTCTCCTTCCGGAGGAAGCCGTTGACGTTCCGTAGATCCAAGATAGGACGTAGGCCCCCTTTGTCCTTCTTGGGTACCAGAAAGTAGTGGGAATAGCAACCACATCCTACTTCTGGCCCAGGAACGCACTCGATGGCCCCCTTGGCCAAGAGGGCCGTAACTTCCTCCTGCAGAAGTGTCAAGTGGTCCCCCGACACACGGTGGTTCTGCGGTGGCATGGCTGGAGGAGTGGTCTCGAAGGGGAGGGAGTAGCCCCTTCGGACGAGCTGCAGCACCCACCTGTCCGATGTTATCGTGCGCCAGTGGGAGAGGTGATGGCGAACCCTGCCGCCCACCGGCGTCACATGGGCCTGAAAGCACGGACTAGGAGGATTCAGAGGCGGATGCGGCGGGGGGAGGTGTGGTCTGACCTCGCCGCTGTCCCCGACCGCCACCACGGCGGTTCCCACGGCCGCCGCCGCGTTGAGAAGTCTGTTGCGGCGCGTGGCTGGCAGCACGTGTGGGACCGCCCCTTCCGTGGCCACGAAAGGAGCGAAACGAACCCGTTTGCTGGCACTGGGTCGAGAGACCCAAGGACTTGGCCGTGACCCTGGAGTCCTTGAAGCGTTCCAGCGCGTGGTCCGCTTTGTCGCCAAACAGGCGACTGCCATCAAACGGCATGTCCATCAATGCAGACTGGACATCTGCCGAGAAATTGGCGGATCTCAGCCAGGCGTGGCGACGAATCGCCACCGTCGTGGACATCGCCCTGCCCAGTGAGTCGGTCGTATCAAGACCACACCGTATGGAGTATCTTGCTGCGTCTCGGCCTTCAATCATAGCCTTGCCGAGCTTAGCCCATACCTCCTGCGGGCATTCAGGCAGCAGTTCCGTGACCGTATCCCACAGAGTGGGTGTAGCGGCCTAAGAGGCACGCGGTGTTGCAAGACCGCAGTCCCAGACTCAGGGACGAAAAGACCTTCTTACCATACTGGTCGTACCTCTTAGATTCCCGGTCGGGCGGGGCCGACGGGAATGCGGTCTGGGAAGTCGAGGCCTGGATCACCAGGCTCTCAGGGGTGGGATGGGTGGACAAGAACTTTGGGTCATCCGTACACGGACGGTGGCGTCTGGCCACGTTCCTATCAACAGTCGAACCTGAAGCGGGCCTGGACCACGTGCCCAAAAGAACGTCAGTTAAGGCCTCATTGAACGGCAGCAGTGGCTCCTGTGGGCATGACTGCGGTTTGAGTACCTCAGTGAGGATGTTAGTCCTCACGGCCGCGACGGGGAGCTGAAGGTGTAAGGCCTTGGCAGCCCTCATCAGCACCACTGAATAAGCTGCCCCCTCCTCCGTAGCCACGGTAGGAGGCGAGACAAAGCCAGGGTTGGGGGAGTCATCCAGACCACTGGCGTCACCCAAGTCACCTGTCCAGTCCACATCGTACTGACACTCGCGGGTCAGAGAGTCCTCAGACCCCTCCCACTCCTCTCCGTAATCTACATCCTCACCATATTCGGAGTCAACAATGTAGACCGGCTCCCCGGGGTCAACAGGCCCCATCGGCGTCGGACTCGGCGTCGGGCGACGCCGGTTCGGCGTCGGGCGACGCCGGTTCGACTCCGCAGCCGGAGTCGGAGAGGGAATGGGGCCGGCGCCGCGCGGGGGCGGCGCCGTGGGTTGCCCCGATGGAATCGGTGCCGGAGAGGCCGGTTGACCAGCCGGCGTCGACCCTGAAGGTCCCTGCGGTGCCGGGGCCGGAGCTGTCGGCGACGTCGGGGCCGGAGCACCCGACGGCGTCGAGGCAGGAGCACCCGAACCGCTAGGACCCCCGGACGGGACCACCGGGCCCGCAGGCGCCGTAGGCCCCGTCGGAGGAGACAGTGCCCTCATGGCCATGAGGAACGCCTCTATCTCCTCGGGCGACGCGCCCTGCCCAGGGACCGCAGGGTATGGAGCAGGCCGCGTCGGCGACTCACGCGGAGCCGCGGGGGTGGGGCCACCCGAACCCCCGGCCGCATCGCGCGAGCGTCGGGGGGAGTCGGGTGTAGGATGACGACGCCCCGACTTCTTGTGCTTCCTACCTGAGGAACCAGAGGAATGGTGACGACTCCAGGAGCGCTCGTGACGGCTCCGCGACCGCTCCCTCGAGCGCTCCCTAGACCTCCGTCCGGACCGGGACCGCTCTCGACGCGGGGCCGACACCCGGAGCTCGAGTAGCTTGCGGGACCGCTCCCGTCTAGCTTTATTCGTCAAGGCCCGGCAATCGACGCAGGCGTCCACGTCGTTGTCCGGGCCCAGGCACCGGAGGCAGAGGCGGTGATGGTCCGTGACCGACATCGTGCGGTCACAGCCGTCACAATTCTTAAAACCGGGCATCCTACCGGCACCTTAAGAGTAACAGGTAAAGATTCAAAAACTTTGGTCAAAGACCGGAGTACTGCTCTTCGGATCCGCGCTAACTGGCGCGGAAAAAAGAAGAACTGACGTCAGCGCGCGGAGGCGGCGTCTATATACTCCAGCGACGTCATCACGGCGCACGACGCCGACGACGGACGCGGAGCCGCAGGAGACGCCTACCGACGCGCAGGGGTACTGCTACGCAAAAGTTTCCGGATCCAGACTGACGCCTGGGGATATTCTAAGGTAAGGAATCTAATACTAACCTGTTTCTTTCAGATAGGGAACGCCAGGAATGAACAGTGGAACAACGCCATGTCCATATCGGGGGTAAGGCTGGGGTCCGCGCCTGTTGGGAGGCACAACGGGCGCCGGTGGCATCGTCACTAGAATAGACGCCAGGGAAGGTACCGTGAGGTCGACCAGCACCGATCCGGATTCAGGCCTGGATCCATGGGGCCCGGCAGGGCCAAAGCTGCCGGCATCACGGGCCTAGGGCCTGCAGTCGAGTCCGTGGGGCCCAAAAGCATGCGATTGAAAAATGCAGCGATTCGCAAAACTGACAAAGCTGGGCAGGGTTTTTTACGGCTCCGGGAAAGGGAGGGAAGCACGGAGCCTGTCGCAGATGCGGGCTCCGAAGAAGGAGCCGGAAAGCGATGACGCACGAGTCTCGCGTCAGCCGACTGATAGGGAGAAGGCAAAGAGCAGCGGTGCTTCTTCGCCTTCTTCTTGTGCTTCCACTTCCCCGAGGAGTGCGAAGACTTTGATGACGAGTGGTGATGGCTCCGCGACCGGACATGTGACCTTACCCTCGAGCGTCGCGGAGTGGACTGTAAGGCCTCCAGAAGCTTTCAGGACCGACTTTGGGTTCAGGGCCCCGGCAGTCAGCGCACAACTTCAGGTTGTGGTCGCGCTCTAAGCACCAAAGGCATAGGAGGTGTGTATCGGTTACCAACATCAACTTGTGACAGGAGTCACAGGGTTTGAAGCCAGATCGATGGATGGACATCCCTCTTGCACCAGGAGTCGACAGACTCAAAAAAGATGTCAACAAAAAGTCAAAAAAAGAGTTAGTCAAAAAGTAACTAAGAGCACGCTCTCTCCGGATCTGCGCTGGCTGGCGCGGAAAAGGAAGAACTGTCAGCTCGTAGGGGCGGTGTCTAAGTAGACACCGCAAGGCCATCCCGGCGACAACAACGCCGACGACAAAGTTGACCGACGCAATCTACTGACACACAAGGCTACTGCTATGAAAACATTTTCCGGATCCAGTCTGACGCCTTGGGGTAATTCTAAGGTAAGTAATCTATAACTAATAGTCTCTTTCAGATAGCAAATACAAACCTGTAATGATTCCAATTCCATTCACTGTTGCATTTCCATGTAAAGTTTAGCATTTGAAGCACAAGTTACTTACCTTCAGTAACGATATATCTGCAAGAAATATTAGTACTGATAGACTCCTTACCTTAGAATTACCCCCAGGAATCAGATGGATCCAAAACGTTTTTGTCAGTAGTAGCCCTGCGTGTCGGTAGGCGTCATGCGGCTCCGAGTGCGTCGTTGCCGCCGGGATGAGGTCGCTGGAGCTACTTCGACGCGCCCACGCGTGCTGATGTCAGTTCTGTACACGACTTCCCACGCCAGGAACACAGAGCCATGCAAGAAACTAACCACTGGTGCCATGAAACTAGGGCCCTGAAAGGGATGACCTTAACCCTAGAAATCAGTTCGCAGAACGGGGAGGATGGGTGGGGCGGTAAGGAATCTATCACTACTAATGTTTCTTACAGATATATCGTTACCGAAGGTAAGTAACTTGTGCATCTGAAAGAAATACGTAGTGATAGATTCCTTACCTTAGAATAGATACCCCAGCAATACCAACCCTGTGGTGAGTCTGCAAACCAAGATCACACCAGAAAGTCCAGGAAGACAGAACGGCCAAAGAATCCGTCTCTCTGGACTTGGCTGTCCAGACAGCAATGCTTAGTAAACGTGTGCAGCAAGGCCCACGTAGCTGCCTGACATATGTCATGCAAGGGGACTCCCTGTCCCAAAGCAGTAGTGGCTGCCGTCACCCTAGTAGAATGGGTGCGCAGCCCCACTGGAGGCTCCTTTTTAGCCAAAGAATAACAAGCCTTAATGCACAGAACGACCCATCGAGAGATGGTCCACTTGTGCACGGCCCGACATTTCTTGGCGCCCACGTAGCCAACAAAGAGCTAGTCATCCACCCGGAACTGTTGTGTGTGGTTGAGGTACATGAAGGAGGGCACAGTTTTGGGTCCAGACGGTTGAGCCTCTCTTCCTCTTTATAGGGATGGGGAGGCGGAAAGAAGGTGGGAAAAGTGATAGTCTGCCCGATGTGAAAGGAAGTGACCACCTTTGGCAGAAAAGATGGACGAGTCCTTGGAACAACTTTGTCTGGATGGACAGAGAGAAAAGGAGGTTTAGAGGACAGGGCCTGGAGCTCACTCACTCTTCTGGCAGAGGTGATGGCAACCAGGAAAGCAGTCTTCAAAATGAGAAGATGAAGAGGGCAGCTGTGAAGTGGCTCAAAGGGAGAACACATCAGATAGGTCAGAACCAGGTTCAAGGCCCACTGAGGCATTAAAAGGGGGGAAAAGATGAGTAATGCCTTTTAAGAATCTATTTGCAACAGGGGACTTGAAAAGGGAAGGCTAACCTAAAAGCCATAAAAAGGCTGAAAGGGCCAAGAGATAGCCCTCGACAGTGCCCCGAGCAGAGCCCTGCTGGGCCAGAGTAAGGAGAAATAGAAGGATCTCTGAAAGTCTGGAGCCACAAGAATAACTTGGGTCCGGTTGCAATTGATCTTCAGCACTCTGGGTAGAAGTGGTATAAGCGGAAAAGTGTATAATAGACCGCAACCCCACTCGCGATGAAAAGAGTCGCTTAGCGAGGCCCGCCTTGGAAATTCCAACGCACAGAACTGATGACATTGTGCGTTCTCTTCGGTGACGAATAGATCTAACCAAGGCTCTCCCCACTGCTGAAAGAGAGCTTGCGCCACGTCTGAGTTCAGACGCCATTCGTGATCCATCATGCAACGGCGGCTGAGTTCGTCCGCCCTGGCGTTCAGAGAACGTGCCAGGTTTAACCACCAGGGAAATGCCCAGATGTTCCAGCCATGTCCAGAGGCGCAGTCTCCTGATGTACGAGTTACTTAACTTTGGTAACAATCTATCTGGTAGAGACGATTCTAGTCGCAGATTCCTTCATGTAGAATTATCCCCAGGCGTGAGACTGGATCCGAAAAAAAATATTTTTGCCACTGCATCCCTGCGCGCCGGGGGTACGGCACCACGCGACTCCGCTCCTGCGTCGTCTGCACATGTGACATCAGCGAGGCCACGGAGAACAGAGGCCGGAAGGCGATCACATCTCCCCAGCGCATAACAGAGCTATATAACAGCTACCACTGCCACACATAGGGCATGTTACGTCCCAAAACAGGGGAACCTCTTGGGAAGAACGTCCGCAGCAGAGGTCAACAGAAAATACCTGTGGAAAAACCCGCAGAAGGCTTGTCAAGCAGCCAAAGAGAAAAAACAGCAGGCCTAGTCTCAGGGCCATCATGTGAAGAAGAAGAGCAGTGAAGAAGAAGAGCCGGCCAGCAGCCAACAGAACCACAGTCCTAACAAGGAGGACTCGAGTGGCCACGAAGCACTCAGAACACACAACTGGGGCGATCCGCCCCGACGGAAGAATACCTTCAGGAACCAGATCAACTCACATGTCACTGAGGGGGAGAAGAAGGAGGAGGACGAAGCCCCGCCAAGAACCTCTGAATGGCCGAGTCTGTAGGGCGTGGAACAAAAGAGCACCATTGAAAGGAAGGTCCACCAGCCGTTCCCAAACATTCTCCGGGAACAAACTGTCCCGAAACCAGGCATGGCGACAAAAGGGCAACCGAAGAAGCCGTGGTACGACCCAGCACCTCCGAGATGTCCAGAGCGGAGCAAAGAATAAACGCCGCCAGCTGATGGCCATCCAACACATGAGAGAAACAAGTCCTGTGCACACGCTTATGTGGTAATCGGTCCTGTTGTCACGACTCAACAATTAGAAACAAAGTTTATGAGGAGGAAATGAAGGTCAAACACCAGGTTCCACTACCTGGAGTCAGAACGCTCTATGTCCGCTATGACTAGTGCGCTTTTCCTTCTTTCAGGTCCCTGTATTGAATCTGGGACGCACCCGTCGGGATTCTTCACTCTTGCCACATCGAGCAGGGCAGAAATTTTGAATTATCCCCATCGGTGCTCACACGCGGCCAGTGGTGAAGGTTGAACCGCCACCGCGCCACAGACTACCTTTCAAGCATTAACAGCCCTGATGAGTCACATCTCCTTCACGGTGTGACGAAATACGTGTCGGCTGGCTACTATCCATATGTACTGATCCAGATTGGCCCATAAATCTTCTTCACATACGAAAAACCTGGTGTTTGACCTTCATTTCATCCTCATACACTTTGTTTCTAATTGTTGAGTCTGGACAACAGGGATTACCACATAAGCGTGTGCATAGGACTTGTTTCTCTTCTGTTTGGTATAGACCTTCCTACACCAGTGCAGGGGTTGTTTGCTGTCTGGGTTTGTTCTCCCCTGACCTGTTTGCACCGCGTGATTGCTATACCAATAGACATACTCCGTGATCACACAGCCTTTAACGCCAAATCTTCCTGTCCTCTCAATCCAAAACCCAATCTCTCTGTTAAAACGGCCATCCAACACATGGTGCCTCAAATCAACACAGGCACCCTTCTGAGAAGCGGCAGAGATAAGGGACTCCGCCGAGTCCCACAAGCAAGAGGTGGGCCTAGCCAAAACACACAGCGTGTTAAGGGCCCGCAGAGCCGCACTGGTTGAGGCATACATATTGCGCCCCCAGGAGTCCAGTCAGCGTGCCTCCCGTGACAGTGGAGACAACAGCGGCGGCAGGGGGGAAAGGCTTTCTGCAAAAGTGGGACTCTGGTAGAGGGGTGGAGGGAAAGACACACCAGATCACGCGGCGCCGGATGGTGGCGGTGCAGAAGGTGTTGGTGCACCAGGTACCCCGTGGCGGGATGGCCCCAATTCCCCAAAAGAGAAGAATGGAGTGAACCCTCGAAGGGAAGCAGCAGCTCCCTACCACCAGAGCCCTGATGAAGAACCTCCAGAAGATGATCCGCGGGAAAATGGGTAGCTGGATCACCCATGCGCAAAATTCCCCACAGCCGTGGAGACAGCGCTAGCGAAGGCCGCACCCGCCTCTGTAGGGCCCCGCGAAGGGGAAAGCAGCTCCTCGTTAGGCGACGGCTGCAAGCTAAGGCGGCCATCCCCCAAGCCAACCGGAGGAAGGGCCAGGACCAGAAAGAAGGAAGAGGGGATCAAGGAGTGGGGGACTTGCGGCTCCTCCGGCAAAGACCGCGGCCGCCGAGACGGCGTGGAGCCGCCCTTAGACGACGCCGGAGAAAGAGCCATGACGCGGCGGCCCGTCTCCAGTGAGGATGAAACCAGCAAGCGCCGAACCTCTGGAGAGGAGGAGGCGTCCGAAGGCGAGTCAAGGACGTGAGGTCGGCCTGGCGCCGTAGAGTCCACAATCTGAGGCAGGACATCGTCGTCCAGTGCCGGGGGAGACGCCGGGGTGGCCTCCGTCACAGCGCAGGGCGCAGGCCGCAGCCGGGGCGGTGAAGGCTTGGCGCCGGAAAGGCGCCGACCTGACCTCCGACGAGGCAGTCCCCTGTGTGGAGGGACGAGAAGGACCCGGGGAAGGACAAGGAGTCCCCCGCTAGCCTCGACCCGTGACGGGACGAGAGGGGCCCTCCTCCGCCCCCTGTGGCGCCACCAGGGCCAGCAGCCGCTGACGCCGAAGCGGCTTCACCTCGGCCACAGACAAGATCGTCGCCTGTCCAGAGGACCGAGAGGGGCTCGAGATGCATCCCGCGACACCACATGACCTCCCGCGGGAGTTTGCGGCGAAGCAGAGGCACCGTAGTCCGAAGGAGGGACTCCCGAAGGCCACACCCAAACGGCACCACATACGCTGAACTTGGGCCCGAGCCAGTCGGCGCCGGGGCCGGAGCCCGAGCCGCCCGTCGATGCCACGGAGGGCCCCGCACACTGCAAGGGTTCTGCTGACATCCCAGGAGGGGAAGGAGGAGGAGGAGAAGCCAGCAAGGCCTGCAAAGCCGCTGCATACGTCTCCATCTGGGCTCTAGTCGCCCTCACACCGGGAAACGGCGGATAAGGGGACAGCACGCAGGGCCGCACCACCCGCGGAGAGCCCGTGCACCCAACAGGACGGGAACCGAGCCTCGGGGAAAAATGACAAGGAAGTAGCGGGTTCAAGAACTCTCCGCAGAGGCCGGGTGGGGTGATGACGCCGACCTGGACATGCGAGCTGAGAGAAGTTTCATCCGGCGCTCCCGCAGGAACTTTGGTTTCATCTGCTGGCACGCCTCACAATCAGTGGAGTCGTGGTGTTCCCCCAAACACCACATGCAGGTGGGGTGAGGATCTGTCGCCAACATCAGGCATCCACAACACGAGCACGTCTTAAAGCCCGAAGGCATTCCACACTGTCCCCACACACACACACGCGATGGCGTAAAGGCAAAGGCCTAAACAGGCCCAGAGCACGATCCGGATCCGCATTGCACGCAGAAAAGTAAAACACTGACGAAGGCGCGCCAGGGTGGGACATATCTGACCTCGCTGACGTCACGTGCGCGGAGGATGCAGGGGCGGAGTCGCGTGGTGCCGTCCCCACGGCGCGCAGGGATGCTGTGGCAAAAATATTTTTTTCCGGATCCAGCCTCACGCCTGGGGATAATTCTATGAGAAGGAATCTGCGACTAGTAGTCTCTATCAGATATGGGGTCGACAACCCCACCCTGCCCTGTTTTTTGCAGTACCACATGGTGGTGGTGTTGTCCATGAACACCTGCACTACACATCCCCGGACAGTGGGAAGGAATGCTTTCAGCGCAAGTCGGATCGCCCGAAGCTCCACAAGGTTGATATGGAGCCAGGACTCCGCCGGAGACCAGAGGCCTCTGATCTCCACCTCTCCCATGTGGCCGCCTCATCCCAGAAGGGACGCGACTGTCACAACTGTGTGTTAGGGTTGGGAAAGGGAGAGAGGTCTGCCATTGACCCAATCGCGATACGTGAGCCACCACTGCAAGTGTCGTGCAGTGCCCTCCGAGAGCTGGACGTGATCGGACAGGTTGCCCTGATGCTGTGCCCACTGGAACTTCAGGTCCCACTGCAGAGCCCGCATATGCCACCTGGCATAACCCACTAGCAGGATGCAGGAGGCCTCAGGCCCAGGAGCCGGAGCTTCATCCTGACTGAAACCCGGAATAGAGGCTGAAAGATGGGAATCATAGCCTGAATATCCCGGACTCGCTGCTCGGAAGGATAAACCCAAACCTCGCAGAGTCCAGAACTGCTCCGATGAAGAGGAGCTTCCGAGAGGCAATCAGGTGCGACTTCGGCCATGCTGATGGAAAACCCCAGCAAATGCAGGAGGTCGGCCGTAGTCTGGAGGTGGGAGACGACTGCCTGGGGCGAGCCCGCCTTCAACAACCAGTCGTCGAGATAGGGGAAAACTGAACCCCCTGATCTGCGCAGATGAGCTGCGACCACCGCCATCACGATCGTGAACACCCGATTGGTGCTGGTAAGGCCTAAAGGGAGCACAGTGAACTGAAAATGCTTGTGGCCTACTGTAAACTGGAGGTAACGCCGGGGGGCCGGCAGGACGGGGATATGAAAATAAGCGTCCTGCAAGTCCAACGCTACCATCCTGACTTGCTTGACCAGGGCAGACAAGACCTGAGCAAGTGTGAGCATCTTGAACCTCTCCTCCCGATGGAAGAGATTGACGTTCCGAAGGTCTAAGATAGGACGCAGGCCCTTGTCCTTATTTGGAACCAGAAAGTAGTGGGAGTAACAACCGCGACCTACTTCTGGCGTCGGAACGCACTCAATGGCCCCCTTGGCCAAGAGGGCCGCAACTTCCTGCTGGAGAAGTGGCAAGTGATCCCCGACATGCGGTGGTACTGAGATGGCATGGCTGGAGGGGTGGTTTCGAAGGGGAGGGAGTAGGCCCTTCTGAAAATTTGCAACACCCACTTGTCCGAAGTGATGTTGCGCCAGTGGGGGAGATGATGGCGATTTTTGCCGCCCACTGGCGTTTGATGGGCCTGAAATTCCGAACTAGGAAAGTTTTGCAGTCGATGCCGCGGGGGTGGAGGTGGACTGACCCGCCTGCTTAACGGTTCCCACGTCTGCGGCAGCGCTGATGTTGTTGCGGGGCCTGTGGCTCTGTGAACGTGGTGGGGCACCCCTTCTGTGGTGAACTTAAATGCGTCTCTCCCAGCTGCAATAGGCTGGGAGAGCACAGTCTGGGCCTCCTCCGGACAGTTAAGCAGCACCTGTGCAACCGTATCCCACACAGAGTGGGAATAACGGCCCAAGAGGCATGCAGTGTTCACCGACCGCTGCCCTAAGCTGGCAGATGAAAACAGTTTCTTGCCAAGCTGCTCCAGCTTCTTTGATTCCCTATCTGGAGGGGCGGAAGGGAACGCGCTCTGGGAGGTAGAGGCATGGACAACCAAGCACTCAGGGGTGGGGTGCTGGGAGAGAAAGAGGGGGTCGCCCTGAGCTGGGAGCGATGGCATCGGGCCACGTTCCTATCCACAGCCCTGTGTTGGGCCTGGACCAGGTGCCCAAAACAACGTCAGACAGTGCTTCATTAAAGGGCAGCAAGGGCTTCGAAGAGGTTGACGCCGGCTGGTGCGCTTCTGTCAGGAGGTTAGTCCTGACGGCCACTGTAGGGAGTTCGAGGTGCCAGGCCTTGGCTGCCCCACGCAACACCACTGCGAAACTGGCTCCCCCCTCCGTAGCCATGGTAGGAGGAGACAGAATGCCAAGGTCAGGTGAGGTGTCAAGACCACTAGCATCCCCCAAATCCTCTGCCCAGTCCGGATCATAAGCACACTCTTGTGCGAGAGGGTCCTTAGACCCCTCCCAGTCCTCCCCTTCCTCTGAAGTCTGTGGAATAGGCTGAAAATAAGGAGGACACACATATGGCAAAAAGGGCCCCGATCCGGCACCGTGTTGGGGCTGAACCTGGGGACGACGTCGGTGGAGGTGTGATTAGGTCAAGAGGCGTCGACCGGGGTCCGATCCCGGATCCCATGGGGTCCTGCGGCGCAGGAGCTGGAGCCGCCGGCGATGGAAGGGCAGGACCCACAGTCGGGCCCGCGGGGCCATTAGGCGCACCGGCAAGGCCAGACGCCCCAAAGAGCCGGGCCATGGCAGCAAGAAGCTCTTGCACCTGTGCAGGTGTCGCTGACGGACCCGGGTAGGCCGGCGGCGACGTCGCAGGCTCCCCCCGGAGCCGCGGGGTTTGCACCACCCGCACCCTCAGCCACGAGGGGAAGTCGAGGAGCAACAACGCTTCTTCGACTTCTTTTTGCAATGCTTCGACTTACCTGACCCCGAGTGTAAAGACTTAGATCCAGAAGAATGATGGTGACGGTTCCGCGACCGGTCCATCCGACCTGCCACGGGACCCGGACCTTGAACGGCGTGGAGCCGACTGCCGGACTTCCAGCAACTTTCAGGACCGCTCCCGCAAAGTCTTCGGCGCCATGGCCTGGCAGTCGGGGCACGACTTAGAGTCGTGGTCGCGCCCCAGGCAGTAGAGACACATGCGGTGTGGGTCCGTCACTGACATCATGCGGTGACAGTCCTCACAGTTCTTGAAGCCGGGCATCCCTACGACACCAGGAGTCGATCGACTCGAGAAATGAGACAAAAGGCCTTGAAAAAACCTCAGTCGAAAAGTGACACTAGCTCTTCCCGGATCTGCGCTTGCTAGCGCGGAAAAACAAAGAACTGACGTCAGAGTGAGTGGCGCGTCTAAGTAGCTCCAGTGACGTCATTCGACGCGCAGGGTAACTGCTGACAAATATTTTCCGGATCCAGTCTGGCATCTGGGGATAATTCTAAGGAAAGAAATCTATCACTACCTGATTCTTTCAGATAGTATATTCTACTTGCCTGTGCCAAGTCCTTGTTGGTTCTAGAAATAAATCTAAGTTTTCCTTTTTTATACTTACCTAATTGGTCTGGATTCTGTCTCTGAGTGTGTGCCATCAGTTCTTGCTTGAGTGGATACAATAAATGCTTAACACACCCTCCTGATAAGACTAATTGCTCGATGACCCTACCATAAAGAGAGCTCTGCCATACCTCTGGGGATCCACTGGACTCTGTGCACACTTTACCATACTTTGGTATAGTATAGTATAGTATATACAGAGCAAGCTTCCTACAGAATGTTGCAGTTTTTAGGGAAAGAGGACTGGCACTGGGGCTCATAAGGGTATTTCCATTATAGTCATAAGCGCTGATAAGGTCCAGGCTCATGTGCGTGGACCCCAGAGCAATTGTCAAACATATATATCTTCTTACATGTAGATTTTCGCCTTTCTTTAGACACTTGAGACACTTGAGACAGATTTTGCAGCCTATTCATTCAGAGTAAGTCTGCCTGAGCTTTTTGGACACCTGGCTGATGCGTTGCTGTGATCGTAAGGCCTCTGGCTGGAAGCCACTTCCAGATTGCCTGGGACTCGTGTGACAGGGGTCTGGACCTTGTCCATCTCTGCTTGTTGTGGTAGTACATGGTTGTGGTGTTGTCCGTCTGAACAAGCAGGAAATGGGATGTGAACAACACAAAAACTGTTATCAGCGCTAGATTGACTGCGCATAGTTCGAGGAGATTGATATGGTATGTTGATTCCCTCTCCAACCATCTTCCCTGGGTTTGGAGGTGATCCCCATCCCAGCAGTGAGGAATCCATGACTATTACTTGAGGCGGGATCTCCTGATGAAATGGAGTACCTTGGAAGAGATTAGTTGGAGAGCACCACCATTTGAGGGACAGCTTCGCATGGAGGGATAATTGTATCCTGACTTCCCAACTGCCTGTCAGTTGGTCTTTGAGATCTTTCTGTAGAGGTCTCATGTGGAGACCGGCATTCGGTGTAAGAAAGATGCAGGAAGCCATTGATCCAAGAAGGGAGGATACCATTCTCACTGTTCGATTGGAAGCTTTCACAAGAGCCAGACATTTATGGAACATCTCTCCTCCCAAGGACACACATTTGCCCTTGTAGTGTCGATGGAGGCTCCCATATAATGTAAAGTTGGAACTGGGACAGAGATGGACTTGCTGTAGTAGATCTGAAGGCCTAATCTCTGTAGGAGATCGCTAGCCCATTTGTTATGAAGCGGAGCTTCCTGAGATGTATACACCTTGATTAGCCAATCTTCTAGGTATGGGTAGATGAACTTACAACACCAATAATCCCCAAATTCTTGAAGGACCTCAAAACCTGATTGTCGACTAAACACAGTTAACTACCAGTAGCTGCGCAAGCCCTCTCTTCCCCCTCTTGAGACCCTTTCGGGTGAGTAGTGCGCTTTACCAACACGCTGATTGATTGAACTTGGGCAATGTCCTGGGTGCTGACTTCAGACCAAATGGGAGGACTTGGTATTGATAATGGTCCTGCCCTACTATGAACCTCAAGAACATTTGATGTTATCTTGCAATTGGTATGGTGTAGGTTGATGGAACAGAGCCAACCCCTCTGGTGTAATTTGGAGTAAATTTGTTGTAATGCCAGGATGTGGAACTTTTCTCGCTGAATCCACTAGTTGGCTATTTTGAGGTCGAGAATGGGTCTGAATTCGTTCTTGTCTTTCTTCTTGATGTGAAAGTATGTGGAATAAATGCCTGTTGCTCGTTGTTGGTGAGGGACTGGGTCCACTGCCAACTTTTGTAAAAGGATATTGACCTCAGCTTGTAACAGTGGGAGTTGGTAACTGAATTGCATTGGATGTATGGACGGTGGAGGACTGATGAACCACAGACATAAACCATTGTGAACAAAATTCAGCACCCAGCCATCTTTCATTATGTTTTGCCAATCTGCCAGGTAAGATCGTATGCTTCCTCCCACCGGAGTGGGAAACGGAATGGGGGTGTAGTAGTAATTCATAGCTTCAATCCGGACGGCTGTTTACCTCCTTGAGCAGTTTGTTTGGTAGACATCCCTCTAGGGTGACTTTTTTGGTATGATTGATAGGGACGTTGGGGCTGTTGCTGTGCACCGCTGTGCTGGTGGCCCTGATGCCATTGAGAAGTTTGATGCATCTGGGAATAGAAGCAGTGTTGATATGGCCAGAAAGATTTCCTCAGTTCCCTGGGTCTTTCTAAGCCGACTGCCTTGAGAGTGTCTATTTCTGTCTTCATCTGTGCCATTTCCTCGTCGGCATGAGACCCAGATAGAGTGGTTCCAGAGATTCAAAATTCTTTGCTGTGACTCTGGCTTGAGGGATGTTAGGAGTGTCTTCGAAGAGAGACGCGGTGGCAGCACTCATGACCTGCTAATAAGGAAGAGTGCTGCAGCACTAATGACCTGATTTAAGACCATAAATCACTCATTCAGGATTCCAATGAAGTCTTCCCTCTTATCTCTATGGAGATGTTAAACAATCTGGTTCATGGATTCCCACAGTGCTCGGTCAGGTAGGACAGTAGCGCTGGGTGCCTTAATGGAGGTTGTTGCTGAGCTGCACATCTTTCTACTTACCAAGTCCCGGTTTCGACTCTCCTTATCAAGAGGAACCATAGAAGTGGGAGCAGTGGCATGTTATTTCTTTGCCACCACGATGATTATAGAGTCTGGTGTAGGATTTGTGCGGAGGAAAGTTGGATTGTGCTCTAAAGGGTGGTAGTTTTTGAGGAGTCTGGATGGTGCAGTCTTAACCAAGGCAGGTTTTTGAAAGCGATCCATAGCCGGTTCAAGTAAACCGTGTACTAGAGGCAGCAAGACTCTAGATGCTGATCTCTGTTGCAGAGTCTCACAAATGACCGGATCATCGCTGTTGGAGTCGACATAGGTATATTGAGTTTTGTTGCTCCTCTCACAAGAACTTCTTGGAATGTGGTGACATCATCTACCGGTAAAATACGTGGGGGTGGAGACTCAGACAGTGTTGGAGAATAAGGTCCAGTGGAAGTGGAGGATCTTGCCTGAAGGCATAAGTGATGTTGATGTCAATGAGGATGGGAGAGCCTAGTAGAAGTAGAAGTGCGCCGTGAACCATGACGATGGTGCCTAGAATGATGGCACGATATGTAACGCAATATTCTTGAAGTGTCTGGCGCCTGTGGTGGAGCCAACAGTGAAGGTGGACCTGCTTGTCGACGGTGAGCGCCGATGGCTTTGATGTACGCCTTGATGTCAATCTTCGCCGTTGCTTCGACTGCGACCTCGATGCCAAGCGCGTTCTGTGGGTCGATGGAGCCATGGATGACGTCCACAGACCTGTCCTTGATGCTGATCTTTGGCGCTTGCTCGACGTCGTACCTTGGATAGACAGCGAAAAGGTCAGCGCAATACATCTCCTCGATGTTGACCAGGACCGATGTCGTTTTTGTGCCGTTTTCTTCTTGATACGCCCTCTAGAGGCAGATGACAGAGGCCTGGTAGAGGCTTGACCCTCTCCATGCCCAGAGGTCCCACCTTCAGATTCTGTCTGTAGTCTTATTCACTCCTCTGGTCTGTGACTCCAAAGAGTCACAGACAACTTTCACAACATTCGCCTACTTGTGGGTGCAGGAGAGAAGGAAGGAAGGCGTGGAGTCTGCTTCCACAAAAATGTTTTGTTTTTTTTTAAAAGAGTGTTTGCAGGCATTTGGTGTAAGAGCCCCACCTCACAGCCCTAGGGGGGAGTGGCTCCCACATCAGCAACCTAACCCTAGGACCAGGTAACCAGGTACCTGAAACGAGGGAAGGTTGCCTCACCTGCATGTTGGCCATTCGCCACCCACCAGGGTACAAGGTTAAACCCTCGATTGTGGAAAGTCCCTTGCCTACACAGCAGCCCCAAGCAATCATGGCTGGCTGGTGCCCCTGGCCTGGGGAGGTGCATCTTGATTATTTATTTACTTATGAATGTGTCTGTTTCCAAGCAAAACATCACCAGAGACGGTGGTGTGACAGATTTTGCACACACCACTGCATGATAAAAGTCACACAGAGGTAATTTGATAGGAGTAATTTTGCAAATCCCTCTTATAACTTGGCTCTTACTCAATATTACATATTTATTGATATATATCAATTCACTTTATTACACTTCATATGTTTTTAATTTGATTTTACATTAAAAACTTCTCATGGGAAACTTAAAAAAATGACTCCAGTGTATTTTGTTTAGTGTTGATTGAAAACTGGCTGAAAAAAAGTAATTTGCATTGAACATCATTGTACTGGTATGCTAGCTTTAGCTCAATTCGAAATTTGCACCATCTGTCAGACAAAATGCTGTGACTGACTATTATACACTGGAGAAAATGGTCTCTGAAAGCAGTTAGGATTTTAAGAACTTTAGTAGGGGCAAACAGGCTTCTAATTTTTCACAGTAAAAGATGTAGCTACTGCATATACGTTTGGATCTGCTCTTCTAAGTTTCAAGCTTAATTTTTTTTATTTGATAACATCAGGTTTCATATCCTGTTAAAGCTAATATTTTTGGCCTTATTGAGCTTTGTGTTGTACACTGTTAGATTATTTAATTGATTATACGTTTCTCTCGCATTTTCCTTTGTAAAAAAAAGAAAAAGGGGAAAAATGTGTATGTGACAGTCACACAATAAAAATTAGAACTGGTAAATTTAGTTCAACATTAAACAGAAAGCACTGTAAAGAATATATTTAATTTTCACCTGGGAGTTCGAAGTCAGTCCACTTTTGTGGTGATCCACTGAAAACGTGCCTATCTTGTAGGAAATCTCTGGTGCTGGAGATCAGCAACTCATCACAGCCATCTTCTGTGTTACACTGAGGGTCAAATTTGACTGAAAGGTAGATAGCACCAGGTATATGGACTTTATCCTAAACAAAATAAAACCATGATATTAGAATATTATGCACAGTTTTCAATGTGTCCTACAGGGATAGCAAGAGCATTCTACTCAATTCTTATTTTGGCGTTTGAATATTTAACCCCTCAAATACTGATGCTTCCTAGCCAACCGACCCCATACTTTTAAACCCTCCACCTCACCCTCACTCAAGAGCTGAGCCCTTTTTCGATTCTTGGGGTTTGTTTAATCTTTCATAACTTCTTTTCCCACAAAAGTAATCCAGGCCAAATTTGTATGCTTTTTCCCCCACATGTTGAAAGTTCAAAAGAAAGCACATATTTGGATGAACTGAGGAGATTAAAAAAAATGAATACAATTTCCTACATTTTGGCTATGTGCTGTGCAAAAAAGTATGAACTAATTTTCCTAGGAAAGGGATCAACCAAAAGGTTGCTATGTTAAGATCTCCCCTTTCCCCGATTTCATACAAAGACACAAACCATTTTTTTTACCAGTTTTTACTAAAGGGTTACCACATTTTTACTATCTTTGTTGTGGCTACCTAACTTGCAGCTTATGGTGCAAACAGGTGTGATACTCTGAAAAGCTACACATTTTGAAAAGGAGACAGTTTTGAATTCAGGAAGAGTCGTCTGCGTAGATTGTTTAAGATTTTCACAAAGACACTAATGGTTGCAATCAACAACTGATAAAAATAAGTAGAAAAAGGTGATAATGTATTCATCTCTAAGTTTTTGCCCTTATGGGCCGTTGACACAAGTAATATACAGTTAGATCTTTGAGACTCTACTGAACGCAAGTATATGTAGTGTTTGCATACCCAGAGCCATCAAATAAGCTGCAGTGTAGAACGATTTTTCATTGTGTACCAACCATGCATCAATTTGTATGGTAAAATCAAATGAATAGGTAACATGTGAACCTATGTATTTCTGACATGTGCCCAAAAGTACGAGTTACTTACCTTCGGTAACGATATATCTGGTAGAGACTATTCTAGCCGCAGATTCCTACACGTAGAATTATCCCCAGGCGTGAGACTGGATCCGGAAAATCTTTTTGCCACAGCATCCCTGCACGCCGGGGGGGACGGCATCACGCGACTCCGCCCAGGCATCGTCCGTGTATGTGATGTCAGCGAAGTCACATAAGTCCCACCCCGGCGCGCCTACGTCAGTTTTCTTCTGAGAACTTTTCCGCGCCCCAACGCGGAGCCATCAGACAAAACTGTGGGAGTGTGGGAACAGTGTGTGAAAGAGCAGAAAAATTGGAAAAAGGAATGGTGACGAACAACACCATAAGGAGCAGCGTCAACACTGCAGTACCCAAAAGTAGGGAAAGAAGAAAGAACAGATCACAGCCCTGAGCAGCCACCCTGCCAGTATGTAGACAGTTCCCACCCTATTTCCCCCCTCCACCACCCACCCCAGAGACAAGGAACAAAGCAAAATGTCATGACAACATGTAGCAGGACTACAACCCCAAGAATAACAAAGGGGAAACAGTTCCAACACAAACAGGTACGACAAACCTCCAAGGGAACCCCAGCACAGAGTGCGACAACCCCCCAAGAAAAAAGGGGCAAAGGCACGGCAAGATGACCTCAACCCAGCGGTTAGTGGAGGGGTCAGGACCCCTAGGAACAAAAGGGGGAAAGGAAGGGAGGGAGGGAGGGAAGAGAGTGAAGGCAAGCCCCGATCCTGGAGCAACCAGAGCAGAGGGACACAGGGGTACCTATAAACCCATCCTCCCATCCAAAAAGAGCGAAAGAATGCCCTCACCGAAGACACAGCCACCCAGCAGGAGGCAAGTGGAGAAGACCAAGCCAAAGGTCTTCACAGAACGGTGAGGAAGGGCGGACCGTGAAGGAATCTGCGGCTAGAATCGTCTCTACCAGATACACTGTTACCGAAGGTAAGTAACTTGTACATCTGATAGATACTACTAGCCGCAGATTCCTTAACGTAGAATAGATACCCTAGCCATACCCAAGGGGAAGGAGGGTCTGTGAGAGGACCTCTCCAGCTCAGGCGAAGCCACGATCCCAACAGGGGACAATCACTGGGACAGGGAAAATAGCCCAGTCCTCCCCAACAGGGGATGAGCCAAAGGGACAGGGGGAAGAGCCCAGTCCCCCCCTAAGCAGACTAGAACCTCAGCATTGCAGAGAACACCGTCCTACAGGGGATGTGTCATAACAACAAGAGGCAGCCCAGCCCTCACCAAGCAGGAGAAGGAAGGGCAATACGAAAAGAGGCCAGCAGCCAATGTACCAGGGACCTCCACCGGAAGCCCCAGGTACAGTCAATACGAAAGGAGGCCAGCAGCCAATGTACCAGGGACCTCCACCAGAAGCCCCAGGTACAGGCAATACGAAAGGAGGCCAGCAGCCAATGTACCAGGGACCTCCACCGGAAGCCCCAGGTAAAGGCAATACGAAAGGAGATCAACAGCCAATGTACCAGGGACCTCCACAGGAAGCCCCGGGTACAGAAAACATAGAGGAGTACTAAGGAAGAAGAGCAACCCAGAGACTCCAAGGAAAAGAGTAGAAACGAGGACAAGAGCCCTCCACCGGGAACACACCCAGTGAAGAGGGCAGGCGAATCCATCCCAGCTGGAAGTCAACAGGCCAGACAGAACAGCGCCTCAGCAATAAGGCAGATGGGAGAAGAAATATATATTCCCACAAGACTCCCGCAAAACAAGAAGCAGTGGCGCCAGGCCCCACTCCAAGGCCCTGGCCGTAGACCAGAAGAACAGGCGAGCGCAGCTGGGCGCAGACAAGTGTCATTAAACTAAACGTCCAGACCACAACGTCCAGGCGGGCACAGCTGGGTGCCAACAAGCAACCAGCCGGAAAAAAAGAGGAGAAACAAGTAGGACGAGCCAAGCAGTCAACACAGGAAAATAACCCTTCTGGAAAACCAGACACAGGACCAGGCTGAACGGCAGACAACGGGCAAAAACACTGCAGCTCAACGCCGCAGCTGCCCAAGAGAATGCACCAGCGGCATACAGCAACACCAGGAAGGGCGAGGAACCTGCAAGGAGGAGTCCACACCCTCCCTGTGAAATACAGGGCTATCCAATAGCTACAAATACCCCACTTAGGGTAGGATACGTCCCAAGAAAGTATGGGAACCACTCTTAGGGAAGAAACTATAAACCTGCTGCAGAAACCACAAAAGGATTAGAAAGCAGCCAAAAGTATACTCTTGCCAAAAAATGGTGGTGGGGGGGGGGAGGGGAAGGGGGGGACTGAACCAGCAGCCAACTAAAGAAGCGGGCCAACCAAGGGACCCAGAGGGCACAGCACCTCTCACAGAAAGTGTAATGTGCACTCCAAATACCAGAGTCAAGGAGCAGGTGGGATAACACCTCCCAGCAAGTCCCTGAGGATCAAAAAAACAGCCTATGGGTGAGGAGGAGGAGGAGGACGGAGGCCCGCTAGAAGACGCTGAATGGCAGAGTCTGCATGAGTGTTAAACAGAAGGACCCCATCAAAGGGTAGGTCAACCAGACCTTCCCTGATATTTTCAGGAAAAACAGCCAAGCATGGCGACGGAGAGCCACAGAAGAGGCCATAGCACGGCCAAAAGCATCGGCAACATCCAAGGCCACACGAATAATAAATGCTGCCAACTCCCTGCCATCCAACACATGGCCCGCAGATCAGCATGGGCACCCTCATAAAAGACATGAGAAAGCAGGGACTCCACAGAGTCCCACAGACTGGAAGTAGCCCTGGTCAACACACACAAAGTGTTAAGCGCCCGCAAGGCGACGCTATATGAAGTTAAGACATTACGCTCCCATGAATCCAACCACCGGGCCTCCCAAGACGTTGGAAACAACACCACAGGCAGACACGGAAAGGCATTCTGCAGAAGAGAGCCTTGAGTAGAAGGGTGGAAAGAAAGAGAGACAGGGTCATGCGGAGCAGGGCAATGTCGCTGCAGAAGCGCCTGAGGCACCGGATCACACGTGTTAGGGCGCCCCCATAAGGGAGGAGTGACGCTTCAAAGGGAAGGAACAACTCCCTTCCACCAGAGCCCTGGTGGAGAACTTCCAAAAGGAGTAACAGGTTTACCCATCCGCAGAATACCAGCGGCTGTGGAAATAGCCCGAACAAAGCCCTCACCGGAGAAGAAAGTAATTCCTCCGTGGGCAACAGCTGCAGACTGAGCCGCCCGTCCCCATGTCCAGCCCTGGATTAGTGGGGGATCCACAGATGAATGGGGAACCTGAGGGGCCCCAGTGGAAGGCAGAGAGGCAGGTGGAAAAGCCATCCACGAAACACAAAAAGAAGGGTTGGAGGATTTAGGTCATGGGGACGGCGAGGAGCCCTCCCTGGAAGATGCCAGTGAGAAGGCAATAATACGGTGCCCTGTATCCGGGGAGGAACACACCAACAGATGGCAGACCTCTGGAGAAAAAGACACCTCAGGGGACTAATCAAGAACCCGACGCTGGCGTGGCTCCGTGGAGTCCGCCACCGGCGCCTGATCGACGTCGATCGGTGCTGGAGTGGGTACTCGTGGCGCCGTGTTGACTTTTGCCACCACGTGCTCGCCAGGAGGATGAGGCGGTATCGCCGCCAGAACGGCGAGGGAGAGGTGCTCAAAAAGGAGACGGCTCCACCCGCGACTCCACCGGAGTCAAGAAGGAAGGCTCCCTGCGCCGAAACGGCACCGGCTCGATCTCTGGTGAGGCAGCCGTAGGGATTTGCGGCGAGGCAGGGATGCCAGCAGCCAAAGAGGTGAGCCCCGAAGGACCGTACCTCGACGACACCACCCTCCTACGACCTGAAGCCGAAACCTCCGGCGACTCCGTGGAAGTCCCCGCGCGAGGCAAAGGATCCGCGGACATTTCAGGAGGTGGAGGAATGGCCAAAGAAGCCTGCAGTGCCACAGCGTAGGCTGTCATTTAGGCCCTAGTCGCCTCTGTGCCGGGAAACGGCAGGTAGGAAGGCGACAGGCGGGGGTGCATATCCGGGGGGGGGGCGGGCGGCACCCACCGTGGAAGGAGAACAGGGCCTCGGATATAAACAAAAGGACGTACCAGCTGGTGATCCACACCCTTGGGGACGCGGCGAAAGATGATGTCGCAGATGAAACCGGTGGCTCCTTGCCTCCGAGGCAGTGGACGGACGCTGGGATGACACCGACCTGGATAAGCGTGCCAACAGCAACTTCATCCGGCGCTCCCGCCGTGACTTAGGCTTAGGGTGCTGGCAGGCGTTGCAACTCTCCAAATCGTGGTGCTCACCCAGGCACCACATGCCAATTGGGTGAGGGTCCGTTGCCGACAAGGGACGTGCACAGCAGGTACACGTCTTGAAGCCCGAAGGTATTCGCACACTGTTCCACTTAACGCCAAAGCGTGTAAAAGAATAGAAGGCCCGAAACAGGCCAGGACACAATCCGGATCCCCGTTGCCCGCGTAAAAGAGAAAAAACTGACATAGGCGCGCTGGGGTGGGACTTATGTATCCTTGCAGGCGTCAGGAACTACGTCAGGGCGTAGTCGCGTGGTGCATTCCCCCTGGCGCACAGGGATGCTGTGGCAAAAAGTTTTTCGGATCCAGTCTCACGCCTGGGGATAATTCTACGTTAAGGAATCTGCGGCTAGTAGTCTCTATGAGATTCTCCTTTTAGACTAAGCCTGAAGGATGCTCTCCACACCTACCATTTACAGAGCTTTGTATGGTTGTCTAAGACCACTAAAACCACCGTAAGGTTTGCCTGGATTAGTGCAAGGTACTTCACTTAAATAAGTGTGCACCATAAACTTAGCCTGCCTCCTACACTTATTTTCTACGCTAGTGGTTCCATGTATAAGGATAAAAGCAGCAGAGAGAATAGGCAACCCTGTCTGGCCCCCCTCTGTAGGGACAGGATGGGGAAATATAATCCATTTACATTCACTGTTGCAGATGGGAACTTATAGCTGCAGTTGATCTAAGTTCTGAATTTAGGAAGGAATTTGTATTTGACCAGAACTTCCCAAGGTAGGTCCAAGAGCATTAAGGCAGCTCGTCAGGATCCCAGTAAACATTTTGACATCTACGTTAATTAACAACATGGGTTTGTAAAGGGGCAGAGAGAGAAGCCTTTCCTCTATTTTGGTATAGATGAGTTGGAGTCGTCTAGCACTACGCTTGTGATTGAGCCCGTTACGGCAAAGCTATTCTGCACTTTGGTGAAAATGGTGGCCATCTCCTGACAGAAAAGTTGATAAATCAGCGGTTTATATCCATCAAGTCTCATTGCTTTCTCAATTTTGAGTTGTAATATACTAAATATGACTTCTTCAATTTTTATAGGTTGGTATAGGACGTCTGTGTACTCTTGAGAAAGTGAAGTAACCGTGGCCTGCTGCAGGTAGCTCACTACTGCATGGCAGTTTATAGTCTGCGTTATAGAACTGGACACAGGAATCACAGAATGTCTGCGCTATGTCAGCGTGTTTGGTGTGGTTCTCACCCTTACTATCCCATGCTGCTGTTAATCCGTCTCTGTTTATTCTGGCCCGCAACTTGTAAGGCAACACGTGGCTTCTTTTATTTCCCTCAACTAGGTATCAGTTTTGTACATAGGAGCAAATACTTTGCTTTGTCTGTGTCAAGCAACTGCGAGATGGACACACTTAGGGTTATTTAGGGTGATTAAAAAAATTAAAGTATCGCCTATGTCTAAACTTGTAATTCTTTATGCTATTGAGATGGACACCAGGAAGTGATCCATGCATGCGCACTGTCTATTTGAGAAGGAGAAATAGATTTAGTCCCTCTGGTCAGGGTTTTGGGTTCTTCAGATAGCAAGCAGGCCAAGTGAACTTCACCACTTACCCCCTCCTTTGTGAGTTTACTCCACACTGCCCTGATCTCAATGTTGAGCAAGTTATCCACCACCAAGGTTAACTCTCCCTCAATGATCGCCTCTCTTTCAGGGTGCATAAAGTCTCTAGGTTAATGTTAGTAATGAAGGTTTCCTAACCCTTGTTTGGTTCATATATATTGGCAAGTGTGAGTCTAAGGGGGCCCTCCTGAAGTTGGAGAACCAACCCTCTACTTCACTCTTTCTACATGAGTGACTGTCTGAAAGAGCTGAACAATAGGATTGCTGTCCCACCCCACTGCTGGCGCAGTCCGATGATAAGCTTTGCATACGGAACCACTTCAATCTGAGTCAGCAGCCATCCTTCCTCAGTAAGAGGGTTTCTTGAATTAGAGCTATATTTCATTTCGTCTCAGGCAGTAAGGAAAATTTGCCAAGTTTATTGCTGGGAGGTTAAGGCCTCATACTTGGAGACTAACATTTTCAAAGGTGAGACCTTTGTGTACATTGGTGTTGCTGTAAGATATATCCCTGATCTCCCAGTGGATCTTCACTCCTTAGGTGCATTGTGAATATCGGCTCTCAATGGCAGACGGATCCAACAGTCTTGTACAACCAAAAAAATCAATGTGAAACCTATGTAAAATAATCTTAACTAGACATATTCTTGTCTCCACTCGGACTGGAACTGTTCAGAGCCACCTTCCCATCCTTCTGGTGTTCCCACTCCCCCACCCGGTCTCTAGGCTCAGGTCTGTGTCTTCTACTCTATGGCTGTTACCCGTAGCTTGTCAGGACAGTAAAATTGCTGAGGTTCAGCATGTGGTCTTTCAGAGGAAACTTACGTTTTTTTGAAGGTTGTCTCCTAAGTTTAGGAGCATGGAGTCTGGTCCTGAGTCTTCTATGCTGCGCTGGGTTTGTTTATTCCCTACCTGATAGGCACGATAGTGCAGCACGCAGGGACCATGGCCAGGCTGATCTGCTTCTGCTAGTCAGATCTGTTCAGTCCTAATATACACCTGGCTACAGTGACCGATCTCAGCTTGAGGGTCTGGCCTTCCCACTGGAAAATAACCTTGAAGGGGTGACCTCTATCAGTAAGAAATTAGTTTGGCCCCCAAAACGTTAAGGGTGAAGGATCTCAGCTTCTGCAGTGTGAACTGCGATAAAGTCTTGGGAAAGCCATCATTTAGCCCCTCAAAAGTGAAGAAGCCCTTCTTCCTGGCTTGGGCTATGATCTCCTGTTTTGGCTTTAAGTCACTGACACACACAATGGTGTTGGATGGTTTGGCACACTGAGCTGAGGGAATTCCAACCCTGTGAGTCCAGCCAAGTTTAATTAAAGTACCATCTGCTTTATCCACATTAGCGATGAACAGCAGTCATGCATACCATTTAGTATTAAAGGTCTCAGCTCCCACAGGTACCCCTCATGTACGGATGTTCTGGCATCGGGACCTATTTTCCAGGGCCTCCAGGTGTTTCTGTAAGTCAATGCTTTGATCCTTAGTTAGGAGGATTGCCTGTTTGAGGTCTTCAACTTTTTCTCTTTCCGTAGGAGATTCCATGTCCCCTATGTCTGCTAGGTCAAGTCGGGGATTTGCATCTCCCCTGTGAGGTCAATCTTCAGGAGTGAATTGTCCTCTCTCATGCCCCAGAACAGCTCTTCTAGAAAGGACTATGTGACGGGGCATCAGTGCTAGAGGTATTGGTTGAATACACGCAGGCAGCTAAATGTATCTCCGTTTGGGGCTAGGGTCCCCTCTTAGTGTAGACGATCTTAGGAGCATCTCCCAATGCATGTGAACCTTCCTTGACTTTTACAACACTATCCTGGGTTCTGCTGTCCTGATACTTTGATGTCATTTTCTTATATGCCCCTTCTCTAACTTGGGGAGGGAGGGGGCAGGGGGAGAGAGGCGGCTTGGACCCTATGAAATTGTTCCCAGAGCGATCGACTATTAGGTCTGGTAGCCTCATGCCAAAGGTGGCAGTTCAGCCGCTAGCAATCTATGTCAGATCTTTCCTGGCTGTATTGGAGCTGTCAACTGCTTGGCTTGGGAGGGGAAGCAGCCCGGCCATGGCCCTCTGCAGGTCCGGTGTCAGCCAGTACGTTTCTGCCCGCCCCCCCTCCCCCCCCCCCCCCCCCACCCGTGGGTGAAAATGGGTGCTATTCAGTGGTGGGCACTCCACCCCCCTGTTTCCGATAACTCGGTGTGCCCTGCCCCACCCCTAGAGTCAGAATCATAGGCCCCCGGAAAGCAGACTCCCTCCTCAGATTCAGTCTGTTCAGGGGTGTGCAAGTTCTACTTATCTGGGCCTATGTTACTGCTCTGAGTGGGGTGTTGCTGTACACTCCCTCTGCAGGGGCGCAAATGTCTGTTTAGGGGACACACGACTCACTACCTTTGTTGGTGGGACAAATATGTACTCAGCATGATTCCCAGGGCATTCAAGTTCTGAGTTCTGAGATGAGCAGGACCTGCTGTGCTGTTCCTTTGGAGAGGCTCCATCGGCCACCCTCAGTCGCCCCTGGTTTGATCTTGTGCACTGTGTTCAGCAGGGCTCAATGTCCATCCTCATAGTTTTGCCCTGCCAGACCGACCCGCCGATCCCTGCGTCTCCTTCAGTTACTATGAGATGCAGCAGCAGTGTCTGAAATCTGTAGTGAGGTCCACCATCCGGTTCCCAAGGGCACGGTCCAATTTCTCATGTCGACACAGGAGACTGGGCCAATCCTCTATTAACCCATGTATCAAGGTCTGGTCAAGCACCGGGTTCCAGCAGGACTTCTGGGCCTACCCTCCTCACCCACTCAGCTTCTACATACACTTGTTTGCGTGTCCGGAGAACCTCCCTGCACCAGTACCGGAGAGCCATACCTGATGAGATCTCCTGAGCCCGAACGGAAGGACTAGTAGGACCATTCTACTCCTCTGCAATCTTAGTTTCACTTAGTTTTATACAACTGGGCTGAATATTTTAAATCTGAGAACTATGTATTATGATATGAACACTACCATGATGAAGTTTAAAAAATCTGTTCAGGGCTACAATTAGTAAACTCGGGTTATAGCATACATGAGCATTAAAGAGTTTCATTATTTCCTTAATTATTATGTAGCCACTGACATCTTAAACAGTATAAACTACTAAAACAGGACAAAGAAAAATCAAACTGATGAACATTAGATTCAACCATCGTCATGTATTGAGAGCATGGCATTGTTTGCTGGATAAGGTCTGTTTTTGTCAGCTCTGTAATAGAAATTGAATAAACCAGAACTTTTCTGGACACTCTGGCCAGTTTTGTCAAAATCATGAGCCAGAATATGTTATGATGATAAAGTAGATTATTTTAAATGGAGCCATTTGACATTTAATTGTATGATGAATTTTGAGAAGGAATTTGACCTTGAAAATTTGCTCACATACTGTAATTTCTTCTTTAGAAGTTGCATAATAATAGCTGATTCTTGCTTTGTAAATTAGTAAACTCGGGTTATAGCATACATGGGCATTAAAGAGTTTCATTGTTTCCTTAATTATTATGTAGCCACTGATATCTTAAAACAGTACAAACTACTAAAACAGGACAAAGAAAAATCAAACTGATGAACATTAGATTCAACCATCTTCATGTATTGAGAGCATGGCATTGTTTGCTGGATAAGGTCTGTTTCTGTCAGCTCTGTAATAGAAATTGAATAAACCAGAACTTTTCTGGACACACTGGCCAGTTTTGTCAAAATCATGAGGTAGAATATGTTATGATGATAAAGTAGATTCTTTTAAATGGAGCCATTTGACATTTAATTGTATGATGAATTTTGAGAAGAAATGTGACATTGAAAAATCGCTCACATAACGTAATTTCTCCTTTAGAAGTTGCATAATAATGGTTGATTCTTACTTTGTAAATAAAAAAAACAAATTATGATAAAAAATTCAGAAAAACTAAGTTTAATGGGCAGTGAGCTTTCTCCCACTTCTTAGAGACCCAAAATTTCAGGTCACAATATGTTTTCATAACTTTCTTGAATAAGCCTCGGGTAATGGAAAATAACTTGTCATCTCGAAATGGAAAACAATGATAGACAGTTATTCATGAATGCTCTTGCCTGTCTTGTGCTGCTCTGAGACTTTGTCCATTGAGAGATCAAACGGTTTGTCTCTTGCTCAAGGTATGAAGATGTGAGCTACAACTGCTGGTGCACTGATAGAACAAAGTTATTGGTCTTAGTGGCACAATCATACAGGCCACAGGACATGAGCAGTTTCTGATCTTCTTTGGAAAAGTGTGGGAACAAAGATTTACCCATCAAACTCAGACCTCAGAAACAATAACTGAACCTGATAGCATTGTCACTGGGAGGGAGAGACAGCTGGATGGTACATTTCTCAGCA
This sequence comes from Lissotriton helveticus, assembly GCF_964261635.1. Lineage (NCBI taxonomy): Eukaryota > Metazoa > Chordata > Amphibia > Caudata > Salamandridae > Lissotriton > Lissotriton helveticus. The sequence continues at coordinate 230,449,745 of NC_136061.1, read as the reverse complement.
CCCTTCTGTTATTCTTCCCTTGGCCTCCTTGCTCATGTAGTAGAGTGTAACGAGGACGGGTACGAGGCTGACCGGAAGTGTGAAAAGAAGAATACGCCAGACCCGTCCCCACCGGAAATGGGCAGTAGTCTAGCGGTGGAGCGAGGCAAAGGAGGAGCCAATGACGTATGCTGAATGGAGCGATACAAAAGGGGATGATGGACAAAATGAGTCTAAAGAACCCTACAAAAGATAAGGTGAGCAGATGGTAGTTAGTGGGTAATGGGAGACCACAAAACGAAGGAACCAGAGCAGCCAGACACCAGAAGAGCCTTGTGTGCAACACACATACCCGGTGGGCAAAAGGGAGGAGAAGACGCACCGGGTCCCATCGCCACGGCCCTGGAGCAGGGTCGTGGTATCAGACAATTACCCCTCAGGGGATCGTTCTGGTGGGGGTGGTGGGGAGGTTTAGGGAACTAAGAGACACTGGTGTTAAAGCACTTTCTGACACCCACTCCACAACTATACAACTTTTGGTGACGGTAGCAGGCAGAAAAAACTAGAATAGAACTGACCCCCTCATATTTTGTTTTTCTCTTCTCTGCATGCCACCGGTTACAAGAATCATGTACAAGAATCAAGGAAAGGAAAGACCAGAATAAGAAGACACCCAATTACTACATTTCACAACCTCGAGGAGAGACCTCTATTGTTTTTTTTTGTTTTGGACTAAAAATCCCCCCTTGAATAACTGAACTACTTTATTTTAATTTGGAAACCTATGCAGTTCTGAGCCACATCTTCCTTAAATAAATGATAATACCAAAATAAAAAGATTCATTACCTTACTTTGTCACGACCGTGCAATCATTTCATAGCCCTACGACCACCCACACGGCCACAGAGCAATGATTTAGGCCCAATTCAGAGTTTGATGGAAGGGTACTGTGCCAGAAATGTGACAGATATGCGGTCTCCCTTATTACCAGTGCCATAGCATATAAGGCACTTGTAAGAAGGTAGACTGGATATCAGTCACGTTTGTGGAGGAGTCCCCTGTACACCAAACTCTAAATCAGGCCTTTTGATCCTTTAGGGAACAGCCATCATCACCACAGACTGATGAGGAACTCTCGAAGAACAACACTCGTCTCTCTTTGGGAGCCTATTACTAGCTGCCCAATGACCTTGAAATTGCTGGCACAGACAAACGTTTCCTCCAGATCTGCAAACTTGCTTGAGGATTTGAGGCTGATACACCACAACAGGATTCAGTGGAGAAGTTCATGCTGCCACCAGGACACAGATGCATCCTTTCTACAGAACATTTTATTTTAAGTATATATGGACATAGAGGCATCTGCTTGGGCAGGGAGAGGCTACTGATTAACCACTCACTGGTTGTGTTCTACCTCTAAAATATAGTGACTAAATGGAAAATGCTAATCGCCACATTTGACGTTTTGCTAAGTACAGAGTAAAATGGTGCAAAAGCTGTACAAGCAGAACATATGGTGTAAAAGTCAAATGCCAAATTTAAAAAGTAGTGTAGACTTTCACTACAGATCTGTGTAATTTAAAATACAGCTAAAAAATGTCCAGGCAGTCCAGGGACACCGCAGCCACAATATGTTCATGTTAAGACCAACACATTTGACATGCAGGCCTACAGTGGATATTAGACCTGCAAGACTTCATAACAGATGCATATGGTCAGAAGTTAAATATAAATGTTAAACTAGCTTAAGTTTCTGTAGTAAAATGAACCCTAAAGTGCTGCTTTTAACTAAGATTATAGCGAGTGTGCTTTTGCAGAGTAAGCTCCATGTTTTAAATACCAAATATTGTGTCTTGGGCTATGAGCAAAACAGAACTTTCACACTTCTGATATTTTGTTAATTAGAGGAAATCTAATTTAGTGTCAAACTCCGACCTTTAAGAAAAAGTGGAACACACATGATTTATGTAAGTATTATTACATTCTACCTCTCCTCTATTGGTGCCAAAACCAAAACTGCCCAGACAGGAGCCTTCCTTTGTAGTAGTAATTAGCTTTCCTTCCCCACCCAGAACTTTGAGAGTTTTAATATTGCGATGCCTGTAATCATTTAGTGATGTCGGTGCTCAAAGGATATAGGTATAATGACTGCAGCGCACTGAGTGAGAGGGGAAGAGGACTCCCAACGTGAATTGCTGTCGGCCGAAGCTGTCTGGTAAGTATACAGGGCTACGGCCCTCTGAAGGCAGCAGATCCTGCATTGATGGGGACAACCACCGGAGGCCCTGAATTACAGAAAGCGACGGTGGCTGGGGCAGCCGTGAAGCTGGGGACACCCGAGTCAGTTGTGGAGTCGGGTGTTAAGGGGATTCTCCCCCCACCATAACTACCTTACAAGTGCATCCAAAGCAGACAGGATCTGAAACACAGACAGTGACCTGAGGACTAGGGCGGGACACTAAAGAGTTTGCCCCAACGACGAGGCTACAAGGAGTGCTATGCTTGAGGGATGCATGAGGCCTCAGCATGGGTGGAAAAGAGTTGGCCTGGGAGCACAACATGCCATTGGCAAGCTACCTGGGTCCCAGAGCATTCAGGGAGCTGACCCTGTACATGTGGAGGGTCAGCTACAGCAGTCCCGGAGAGCCCAAGAGAGGACGCAATCGGCGGTTGTGGGCCTGGGGGTGCCCCATGGTGACATGGTGCCCCCCCTTCCACTTGTATTACAGGGGAGCCCTATGTTGTGGACAAGCCCTGGCAAATGGACAGTGCTCCGAGGACTAGGACTGAAGGCCAGGAAGGTTGCCCCTACTGATTCAGTAGAGCGAGTTGTGATGGCTGCGGCAACGGCACTGGTGAGGTGGAGATGGAGCAACTCACACACCAATGATGAAAGAGATGAGCTGGGGACGCTCGTGCCGGCTGGAGGGTGGCTGCCTCACAGGGGCTGGCTAGCGTGGTAGTCCGGGAGCTCGGAGGATTGAGAAGTCGGCCTCTTGGGGGATGGTGGGGTCAGGCGGTTCGTGGTAGGTCCTTCTAGGGGGTGGCTGCGATCCTTAGTATCTGGCATCCCCCGGGCTGAGGGAGTAACAGACTTAAAGGCAATGCTGTGCACAATGGTGCAAACTAAATTGACTCGATCTGGCTCACCACCAGGGGTAAAGCAGGGCGGGTGGCCCCAAGAGACACTGATCAGACACAAAGGCTGCATTGGAAAACAAAATAGAACTTGTGACCTTGGGCTTCTCTGGGCCCACCATAAAAATGCGGTTGACAGAGTGGGTGAGACGGAGTCTGCCATGAAACACTTGCAGCCCATCGTTAAAGTCATGAGAAATAAATACAGTCCTTGCGGCAATCAGTGCTGCATCTGCAGGAGAGTGTGGAGGAGGCAGAGGTTTGGCCCAGCTGCAATAATGTGCGAGTGGTTGGTTTACGGAATGGACTGAGGGCCCCAGCACGGAACTATACATGGAAGTAATGGAGGTAAAGACCTCCAGGCTATTTACGGTGTAAAGGGCCCCATAGAGTACTGGGTGGCCCGTCGGGGACCCTCCCCGTGGGCAATGGTTGTCTGACTCTTATTTTCGCAGCAGGGATGACACCCTGCAGCATGCCCGTACACATGGACCTTGGCAGGTAGATGATGGGTCAGTAAGCATTTTCCCAAATAATACCCAAGCGGTCCAATTCTAAAGGGAGACGTTTGTGGTGGTGAAATGACAACTAAAGACATTGAATTTGAAATATGCACTCCTCATCCCAGCCAGACTGAGGGTGGTAGATCAGGGTCACTCTCACTTCTTAAACATAGCTACTGAGGCATAGACATAGCTGGAGAGCAAAGGCTTTACAATGTCGGACACAAAAGAGTCCCAGGGAAGAGATGGCTGGCGAAAACCCAGGGCGCCATGTAGACTGCGCCATCGGTCAAAGCAGTCCAGATGAATGATCAAGCAGAGATTTAGACCGCGAAGGTGGTGGTGGTGGCATTGCAGCAAAATTACCCTTTACCACATGAGCAATAGATGGGCAGAACTCGTGCAATCTCCAGAAGGCCCAGGGGAAAATAAGAGGGCTTCTAACAGAACGGGGACGAGGGGAGAAGCCTGAGGTGACCGCCTATAACGGTAGACATACTGGGCTGACGGGGTTGGTGCCTGGTCAAGCTCTGGGGACTGAGGTGACTTAGTGCCCAGTAAGCTGGGAGTAATCCCGGGCCCAAGCAGCAAAGGGCAACTGGTGGTCCAGAAGGCCTCACCCCCTCCGTCACCAGGAGAACACAGCTCTCACTTAGAGACAAGTCTGAAGTTCAGTTATAGTTGTGCAGTTATAGTTATGTAGTTGGGGAGACAGGCATCTCAGGAATTGAGAAGGTGGGTAGCATCAAGCCCACAGCACGAGGTGATTGAATGGGGGAGGGGAGAGTTAAGAGGGATGAGAGTTTGTTTGAGGGCATGTGAGTTACAGCATGAGTCCTGGCAGAAAAGGACTGGAAACAGAGGAATTGGGTCAGAAGCTACTAGGAGAGCAGGACACAAGCGGGCTCTTGTCAAGGCTTGACCCTGAAGATCCTCTTATGGAATGTGAATGGCCTGGGGGATAAACTAAAGAGATGGGTGGTAAGTGAATACCTGTTGCGACACAACCCAGAAAAGTCCTTTCACAGGAGACTCATCTAGTAGGTGACAACTGAAGGTTTTTGGCATGAGGCAGATATGTTCTGTTGTAGTGTAGTTCCTATATTCCCAATAGGCTCTGCGCTTTGGAATAATATATCCTATAGGTGTGATGTAGGACTGAGGTCGACTAGGTCTCTATCGAATATATTAGACTTAATTGTGAGTGCCAGCTAGCTCAGAGGTCACTAGAAACTTTCTCGAATACACAAGAAGGGATTCGTTTCTGACAACGGCATAACCATGATACTTTGTTTCCCCAAGATAAAACGTATCTTCAGAGTCGTGGAAACAATAGATAGATATTTTACTCAGTCAATCGTGCATGCTTCGTTTCACCAGAGGTGCAGAGAAATAGAGAGACGGGCGTTTTCAATAAAAAGGTGTTTATTGAACAGTCTTCTTTCTCATGCAAAAGAAATGAACTGCTACAATCGTAATACTGGTTGCAAAGTATAAGGCGTACAATAAGAAGTGTATTATAAAATAATACTGTAAAAACATTGTATGGTTCCTAGACCATAGATAAATACATACATAAATAACAGAGGCTAAAAAGTACTCAACTGGTGCTTCTAAAATACGCCTACCCCAATGTACCTAACCTAAGTCTAGTACGAGGGAAGAAGTATGGTGTAGCATAGGTGTAGTTTATTTGCCAAGAATCTATCCAAGATTTCTCTTGGGGTCTAATCAGCTCGATACCTTGGTTTTTAGAATGAAGGAGGTCTGGTATCTCAGTCTCCGGACTTAATTTTCCGACACCCCGCAAGGGGAGTTTGGAAACACTGGAGCTGGATTCTCAGCGAGAGAAAGGCAGCCTCTCTGTCAATGCGTCAGCTAGAGGGTCGGCTTCCTTCGGCAATTGCTGTAGCGAGCTGCGTCGGGCAAGTAGATAGTCGAACTGCTCCAAACCACCGTATGTTTGCTAGGGCAAGTGTAGGAATATTTATACCTTGAAGGTGCCTGGTTTGACGTAAAATCGGACATAATAACGTCACCAAAGAACCCCAAGGGAATGGTAGTTCTTTGAAAACGCCATGATTTCTAGGACAAAGCAATATTCAAGAAAGGGGCTGTCCCTGGCTGCTGAAGCCGAGTTTTCCAAGAAATGGTTGTGGCTTTTTCGAACTAGTGGAAGTAGCCATGCCTGTATTTGGACTGCATGGGCTCTGTCTAAATATGGGTATGATTTCTATACCTATATAAGGGCAATGTGAATTGTACATATATAAGGGCATGAATCGGAAAAATTTCATTTGGGACCTTAAACGCTATACAACACCCACTCCACTTTATTATGTTCGATATTACTAAATTCTAAGCATTTAAAACATATCTAAAGCATAATGTCTAAAACCCCTCCCAAAATACATAAAAATGCATTTGAAATAGTTGTACACGAAAATGAGCATTTTGTGTTGTACGCATCTTAAAAGCAATATTGTCATTCAAAGCATATGTTATGATATTGGAAATGCTATCCGAATGAATCATGAAATTACATTTATGAAATGGCTCTTTAATACAGAAGAAAAGTCAAGACCATTCCATAACAGAATATATATACTGTTTAGGTTGTGGACAAGGTCAAATATTGTCATTTGGAAGTGTTTCAAAGAATTCTTGTTCTCTAAGAATAGTTCTACTTTAAGCAGATTACTTTGTGCCAAAAAAAGTTAAATTTTGGAAAAAGTCAAATCGTAGAAGAATAGAGTTCTTAAAGTTGGAAGTGTTGTTTTGAAAAGTGAAGGTCCAATATAGAGTCCCATAGAACGCTGTGTGCCTACTCCAAAAGTCATTCTCGTTGTTTGGAGAAAACATTAAATCTTCTAAGCTGGCAAAGAAATCGTCTACTACTTTAGGTGAAAGTTGGACTACCTCGTTAAGTAGATCAATTGTACACAGATGACAAGCATCGCCGTCAGCGTCAGTCGCATTAGCAATGTTCGCAGTAGATGGAACCTGTGTGCTTGTTGGTCCACGTATCTCACCGTCAGCAGGTTGTGCCGGTGAGGCCTCCATGAATGCCGTCATCAGGATTGGCAGCTGTTGGGGACAACACAATGCATGAGCCATTACAGAACCAAGCAAAGTATTAAGATCCGTTGGCAGTGCCTATGGAAGCGTTAGACAGATGTCTAGCACGCATTCTTCTCCACATAGCTGGCATCGTAGAACAGGTAAGATGCAATTTTGCCAGATTGGTCGGAATTATAGGAACAACGTGGTATTCAGGTCTTTTAGACGAGCCAGGCCCAGAATTTGTATCATGCGCTCACAACACTTCATTGCCAGGAGAGTGTTCTCAATGGTAATCTGGGCATCGTTGGTGGATTGGCTTGCATATCGAAGCAGAAGTAGCAAAAATAATATTCCTGCTGCGAGTCCCAAAACGAGAGGCAGTCCGCCAAACACCGAGTGCACGAAGTTTGGAAATATGCCGAGGACTGCTTCAAAAGGTGCTAACAGTCCAGAAAAACTGTCTTAAATACATGTACAATGCCACTGGTATCAGACATGTTCAAGATACGACCTAACATTTCTGCGAAATGTATTGGACAGTTTGTGGATAAAAAGGCATGTATCTCTGCAGAGGACCGTGCAACTTGCGGTTCATACGTCTCTTTGGACGAGGTCAGTGGCACAGTTTTTTGTAAAAGAATGGCTTTCATTCTGTTTAAAGTATCAATAAGAATAGAAGAGAAATTCAGTGAAGGCCATAACAACGACTACCCGTCTGTCTTAGCTTTAGGAAACAATACTTGCATACAACAAGTGACCCTGGCTGACACAGTTTCACATTCCACAACAGCTGTGATCATTCAACATTATGTAGCTCCCATTGGAAAACTGCCTAAAAATTGGATCATCACCGCTGCCGGAGAACCTTGCAGGTGGCAGGATAAGTTGGACGAAGAACCATCGCAGGCTCCATGTAAATTAATACCCTGACATAGAAGTGTACCGCTTAGTGCGTTTTTACAGTTTGTACCACTAAGAAATACTTCTTTACCCCCACTCCAACATCTGTGTGTGTATGGTAATTCCCAGGTTGACTTTATGTATTCCTTACCCAACCTTTCATACACGCCCGCTGGTATATGTTTCAAACAATATGAAAAGTGGAAAATCGTGACAGGCAGAGTGATTGTCCCATGTATTATCCATTCTGTTGAAGGCTTTTCTGAAACAGTTGATGGTAATCTTACCAGTGTTTCAATGCTCAGTACCGTATAGTCTGCTCCTCTTTGTGCCAGAGTGATTTGTTTATCTGTACGGTTAAATACAGAAAACAATGACGTGGTGTTGATTAGACGCCATGGTACATATCCAGAACGAAGATTTTGCAACGTCCAGCCTAAAAGAATTCTAGAACGCAATTGTGACTGTCCATGTTGCAACATGAACAAGTCCTGTTTCATTATGTCAATGGCAGAGGATACAATGCTGTCCAAAGAATGAATTCTGGATGATAGAGTCTTTAACCCATTGTGAACTACAGAGAGAGCTTTCTCTAAATTAATACGATCAATTTCCCGTAGTTTTGCAGTCTCTGCTTGTGTCACTTTCCAAGCTTCATTATAAATGGCATATATACCTGCGTATATGAAACGTGTATAACGTTGTTTTGAAGGACCTTGTAAGAAGTCCCTTAAATCAACGCCATCTTTAAGTAAAGAGAAGTGTTGTTTTACCTCTGTAAGCGTAGATGTTTGCAGCCACTCAAGGCACAGTTTTCCTACACTGTATGTTGTTACTATCCCGGGATGTTGTCTCTGGACATATCTTGGGTCTGGCCTAGTTACTGTAAATCCTTGTGTCTTGTTCAGGAATCTATCTTGACAGTTATTTGTGTCTGTGGGCCAGATTAACAATTTTTTCCAATCAGGATCAGTTCTGTTTTAAGTAAAAGTGATTTTACGTCGACCCCTCCTTCTGAAGAGTTTTGACTATCAGGTGTAGATATAGGTATGGACGGTTTTTAAAAATCTTTTATCTTGACCAGGCCAAGGCAGGATGCCAGTTGCACAGTTTCATTCAAAAACATTATTTGTTCAGGGATAATGCAGGCTCGAAATAAAGCTTCTATTCCCTGAACCTGCCAGTCTTTTGAGCCACAGACAGTTATTGTCTCAATGTTGTTTTTCCAAAAGTCAAAGCCTAAAGTAGACGACTGACCATAAAAGGCCGCAGAATAAATTTGCTTCTTATTAGTCAACATACTTTTCATTCCTGTCTTATTAACATTTCTAAAGTAAAATGTTCTGGATTTGTGGTATTGAAACCTGATAAGTATGGACATTTTTCATAAAATGTTTTTGAGCTACCCTTTGGTGGCGTTGAACAATGTTCCCTTTGATTGAAAGTATAAACATTTCTAGGGCTTGCAGATTTGTGCAAGTAATGATGACCATAGTGATTATAACAATACATTTGTTAATAATCTGATGAACCTTTTAAATATTCATGTTCTGTAAATTTTGCAGACATCTCTAAATCTGACATATTATTAACATTCTGAAAGTCCCAATCATCAGAAAATGTGCTGGGTGAAAGAAGTCACTCAAGGAAACCTTGAATTGATGAAGAATCCTCAACAGCTCTGCCGGACAATAAATGTCATAATCTGCTCTGTCCCATGCTATACCACCAGGTATAGGAACGGCTGTTATGTTCACTTATTTCAAGTCTCTTCGTTCACGGTGAGATGATTTGTGTGGCTTCAGGAGCAAGTTGATGTTCTTACTTGCTGTGTCCATTTTACTATATCTTCCATTTATTAGCATTCCCAAACTTAATACAAGGATTAGCCAAAGTAGGAGAAAAAAACACGCCTAGCACAATCCAAAGTTCCACCCATGGTGAAATAAGATAAGTCTTTTCAAGTTGCTGAAAAAGTTCTGTTACTTGCTCTTTAAAAGTTTTATTTGCTGGCGTTGTTTTGGGATCACTGGGATCCTCAGAAAAAGTATCAAAGTTGATGAAATAGCCAGAGGCAGTTCTGTCAATTGGTATTGCATCAGGATTATTTGAAATCGCTAGAGCTACTTGATCCCTTGTCATATTAGTATAGTCAGATGCTATATCATTGTAGACAGGAGTGTCTTGACAAACTGTTATTTGGGTTTCAAGAGGCACAAGTTCCATGGCTTTGTTGCATAGTCCTTCATTTCGCACTGCAGATTCCTCAAAGGTGAGGAGTCTCTCAGTTTGAACCTCTTGGATAGTAGCAAGATTTGGTTGTCTGCTACATCTTTGGAGTCCACTGGGCCTACTACTTATTATCGGCCACATGATGTGGTTTTACCAGATCGGTGGACACAAACCGGTTCTCCTTCCTTCCAGCAAGGGGCGGCAGTAACACTGTTCTTGATCAATGGATTGCTAGCACTGGCACTGGTTTTCTGTAAGAAGGCCCAAATTCCTTCTTGTCCGCGATCTTTTCTCTGACTAGATCCCCAATATTTGGAATCCAGACAGGCCTTGCTGGGACAGGTGTTTTTTCTTCAGTGGTCGTTGGCTTCTGCAATGTGTTGATTAGACTTCTTGTTTCATTTAAGTCCTGCAAAACAGCCAAACGGTCTTTGATATCAAAGGGTTTTTGTTCTACCACTGAAGTGTGACGATCGAGGTCCTGGACAAGCATTCTAGTACCAAAAAGGATTTCATATAGAGTGATTCCACAAAGAGAATTTCTTGCCAGATTGTTTAAACTACGTTGGACACTTATTAGATGTTTGACCCACCCGTCACCCGAGCCTAATACCCTAACAGTTATAGATTGCTTTATGTCCCGGTTTTTTCTTTCCACTATAGAATTTCCCTCAGGATGGAATGGACTTGAAAACCGCAATGCAACGCCCAGATTGGCCATGGCCTCTTTGTAAGCTCGAGAGCTAAACGCAGGACCCTGGTCAGAATGTAGCATGCCGATTGCGTATGTGCCGATAAAGACTCGCAAATCTTTAATAACAGTTCGGGCGTCAGCCGAGCGCTGAGGCCACATCCAAATGAATCTTGAGCATGAATCCACTGCGACCATGATATATTTGTATTTACCATCCCTCTATAAGTTTATCTGAAATTAGAAGGGGCGTATGCGCCAGGCGTTTCACTGTTGAAACTATCATCTTTTGGCAGATTTCACATTCCAAAACATAGTTTCTGGTCAGTTTCCTCATGCGCGGCCACCAGTATCTTTGCTTTAATAATGATACTGTGGCGGAAACACCTGTGTGTGCAGAGGCAAGCACTTCATGTGCTGTTAAGATTAGTCCTAATCTATGTTCCATGTTTGGAATTACTCTATCCCCCACTCCAGGGATTTGAGTAAAAGGAACATTATTTGCTAGCAATATCACTACCAATCACAGTATGGCAGTTGTTAATTTCTCCTGGGGAGGGGTAACTGGCCTCAAAAGGGTTGTAGTTAGTTCACACCTGTGAAGTAAATTGTCTTTTGGGCAATGATTTGGAATCCTCACTGTGGTCAGATGTGGAGTACAGGACTCATGTAGAAATGCCAGGTCTCTCCTCACATGCCCAGCTGAACAAGTGCTGGATCCTGGGAGGATGGACCAGACACTACCCAAGAGGAAGAGCAGTAGGGGTAAGGCTGAGCCTTCGCCCCTGCCTCAGGTTGAGGATCAACCCTCTCAGGAGGCTGACCCAAAGACCCCAGAAGGAACTGTCCTAGAAGAGCTTGAACCTGAACAGGTTGAATTTCTTGGGACAGGGGGACCTTCCAGGGCAGACTTGAGACAGGCACAATTAGACTGTTCCTCCCTTGAACCACTCAGACAGCAGGCTGCTGCTGAGGCTGCAGGGAATGCTACAGGTGCCCATAAGGTATATTGGGATGAAGGACTCCTATACTCTGAGGCAAGAGACCCCAAGCCTGGTGCTACCAGGAGGCTGGTCATCCCCTTGTCTCTTAGAGGTTTCCTTCTCACCTTAGCCCCTGAGATTCCCCTTGCAGGTCACTTAGGCCAGAACAAGACTTGGGACAGGCTTGCCCCACACTTTCACTGGCCTCATATGTCTGAAGACACCAAAGAGTTTTGTCGCTCATGTGTCACCTGTCAAGCCAGTGGCAAATCAGGTGGCACAACAAAGGCCCCCCTTATACCACTGCCTGTGGTGGGGGTACCCTTTGAGAGAGTGGGGATAGACATTGTTGGACCAATGGACCCCCCAACAGCATCTGGGCACAGATTTATACTGGTGGTAGTGGATCATGCCACCAGGTACCCAGAAGCTATTCCCCTTAGGACCACTACAGCTCCTGTTGTGGCCAGGGCCATACTTGGAGTTTTCTCCAGAGTGGGGTTTCCTAAGGAGGTTGTCTCTGACAGAGGTGCAAACTTCATGTCAGGATACTTGACTGCAATGTGGAAGGAGTGTGGTGTAAATTACAAATTTACCACACCCTATCACCCACAGTGCAATGGGCTTGTTGAAAGATTCAACAAGACCCTCAAAGGGATGATAAAAGGGTTACCTGAAAAGGTTAGGCGAAGATGGTGCATCCGTTTACCCTGCCTCCTGTTTGCTTACAGAGAGGACCCACAGAAGGGGGTTGGTTACAGCCCTTTTGAGCTTCTGTTTGGACATCCTGTATGAGGACCCCTATGTCTGGTAAAGGAAGGATGGGATTTACCTCTCAAAAAGCCTAAGCTTGACATAGTGGACTATGTACTTGGTCTCCGCTCCAGGGTGGCAGAGTACATGGGAGAAGGCATCCAAAAACCTTGAGGCCAGCCAAGAACTTCAACAAGCTTGGCATGACCAAAAGTCTGTCCTAACTGTTTACCATGCAGGACAGAAGGTGTGGGTGTTGGAGCCAGTGGCCCCAGCAGCTCTCCAAGACAAGTGGTCTGGACCCCATACCATCATTGAGCAAAAGGGAGAAGTCACCTACTTGGTGGACATGGGAACTTCCAGGAGCCCCCACAGGGTGCTTCATGTAAACAGGCTCAAGGCATTTGTCAACAGGGAGGACATGGGCTTGCTCATGGCCACAGATGAGGGGCAGGAGGAAGAGAGTGACCCTCTCCCAGACCTGCTCACTCAGAACCCTGATGATGGGTCAGTAGATGGTGTAGTCTTTGCTGACAGCCTCTCTGAACATCAACAAGAGGATTGCAAACAGGTTCTTCAATCCTTTAGACAAATGTTCTCACTGACCCCCAGTCAGACAAACTGGTACACCCATGAGGTGGACACTGGTGACTGTCTGCCTGTCAAGAGTAAAATCTACAGCCAACCTGACCACGTCAGGGACTGCATAAAGAAAGAAGTTCAAAAGATGTTGGAATTGGGAGTCATTGAACCCTCAGAGAGCCCTTGGGCTAGTCCTGTAGTTCTAGTGCCAAAACCTCACACCCAGGATGGTAAGAGAGAGATGAGGTTGTGTGTAGACTACAGGGGTCTCAATGCTGTCACTAAGACAGATGCCCATCCAATACCGAGGGCAGATGAACAGATAGACAAGTTGGCTTCTGCAACTTTCTTAAGTACATTTGACCTAACAGCTGGTTATTGGCAGATCAGGTTAGCTGAGGATGCCAAGGCCAAAACAGCATTTTCTACCCCAGGAGGTCATTACCAATTCGTGGTGATGCCCTTTGGTTTGAAAAATGCACCTGCCACTTTTCAAACGTTGGTGAACCAAGTTCTCACTGGGTTGGATGACTTCTGTGCAGCATATCTAGATGATATTGCTGTCTTTAGCTCCACCTGGGAGGATCACCTGATCCACCTGAGGAAAGTTTTGGAGTCCCTGCAAAAGGCAGGCCTCACTATCAAGGCCACCAAGTGCCAGATAGGGCAGAGTCAGGTTGTGTACCTGGGCCACCTTGTAGGTGGCGGCCAGGTTCAACCCTTGGAGAGCAAGATACAGGCCATAAAGGACTGGGCTCCTCCAACCACCCAGACACAGGTCAGAGCTTTCTTGGGCCTGTCTGGTTACCATAGGAAGTTTGTCAAAAATTATGGGTCCATTGTGACACCACTTAATGACCTGACAAGCAAGAAAATGCCAAACAAAGTTCAGCTGACAGTTAGCTGTCAGAAGACATTTGATGACCTAAAGCAGGCCATGTGTACTGCACCTATTCTCAAGAGTCCTGACTACTCCAAAACCTTCCTTGTCCAAACAGATGCATCTGAGTTGGGTGTGGGAGCTGTTCTATCTCAACTGAATATTGATGGTCATGACCGGCCCATTGCTTTTATAAGCAGAAGGCTGACCCCTAGAGAGAAACATTGGTCAGCTATAGAGAGGGAGGCCTTTGCTGTGGTTTGGGCCCTGAAGAAGTTGAGGCCATACTTGTTTGGAACTCACTTCAAGATTCAGACCGACCATAAGCCCCTCTTATGGCTAAATCAGATGAAAGGTGAAAACCCCAAACTTCTTAGGTGGTCTAATTCCCTCCAGGGGATGGACTTTACAGTGGAGCACAGACCAGGGACTGACCATGGCAATGCAGATGGTCTCTCCAGGTATTTCCACTTAGAACAGGAAGACTCACCTGGTCAAGGTTAGTTTAATGTCCCTAAGTTTTGGGGGGGGTTATGTAGGAGAGTGGGGTCTGCAATCCTATGGTCACCCCAGATTTTTGCTTTTTGCTTCACTGGTTTACGACTTTCCCTGGCTGTGGGCCTGCTAATCAAACCCACAGCCTAGCTGTTCTCTCTCTAAATTGACATCCTTGTACTTTAGGTGCATTTACCAATTGGTACTGGGCCACCTTATCAGTCCCTGTACAGTGTATCTTAGGTACCCAGGGCATAGGTGTACCCAGGGCCTACCAGGGGCTGAAGCATGTATTATGCCACCCCTGGCTGGCCATCTAAAACTGACACAACTGGCTGCATGACAGCTGGGGCAAGGTGGTGTAATCACCCTTTGCTATAGATATAGTATACCTATATCTAACCCTAAAATGGACACATATATTCCTATCAGTCACTCCTATGGCAGGCCTTATCAATCCTGAAGGCAGAGTGCTTTGAATTATGTGAGATGGTGCTCTGGCATGAGCTGAGCCCGTCTGCAGCTTGCGGAACCAAGTCCTAATAGCTGTTCCATGATAACGCTATACCATATACTCTTAAGTGCATTATCAACCTCGCGGTTAAATGCTAACTCTGGTATAACATTATCAAAACATGTCGAGTAAGGTGTCATACGAATTGGAATACTACCCCCTCGCCAATTCTGGCGACGGGGGTAGCATTCCACCCTTCTAGAGGGACACGACATGTATGTAACTGAGAACCCCGGTTAAAGTTAACTCGAGCCTTGGCATCACAAAATGGATGCTGCCACCACAGACACAAGTCTGACCTCCTGCTGCTGGGAGTCCTTCCAGCGAGGGAGGCTTGGACAAAGGGTTTTCCTGCCTTGGGAGGTGCTAGCACCACCCCAGACAGGATTTTGTGTATTGGGTAGGACAGGCCTGAAAGGAATGAGACATGCCTGGGACACACAAGGTGTCCTGTGCATACACCGGTTCAAACCAGTTGCTGGGGCATCCCTGCCCCAGCTCTGGCGCGAAACCGGACAAAGGATAGGGGGTGTAGCCACCCCCCTTCCTGGTCCCACCCAGGGGAGGGACCTAGTCAGTAGTGCAGCCCCCTTTAAGAGAATAAAGGTAGGAGCTGGTCCCATTCCAAATTAGATTATCCTGAAGAACTTTACAAGAAGAAACTCTGGACTTCGACGTTCTGCTCCACAGAAGACTGAAGAATCTCCCTTGTGGGCAAGGAGTGTCCACCCTGCAACTGCAGGCACCATCAAGCGTCCAGCGGCTTCACTTTGTCGTCTTCCCTCGAGGATCCAGACTTCAGAGCCCGACGAGACCCGGATTCCCAGACCTCTCCGACCTCAACTCACATCTGCAGCAAAGCTGAGACCCGTGGGTGCGACGAGACACGTGGGACCGGCCATCTTGAAAGAAACTGCACTTCGCTTCCAGCACGACTCCCGAGGTAAACTCGACCAAGTGCTTTGGGGATTGAGAAGCCCCAGCCCCGAGCAGCCCCTGCACCGAAGATCAGCCCTCCAGCTTCCACGAGATCTGCGTGGGGCCCTTCTGCTTGTTTGCTGCTCGACGCATTGTCTGGTCAGTTGCCAGCTGGCTAGTGGCCTCCTAGACGACTAACCTTGAAATCTTCACTGCTGGTCTGGTTGCTCCAGACTGGCCCTTGCTCCCTTTCAAAAGAGGGGCACCCCGGACTCTCCTAGTCCGCACCAGATGCCTTTTCCACTCACCGCATGGGTTGCCTTTGCCAAGGCCTGTTGACTCCTATTCCGGATCTGACACCGCCGGCAGCGAGAGCCTGCGTGGGACAGCTCGTGCCTCCATCCTGGTCGTCGAAGACGCCTCCTGGTCCACGCGGCTGCAGAGTCAAGCGTCCACTCTTCACTTGATCGCGACGACGACATCTGGTTCCTTCATGGTTCCACTCCAGTCACTGGCTAGTGACTGTGAACATTGTCCCCTCTGCTTTCAGGTCTTCAGCATCTCTGATCCACCCTTGGATCACACCGGACATCTTCCTCCTGGTCGCCTGCAGCATCTTTTCCTCCAGGCTCCATAGACTTCAACGCCGGAACCCGACACGACTTTGCACCTATGCACCCGCAGCCCGTGGGTGAGGTAACAAGAGCATTTCGGTGCTCAAGGGTAGATTGACTCTCCTAGTGTCCAGTTCCACAGTCGTTTTAGACCCAATCTAGTCAGGATTGTCCGTACTTACCTTTTCCTTGAACTGTACTGTCCATAGACATTGTTACGCATCTCGCGTGTGAGTTCACACTCTGCACGCGCGTTCCGTGGGCCTCCTATTACTTACCTAGAGTTAGGGTAGCGTGGTCCCAACGATCCTACAGCCTCTGGACAGCTCCATTCCTTCTATCAACTTTCACATTCCATTTACTTAGTTAATGGTTTTCCGTGCCCCTAGGGCACCATTGTAATTTTGTGCAACTTATCGTATTTTTCCTAAGAGATTGTCATGTGCTTAGCCCTCTGACCTCAAAGAGTTCAGAGGTGTTTGTTATTAATAAATATATTTTTTATTTTCATAACAACCTGTGTGGTGTCCTTTCATCTGGTATTCAAGGGGTTATATTGTGGAAAAACAGCTGGCTTCACATGCCAAAAGAGTTTAGCCTAAGACTGCTTTGTCCATGCTACCATTAGGATAGCTGGTCTATAAGGTTCACTTACAACCAATCACCATAAGGGTTGTTTGGACTGATACAAGGTGATCACTAGAACTAGTGAGCATCATATATCAGGCCAACTTCTCACACAAAGGGTCAATGGTGGAAGAACTAGACCCGGATGAAGGAAGCGGCACC
The DNA here is from genome assembly GCF_964261635.1 of Lissotriton helveticus. Lineage (NCBI taxonomy): Eukaryota > Metazoa > Chordata > Amphibia > Caudata > Salamandridae > Lissotriton > Lissotriton helveticus. The sequence goes on along the minus strand of NC_136061.1, from coordinate 230,432,710 downwards.
AGCGGCAAAGAAGCAAAGGAAGATGATATTGTCGAAGAAGTCGTCGTTGAAGTAGTTGATGACAATGGCATAGGCGTCGACGGAGCCGCCGTCGACGAGGTCGTCGATGAAGCTGGCGTCAACGAAGCACCCGTCGACAGAGCAGACGAGGAGGAGGTACTCTTAACAACTCTCGTCGTCGAAGATCTTGCTGACGACGAGAGACTCTTCTTCGATGACGAGGCGATAGGTATCGTCGACGAGACAGTCTTAAAACTGAGGCATACCTTCGTCGACATGGACGACGTCGACGCAGCCATCGTCAACGAGCCAGAAGCAGAAATCGTCGTCACTGTTGTCGTTGACGAGCCGGCAGATCTCATCGTCGGGACGATTTTACATGTTTTTTGGTGGAAACATGCTGCGAAGAAGCCGTAGACGCCTGAGAGTCAGATCTCGTGGGCGTAGGCGTAGCAGGAGGAAATGAATACATCACAGGAGCCGTCATGAGAGAAAGTTTCTTCTTTTTTAAGAAGGGAGAGGGCAAATCCTGCACACTGATACGTTTTGAGGCGGCTTTAGAAGTTCCTGACACCAGGCTTTCTGTGTCAGAAAGAGCTAAATCTTTGTCTTTTAGCCTTTGTAACCAGAGGAGGAGACGACCTTCCCTATCTTTAAGGGTCTTAGTTGAAAAGGTCCTGCAGATTTTACATTTGCCTACCTCATGGTCGGGATAAAGACAGTAGATACACTTCTTGTGGGGATCTTCAGAGTAGAGCCGCAACTTCCCACAAGAAGAACAAGGTCTAAATAAAGACTTCTTACTTGAAGACATTGTAGAAATCACTGGAAAACCAGAAGAAGTAGAAAAAACTGAGCAGAGCTCAGGGAGACTCCCTCCACACGACGTGCGGTAGAAAATCTGAGGGCCTGAGCTCTGAGGAGAAGGTTCTGGAGGGGTGCTTGCGCCTGATTGGCTGTAGTTTGGACTAACATAATGACAAGGATATGTTACAAATACTTTCTCTCTCTTGCCATGTATTCCTATGTGGGAATTATGACCTGGTATTTGCAACTATTTCTAGTGTGTATTTTTATGTGTTATGTTTTCACATACATATTTTATTGGGATTTAATTGCTATTTTATTTACCGTGGGACTCCCACTTCGACGACGGGGAATATTCAAGCATTTGAATCTATGAAAGACACCCTAATACTGGAGAAAATTGGAATCCCTGACCTCTAAAGGTGCGCTGTAAACATTGCCATCACTAATGTGAACACAAAAGGGGCACTGATGAAGCCGAAGACGGGGACAGCAAACCGGAGGTAGTGTCAGTAGGACTGCAAAATAGTCTTGCAGGTCCAGAGCCACCATTCACTTGCCTGGATCCAGTTCCTACAGAACCTGGGCCAGAAAGAGCATCTTGAATTTGCCCTTCCACAAGGAGGGGTTGAGGGGGTGAAGATCTAAAATGGGACAAAGGCCTCAGACCTTCTTCGGCACAAGGAAAAAACAGGAGGAACATCCATCTCTCTCTATAGCTCCTTTGGTCAAAACAGCTTGCATTTCTTGGACCAAGATGGACAGGTACTGCTCTGAAAGACGCTCCGATGTGGGCAGGAGGAGTGACATGCCTAACAGGAATGGCAGGGCACAGCCTTGATGAATGATTTGAAGGGACCCATCTGTCAGATTTTATCACCATGCTTAGTGCAACTTGCTCTGCCCAAGCAGCCGGTAGTATCCAGCCCAGTCCGGATGATGTACATTGCAACATCATGACCAACCTGGATAGTTTAATTCAATGCTGCCCAAAATTCCTTGGTGACTGTCTGTAAGATCGCACCAACCATGTCCCATAGAACATTGAAATATCTCCCCACCAAACAGCTGGCAATGACTGAGGGCTAGGCTGAATGAGGAAACATTTGCGTCCAAAATGCCCCTATTTATTTTGCCTCTCTATCTGGGGGAGTAGTAGGGAATGAGTTGGGGTTCACCTTACTGGTGGAATCCTGAACCAACACCCCTTCTGGTGTAGGGTGCTGTGTCAAAAAGTCAGGGTCACTTGGTGCCATCTGTGAAGCTTGGAAATCTGCCTGTTCACTAAAGGACAGGAGCATGGCTTAGAACAGGTGGCCGTAAGGCTGTCCATCAGGGCTTCGATAAATAGAAGTAAGGGCTCAAGGGCGGTGTATAAAACTTTGGTTAAGACATTCGTTTTGACTGTCATAGTGGGAACTGCAAATAAAGTACTATAGCTGCCTGTTTCACCTCTACAACAAAAGGATGTACTCTCAGTCACTGAAGGCCCAAGGGGAAAGCGCAATCCAGTGTCCTGAGAAATGGCCAAACCACTAGCCTCCTGCAAGTCCAGGTACGGCTTGACACCGTCATAGAATGGGGAAAAACAGCCCCCATCATCTACATTGCCGGAACCAAAAAGTTGCTGGAGCGCTGATGTGCACCTCCATGGCAGAGGCCAGGTTCTGTCGGACTTTGATTGGACTAGGTGCATTGTTATGGGGTCGGGATAAGATGAATTTGGCTCGGAAAAAGAACATAGTCTTTCTCTAGCAGCATCGGACCAGTGTTGATGTCAAAGAGAACGTTGTGGGTTTTGGTGACAGATTGGAAGTCTACTCCGGTATCGGAGAGGAACCGTAACCCAGCTAGAAACCTCAGTGGATTCTTGGGACTCAATTTCACAATGAAGGGAGCTTCTTTAAAAGCCTTAATCGTCTGCAATATTGCCAATGGCTCTGGAAACTCCTGGTACATCTACATCAGCTGCGGAATCAGCTCCTCGGTGTGGAACCAGGAGCGAGACCAACAGGCACCCATACGTCCTCATGACTTCTCGGACTGAGAATGGTGAAACTGGGCCGAATCCTGCTTGCCCTTATAACAAGACTTGAATTCTTGGAATGTGGCGCTGCCCTGTGCAGTAATGGGCCCACATCCTTGACTTTGAGTGGGACTGATCCTAAATCCTCGAGACAGCACTAGTATGGTGTAAAATGCCCTGAACCCAAGCAGTTTCCCAAGAGCACTGTTTGTATGAATGTATGTTGTATTTAATATAGTGCAAACCCAGCTGAAAGGCAGTTGAGTGCTGCAGATGTGTGGGGCAAACTGGCTTCCCTTCCCGGTCCTTAGAACCGGCATGAAGGATGACAAGGTCACATACCACTGGATCTAAAGCAACTCCCAGCTGCTCCTCCCCCCCCCCACCTCCTCTTAGGCGCGGTTGTGCGGCCGCGCCTAAGGCAAGCCCGTCTGCGCCTGGACCGCACACAGCGCCAGAACCCCATGACCACGCAAACGCCACGACACCAGAATCCACTATGACGCCAGCACTCTCCACGCACTCAACACCGGCCGAAACCACACCAGCTCCCAGGCAGCCCCGAAACGGACCCACTGACCCTTCTTATACCCCACCTGCAGCTTCACCTGCGACAGTACCACCAAACCTCCAAGGACTGGACCCAACCACCTCCGCTACATACTCCTCAACGCCCGCTCCGCACGCAAACACGCAGTCGAGCTTTGGGATCTGCTCGACACCTCCGCCCCAGACGTGGCCTTCCTGGCTGAGACCTGGTGGAACGACTCCTCGGCGCCCGACATCGCCATAGCCATCCCGGACGGCTACAAGATCACCCGCAGGGATCGCGCCAACGGAACCGGAGGAGGAATAGCCATCGTCCACAAGTCCACCCTCAAGGTCGCCACCCACGCAGACTACACCCTCAACACCGCTGAACACCTGCACTTCCGGATCCACACCGACCCCAACACCACCCTCAGAGGAACACTCATCTACAGACCCCCCGGATCCCAGGCTCAGTTCATCGACTCCATCGCCGACCTTGCCAGAACCCATGCACTCGCCCCCACGGACTACATCCTCCTCGGGGACCTGAACTTCGACGCCAACTCCGCCACCCTGATCGACAACCTCGGCCTCAGACAACTCGTCACCGCACCCACCCACGCCGACCCCGTCTTCTCCACAGGCACGTTACCTTCGACCACACCACCGAACTCCACTGGATAGACCACCGCTGCATCCATTTCACCTTCAAGAAACCAACCACGCACCACCGCACCCAACAGCTGCCTCGCCGCTGCTGGAGCAAAGTCACAGAAGACCAGCTGATCACCACCCTCGCCCAGAACCCACCCACGACCCCACCAACTCAGACGCTGCAGCCCGCAACCTCAGACAGTGGATCGACGACTGCGCCAACACCCTCGCCCCACTCAAGAAACCCTCAAACAGCCATGCCAGCAAGAGAGCCATCTTCCTCAGACACCAGGTGGGGGTGAGACTTATGTGACCTCGCTGACAACATGTACGCGGAAAACGTCAGGGCAGAGTCACGTGGTGCCGTCCCCCGGCGCGCAGAGATGCTGTGGCAAAAACAATTCCGGATCCAGTCTCATGTCTGGGGATAATTCTACATTAAAGAATCTGCGGCTTGTAGTCTCTATCAGATGGGGGTTTCAATTACAGTACATTTGATGATAAATCACATACCTCTATCTGCTGCCAGTCTGAAGATGGCACTTATTAAATGTAATAAAGTAACAGAGTGTCAGTCAATGAAAGAGATGGGCCTTAAAAGAAAATTAAAAACAACTTCAGGAATCTTTCACTACCAGGGCATGAAAAACAAGCACACACACCCTACTTTTTACCCGTGCCCTATGAATCTTTAGAGTTTACCTTAGGGGTGACTTATAAGTATTAAAAAGGAAGTTTTAGGCGTCGCAAAATATTTATTTAGCCAGGTTGAAATGGCAGTTTAAAACTGAACACACAAGATGCAATGGCAGACCTGTGACATGCTTTTAAAGGCTACTTTAGTGGATGGCACGAGAGCTGCAGCTCACTAGCAGCAGTTAATTTACAGGCCCTGTGTACATGCAGTACCATATAGTAGGGACTTATAAATAAATTAAATCTACCAACCAGGTGTAAGCCAATTTTACCACTACTAAGGGAGGGAGCATAAACACTTTACCCCTGGTTACTGGGAAAAAGTGCAGTCAAAAGAGCCAACATAAACAGGTTCAGCAAAGGAAGGCAGGGAAAGGCAAAAATGGCAAAGACAAGATTTTACACACTCAGGGCCATATGTACTAATGCATTTTGTGTTTGCAAAGAGTTAAATTCACAGAATCAGGTCACATGCAACAGCAGAAATGCCTTTTGGTATGTGCTAAACTAGGCCATTTTTTATTCCGCAAGTGGAATCAGAGGAATTTGGTAATTCCGCGTTACTATTGTAACACAGAATTACTGATAAATTCCAACTGCCCTTCTGATAAAATTAAATACTTTAATATGCAGTGGATTCTAAACATAAAGGAACTGCTCCCTCTTCCCTGTCATGTTTAGAAATCACTGCATAACCCTAGGTGCTCTTATATACTGTGCAGTGATTAAACGTTTACATTTCTGCAGAATATGTAAGGGCGCACAGAGGCTGCAAAATTCTGTTAGGCAAAATACATTCTCGCATCTATTTTTAGGTTCATTTAGCATTGAGAAAGTCGCACCAAATGCTGTGGAATTTCGCAGAATTTTCATGTAATTTCGCATGATTTGGTGGAATCAAACTTCGCAAATTCTGTCCAACACTCAAATTGAAATTTGGTAACATGTTACAGAATTGCAATTTTGACTTGCAACCAAATGCTGAATAGGTATTTGGAAGGGATGTGTTTAGGGCATCCCTTCAAACACCACAAAAGAATTGGTATGTATACATGTTTTGCGACTGAAATCAAGTTGCAAAACATTCATGTATTACCAGCTACAAACATGCAGTGGTAACACATTCCCACACAGAAAGGAGGCATCAAAGGACCCTTTTCCATTTGTGAATTGGGGAGAAAGTCAAGCTGATCCATAATTATTCCATCATTTGGCCTTGATTGATAACTGAAATGATAAAAGTGATTTTTTTCAAGTGATTAACAATACTAGCTAAATCATCATGATTCTGATACATCATCAGTATGAGTATTATTCAGAATTTAAAAACTGTGTGAACCTTGTAAGCAATGTCCAAGGACTGTTTTTTTATTTGACGGTTAAGATGCAGAAGTTTTTTTCTAAGACTTCGTTTGAGAAAATAGTCAGAACAAAATGTTAGTTATGACTGAGTAGTAAAGCAGTATATGAGAAAAGCAGAATTAATTATTAGTATGAATCAATTTGCTGCTTGTTGCAGGTGGTCCCCATGTTTCAAGCTGTACACAACTTTTTTGCAATATTTTTGATGGAAGCGAAAAGGAAAAGACATGATATTAACAAATGACAAACTGAGTCACAGATTGTTTCCAAGGCTTCTTAGAAGCTGGACACTACTGTATCATTTACACTACTGAAATGCCATGCAAAACCAACCTGTCTAGAAAAATAATGAATACTTTATTTTAAAGTAAAGTTAATGAAAGCTGTTCCAAACGATAAACTTAGTTCATACCTCAAAGTTAGTGTTGTTATTGTAAGGATGTGGAGACTCGCGGCTCTGGATTGCCATCCCAGGCTCCTCCATGAATTGGCAGGCTGTGAGAGCCACTGTCCCCAGCATACTTTCACTGCAGCCTTGCAACACTTTCTGCAAAATCTAGGAAGAAAAGATCGGTTTGAGTGCCCAAAAAAGCAATGCACAATTAAAATAGGCCAAAGGGAAAACGTTGATACATTTTAATTGTAAACAAAAGCCTAAAACAGAAAAAATCTTAGAGGACTTATGTTCACATTTACATACAAAATCAAGTAAACAAAAAAAAAATATAAGTTTTTCTCATATGAAAATCATAATTAACTAAGGGTAACTGAGGAACATAGATCAGAAAGCCATGCCTGAAGTCTTCGACGTAAGGTTCATTTTCAATCCTAAATTGACAAACAACTGGAATTTGGGGTGAGAGAAAACTGTGATAGCCATATGTAATTTTTCAAACAATCTAAACTATTAAGGAGTGAGATAAAAAGGATGAAGAAGTGATAGAGACCAAAATATCAATGTTGCTGGACAAACTAAATAAAATACCAATTTAACACTGATCCTCCTTGTCGTGTCTTCCGCATTTGACACGGTAAATCACGAAGCATTACTGACCAGGCTCAAGGACAGGATGGGAATGTCTGGAAATGTGCTGAAATGGTTTGAATCTTTCCTGCAGAACAGAACACAAAGATTCCTGGTCAACCAATCACTTTCACCATCTTGTCCTAACTCAATTGGGGTCCCCCAAGGATTTACATTATCTCCATCTCTGTTCAACTTGTATGTTGAACCTCTTACAGAAATTCTTCGAAATTCAAAGATATCCTATCACATGTACGCAGATGACACGCAAATATATATCAAGATCGCGTCTCTGGAAGACATCAAGCTAATGAATGAGGCATTAAAAATTAAACTGCAATGGCTAACGACCAATCATCTGAAGCTAAATGATAACACAAAACAGAGATCCTACTAATTTCACCACCAAAGAACCATACAGAAGTGAAGGAATGGACCAAGCTGGTGACAGCACTAAAAAGCACCCCTACCCTAATTAACTCTGCGAAATCACTAGGAATTACATTAGATGAGAATCTAGACATGAAAGCCCACATTAAATCAATGGCAAAGAGTGCCCGCTTTCATTTGAACTACATAAGAAAAGTGAAACCATTCATCTCAAAGGCGGATCTCAAACTGGCAGTCCAATCCTTAGTTATCTCGAGGATTGAATAAGGATACACTACCTTAGCCGGTCTACCAAAAATCTCCACAGCACCATTAAAAGCATGACTCAATGCAGCGGCAAGACTCATCACCGGATCTAGAAAATTCAACCATATCTCTCCTCACCTGAAAGCATTAAATTGGCTACCCTATGAAGCCAGAATTCAGCTAAAAATAGCTTGCATCACCCACAAAGCACTCCACTACAATACACCAAGATACCTCGCCAAGAAAATTGAATTATCCGGAGGAAGCAGACCAGCTAGAAGAGCCAAGGAGCTGTTGTGGAGACCACCCATTTTTAGGAAGAAGAAAACTTATGACAGAGCGTTCTCAGGAGCAGCCCCCAAAATCTGGAACTCACTCCCTCCAAACATTAGGAAAATTCTAAACACAGCTACATTTAAGAGGGAAGCAAAGATCCTTCTGATGAGTAAGTTCCTTATATAGGTAAGACAACTCATCACTAAAACTGAAATATTGACGTTCCAATACAGAACATCTATGTAATTAGAAGGGAAAGTTACCGGCGTTAATGGAGATAAATGCTCTACGATATAACCCATGAATCAGGACTGGTGGTACACATTGTGACCAAGCTATATTTTGATATTTACCTTATGCTACTGCATGTATATATATATGCTCACCTCCTTAGAGTCGAATAATTATGTACCTCTTATCTCTTTAAATCAATATACTATATATGCTTAATCTCTAAACTACCTCTTGTAATGTGAAGCGCTCTGATACCTACGGGTCTTGTTCGCGCTATACAAAACTTTACAATAAATAAATAAATAATAATAAACTATATGCCAGGACATATTTAGACAAATGTAATCTGAACTAGCATTATGGCCGCACAGTGAAGCAGTGTACAAACGTATTCTACAGACAGCAACTCATCTAAGTGGCGTTTGTAAAACAGTACACGTCGCATCATTTTACAGATTTCACATTTTGATAACCTTCACATCTCACACTCTGACATTATCACTACTTTATATAACTGCCAAATGGATTATCTCTGGAATAAAAAAAAAAGCTCTATTCTGAAAAAAACTGAACAGCAAACCACTGTCACCCTGAGCACCATGGGGTGCCTTACATTTAGAAGATTAGTTATAGACTCAACTACTGCACAATTAATCTTGTTACTGCCCATGGGACGAGGAAATGCAGAGACAAAATCTGTACACTCTGTACATTTCCTAAGAATCAGATCTTCAGGACTACCTTCTTGACTGCTGATTTGATAGGGCTAAATTGACATGAAGATGATGATTGCAGGGATTCCCTTACAAAGTGTTCATATGATAGTCAGCTCCTTATTTTAATGTTCTTGCAGATCTTGTCTGTTATGTAAAAATTAACCATATCCCGAGTCTGATGAGGTGCCCTAAGTGGCAGTGCACGTTGCCCACCCCCTTGCGTAGACTATATCAGCACAAATGGTGTAGGCAGCTGATTCAATGAATGAGGTACAGGACATTTTAACTGTATCTCACTGAGGAGAGTGCCTACCGGCTATCACTTATCATCCCCCATCCCCGAAGGTCATGTCGCATGAGCGTGTGACTGCTTGGTTACATGGACAGTGGGTTTATAGGCTGAGCTCTTCAGTGTGTATGATCAAGGTTGAACTAGTACGGAATAAGGTTGGACTGGTATGGAATAAGGCTTGGGCACCAAAATAAAGTGGGACCCATTAGTGACTAAAATAGCTAAAAAAAATGACCGACATTTACAAATCGGCGCAGTTTCAGGAGGTCAAGTTGCGACCTAGAAGAGAACAACACTGGAAGAAAAACGTTGACATTCTGGCCAGGTCAAAAGAGAAATCATACATAGAAACGACTGGGCTAATTATTGCACCCCTGCATCCTATGCTTTGTGCTGCAGGCAATGACTGACTACAAGGACTACACATAGAAAGTGTAACAGTTCCTCCTCGTAATGACTGTCATTGAGCTGTGGCCAAATATACTATGCTTTGATTCTTTCTCCCCAAAGGTGTGTGGCAAACTCGGAATTTGAGTAAGCCGCACCCCTGTATTGGGGTAAATAGCTTTGCTGCTTCTGCTGAAAGAAGCAAGAGGTGTGTTGAACGATACAGTCTGCCTTGCTGAACAGTCTAGGTCCTCTCTTCTCAGTACTCAAGCTAGCCTAACAGGAGAGGAGATGCACTGTTCAACTGAAGCAGAGATCAGAATTCAGCAACTTGAAATGAGGAAATCAGAAATACCACGTCTATTAAGAGCAGAAGCCTGCACCTGCTGTCTAGCCTGACAGGAGAGTGAGTGAATGAATGAATGTCTTTATTGTATAAAATATATTAAAATATTCATTACAATAACAAATACATTAAAATCACAAATATATCCTCAAATATTCCATGAGAACTGCATTTCAATCACACTTCCTTAAGACGGCAATAAACAATCAAAAAATGTAGTTAATTTCCCAATAAAATGACAATCTGCTGTAAAAAAAAAACACAATAGGCTACAGCCTCTTTGACAGATCTACAATTAATTAAATTAAATGCACTTTTCAAGTATTTCTTGTGCATATCCAGTAAACTGAGACATACACAAATTACATGCTCAATCGACTTCTCTTATTTCAAGATTTCAATATTTATTTATTTGAGTGATCGGTCTTTTAAAAACAAAAACCATTACAACAATGACATTATAATAGTACTAGTGCATACTTATATAAACACGTAAAATCAAAAGATTTTTTGGGGGTTATAACAGCACACCTCTTGTTATATCATCAAATTTCAATATGGCTACATTAGATTCGAACATATAGACAGTCACAAACACAAACAAGAGTTTTTTTGTATTCTTATATAAAGGGATCCAAAACGTGCGATGGTCTTGATATTCTTTTATTCAAAATACTTCATTAAAAGTTCCCAGCACACGGCTTGCCGACACGTGTTTTGTCTTACAAAGACTTGTTCAAGGCAACTAAACTGTAGGTCATATGTATCCAAGTGTCCGGATGAATGAATTTGATCTCCAAATGTCCTGTGGATGGCGTATATGGTCACCATGCAATCTCAATCTATGAGGCAGTCAGTATAAATTCGATCTCCAAATGTAATACGGAGGGCGTATAGGGTCGCCATGCAGTCCCAATCTATGGGGCAGTCAGTGTATGGTCATACAATGTATAATCCATTCCACGGTCCCGAAATATAAGTATGCAATATACAGCGAGTACAGGAAGTGTAACCTGTAGTGTATTCTTTATGCAGTCGCCAAGTATAAGCAGCCACCAAATGTGAGTATTGTGTCCTAAAATTCAGAAGGTCGTGACCATGATACGTCTTGAACTTTAATAGAATGATATCCGTGCAAAAGTCAAACCCTCCGTGTCCGACAGAGATATGGAATAAGCGATAACACCCCAATTTAGAACATGTTCCTGTGACAAAGCTCCTAATAGAGTTGCCAAATGTATACAGCCACCAGAGGTGAGTGTTTTGTCCCACAATTCTCTAGGTCATGACCGCAATACATCTCAACCTCGTCCATAGCAAAGCTCCGAGCAGCGTGGTAACCCTCGTATCCGACCTAGAACGCCGAACCTATACGTGTATTGAGGATATATTGAGCACCCTCATTTAGACTTCGTGAAGCAATTGTTGGCACTACACGTATACAAAATTCTCTCTGGAATGTGCGGACGTTTCTCTTGTTTTAGGGAACACTACTACCCAAATTTTTCTGATAAAACACGTAAAATCATTAGTAGAATTTTTACACGGTTGATCTAAAACATACTACTATACATCAATTATTTAAAACTAGCAGCCCGTCCCGACGTTGTCCAGGTATGAATTGCTGCCGGCCAGTAGTATATTGTTTTGTATGATTTCGTTTTGATAGCATTTCTTATCTGTGACAGGCCTGTGAAACGCTCCGATTCACAGTCCACTGCTGATGCACTTAAGAGTGCGCGTTCAGTAGTGTACGAACTCAAGTTTCCCTACTTTATTTTTCCTTGCAATATTATATAGCGCGAACTCGACAACATGGCATGAGCACAATTTACATTACAGAAGAACACATTCATTTGTGGAAGGCACGGGGAGACAAAGCGATTTGCCTGGAATCACAGGATGTTGAGCTGATGCCGAGATTCAAACGTAGCTCACCAGCTCTAAAGTTCGCAATTCTAGAACTTGTGGCGGGAGGTGTGTCTAAAAGTGTATGTCGGTGCTGGCCATCAATGAGAGAGACCTGTGTATTTTTCAAAACAGTGGTGAAAAAATATGAGTATGTTGCTGGAGATGTGGGCCGCCGTGCCACCAATGTACTTACCGGGGGAGGGTAAACACCCATTATTCCGCAACTTTCTTTCCGCATACCATCACCCCGCATACTTTCATTACGAAAGTACCATGACTCCGCAATGCCATTATAACGCATGGCATTACATTTTATATGCTTTAACCACGCATACATTTACAACGAAATTCGTTGTAAATGCATGAATGGTCAAAGCATGTTTTTTTTTAATGTTTGGATAAGGTAAGTATGGGTATAGGGGTATATGTTTTGGGGTTCTGAGGTATATGTTTTGGGGTGTTTGGGTATTTTAAGGGTTCAGATATAGTTTTGGGTTATGGGGTACAGGGGTAGTTTTAGGGTTTAGGGATAGGTATGGGTTTTGGGGTACAGGGGTATTTTTAGGGTTCAGGGCTAGGTTTGGGGGTATAGGGGTATTTTTAGGGTTCAGGGGTAGGTTTGGGTTTTGGGATACAGAGGTATTTTAAGGGTTCAGGGCTAGGTTTGGGTTTTGGGATACAGGGGTATTTTTAGGGTTCAGGGATAGGTTGGGGTACAGGGGTATTTTAGAGTTCAGGGGTAGGTTTGGGTTTTGGGGTACAGGGTTATTTTTATGGTTCAGGGCTAGGTTTGGGTTTTATTTTTTGGGGGTACAGGAGTATTTTTAGGGTTCATGGGTAGGTTTGGGTTTTGGGGTACAGGGGTATTTTAAGGGTTCAGGCCTAGGTTTGGGTTTTGGGGTACAGGGGTATTTTAGGGTTCAGGGCTAGGTTTGGGTTTTGGGGTACAGGGGTATTTTTAGGGTTTAGGGATAGGTTTGGGGGTACAGGGTATATTTATAGGGTTAAGATGGGTTAGTGTTTAAGGGTGGTGGGGTATTTTAAGGAGTAAGGGTGGGTTATGATTATGGGGTGCAGGGGTATTGAAAGGGAGCAGGGTGGACACCCAAAGCTGGAATGTACAGAACCTGGGAAGAAAAAACACTAAAATATTGGTCACAACGCTCGCTTTTTTTTCCCGTAATCCCGCGCCCCGCACACACCCACGCCCCCAGCACACGCCCACAGCACACGATATGAGACATGGCATGAAGGGCGGAACATACCACACGCCCCCAGCGTTTGTCACGCCCCCAGCACACGCCCTCAGCACAACGCAGACACGCCCACAAGGGACTACTTTGCTGGCACGGTTCTTTTACCTTTTAAATGTATATGGTGGGCGTCTGCATAGCCTATGTCCTTCTGCTGCAACTGCCCTTTCCAACGCTGTATTGGGTGTTGTGATTGGTGCTGTGGTTTCTGAGATTACCCGCCTCAAAGGTTTGGGCTCTCTCTTTATTATATTAGTATAGATGTTGTTTAAAATGGAGATTTGGGAGTTCTTGTCTTTATGACAGTCTATTGCGATCTCCACGGAGTTTCAGCCAATTTCCTTTAAATACACTTTTAAAAGTTTCACCCCCCTGCATACTAGAGGGATTGAGGCCCCGTCAAGCCAGGTGATTACGGCTTCCCTGCACGTTCGTTTGTTCATACTATTTAGTAGTGCTTTTATTAGTGACTTCCGTTCTTTTAGTAACTTCGGGCATACACAAAAAATATGTTGAATCGATTCGTATTTGTATCCACAAAGTCTGCAGTCTCGGTTATCACTTTTATCCTTCCATGCTGGGACTAAATCTTTTGTTTCCCACATGCCAAGACGTAGCCTCATAAATTGATGTTTTAGGGTAGGCGAGAAATAGGCTGATAAATATTCCTGTGGCTTCCTTTTTCCATATGAGCTGATAACCGTCCAGGCATGCCGTCCTAGGAGTAAGGTGTTCTCATCCGTTGAGTGAGACAAGAGTTTTATTGTGGTGTTAATAAATTTGTTAAAAGCCTTTTTCCCTATGCTGAGATTCCCAAATGCCTTGCGCAGACAGATCCTCTATCACCTGGTTTAAATAACTACCCCAGGATCTGGGTATCCTCTTATCTTTTTGTCTGCCTATTTCTTTCCAGCATAGTTGGTCTATGGACCCGCTTTCGGAAGCACGTAACCTCCAACATAATTTAATGAAGGCGCCTTTGCTCCGAAATTCCTGATTTTGTAAGCCAAACTCTAGTCGCACCTGGGCTGGCGATGCACATTGTTGGATGTGAAAAACTTTTTTGTAAACTTTTATTTGTATTTTGTTTATGGCAGCGATGTCACAACCTTTCATTATTTCAGTGCCATAGGTTACTTCTCTTATTAATTACTGACGGCCTTTGAGGGTAAACAATTAATGTTTCAAGACCCCTCAATTTGAGCAATCAGTAGCAGCAAAAAATGAAATCTCATGTATTTTAGTTTGCATCCTAGATTAAAATTAGAGCATAAATATTCTTGTTTTAGTCTAGAGTACGACTCCCGTTCAATCAAGCTTTATTCGATTTAAAATAAGTCATAAAAGCACATTGGCAAATATTCATTGCAAAAAATTGAAAAAACATGTAAAAAGAAATAGCAAAATTTGTCACAGTAAGTAATAGAAAATAGCTGCACCCTCACTGGATCAATGCAACTTTAAGCATCTGTAATAAATCAAAAAATAGTCAGACCTATACAGAATGTGCCGACCCTCCCTGATGTTATGTTAAACTTTATTTGTATAGCGCACGTACACCAGGTTGGTTTCTTGGCGCTGTTCTGAAAGTGTTAGACAAGGTGCAACTAATATGCCTGTTTAAATAGCCAAGTTTTTAGGTGTTTGCGGAAACTCATGATGTTTGTGCAGGATCTGATCTCAAGAGGCAGGGGGTTCCATAATTTGGGGCCTAGGGTGGCGACTCTTGTCCCCCCAGCGTGTTTTAACCTGAAAGATGGTACGATCAGGAGTTGCATATGAGCAGATCGCAGGTTGCGGGTAGGAGTGTATCTATTGATCAGCTTGTTGATGAATTTAGGGCTTTTGCTGTTCAGGGATTTGAAGATGATGCATCCTACCTTGAAGGCGCATCTCTGGTTTGTGGAAGCCAATGTAATTTCTTCAGAAGAGGGGTGATATGCTGACGCCTGTTTTCTTGAAGGATCAGCCTGGCCGCCTGGTTTTGAACCATTTGAAGGTGGTGGGTGAGATGGGCCGGAATGCCCAGGTAAAGGGAGTTGGCATAGTCCATGTGGGATATCACCATGGCAAGTACCGCCTGTGTTTTTGCTTCCTGAGAGAGGAACCTGCTGATTTTCCTTATTTTCCTTAGTTGAAAGCAGCAGGTAGAGATCAGAGATCCAATTTGTTTTTTAATGGTTAGGTCATTGTTGATTATGACTCCCAAGGTTTTTGCAGATGTAGAGGGGGCTGCCCCAGTTCTTTAGGCCAGAAATGGGAGCTCCAGGGATTAGTTGAGTCTCCTGTGAGGATCCATATGATCACTTATGTTTCCTGATCCATATTTCTTTCTCATTGTAATCGCTCCTCTGATACAAATTTTAAAACTACACAACAAAAGTCCATAGAGTCCAAGGGGGGGGGGGGACCTATAACCCTCTGTATACTATTCTATATATGTTTGAACATAAGACCGTTACAGTGGAAATGGACAACGATAATTACCTGGTTGCACAAAACGAGCAAGACCAGGTGCTAGGTCACTGAAGTGGTTCACTTTTAGAACTTAAAATCTAAGTGGCCCAGCTGATCATTAGTCCAGTGGTAAGATAGTTTAAAAAGAAGAGTCTAGAAAGGCTAAAAGAATCAGAGGTGTCCTACTACAATTTAATCTAAGAAATCAGGATGGCTCTGAGATAATGACGAAGAAGGAATAGCCAATCCTCCCATTCGAGTGATTGACTAGCGCCCGTCTGCTTTTGTGAGCCTTCGGTTAAAACCGGCAGTGGCGGGTTCCTCAATTAGTCTTAATTGAATTAGAGGCTTGGGGGGCCATGAACTGATAAGCCAGATGAATGAAAATCGTAAAGCTAATGTTTAAAGCTGTGTTCTCTGGGTTCATGGCAGCAATGATGCCCTGCCTACAGGTCTGGACTTTGTTCTACGCAGGGCCAACAGCGCTGGGCAAATGCATACACCATGCTCCATAGATTCATCTGATTTGCCACATCTCTTGCACACAAGATCATCTGAGGAGCGCAGCCGTGAAGGTAGATGTTTCAAGAAGAGCCACTCGCCCAGCCTGAGGGCCAAGAATCTTTGCTTTAGATGTAAGGAGTTAAAAAAAGCCTAGTGTGGCAGGGGAGGGGCCAGCTGGTAAGAATTAATTACTGCCCATCCATGCTTACGTTTGGCTAGAGTCTCTCTATATAACATTCTGGAACATAGCTGGATTCGCTTCTTAATGCTTAGTTTAAATGCTTTTTTGCCAGGATTGAGAGACCACAGGTATTTTGCTGATAGTTGTAGCCTGCATTCTTTGAGGTACCGACTGTGACCCATCAGGGTTATTTGCACTGAAATCAGTCCACAACAAGGACTTAAGTGAGCCGGCTCTGGCCTGTCTCAGCTTAAAGGAAAGCAGTGGGGTTAGTACACATTCCTTTTTCACTCCCCTTGTTGTCTTAATTTTTCTGGATAGGTGCGACCCAGTGCCAATCTTAACTTGAATGGTAGGCTCCAGCAATAGGCTAGTATTCCCTGGATGGATAGCTTGGCCCAGAGGGACTCACTTGGTACATGGTCAAATGCTGAATTAAAATCCACAACGCAGCAGAAAAGCGCCGTAGCAGATCCGATTGCTTTGTCAATGAGGATGGTTTAAGCTAGGAGACTGGTCATTGGAACTTGAGAAGAACCCGGTTTGATTTTTAGGTAGCAGTCCTTTTGAATTGCCCCAACTCTTCAGATCTTCCAGCAACAGGCTGACAAAAAACTTTGTTCATTGTCCAATAATGCTATCAGCCTGTAGTTACTTGGAGCTGATCTTGAGACAGACTTATGAATAGGCTGGATAATCGTGCCCAACAAGAGTTGGGTATGGTTGAGCTTCGTAGTGAGTAAACAAACAGGCTGGCTAGCTGCTTGTACCAGAAGGGTATGCTCCTTTTGAACAGGCGCCATGGCAGGTCATTTGGGCCCAGAGGTCCTTGCAATCTGGCTTCAGTTAGAATTATGGCCAGCTTTAAGGGAGAGATGGAGGTTTCTTTTGTTGGGTTTTGCTGTGCACCTTGCTGGGACCTCCTGCCGCTACCAGGGAGGGTTTGTCGCTGGAGATGCCTTCCGCTCATCCAACTGGAAGTGACCGGAAAGAAAGGTTGCCCAATCTTTCTCAGCAAGGTTTGCACTTCCCATGCTACAGTTTCCATTAGATTGGTTATTTACTAGTGCCCAGACATTTCTGGTGTTCCGGCTCTTGCTTGCGTAGTGGAGGGAGCACCAAAGTTGCTGAAGATACTGTTTATCTTTTCAACAAGCCAGTCTGTAATTGTTTTTTGCTGTTTTGTAGCTCTTAGATTCTGGAATTTTCTTGGCTGTCCTGAGAGAGGTGTTTCGGATTTTTTTAAAGAGCTCTTGTCTGGGAGGGGAAGGGAGCCTGCTTATTGCTGGATCCGACATGATGTTGCAGTGACTGGTTGAATTGCTTTAAGAGGTGATAACAAAAGATTGCTCAGTTACTTACGGGGAAACAGACTGCCCATTGAACCATGTTGTTAGTTGCTCACACTCTCCCATAATCGTTGTGCTAATAGCATCCCTCCATCTTAGACTTTTTCAGTTCTCGGAATAAACTCCTGTATGTGTGGAGTTGGCAGGATCACAGTGCTCTAAGTTCAAGGCAATGGTAGTGAGTTACCTGGGGACAATGGTCGCTTTCCGGACATGTTTTGATGCTGTAATTTTCTATGTATGGTAGCAGATCGAAGTTGCAGATAGAATAATCAAGGTAGGTGCACTTGAGGCCATTTGTCCAAGTCCAATTTGGAGGGATGTCCTTTAGAAATTCCCCGTTCAGAAGGATGAAGCCTGCACTGTAGGGTTGTAAGACCCAGTGTTCCCCTAGGCTACAGCATTTTTGATATGTGGGTTTTACCTGTGCCTTTAGTACGACTCCATTGTATAACGAGCATGTCTATATTTCTGTAATGACAAGTCGGAAGCTCTTGCGTTCCTCCAGACCATTTGTCTAATTAACCTCTTCCGCTCCAAACAGGGCAATTTTATAGCATCTGACAGGAGAGTCCTCCCCGTCTGGCGCACCCGAACTCTGCATGTTTTTAGTTGCTGACACTGATCCAGTGCAATGACATCATGAAGTCAGTCAGCCTGCACTCTGCCTTGTCACACATGTTCTCTGCATGTGGAACCAGCAACTTTGTTAGGCGAATGAGCCTACACGTGGACACACCTGCAACCCATAAGTCACTGAGGCAGTGAGCTCGCACCATGCATTAACATACATCTCCTGTAACGCAGATGGCCCTCAGATGCCTGTGACCACCACGCATCCTGCTCCCCGTATGGTACAAATTATATTTTGAAGATCATAACGCTGCATTCCTTATCGGCCTCCAATTTTATTTAAGTCATATGAGGACACAACAAGACCTGTGAATCTGTATCACTGCCATGGTCGTTTTCATAAAGCGACATGAGTATCCAACCAGGCCAATCAGCCAGCAATCTGCATCACTGGGCACCTTTCTTTCTTGCTAAATGAGAACCCACTGTGGCCTGTGGCCCACATCATGCCTTTGCTGTATCCACCAATCTGTGAATCTCTGCCTGACACTCACTGACATTTTGGCTTCCACTTCATCAAGAGAGTTCAGCTCTTTTTTCAGTGTAGCCATGTGAGAAAGTGCCATCTTTCTTGCCTTGGTATGCCCCCACTTTTTTCTGAATTGCTGATGTGCTTTGACTGAGTGTGCCCTGGGCTCCTGCCAACCAGGTACCCAGGGCTTGTGTTCCCTTCCTAAAGCTTTACTGAAACAAAACCCAATTGGCACCTATGGCCACCTGTCAGCACCTAGTAGTTGGTACCCTAGGTATCCAGGGCATGGTGACCAGAGAAGACCCCTGAGGGATGCAGCACTTATTGTGCCACCCTCAGGGGCCATGTACCCTGCCGCCTACACACTGCCTTTGCAGGCTCAGTGCCTAAGTACATTACTAAAACTAGAGTCGACATGACACACATCCCTGTTTGCCATGCTCATGGAACCCACTGCCCTGGCATACTTCCGTCACCCCTCGAGCTGGGTGCCCTATGCCAGAGGTGTGGGCACAGGTGCATGAGCCCTGGGCCCCTAAGGTACCCAGGGCCATTTCTGGGCACTGTAAGTGCAGTGATGCCATTAAGAGTATATGGTGCTGGGAGGTTGGCATTACGAACTTCACAGCACCATAATGGCTACACTGAAGACTGACAAGTTTGGTATCAAACTTCTCAGCACATTAAACCTGTACTGATGCCAGTGTGGGATTTAATGTAAAATGCACCAGAGGGCATCTTAGAGATGCCCTCTGAAACCCTAACCTACAATCCACGTCTGGCTGAGTGGCTGCAGAGGCTGCCACAAAACAGACATGTTGCTGGACCCCTGTGTAGGAGAGCCCCCACTCTCCTGGGCCTGCAACAATGCACATCCTGGGCGAGGTGCTAGGTCTCCTCCCCCAGGATGGGCAGGGGGAAGCTTCAAAGGCATGTCGCCTCTGCGAGCTTCTCCAGACCATTTGCTGTACCTAGCAACCAGCCCCCAACAGTCCTGCCCCCCAATCTGGCGGGAAGACTGGCAGGAAAAACTACGTCAGGAAGGGGTGCCAGCCTGTGCCAACCACACCCCTCAGGTGGGGGAGACGAGGAGAAGCATGACCCCGGGCTCCGGCCATCTTGAAGATGGGGAGCCCTGCCCTATCACAGCTAGGCTCCTGCCCCCCTCCCACAGGAGGAGAGCAGGCTAGGGGGTGTACCCACCCCAGGGCAGGGACCCATTGATCCCTGTCCTTGCCCTACCTGTAACGCCCCTAAATTTAGTATTTAGGGGCTCCCTGAACCTTCCTTCCTCAGATCCCGATAAGCAAAGAAGAAAGAAGATCAAGAAGAAGAAGACCCGCCGTACAGCTGCTAACAACAGGACGACAACAACTGACTTGGCCCCAGCCCTACCGGCCTGTCGATCCTGGAACCTGCTCCTGCAGGCAGCATCCTTGGGACACCCGGAGGACCTGCCTGCCTTGACCCTCTTGAAGACTGGAACTCCCATCAGAAGAGGCTCTGCTGCAACAACCCACTTGGTGCCAACCAGGAAGTTCTGGACCAGCCCACTCTGCACCAGCTGAGCCCAGGCCGGGCCCAACCGAACCAATACCACAAAAACGTCCCCCCGGTGACTGGGACCACAAGTCCAGTGCCCAAAGACCCTCCTCGACGAACCAGCCGACGCCTGAAAACTCAGAACCAGGAGCCACCCCAACCGGGACCAGCCGAGGGTAAGCTTTTCCGACACCCAAAGACACCCCTGCACCCGGCGCCCTACAGCCCCCTGTGCTTCCCTTTGGGGTACCTACCTGTGCTGCAAGATCCCAACTTACCTCTCGAAGTGCTGGTCGCGCCTGGAGAGTCTCCGTCCCCGAGCCTGCAGCCTTTGTTCCTTTTTGACCTTTCCCATTGGATAACATTGAGCGGCAGACGGCTCAAAAGCACCCTGCACCCTGCACCCAGCACCCAGCCGCCCAAGTGCCGCTGGCTGTAACCCCTGTATCCTATCCTACTTCCCCACTTCCCCACTTGCCCTGAGCAAGTGACCAGGAGCCCAGCTCCCACAGCCGCGTGACCTGCTAGCCAGCAGCCACCAACCGAAGCCCCCCTTCCCTCATTGATTATCATTGGGCCTACCTACCTACCTCTGCACCCGGCCGCCCCTGTGCCGCTGGGAGTGAACTAACTGTACTTACCTGACCCTGGGGAACCCCTGAACCTTAACTTCACCAACCAAGTACTCACCTGGAAACCGGTAATTTACTTACCTGCCATTGGATAACATTGACTCATTTTGACTCTACTTTTGAAAACTTGAAATATTCTTTAAAAATCACACGAAATACTGAAACACAATTACCGACCTGTTTGAGTTAAGACCCCAGTGCTAGCCCTAGGAGACCAGTGCTGGGTTACAAAAGTAACGCGATCGTACTTTACCTGCAACCTGAATTTTCTCCCATTGAATAACATTGTCAGATTTCCTTTGGAAAGTTTCTAAGTGTGAACTTTTAAAACAACTTTATATTCATGAAAATTCACTACAGTAACTAAAACGTTTTTGCTAACCTGGTTTCAGCTTAGACCCCAGGACTGAATCTAAGATCTAGTCCTGGGACTACTAAAGTAATCTATATAGTAATCAACTGTACTTGCATGTGGAAAACCCATTGAGCTCAATGCTATAGTGTGTTTTAGGATTGTGTTGCTGTCAATACTGTATTATTTGTGTGCACAAACTTTATTGCTCCTTTGCAAAGTAATTACATGAGAGAACTCATAACAAGAAAAGTATATTTTTATAACTGTTGGTTCTAAAAATAAAACACCTATATCAATGGATATAAAAACAATTGGCCTGGAGTACAGTCCTTGAGTGTGTGAAACCTTTTGTTGACGGAGTGTGTACAACAAATGCTTTACACTGTCCTCTGGTACTGCCTTACTGCTTGACCAAGCTACCACTTTGGAGAGTAAGTTCAGTTCTGACTTTAACCTCTGTTATACCTCTGGGGTTGCTGGACTCTATACACACTGTACTTCATTCTAGTCCAGTATTTATAGAGCCACTTTCTCACTTTGATGGATCAGTGGTGGGATACATACTTGCATTTGTTGGACTACTTGGTTACCATCTGATCACATGACATAACTCATAAATTGCCTTTAGAATTCTGAAATTGGTGTTTTCCAAAAATACTAAAAGTCTGATAGGACCTTGCTTAAGTTCCATTAGAATTTTTGAAAAATAAAGGTCACTACAAGCTAGGGTAGAGGGTTAGAACTGTCAGATTAGAATGTCTAAAAAAAAAAACAGCTGTTAGTGAAGATAATGTAAACCTGGTGGAGGAACTCAACCTCACACCTTACGTGCACTTGGACTTCAAGGAATTGAGGGCCCTATGCAAAGTTAAAAAAAATAGCTGTAGGTCTGCATCTAACCAAACAAGGGCTCCAGGAGCTCCTGGCTGAATATGCAAAAGACCACCCCTCTGAGCAGGGTGACACCCAGCCAGAGGAAGAAGGAGTGGATGAGGAGGATGATAATGATCCCCCCATCCTTCCTAGGGAAGAAGAGGTCACTGGACCCTTGACTCCAAGAGTTAGTCTTTAGGAGCCTGAGAACTACACAGGGGGACTGGGCCCCAGAGAATACATTGGGGAGAACCCCAATGGAGAGGACAACTTCTTAGCAAAGCTGGCCAAGCGATTAGACTTAGAGACCAGACTCCTGGCTCTAGACAAAGAAAGAAAAGAGATGGGCTTAGCCCCCATCTCTGGTGGCAGCAATACCAATAGCAAGGATAGAGAGCAATCTTATGATCCGAAAAACCCCAAGGGGTTGTCCCTAAATTTGAGGAAGGTGATGACATCACCAAGTGGTTCACAGCCTTTGGGAGGGCTTGTGATATCAGAAAACTAAATAAACCTCTCTGCGGGGCACTTCTCTGGGAACTGTTCTCTGATAACTGCAGAGACAGGCTTCTGGCCCTCTCTGGGCCAGAAGCAGGGTCCTCTGACCTCATGAGGAAAACTCTGATTGAGGGATTTGGACTCATTACTGAGGAGTATAGAATCAGGTTCAGGGGGGCTCACAAAACCCAGACCCAATCCTGTATAGATTTTGTAGACTACTCAGTAAAGACACTGGATGGTTGGTTAACTGGACACAATGTGCATGACTTTATAACGTGTTTATGAAGTAACACATTGTGAGTAATTGCACATATGAAAAGTTGCATCAGCATTTGGGAGACCTAGGTCTAATTTCTTCCCAAGAATTGGGAAAGAAGGCAGACCACTGGGTCAAGACTAGGGTGAAAAGGACAGCCACTGGGGGTGACCAAAAGATGGTGGTCACAAAACCTCCCCAGGGCAAAGGTGATGAGAATCCCCAAGATAAAAAGGCTGAGTCTTCCAAAGGGCCCCAAAAACCGGTACAGGTGGGTGGGTCCCAAACTACTCCTTATGTGCCTCAGCCCTATAGGGGTAGAAACTTTGATCCTAACAAGGCCTATTGTAACAACTGTAAGAGGTTGGGACATGTAACTGTAGACAAAAACAGCCCCTACAACAAAGCTCCTAAGGCACCCAATACAGCTACTCCAGGGACAGTAAATCTACAGATGGGATCAGAGAAGTGCCCAGAGCACATCTGGGAATACACTCAAGCTAGTCTGGTCTCCTTGCGGGAAATGGAGGTTGCCAATGTAGCTGGTTGGCCACCCAACTGTAATAAGTATCTGCAATACCCCTCCATCAATGGAAAAAGAGTAGAAGCCCTGAGGGATACAGGTGCCAGCATCACTATAGTAAGGGAAAAGCTGGTTTCCCCAGAGCAATACCTGGTTGGGAAAACTTACCGAGTCACCAATGCTGACAGCATTACCACCCAACGCCCTCTGGCTATGGTGACATTAGGATGGGGGGAGGTTACTGGCCTGAAACTAGTAGTGGTCTCTTCACAATTGCCAGCTGACTGTCTGCTTGGAAATGACCTGGAAACCTCAGCCTGGGCTGAGGTTGAGCAAGTAACCCATGCAGCCATGCTGGGTATTCCTAGACTGGTGTGTGTCCAAACCAGAGCACAGAGCAAAAAGAAGGGTGAACAAGTGACTGCGGAACCAGCTTCTACACAGCCAGCTTCTCATGACTCCTCTCCTCAGGGAGAGGACTTGGAAACCCTAGAGGGAACTGAGCCTATGGAGCTTGAGCCTTACCAGGCTGGACTCCTGGGCCCAGGGGGACCCACTAGGGAAGAGCTGTGCCAAGGTCAGTGAGACTGCCCCACTCTTGAAAGCCTGAGGCAGCAAGCAGCAGCAGAAGCAAAGGGAGATGTAAGTGGTACCCACAGAGCTTATTGGAAAGAGGGATTACTGTATGCTGAGGCAAGAAACCCCAATCCTAGAGCTACCAGGAGAGTGGTAGTGCCACAGAAGTACAGGGAGTTCCTCCTAACTTTAGCTCATGACATCCCCCTAGCTGAACACCTGGGGCAAACCAAAACTAGGGAAAGGCTGGTTAGCCACTTTTACTGGCCCCAGATGAACCAAAAACGTGAAGGAGTTTGTGAGCTCCTGTGTTACCTGTCAGGCCAGTGGCAAGACAGGTGGCAAGCCAAAGGCCCCCCTGATACCACTGCCAGTGGTGGGGGGTGCCCTTTGAAAGGGTAGGTGTGGACATTGTGGGTCCACTTGAGCCTGCCACAGCCTCATGGAACAAATTCATTCTAGTAGTAGTGGATCATGCTACTAGGTACCCTGAAGCAATTTCCCTTAGGGTTACTACAGCTCCTGCAGTAGCCAAGGCCCTCCTAGGTATCTTCGCCAGGGTAGGGTTTCCTAAGGTGGTGGTTTCAGACAGAGGTACCAACTTCATGGCTGCTTACCTGAAACACATGTGGAAGGAGTGTGGGGTACAGTACAAGTTCACTACCCCATACCACCCACAAACCAATGGTCTTGTAGAAAGGTTCAACAAGATATTGAAAGGTATGATCATGGGGCTCCCTGAAAAACTCAAAAGGAGATGGGATGTCCTGTTGCCTGCTTTTCGAGTGTGGAGGGGTGAGCTTCGGTGCACAAGCTGCTCGGGGCTGGAGCTTCTCAGACTCCAATGCACAGCTTCGAGGGAGCCTCGGATGCTGCACGGTCAGCGCTTAGTAGTTTCTCCAAGATGGCCGCTCCCACGCTTCAGGTCGCCTCCACGGGTCTCAGCTCTGCAGGGACTGTGGATCGGGCTGTTAGAAGGCAGGCGCGCTGGGTCTTGTCGATCTCTGTCGCTCGAGTTCCGGCGTGAACTGCAACGAAGCAAACGTCGAGGTGCTGGATGGTGCCTGTTTGCACAGGGTGGTCACTCCTTGACCACAAGGGAGATTCTTCAGTCTTCCACGAGGAGTGGGATGTCGAAGGGTCCAGAGTTTCGTTTCATAAGTTTCAGTCAGGATAATCTGATGTCCATTGGCACAGCTCCTACTTTTAAGTCGAATCAAGGGGCTGGATTACCTGCTAGGTCCCTCCTATGGGTGGGACCTGGGAAGGGGGTGGTTACACCCCTTTCCCTTTGTCCAGTTTCGCGCCAGGATTGGGGCAGGATGGCCCCAGAACCGGTTTGACTGGAATCTGCCCAGGGACACCTTGTGCGCCCCAGGCAGTGTCTAGTTTATTTCAACCCTCCCTGCTACAATCCACTATCTCCTGTCTGGGGTGGTGTGACACCTCTCTGTGACAGGAAACCCTTTGTCCAGGCGTCCTCTGCCAAGTTTCGGTCAGCAGCAGGAGGCCAGACATGTGTCTGTGGCAGCAGCATCCATTTTGTGATGCTGGGGCTCTGGTTAGGATTAACCGCGTTTTAGTAAAGTAACATGCCTGCACCCTCTAGAAGGGTGGGATGCTATCCCCATTACCAGGACTGGCAAGGGGATAGTATTCCAATGTGTATGACACCAAACACGACATGTTTTGATAAAGCCAAACCAGAGTTGCAATAACCGTAAGGATTATAATGCACTCAAGAGTATATGGTATGGCAGTATCACTGGAACAGCATTAGGGAATTGGTCCCAACACTGCAGACAGGCTCAGCTCATGCTAGAGCACCATCTCACATAAAACCATGCACTCTGCCTCCAGGACTGTAAAGGCCTGCCATAGGAGTGACTGATAGGTATAGATGTGTCCAGATATAGGTTTAGACATAGGTATACTACATCTAAGCAAGGGGTGAGTACACCACCTTGCCCCAGCTGTGGGAACAGCCAGTTGTGTCGATTTAAGTACCAGCCAGGGGTGGCAAAAGATATGCTGCAGCCCCTGGTAGGCCTTGGATGCACCTATGCCCTTGGCACCTAGTGTGCACTGGATAGGGGCTGACAAGGTGTCCAGTACCAAATTGGTTATGTACCTATAGTACATGTCTGTGAATTTAGAGAGAGAACAGCAGGCTGGGGGTCTGATTAGCAGGCCCACAGCCACATTAAGTCGAAAACCAGTTAAGCAAAAATTGGGGTGACCATAGGATAGCAGACCCTACTCTCCTACACCCTCCCCCCCCCAAACGCAGGGACATTAAACTTAACCTTGACCAGGATAAGACTTCATGTTCTAAGTGGAAGTACCTGGAGAGTCAATCTGCATTACCATGGTCAGTCCCTGGGCGGTGCTCTACTGTAAAGTCCATCCCTGTAGGGAAATGGACCACCTGAGTAGTTTGGGGTTTTCACCCTTCATCTGATTAAGCCACAAGAGGGGCTTATGGTCTATCTGAATTAGGAAGTGAGTACCAAACAAGTATGGCCTCAGCTTCTTCAGGGCCCAAACCACAGCAAAGGCCTCCCTCTCAATGGCTGACCAACGTTTCTCTCTGGGGGTCAGCCTTCTGCTAATGAAAGCAATGGGCTGGTCTTGACCATCTACATTAAGTTGTGAAAGCACAGCTCCCACCCCCAACTCAGAAGCATCTGTTTGAACAATGAACTGTTTGGAGTAGTCAGGACTCTTAAGGATTGGTGCAGAGCACATGGCCTTCTTCAGGTCATCAAATGCCCTTTGACAGCTAACTGTCCACTGAACCTTTTTGGGCATCTTCTTGGATGTCAGATCATTCAATGGTGTCACAATGGACCCATAGTTCTTTACAAATGTCCTGTAATACCCAGTCAGGCCCAAGAAGGCTCTGACTTGTGTCTGGGTAGTTGGAGGAGCCCAGTCCTGTATGGCCTGGATCTTGCTCTCCAATGGTTGAACTTGGCCTCCACCTACTAGGTGGCCCAAGTACACAACCTTGCTCTGCCCTATCTGGCACTTGGTAGCCTTGATAGTCAGGCCTGTCTTTTGCAGGGCCTCCAGAACCTTCTTCAGGTGGATCAGGTGATCCTCCCAGGTAGAGCTAAAGACAGCAATATCATCTAGATATGCTGCACAAAAGTCATCCAACCCAGAAAGGACTTGATTCACCAACCTTTGGAAGGTGGCAGATGCATTCTTCAAACTAAAGGGCATCACCACAAACTGATAATGTCCACTGGGGGTAGAGAATGCTGTTTTGGCCTTAGACTCCTCAGCTAACCTGATTTGCCAATAGCCAGCTGTCAAATCAAATGTGCTCAGATATGTGGCAGAAGCCAGCTTATCAATGAGCTCATCTGCCCTTGGAATGGGATGAGCATCTGTCCTAGTGACAGCATTGAGACCTCTATAGTCCACACAAAATCTCATTTCTCTCTTTCCATCTTTGGTATGAGGTTTTGGCACAAGGACTACTGGGCTGGCCCAGGGGCTCTCTTAAGGCTCAATCACTCCAAGGTCTAACATTTTCTGCACCTCAGCCTTTATACAACCCCTGACATGGTCAGGTTGCCTGTAGATTTTATTCTTCACAGGCAGACTGTCACCAGTATCCACCACATGGGTGCACAAGTTAGTTTGACTGGGTGTAAGTGAAAACATGTGTCTATGGGCTTGCAAAACCTGTCTGCAGTCCATCTGTTGCTGGTCAGTGAGGCTGCCTGCCAAGGCTACTCCTTCAACTGAGCCATCATCAGGGTTTTGGGAAAGCAGGTCTGGGAGAGGGCCACTCTCTTCCTCCTGATCCCCATCTGTAGCCATGAGTAAACCCATGCTTTCCCGGTCAACAAATGCTTTCAACCTGTTCACATGGAGCACCCTGTGGGGGCTCCTAGGGGGTCCAAGATCCACCAAGTAGGTGACCTCTCCCTTCTTTTCCAGTATGGTGTAGGGTCCAGACCATTTGTCCTGGAGAGCTGCTGGGCCCACTGGCTCCAACACCCACACCTTCTGCCCTGGCTGGTACTCAGTCAGAACAGCCTTTTGGTCATGCCAAGCTTTCTGTAATTCTTGGCTGGCCTCCAGGTTTTTGGATGCTTTCTCCATGTACTCAGCCATCCTGGAGCGGAGACCAAGTACATAGTCCACAATATCAAGTTTAGGCTTTTTGAGAGGTAACTCCCATCCTTCCTTCACAAGACACAATGGACCCCTCACAGGGTGGCCAAACAAAAGTTCAAAAGGGCTGTAGCCAACCCCCTTCTGTGGGACCTCTCTGTAAGCAAAGAGTAAGCAGGGTAAAAGGATGTCACATCTACGCCTGAGCTTTTTAAGTAATCCTTTTATCATTCCCTTTAGGGTCTTGTTGAATCTCTCCACAAGCCCATTGCACTGAGGATGATAGGATATGGTGAACTTGTAGTTCACTCCACACTCCTTCCACATTGCCTTTAAGTATCCAGACATGAAGTTAGTACCTCTGTCTGAAAGTACCTCCTTTGGAAAGCCCACTCTGGAGAAAACTCCAAGTAAGGCCCTTGCCACAACAGGAGCTGTTGTGGTCCTCAGGGGAATTGCCTCTGGGTACCTGGTGGCATGATCCACTACCACCAGGATAAATCTGTGCCCAGATGCTGTTTGGGGATCCATTGGTCCAACAATGTCAATCCCAACTCTCTCAAAGGGCACCCCCACCACAGGTAGAGGTATAAGGGGGGCCTTTGTGGTGCCACCTGATTTGCCACTGGCTTGGCAGGTGACACAGGAGCGACAAAACTCCTTGGTATCTTCTGACATGTGAGACCAGTGAAAGTGAGGGTCAAGCCTGTCCCAAGTCTTGTTCTGGCCTAAGTGTCCTGCAAGGGGAATATCATGGGCCAAGGTTAGAAGGAAGCCCCTAAATTGCAGAGGTATAACCAACCTCCTGGTTTCACCAGGCTTGGGGTCTCTAGCCTCTGAATAAAGGAGCCCATCATCCCAATACACTTTATGGGTACCTTGAGCATTCCCAGCAGCCTCAGCAGCAGCCTGCTGTCTGAGGGGTTCAAGTGAAGGGCAAGTCAACTGAGCCTGCCCCGGGTCTGCCCTTGAGGGTCCCCCTGTCACAGAGACAGTCTCCTCTTGGATCACAGAATCACCCTCCTGTGAGGTCTGATCCTCAACATGGGGCAATTGGGAAGGCACTGCCTTGACCCTCTTGCTCCTTCTCTTGGGTTGTGGTTGGTCTATGGTTTCAAGATCCACCACAGGTTCAGGTAAATGTAAATGTAAATGTATTGCGACTTATATAGTGCTCGTATCACCCGAAGGCATCAAGGCGCTTGCCTTGGGAACCCGTCCTGGCTTTTCCCTGTGAGATAACCCCTACTGGGTATCCCCAGGGTGAAAGCCAGGCATCCCGCAGCGGGTGGGCCACCGTAGTGGAGATTAAGCAACTATTGCCCAGAGTTGCAGCGTGGGACCCCATGATTAGAATAGGCACAGAGGCGAGAATTATCGAGTCCGTGGACATTTTGGGCTCAGGACCCTGCCGCGTCGGGAATTGAACCCTGGTCCCAGGCCAGACCTCTGCATCAGGGTCTGCCACTCTAATCAGTGAGCCACACTCCTCCACTGGTAGGCACGTCTTGGCCTGGGACCTGGTTACAGCAAAGACATGGGCTAAAATCCCTAGCATTTCTGCATGAGTCCTGTACTCCACTTCTGACCATAAGGATTCCTCAAGATCATTGCCCAACAAACAATCAACTGGGAGGTCTGCACTAACAACAACTTTCTTGAGGCCAGTTACCCCTCCCCAGGAGAAGTTAACAACAGCCACACTATGTGTAGTAGTGGCATTGCTAGCGTTGGTCACAAGGTAATTCTCACCTAGTATCATCTGTTCAGGGTCCATAAAGTTAGGTGTCACCATAGTGACACTGGCACAAGTGTTCCTGTAGGCCTGAGCCAGCTTCTCATTGATTAAAGGCGTCTGTCTGTACTTGCCCAAGTTATTAGGACTTATAGTAGAGGGCATAGCTATGTCCCCCTCACAGATCAGAACTGCCTGAGTAGGGATTCTGACTAAGCCAGATTCCATCTCAGTACCCAGGGTTAACCCCATTATAGCCTTGGGTTGTGCACTACCACTGCTAACTGTACTAGGGGGTGCAGGTGTCTTAGGGACTGCAGTGGTAGGGGCTGGATTTCTCTTAGTGCATTCACTTCCCCAATGAGAAGTGGACTTGCAAAAGTTGCACCAAGGTTTCTTTGGGCCATTATTCTTCTTTTTCTTGTTACCATTCTGGGAACCACCCTCCTTATTACTATTTTGGGGGCCTGTAGAAGACTTCTGGTCCTTTTCTTTCTTATCTCCACCCTTCTGGTCTGCTTTCTTCTGATCACCTCCTTGGTTCTGGGGTTTCTGCTTAACCCTTGTTCTGACCCATTTGTCTGCCTTGTTTCCCAATTCCTGGGGAGAGGTCAGATCAGAGTCTACAAGGTGTTGATGCAACAGCTGGTTTGTACAGTTATTAAGGATCTGTTCTCTCATTATAAGATTGTACAATCCTGTATAGTCTGAAACTTTACTTCCCTGCAACCAACCCCCCAGAGCCTTAGTGGCACAATCAACAAAATCAGTCCAGTCTTGAGTCTGTGCTTTTTGGGTGTCTCTGAACAACAACCTGTATTGCTCAGTGGTTAGGCCAAACCCTTCAATAAGAGCACTCTTCAAGACAGAGTAGTTTTTAGCATCCTCAGGTCTAACTGTGAGGAGCTTATCTCTCCCTTTCTCAGAAAAGGAGAGCCACAAGATTGCTGCCCACTGTTCTTGAGGGACCTGCTGTACAATGCAAGCCCTCTCCAGAGCAGTTATCCATTTGTGGATATCATCCCCATCTCTATAGGGGGGCACAATCTTACTCAGGTTTCTATGATCATAGGACCGGTCTTTATCTCTTGGGATAATGCTGCCACCAGTGGGGATCTCCCCACTTAACTTCTGCTCTCTTGCAAAAGCTAGTCTAGCTTGGGCCAGGGCTAATTCCTCTCTTTCTATTTGGAGATTCACTGCTCTCATCCTGGCCTTATGCTCTCTTCTTTGAGGGGAAGTCATTCCTCTCTGTGATTCTCTTGAGGCACTAGAAATGTGAGAATCCCTGGAAGGGCTTCTCTCCTATTGCCTGGGAGAATCCGGTTATGTACTCTGGGGAGGTGATGGCCCTCTCCATTTCCATGTAGGTCCAAGTTGGCTTGGCTAAGCCTTACCACTGGTACCTGGGTATCCCCTTGACCATGATCTGACTCTTCACCTTCTGATTCAGGGTCTACCTCCTCATTTTCTACTTCTGGGGAGGTGTTCTCAGTATCTAGGGGTTTCACTCCATCTCCTGATCCTGAGGGAGCTACTCTAGCTTTCTCAAGGTCATCCTTTTCTAGGATGGCTATCATGATAGGAATGGTAGGGTTGTGACCCTTTCTCAGCTTCCTTGCAGTGCACAAGGCACTCAAGTCTCTGTGGCTGAATTTGTCATAGTTGGAGGTTGCCTGTGGAGGGTCAACCGTCACAGGTAGAGAGCCTGTAGCTTCACCTGTGCCAGACATGACTCTAGTGTGGTGTAAGTGATGCACCTACCTACACTAAGTGTTTTCCTACTGTACCTTGCTAGTGAGTTGTAGTCAGGGTGTGCTAAGCCCTTCTACCTACAACTACTAAGTTCAGTAGAACTTAAATATGCTAAGCTTTTATTTATATGTACCTATGGTACTTAATGTGATCTTTCAATTTGATATAAGATTGCAAAGGTAAAACAACAGCAAAGCTCGAATCCGTACCGCTGCTCACCAATGTGAGAAGTTGGGCTGATGTATGATGTCTCCAGTTCTGGGGGCACCTCATATCAGTCCAAACAATCCCTTATGGTGGTGGTTGTAAGTCAACCTTATAGACAAGCTATCCTAGGGGTAGCATGGACTAAGCAGCCTTAAAGGCTTAACTTCAGAGGGCGAGTGAAGCGAGCTGTTTTACCATATACAATCCTGTAATACCAAATGAAAGGACACCACACAAGTTATATATTATCAAAATATATGTATTTATTCTTAGAATAATCCCCACTACTCTTTATGAGCAATGAAGCACAAGCGTTTAAATAAAAGCACAGTATAATATAGACAAGTTGCACGTTTTGGATGAGGCCGGAGGCCACTCAAACCATATATCAATAAAGTGGTATAACAATCACTAATCGATCGGGGGTAAGGCCTAGGGCCTTGGGAATCGCTTGGACTATGATGCACTAACAGCAGTTAGGGCGGGAGTAGCCTGCGGGATTCGGGTGCAGTGCCTAAAGCACCAGCTTGCACCAATGTAAAGTCAATGGTGCGTAAAAGTTATCGAGTTACAGTTTTAAGAGTCTTCCGACTGGACTAGAAGGACAAAACTTTAGACTTAGACACTAGACGTGTAAACCACTACAGGAGCACCAGCGTTCAAGAGTTACCTCACCCACAGGAAGCGGGTGCACAGGTGCAAAGATGTGTCGGGTTTCGTCACGAAGATCTAGGGTGCCTGGAGATGAAGATGCTGCAGGCGTCCTGAAGAGAAGTGTCCGGTGCGATCCAAGGGTGGATCGAAGTTGTAGAGTACCTGAAAGCAGAGGGGACAGAGTCTGGGTCACTAGCCAGTGACCAGGAAGGAACCAGGCAATGTCGGGCGCAATCAGGTCGATGTCGTGTAGCTTCTCTCCGCTGCCACGTGGTCTCTGGGGCACCGAGGATGTCCTGGAGTGAATCACAAGCTGTCCCACGAAGGCTCTTGCTGTTGGCGGTGTCGGCTTCAAGATCGGAGTCAACAAGCCTTGGCAAAGGCAACCCACGCAGGATTCGAAGATGGCTTAATACTCGGACCAGCAAGGTCTGAGCGGGTGCTCCTTTTCAGGGGAGCTAGTGCCAGTCTGGAGCAACCAGACTAGCTGTGTAAATTCAAGGTTTCGTCGGAACTGGGGCCACTAGCCAACAGG
The DNA here is from genome assembly GCF_964261635.1 of Lissotriton helveticus. Classification (NCBI taxonomy): domain Eukaryota; kingdom Metazoa; phylum Chordata; class Amphibia; order Caudata; family Salamandridae; genus Lissotriton; species Lissotriton helveticus. Next base: position 230,399,688 of record NC_136061.1, on the reverse strand, counting down.
CAAGCGACCGGACCAACGCGTCGAGCAGGAAAATGCAAAAGGGCCCGACGCAGCACTCGTCGAGTGTGGAGGGGTGAGCTTCGGTGCACAAGCTGCTCGGGGCTGGAGCTTCTCAGACTCCAATGCACAGCTTCGAGGGAGCCTCGGATGCTGCACGGTCAACGCTTCGTAGTTTCTCCAAGATGGCCGCTCCCACGCTTCAGGTCGCCTCCACGGGTCTCAGCTCTGCAGGGACTGTGGATCGGGCTGTTAGAAGGCAGGCATGCTGGGTCTTGTCGATCTCTGTCGCTCATGTTCCGGCAGGAACTGCAACAAAACAAACGTCGAGGTGCTGGATGGTGACTGTTTGCACAGGGTGGTCCCTCCTTGACCACAAGGGAGATTCTTCAGTCTTCCACGAGGAGTGGGATGTCGAAGGGTCCAGTTTCGTTTCATAAGTTTCAGTCAGGATAATCTGATGTGCATTGGCACAGCTCCTACTTTTAAGTCGAATCAAGGGGCTGGATTACCTGCTAGGTCCCTCCTATGGGTGGGACCTGGGAAGGGGGTGGTTACACCCCTTTCCCTTTGTCCAGTTTCGCGCCAGGACTGGGGCAGGATGGCCCCAGAACCGGTTTGACTAGAATCTGCCCAGGGACACCTTAAGCGCCCCAGGCGGTCTCTAGTTTCTTTCAACCCTCCCTGCTGTCAGGGGTGGTGTGACACCTCTCTGTGACAGGAAACCCTTGTCCAGGCGTCCTCTGCCGAGTTTCGGTCAGCAGCAGGAGGCCAGACATATGTCTGTGGCAGCAGCATCCATTTTGTGATGCTGGGGCTCTGGTTAGGATTAACCGCGTTTTAGTAAAGTAACATGCCTGCACCCTCTAGAAGGGTGGGATGCTATCCCCATTACCAGGACTGGCAAGGGGATAGTATTCCAATGTGTATGACACCAAACACGACAGGTTTTGATAAAGCCAAACCAGAGTTGCAATAACCGTAAGGATTATAATGCACTTAAGAGTATATGGTATGGCAGTATCACTGGAACAGCATTAAGGAATTGGTCCCAACACTGCAGACAGGCTCAGCTCATGCTAGAGCACCATCTCACATAAAACCATGCACTCTGCCTCCAGGACTGTAAAGGCCTGCCATAGGAGTGACTGATCGGTATAGATGTGTCCAGATATAGGTTTAGACATAGGTATACTACATCTAAGCAAGGGGTGAGTACACCACCTTGCCCCAGCTGTGGGAACAGCCAGTTGTGTCGATTTAAGTACCAGCCAGGGGTGGCAAAATATATGCCTTGGATGCACCTATGCCCTTGGCACCTAGTGTGCACTGGATAGGGGCTGACAAGGTGTCCAGTACCAAATTGGTTATGTACCTATAGTACATGTCTGTGAATTTAGAGAGAGAACAGCAGGCTGGGGGTCTGATTAGCAGGCCCACAGCCACATTAAGTCGAAAACCAGTGAAGCAAAAATTGGGGTGACCATAGGATAGCAGACCCCACTCTCCTACAGTACTCTAAGTACACGGGCACGGTGACCAGAGAAGACCATTGAGGGCTGCAGCACTTATTGTGCCACCCTCAGGGCACTGTATCCTGGCACCCACACACTGCCTTTGCAGGCTGAGTGCCTAAGTACAGAACTAAAACCAGAGTCGACATGGCACACATCCCTGTGTGCCATGCCCACAGAATGCACTGCCCTGGCATACTTCAGTCACACCTCTAGCTGGGTGCCCTATGCCAGAGGTGTGGGCACAGGTGCATGAGCCCTGTGCCCCTACAGTACCCATGGCATTTTTGGGCACTGTAAGTGCAGTGATGCCATTAAGAGTATATGGTGCTGGGAGGTTGGCATTACGAACTCCACAGCACCATAATGGCTACACTGAAGACTGACAAAATTGGTATCAAACTTCTCAGCACATTAAACCCGCACTGATGCCAGTGTGGGATTTAATGTAAAATGCACCAGAGGGCATCTTAGAGATGCCCTCTGAAACCCTAACCTACAATCCACGTCTGGCTGAGTGGCTGCAGAGGCTGCCACACAACAGACATGTTGCTGGGCCTGCAACAACGCACATCTTGGGCGAAGTGCTAGGTCTCCTCCCCCAGGATGGGCAGGGGGAAGCTTCAAAGGCATGCCGCCTCTGTGAGCTTCTCCAGACCATTTGCTGTACCCAGCAACCAGCCCCCACCAGTCTTGCCCCCCACTCTGGCGGGAAGACTGGCGTGAAAAACTATGTCAGGAAGGGGGGGTGCCAGCCTGTGCCAACCCCAACCCTCAGGTGGGGGAGACGAGGTGAAGCATGACCCCAGGCTCCAGCCATCTTGAAGATGGGGAGCTCTGCCCTATCACAGCTAGGCTCCTGCCCCCCTCCCACAGGAGAGGAGCCGGCTAGGGGGTGTACCCACCCCAGGGCAGGGACCCATTGGTCCCTGTCCTTGCCCTACATGTAACGCCCCTAAATTCAGTATTTAGGGGCTCCCTGAACCTTCCTTCCTCAGATCCAGATAAGAAAAGAAGAAAGAAGATCAAGAAGAAGAAGAAGACCCGCCGTGCAGCTGCTAACAACAGGACGACAACAACTGACTTGGCCCCGGCGACTTCTGCGGACAGCAACCTTGGTACACCCGGAGGACCTGCCTGCCTTGACCCTCTTGAAGACTAGGACTCCCATCAGCAGAGGCTCTGCTGCAACAACCCACCTGGTGCCAACCAGGAAGCTCCGGACCAGCCCACTCTGCACCCGCTGAGCCCAGGCCGGGCCCAACCGAACCAAGACCACGAGAACGTCCCCCCGGCGACTGGGACCCGAAGTCCAGTGCCCAAAGACCCTCCTCGACGAACCAGCCGACGCATGCAGACTCAGAACCAGGGGCCACCGCAACCGCGACCAGCCGAGGGTAAGCTTTTCCGACACCCAAAGACACCCCTGCACCCAGCACCCTACAGCCCCCTGTGCCTCCCTTTGGGGTACCTACCTGTGCTCCAAGATCACAACTTGCCTCTCAAAGTGCTGGTCGCCCCTGGAGAGTCTCCGTCCCCGAGCCTGCAGCCTTTGTTCCTTTTTGACCTTTCCCATTGGATAACATTGAGCGCCTGATGGCTCAAAAGCACCCTGCACCCAGCTGCCCGAGTGCCGCTGGCTGTGACCCCTGTATCCTATCCTACTTTCCCACTTGCCCTGAGCAAGTGACCAGGAGCCCAGGTCCCACAGCCGCGTGACCTGCTAGCCAGCAGCCACCAACCGAAGCCCCCCTTCCCTCATTGGTTATCATTGGGCCTACCAACCTACCTCTGCACCCGGCCGCCCCTGTGCCGCTGGCCTTGAACTAACTGTACTTACCTGACCCTGGGGGACCCCTGAACCTTAACTTCACCAACCAAGTACTCACCTGGAAACCGGTAATTTACTTACCTGCCATTGGATAACATTGACTCATTTTGACTCTAAAAATTTTTAAGTGTGAAGTTTTGAAATCTGAAAATATTCACATAAAATCAGCCAAAGTCCGAATTCCGAAGTACTCACCTATGATCAGGGGAGAAGTCATTGCTGTACCTTTCAGCCCAGTACTGAACCGCAAAAGTATTCCCTAGCGGGGTTACTAGTAATCTGTATTTTCTCTATAGGAACAAATTGTCTGCTTTTTTATGAAATTTCTTCAAAGTGTCTACTTTTGAAAACTTTAAATATTCTTTAAAAATCACACGAAATACTGAAACGCAATTACCTACCTGTTTTGAGTTAAGACCCCAGTGCTGGCCCTAGGAGACCAGTGCTGGGTTACAAAAGTAACGCGATCGTACTTTACCTGCAACCTGAATTTTCTCCCATTGAATAACATGTGTGAACTTTTAAAACAACTTTATATTCATGAAAATTCACTACAGTAACTAAAACGTTTTTGCTAACCTGGTTTCAGCTTAGACCCCAGGACTGAATCTAAGATCTAGTCCTGGGACTACTTAAGTAATCAATATAGTAATCAACTGTACTTACATGTGGAAAATCCATTGAGCTCAATGCTATAGTTTGTTTTAGGATTGTGTTGCTTACTGTCAATACTGTATTAATTGTGTGCACAAACTTTATTGCTCCTTTGCAAAGTAATTACATGAGAGAACTCATAACAAGAAAAGTATATTTTTATAACTGTTGGTTCTAAAAATAAAACACCTATATCTGTGAATATAAAAACAATTGGCCTGGAGTTCAGTCCTTGAGTGTGTGAAACCTTTTGCTGACTGAGTGTGTACAACAAATGCTTTACACTGTCCTCTGGTACTGCCTTACTGCTCGACCAAGCTACCACTTTGGAGAGTAAGGTCAGTTCTGACTTTAACCTCTGTTATACCTCTGGGGTTGGTGGACTCTATACACACTGTACTTCATTCTAGTCCAGTATATATAGAGCCACTTTCTCACAAGCCAGTGACCTCAAACTGTTCGACAGCTCAAACTATAGCATGTCGAGTATTGTGGGCCTTGTTTCCTGCTTTTCTGAAGCTGTATTGGATTGATTTTAGTAGTGGAGCCTGGCATAAAACCATACAAACGAAATAAAAACACTCCACGATCCGACTTTGTGCTTGGCCATTGCATGGAGATAAATGCCCCTTGTAAAGTGCCCTGCAAGGACGTATAAAGTAAAAGCAGTGAAGGACAGTATAGCTGAGATATTGTTTCAGAACAATGTCAAATGTTATTACAACATTTTAAAGTTATGGTGCATCTTATCTTAAATATAGTTGTAAGCCATATCTTTCTCTAAAAGAATACCGCTGCTTGGACATTATATTTAATATGAATAATAGATGTGCTACCTGAACTGATGTCTATAGACAGGACCTCTGACCTCCTGGTCAAAGACCTAGCTCTACGCCCATGCAGCTCTGCTGACTGAGCCTCTGCGCCTGGCAGGGGTACGCATCTGCTGTCTTGTGGTATTTCTATTTTTGCCTTAATTCTTTATTAGCTTATTTTTTAATCATCTTTTTGGCCCCCTAAGCCTCCTCTGCCTTCGTTCCTGTTTCCCCCCATACCTCCTGTTTTTGCTGCTGCTGCCCCTGCAGCCCCTACACCCTGCCGGTTTTCCCGCTCCTGCCTCCCAGCTGTACTTCCTTCCCCCCATCCCTTAGTTAACGGTGGCCGCGCGCTACTGGTGCCATAGGAAAGCCCGTCTGCGCCCGTCCGTGACCGGCGCCAGTGGATCTGGATCACTGGCCTCCAACCACTAAGACAGCGCTGCTGCCCTCCTTGCACTCAACCCCGAAAGGAATAACTGCCAACTGTCCATGCCGAACACCACCCAAGGCCAGTTCTCCTGTCGTCACTGCCGCCAGACCGTCACCACCCTCCGCACCCCACGGTCACCACCCCCTCGTCGGACGGCAATACCACCGAAGCCCTGGAGTGGGTCCTCCTCAACGTGCGCTCCCTACACAAACACGCCCTAGAGATCTGAGACCTCCTCGACACCCTCACGCCAGACATCGCCTTCTTCACAAAAACCAACCTGGACCAACATTTCCTCCGCCCCTGACCTTGCCACTGCCATTCCTGACAGATACAAGATCCAGAGGATGGACCGCCTCAACCGCCCAGGAGGAGGACTCGGCATCGCACACAAAAGCTCCCCCCAACTCTCCACCTCGAGTGACCCCTCCTCCACCACAGAACACCTTCACTTCCAGATCCAGACCAGCCCAAAAACCATGCTGCGTGGCACCCTCTCATACCGACCCCCATGACCTCGTGCTTCATCCACCACAACCATCGCTGACCTCATCGCACCCCACGCCATCGCATTCATGGACTACATGCTCATCTGAGATCTGAACTTGCACCTCGAGAACCCCAGCGACCCCCAACTCCACCTCACTCCTGGAAAACCTCACCAACATCGGATTGAAACAGCTAATCACTGCCTCTACCCGCAAGGCAGGACCTGCCCTCAACCCCATTTTCGCAGGTGGGATCATGAGCTTCAGCCACACCAAGCTACCACCATGGACAGACCACCACTGAATACACTTCCTCATCAACAAACCCACGCTGCCCAAACCTGCACCGCACCCTCCACAAAGAAACTGGAGCAAAGTCACAGAGGAACAACTTAACTCTGCCCTCAACCGCGATGCCCCCACTACCTCTACCGATGCCAACCTGGCAGCCAAAGAACACCACAGATGGATCACCAACTGCGCAGACGAGCTCGCACCCCTATGCAAACCCGACAAATAGTGCCGCAGGAAGGCCGCCTGGTTCACTGCTGACCTCCAAGAATCCAGACACCTGCAGACGTCTCTAGAAGAACTGCAGAAACAGCAAAACCTCAGAAGATGGCACCGCCTACAAGAACGCCATGACGGAATACCACCAACGCATCAGATCCACCAAAAGGACCTTCATCCAGAACAAGATCCTTGCCAACTCCAGCAATGCCAAAGAACTCTTCAGTATCATCCAGGAATTCACCAACCTCCCCGGCGAATCCACAGACATCACCTCCTCCCAGGCCCTCGGCAACAAGCTTGGCTCCTACTTCCATCTGAAAATCAAGGGCCTCTACAACAACTTCAACGACCAGACACCTGAACCCGAAACCACTCCCTCCTCCAGCAACGCCGGCCAGTCCACCATCTCCTACTGGACCCCAGTCACCACCGAAGACACTGCATGACCATGAAAGGCATCCAGTCAGAAGCCCCACAGACCCCTGCCCCTGCACATCTTCCATAGAACCGCCGCCGCCATCGCTCCAGAACTGCGACGCACCATCAACTCCACCTTCGAAACCAAGATATTTGCAGACGATTGGAAATGTGCTGAAGTCAGACCCCTACTCAAGAAGCCATCAGCAGACCCCACAGGCCCCAAGAACTACCGGCCCATCTCCCTCCTCCCCTTCGCAGCCAAATTTACAGAAAATACCATCAACGCACAACTAACAAAATGTATCGAAGAAAACTCTATCCTTGACCCCTTCCAATATGAATTCTGCAGCAACCACAGCACCGAGACCGTTCTACTCGCCGCAACAAACAACATCTGCACCCTCCTTGAGCAAGGACACACCGCAGCCCTGATCCTACTCTACCTCTCTGCAGCTTTTGACACAGTCTCCCACCACACACTCACCACCAGTCCTTTCCTTTATTATACAGTTAATTAAAACCATAATATACAAACATATCAATACATAATGAAATATAACATTTAAAATATAAAAGTCCTAATCAGTTTCTTAATGCTAAGCATTATGCAGTGCGGTTAAAATAATGTTAACAAACTTCCCTGCTCTTGCTAGAGCCTGGGCTGAGTTATTGCTAAAACACAAATCCAATGCTTCCCTGCAGTGTCTCAATGTCTTTTCTCGAAAAACTGGAGCCAGTAGGCGGCGACGATCTATGGCAAAGTGTGGACAGCAACATAGCAGGTGAAGCCAGGACTCATGTAGATAATTGGAGAGCCTGCATGTAAGCTGCTCATTCCGCCGAGCCCACAGCGGATTAAAATAAAAAATTGGTAAAGCTAACAGCCTCATGTACAGTATTTTATTGCGAGTCTGAGAGTGAAGAGAATAGTTGAAATACGGTTGAGATTTCCCCTTGATATACGAATCATTCAGAGTTGTGAAGAGTGCGTTTTTAGAAAGCCCGGCAATGTCTGTCTGGAATGACGCTAGTGTGATTTGGCTTTTTATTGTTTTTTCCCACATTGACATGGGGATGGTTGGATTAGTGAGGGTAGTGGCTTCGATCTTTAATGTGGAAATATCGAGATGCAACTGTTTGTGCCAAGGAGAAAGTTCGTCCGTGAACACAGCTTGCAATTGTTCTTTCATAGATTGTGCTGGAGCTCGTAGAGTGTGAATATAGAATTTAATTAAGTCTCCCAGACAGTGGAGGTCTGCGCTTGCCAGGCCCTGCTCAAGTCTCAGCCTCGATCTCCTTGCGTGCTGCGGAACAGAAAATATTTTCTTGTAGGCTTTTATTTGTAGATTTTCTTAGAATGTATCCATTTTTTCAGGGAAGGCCAAATGGCCATAAGACACTGCTGGAAGTAGTTTGGCCCGTAGCACCCTTAGAATTGGCTCGGCTGTGGGGCTGTGCAAATGACGGTTCAGGCGCCTCAGACTATGTATAATCCCCATGCCCTTAGGCCTTAGATGTCTAAGGTGAGATGCTTGGTTTGCCTTTTTGTTGAACCAAACTCCTAGATAGTTATAGCTGGTACAGGTCGCTATATGTAGTCCCCCTGCTCGCCAAGACAGATTTTTCTTTTTTTTTGTATTTCCCAAAGGTCATAACTTTGTTTTTTGATTAGTTCATCAGAAGATGGTTCTTTATATTGTACATATTAATGGCAATGAGCGATCTTTGTAATCCAATTTTTGTGCGGTCCATAATAATGATATCGTCAGCGTATTGCATTATCTGTAGACGTATCCCACCCAATTTTGGGGCGACCAAGGCTGCACCTGCCAGTTCTTTAGATAAATAGGTGGTGTAAAGATGAAATACTCCCCACCACCAGAATCCACGATGCTGGCATACAGGAAACCGCCCTCGAATGGCTCAGCTCCTTCCTCACCGGCAGATCCCAAAGAATCAGACTGCTGCCCTTCCTCTCCTTACCCACGGAAATCAACTGCGGAGTTCCCCAAGGATCGTCACTCAGCCCCACGCTCTTCAACATCTACATGACCCCTCGCCGCCATCGTCAGACAGCACAGACTCCGCATAGTATCCTACACCAATGACAGCCAGCTCACCCTCACCCTCTCCATCACCACCAGACTCAACTTCAAGGAAGGAATGAAAGACATTGCATCTGGGATGAGTAGCAGCTGCCTGAAGCCCAACTCTGAGAAGACAGAGGTCCTCGGCCTCGGACCCTCCCCCTCTGCATGGGACAACACCTGGTGGCCCACCGCCCTCAGCAGCCCCCCCCACCCTTACGGACCACACCCGAAACCTCAGCATCGTACCAGACTCCTCCTTCTCCAAGGCCCGACAGGTGAACGCCTTCACCTCCACCTGCTTCAACACTCTCCACATCCTCCATAAGACCTTCAAATGGATCCCCCCGAATCAAGGAAGACTGTCACCCACGCACTCATAACCAGCAGACTGGACTATGGAAATGCCCTCTATTCCGGGATCAACAAGTCTCTGCTCCGCAAACTCCAGACCATACAGTACACTGCAGCCAGACCCGTCCTCTGCATCCCTCGACATGAACACAGCACCCAACACCTGCGTAACCTCCACTGTGTTCCAGTTGAGAAGAGAGTAACTTTCAAGATACTCAACCATGCCTACAAATACCTCCACAATACCGGACCTCAATATCTGAACAACAGAATCTCCTTCCATGTACCCAAGAGGAACCTCTGATCCGGCGACCTCACCCTCGCCGAATCCCTGCGCATCTGCAGAGCAAGAACAGATGGAAGAATCTTCTCCTACATCGTGGGCAAGACCTGGAAGGAGCTGCCAATCAACATCTTCAAGAAGACCCTCAAGACCTGGCTATTCGACTCACCGGAGCTGCACCCACATTTCCCAGCACCTTGAGACCCTCACGGGAGAGTAGCGCGCTTAATAATTCCCTGATTAATTGATGTCTATCCACACTACCCTCCAAGAGTAAGTCTTCGAAGTTTGCCTGTCCACCCAGTAGCATTTCAGTGAGCTTGCAGCAGTACTAGGTGTGTGCGTTATGGAACAGTGAGTAGGAAACGGTGGAATGTCTGGCAACGGACACTTCTTTGGAGAGTAACGGTATAAGTAAGCAGAGAAGACCAGTGTTGAATTCAAGAGGTGACAGACGCTGGTCCATGCCATGTAAGTGAATACAACCTTTTAAGTAATTAAAACCAGTTATGTAACACTTCTCAAATTTTCACGAGGTTAATAAAGGCACAGGCAGAAATTATACCTTCTCCCACATCTGTTTCTCTTCCAGCTGCACAATCATGTCCAAAATGTACGTCATGTGGGCAGGGCCACTGAGTTCGAGAGTCTCCTCATTCACTGGCAGACCATCAGGCCATTCAGCCAACACTGATGCAAGGACATGTCTGGCGTAAAGGACAGCAGTGGCCTCGTTCACACGATACAAATAATCGCGCACCGCTTTTTTACTCCTGGAATCCAGTTCCTTGTGCAGGAGTACAGAGCTCTTCGTGCGGCGTTGCTTGGCATAGCTCAGCTGGAGATCACTCTCTGTGTGTGTGATCAGTTTCTGGGTCACCACATTGGTTTCTTCTGTTGCTTTATCGCACTGCACCGACTTTGACTGCAAGAAAAAAATAAAAGGTATTGAGAAATCACAATACTTCAATGACTTGTAAAGCAGCATGCTCTCTAATCTAACCAAGTATTTATCGGAGTTGTTTCACTAAATCTAAAGGACTGTTCACAAGCCCACCGCCCTCAGCAATCATAACAATAAGATTATCCTCAAGAAACAATGTTCAAACCTGAAATTTGTACCTCATTACATAAAAATAACATGTTTATATATGTATAGATTTGTGGCTTCATTGTTTGAAATGGAACCTGAAGTTCCAACTGTGCCAGGTGATGCTTTTGTTGCATAACATTTAGTTTTAAATTGATGCACCGACTTAATTTTGGTAGAATTGATTTTTTTTCAGCATGAAATCAGTATTGTTGTTTTTGTTCAAGTATGAATAATTAGTAATAATCTAAAAACCTAAGGACACCCTCTTTCCGTTTTCCCTGTCCACTGCACAAGCCCTCGTATACTTTTTATGACAATGTCAGTTATGTACCACATTCTGTTGTGTTCTTTGTAAGGGTCACTTTCTGTGACTTATACAAATATGCATTATTTTTCCTTTTTTGTAGTGCAGTTATTCTCCCGGAACTTTTTATCTTTTAACGTCTTTCTTTCCCTCTTTTCTTTCCTTCACCGATCACTTCCCTTAAGTAGTCTGATTCCTTTGAGCTCTTGTGCCCTCCGTGTTCATTTCCTTAACCTCACTCTTCTCTCTCACCTCCCTACCTCTTCAGGCAGTGACGGTTCTGTGAAGGATCATGAACGTGATTTAAAAAGAAAAAAAAATTAAGGTGGATTGTATAAACAAAGACATGAATAAAATTACCGTTTAGCAACATTTACCAGAGCAAAACTGTTTCGAAAGTAAACAGTATGGCACACTAATCACTCAAACCTAGTCATCCAATCCTCTCCATTTCCACTTGAATGACTCCGCGGCAAGATGACTGTTCGCTTGCACCAACTAACACCTATACACCAACAACACACCAGTATTTAGCTAATATACGAACACATTACTTACATTAGGTAACGATCTTTCTGATGGATAAACTACCTGCAGATTCAAAAACTTTTTAATTCCCTCCTGGTGCTAGACTGTGGCTAGAAACTTTGCGACAGCCAATTGGTGGCAGCACAACTCTGCCTCAGCTCCAGATACCACAACAGATATGACATCAAAAAGTCAGGCATGGATCTGCCCTGTTTTTTTTTTTTACCATGACCTAAGAGGTGGGGACAAGAGTGATAAGATAACTTGGGACGTGAATAAGAACACTCATGTAACCACTCTTCAGTACTGTGAGGTGGGCAGGTTCGGTGAGGAATATGCAGATAGAGTAAATGCAAGAAAGATCATTATCAAAGGTAAGTAACTTGTTCTTCTGATGGCTACCTCTGCCGGCAGATTCTTCGCCTCTTGAATCACTATCCAAGCAGCAGCCCCACAGATATGCAGAATAGCAACATCCCAGACAGTGTGAAAGAAGCAGGCTTCTAATGGTGAAATGGGCTCTTATGCTCTCAGAAGACTAGTTCATTCAGGAGCATAGCAGATTTTAATTCACAACATAATCTAGCTAGATGTAGCCGCTTCTGTGTTGCTTTGACTTTCTTTGAGTCAGCATAGCCAAGGAACAGCTGATGGTCAGATTGGTACTCGCGGGTCCTGCCATCTTAAAAATGAAGGGCCACTGTAGTCGCTCCTGCTCTTAGCTGAACTGAGGAGGATAGAAGGTTGGGAGAGTTGTGCACTGAACCACTTCAAAAGGGGAGAACCTTTGGCAGAAAAAGGCCTTGACTCAAACAACCAATATGTCTGGAAGAAAAATTAGTGAAACGAGGATGGGTAGTGAAAGCTTGTAGCTTGCTAATACACTGTGCTTATATAGTAGCAATCAAGAACACAGTGCTCAAAGGGAGCAACCACAGAGGGCAACTGTGCACAGACCCTAGGGGTGAATACATTAAGGATATGAGTACCAATTTAAAGGTCTCATGAGGCATAACAAACGGAGAAGGGTAACACAAATGGGTCAACTCATTTCGGAAAAGGATTACTAAAGGTGGTTTGATCAACTATGGCAGATCTACAAAACAAACATCCAGATTAAACTGATCTGGTGAAGGAGCAACCAACTTAGCAGACAGATAAAATTAACTCAGAGTTCCCTACTTTATCTTCATAACTTCAGTTATGAAGGTGGGAGTCTCTGGAGGTCTGAATGGGTCAACTCCTTCAAAAAAACTTCAACTAAAGGTAATTCTAACAACTAAGGCTTATCTAGAAAACAATGAAAAGCAGAGAGGACTAAAAAAAATAGCCCTTAAGAGGGCCCACAATAAAGTCTTGCTGGGGATAGAAGACCCCAGAGTGCAACCATCAGTCAGACGGCGTGAACCTTTGTCTAAGTGCACCAAGAGCTGACATGTCCCAAAAGTGGATGGCCAATGAGCAGAGAAAATCATGAACCCCCACCTAAGCAGGCAGATGTAATGAACTCAAAATTCCCCACTCAATCTTCAGATATAAAGGTAGAGACTCTAGAAGTTAAGATGCAGATTCTATCATTGTCAAGGAGGTTTGTCCTCAGCAGAAGCACAAAATGAAGGCAAGGGAAGGAGACCCCCAACAAATTGTCAAACACAGGTATATCCTGTATGACAGCAAGATGGAACAAGAACACCATCCAATAACCTAGCTCCAAAGCTAGCAGAACATGTGCCAGAGACCACATTTTAAACTTCTCCTTGTGGATAGGACTTCAGAATAGAACGAGAGCCAGAAAATACCAAAAATAACATCTGTGCCCTAACCTAGTGTTCGGCGCCAGTTCCACAGCCTATTTGTTCAACAATGCAGTATCTTCCTATTGTTAGATGTGAGTGAGGCTATTAAGTGTGACTGAAGCAACAGGAGGAACGGAGGGGGACAATTCCTGAAAGGGAAAGGTGGAGCTCTATTGTACAATCTGGAGGAGCCAATGGTCAGTGATAACGGACTGCCCAGAACTCCGCATGGAAAAAAGCTTCCCATCCCACAAGGGCTGCATATGAGCCTTCAAGAATGGGTTAAAGCAGTGTAGTTGGAGTTGTCAGGAAGGAAGAGGAGTCGGACGATTGCTGCTGCTACTCTACATGGCTTCTGGGACCACCATACTCTCTATAATCCTGAAAGAACGTGTTGGGCTGCAGCACCCACTGACAGGGCTAGAGCCTTAACAAGGGCATACCCCTGGGATGAACCTTGAATTTACCATACTGCTGATGAAATTGACATGCTGGGAAGCCCAGGCCAAATGATCAGGCAGTGGCCCATCCATGTTTAAGACAATCAAGAGCTGACCAGGCCATTTCTCAAAAAAGACAAACGCTGTCAATTGGAGGGTCCATCTGGGACATCACAAATACATTTTACATACATTACCTTTCACACTTAAAGAAAAAAATGGCACCCGGAGATAAGTGTGTAGATAAAAAGACCTTTTTCTCAATAGCACTTCTTGCCAAGCTCCCCACCCGGCTTATGTCCCCACATTTAATGGTGTGCCCCTAACTGTTTCATGACATCCTTGAGAGCTATAACGACCTTTCACATTCAACTATATGTAATATGCGTTTATGTAACCCTAAGCACTCTAACTTTTCTAAATATGTAATTTGTATTTAATATGTAATATGTAAATACGTAACTCTAGCAATGAGTAACCGTAAAAGCTACACATCTTATCACGTACTCTAAATTTCTCATGTAAAGTTATTTCGATCTATTCTAAAGAGCTCTGACACCTCTGGGTAATGTCGGCATTATATAAAAACATCAATAAATAATAAGTGATTTGCGCAGTATCGCACGATGAGGAGTCAAGTGCAGCGGCAGGGGTTCAAAATCGGGCTCCCAGGGTCGAAAGGCAGCAGCTCTAGCCCCAAGGCCACATCTCCTCCCATATCCAGTGACTATGGATGTCTCCTTTCTAGGTCCCAAGCAGACGCCAGACTATTTTCAGTCTGGCTAGCAGGTGTGCCAGAACACTGAAAATGACCTTGAAGTATATGTTTTTTTCAGCAGTGAATATCTTGATAGGAAGCTCTTCAAAGGAAGCAAGCCAAAAGTGTCCCTTTTCTCAATGTCAACCATCTCAACTTTAACAGAGATTTGAGAGAGCAATGTTTGTCTGTTCTCCCTCACTGGGGATATTAAGTACAGCAGGGTGATTGGAGGCGAGGGTGTACTTTCACTCAGCATCCCTGAGTGCTGTGACTTCAATTCCACCATCTGACTTTACTTTCTAGAACCTCTAAGTATCTTAAGCAGTCAAACTCCCTTACAGCCTTTTAGGGTCCTACTTCTGACAGAATAAACATTTGTCCACATTTTGACAGTCAGATTGCCTTCTTAGTTGCAGAGGATGAGCACTTCATAAACACTGAAAGCAAGGTGCCCGAGAACAATAGAAAATAACTAATTTGCAGCAAAATGTAATTTAACTGTATACTAGACATCACAATGAAACAAGATAAACTGAGGGGGGCGTGGCCACGGACGGCGACCAAGATGGCCGCATCAGCTTGAAGCACCGCTGGTCGGGCCTACAAGCTTCCAATTAGCTCGATGTAGGAGCTAGAACTGGCATCTGGACACCATCCTACAGTGCCCGGGATTATGCGGTGCACGATCGGAGGTCCGGAGCGGTGCGACATTTGTTACGGAGGAGCGCCGATCTGAGTTGAAGGCTGTGGCGGTGTTGTGGCCCACGTCGTAGCTGCGCAGTGTTCCTGTGGGTGTGGTGAGTTCGCACCCGTTTACTGCCTTTTTGCTGCTTTTTTGCCCTTTTCTCCCGGCCGGCGGGCTTTCCGCTATCTGCTTTCCCCCCACCGCCCCTCCGAACGGCTCCCTCGGTATCTGCTGGGCCCGCGGGTTTTCACTGGCTAGTGTGTGCTCCGAGACCGGGGCCTAGAGTGTTGGGACTGGCGGGTGTGTGAGGGTGGATTTGCGGGTTGTCCTGGGTCTCTGGTGGGAAGTGAGGGCGGAGGCGGTGTTGGGGCGGCGCGGGGAGCGCAGGCTTCCCCCTGAGGGTACTCCGGTGCCGGTAGTGGGTGTAGGGGCCCGCACTGGGAGTGTATTGCCCAGTGTTGTTGGTTCTGCCTCATGCTGGTTGGAGGCCCTGTTGGAAACACTGGCTACTGTTGGGTCCCCGAATGTGATCGCGCCGCTTACCTTATGCGGTTCACCAGCCTCACTAATTTGTGCTGACCCATTCCTGCGGCGAATACTCCGGTTGAGACCCTTCTGCACCGCTGTAGCCTGTGCCTCTGCTGCCCGGACCCCACCCGGACGTGGCTGCGCCGCTGGAGGCGCCTCACGCTGTTGGAGTCACTGTCTGCCTCACCCACTTGTCTCCAGGTGCGGGATCTGGCGATGAGCTCGGGCCTGACATACTGCCATACCGTGGTGCTCGCCTGCGGCGTCTGGGTGGATTGGATGCCAGTTGCCGAATCGTGATCTGTGTCCTTTGCAGCTTTCGGCGTGGTGGAGCTGCGAATGCCGTGATCGCACGCAAGCTCCCACATGTCTCGACTGGACTCTGCGCTGTCGCCACTTGGTTGATCCTGCATTGTGTTTTGGAGTCAACTGCTTCCCCTCATTTGCCGCTGCCCTTCGAATCCCTGTTGCCCCACGACCTAGGCATGGTGTGTGTGTCGCCGCCTGTCGGCTCGGCTGCGTTTCTTCCACTCGCTTGGCAGTATCCCCTTCGAGCTCGGCTTGTACAGTGGTGCTCTCCTCGCGCTCCTCTCATCTGGACCCCCTTCTAAACTTCAACAAAATGGTGAAGAAGGACCCTAAGCAGAGCAAGATGCAGTTTGATAAAACGCTGGGCGCTGCGTCAGCTGCTCCTGCTGATCAATCTGCAGAGGCCTCGGTCCCCCAGGACGCCGAATGCTGGGCCCCTTTTGCTGCGGCCATGCTAGCTGAAATTAGGGCCAGCTTCAAGGCGCTAGATGGCCGGTTCGATGACCTGGACAAGAAACTGGCGGATATGAGTACTAAAATCCAGGTGCATAATCGTAGGCTGGATGTAGTTGAGCCCAGAGTATCAGATGTCGAGGATGGTGCCTCCTCCTCTATGAAGCGGCTAGAAAGGGTAGAGAAGATCCTCAAGGAGGTGGCTATCAAGAACGAGGACTTAGAGGCCCGTAGTCGGCGAAATAACATTCGTATTATTGGAGTTCCGGAGACGACAGCCACCGGCCGGATGGACACGTTCGTTGAACAGCTACTGGCGGACCTATTTGTCAGGGAGACATTCACGCAGGGCTTCGTGGATGAACGCGGCCATAGATCCTTGGGCCCCCGTCCTAGACCTGGACTGCCTCCAAGACCCATCATTGCCAGACTCATGAACTTCCAAGATAGAGACACCGCTCTGTGCGCTGCTCGTGACTTGGGAGAGGTCCAGTGGCAAGGGAACAAACTGGCTTTTTTCCCTGACTTCACCATCGTGGTTCAAGAGGCAAGGCGCAAATTCCAGGGGGTCAAAGCTACCTTGAAAAACCTGGGTCTCCGTTATGGTATGCTGTACCCAGCGAGGCTCAAAGTGGACATCAACAGCAGGTCCTGAGTGTTTGACACTCCAAATGAGGCGCAGGAATTCTGCTGGGACTATAGGAGGGAACATGCTGGGGCGTCCGGAGAGCCGAGATCTGCTTCCCCGCCGCAAGTGTGGAACTCTTCTCCCAGCCCGTGACTGGTTGACAGATCTTTTCCTTGCTTCTTTAATGTGCCCTACTAAACTTATTTTTCCATTCATATGTACTTTATTTCAAAGTTATCGATTGTTCTGCTGCCCGACAGGCATGGCGTTGCCATGTTCTATGGTGAATACCGTAATTTTCTCTTCTAATGTTCTCATGTTGCTCTGTGCCTCATTTGCTCCTACTGACCTGCTCAAATCTCCATTGCACATGTGCTTGGTTGGCTATATTGGGGGTTGCCTCTTTGGGGTTTGAATGAGGGTGGGTGGTGGGTGGGAGGAGGGGGGGCATTGGCTCAGCATTAATGGATTTTGCAGATGTTTGGTGTGAGAAGTTGGCCTGATATGTGATGTCCACTATTCTAGTGGGCACCTTGTATCAGTCCAAACAACCCTTATGGCGATGGTTGTAAAGTCAACCTTATAGACCAGCTATCCTAGCGGTAGCATGGACAAAGCAGTCTTAGGCTAAACTCAAGAGGGCATGTGCAGCCAGCTGTTTTACCATATGCAATCCCTTTAATACCAAGTGAAAGGACACCACACAGGTTGTATATCAAAATATATAAGTATTTATTTCTAACACAATCCTCTGAACTCTTTATGAGGTCAGAGGCACCAGCACAATACAAGATACTTAATTAAAATACAATAAGTTGCCCTAGGGGCACTTCAAACCATATACTAAAATAGTGGTATAAGAACCACGTCACAAACAAAGGAAAGGCCTAGGGCCTGGAGAATCGCTGGGGCTACACTGTACTACCAATGGATAGAGAGCAGGAGGCCCACGGGATGCACGTGCAGTGTCTTTACACGCACGCAAGTTACCATAGAGTTAGAATGGGAACGATAGAAATGGAAACTAGTTCTTTTAGGACACTTCCGGATAGACTAGGGAAAAGCTACTTGAAACTAGAACACTAGGATAGTCAATACCCACAGGAGTACCAAAATACTTGCGTTACCTCACCCACAGGAAGCGGGTGCATAGGTGTCAAAGTGTGTCGGATTTCGTCGCTGATTCCTATGGAGCCTTGGAGAAAGATGCTGCAGGCGACCAGGAGAGAAGTGTCCGGTTGGATCCAAGGGCGGATCGAGGATGAAGAGTACCTGAAAGCAGAGGGGACAGAGTCTGGGTCACTAGCCAGTGACCAGGATGGAACCAGGAAGGAACCAGGCGATGTCGGGATGCGATCAGGTGATGTCGTGAAGCTTGTCTCTGCAGCCACGTGGACCAGGAGGTGTCGACGACGACCAGGCGCTGGATACGGACTGTTCCACGAAGCATCTCGCTGTCGGCGGTTTCGGCTTCCGGATTGGAGTCAACAAGCCTTGGCAAAGGCAACCCACGCAGAAAAGGAAGAGGACTTCTTAATCAGACCAGCAAGGTCTGATGGGCTGCTCCTTTTGAGGGGAGCAAGGGCCAGTCTGGAGCAACCAGACCAGCGTTGTACTTCAAAGGTTTTGTCGTCACAGAGGCCACTAGCCAACGGGCAAGTGACCGGACAGACGCGTCGAGCAGGAAAATGCAGAAGGGCCCCACGCAGAACTCGTGGAGCGTGGAGGGCTGATCTTCGGTGCAGTTGGTGCTCGGGGCTGGGGCTTCTCAATCCCCAATGCACAACTTCGAGGGTGCCTCAGAAGTTGCACGGAAAGCAATTTGCTGGCTTTCCAAGATGGCCGGTCCCACGTCTCTCGTCGCCTCCACGGGTCTCAGCTCTGCTGTGACTGTGGATCGGGCTGTTGGAAGTCTGGAAGTCCGGGTCTTGTCAGGCTCTGTGCATGGGCTCCGGCAGGAGCGTTGACAAAGCAAACCGTTGATTGCTTGATGGTGCCTGCTTGTGCAGGGTGGTCACTCCTTGACCACAAGGGAGATTCTTCAGTCTTCTACGTCGAGTAAGATGTCGAAGGTCCAGAGTTTCGTATCAGAGTTTCAGTCAGGATAAATCTAAAGTCTTGGGACTCAGCTCCTACCTATATACCAAATTTAGGGGCTGGATTACCTGCTAGGTCCCTCCTATGGGTGGAACCCAAGAAGGGGGTGGTTACACCCCTTTCCCTTTGTCCAGCTTTGCGCCAGAGCTGCTGCTGGAGTGCCCCAGCACTGGTTTGAACTGGACTATGCATTGGACACCTTGTGTGCCCCAGGCAGTGTCATTTCATTCAGCCCTCCCTGCCCCAATACACTATAGCCTGTCTGGGGTGGTGCTCGCACCTCCCAAGACTGGAAACCTATTGTCCAAGCCTCCCTCGCTGGAAGGACTCCTAGCAGCAGGAGGTCAGACTTGTGTCTGTGGCAGCAGCATCCATTTTGTGATGCTGAGGCTCTGGTTAACTTTTACCGGGATTAGTGGAAGTAACATGTCTTCTCCCTCCAGAAGGGTGGAATGCTAACCCCGTCGCCAGAACTGGCGAGGGGGTAGTATTCCAAAGCATATGACACCTTACACGACATGTTTTGATAAAGCCAAACCAAAGTTAGCATTTAACCGCGAGGTTCATATGCACTTAAGAGTATATGGTATGGCAATATCCTGGAACAGCTATAAGGACATAGTTCCGAAAGTTGCAGACAGGCTCAGCTCATGCTAGAGCATCATCTCACATAAAACCAAGCACTCTGCCTTCAGGATTGTTAAGGCCTGCCATAGGAGTGACTTATAGGTGTATATGGGTCTAGATATAAGGTCAGGTATAGGAATACTATATCTAAGCAAGGGGTGATTCCACGACCTTGCCCCAGCTGAGTGATCAGCCAGTTGTGTCAGTTTGGAAGGCCAGCCAGGGGTGGCAAAAGATATGCTGCAGCCCCTGGAAGGCCTTGGGTGCACTTATGCCCTGGGTACCAATGGTACACTATACAGGGACTCACAAGAGTGACCCAATATCCAATTAGGTATGTACCTAAGGTACATTGAGCCCATTTTATAGAGAGAGCAGATAGCCTTGGGCCCTGATTAGCAGGATCCCAGGCCAACTAAGTCGAAAACTAGCTAAACACAAGGCAAAAAATCTGGGGTAACCATAGTCAGGTATCCACCTTCCTACATTTAGAATCTATGGTCGCAATGTAGTTTAGATCAGGCATGCACAACGCTATGTTTGTAATAATATTGTTTCAATGGTCAAGCTAGGTAACTTGCCGGGTCCTTCCTGGCTTTCTCTGATGACATGGAACGTAAGAGGACTAAACAACACTAGAAAGCGTAGACAGGTTCTCAATTATATTGTAAGACATAAGATTGACAATGTATTTATGCAGGAGACGCACTTGTCCACATCAGATGGGGCTCCAGTTGCCATAAGTTGGGGCCCGCATAGGTTTTTTTCCCAAATATAGCAGGTACGCGAGAGGGGTTTCCATCTTCATACATAAAAGGGTCCAGTTTGCTCATTATAACATGATCCAAGATCCTGATGGCCGCACCCTGATGGTAACTGGGTTGCTGATGGGACACAGGGTTACCTTGGTGGGGATTTATTGCCCTAATGTAGACTCCCCTGCTTTCTTTCATGATTTACAGGTTCTGCTCCTTTCGCTTGACACCTGACTTTTGATATTGGGGGGTGATTTCAATCTCCTGTTAGACTCCGCTAGGGACAATACCTCTGCCTCCCCTGGTGCCAAGCCCCGTGCCCGTCAAGCCCTCAGGAACATTTGTGTTCTGTATTCCTTGGTAGACATTGAACTTCAAATGCATACACACCTTCCAGCTTTCACTTATTATTCAGGGTTTCATAACACATGGACCAGGATCGACTATTGGTTAGTTTCCCCTGGCGTGGCGGGCTGGTTGGCTGCTATCCTTACCCTCCCCCACACACTTTCAGACCACTCCTAGGTGGTCCTGCAGTTGAATGTTCCCAGACCAGGGGGTTATGAGAGGCAGTGGCGATTCCCTGGCCGTGCCTGGTTAGATACGGTTTTTAATGAAGAGGTTAGACTAGCTATCGAGGATTATTTCGACATAAACACGGGGTCGGTAGACACATGGGCGGTTCTTTGGGAGGGCTTTAAGGCTTACATTAGGGGGGTGTGCATTGCCAAACACGCTGGCGTCCTGTGCGACCTCCGCTCCACCTTGAACCGTATTGAGCACGACATCGCCGCGTTAGACCACAACATGCTTGGGGCACCCTCTGAGACTACAGAATCGAGACGATTTGAGTTATTGCTGGACTCTCTCTTACCTGGATTTGGGGGCTGCAGACTGACACGCCGACACCGCCAAGAGTCACCGGGGGCTGAACTACCTGCACCGCGGCCCCGGGACTGCATTTACCGGTGGGCCAAGCGGCGGCGCGTCCCTCCCACTCCCAAAGAGCGCCAGGAGGCGCATTTAAACAGCGCGACCCCGGCTGAGCGGGGGACTCTCTCTTACCTGGATTTGGGGGCTGCAGACTGACACGCCGACACCGCCAAGAGTCACCGGGGGCTTAACTACCTGCACCGCGGCCCCAGGTCCGCGTCCCTCCCACACCCGAAGAGCGCCAGGAGGCGCATTTAAACAGCACGACCCCCGCCTCACGGGACGCCGGGCGAAGCCCGGGCAAAGGGCAGGCCGTCTGTGGCCGTCCGGGGCAGGAGGCGGCAGGGCAGGGCCATGGACTTTGGCTCTGTCAACTAAACCCGCAAAGCGAAAACTTAAGAACTACTCTGTATGTATTGCCTGTAATAGGGCCCCACAAATTTTTAGTGTGCAGAAATTCATGATAGCTTAATTCTTTTTATCGTAGTAGTTGTTACTTCTATTTCAATTGTGACTGTAACGGTTGTTAGGTGAATCATGTCTAAACAGAAAGCCGTTAATACCCCGTTAGTGGAAGCTACACTAGATAACTATCTGGTGAAAGTGGTTAACAAGATCAACAAGGAGCGACGTTTATCTTTAGGTCGGGACAGTCTTCATGTTACATCACCCCCACAGCCCACATCGCCTATCAACCAATCGTGCCCTCTTGATGATAGTTGTCTGCTTAATAACCCCGAAACTCTACCCACAACAGTCCCTGACCAAGTGAACCTTATTGAGGATACTGAGAACGTGCCCTGCGATTCGCCAGTGCAGCGCTCGCCGGCCCGGAGAGCACTGAGGGCATGCAGGAAGGCACAAGCTAAACAAGGGGGAACCCGTAGTACCCGTAATAATAAAAAGGTTGATTCACCCCCTAAAAGTATGATGGCCGGAGTAGAGTCAGGGGAGAAGCAGGGAGCGGTTAGAATGAACACCGAGCAATTTGATCTTTTAACTAGTATCATCAATACCAAGATTGAAAATATTATCAAACCCCTAGTGACAAAACTTGATTTGTTGACTGCAGAAGTACAAAGGTTAGGTGGTCTTCTAGATACCCATTTAGCTATGGCAGAGAGACCTAGGGTAGTAGTGGAAAAGGGCCCTGAAGTAAGTAAAGAAGCACCAAAGCCATCTAATGGAGGGTTAACTGTGCCGATAGTCCCCACACCTATCAAAGTACCATTAGTCTGCCAGAAAAAACAAGCAGTAACATTACCAGCTTCAGCGAACAATAAGGGCTCGTCTGAACCGAGATACAGAGGGACTATCAATCTCCCCCCCGATTGTGTTCCTTACACAGTGGTTTTAACTAATGTACCACCGCTAGAAAACCCTTTGAATCAGTATCAATCCGAGTCACATGCATCTCTTAAAAACAAAACAGTCTCCTGGCTGCATAAGCAGTGTGGCTTCCCACCGGCTTATTCAGACCAAATTTTGTCAACCAGGAGGGTAACTTGGATTGGTAATGCTAGGAAGAATTGTAGGGGCGACTGTGTTATTGTAAATTTTAAACACCCTCAACACGTCGCAACCGTCTTGCTAAGAGCTGCCTCTTTAAAACAGGATGAGAACAGCGTACGTGCACGCCCACTTGGGTACTTCTATAGCCATCTCAGCATGGTACCCTCAGATAATTATAGAGTCATACCCCCAACACCTATTTATCATTCAGTTTTTGAAGTCCCAACAGTAAATAGATATCAAGCTTTTAGTAACCTGAATGCAAACGATTGACTCACTTGGACGGGTGGGCCCCAGCTGGGGGAGACTACTAATCGTCAGGATATAGAGTCTAATAACAAGCCTATCGCCCTGGAACCTAACCTGTTGGTCGAATCTAATATGAAAGATATCGGGGAGACCTTAAATGGAAACCCAAGTCTAGGGGATGGCCCAATTATAACAGCAGCATTGGAGAAAATTAGTATGAGGGGTTCCAAAAGCACCAAAGGCATAACCATCGTCAGCTGGAATATTTCTGGTATAAAATCTAAGGGTGATGCTTTGGGCTGGACAAGTTTTATAAATACCCTTGATATTCTTTGTTTCCAGGAAACTTGGTGTAGGGAAGACATCAACTATGCGGGGTTTGCCTCTTACAATTTACTGGCACAGGGTTCTGCATCGGGGAGAGCAAAAGGTGGTCTCTTAACATTAGTTTCCATCAAACGGCGAATCCTAGTTAAAAAATATTTGACTGTGGGTGTGCACGCGCAAATTCTCTGGCACCTTGATGAGGAGGACGTAATATCTTGTTGTTAAACTACTATAACAATGTCTTTGATAATTCCAGGACGGTAGTAGTTAATAATCTGGCTAGTGCTGTGGAAAATCTAAGCACAGAAATGAATGTTGTTTTTGATTTTATTTGGGTGGGTGATTTTAATATCCCGTTATGTGAGTTTTCTACCCAGAAAGTTTGTGGGGTCACTAATGATGTTGGTATAGATGATTTACACTTTAAACATAACGTATATGGAGAAACACTGCATAAAATCATGAGCTGTTATGATCTAGAAATAATGGGTTTCTCTAAAGATGAAAATGGACAAACCATCCCCACGTTCAAGAACCGACACACTAGTTCAGTAATTGATCATGTGATCGTTTCTACAAATATTACTCCCTACTGTGCCTCCCCTAGGATTGAAGTCACTTCACTTAGTGATCATAATTGTATTATATTAGAATGTACTTTGTGGGGGGGATGCACCGTGGAAGTTGATAGAATTATTACTAACATTGAACCCCACAGACCAAACGGTGTGAGAATGAGATGGAAGGGAGAAAAAGCTAAAGACTTAACCAGTTCCGTTGTTAAGGATTGCCTGACAGACATTTCGCTTATATTTGATAACATCACCAACACCAAACAGGTTTTATTGGCTTTTAATGAAATTAATAGATTAATCAATGTTAGGTTTACCAGACCTAGTAGAAATCAGCATCGTAATGGGCCGGGGTGGTTTGATCATGCATGCACCAACCTACTATCAGAATTAAAGGGTGCTCTTGCTAAAAAACCTAGGGACACTGATCAAATAATCAAATCCCGACTTTTGTATATGCTAGCACTGAAACGTAGGAAGAGTGAGTTACAGCAGGAGGCTTGGGCCTCCCTAAACCAAGCATCTGAAACATCTAATAATAAACTCTTTTGGGCTACGGTTAACTCTCCTTTTCTCAAAGAAGACCATATACCTGAGCTATCCTCTAACGTCACTAGCAAAGACTGGGTTACACATTTTTCCAAAATTTTGGGATCTGAATGTTGTGAGAATTTGAATCCTAGCAGTTGGCCTTTATTACCACTTCATATTACTGTTCAAGAGGTCGACCAGGGAATACATGCTAGTAAGGGGGGGAAGGCCCAGGGACCCGATGGGGTCCCTATCGATGTCTACAAATCAGCCCCAGAGCTGTGGAGCCCTCTCTTGACTATCGTATATAACGCTGCAGTCTGTAGTGAGCCCCCTAAAACCTGGGGTGAATCTATTATCATCCCAATCCACAAGAAGGGCAGTAGGTCAGATGTAAAAAATTATCGCCCTATTTCTCTTCTAGACTCCTCTGTCAAGAGCATGAGTAGAGTAATGCTAATAAGATTAGAAGAATGGGCAGAGCAAGAGAACATCTTGGCTGATAGCCAGTATGGCTTTAGGAAGGGCAGGGGCACAATGGACCAGTGTATAAACTTAGATCTAATGATTAGCAAATACACTGAAGCAAAAACAGGTTCGCTATACCTCTGCTTTGCAGACTTAAGCAGTGCTTTTGATATGGTCAACCATGCTATTTTATGGCCAATTTTGTTGAAGCTAGGAGCCCCGGAGGGTATAATTTACTTTTTGGCCAGGCTGTATGAAAAGCTTGAAACCTGCGTGCGTTATGGCACCAAAGGAGAGTGCACCCCTAAATTCAGTGTAAAACGTGGGATCCGACAGGGTTGTGTCCTGGCCCCTCTTCTTTTTATATTATTTATTAATGAGGTTGATGCAATTTTAAAGAATGTAAAGGCCGATGGCCGATGCCCCCCAGATGAATGGTGTTTCCGCCCCGGTGTTATTATATGCTGATGACGCCGTCTAACTTTCAAGAACTCCCCTAGGGCTCCAGCGCCTAATTGACAGATTCTGTAAGTTTATCCAAGACAGGAAACTGTCTATTAATAAGGGGAAAACGCACACCATGACCTGCGGGGCTAGGAAAAAATCTTCAAATACCTTTTTTATTGATCATGAAAAAGTGCTATATGTGGGAAAATTTTGTTACCTTGGTATTACCTTCTCAAGCGACAGAAAATGGGACGATGAATTTAACAATGTGGGTAATAAAATGGCAAAAAACGCCTATGGTGTTTTTAGATTCGCGGCTAAAGTCGGAGATAGGCGCACTAATGACATGCTCCAAATTTATCAGGCAAGATGTACCACAATAGCACTGTATGGGGCAGGTGTGTAGGGTCACAGATATTATAAAATTTTACAAACGGAGGAAAATAGATTTTTGAAAAAGCTCTTATGTTTACCCCAGACTGCCTCAACTGAGTTGATTCACCGGGAATTGTACATTTATTATCTAAGTGATCTATTATCCTTAAGGCCACTCCTGATCTGGCGTTCCATCTGGCTTCAGGAGGAGAAGTCTTTTAATAGAACAATTATTGAGGACTGTTTATCATTGGATTACTATAAGAAAATTCCCTGGTTAACTTATGTTGTTGACTGTTATTCTGAAATTTTTAATCTTAATGTCCTGATTGATCCCAGTGCCGCATGCCTGATACCCAAAGCCGAACTGAAAGGTAAATTCTTGGCCTGTAGAGCTAGGAAACGGTTGTCAGCGGCAGGTTCTTCTACCACTGTCCAGTTTTATAATAGATATATTGTCTCTGAAGGTTCACCATCCTATTTATCAATGGTGACTAAGCCATCACATAAGTTTGTGCTTACAAGATTGAGGTTTGGAGTAGCACACAATTTAGTGGCCCTGCCAACTCTCAAAAAACATCCAACAGGGCCATGTTTGTGCGATGGCGTGTCTAAACAGAGCACCTTGCACTTTTTACTATTTTGTAAACTGTACACGAACTTTCGTATCGCCTATCTGAAACCTATGTTTTTGAAATATGGTGTATGTACAGTTAACCAGGCTATGAGCTTACTGTGTAATTTGAACTCCGCCGATATTTGTTTTTATACTGCCTCTTTTTTAAACAAATGTATCTATGCTAGGAAAAACATGCTTTTTTAATTATATGGACTGTATCTCTACTGATATCTGTTTTAATTGTTATTCTGAATCATGTTTTAATTAATAACTTGTAATCTTGGTCTTTGACTGTTTGTTTTCTATGTGCTTTTATGGTCATGTATCATGTACCGAATAAAGCTTCATGAATTGAATTGAGTTATTGCTGGAATTTAGAGAGGCGGCGGAAAGGGAGCTGTCGTTCCTGAGTAAGTGAAATTGAAGCGGGTAACTTCAAGTTCGAGCGCGCCGCATTTGCCGGAACGGCGTATATCAAAAGTTCATCAATCATTTCACATTTTAATCCTTTTATTTTGTATTCAAATTGTATCCTCAGTTGTGCTTGTTACAGGGTAGACCGTAGAAAGTGACACTGCTTCTACACGGCAGCTGTGTTAAAAACTTCTTGCTGTCGCATGCTTGTACTTTCAAACACATCTTTAGTGATTCTGCTGGTTCCCAATGCATTTCGGGCTTATAATGTAGCCCTTCTTCAGGGGGATCACTACAAATTTAAACCATGTGGTTTCAGGACAGACCGCTATCGAGCGCACGCCAAACATTGTAAACATGGACTAAATCGATAAAGAGTTAAAAAGCAAATAGGAGTGCACTTGACCTCGCACGTTGTTTTCATATCCTTGTCCTAAATCAAGTTGCACCCAAGATTACCGAGGACAAAACCTACAGAAAGAACCATTACCCATCTACTAAACCCAACTCGTGGATACTTTCGAACCGTTACAATGTTGCTATACCTCATTACAGACTTATTTCTATGTGTGTTTCCATCTATAACGTTCTGATTGACATGTATAACACAATCCAGGGAGGGCGGGGTACACGAATGTACTATCTTTAAACCAAGGTTACAGTATGATTACAATGTTGCATACGTTTTGAAGTAAGTGGAGGGAGAATCGGGGTTGTATACACAGCATTATGGGACCCGTAGTATAAGGGTGTTTCCATCTACCGTTTCATTGGTCAAAAATAATAGGGCGGAGTCCCGAGGAACACCTATTAATGACGAGCATGTTAGAAAGTAGCGTAAGAACTCATTTTTAGAAACTAAAGGCTGCTCGGACCTCGTTTGAAGGTATGAAATAACTGAATTTCCCACACTTGCAGTATTATTATAACAGGATAACATCTATGTGATTTTGGTTAAAGGTTTTTGCGCTTTAAGCGCATAGAGGGAAAATGTCTATTGGAAAATGTTTATCGCTATGGGTAATAAGGCTATGTGTACAACACAGTTGGGACATGTTCATACGTAACAGTGATGTTTGTTTAAATTTGTAGTGATCCCCCTGAAGAAGGGCTACATTATAAGCCCGAAATGGTTGGGAACCAGCAGAATCACTAAAGATTTGTTTGAAAGTACAAGCATGCGACAGCAAGATGTTTTTAACACAGCTGCCGTGTAGAAGCAGTGTCACTTTCTACGGTCTACCCTGTAACAAGCACAACTGAGGATACAATTTGAATACAAAATAAAAGGATTAAAATGTGAAATGATTGATGAACTTTTGATATACGCCGTTCCGGCAAATGCGGCGCGCTCGAACTTGAAGTTACCCGCTTCAATTTCACTTGCATCTATTCACCATGTGGTTTCAGGAAAGACCGCTATCGAGCGCACGCCAAACATTGTAAACATGGACTAAATCGATAAAGAGTTAAAAAGCAAATAGGAGTGCACTTGACCTCGCACGTTGTTCCTGAGTAAGTAACACGTTGCACGGCGGTAGGGCGAGCGCCCCGGCAGATTGTTGGCCAATACTTTGCGCCCCCCACGAGTCTCTGCTTACATTACTGAAATGACTGGTCCAGACGATACCCCACTACACTCTACCCCGGACATTTGCGACCATTTTCTCTCTTATTATAAAACACTCTATACTTCTCGACTCTCTGGTGACCTGCGTGACCAAGGGGATTACCTATCGGAGATTGCCCTGGTGTACTTAGAACGCTACATGCAGGACTTTCTGTTGTCCCCTATCACTCCGGATAGTATTGTGGAGGCCATCGATGCACTACGTGCCTCTTCGGCACCCGGTCTCGACGCATTTTCAGCTGACTTTTATAAGGCATATAAGGATATCCTAGTACCGCCATTGGTAGAGGTCTATGCGGAGGCTCTTGAGATCGGTATCCTTCCCCGAACGTTCAGAGAGGCGGTAATCATTCTCCTGCCCAAACCGGGGAGAGACCCCAAATGATGTGGCTCTTATCGGCCATTGTTGCTGTTGAACCTGGACTATAAAATACTGGCCAAGGTTGTTGCAATTAGACCGTCATTGTTGATGGAATCTATCATTTCGCCGGTGCAGTCGGGATTCGTTCCCCATATATCCACCTCTCTTAATTTGAGGACCTTATATACTGTGTTGCATAGGATTGATCCCTCCACGCCCGCAGCTGCCATTCTTCTGGATGCTGAAAAGGCGTTCGATTCCCTCGAATGGCCCTTTTTCCTATCTGTCATGCGCCGTATGGGTATGACGGACTGCTTGGTCTCTGCGGTAGTTCTGTTATACACTAAGCCGACGTCCAGACTGCGCCTTAACGGCACTCTCGGCGATCCTTTTCCCTTAACTCGTGGTACGAGACAGGGGTTTCCCTTATCTCCGCTCCTTTTTATTTTGGCCATGGACCCTTTAGTATGCCAGTTTCAAGAGAATCGCTAAGAAGCTTGGCGTTTTGTAATGTCAACGGCGAGGAATTTTATACTTTACTTCCCAGGTCATCCACGCCAGTGGACATATGGGGCCCATACAGAGACTACATAGCCCGAAGTACGATGACACTGACCACACAAGTGGCTGCTGGCATAGTCTCTGAGGGGGTGGGTTAGATGCCCATTTTGGGTAGGAGGTGAGGTAGTCTCTTGGAGTGGTTTGTGGAAATCCGTGCCTCCCTGCTGCTTGGCATGGTTCTGGGGATTTAGTGTCCCTTTTCCATTTTTTTTGTGTCGTTGGGCCTTTTGTACATTGTATGCATTTAATATTGGACTATATTGCATTTTTTGCTACCATTGCAATAAGTGACTGTATAATGCTTGGTCTGCCACGGGTGAACAATATCACAGTTGATGACATAATCTGCATTGTATCGCCGTTGTTATATGTCTGTGTAAAACCAGAAAATAAAGTTTTAAAAAAAACAAACAAGATAAACTGAGTTAAAACTGCTATCAGGTGCTGGAAAAACATGAACGTAAGAAGAAGATGCTAGCGCAGCACATTAAAGCTGCTGGTAGGCTTGGCTGCAAAGTGTTCGGTTTTCATCTTCAGAAGTCTGCTGTCTAATAAGTTCCATTTCATTTAGTTTGTCCTTTAAAAAGCCGTTCAAAAAGATCCACACCTCGAATCGCACCTTGGGGGCATCTAAACCTAATTCTGGTATTCTAGCAAATAGGTGAGAATATTTTAATGTAAAAAGAGTTTATCTCTTGTGAAATTGCGCATTTTCCTAAACAAGGGTTGAACTATTCAGTGTTTATAATTATCAATGATAATCCCACGATGAAGAAGGGCATTTACGGGTAAGTAATCTAATTTCTCCATCATTGACTCATTTATAGCGTTAAGTACTTATTTAAACGTAGCAGAATGCAGCAATTACGTCAGATTCAGGCAGAGTTTGATTTTATCTTGAATCGATTGTTCAACTTTACTTGTCCATCACATGAACAAGCAGTAGTGAGGCAAGTGTGTCATGGGCCATAGTGCAAGGACGAGAATGGGCCCAAAAGCTATCGTAGGAAAGATAAAATACAGCAATAATCATAGTTCAGTGGGCTCCACTGCCGAGTTCTGAGTTTTCTGGTCACTAAAGAGCACTGAAGGAAGGCACACTGTACACAGCAGTGGGAAGGCAGAGTCCACCCGGGTGTGAAGTTCAGCACTCCTATTCTGGTTTAGTCTAACGCTTCTACTGTTGATGCCAGACAACAGAGGAATGCCTGCCTAAGCAATCCTGTCTTCAGGAGTTTTCTGAAAAGAGGTAAGGTGAGGCTCTGCTCTCAAGTTGGGATTTCAAGTATTCTGGGTTCTGAATGTCAGGAACCAGCTGACTTTTTTGTACGATAAGGTGTGCATTTGCTATTAAAGGAATCCTTGATGAAATGTAATGCATCTCTTGGTTTTGAAGGCAGTCTAAGGGGCTCACAAATTAGACTTCGATTCAACGTTTCTCTGTGTTGATGCACACTTGTGGGCTTCTGACATGGGGTAGGAGCAAATCCATTGCATGGCTGTGCCAGATGGCCCAGAACTGTTGAAGTAGCTCCAGGTACTATCAAAAGCTGCTTCAGGCAGGGAGCTGAAACCTGATTGCAAGTCTTGGAGGACATGACTAGACTCCATATACTTTTTTTAGTTGGTTATTACTTTTTTCTCCAAGATTCTGTTTGTAAAACACAGACTGGAAAATGGTCGATAATTTCCAAGCTCTTCTAGATCTTTAGTGTATTTTTTTCAAGTAGAGGGGCAATAAAGGCTTAGAAGGAGCGTCTTTCTCCTTTTCTTCATGCACAGCAAGTTTCGCGATTTAATCTGATCATGAAATATATCCCGCCCCACACAACCCTGAACTCAACTGCACAAAAAAGACTCTGCAAAATAATGCTGCGTGGGGCAGAGCTCCGAGGAAGAACCTGTTACACACATGCCATGAGGATATTGTCAAAATGGTATTTATTGGTGGAGTTACATGGTCATGGTGTTTATTTCCCTCACCGCCCTCGGTATTTAAGTCCTGCCTGGGTTTACTGTGGCTGGCTCTTGCTCGATTTCAGCACTCGCGAGCATTTGCTGTCAGACAGGAGGCCCATGTATCTCGCTATTAAGAAAACGCTGCCTTCCACCTGCCTCGTCTCAGCCACTTGCGAACGGAGGTGTCAGGGCTGTGGTGTGCTGCTCTTCCACTGCAAGCATCAGTCAACAAGCTGGGGACTCGAGCTGCAGCTGTACTATTAGAACACAGCAGTTTTTATGGGAGCCACCTTTACTTTTTGGGAGTTGGTGACTGAGTGGGTTTCATATCTGTAATTGCCAATTCCATGCATCATCATCAGGAGTTTGATGACTTCAAGGTACCACCTATGGAAACAATGATTTTGGGTCATCTCTGCACCTGTGATTTTCTCATGCTACTTAAAAACACAGTTTCGAAGTATATCTAGTAGTCATTTGAATCCTTTATCCTGGTCAAAGTTCCATATTACCTCTAGCTGCTCATCTCAACCTAGGTTCCTTCAAATAAGCTGAAATGGGGAAAGGTGAGAAGTTGAAAAGTAAGTTGGCTTTTGATAATGAAAGAAACAGAGGGACCAGCCGAGCATGGACAATATAGACAACAGGTCATGAAATGTGCTTTATTTTTCAGAACTTGACAACTAGAAGTAATGAATCAGCGACCAATCAATTCAAACGCTGAGATTGTTTAGGGTCGAATAAACAAGCACATCAAGAGATAACGTAAAAATTGACCCCGAGATTTGAAAGTAGTTCCAGCACAAGGAAAGTCTTGCTGCAGAAGCTATTATACACATCTGAGGACTTGGTCAGTGGCTTTATCCGAACATTTTTTGCATTCTGGAAAAGAGTTGGTGCCAGCGGCAGGATACAGCAGTTTGCAGATACAGCTATTTGATTTATGTACCGAAGATGTGTTCCCTCCTATGTACATCATGGAAAATGCAAACATGTAATTGATTCATTGTCTAGCCCCATAGCAGACCCACGGTCTATAACAAGGAACAGCTTAGAGTCTTAGATATTCAATATTGATAATCAAAAATAGCCATCTTCCTGGGCTTCATACTAGTTTTTAGGTCGAGCCTGGGCAGAGCATGCGCTGCTCTGCAAGGCATGCTGTATTCAGGTATGGACACGAAGCTCCACCCACTCTCCGCCTATCTTTTCAGTTGGCTGCTGTGACTTTCCTTTGTAAATGTTAGCTTTTGATTTATTAATAGGCTTATTAGTCCCTCCTTTATACCTCCCTCTCTTCTGTTGTAACCCCGTATCAGGGCTGGACCTTTTACTGTGTCCTTACTGTATAGCTTGCATTAGCTCTTGGGGGGAACTCTTTGCTTAATTAATCTAAAGAGCAGTGGTAGGATGCAAGCTTTAGCAATGGGCGCCATTTTTTTTGTTTTGGTATTTCCAGTGCGCTATGCACGCTTTCACGTTTGTTAACCCCTCCGACGCTCATGACGAGCTCAGCTCGTCATGAGCCACGGTTCTCGTGTGCTCATGACGAGCTGATCTCGTCATGACCGTTAGAACGCTCAGGTGCGGGGCTAATTCCCCTGCTGTGCTGGGCATTCTAAGGAACGGGCGTGCTCAAATAGGAGTACACGAGAAACATGGCTCATGACGATCTGAGCTCGCCATGAGCACCGGGGCGCTGTGCGTGCCCCCCTCCCCCCAGCACAGCGGGTGAATTGGCCCCGCAGCCAAGGGGTTAATGTATAATTTTTAAATATGCTTCCCTCCCCCACTGCAGGGACACAGCGTGATGGGGACGCTATGTTAATTTGAGATATCTGTGGAGGCTTCCTCCATTGTTCCCCCCCCGCCCTTTGTGTGGCTTGTTTGTATTTGTCTCCTCACCTCCCTCCCCCAACACTGCTTGACTGCCCTTCCAAGAACTCCTTCTTTGTTTATTTGGGTATCATTTAAATTGCTAGATCATGGGCAGGAGATTGAATGCTTTGCTAAGAATTAAATAATGTTGAGCCGACACCGAACCTTGAACACTGGTCCTCAGCTCCTGGGTTGGCAGCTCTGACCGCAGAACCACAACCTCTCCCTCTGGGGGCAGCATAATAACAAGTATTTGCAATGTAATAGGTCTCGCATTTGCGAGAGTTTAAGCTATTGGCATCGTTAATGACAATGCCTTTGATTTAAGTTTTAAAAATCCACACAAATAGAAGGCATTGTCGTTTACAATGCCAATAGCTCAAACTCTAGTAAATGTGAGACCTATTGCATTGCAAACGCTTGTTCAAGTAGCATGCATGTTTGATGGGTAAAAACTCCTATTTGAGCACAAAATAAAATACATGATGCTTTACCAGGCAAGCGGTGTAATGAATTCAACAACATTTATTTTTTTCTCTGACCAAAGGCTACAAAGGGGTTTCTGAGGACGACACCTATTTCTTAAAAGTAGATGAGGCAAAACAGGAGCAAAATATCATAAGAAACTGTCTGCTCTGGCAACAGTGAACAGGATTGAGCTGCAGTGTATACTACTGCAGTTGCACCCTGTGCCTGCATGGGTGCGTGGAAACAGAGTTCCATGTAATTGGGTTTCTAAGTCAAGTAGACCTTTTGGAATAGTAAAAATGAAGCAGCTACGGGGGCTGGAGCACATAGTGGGTTCCCTGGTGTTAAGTAAAGAATAGGCCAAGAATGTACTGGGCACAGCCAATGGTTAATTGTAGTGTGCTGTGAGAAATAGTGTACCAAGTATTCGGATTGAGAGTATGGTCTACAACCAGAGCTCACTGGGCATGACCTAAAGTCTGTCCAGAGGGCTCTAGGGCTAAAGATTTAAATGGTCAGCCTTCACCAAGAGATGACTGGATATGGTAGAAAGCCAAGTCAGTAGGTATTCTGAATGGGAGTGGTGAGTGTAAACTAGGCAGCCAGAGCCTGTTGGTCATTACCCAATTAGTCTCTGCATCTCAGCTTTTCACACTAAACTCAAATACCGCTCAGGACAAGATCCTTCTCCTTCGGCGAATAAGACAGAGGCATAAATTGGCCTAATAGATTCTGTGGTGAAGAGAAATAAGCAACTTAATGAACAAGTTACTTACCTTTGGTAACGCCTTATCTGGTAGACACCATCTAGCTGGAGAATCCTTACCTTAAAATTATTCCCAGCGTCAGACTGTAGCTGGAAACCTATCACCAGCAGTATCCCTAGGCACTGGTGGCATCGCTGGCTCCACGTGGCATCATATGTGCCAGAAGTGACATTTATGGTGCCACCTAGGCATGCTGATGGCAGTTACTTTTTGCAACTTTCCACACCAGGAGCGTGGAGCCAAGAAAAGAAGTACACTTACCACTGGCGAGGAAGACTACGCACTGAAAGGGAAAAGCCCTGTCCCTAGAAATCAGTTAGGAGCACGCAGAGAATGGGTAGGCCGGTAAGGAATCTGTAGCTAGATAAAGTCTCTACCAGATAAGTCCTTACCTAAGGTAAGTAACTTGTTAATCTGATATAGACTTCTAGCCAAAGATTCCTTATGTCAGAATAGATACACAAGCAATACCTCCCAAGAAGCAGACCTATTTCATAAGAGGAAGTCCTGCTGAACCGAACAGGCAAAATGCCCATCCCTACGGACCGGACTGTCCACACAGTAGGTAAACATGTGCAGGGAAGCCCACGTTGCTGCCTGGCAGATGTCCAGGACCGGAACTCTGCGAGCTAACGCAGTTGTGGCAGCTTTAGCACTGGGTTGCTTTTTAGCCAATGCATAGCAGATTTGTCCTCTTCTGTACAGCCCATCCTTTCTTCGCTCCGACATCTTCAAAGAGTTGGCTGTCCATATGGAACTCTTGTGTGGAGTCAAGATAGACAGACAAAGCTATCATTGGGTCCAGACGGTAAAGTCGCTCCTCTTCCTTTTAGGAACGAGGCGGAATGTAAAAAGCAGTTAGAGTGATAGTCTGGCCTATGTGAAATGGAGTGACCACTTTCGGAAGAAAGGAAGCTCTCGTACGAAGCACCAATTTGTCTGGGTATTTGTTAAGATAAGGAGGCTTGATGACAAGGTCTGAAGCTCGCTGACCCTCTCGGCAGATGTTATTGCCACCAGGAAGGCCCTCTTGATGGTAAGACCCTGATAGGACAGTTATGTAAGGGCTGAAATAGAGCGCACATCAGAAACGCCAGGACCAGATTATGGTCCAACTGAGGCATAATGAAAGGAGAGAGAGGAAATACATGTTACAAACCCTCCCTTGTTGCTGCGACAGAAGATCCTCCCAAAGGGGCAGCCTAATCTGAGGACTGATGGCCATGCTCAGTAGCTCTGGAAACTAGACTCTTCATGCCAAATCCAGAACCAGAAGAACGACTTGAACCTGGTCAGTCGTGATCTTCTTGAGAACTATGGGCAGGAGTGGTATGGGTGGAAAGGCGTACAGGAAACCTGGGATCCACTCAAGACTAAAGGCCTCTATGATTGAGAGGTGCCTTGGAAACTCCAGCGTGCAAAACTGCGGATGTTGTGCGATCTTGGAGGAAGCAAACAGATCTAACCAAGGCTATCTCCACTGTTGAAAGAGACCTTGTACGACCTACGAGTAGAGATGCCATTTGTGATCTGCTATGCATAAACAGCTAAGTTTGTCTGCCCTGACATTCAGAAAACCCCCCTGGTGTTGAACCATCAGGGATATGCCCTACTGTTGCAGCCATGCCAGAGGCCCAGTGCAAACTGAAAGGGTCCACAACCCCACCCTGCCATTTGTTGCAGTGCCACATGGCAGTGGATTTGTCCATTAACACGTATACCAGTCTTCCCTTGATGGAGGGTAGAAAAGCTGTCAGTGGCAGTCAGATCGCGCAGAGCTCCAGCAAGTTGATGTGGAGTCTTGATTCCGCCGGAGATCAGAGTCTTTTAATCTCCATGGCTCCCAGATGGCCATCCCATCCCAGGAGTGATGCATCTGTCACTACTGTGAGATCTGGTTGGTGAAGGCAGAGGGGTCTGCCTCTGACCCAATCACAGTTTGTTAACCACCACTACAGACCTTTTGCAATTCCCTCTGAGATTTGGACAATGTCGGGGAGATTTCCCTGATGCTGCACCCACTGGAACTTCAGATCCCACTGAGGGCTTCCATATGCCAGCGGGCATGTGTCACAAGCAGGATGTAAGAGGCAATGAGGCCCATCAGCCTCAGAGTCAGTCTCACTGAAACCCAGGATAGACGCTGAAACATCGGTATCAAAGCCTCAAAATCCTGGATAAGCCCAAAATTGCACTGTGTCCAGAACAGCTCGGATGAAAGGGAGCATCTGAGAGGGAGAGAGGTGTGACTTTGGTATGTTGAAGGCAAGCTTGCCCCAGGCTGTCGTCATTTTCCTCCAGACTAAGGCGAACCTCTTGTACTTTCTGAAGTTCACTATCAGCATGCGAAAGTCACACCTCATTCCCTCTCAGACGCTTCCTTTCAGACTGGCACCACTGATCTTCCCAGATGAGCTGCAACACCCGTCATCACCTTGGTGAATATCTGAGGGGCACTGGTAAGGCCAAAAAGGAGCACAGTGAACTAAAAATGCTCATGGGCTACTGTAAACCACAAATCGCGTCAGTGGGCAGGCAGGACGGGAATGTGCGTGCTGCAAGTCTAACACTGCCATCCACTCTCCTGGGTTCAGGGCAAACAAGACCTGAACCAAGGTGAGCATTTTGAATTTCTCCTTCTTGAGGAAGAAGTTGAGCGCCCGCAGCTCTAGAATAGAACAAAGGCCTTTGTCCTTCTTAGGGAACCAGAAAGTAGCTGAAATAGCAACTACAGGATACTTCTGGCACCAAAGCCCTCTCTAGGGCACCTTTGGCCAAGAGAGGAATGACTTCCTCGCGGAGAAGGGACAGATGATCCTTCGTCAGCCGATTGTGCAATGGTGGCATTGATGATGGAGGGGCTGTCGCGAAGGTGGAGGAGTAGCCCTTTCGAAAGATTTGCGAAACCCACCTATTCCATGTTATGGACTGCCATTGGGGAAGATGGTAGTGATCCCTGCCGCCAACTGGGTGCCCTTGGTGGTAAAGGGGCAGATCAGGAGGGTTTGGAGGCTGCAGCTGCCAGGTGGGTGATGGACTGACCAGACCGCTGGCTACTTGACCCGCACGGTCTTTGGGTACCATGCCCTCACTCACGCAGAGGCTGAGGAGCATGCGCAGCTTGGTGGCTGGGAGGGAACTGGGGCAGTTGGAAGCCCCTTTGTAGCCACGAAAAGTATATTGGGGTGAAGTGGGGACGTAGAAAGGCCTAAGGACTTGTCCATAAGCTTGCCTGTTCTTAAAGCGCTCCAGCGCTGAATCCGCCTGGTCTTCGAGAGACCAGTTTCATCGAACTGCATGTCCATAGGGTATGCCTGGACATCCCCCGAAAAGCCTGTCGTCCTCAACCAGGAATTACGCCTCAGGTGCACGGTCGATGATACCACTCTACCCAGTGAGTCAGTTGTGTCAAGCCATAGGAGATGGTGAATTTTGCTGCATCAACAGCCTGAGAGAGTACAGCCCGGGGCTCATCTGGCATATGTGGTAGCACTTGCGCAAACGTGTCCCATGGCATGGGGTGTTCACAGACTGCAATGTAAGGCTGACAGAAGAAAACATCTTCTTCCACATGGAGTCCAGCCTCTTGCATTTCATTTCCAGGGGGCGGTAGCGAATGCACCATGAGATGTTGAGGATTGGACCACAAAGCTCTCTGGGGTAGGGTGTTGGGTGAGGAAATTTGTGTCCCCTGAAGCGGGCCAGTGATGGCAGGCATTCGTCCTATTCACAAGAGCCCCAGTGTTGGGTTTGGACCTAGTGCGCAAAAGGACTTCAGTGAAGTCAGTGAACGGGAGTAGTGGTTCAGATGTGGAGAATGCCAATTGCAGCACCTCTGTCAATATGTTAGTCTTAACCTACACCGAGGGCAACTGAAGGTAAAGGATCTCAGATGCCATTCGCACCACCATACGAGGCTCCCTCCTCTGTAGCCATGGTAGGGGGAGAAAGAATACCAGTATCCAGAGAGGTGGCCAGTTGAACAAGTTACTTACCTTCGGTAACAATACATCTGTAAGAAACATTAGTTAGTTATAGATTCCTTACCTTAGAATAACCCCCAGGCGTCAGATTGGATCTGGAAAGTTTTTCACCAGCAGTACCTCTGCACGTCGGAAGGTGGCGTCCGTCAGCTCAGCATTCGTCGTTGGCGTCGTGTCGCAGGGATGCAGTAGCTACTTAGACGCCGCCCCGCGCGCTGACGTCAGTTCTGTACACGACTTTCCGCGCCAGAAACGCAGAGCCAGGGAAGACACTGACCACTGGTACACAAAACTAGGGCCCTGAAAGGACATCCTTAACCCTAGAAATCAGTTCGCAGAATGGAGAGGATGGGAGGGCAGTAAGGAATCTATAACTAATGTTTCTTACAGATATATGGTTACCGAAGGTAAGTAACTTGTTCATCTGAAAGAAACACGTTAGTTATAGATTCCTTACATTAGAATAGATACCCCAGCAATACCAACCCCGGAGGTGGGTCTGCGAACCAAAATAACAACAGAAAGTCCTGGAGAACAGAACGGCCAAAAAAGCCGTCTC
The DNA here is from genome assembly GCF_964261635.1 of Lissotriton helveticus. NCBI lineage: Eukaryota > Metazoa > Chordata > Amphibia > Caudata > Salamandridae > Lissotriton > Lissotriton helveticus. The sequence goes on along the minus strand of NC_136061.1, from coordinate 230,360,683 downwards.
TCCGGACTTGGATGTCAAGGCAGTAGTGTTTCGTAAACGTGTGCAATGAAGCCCACGTAGCCGCCTGACAGATGTCATTCAGAGGAATGCCTCGTCCCGGAGCAATGGTTGCTGCAGTCGCCCTGGTGGAATGGGCACGCATCGCCACAGGAGGCTCCTTCTTTGCCAGAGAATAGCAGGCTTGAATACACAAGACCACCCATCGGGAGAAAGAAAAGGAGGCCTAGAAGAAAGCGCCTGGAGCTCACTCAGTGGCAGAGGTAATGGCCACCAGGAATGCAGTTTTGAGAGTTAAGAGCCTCACAGGACAGTTGTGAAGCGGCTCAAAGGGAGCGCACATTATATCAGTTAAAACCAAGTTTAAGTACCACTGAGGCATAACGAAACGAATAGGAGGAAAGAGATGAGTTATGTCTTTCAAGAAACGATTAAAACTGGGGACTTGAAAAGGGAAGGTTGATCTGGAAGCCGAAGGAAGGCAGAGATGGCCGAGAGATAGCCCTTGATAGTGCCCAGAGAAGAGCCTTGAGGGGCCAAAGAAAGAAGGAACATAAGAACCTCAGAAAGAGGGGCAGGGCAGAGAGGGGATCCACAGCCTTTGCTGTGCACCATGCCACAAATTTGTTCCACCGGCAGGCGTATACCGTCTTAGTAGAGAGACGCCTGGCTGCCAGAATTACATCGAAGACTTCGGGAGGCAAGTCGAATTACGTCAACTGATACCCCTCAATCTCCATGCAAGGAGGTGGAGGCTGGACAGGTTCGGGTGAAGGACCGTCCCCTGTTGCTGCAACAGAAAATCCTCCTGAAGTGGCAAACGGGTCGGAAGATCGATGGCCATGTTGAGCAGCTCGGGATACCGTACTCTTCATGCCCAACCCGGAGCCACAAGAATGGCTTGGGACCGGTCGCACCTGATCTTTTTCAGCACTCTTGGCAGAAGTTGTATAGGCCGAAAGGCGTACAACAGACCGCAACTCCACTCGCGACGAAAAGCATTGCCTAGCGAGTGCCGCCTCGGAAATTCCAACGTGCAGAATTGCTGACATTGCGCGTTCTCTTTGGTGGCGAATAGACCTAACCAAGGCTCTCCCCACTGTTGAAACAGACCTTGCGCCACCTCCGAGTGAAGACACCATTCGTGATCCATCATGCACCTGCGGCTGAGTTCGTCGGCCCTAGCGTTCAGTGAACCTGCCAGGTGTTGAACCACCAGAGATATGTCCTGATGTTCCAGCCATGTCCAGAGGCGGAGGGCCTCCTGAGATGGGGCCCACGACCCCACCTCGCCCTGTTTGTTGCAGTACCACATGGCTGTGGTGTTGTCCGTGAACACCTGCCCTACTGTTCCCCAGACAGAGGGAAGGAGTGCAAGCAGAATCACCCGAAGCTCCAGAAGGTTGATGTGGAGCCCAGACTCCGCCGGAGACCAGAGGCCTCTGATTCCCACTTCCCCTATGTGGCCGCCCCATCGCCCTAAAAAAAAAAACGCCTCCTCGGCCTCCTTTACAACTTACAGCGAAGAAATAATCCTAAAAGCGCTAACGTCCTTGAACCCCTCCAACCACTTCTCTGACCCCCTCCCTGCTAACTACTTCAAAGATCTCAAACCAATGATAGTGCCACTTTGGACAAAGATCATCAATGCCTCCTTATTCCAAGGTGTTATTCCGGATATTGTTAATTCGGGACAAGTTTCCCCCATCCTGGAAAAAACGCCGGCAGACCCCACAGACCTGAATAACTACAGACCAATTTCCAACATCCGAACTCTTGACAAAACTCCTTGAAAAATGTGCTCTCAGCCAGCTAGACAACCACATCATCAACTTCCACCTGCTCAATAAATTTCAATCTGGCTTCCGTGCAGGGCATAGTACGGAGTCGGCCATGACCCACACAGTAGACCCACATAGTAGATGATGCTTTAAAATTACTAGATCAGAACGAAGCCTGCCTACTTATCCTACTTGACTTATCCTCAGCTTTCGACACCGTCAAACATGAAAATCTTCTGGACCTTCTCCAACACAGAATGGGTTTATCAGGATCAGTTCTAAACTGGTTTACCTCTTTCCTCCGTAATAGATCCAAAGGTTCAAGGTCAATCAATTCCTGTCCAGGACCGTCCCAGTCCCATTAGGAGTCCCGCAGGGCTCCTCCCTTTCACCTACACTGTTCAACTTATTCATGGAACCTCTTACGGAAATCCTCAATTCATCTAATATCCACTTTCACATGTTCGCTGACGACACACAACTTTATTTAAAGATAAACTCACCGGGTGACATCAAGGCTCTCAACTCAACTCTACAGAAAAACTACGTGTCTTGGTTGACTGATAACCACCTCAAACTAAATTCCCTCAAAACCGAATTCCTACTAATCGTCTCCCTAACCAAATAGACATCATTCAAGAATGGCTTAAACAACTTTCAGCGCTTAACTGCCAACCTATTTTAATCGACTCAGCAAAATCACTGGGAGCAACTCTGGACAGCAACCTAAACATGCAAAAACATATCAGTGCTGCAGCAAAAGGAGCAAACTTTCAGATGCACACCCTGAGAAAACTAAAACCTTTCCTCCCAGCAAATGACTTCAAACTGGCAGTCCAAGCACTAGTTCTTCCCAGACTAGACTATGGTAGTGCAATACTTAGTGGACTCCCTAGATCGTTTACTGCTCCGCTTAGAGCATCCCTTAACTCAGCGGCCTGACTCATCACCGGTTCTAAGAGACATTGCCACATCTCCCCCGACTTCAGAACGCTCAACTGGATACCCTTCGAAGCAAGAATCCAACTAAAAATCGCCTGCATGACACACAAAGCTCTACACCACAACACCCCGAGTTACCTGGCCCAGAAACTCGAGCTCTCGTGTGGGAACAGATCATCTAGGAGCGCCAACAACCTTCTTTTGAAGCCTCAAAGATTTGCTAAGAAGAAAACATACAACCGGGCTTTCTCTGGAATTGCTCCAAGGATTTGGAATGCACTACCCCCAGAAACCAGACGCAAACAACCCATCATCTGCGTCCTTCAAAAAAGAAATAAAATCCCTACTCATGACGAAATTCACTTGAACATTATCGCGGATTCCTGGAACAATCCAGTTGTAACATATGTCTTTATCTCAAACTAGCAGCCCTTCCCGACGTTGTCCGGGTATGAATTGCTGCAGGCCAGTAGTATATTGTTTTGTATGATTTCGTTTTGATAGCATTTCTTATCTGTGACAGGCCTGTGAAACGCTCCGATTCACAGTCCAAGGCTGATGCACTTAAGAGTGCACGTTCAGTAGTGTGTGAACTTAAGTTTCCCTACTTTATTTTTCCTTGCAATATTATATAGCGCGAACTCGACAACATGGCATGAGCACAATTTACATTACAGAAGAACACATTCATTTGTGGTAGGCACGGGGAGACAAAGCGATTTGCCTGGAATCACAGGATGTTGAGCTGATGCCGAGATTCAAACGTAGCTCCCCAGCTCTAAAGTTCGCAATTCTAGAACTTGTGGCGGGAGGTGTGTCTAAAAGTATATGTCGGTGCTGGCCATCAATGAGAGAGACCTGTGTATTTTTCAAAACAGTGGTGAAAAAATATGAGTATGTTGCTGGAGATGTGGGCCGCCGTGCCACCAATGTACTTACCGGGGGAGGTTAAACACCCATTATTCCGCAACTTTCTTTCCGCATACCATCACCCCGCATACTTTCATTACGAAAGTACCATGACCCCGCAATGCCATTATAACGCATGGCATTACATTTTATATGCTTTAACCACGCATACATTTACAACGAAATTCGTTGTAAATGCATGAATGGTCAAAGCATGTTTTTTTTAATGTTTGGATAAGGTAAGTATGGGTATAGGGGTATATGTTTTGGGGTTCTGAGGTATATGTTTTGGGGTGTTTGGGTATTTTAAGGGTTCAGATATAGTTTTGGGTTATGGGGTACAGGGGTAGTTTTAGGGTTTAGGGATAGGTATGGGTTTTGGGGTACAGGGGTATTTTTAGGGTTTAGGGCTAGGTTTGGGTTTTGGGGTATAGGGGTATTTTTAGGGTTCAGGGGTAGGTTTGGGTTTTGGGGTACAGGGGTATTTTAAGGGTTCAGGGCTAGGTTTTGGGATACAGGGGTATTTTTAGGGTTCAGGGATAGGTTTGGGGTACAGGGGTATTTTAGGGTTCAGGGTAGGTTTGGGTTTTGGGGTACAGGGTTATTTTTATGGTTCAGGGCTAGGTTTGGGTTTTGGGGTACAGGGGTATTTTAAGGGTTCAGGGCTAGGTTTGGGTTTTGGGATACAGGGGTATGTTTAGGGTTCAGGGATAGGTTTGGGGTACAGGGGTATTTTAGGGTTCAGGGGTAGGTTTGGGTTTTGGGGTACAGGGGTATTTTAGGGTTCAGGGGTAGGTTTGGGTTTTGGGGTACAGGGGTATTTTTAGGGTTCAGGGCTAGGTTTGGGTTTTTTAGGTACAGGGGTATTTATAGAGTTCAGGGCTAGGTTTGGGTTTGGGGTACAGGGGTATTTTTAGGGTTTAGGGATAGGTTTGGGGGTACAGGGTATATTTATAGGGTTAAGATGGGTTAGTGTTTAAGGGTGGTGGGGTATTTTAAGGAGTAAGGGTGGGTTATGATTATGGGGTGCAGGGGTATTGAAAGGGAGCAGGGTGGACATCCAGAGCTGGAATGTACAGAACCTGGGAAGAAAAAACACTAAAATATTGGGCACAACGCTCGCTTTTTTTCCCCGTAATCCCGCGCCCCGCACACACCCACGCCCCCAGCACACGCCCACAGCACACGATATGAGACATGGCATGAAGGGCGGAATGTACCACACGCCCCCAGCGTTTGTCACGCCCCCAGCACACCCCCTCAGCACAACGCAGACACGCCCACAAGGGACTACTTTGCTGGCACGGTTCTTTTACCTTTTAAATGTATATGGTGGGCGTCTGCATAGCCTATGTCCTTCTGCTGCAACTGCCCTTTCCAACGCTGTATTGGGTGTTGTGATTGGTGCTGTGGTTTCTGAGATTACTCGCCTCAAAGGTTTGGGCTCTCTCTTTATTATATTAGTATGGATTACTATGTTTCTTTTGTACTATGCTTCAGTTGTCTAACTACCCCGTAAGGGTCTTGTTCGCGCTATACAAAACCTTTAAAATAAAATAAAATAAAAAACAAATAAATCCCAGAAGGGATGCGTCTGTCACCACTGTGTGTTCAGGATGGGGAAGGGACAGGGATCTGCAGTTGACCAAATCTTGGTTCTTGAGCCACCACTGCAATTGCCGTGCAGTGCTCTCCGAGATCTGGACGCAATCTGACAGATTCCCCTGATGCTGCACCCACTGGAACTTCAGGTCCCACTGCAGAGCCTGCATATGCCACCTGGCATGATCAACCAGCAGGATGCAGGAGGCCATGAGGTCCAGCAGCCTCAGGGTCATTCTGACTGAAGCCCAGGTTAGAGGCTAAAAAAATAGACCCAAAACCGCGTTGTATACAGAACCGCTCCGATGAAGAGGAGCTTCTGAGAGGGAATCAGGTGTGACTTCGGCACATTGATGGAGAACCCCAGCGAATGCAGGAGGTTGGCCGTAGTCTGGAGTTGAGAGACGACTGCCTGGGGCAAGCCCGCCTTAAACAACCAGTCGTGGAGATAGGGGAAGACTGAAACCCCTGAACGGTGCAGATGAGCTGCGACCACCACCATCACTTTTGTGAACAACCGAGGGGCACTGGTAAGGCCTAAGAGGAGCACGGAAAATTAAGAAATGCTCGTGGCCTACCGTGTACTGCAGGTAACACCGGTGTGCTGGCAGGACAGGGATGTGGAAATAAGCGTCCTGCAAGTCCAACGCTACCATTCAGTCTTCCGGGCCGAGGGCAGACAAGACCTGAGCAAGCATCAACATCTTGAACTTCTCCTTCCTGAGGAAGCGGTTGGCGTTCCTGAGATCCAATATAGGACACATGCTCTTGTCCTTCTTTGGGACCAGAATGTAGTGGGAGTAACAACCACAACCTACTTCTGGGACAGGAATGCGCTCGATGGCTCCCTTCGCCAAGAGAGCCGTAACTTCCTGTTAGAGAAGGGCCAGGTGATCCTCCTACATGCGGTGGTATTGCGGTGGTATGGCTGGAGGGGTAGCCTCGAAGGGGAGGGAGAAGCCCCTTTGGATTATCTGCAAAACCCATCTGTCCAACGTGATGGTGCGCCAGCAGGCGAGGTGATGGCAAATCTTGGCACCTACTGGCGTTTGATGGGCCTGAAATGTCAGGACTAGGAAGGTGTGGAGGCGAAAAGCAGACTGCGCTGGGCAGCTGGAGAGGTCCAAGGACTTGGCCGTAGCTCGTGAGTCCTTGAAACGCTCTTAAGCGTTGTCTGCTTTGTCACCATAAAGACGACGGCCATTAAAGGGCATGTCCATGAGGGTACTCTGGACATCCCCAGAAAAGCCAGTCGACCTCATCCAAGCGTAGCGTCGAAGAGTTACGGACTTGAAAATCGTCCCGCCCAGAAAGTCAGCGATATCCAGCCCACAACGAATGGTAAACTTTGCCGCATCCCTCTCGGCGGCAATGGCTTCGGAGAGCAATGTCCGGGCCTCCTCCGGAAACTGAGGCAGCACCTGCGCAACAGAGTCCCACACAGAGTGGGAGTAACGGGCCAATAGACATGCGGTGTTTATCGACCGCAGTCCCAAGCTGGCGGAAGAGCAAATCTTCTTCCCAAGGCGGTCCAGCTTATTGGATTCCCTTTCTAGGGGAGCAGAAGGGAATGTGCTCTTGGAAGTAGAGACTTCGACCACCAAGCTCTAAGGGGTGGGGTGTTGGGAGAGGAAAGTGGGGTCGCCCTGAGTCGGGCGGTGGCGTCGGGCAGTCATCCTAGCCACGGGAGCCCCTGTGTTGGGCCTGGACCAGGAGCCCAAAAGGAGGTCGGTAAGGGCCTAATTGAATGGAAGCAGAGGTCCCAAAGAGCTCGCTGCCGGCTGAAGCACCTCTGTCAGGAGGTTAGTCCTGGCCGCCACTGTAGGGAGTTTGCGGTTGAGAGCATCGGCCGCCCTATGCAACACCACTGCTTATGACACTCCATCCACCGTAGCCACGGTAGGAGGAGACAACATGACACGGTCAAGAGATGTGTCAAGACCACTGGCATCCCCCAGTTCCTCTCTCCAGTCCTGCTCAGATTCAATCTCATCAGTTAAAGGGTCACCTGACCCCTCCCAGTTCTCCTCCTCATCCCCTGGGTGCCAATCTGGGCAAAAAGGGACCCAAGGAGTGAATAGAGTCACAAAAAACCATCTCTGCAACGGATCCGGCGTCGGGTGATGCCGGTCCAGCTCCGGGTCCACATCAGGACGGAGTTGACGCGTGCCGGGGGAATGGCCGGCGTCAAATGCGGTAGTGGGCCTGGAGGAAGCGGCGCCGGTGGACGTACAATATGGTTAACCGGTGCCGATCCAGATCTGGATCCAAGGGGGGCCTGCTGACCGTGGCCGGAGCAGTCTGAGAAGGCCTAGGCCGCCCAAACTAGTCCGCGGGGCCCGCAGGCGCGCTGGCAGGTTTGGGTCACCCAAAGATGGCATGCATCGCCTTGTAGAACGTACAAAGCTGGGCGGGAGTCATTCCAGGTCCCAGGAAGGAAGGGAAACGCGGAGTCGACTCTTCGGGCTCCTCTGGCGGAGGCTCGGGAGGGGCACCACCCGCATCCCTCGTCAGTTCGACTGACGAGAAGTCGAAGAGTGACGATGCTTCTTCAACTTCTTATGCTTCGACTTACCCAACCCTGAGTGCGAAGACTTCGATGACTTGAACGAATGGTGATGGTACCGCGACCGGTCCTTCAACCTCACTCGCGACTGGGACATCGAACGGTGCGGAGCCGACTGTCGCCGCTCAAGCAGCTATCGGGACCGCTCCGGCAAAGACTTGAGTGCCATTGTCAGGCAGTCGGAGCACGACCTGGGGTCGTGGTCGCACTCCAAGCAGAATAGGCACACGCGGTGCGGATCCGTCACGACATTAAACGGTTACAGGAACCGCATGCCTTGAAGCCGGGAATCCCTCGTGCACCAGGAGTCGTTGGGACTGAAAAAAGAAGTCGACAAAAGTCGAGAAAAGTCAGTCATAAAGTTACTGGAGGTACCGCTCTCTCCGGATCTGCGTTAGCTGGCGTGGAAAAATAAAGAACTGATGTCAACGCGTGAGGGCAGCGTCTAAGTAGCTACTGCGATGTCATCCTGGTGGCACGATGCCTACGACAAACGCAGAGCCAACCGACGCCACCTTCCTACGCGCAAAGGTACTGCTGACGAAAAACTTTCCGGATCCAGTCGCCTGGGGGTAATTCTAAGTTAAGGAATATATAACTAAAGTGTTTCTTTAAGCTCATTAGCTTCACCTAGTTCCTCAAACCGGAACATGCTGGGGTCTTCCTCATATGGCTGGTATTCTTCAAGGTCCAGTGACCCATCCCATTCTTCCCAGAGTCCCTGCCTGAGGGAATAGGGCTCAGTCTTAAATCTAGGAGGCAATGCTACTGTCGGCACCGCAGTTGGCATTGGGTGACGCCCATCCGGCTCCTTATTGGAGTTGGGGATCACAATGGGAATGATGGTGCCGGGAGCTTTGGAATCATGACCGGCATCGGTGAAGGTCAAGTTGGTATGACCGGTGCCAGTTCGGATCTAGGAATGGATCCATGGGTTCCACTAGAGCCAGAGCTGCTAGTGCAGAACCAGATGGGGTCTCCTCCAACCCCGCAGGGCCCAAATACGTGACAGAGGTGCTGGACTGCTAAAATATAGGTGCATGGCTTCAAATAACTCTTTTAATTGGGGGGGGGGGGGGTCACTCCCGCTCCCGGAAAATCAGGAAGGTGCTGAGCCACTCTTTTAATTGGGGGGGGGGGGTCACTCTCGCTCCCGGAAAATCAGGAAGGTGCTGAGCCAGCACAGGCGTAGGCTCTACAGCGGAGCCAGGCCCTGAATATCAATGCTCCCTCATCTCGTTGTCAACCAGGAGAAAGTGAAGACCTCTTCGACGACATCCTTTTGTGTCTCAACTTACCCGAGTGTCCAGAGGACATGGAAAGGGACGATTGTGAGAAGTTGGCCTGATATATCAATCAATCAATCAAGAAATTTATATAGCGCGCTACTCACCCGGAGGGTCTCAAGGCGCTTGGGGGAGGGGGGTCTGCTACTGCTCGAACAGCCAGGTCAGACCCAAGACCACCTCTTGGGTCTGACGGAGGTGGATGGGGAGGGAGTTCCATGTCTTGGCTGCCAGGTAGGAGAAGGATCTTCCTCCCATGGTGGCTCTTTGGATGCGGGGAACGGCGGCGAGGGCGTGGCTGGTCGAACGAAGTTGGCGGGTGGGAGTGTAGAAGGTCAGGCGGTTGTTGAGGTACCTGGGGCCCAGGCCGTGGAGGGCCTTGTGTGCGTGGGTGAGGAGTCGGAACGTGATTCTCTTGTTGACGGGGAGCCAGTGCAGGTCTCTCAGGTGTCCGGAGATGTGGCTGTGACGGGGGCTGTCCAGGATGAGTCGTGCGGAGGCGTTCTGGATGCGTTGGAGTCTCTACTGTAGTTTGGCTGTGGTTCCGGTGTAGAGGGTGTTTCCGTAGTCCAGTCGGCTGGTGACGAGTGCCTGTGTGACCGTCTTCCTGGTTTCGGTGGGGATCCATCGGAAGATCTTCCGGAGCATGCATAGGATGTTGAAGCACGAGGACAAGACGGCGTTGACTTGTCTGGTCATCGAGAGGGAGGAGTCCAGGATGAAGCCCAGGTTGCGTGCGTGGTCCGTTGGTTTGGTGCGCTGCCCAGGGCAGAGGGCCACCAGGAGTCGTCCCAGGCGGAGGAAGATGGTCCCAGGATGAGGACTTCCGTCTTATCTGAGTTGAGTTTCAAACGGCTGTTCTTCATCCACTCGGCTACTTCTTTCATCCCTTCCTGAAGGTTGGTTCTGGCGGTGGCTGGGTCGTTGGTGAGGGAGAGGATCAGCTGAGTGTCGTCGGCGTAGGAGATGATGTTGAGGTTGTGTTGGTGTGCGATGGCCGCGAGGGGGCTCATGTAGATGTTGAAGAGGGTGGGGCTGAGTGATGATCCTTGTGGTACGCCGCAGATGACTTCGGTGGCCTCGGATCTGAACGGGGGCGGGCGGACTCTCTGGGTTCTTCCGGCGAGGGACGAGATGATCCACTCCAGTGCCTTCTCTTGGATTCCGATGTTGCTGAGGCGTTGTGCTAGGGTGCGGTGGCAGACAGTGTTGAACGCTGCGGAGAGGTCCAGGAGGATGAGGGCCGCTGTTTCCCCGTTGTCGAGCAGGGCTCGGATGTCATCAGTGGCTGCGATGAGGGCGGTCTCGGTGCTGTGGTTGGCTCGGAAGCCGGACTGCGAGGGGTCGAGGGATCCGTTCGTCTCGAGGAAGGCGGCAAGCTGTCGGTTGACGGTCTTCTCGATGACTTTGGCAGGAAACGGGAGGAGCGAGATGGGGCGGTAGTTCTTGAGGTCGGTGGGGTCTGCTGATGGTTTCTTCAGGAGGGCGCTGAGTTCGGCATGCTTCCAGCTCTCCGGGAAGGTGGCGTTGTTGAAGGAGCAGTTGATGACGTCTCGGAGTTGGGGTGAGATGACGGAGGCGGCCTTGTTGAAGACGAGGTGGGGGCATGGGTCTGTTGGTGATCCGGCGTGGATGGTGCTCATTGTGTGGATGGTGTCTTCGGTGCTGACCGGGGTCCAGGCGCGGAGGGTGGTGGTGGGGGGGCGTCGGTTCGGTGGTTGGGTGCGTGGGCTGTGTGCCGAAGCTGTTGTGTATGTCGGCGATCTTGCTGTGGAAGAACGATGCGAGTGAGTCTCAGAGTTCTTGCGAGGGGGTGATGTCGTTGGTTCCGGCACTGGGGTTCGAGAGCTCTTTGACGATGCTGAAGAGTTCTTTGCTGTTGTGTGTGTTGTAGTCTAGTCGTTCCTTGAATGCTGTCTTCTTGGTGGCGTGGATCAGCTGGTGGTGTTTGCAGGTGGCGTGCTTGAGGGCAGTCATGTTGTCTGTAGTCGGGTCTTTGCGCCAGGCTTTCTCGAGGGTACGCCAGTTCTTCTTGGAGTTCATGAGATCGTCGTTGAACCAGGAAGCCTTCTTGCTGCCGAGTCTGCTGGGATGGGTTTTCAGGGGTGCGAGGTCATCAGCGCAGTTGGTGATCCACTGTGTGAGGTTGTTGGCTGCCTGGTTGGGGTCCGTTGAGCTGGCGGGAGGATTCAGGTTCAGGGATGTGGAGAGCTGGTCGGAGGTGATCTTGTTCCAGCTCCTGCGGGGAGCCTGTTGCGGGTGGTGGTGGGTCGTGGTCCTTCTGAAGCTGAAGTGGACGCAGCTGTGGTCTGTCCAGTGGAGTCCGGTGGAGTGGCTGATGGAGACGTCCTTGCTGGAGGAGAAGACGGGGTCAAGCGTGTGTCAGGCGTAGTGGGTGGGGGTGTTCACCAGTTGCTTGAGTCCAAGGTTGGCGAGGTTGTCCAGCAGGGTGGTGGTGTTGCTGTCCTTGTTGTTCTCTAGGTGGAAGTTGAGGTCCCCTAGGAGGATATAGTCAGCGGAGGAGAGGGCATGCGGGCTGATGAAGTCTGCGATGTCTTCGCTGAATTGTGTGCGAGGTCCTGGGGGTCTGTAGATGAGGGTGCCTCTGAGTGTGGTCTTGGGGTCGGTGTGTATCTGGAAGTGGAGATGTTCGGCGGCTGTGAGGGTGTCGTCGGAGTTGGTCGTGATGCGGATGGTGTTCTTGTGGACGATGGCGATGCCTCCTCCTGTCTGGTTGACGCGGTCCCTCCGGGTGATCTTGCATCCGTTCGGGATGGCGATGGCGATGTCGGGCGCTGAGGAGGCGTTCATCCATGTTTCCGTGAGGAAGGCGTTGTCTGGAGATGTGGTGTCGAGCAGGTTCCAGAGTTCCACGGCGTGTCTGTGGACGGAGCGGGTGTTGAGCAGGATGCACTTCAGGTGGTTGCTGCTGGTGCTCGGCTTGGCGGGTGCGGTGCAGGTCCGGATGCAGGAAAAGTTGCATGATTGGCAGCGGAAGGGTCCGTGGGTGCGTCGCGGGGTGGCTCGGTAGCATCCGAGAATCCGGCCGGTATTGAGTGCGTTGAGTGTGGCGGCGTCGTACGTCTGGCGGGTGGGCTGGCATCTGCGGGGACCAGGGGTTCTGACGCTGGGAGCGGGCCAGGCGCGGACGGGCGCAGATGGCCTTGCCTTTGGCGCGCCTTCATCGCAAAATCGGCGCGCCCGCTGCGCGTGAACGCTGCGCGTGCGCGGGGGCGACAAAGGAAGGTAGCCGGGAGGGAGGGTCAGCTGGGTGGCGGGAGCGGGGCGGCCAATGGGCTGGCGGGGCCGCAGGGAGGCAGCGGCGGGAAAGTCTGGTGCGGGCGGCTCAGCGGCGGCTGGGTCGCCCTAGGCAAACAATCAGGCAAGAATCAGGCAGGCAGCAGGAGGAGCGTGGGGGCGACCAGTCCTCTGCAAGGCTCAGCGGTCGCTCCCTAGGAGAAGGAGAGGTCTCCTTAAAAAGGTAGCCGGGAGGGAGGGTCAGCTGGGTGGCGGGAGCGGGGCGGCCAATGGGCTGGCGGGGGGGCGGGGCCGCAGGGAGGCAGCGGCGGGAAAGTTCACTAGTTCTAGTGACCACCTTGTATCAGTCCAATCAACCCTTATGGTGATTGGTTGTAAGTCAACCTTATAGACCAGCTATCCTAATGGTAGCATGGACAAAGCAGTCTTAGGCTAAACTCTTTTGGCATGTGAAGCCAGCTGTTTTACCACAATATAACCCCTTGAATACCAGATGAAAGGACACCACACAGGTTGTTATGAAAATAAACAATATATTTATTAATAACAAACACCTCTGAACTCTTTATGAGATCAGAGGGCTAAGCACATGACAATCTCTTAGGAAAAATACGATAAGTTGCACAAAATCACAATGATGCCCTAGGGGCACGGCAAACCATATACTAAGTAAATGGGTTAAGGAAATCGATAGAAGGAATGGAGCTGTCCAGAGGCTGTAGGACCGCTGGGACTACGCTATCCTAACTTTAGGTAAGTAATAGGAGGCCCACGGGACGCGGATGCAGAGTGTGAACTCACACGCGGGATGCGTAACAACGTCTATGGACAGTACAGTTCAAGAAAAAGATGAGTACGGACAATCCTGACTGGTTAGGACTAAAACAACTGTGAATCTAGACACTAGGAGAGTCAAGCTACCCTTGAGCACCGAAATGCTCTTGTTACCTCACCCACGGGCTGCGGGTGCAAAGGTGCGAAGTCGTGTCGGGTTTCTGCGTTGAAGTCTATGGAGCCTGAAAGAAAAGATGCTGCAGGCGACCAGGAGGAAGATGTCCGGTGTGATCCAAGGGTGGATCAGAGATGCTGAAGACCTGAAAGCAGAGGGGACAATGTTCAAAGTCACTAGCCAGTGACTGGAGTGGAACCAGGATGGAACCAGATGCCGTTGTCGCGATCAGGTGAAGAGTGGACGCTTGACTCTGCAGCCACGTGGACCAGGAGGCGTCTTCGACGACCAGGATGGAGGCACGAGCTGTCCCACGCAGGCACTCGCTGTCGGCGGTGTCCGTTCCGGAATCGGCGTCAACGGGCCTTGGCAAAGGCAACCCACGCGGTGAGTGGAAAAGGCGTCTGGTGCGGACTAGGAGAGTCTGGGGTGCTCCTCTTTTGGAAGGGAGCAAGGGCCAGTCTGGAGCAACCAGACCAGCAGTGTCGTTTTCAAAGTTCGTCGTCTAGGAGGTCACTAGCCAGCCGGCAAGTGACCAGACAACGCGTCGAGCAGCAAACAAGCAGAAGGGCCCCACGCAGATCTCGTGGAAGCTGGAGGGCTGATCTTCGGTGCAGGGGCTGCTCGGGTCTGGGGCTTCTCAATCCCCAAAGCATTTGGTCGAGTTTACCTCGGGAGTCGTGCTGGAAGCGAAGTGCAGTTTCTCCAAGATGGCCGGTCCCACGTGTCTCGTCGCACCCACGGATCTCAGCTGTGCTGCAGATGAGAGTTGAGGTCGGAGAGGTCTGGGAATCCGGGTCTCGTCGGGCTCTGAAGTCTGGATCCTCAAGGGAAGACGACAAAGTGAAGCCGCTGGACGCTTGATGGTGCCTGCAGTTGCACGGTGGACACTCCTTGCCCACAAGGGAGATTTCTTCAGTCTTCTGTGGAGCAGAACGTCGAAGTCCAGAGTTTCTTCTTGTAAAGTTTCAAGTCAGGATTAATCTAATTTGGAATGGGACCAGCTCCTACCTTTATTCTCCTAAAGGGGGCTGCACTAGTGACTAGGTCCCTCCCATGGGTGGGACCAGGAAGGGGGGTGGTTACACCCCCTATCCTTTGTCCGGTTTTCGCGCCAGAGCTGGGGCAGGGATGCCCCAGCAACTGGTTTGAACCGGTGTATGCACAGGGCACCTTGTGTGCCCCAGGCATGTCTCATTCCTTTCAGGCCTGTCCTACCCAATACACAAAATTTGGTCTGGGGTGGTGCTAGCACCTCCCAAGGCAGGAAACCCTTTGTCCAAGCCTCCCTCGCTGGAAGGACTCCCAGCAGCAGGAGGTCAGACTTGTGTCTGTGGTGGCAGCATCCATTTTGTGATGCCAAGGCTCGAGTTAACTTTAACCGGGGTTCTCAGTTACATACATGTCATGTCCCTCTAGAAGGGTGGAATGCTACCCCCGTCGCCAGAATTGGCGAGGGGGTAGTATTCCAATTCGTATGACACCTTACTCGACATGTTTTGATAATGTTATACCAGAGTTAGCATTCAACCGCGAGGATGATAATGCACTTAAGAGTATATGGTATAGCGTTATCATGGAACAGCAATTAGGACTTGGTTCCGCAAGCTGCAGACGGGCTCAGCTCATGCCAGAGCACCATCTCACATAATTCCAAGCACTCTGCCTTCAGGATTGATAAGGCCTGCCATAGGAGTGACTGATAGGAATATATGTGTCCATTTTGGGGTTAGATATAGGTAACTATATCTACAGCAAAGGGTGATTACACCACCTTGCCCCAGCTGTCTTACCAGCCAGTTGTGTCTGTTTAGATGGCCAGCCAGGGGTGGCATAATACATGCTTCAGCCCCTGGTAGGCCCTGGGTACATCTATGCCCTGGGTACCTAAGGTACACTGTACAGGGACTGATAAAGTGGCCCAGTACCAATTGGTAAATGCACCTAAAGTACATGGTTGTCAATTTAGAGAGACAACAGCTAGGCTGTGGGTCTGATTAGCAGGCCCACAGCCAGGGAAAGTTGTAAACCAGTGAAGCAAAAAGCAAAAATCTGGGGTGACCATAGGATTGCAGACCCTACTCTCCTACAACAATGACCTTGGACTCCGGGACCACTCACGGAACCTTCCTCTTGACAGAGTCCTGGCTTTACACAAAGTCAAATGTCAGGCCGCCATGAGCTTTAAGGGATGCCTCCCGCAAGGCCTTAGGATTCATGGCAAGGCAATCAGAGCCGAACTTTGGGTCTTGGTCATGCTGAAAACACCACAGGCAGACAAGGTGAGTACCCTTCACCAACATCAGCCGATGCCAGGCTCCATAGGCCTTCAATCCTGACTTCTTAGATGAGATCCTACACACCATGAGGACAATACCTAAAAAACACTACACAAAATGTTCAAAAAATCCAGTCAATCAATGACTGAGCGGAAGCTCTTCTCCGGATCGGCGCTTGAGTTGTCACATTCATCAGCATTGAGCTTAGTCTCTGAAAACACCGGTGTATTTTCATCTGACCTGAAAAGAGTCTCCACCCTTAAAGATTTTCTATAGCTAGGAATATATTTGCCCAGTTGTTCTTATTAGACTACATTTCTGCCACTCTTGGAAACAGTGGGTGAATGGAGTCACCGAGGAGCAGATGTCGGGCCACATACACTTACCCCAACGTCTCACATTTGCTTTCTCTCAGGACCACACACTATCGGAAGCCACCCAACGCTGAGCTGCAGCCAATGGAACTGGAGCCAACATGCAGGCTTGAGACAAGTGGGGCTGAAGCAGCAAGCATGGTCTTGTTGAATGGTTGTGAAATCGTAAATGGATACCAGAGACTCCAAAAAGAATGGACGAAGTTGCAAAAATCTCTATCAAAGCAACTCTAAAGGCCTCAATATGCACTGCAATGGAAGAAAGGGATGGAAAAGTAACTTCTAGTTTAGGATGAGGTTCTTCCAAAACTAGAAGGGAATGTAGTTTTTCCTTTCTGTATCTGGCTCGGTTTGTTGCTTCTTGAATGATGCTGGTGCTTCTCCCGGATAGGTGAGCAACTTAAGGAGGGAATCTAGTCTTAGTCAGTCCCTTAGCCAGCAACCAAGCACAAAGGTTCCAGCTTAGTATCTAGACAGGGTCTAAGACATTAAAGTTGTATGACATTCCAGACATATGAATCTTATATCTGTACTGGGTTTAGAACTTGTGGCCAGGGAGGGGACTAATTTCATGCAAAAAGCAAACCAAAGTTTTTGAAGAAAATAAAAAGTACAAAACAACTCTTGAATCTTCATAACCGTGGTTTCTCAGATTAATAGGCCAATGTCTCTGCCTTGTACAGAGCATACATTGAAAACCTATATCACTTGTGGTGCTGAGGTTAGTGTTTCTGCAACCAAGCAGCTCTGACGCCAGCAAATGGTATTATTGAATACATTCTGAATCCAGTCTTTACGCCTGGGGAGATTTCTAGAATGAGGAGTCTGACGGAAGAAATATCAATTAGAAGATGGTGGTAAGACATGTAGGGAATGCAGCACAGACTCAGATAGCTTGAATTTATGTTAAGATTGAATTAAGAGTAATTGAATTGGCTTATTTGGATTAAGAGAAGAAAGATGTTTTTTAATTAATTAAAGACTATTATAAATTCTGCACACATGCAGGACATTTTCAGGATAAGAGCACAGGATGGTTGGAGGACTGGAATTTTGAAGTAAAATGACAATACCAAACGTAAATTGATTGTGTAGGGATCAAGACAAAGCAGATCAGTAGGAGCAGCTCTGAAAATCCATAACTATTTTATCATGATTTTAGAGAGGGAATCTCCAACTAACAATTTTAGTGCCTGAATTTGTACAGTACAATATGTGTGTGTGTGTTTATATATCTAGTTGCGGTCACCACTAGTTAGTTATACTTAAGTCCGCTTTTATATAGAAAGAGTGTTATTTGGTTGTGGCCTCGTTTGATGAATCTTCACAAAACTTTCCAAAAACATTTATCCACCTTCGCTCTTTTCTGGAATGTTTTGGGGTGATCTGTTAAGAGTGGGGTGAGAAAAATGGGGGCCCCAAAACACAAAATCCACATGCATTTTCCATAAGACTTCTTTACACAAGGCAAAGGCAAAAACTGCTGAACGGAATGACATCCTTGTGGGCACGAAGGTACTGGTATCCAGAGCTACTCATTATGTCAGTCGATCCCCCGGTTCGTCTGCCTCTTCGGAAGGACCTTCTGTCGCAGCAGCAGGGGACGGTCCTCCACCCGAACCTGTCCAGACTCCACCTCCATGCTTGGAGATTGAGCGGCGACAGTTGAGGCCATTTGACTTGCGTCCTGAAGTCTGTAATATCATTCTGGCAGCCAGGCGTCCCTCCACAAAATCAGTATACGCCTGCAGGTGGAATAGATTTGTGGCATTGTGCACAGCAAAGGCTGTGGATCCACTTTCTTCCCCTCTTTCTGAGGTCCTTCTCTTCCTTCTTTCTCTAACCCAGCAGGGCTCTGCTCTGGGCACTATCAAGGGCTACCTCTCTGCCCTTTCAGCCTTTCTAAGGCTGTCTGATCAACCTTCTTTGTTCAAGTCCCCTATTGTAAATCGTTTTCTGAAGGGCATCACACACACGTTCCCTCCTGTTCCGTTTGTGATGCCTTAGTGGGACTTGAACCTTGTTCTTACATTTCTGATGTGCGCTCCCTTTGAGCCACTTCACAACTGCCCTCTCAGCCTTCTTACTCTGAAGACTGCTTTCCTGGTTGCCATCACCTCTGCCAGGAGAGTGAGTGAGCTCCAGGCTCTTTCATCTAAACCCCCTTTCCTTTCTGTCCATCCGGACAAGGTTGTGTTGCGGACAAGACCCTCTTTCCTGCCCAAGGTTGTCACGGCCTTCCACATCAGGCAGTCCATTACCTTGCCCACCTTCTTTCCGCCTCCGCATCCCTCGAAAGAGGAAGAGAGGCTCCACCGTCTGGACCCAAAACGTGCGCTCTCTTACTACCTGGATCGCACACGCCAGTTCCGGGTGGATGACCAACTCTTTGTTGGCTACGTGGGCGCTAAGAAGGGAAAGGCGGTGCACAAGCAGACCATCTCTCGGTGGATCATCTTGTGTATCCAGGCCTGTTACTCCTTAGCTAAAAAGGAGTCCCCAGTTGGATTGCGGGCTCATTCCGCTCGGGCCACGGTGACTACAACTGCCCTGGTGAGTGCCCTTGCAGGACATTTGCCAGGCAGCTACGTGGGCCTCGCTGCACACGTTTGCAAGACACTATTGCCTGGACAGTCAAGTCTGGAGGGATGGCTTCTTTGGCCGTTCCGTCCTCCAGGACTTTCTGGTGTAATTATTGGTTCGCAGACCCACAGCCGGGGTTGGTATTGCTGGGGTATCTATTCTAAGGTCAGGAATCTATCACTAACGTGTCTCTTTCAGATGCACAAGTTACTACTTGTGTAACGATATATCTGTAAGAGACATTAGTTATTGATAGATTCCTTACCGACCCACCCATCCTCCCCGTTCTGCGAACCGATATCTAGGGTTAAGGTCATCCCCTTTCAGGGCCCTAGTTTTAATGGCACCAGTGTTGGTTTTTAACATGGTTCTGTGTTTCTGGCGCGGAAAAGCTGTGTCTAAGAACTGACGCCTAAGTACTCTGACGACGTCATCACGGCGCCCACGACGCCGACGACGGACGCGGAGCTGCAGACGACGACTACCGACGCGCAAGGGTACTGCTACGCAAAAAAATTCCGGATCCAGTCTGATGCCTGGGGTCCACAAGGATGACTTGGGCCCGGTCGCGCTTGATGATCTTCAGCACTCTGGGCAGAAGAGGTATAGGCGGTAAGGCGTACAACAGATCGCAACTCCACTCGCGACGAAAAGCATCTCCGAGCGAGTGCCGCCTTGGAAATTCCAACGCGCAGAACTGATGGCTGTGGCGAATATATCTAACCAAGGCTCTCCCCACTGCTGAAAGAGGCCTTGCGCCACATTCGAGTTCAGACGCCATTCGTGATCCATCATGCACCGACGGCTGAGCTCGTCCGCCCTGGCGTTCAGAGAACCTGCCAGGTGTTGAACCACCAGGGTCACGCCCTGATGTTCCAGCCACTGCCAGAGGCGCAGAGCCTCCTGGCAAAGGGTCCACGACCCCACCTCGCCCTGTTTGTTGCAGTACCACATGGCGGTGGTGTTGTCCGTGAACACCTGCACTACACTCCCCCGGACAGAGGGGAGGAATGCCTTCAGTGCTAGACGAATCGCCCGCAGCTCCAAAAGGTTCATATGGAGCCTGGACTCCGCTGGAGACCAGAGGCCTCTGATCTCCGCCTCTCCCATGTGGCCTCCCCAGCCCTGGAGGGACGCGTCCGTCAAAACTACGTGCTCCGGTTGGGGAAGGGAGAGGAATCTGCAGCTGACCCAATCGCGGTCCGTGAGC
Organism: Lissotriton helveticus; assembly: GCF_964261635.1. NCBI lineage: Eukaryota > Metazoa > Chordata > Amphibia > Caudata > Salamandridae > Lissotriton > Lissotriton helveticus. Next base: position 230,340,947 of record NC_136061.1, on the reverse strand, counting down.
CACCACTACAGCTGTCTTGCAGTGCACTCCGAGATCAGGACATGGTCGGATAGGTTGCCCTGATGCGGGGCCCACTGAAACTTCAGGTCCCACTGCAGAGCATGCATCCGCCACCTGGCGTGATGCGCCAGAAGGATGCAGGAGGCCATCAGCCCCAGAAGCCGCAGCGTCAACCTGACCGAGACCCGGGATAAGGGCTGAAAGATCGCAATCATAGCCTGAATATCCCGGACCCGCTGTTCGGGTGGATAAACCCGAAACTGCGCCGAGTCGAGAACCGCTCAGATGAAGAGGAGCTTCTGAGAGGGGCACAGGTGTGACTTCGGCACATTGATAGAGAACCCCAGTTGGTGCAGGAGATCCGCCGTCGTCTGGAGGTGGCTGACGACTGTCTGGGGCGAGCCCGCCTTCAACAACCAGTCGTCGAGGTAGGGGAAGACTGAAACCCCTAACCTGCGCAGATGAGCTGCGACCACCGCCATCACCTTTGTGAACACCCGTGGGGCGTTGGTAAGGCAGAAGGGGAGCACGGTAAACTGAAAGTGTTCGTGGCCAACCGTGAACCGCAGGTAGCGCCGGTGGGCCGGCAGGACGGGGATGTGGAAATAAGCGTCCTGCAAGTCCAACGCTACCATCCAGTCTCCTGGGTCCAGGGCAGCTAAAACCTGAGCCAGTGTCAGCATTTTGAACTTCTCCTTCCGGAGGAAGCCGTTGACGTTCCGTAGATCCAAGATAGGGCGTAGGCCCCCTTTGCGCCTTCGGGCCCGGCGCCGCAGGCCCCCGCTGGATCCGGTTCCGAATCCGAGTCGTCGCCGGTTGACCTAATGACCTCACCGGCGCCGACCCCTCAGGGGTCCCCTCCGGCGCCGTCTTCGGGCGGCGCCGTCCCTGATGTCTCCCTCGATCCGGTTCCTGAGCCGGTGGGCGCCGCTCGCGACGCCGTTTGGAGAGTTCTACTTCAACGAACCGGCCCCATCCACTTCCAACCCTGAACTTCAGGAGATGGGTGACGAGGAGTATTTGGAGGGGTCTGAGGACCCTCTGACATATGAGTGTCAGTCCCGGGAGGACTAGACAGGTGAACTTGGGGATGCCAGTGGTCTGGACACCTCGCCAGACACTTGTTTTGTCTCACCTCCTACCGTGGCTACGGAGGAGGGGGCAGCCTACAGTGTGGTGTTGACGAGGGCAGCCAAGGCCCTGGGCCTTGAGCTCCCCGTCGCGGCCGTGAGGACTAACCTCCTTACTGCGGTCCTTAAACCGCAGTCATGCTCGGCTGAGCCTCTGCTGCCGTTTAACGAGGCCTTGTCCGATGTTCTTTTGGGCACTTGGTCCAGGCCTGCTACAGGTTCGCCTGTAGATAGGAACGTGGCCAGACGCCACCGCCCGGCCCCGGGCGACCCATGTTTCCTGTCCATCCACCCCACCCCAGAGAGTCTGGTCATCCAGGCCTCAAATTCCCAGACCGCATTCCCGTCTGCCCCGCCGGACAGGGAATCCAAGAGGTATGAGCAGTATGGCCCTCTTGGGCCGCTACACCCACTCTCTGTGGGACACGGTCGCGGAAGTGCTGCCAGAATGCCCTTTGGAGATACGGGCTAAACTCGGCTAGGCCCTTGTGGAAGGCCGGGATGCAGCACGATATTCTATCCGGTGTGGGCTGGATACCACCGACTCACTGGGCAGAGCGATGGCAACGGCGGTGGAGATTCGTCGCCACGCCTGGTTGAGGTCCGCCAACTTCTCGGAAGAAGTCCAGAATACTCTCATGGACATGCCGTTTGATGGCCGTCGCCTTTTTGGCGACAAGGCAGACCATGCGCTTGAGTGCTTTAAGGACCCCAGGGCTATGGCCAAGTCCTTGGGCCTCTTGGATCCGCGCCAGCAATCGGGTGCCTTTCGCTCCTTTCGTGGCCAAGGAAGGGGGGCCCCCACACGTGCCGCCAGCCACGCACCGCAAGGTAATATCCAACGCGTTGGCGGCCGTGGAATCCGCCGTGGCGGCGGTCGGGGACAACGGCGAGGTCAGTCCACACCTTCCCCCGCAGCATCTGCCGTGCTTTCAGGCCCATGTGACGCCAGGGGGGGCAGGGTTCGCCATCACCTCTTCCACTGGCGCACTGACGCATCGGACAGGTGGGTGCTGCAGATCGTCCGAAGGGGCTACTCTCTCCCCTTCGAGGCGACCCCTCCAGCCATGCCACGCAATACCACCGCGTGTCGGGGGATCATTTGCGACTTCTGCAGGAGGAAGCCCCCAACCTGCTATGGCCCCCAGAGGGGTCCGGTGGGCCCAAAGGTGCCGCGGAGCCCGCCGGGGGAGTGAGGGACCTCATGGCCATGAGGAACCGCTCGATCTCCCCCGGCGTCGCGTGCGGCCCAGGTACCGAAGGGTATGGGGCCGGACGCGACGCCTGCGACTCCGACGGAACCGCGTGGGCGGTGTCACCCGAACCCCCGGCCGCGTCGCACGAGCGTCGGGGGAGTCGGAAGAGCGATGACGTCTCTTCGACTTCTTGTGCTTACCTGACGACTTCGAACCTGAGGAGTGATGTCGACTCCCGAAGCTATGATGGCTCCGCTCCCGCGACCGGTCCCTCAACCTCCGTCCGGACCGGGACCTCTCTCGGCGCGGGGCCGACTGCCTGAGTTCGAGTCGCTTGAGGGACCGCTCCCACCTAGCTTTCGAAGTCAGGGCCCGGCAGTCGGAACAGGTCTTGTCGTCATGGTCGACGCCGAGACAGTGGAGACACCGACGGTGAGGGTCGGTGACCGACATCAGTCGGTCGCAGTCCTCACAATGTTTGAAACCAGGCATCCCTATCGGCACCGTTCGGAGTCGAAGACTCGAAAAACAAATGATCAAAAGGGATCAAAAAAGTTTAGTCAAAAAGACTAAGGTACCACTTTTTCCGGATCTGCGCTGCTGGCGCGGAAAAAAGAAGAACTGACGTCAGCACGCGGAGGCGGCGTCTAAGTACTCCGACGATGTCATCACGGCACCCACGACGCCGACGACGGACGCGGAGCCGCAGACGACGCCTACCGACGCGCAAGGGTACTGCTACGCAAAAAATTTCCGGATCCAGTCTAAAGCCTGGGGATATTCTAAGGTAAGGAATCTATCACTAACCTGTCTCTTTCAGATTTGTGATGTCATACGTGTTGTTATTAATGCTATAATTTCAGAAGGCATTACTGATATAATACGAATGGGTATAAGCAGTGCATGGAGAAGGTGCCAGTTTTAGTGAATGTAGTATGGCTACCGAATTCACTACAGTGTGTATGGAGGTGCGCAAGTTATAATAATTTGAAGGTGGTGCGCAAATGATAAATTTAAGGTATAAATATAATTCTAGAATTTCTAATGTTTGGGTGCTTTAAGTTTGGTTTGTATAGAAAGAATAAATACAATTATAGTAATTTAAAGGTGGTGCGTAATTTATAAATGTAAGGTATAACTGTAACTTTAGAATGCCTAAGGTTTGGGTACAGTTTGGTTTGTATTGAAAGAATAACGTTTTTGTTACTATAACAATATCATTTTTTTATTCTTTGAATATATACACAACTTATATTTCCTCCTCCTTAGGGTCCAGAAAGAATCCTGCACCTAGCGGCATTACAAGTGCAAAACAGATTTTTCTATACAAACCAAATGTTTATCCTTAGGTTTTTTTAATTGGATATATAGACACAAAATATATTTCCTCCTCCTCAGGGTCCAGAAAGGACAACTCACACCTAGTGGCTCCAGCAGTGCAATAGTGTAGCTCTATAGTACGGGTGGAGCCACTTGGAGTGCATGTTGTTCTTTCTGGACCCAGGGGAGGAGGAAATATACTTTATTGTCTTTGTCTGTATGCCCCACCTTACAACAACATGCCATCCCCTATAGGGTGAGAGGCGTTTAGAGGGAGCTGTGGTTGATGTGGAGTGAGACATACAGACACACACTCTCACTCCCTCACAACTTCTTTTTGAGATGCATTACTCATGGGCAGGCAGCTATCACATGATGACATTCATAATGAGCATTTGTGTTTGACTCAACTTGTAGAAGAGCTACCTGCTAAAAAGGGTGATTAATATTTTGTCTTTTCTGTACACACATTTGTTCAATGATAATTGAACTTTCATTACAAGATTATTGCAGAGAAGCCAAATAAGTAGAATGATAGGTCATATCCATGTATATGATATAGGTTGCATCTGTTGATCTAAAGATACAAACTCTCAAATTCCAGGCTAAATAATTTATATATTATACATAATGTGCTTAATGAAACAAAATGTATTTGTTCTCCTGGGGACTAAGTCTTCCTTTAAAAAAAAAACAACTAAACAAATAGATCCATAAATTCACGTTTGGCCAAGTCAGCAACAACCTTTGATACTACTCAAGACAATGTTGGCTATCTATAAGGATACAGAAAAAAACTGAAACAAGAATACCATGGTCAGAGAGTTCAGTTTGGAATCATTACATAATTGCACAAACCAATGCCACATTTTTCCATTCATTTAATTTAGAACTACCTACCAGAGAGGGTAAGATGATCATATCTGTATCAACTGCTTTTGAGCCCAGATCTTCAGATCTTAACCGCTTCCCGGGTTGCCATTTTCGAGCCAGCATCCGTATTCTCTCATCTGTAGTAATAGCATCTCCATCAAACCTTTAAGTTTAAGAACATGTGCTGGGTAACCAATGTGGCAAAACAAGGGTTAAAACACCAGAGCAATTGCAGCAATTCTAAGCACATATGAAGTGTTAAATAGTCACTATATCATCATCAGATTACCCAAAATTATCGAGTACATATTTCCTGCTTCAAACTAAAAGTAAGGCGGGCATCATCAACTGAAAACAATATCTATCACGGATTACATGATTTAGCCATTTTCAAAATAAATCTTAAGTAGGACAAATACTACAAATAAACACAACTCTAAGTTCGAAATACTGACATTTAATGAAAGTAATCAGTAAGCAAAACACCTTTGTCTCAATGACAAAAGCCTGTACTGATGAACCGATAGCAAGACTATTAGCTGTTTATCGATAACGCTTTCTAATGATGAAATTAAACGAAATTCAACTATTCGTCAAGAATTTAAACTCATCAAATTTCACGTTACTTGTAAGGGACAAAACATCTTCACATAAAGTGCTTAACGGCTCAAATGTAATCAAGATTTGTTCTCCTGGAGTCACTCTTCTGGATGGTACTTAGCCTTACAATCTATCCAGGCAGAAAGATTGATGCTTCCAGAATATTGCCTTTCAAATATACATGGTCTACTTGTGCGTTCAGCATGAAGATTGCAAGAGTTGGTCTTCCCTGTCTTGCAAACAAGAGACACATAATTTCCACTGCATCAGGAGCAACAAGAGGACAGTTCAACTCCATAGAAATATCCTGGGTGCAGCCAGTCAATACCTATACATTGGCATAAAGGAGTATTTGTAACACTCAATGCTGTTCACCCCTGGGCTGCTTCAGGTAAATGTTTACAATGTAGTATAACTGTGACAATATTTTGTTCATGTTTGGCCATCACTGTTGGTGCCTGGCTTGGTGGAGTCACAGAGTTTATGCTGCCGAATAAAAATAATTTTTGTTCAAGCTTTAGAGTGTCTGCAGCGCCATTATAACAGTATTTTTAGGCACCCTTCAGCCCCTCTGCTATCCTAGACTCCCCTGCAGCTTCAACAGAAACACTAGATTGATAGTTCGACTGCATGGTTCCTGAGGCGTGAGCCAGGAACAGTGGTTCATTTTAAAGACGAAAAATGAAACTTTTTAAAATTTGTAAAAATTGTATTTTGTTGTGTCACTCTATCGGAAACTACCCCCTGAGCACCCCCTACGTCCGGTTCAGACCTGCGCTTGCAGCGGGGGCCACAGCAGCCGATTCGACGCTGCTCAGAGTAACATCGCCGTCATCTTGGGTGAGTGAGAGGGCGAGCAGATTACTTGCTCGGCCCTCCCACCCTGATTACTATAAAAGCTAATACAGTCGCCACTTTCCCCATTGATAGTTCGACTGCATGGTTCCTGAGGCGTGAGCCGGGAACAGGGGTTCATTTTAAAGACGAAAAACGAAACTTTTTAAAATTTGTAAAAATTGTATTTTGTTGTGTCACTATCGGAAACTACCCCCTGAGCACCCCCTACCTCCGGTTTCAGACCTGCGCTTGCAGCGGGGGCCACAGCAGCCGATTCGACGCTGCTCAGAGTAACATCGCCGCCATCTTGGGTGAGTGAGAGGGCGAGCAGATTACTTGCTCGGCCCTCCCACCCTGATTACTATAAAATGGCTCCTCCTTCCCGTAAGCGCAGCGGGCGCGCCGGCGGCGCGCCAAAGGCGAGCCCGTCGGCGCCCGTCCGCGAACGATCGGGACTAGGGGCCACCGACCCTGCGTCTTTTCTCATGTACACTTCAGCGCAGCTTCTTGCCCATCAGGGTAATCGGTCCATCAGTCCTACTACGCTGGAATGTATAGCAGCCCTTGAAATTTGTATCCCTTCCCCCGCTCCTGCCACTGTCTTACCAATTAAGCCCAAGCCTGTTCCTCACCTGGTATGTCCTTCAATTCCCCCCTCTCCCTTACCCTCTTTGGCTCCTGCCTACCTTCTTAACACTCGCTCAGCTGGCAAACACCAACTGGAATTGTTTATTCTTCTCGATACTGAGTCCCCTGATTTTCTGTTCCTGACGGAAACATGGTTCTCTACTGCCTCCGTGCCCGACGTTCTATCCGCACTACCTGCTTCCTACTATGCCCTTCGGGCAGATCGCCCTGATGGGAAAACTGGTGGAGGTGTGGCCATGATTATCCGGTCTCACCTCCAATTCCAACCCTTGGTTTACCCTCTAATACCCAATGTGGACTTCCTAGTGCCCGCTCAACGAACCTTCCAGCTCCCCTTACTATTGTCCTTTTATATTGACACCCCCCCCCAAACCATGCCTCACTTCGTGCCCGCTTTACAAGATTTGCTGGCCACTCTTGCTATTAACAAGTCGTCTTTTCTCCTACTGGGTGACTTCAACTATTGGCCTGGTGACCCCAGGGAAGATCAGACCTCCAAAGATTTCTCCGACACTCTCCGTTGTTTTAATTTCACCTCCCACATTAATGCCCCGACTCACGTCCATGGCCATATTCTCGATCAGATATGGTCGGCTGGTCGAACCATATCTCCCACTATCATTCTCCCCTGTACCTGGTCGGATCATTCGATCATCTCTTTCTCCATTGACCTCTCAGTCGTTGACAGGCCCCCTTTGCCCAAGAACATCTTAGCACGGAACTGGAACCGAGTGGATTTTAACACCCTCCACTCCTCCATGGCAACACCTCTCCCCAAGCTATCTGACCTTCCTCTCGATTCTCAAGTCGACGCGCTTAATTCCTGGCTGTCCTCTTCCTGCGACCTGGTCGCCCCCCTCAGAAGGGTCAAGGCTTGTCGCCTCCACAAAGCCAATAAATGGTTTTCCAGTGACCTTAAAGTACTCAAACTGGCCCTTCGCCAGTCAGAGCGCCAGTGGAGGCGCAACTACTGCCCCCTCCTGAGGGACCGATACAAGTCTCTTCTTAAAAACTACAAGAGAGCTATTCTCTCAGCCAAACTGGAATATTTCTCGGGTAAAATTCTGTCAGCATCTAACAAATCTAAGGAGATTTTCTCCATTGTCTATAACCTGGCCGCATCAGACAGAGTTAATCCCAATCCCATCCCCTCCCAATCTCTTTGCCTTTCCCTGAACGACTCTTTTCTCCAGAAGATTGTTAATATCAAACGGAACATCCCCCCTCCATCTTCTCTTCTTCCCGCTGCCCCCCTTCCCCCTTCCCCCTTTGCTTTCCTCCCTTGACCATTTTCCTCTCATCTCGCAGGAATCCTTCCTCGCCCTTCTCGGGAAGGTCAAGTCAGGCTCCCCTGCTGACTGTGGTCCGGCTCGTTTCCTACGGGAGCTGTTCTCTGGCTGCCCTGACCCCCCTCTATCCCTCCTTAATGCATCTATTTCCCAAGGTATAGTTCCCTCACTGTTTAAATCAGCCGCAGTCATCCCCATTCTAAAAAAAACAGGTTCTGACCCCACCCTTCCTGCTAATTTTAGACCCATTTCCTTACTCCCTTACCTAAGTAAGATCCTGGAGAGCCACATTACTTTGTGCTTGTCGACCTATATAGAGGAAAATCATCTCTTAGCCTCCCATCAAGCTGGCTTTCGTCCAGTCCATTCGACCGAATCTGTGGTCATCTCCGTTCTTGATGAGCTGAAGAGCAAGGCGGAGTCCAACTCTCCCCAGGCGTTGGTGCTCCTTGATCTATCCGCTGCCTTTGACACGGTCGACCATTCCCTCCTCCTCGGCCGTGTCAGGGCAGCGGGCATCCAGGACACCGCCCTTTCTTGGCTCTCCTCTTTCCTCCAGGGCAGAACGCAGGCTGTCTGTCTTTCCGGTTTCTCTGCTCCCCCCTGGTCTGTGCCTTGTGGGGTCACCCAAGGCTCTTCCCATTCCCCTCTTCTTTTTAATCTTTATATCTATCCCCTCATCATTTCTCTGCTCAACATGGAGGTCTCTGTGTATAACTACGCAGACGACCTTCAGCTTGTTTTTGACCTCTCTCCTGCCCCTGATTCTCTTCTCAAATTCCAATCTGTCCTTATTTTTATTTCTTACTGCATGAATCAAAATTCCCTCAAGCTTAACCCGGACAAAACGGAGCTGGTCCTGACTGGTGGTGCCATCAGCCCCTGGACGCCTGCCTTTTGGCCTCCCACCTTCGGCCCCCCTCCGGTTCCTTCAGGGACAGTTAGAACCCTGGGTATCAAAATCAGTCAGGACCTCTCCATGCGTCCCCAGGTTAGCTCTGTTTCATCCTGCTTTCTTTCCCTCAGGATTATTCGCAAGATCTCCCGTTTCTTCTCTACTGATGCCCTTAAAATAATCGTCTTGGCCATGATTCTCTCACGGTTGGACTACGGGAACTGCCTTTACGTGGGCATCCCTGCCTACGAGCTCCGGCACCTTCAGACCATCGAGAACCAGGCCGCCCGCCTTATCCATCGGCTTCCCAAGTCCCACCATACCACTCCTCTCCTCAAATCCCTTCACTGGCTTCCCATCCTGCAGAGATCTCTATTCAAGATGGGATGCCTAGTCTTCATGGGCTGCGACCGCACTGCCCCTGCTTTCATTAACTCCTTGATCACCCACTATCACCCTTGCCACAATCTTCGCTCCTCCAGCCAGGCCCTCCTCTGCGTTCCCCGCTTCCGCAAATCCAGAACCGGCGGCACCAGATTTTCCATTCTCGCAACCCGCTTCTGGAACAGTCTCCCCCCCACCATCAGGTCCATCACTGTTTATTTGCAATTCCGTAAGGCGCTTAAAACCCATCTGTATGCCCAAGCCTTCACTAACCTATAATTCCCTGGCCGCCTCTTCCATCTGACACTATCATTCCTCCAGCGCCAGGAAACCGCTTGGTCATAGAGCGCTCTACAAATACTTTCAACTTCAACTTCAACTAGTTACATTAACAATACCCAATAACTTATTGATGTACAATTCTATTACAGAACTGGAGGCTTCGGAGTATTGCTTCTCTTTCTTTACTGTTTAAATCACAGCAGCCAATGAAAATATAAACTACATTTCCCATGATGCTCTTACAACCCGTCATATCCTGTCAGACCCTTTAAGAATCACCATCTCCTTCCCATGAGCCTCTTTCTTTGCTGCTCACAGCAGAGATAAGTGCATGTCATTTTATTATATTTTGCATTACATTGTGACATATGATTATTGGTCCCCCCAAGCGCGCACTGCGCACTTGCTGAGGGTTAATTGATTCTTATATGCTTGCATTGCGCTAGTGATTATTGAATTTGATTATGTTTGAGCCGCATTTTTTGCGCGAGACAACCGCGCTTAATAGTGTGAAAGGTTGGCCCATTCGGGCAGGTGATAACGAGGCTCCTGCTGGGAGCGTGAGTTCCGCATCGCCAGTGTTTAATTGCTTCATTTGGCTGAGCGCTCCTCGCGCTTACCGTCATGTCCTTCCCTCAACGGCCGCAGCACGGAGCAGAGACTGTTTCCGTTCGACGTGTGTAGTCCAATTGGGATACACTTGGACGTTTTTTGGTCTATGCGCGTTGCACGCGCCCCTTGCATGTTCCAAGGCTCAGAAAGCCTGGAAAGTTCAACAAACAGTTTTCTCTTTGTGAAGCCTGACTAGCTGTAACAGCAGTCGGCCCTGGAGTGAGCACAGGCTCCCTGAACAATTGATGCTCTTACGCTCTAAATAGGGCTGGAATAATTTTGACTACAGCTGCTGCTGAGGAGCTAGGTACTCGATTCTTTGCTTGTGTGCATGTGGGTTGGCTCCCCCTGACACCTCCAATACTTACCTTGCTGTATTCTACATTATTATCTATTTAGCAAGAGGAATAAAGTGTGTGCAATGGAAGAGTGGATCAGATATGAAGAGCAAGTTGAATCCTACCAGGATGAACAACAGGAATCTGTCCTACAGGATAATATTGTTGTTGCTCTGGACATCTCCTTAAACAGGGCAATTGAGATTACGGTTCCTAATACTGTGCAGCAAGCCTTGGCAGTCGCCTTAAAACCGATTACTAAGCAGAGTCACGGATTTAAACACCCCGTTGATCTTCAACCTGACACTCCGACTAAAAAGTCAGGGTCATGGCCCCAAGCAGACGCTTTAGCAAACCTGCCACAGGTGAATGCTCCTGATCATGGTTATTCCACACCCTCTACCACCGAAGGTAGGAAAGCGAAATGCAAACAAAGAGTATACACAGATCCCAACACTACTGGTATGGATACAACTGATGAGGAGGCTCAGCCTAAGAAGAGATCTAGAAAGGCAGGCATTTTGGGGCCCGATATCACACCACAAAATTCAAATACACCTTTCACATTCAGCCCAGCGGACATCGTCCACCCCGATCGTCAGATTGGGCTCCAGCTCCGGAGGTGGCAGACTATCTGAACAATAATCTTAGAAAGGGATTCGATGAGGAAGTGCGCAACAGGTTGCGCTCTGAGTGTCCTCACATGATATCCCAGACAAGGTGGTAGAAACACCTGATATCGACGCCAGTCTGCTTACGTTCCTTAAAAAATGTGCAGAGGACCCCAAAAAAGGGATCAATAGCGCCTAGAGGGGCTGCCAGGACACTCTCTTAGATGTGACAGGACCCTTGGCCAAAATCCTGAAGATGGCCCTTGTGGCAAAAGAACCAGCCACGCCAGTCAATTTCAATTTCAATTTCAAAAGCTTTTATTCGATTTGTACATACAAATCATACAAGCAGAAATACATGATTAAAATATTAAAATCACCATATAATTATACCAAAAAGGAAAAGAAGGCTAAATACATCAAATTGGAAATGATCACGTCTCTATAGGCCAATATTATTATAAAATACAGACATTCTTATATTGATTAGCTGGGGATCAGTAGGAGTTACTCACTAGACTTTTCATGGGGAACTGAACGTTTAAAATTATTAAATAATCATTCAATACTGTGGACCACTTCATGTTTAGTAATACCTTACTACAGAAATTGATATAAAATTTAAAAGTGGAGGCATAACTATACAGACAGGAGCGTAAAACAGTAATATCATCATAAACAGATCCTGGCAGCTGTAGAGCATAAGTACAGACAGGTAAGTAGATAACATTATAATACAATACTTTTCCTGGCAGCTGTACATTTTAAAATAAAAGTAGCCAAAAAGAAACAAGTCTCCTCGTTCTCTAATGAAGATAAAAATATCAATGCTGTTTGTGTGGTGCAAATGTTATATTTGATAAAGATAGGTCTAAGGTATTTTAACCTAAAGTACTGATAAAATTTGCAAAAAAGCAAAAAATGGCAACTACTCTGTCAGTCGATCCAGACGTCTTAGCAGGTTGGAGAAAGTGGGCGATAAGCCTTTTAGGATACACAAATTGTGCCATCTCTTTGGAGAGAGGCAAATCTCTGCTGATGTTGATGGATTCGAATCAGAAAGAAATGGCATCGGCCGAATCTGGTCCACTTGCAGAGAGCAACCTCTTTGGAGAGAGCTTCGTTAAAGACGTTTCAAAGTATGTGGGCACCTTTACATCATTAGACAAAGCTCAATCTGGAATAAAAAGAGTGTTTCAGGCGGGCCTTTTTAACAGGGCCGGGCGAGGCAGGGGATGCTCGCCAGGCAGTCAGTATTATGCGGTAGAGGTGACTGGGACCTTCTACCCCAAAAGACAAAGATTCAAAAAGCGTCGCTTCAACATGGGTGGACACCATGCTGGGTTACAAGCCCAAAATTCTGCAGGTAAGAGTTACCGAAACCTCTCAGATACTCTTGGGGGGCCGTACTCAATTCTTCAGTCACAATTGGGGAACGTTGTCACACTATGCATGGATTTTGCAGACTATTCAGGGGTTTCACCTAGAATTTGACCAAACACCATTCCAAGACACACAGCCGAGACAGCTCAGTTTTTCCCAACAAGAGTGTGTTTTTATAGACGCAGAAATAGAAGAATTGCTGCAGAAGCACGCAATTGCTTACTGCGACAACAGATTCTGCAGCAACATCTTCTTGGTACAGAAGAAGGGCAATGGTCACAGGTTGGTATTAAACCTGAGACAGTTCAATCAGTTAATGACCTACAAACATTTCAAGATTTACTAAAGAAAGGAGATTGGATGGTCAGATTAGACTTAAAAGATGCCTACCTGACGATTCCAATTTTTGCCCCCCCACCCCCCATCGTCGCTTCCTGCAGTTCCGATGGCGGGACAGATGGTTGGAGTATTTGGCCCTTCCTTTTGGGTTTTCCTCAGCTCCTTGGTGTTTCACCAAAGTAATGAAACCGGTGATAGATCATCTTCGAGAACAGGGCATCCGCATGATAGTGTATCTGGATGATATACTCATCACGGCACTGTTGCAGTCCTTATCCATTCAACACTTACAAATGACCATTTCCCTTCTAAAGAACTTGGGGTTTGTGATCAACGAACACAAGTTGTTCCTTTGTCCATCTCAGACAGTGAACTTTCTGGGTTTTGTCATAGATTCTCAGGCAGCTCAATTGAGCCTTCCCCGCTCAAAGTTATGGGACCTCAAGAAGGAGCTCACAGAGGTGCTAACCAAGCAGACAATCTCCCTAAGGACAATTGCCACAATAGTGGGGTGATTAGCATCTTCCCTACAGGCGATCTTCCCGGGCCCTCTTCATTACCGGGCCCTTGTGAGACTTAAAATCCAACACCTTCAGAAGGGTCTGTCTTACACAGATCTGGTTCCTCTGTCCCAGTACAGGAGGAGATGCAGAGGTGGTTGGGCCACGTAGAAGCGTGGAATGGCAGAGCTATCTTCGGTTCCCAACCAGAGATCATTATAGAATCAGACGCCAGCCGTTGGGGCTGGGGAGCACATTGGGGAGATATCTCCACAGGAGGAAGGTGGTCCCTTGGGGAACTAGATTTACATATCAATTGTCTGGAATAGTTAGCAGGGTCGTTTGCGATTCGGACACTATCTCTCAAAAAAGTCTCTTGTTGCATTCTTCTCAGGATGGACAATATCTCAGCAGCGAGATATATCAACAAGTTGGGAGGTACGAGGTCGTCTCTTCTAGTAGAGATAGCGAAGGACTTTTGGCACTACTGTCTGAGTCATCATATATCGGTCAAGGTGGAACACATTCCAGGACAGTCGAACACTGTGGCAGACTGGAATTTAAGGCATCTGAAGGACTCCATCAATTGGCAACTCCAAACTCAAATATTCCAGTGGTTGCAGGCAGAATAGGGTCCTTGCAGGATAGATCTTTTTGCGTCGGGACTCAACCGGCAATTGCAAATGTTCTTCAGCTGGAAGCCAGACCTATTAGTGAAGGCGACAGATGCCTTTTCTCAGGACTGGTCAGTGGATCTGAATTAGGCTTTTATCCCTTTCATCCTGATTCCCAGAGTGATGACACAGATAACCCGTCAACAGGCCGAGGGGATATTGGTGACCCCCTGTGGAAGTCACAGCCCTGGTTCCCAATACTATTGGAGATGAGCTGCGACTTTCCCAGGAAGCTTCCGTGCTCCTCAGACAATGCTCCAGGGCCCTCATGGAGAACTGCACCCGATGGTGACATTGGAGCAGTTGTCCCTGATGGCATGGAGGTTTTCCGGCAACAATTGGAAATGAAAGGGTTTTTCGGACAAGGGTTCTGCATTAATTGAACAAGACTGGGCCCCTTCCACAAGGAAAATATAGTCTTCAACTTGGAAAGCGTGGGTACATTGGGGCATGTAAAGGCACGTGGATCTCCATGGGCGCAGAATTATCCCATGTTGTGTACTTCTTGTCATATAAAGCTTTAGAAGGTTTAGCGTACCGTTCAGTCAAGAACTTCAGATCGGCCATATCGGCAGGCTATACACAGGTGGATGGTAAGCCAGTGGGTATGCTTCTGGTCATGTGCGACCCTTGACCCCACCAGGTAAGTCGCTCTCCCTCCGCACAGCACCGCCTGTGTCTCCCTGCCCCAGCTGCCACTGCTGAGGAAGTTTGAGGCCCTCCACCACCCGCAGGGTACCACCTGCGCCTCATCCCTGGTGGCCAGTGGTAGGCGTAGGTAAGTTTGTTCATCATCCGCTTTATTGCTTTTATTGTATTGCTTGTATTTTCATTGTTGGGTCTGTGTTTCCCCGCTGCCTGTACGTGATCCATGCCCCTTTTTCTTCCCTCTGTTCCCCTTGCTGTCCCCGTGCTCTCTCTGCCCAGTCTTTCCTTCTGTACCCCTCGCTGCCCCAGTGTCTCTGCCCTGTTTTCCCTTCTGTTCCCCTCGCTGCCCCGTGTCTCTGCCCGGTTCTCCCTTCTGTTCCCCTCGCTGCCCCGTGCCTCTCTGCCCATTCTGCCTTCTGTTCTTAGCTGCCCCTATATTTCTGTGTTCTATATTTTGCCTCTGTGCCAACTCGTTTTTCCGGTACTTCTGTGCACTTCTGCCCTCTGTACCACTTGTTTTTCCCTCGTTTTTGTGCCCCTTTTGCCTTCTGCTCCACTCGTTTTTTGTGCCCTTCTGCCTTTTGTGCCACTCGTTTTAACCTTGTTTTGTGCCCCTTTTGCCTTCTGTTCCACTAGTTTTTTGTGCCCTTCTGCCCTCTGTTCCACTAATTTTTTGTGCCCTTCTGCCCTATGTGCACTCGTTTTTCCCTTGTTTTGTGCCCCTTTTGCCTTCTGTTCCACTCGTTTTTTGTGCCCTTCTGTGCCTCGTGTTTTTCCCTCGTTTCTGTGCCCCTTTTGCCTTCTGTTCCACTCGTTTTTGTGCCCTTTTGCCTTCTGTGCCACTCTTTTTTTGTGCCCCTCTGCTCTCTGTGCCACTTGTTTTTCCCTCGTTTTTGTGCCCCTTTTGCCTTCTGCTCCACTCGTTTTTTGTGCCCTTTTGCCTTTTGTGCCACTCGTTTTAACCTTGTTTTTGTGCCCCTTTTGCCTTCTGTTCCACCAGTTTTTTGTGCCCTTCTGCCCTCTGTTCCACTAATTTTTTGTGCCCTTCTGCCCTATGTGCACTCGTTTTTCCCTTGTTTTGTGCCCCTTTTGCCTTCTGTTCCACTCGTTTTTTGTGCCCTTCTGAGCCTCTCGTTTTTCCCTTGTTTCTGTGCCCCTTTTGCCTTCTGTCCACTCGTTTTTGTGTCCTTTTGCCTTCTGTGCCACTCGTTTGTCCCTCGATTTTGTTCCCATTTTTCCTTCTGTTACCTTAGTTGTCCCTCACCGCTGTGTCCCCGCCCACTGACGGCCCACTGCCCATTCTCTACCCCCGCCTCCCAGCTGCTCCTCCCTCCCACCTCCACTAATATGCCAGCCGCTGCGCGGCCGCGCTGCTGGTGCGCCTAAGGCAAGCCCGTCTGCACCCGTCCACCCCTGGACCGCGCCCAGCGCCAGAACCTCTGGCCCCCGCACCGACGACCGCCACCACTACGACGCCAGCACTTTGAACGCTCTCAACTCTGGACGGAACCACACCTGCTTCAAGGCCGCCCGAAACGCACACACGGCCCCTTCACCTGCCGGAACTGCAGCTACACCAGCTTCAGAGCCGACGAACCACCTACCAAGAAAGACCCCAACCACCTCTGATGCATGCGACTGAACACCCACTCCGCACGCAAGCATGCTGTCGCGCTCCGGGACCTGCTCGACAACATCCCCGGACGTCGCCTTCTGACAGAGACCTGGTTTAACGACTCTTCCGCACCAGACATCGCCATAGCCATCCCAGATGGCTACAAGATCACCCGCAGAGACCGCACCAACGGAGTCGGAGGAGGGATCGCCATCAGGGTATCGACTAGCACTGACGACGCGCTCAGCACTGCCGAACACATGCATTTCCAGATCCACACAGACCCTAACTCCACCCTCAGAGGCACCCTCGTCTACCGACCCTCCCGGACCCCGCCCCCATTTCAGCGACTCCATCGCCGACTTGATCAGCACGCGTGCCCTGACATCCACGACTACATCCTCCTTGGAGACCTGAAGAACGACAACAACTCCACAACCCTGATCGATAACCTCACCAACCTCGGACTGAAGTAACTCGTCACAACGCCCACCCACTCCGCCGGCCACACGCACATGTTGGGGGCTATTTGAACTGCTCGCGCTGACATATTTTTTAGTGTTACCTGTTTTTAATCTCTTCATTCGTTCACCGGGGCTGCTGGGGCTGACTCATTGTGCGCGGGAGGGGGCTCTTCGCATTACGTCTTCCTCCGCTCTCCTGATTGGCGGGGACCGTCCGTGTGAGCGGTC
This sequence comes from Lissotriton helveticus, assembly GCF_964261635.1. Taxonomy (NCBI): domain Eukaryota; kingdom Metazoa; phylum Chordata; class Amphibia; order Caudata; family Salamandridae; genus Lissotriton; species Lissotriton helveticus. Next base: position 230,324,081 of record NC_136061.1, on the reverse strand, counting down.
CCGCCTTTCCGGAAGTTAGCGGTCTAGTCGGAGGTGGCCAGGATAAAAGAGATGCTGACACGAGCGTGCAGCGGACGCGTGCAGCGAGCGCGCCGGCGGATAGCCAAAGGCAAGCCCGGCTGCGCCAGTCCGCGCTAAGGACGCTCTCAGCGCCGGCCATGCTGCTTCTCCCACAGCCTATTTGGAACTGGATAAAGCAAGACGCCCGCTATGTTACTCCAGTGCAGAACTTCATCTCATCAACAGAGGGGCTAGTGGTAGGGGAGCTCTGTGTCTTGCAGAGACTGCATCTCCACTGTCTGACTTTTGTGTTAAGGACCTTTTACCATGTGGGCTATTGAATGTCAAATCGCTGCCCAAGCATAGGGTTGAAATTCAGTTGTTACTGGAAGTGCACGAGCTTGAAGTGTTATGTCTGACAGAAACCTGGACTCACCGAGATTGCGAGGTCGATCTTGGTTTGGCTTGCCCCCCAGGTTATAAAATCCTCCACAAACCGAGACGGAGGGGGGGTTGGATTGATCTATAGAGAGTCCTTGAATCTGGCTACTATTGATATTGATGGGGTCGCAGGGGTGGAACTCTTGGGTTTGTTATTAGGAGTGCTCTTGGCCAGACTTTAACAGGAATTATCTGCTATCGACCTCCAGGGGCCTTCAGTGTGCAACAGCAGCAGTTGTTACTGGAGATCTTTACCAACATGGCCGCTACGCACCGTAGGCTGCTGATTTTGGGCAATTTCAACCTTTGGTTGAATGGGTCCCTTGATACGTGCTTGGCCAACATTATTCAGTCATGTGAGGGTCTGGACCTTCGCCAATAAGTATTCAAGGCCACTCATACTGGAGGGCTCCTGTTGGATCTTATTTTTTCGGAGGATGATCAAGTGTATATTGGGGAAGTCCTGCCCATGGACTGGACTGACCACTTCTTGATTAAATTTTATTTGAACATTGCCAGTCTTGACAAGCGGGGAGGTAATCTGGTGAATGAATCTGTGGGTAGGGACTGGAAGGCTTTAATACTTAAGAGGGGCCAGGGTATGGCATTTCAGGTGGAGGACTGTTTCTCCCCAGAGGCTCAAGTGGAGGAGAATTACTCCGCGCTTTGCAGGAGAATTACTTTGGCTATCGATTCTCTTGCTCCTCTTAAGAACCATCAGAGCAGGGGTAGACCCTCTGCCCCATGGTTTAATGAGAATTTAAAAACCTTGAAACTTGAATGTAAACGGGTCGAGAGGAGATGGAGGCATGGCTACCAGGATGAGGATAAACTGTCCTGGACAATAAAGATTGGGGAATATAGGAATATGATCAACAGGACTAAAGCAGACTATTTTGCCACCCTGATACTTAATGCTCCTAATAGCGCAAGAAGTATTTTTAACATTCTAAATAGCCTGACCAACCCAGATTGCTCCTAAAATGTGGTCTCCTCCTCTCAAACTCTTTGTGATGACCTGGCCAGGTTTTTTCATAACAAAGTTAATGATATTATTGAGGATTTGGGAGGGGTTCCTCATTCCCCTGCTGTGGTGAATGTTTTACCACTTGATACCGATGACTCGGAGGGTATTAGCATTGTGGCTGCAGGTGTCAACTTGGAGGGGGGTACTACCGGTTCTCACACCGTGTTTTTGCCCCTGGAGTTTGAGGACTTCTGTAGATTAGCTGATGGTATTGCATCTGGTTCTCCCCTAGACCCGATGCCTTGCAAAATCTGGAAAGAGTTTGGGGTAGAGCTGTTTCCCTTGCTTCGTTTGATTTGTAATCAGTCTCTTACTGAGGGAGTGGTTCCGTCTCAGTGGAAGCAGGCATTGGTGACACCCCCTACTTAAGAAGTCCTCCCTTGATCCTGAGTGTCCAAAACATTTAGGCCCATCTCCCTCCTACCTTTTCCTGCTAAAATAGTGGAACGGGTGGTGAGTAGCTCTCTGTTCAAATATGTAGAACAAGCTAGGCTCTTGGAGGAGGAGCAGTTTGGGTTTCGGCCGGCCCATGGCACTGAGTCAGCCCTGGTGACCATGATGGACGAACTTCGGGGGCGGGCAGACAGGGGTCAGGCAGCTGTACTTATTCTGCTTGACCTGCTTGCCGCCTTCGATACGGTTAACCATGAAATCTTGCTGAGACGACTTAAAGAGGTGGGAGTGACGGGCTGTGCCCTTAGGTGGTTCGTCTTTTTTGCTAGGTAGGCAGCAGGCAAGTGTCCCTCCCCCCCTACCAATCTGTTTTTACTAATGTCTCGCATGGCGTGCCACAGGGCTCGGCCATCAGCCCTATTCTTTTCAATATTTATATGAAACCCTTGATGGCGGTCATCAAGCAATACAACATTAAGATCGTTAATTATGCGGATGATACGCAATTGATTCTCTCCCTGGAGGGAGCAAGGTCAACATCTTTAGATGGGTTTCATAATTGCCTGTGGGACACAACGTTATGTCTGAGGGATAATTCGCTGCAATTCAATGCGTCCAGAACGGAGGTGCTTTACTGGGCCACGGATAGGATTCCTTCCGTGTTGCCTAGTCATTTTTGGCCCTCTGACTCCCCCAATTTGGTTCAGCCTGTTAAGACAGTCCGCAACCTGGGTGTGACATTCAATTGTAATCTCACTTTGGAGGCGCATGTGACGAAAGTTGTGGGCGGCTCTCTGGCCATCATCCGTTCCTTACGGAAGATCTTTCCTCTGCTTCCTCCCTTGGTGCGCTCGCTGATAGCACGGAGTACCATACTTGGCAGAGTTGATTACTGCAATGCCCTGCTTCTTGAATCCCCTAAATTCCTCCTGGACATGCTGCAGAGGATACAAACAACTGCAGCTAAATTAGTGTTAGGCTGGTCTAGAAGATCTTCTGCTTCTTTTGCCCTGGCTGAGCTGCACTTGCTCCCTCTGAAACAAAGAATTAAGTTCAAATCACTATGCTTAGTATTCAAGGCCCTTTATGGAATTGGTCCTACCTCTCTTCAAAGCAAGTTCGAGTGGTATGTTCCTACCCGAACTTTGCGCTCATCAGGGGCAAAACTGATAAAAATCCCCAGATTCAAAAACGTTAGAGCAGGTGGTAGATCCTTTGGGGTCGCAGCTGCAAAGCTCTGGAACACCTTACCGTTTGAGGTTAGGCAAATCAGTGATCTCCTTCTGTTTAGAAGGAGCTTAAAAACATGGCTGTTTCCAAAGATTTAGGGGTTGGCCATAGTAGGGTCCAACGGATGTATGTTTGCCGAGTTACTAGCGCCAGGATGCCTGTCCGGTGACAGTGCGCTCTAGAAATTCAATAAATAAAAAAAAATAACAGAGCTCCTAGCCTCCAAGCAAGCCTGCCGGAAACTAGAGAAGAAGTGGCACAGTGAACAAACTCCGGACAGCCACGGAGCACACAAGGACGCCATTTGCAACCACCACCACCTCATCAGGGTGGCCAAGAGGACCTCCTTCAAAGACCGCCTCGACAACAACGCACACAATAGCAAGAAGCTCTTCAACATCGTGAAGGAACTCTCCAACCCCAGCTCCAACACCAACGACATCCCGCCGTCGCAACCCTTGTGCGACTCCCTCGCCACCTTCCACCGCAAGATAGCAGCGTCCACGACAGCTTCAACACCCAGACAGCCCCAACAGACAGCAACACAACAGATCCTCCGCACACCATCGACCACGACCCCCTGCTAGCCTGGACCAGCGTGAGCATCGATGACAGCATCAAGACCATGTGCAAAATCCACTCCAGCTCTCCGTCAGACCCATTCCCACACCACGTCATCAACAGAGCAAGCAGCTCCATATCACCCCACCTGAGCAACGTCATCAATCTCTCCCTTGAGACCGCGACCTTCCCAGAGATCTGGAAACATGCCTAGATCAACGCCCTACTCAAAAAACATAAGGCAGACCCAAGAGACCTCAAGAACTTCCGGCCCATCTCTCTGCTACCCTTCCCGGCCAAGGTCATTGAGAAAACTGGCAACAGACAGCTAACCCGATACCTCGAAGAAAACAGAATCCTGGACCCTTCCCAGTCAGGGTTCCGCAGCAACCACAGCACCGAGACTGCCCTCATCGCCGCCACCGATGACATCAGGACCCTGCTGGACAACGGCAAGACCGCAGCACTCATCCTCTTAGACCTCTCCACCGCCTTCGACACCGTCTGCCACCGCACACTACACGCACGCCTCCATGCCGCAGGGATCCAAGACAAGGCTCAGGATTGGACCACCTCCTTCCTCTCCGGCAGAACCCAGAGTGTCTGCCTCCCCCCATTCCATTCCAAAGCCTCCGGATCATCTGCGGCGTACCCCAGGGCTCCTCCCTCAGCCCAACGCTGTTCAACGTTTACATGGCCCCGCTCGCACACGTAGTCCGACAGCACGACCACAGCATAATCTCCTACGCCGACGACACTCAGCTGATCCTCTCCCTCACCAAGGACCCCATCACCGCCAAAGCCAACCTCCACAAAGGAATGAAGGCCGTCGCCGACTGGATGAAGACCAGCCGTCTGAAGCTGAACTCGGACAAGACGGAGGTCCTCATCCTCGGCTCCAACCCTTCAGCGTGGGACAACTCCTGGTGGCCGACGGCACTGGGGGCAGCCCCGACACCCACTGACCACGCACGCAACCTGGGAATCATCCTTGACTCAATGCTCTCAATGACCAAGCAAGTCAATGCAGTCTCCTCCTCCTGCTTCCGCATGCTCCGCAAGATCTACAGATGGATCCCGACAGATACAAGAAAGACAGTCACCCAGGCCCTCGTCAGCAGCAGACTCTACTACGGAAACGCCCTCTACGCGGGAGCCCCGACCAAGCTCATCAAATGACTACAACGCATCCAAAACACGTCGGCACGACTGATCCTCGACGTACCACGCCACGGCCATATCACCCCCCACCTGAGAAACCTGCACTGGCTCACCGTCAACAAGAGGATATCCTTCAAGCTCCTCACCCACGCACACAAGGCACTCCACAAGACCGGCCCAGCTTACCTCAACAGATGGCTCTCCTTCTACATCCCCAACCACCAGCTTCGCGCCTCCGACCTCTAACTCGCCACCGTCCCGTGCATCCGAAGAACAACCACTGGTGGGAGATCCTTCTCCCACCTCGCCGCCAAGACATGGAACACCCTCCCACTGAGCCTACGACAGACCCAAGACCTGCAGACCTCCTAAACCAAAGTATTCCTCTTTGTGGGATGTTTCCCTGGTTCTATCTCTATTTGACAATTGGCCGACTAATAATCTGTTATCCAGGAAACAACTGTCAGCCAAGCTGGCTATGCTGTTGTGCTTATCAGCCTGCAAACGCTCTTCAGATGTGAGAGCCCTGGACCTTACAGGTAGTGTATTTACTCCGGAAGGTTTGGTATTTTAATATTACTGGCAGGACGAAAACATGATCAAGTAGTATTGAATATAATGCTTTACCCAGTAATGCTACTTTATGTGTAGTCCAGTGTCTTAAAGTCTATGAAGAATGCACATGGTCCTTGTGACCAGAAGGTTCCACCTAATTGTTGATTGCCTGACAAAAACCGTTTAAGCCAGTTTCAGCAGCTACAATATCCAGATGGTTGAAATCAGTCATGCAAGAGGCTGGTATTAATAGCCACATTTTTGGTGCACATTCTGTTCGTGGTGCCATGGCACCCAAAACTTTTTATGTTGGGTTCATCTGTTCAAAGTATTATGAGATCTGCTGACTGGTCATCAGAGTCTACGTTTAAGCAATTTTATTATAAACCGGTGGGTGATATATCTACTGTAGTTTTTGATAAGCGTTTAACTAGACATGATCTGAAGCCTCTGAACCTGTAACAGAATAAAAAAATTGTTAGCATTCGCCTTAAGAATTTCCAATTCTCTTAATGACACCGACCGGTTATATTTTAATGACTTGTAATAAAATACCCGCCCGTTTGTAATGTGTATGCTATTTAACAGAAGTTAAGTGTTTCCTTATGTTTCATTTATTTCAGGTTCAGAAAAGAAGACTGAATAAGTATTCTTCTGGTTGAAGAAGATATGACGTTCCAGTTTTGGTTATGGTTCTTCCACGTAGGAGGATGAAATGTTCAGATTTCTATTAATGTTCGTACTTGGACTAAAAGATTCGAGCAAAGAAAGAGGCTCATGGGAAGGAGATGGTGACTCTTATAGTATCTGATGGGTTGTAAAAGCATCATGGGAAATATAGTTTATTTTTTGTATACAACGTTTTCATTGGTTGCTGTGATCTAAACAGTAAAGAAAGAGAAGCAATAATCCTCGGTGCCGTGTCCTTAATAGAATTGAAAATTCATGGCACAAATGCTAACAAATTGTTTACTCTCTTTTCTGTTTAGGTAATCCTACTTCCTCAAAAAACAAAATAAAAGGGCAATAAGCTATGACCCCTTTCCTAGACACTTAGGGGCCGATTATGATGGCGGACGGACCTGAGTCCGTCCGCCACCATAGAGTAGGGGGGAACGTCTGCATGGGCAGCGGCGTTCCCCCCGTGAAGATTAGGATGTGACCGCCAGGGTGGCGGTCACATCCTCTATCCTTAACATTGCGGCGGGTGCAGCTTCAAGCTGCACCCGCCGCAATGTTAAAAATGCATACATTGCATGTGTATGCAGAAAGCGGCAGGCACCGCGCGGTGCCTGCCGATCTCTGCATACAAATGCAGGGGGGTACCATAGGTACACCCCATGTGCACCCCCACCCCCCCTTCACCTAGGGGGCCCGCAACGGGCCCCCGCAGTGAAGTTCCACATGCTTTTCCACGGCGGAAAATCCGCTGCGGAAAAGCATCTTTTTAAGCACTTCCTAATATGGTGGACGGTGTCTGAGAGACACCGCCACCATATTAGAGCTTTTCCGCCGCGGTTATAAGCCAACCGCGGCGGAAAAGCTGCGGACGGAAACCAGGACCCACCAGCCATCCTAATGTGGCGGTGGGTCTTTGGTGGGTCCGCTGCGGTTTTTCCGCATCCTCTGGGCCGGCGGTGGCTTCTGCCGACCCGGAGGATGCGGAAAAACCGCCATCCTAATAGGCCCCTTAGTCTTGATCCTCATCACCCACCTCTGCCTTCAAAAACCTCTCTCTCTCTCTCAGGGGGCGTGGCTAGCAGCCGACGATGGCGGCAGCCTAAAGGAAGAGCTCCGTGACTGAGGCGGCTCCCTGGATTAATCCGAGCATCTATCCGTTCTTGAAACTTCCCGGGCGGGAAGGCACAGAAGCCTAGGACCAAGCGGCGACGAACCGTGCAAACGGGACCTCAATCCGAGGTCGGGAAATACGGTTCTGGCAGTGCCCAGGTGGGGCCTGTGCGCAGCGTCCAGACCGGGGACCACAGTAGACGGCGAGCCTGGAGGAAGTGGCCCGTCTCGGGCACAGAACCACCGGAAGTGCCCGGCCGCGGAGAGCGGCGGAGATAGACTGACCGGAGCACCCAGCCGCCATCGCCGGACATCGGGAGCCTGAGGGGCCTGGCGCGGGGCGCATTGGAGGTGAGGGCGAAGCGACCACGGACGCCCGGCGAGGGCGACGGGTGACACACGGAGCGGCGAAATCCGGGCCGGTGACCGCCATCTTGGACGGCGGCGTCCGCGCTGAAAACTGTACCGCGCAGCAACTCCCCAAGGGCGCAGTGAGCGGCGAAAGGCCCACATACCGCGAAAACCCACAAAGACACCCCCGCCCGGCTTGGGCCCTGAGAACTCACAGACATTCACACGGGGCACCCATCCTTTCCCCGGCAGGAACTGGCTGGCAACGGCCTGGGACCCCCCATCTGCATCGGAGGTCCCGAGCAGGGGACCCGACGACCGCGAAGAGAAGGGGGCACGCGTGGAACTCAAGAAGAGCGGTGGCAGTTCCCTCAGGGCGACACCGATCAGCTGTATACCCCGCACGTCAGCCCGAGACCCTGCTGATAGCCTCTCACCACCACACAATAGAGACCCGGTCCAACTAGGCACCTTTACTGGACACAGCACCTGGAACGCCCCTCAAAGGCTGCACCTCACCCCTACACACTGAGTGGACCCCGGGACAGCCCCTTCCTAACTAACTGAGGAGGTCGGTGAGACACAGCCCCAGTGGCGCTTGGAGTGACATCACCGAGTCGGCCCGAGAGTCGCCGGAATGGCAGGCAAGGGACCTAAACAAGTGGCGGCGCAGTCACGCCTGGACCGGTTCGCGTATGAAAAGCCCGGCTCTCCCTCGCAGGAGGCCAAATCACAATCAGGCAAAACGACCGACGTGCCCAGTGGCAAGAAGGCGACAATTGACGACGTCATGAGAGCCCTCACGCAGGTACAAGCCACGGTGGGGTCGATCTCAGCTGAGATTACGCTCATAAGGGCTGACTTTCATAAAATGGCGGAGAAGGTGAACAACATGGAAGTGGTGACCAAATCCTTGGTTGAAGACGTGTCTGAACTGCAAGTTAGCATGGAACGCGTCTCGAAAGAGAATAAGGAACTGCGCGAAAAGCTCGATGACCAGGAAGGGCGCTCAAGACGGAACAACATCCGTATAATAGGTGTGCCAGAATCGGAAGACACGAGGGCGATGGACCTATACGTAGAGAACCTGATTAAAGAGACTCTGAAGCCCAAAGGCCTCTCAGCATTCTTCACAGTGGAAAGGGCGCACCGGGTACCAGGAGGACGCCATAAGACGGGCGCTAACCCCAGACCAATAATAGCGAGACTCTTCAACTTCAGGGATCGAGATGCCATCCTACAGGCGGCGAGGAACTCACCTCCCATTAAGATCCAAAACGCGACACTGGCATTCTTTCCTGACTACACAGCCGAGGTGGCTCGGAGGAGAAGAACCTTCTTTGAAGTCAAAAAAGAACTGAGGGCCAGGGAAATCCCATACTCAATGATCTTCCCGGCCAAGCTTCGGGTCGTGGCTGACAACAAGACTTGGTTTTTCGATTCCCCGGAGGTGGCGCAAGACTGGTTAGAGGGATGGAGACCGACGGGCCTCCCCCGTCGCTCCAACAGACAGAACAAACACCGTAATGCTGGCTCTCGGCAGAACTCGCAAACCAACGACGAAGACGCAGAGGTACATTCTCCTTTGCCTGATCAGCATGAGGACAGTGCGGACGGGGGGCTGTGAATCACTGCTGCTGACTGGATGAACCGATGAAAACGATGACTGACAGGGCCGCTTTGGACACTGGGCGGAAGGGCCTCCGCAGCTGAGGAAGGGGGCCGCCGACCACGGAGAAACCTTCACCCCAGCGAGCAAGTACTATGTTATGGGTGGGGATCAAGCACTCTGCTGAGTTGGGGGGGCGGGCAGTTTGGAGTCCGTTGAGCAGGGGGGCAGGGAGGGGGGGAGTTGGGGGTAGGATGGGGTTCTGGTTCTTAGTTTCTACAAGGGGTCAAGATTGCTACGAAGGGGCACATGAACACAAACTGCTACCGTCACGACACTGTACGCAGAGTCGCCACACGGACCTCCTGGTCCTCCATGCACACAACTTCACAGTCCGCATACCCGAACAGGATGGGGGAGGGCACTGAAGTAGGGCGGGCGTCCCCATTGAGACTCATGTCATGGAATGTGAGAGGTCTGGGCGACAAAATCAAACGAGGGCTGGTCCTGCAGAGTATAAAAAGGGTGAATCCCGCCCTGGTCCTACTACAAGAAACACACCTCACAGGCACGGCCACAAGGGCCCTAGACAGGAGGGGCTATAGCATGGTGGCCCACTCTGAGTTCACGAAAGGGTCCCGAGGCACCGGGGTACTAATTCACCGCTCGTCCAAGTTTGTCATCCAATCAGTGGCAATGGATACACAGGGCCGCTTCGCAGCGGTGCATGGACAATGGGAGGGAAAACCACTCAACATAGTATCGGTATACGTCCCGCCGGCACTGCACACTATAGCCTTCTCGGAACTAGGTAAATTCATATTAGACCTTCCAGAGGGGACTCTTATACTGGGCGGAGATTTTAATGCAGTGGCTCATGACTCCCTAGATCGATACCCAATACGTACACAAACACCGGCACACTCCAAATTGCACGACTTCATAGAAGCACAAGGCTTAGTGGACATATGGAGGCGGCTCCACCCGGTGGACCGGAACTACACTTACTATTCAACAGTTCACGACAGCCTGTCGAGGATTGACTACTTCCTGACTTTGGAGGGGGGACACCTCACTTTCACTGACTCTCAGATCAGACCACTCCCCGATAACACTGACTCTCTCCAGTCAGGAACGGACCAATAGGCGGCTCTTCCCTATCTATCCGGGATACCTTGGGGTGCCTGACATAGCCAAGACCTTGAAAAGAAACACGCGATCTTACCTCACCGAAAATGTGGGTTCGGTGGCGTCGCCTACGATCCTGTGGGAGGCCTACAAAACGGTCCTCCGCAGACAGGCGATCTCAGTGATCGCACAGCACAAGCACACGCAGCGTCAGGAACTGATAGGGCTAGAGGGACAACTTGACAAGGCAACGCAGGACCACGAAGGGAACCCGAATGGGGACACACAACACGCGCTCCGAATAGCCCAGCAGCGGCACACCGCCTTTCTGCGCCGTAGAGTGAGGGAACGTATGTCAGCTACTGCGAGTCGGGTGTACGACATAGGCGACAAAGCAGGGAAACTCCTGGCATGGTTGGAGAAAGCACGGGGAGGTCAGAGGGCCATACTTCAGTTGAAAGACCCTAATGGCGAGATGCATACCAGTCCGGCAAGAATAGTGGAACTACTGGCTGACCACTTTCACTCAGTGTACACCCCTGAGTATGAGGTCACACGAGAGATGGCGGAAAGCTCGCTCTTGGGAGTGCAGACCCGCACTCTCACCCCCGACCAACGGGACGAGCTTGACTCCGACCTGACAGCGGAAGAAATACAGATGGCCATAACGGCACTACACCCGGGGAAAGCGCTTGGCCCCAACGGGGTCCCGATAGAGTGGTACAAAATTATGTCCGAAACACTATCCACACCATTGCGGGAAATGTTCCAAGAGTGTCGGGAACAAGGGAAACTGCCTCCTGACCAACGCACGGCCACGATCGTTGCAATACCCAAGCCCGGCAAACCCCCTGAGGACTGCGGTTCGTACCGCCCGATTTCCCTCCTCAACGCTGAGAGTAAAATCCTGGCGAAACTGCTGGCCACCAGGCTCCTGCCTCACCTGACACATTTGATACACCCGGATCAGTCGGGCTTCATGCCGCACCGGAGTACGGCGCTGAACCTGAGACGGTTGCACGGGGTGCTGGCGCGAGCCACGCGGTTGGGGGAACCAGCGGCGGTACTGTCACTAGATGCTAAAATGGCGTTTGACATGGTGGAGTGGCGCTATCTCTTTGCGGTCCTGGAACATATGGGCATTGGCCCGACGTTCATCTCATGGGTCAGACTACTGTATGCCGAACCCGTGGCGCGGGTGACCGCGAACGGCCACATCTCAAGAGAGTTTCCGCTGGCACGGGGCACGAGACAAGGGTGCCCACTCTCGCCACTACTGTTCGCCCTAGTGCTGGAACCCCTAGCCACAATTATCAGAACCACCCGGCTGCTGAAAGGCATACAATGGGGAGGTGGTTGGGAAGATAGAGTATCCCTATATGCCGACGACATGCTCGTCTACCTCATGGACCTCACGAACAGCATCCCGGTCCTATTGGCACTGTGCGAGACCCACGGTACAGCCTCGGGCTACAAACTAAACTGGTCCAAGTCCATAATCTTCATGGTACAGGGCGACCTTCCAGCCTTGCCTGAGGATTGCCAATTGATCATAGAACGCATCTCCTTTAAGTACCTAGGGATATGGATCACGAGGGATTATTCGACCTTCATGGAACTTAATCTTAAGCCCCAGCTGGAAAGGCTGAAGGCGGACGTACGCCACTGGAAGAATCTCCCCTTAACACTATTAGGTAGAGCAGCGCTCTTCAAAATGATGGCGCTGCCTCGCTTCCTCTATGTCCTGGAAAACACGCCAGCGATGGTCCCCGTATCATTTTTCCGCCACGTAGCGGCGCAGCTGTCCGGCCTTCTGTGGGGTGACAAACCGGCTAGGGTTGCGCGATTGAAGTTGACCAGGGACTGGTACAGTGGAGGGATAGCCCTCCCCGACCTCGAACTGTACTACTGGGCCGCTCACCTCAAGGTGATCAACCAATGGGTCCACGCGGCACAGGACGACCCGGCATACGAGGCTGACAGGCACCAGCTGGGCACGTCCACCCTTCTGGCCCCACTCTACAACAAAGGAATAGTGAGGAAGCTTGAGGGACCTACCAAACACACAGTAGCCATCTGGCACAAAGCGCAGAGGCGGCTGGCATGGGAGGGAGTGATCACTAATCTCACGCCACTATGGGACACAAAAGCACTCGGCAACCTGCGCAGCTCAAAAGGGTTTACACAGTGGGATACCATTGGGATCTCCGTGGTGGGCGACCTATGGACAAGAGAGGGCGTGCTCTCCTTTGCGACCCTGAGGGAGCAATATAACCTAGAGGTGACCGAAACTTACAGATACATACAAATTAGGCACGCACTCTTGTCGGTGTTAGAACCAGGTGTTACGCTGCCGGAATCGGCCCCGTTAGAAGACCGATTGCTTACGGACTACATGGAGTCCAGTGCAACCTCCCTCACCTACCGCAAACTGATGAATAACCTGCCGGATCCCCTTGGAAAGTTGAAGGAGTACTGGGAAGATGAGGTAGGAGACCTCGATGAGGCAGACTGGAACGCAGCCCTGGCATCGCCCAGGGAGGCGGGTATTTCCGCACGATTCAGGCTGGTCCAACTCAAGGTACTACATAGGGTCTACTACACTCGCACCACACTATATAAAATACACAGGGCAGAACACCCATATTGCCTAAGGAAATGCGGGGAGGAGGGCACACTGTTCCACACTATATGGGCCTGCCCTATCATACAGGACTACTGGAGGCGTGTCACGCGCACGATCAGCCAGGCCCTTGACAACCCGTTCACGCCTGACCCCAGAATTTGTCTCCTGAATGTATGGGGCCCAACAGATTTGTCATTGCATGCCAGGGGCTGGGTGGTCATTGGTGTAATGATGGCAAAGCGGGATATAGCGAAGAATTGGGGGGCACTAGACGCACCGACACTGGCGCAATGGTGCAGGAATATGGACGTACTCATGGTGACGGAGAGGGCGGTATATCAACAGAGACGAAATCCACGTAAATGGAACAGGATTTGGTCACCGTGGAATACATACAGGGGGGACATTTGTGAGCCTTTGCCCGAAGGGGAGGATGGGGACAGCTCAGGGGACGATGAGGATTTGGAGTGATAAGAGGGGGGAAGCGGGAGGCCCAGGTGCACTGCATGGCCCCAGGACTTGGGAAACACAAGGGGAAGACAGAATGACATTGCTAGAGTCTGTCTTTAGGATTGCTGACCGCCTGTCTGCGGACCATTGTTATTATAGCCTACAGTTCACGACCATATAATGCAAACCCTGAAGTAGCAAGCTTTATGTTGGGGGGGGGAAAACTTAAAAGTTGCTCTATTGATCGTGGGCAGCTGAATGTTGACGCTGCCCTACAATGCGATTAACTGTTATTGTATACCATGTGATGGCAACAACAAAAATAAAACGTTTAAAAAAAAAACCTCTCTCTCAGCACTCCTAGATCATTCTCAAATACATCTGCTGCTCTACTGCTGGATCGGCTCCTCAGAAAATTTATTTCTGGGTTTGTCTCATGCGATTTTGACACAAAGCGGAAAGCAGAGTATGCTCTTTGGAGCACCCAAACACACTATTCACAGAACAATTCTTCAATAAGAGCACGTTCAACTGGAATGCTGTACACAGAACAGTATGTTGTGCAGAGTACAACTGAGAGAGGTTTACAGACTCCAGGATGTTATGAGTAGTTTGGCGAGGAAGACATTTAATTGTAAAGTCGGTTTTTCAATATTCATATTACATATCTGAGATACAGAGAGATTACATTATTAGCCTATAAACATTATTGTTGGTCAACTGCCAAATTCAGTGTTACATAGAGGTTTACAGGTTCCAAAGTTAAAAATATTCCGATTATTTGTTACAATGGCTACTACACTGTCCTCATTAAACATGAGTCAATAAATTAAATTTAGAGAGGGTATTTTCAGTGATTTTCGTTAGAATTGAATATTCTACAGCAGCCGGTTCTGTCGGAATTCCTATGGTTTCCACATAATTTTTACAGCGCTGTCATTTTTCACTCCCAAGCAGAAAGGCCAGGTTCACTAAGACTTCTCCACATGTGTGACATGCACGTTGATAGCGCCTTCACTAACATATGTGTGATCTAGTAGGGAATGAAAAAGGCAGAAATAGCTATGTTATGCATGGCGGGTAGGTGTGTGTACATGTGTCTGTTTTCCCCTCTGTCTTTACACTACAATTTACAACTTTCATAAATGTAAGTGCCAAACAGATGTTTAGTTTCTTTTTCCATGAGGAGAATCAAAAGAGCAGCCAGGGGCAAGCAATTTGAATGAATTTGAGCATAGAAAGCACTCTGTTACTTTAAGGAAACGGAGTAAGGGAGGACATCGCTGGAACTGGGAGACCACCTCGAATCTGGAGGGTTTCAATGTGCTCCAGTGGGATTTGGATGGGTACCAAAGATCTGATCTATGGCTAATCTCAACTGTATAAGCTGTCGTGCCATCGCCAATGGCCCGTGAATAATAGGGACACATCAAGAGCAAAGTCAGAATAGGTTCTAAAGTTGGGAACCGATGTTGGGTGACTCCAAACAGTGGAAGTGGAGGGACAATTGAGAGCCATGATTGGACTACATTTGGTTTTTGGCTTTATTCGTTTTACTGATCCATCGCTGGGCTTTGGGAGCGAGAATCGCAACCAGGTCTTCAACTTCCTTAGTAGTTCTGTGACAACAAGTTTGGCTTTACTGTCTCGGATGATCTTTCGACTCATCCTCGCACAGCAGTCACATGATGCAGAGTCATGCTTCTATGAGACACCAGAGACAGACATTATGGGTGTCCATCACTGACATCTGGTGATGACAGCCCCTGCATGATATATAACCTGTGGTTTAAATAAGGGACATCCCTTGGCACACTGAGAACATTGTGAGGGAAAAGCATTTGGTCAAACTAACAGGTTAGATGGAACTCCCAATCTGCGTCAGAAGGTGCAGAAAGAAAGGAACTGATGTCAGCATGCAGAGGTGGTACCAATATAGTGGCCCGACATAACATCCAGGGAGGACGTACCCAGCACAAAGCCAAACAACACCCCCCAACTGTAGTGTAAATGAATTGTTATTGAAACATTTCCAGATCTAGTCTGGCGAAGGGGGTATTCTCAAGGTAAGGAATCTGCAGATGTTAGGTTCTATAAGGAAGGTAATTTAGAAGGAGAGGGAAAATAAGGAAAAGAGGAAAAACATTGGAAACACGTGGCAGTCCTACCTCCTTAGGTAGGGAGCATGGGGAGATTACAGATTTATGTGAGATTTAAATAGCTGTGTTTTAAGTTTTTCCTGAAAGAAAATATTTTCTTTACTTCTCAGAACTTCAAGGCGAGAGTTCCAAATGAAGTATTTCTGAAGCATCAGTTAACACTGAATATCTTTGTCTCGAGGCAGAAGGTCTCCTTACTTTTGAGAAGATTTTTTGCTCTCTCATAGATCGTGAGACGCAAGGATAAACTGGCTGTTGTAATTTTAACGCTCCGAAAGTAGGACATAAAAGGTTGATGTTACTTCCTGCATCCAGTGGTAAACAACGGATGTTTCCAAGATTAGTTTTATAGGATTAAATGTTTTTGAGCCTGTAGTCAGTCTCATTGCCGAATGTAACTCGGCTTTTATAGACTCCAAGTAGTTTTGAAACGCTTCTATGAGTGGTGCAGTTCCATAATCAGTCTGAGAAATGATTACAGACTGAATGACATGGAAGTCCGTTCAAGGCGTTCCAAAGCAAGCAATGGTGCTCTGGTCTAGCTGATTTTGCTTTTCAGTGTGTGACTGTTTTCATGGTGCGAATTAATCTATGGACTGAATCTATCCAAAAACCCAAAGATTTGACATTTTGGGTCTGGACAGGTGAAAGCAGTCATTTAATTTTTCCATCTAATTAGCATTATTTTTCGTCTTTTTTTCAAAGAATAAATGTAACCATTTGAAGACGTTCACAGACATCCACCTTTGAATGTTTGTAAGACCTAGGATGTCCAAGAAGAAAGCAGTTCTCATCCAAGTGAGTGTAAATGAATGTGCCTGTATTCTTGATCAAAGATACTCAATGCTCCATGTACAAAGTGAATAATGTAGGCGCACGTATAGAGCCCTTAAGAACTCGAGGCACGCCAGCTTGCAGTCCCTGAAGCTCCCGCTGTGAGGGCAACGGCAGAAACATCGTAGCTTCCCTACCCACCGCCGTGCGGGAAACGGCCGAAACACCGCAGCTTCCTTCGCATCGCCGTGAGGGCAACAGCTAAAAACTCCATATCCCAGGGGCCCCGGGGACCACCGGCGCACCCGTGACATCACCGCCAGCGCCCGGAGGCGCTACCAAACAGGGGAACGCCTCCCGCCTTGCGGGACGCGCGCAGGCAGCGCCGGCAGAAGCCCAGAACAAGGGCGGGACCGTCTTAGGCCGTCAGAGGCCGGGCTGGGCAACATCCCTAACATCGACACTCTTTGACTGGTTTATAAGGTACTGTGGACTTAATATAAAAGTGGTTACTGCACAGACATTGAACTAGAACATTTATTAGTAATACAAACGTGTTTACAGGGAACCCCTTTTTTGCTTTGATATACCCTTGGCTGGTAATAGGACAGGATCCTCTTATATCACCTTGTTTCCCATAGTATACTGTATATTTGAGATGGGTAAGCGGGTTTGTTCCACGAAGCACATAGCTCCTTCTCTCCAAAAAGGCATCTCTAAACCTACATCAATAGATAGAATGCTAGAGAAAGCTTTGGGTGTAGTTGCCACAGAAATAGAACAAACAGAAAGGCGCCTATCGATTACCCCAAACCTAGAGCTGAGCCCGCAAGTCTGTGACTCGTCAATTGATCTAAGGGGAATAAGCGAAGAGTCCACCAAAGATCAATCCATGACTGTAGATCATCAGTCCTTAGATATCCCTAAGAGTGTTACCCCCAGGTACCTGGGTAGAAAATGCAAAGCAAAACGCAAACACATAGCCAAACAACCTTTAAGAGAGAAAAGGGGGAAGGAAGTGGAAAAGGAACTTGTCAGTCAGGGGGGGCTCGTCGCCGAGGCCAGGTCTGAACCCCCAATAATCAGCCAAAGTGGGTCTCACTTCTGGTGATGAATCTCCAGGAGCAAATTAGATCTATTGTCAAGGAAGAACTCAAACCTGTAGTGGCAATGTTAGATGGGTTATCAGCAAAGTTGAATGGAGGGGTAAAAGACAAAGCAACGTCCAAAGCTGTAAATAATATAGACAGAATGCCGCATGCACAGGCTATTACGAGTAACATGCAAATTGAGCATCCCACTAACAAAAATGACCCCAGTATGGCAGTGACCCAAGATAATCCACAGCACGACAGGGAGAACAAGGCTTATCAAGCAGAGGGGAAATGCCCAGCATATACAAACACGACGTATCAGGATCGCCCACGGCAGGGAATGAGAGGGGCTCCAGAGAACATCCACAGGCAGGGGACGATTGAGAATTCCCGAAAGCAGGATTGTAGTGTTTTAGAGCGTAAAAATCGAATACATATCCCACCAACTATAAACTTACCACCGGAGTCAGCCCCATACGTACTGGTACTTGCAGGGGTTCCAGAACTAAGAAAGGGTACTGCAGAAACACACCAAGAGCTAAACAATTAAACCACCCATTGGTTAACAAATCATAGCGATTTTGGGTATGAGAATAGCCATGAGATAATAACCACAAGAAGGGTGGGATGGATAGGCGAGCACTACAAGGATATTTGTGGAGATTGCGTAGTAATCAATTTTAGAAATCCATGCACCATTGAGCATATTCTAGCAACTGAATATGGCCGGAACAGGGGGAGCACTATTCTGTTACCCCTAGGTTTTTTTTATCCTCCGATAAGGACTTACCAGCCAGATTTTTCCCATCAATCGAAAAGGAGATTCCCTCCTATAAAAAGAACAGCACTCCCGATTCCAGGTAATCTGTTGCACAATTTCCCAATTTTTAATATTCCGATAGGTAATAGGTACAGCCCCCTTGAGGGAATGGACTGACTGAAGGATCCCAATCCAACCTCTGAAGTGGGAACAGCTAGTCTATTAATTAATTTAGAGAGGCAGGATAGCTCTTCAGTGACAGATCCGGAGTTTGAAGATGGATTGCCCAGTGGGAGCATGAGCGGCTCCCGAGGCCCAGACTGTCTTCACTCCGGGTCCGGTTTCTGTGAAAACATAGACCAATTAGTGAATCCAGAGCTAAAGTCCCTGAATCTTACTAGATTAGCAAACGCTCTCCCGAACCAGAGAGGACTGGTGTGACAAATCTGGAATCCATCGCAAACCGAGGCAACAAGGGTTTTATCCTGGAACATTGCAGGCCTGAATAGCAAATTGGATGATCCCGGATGGGCAACCTTCATTGAAAGCTTTGAAATCTACATGTTCCAGGAAACCTGGGCAAGAAGAGAGGTTCATAAGTTGGGTTACGTAAGTTTTAACATTCCAGCAATCTCGGGGGGGGGGGGGGGGGGTACAGGAAGATCATCCGGGGGACTGACAACCTGGGTGGGATTACATCTAGGGTGTTCAGCAGTCCAAATCGACACAGGGTCTAGTGACATTTTAAGTGTCCAGCTGAGGTTTGCTACAAAATCCCCTGTTGTGTTAATCAATGTATACTCACGAGCAACTCTTAAGGGCAGAGAATCTAATACAGTGGAAGAGCTAACTAGTTTTTTAGGCTCTATAGATACTAATCAAATGATTATAGTTGGTGAGGACTTCAACTGTCAGTTCGAGCCATTAGAGGGGTTATCTCCTGACAGCTTATTCGATGAGGAGCACTTCTTAAAAATCCCAGAATCAAGATGCCTCAAAATAAAAAAATGGACCACCTTGGTGATCCAGATGAGTTGTCTCTCACTGAGACACTCCTTGCGAGCTTGCAATGGGAGATCCTCATCTGAATCATCAAATGGCTATACATTCCATAGCAAAAGTCGTGGGAATATATTAGATTACATCTTTATCAACTCATATTCCTGGGATAGGATGATGGACTTCAAAATAATCCCCCGCCCAGATAGTGACCATTCTGCATTAGTAGTAGAACTCCAAGCTCTTAGTACGGGTGGTCTGTCTCCTACAGATAACCCCATTGATTCTAGGGTGGAGACCTCGAATTGCAGGAGGAAAGTGAAATAGTCTAACTTTAGCCAATCGGACGATAGACTGGGCAGTCTGTACGATGCCCTGTTGCCAGTTTTCTTAGACGTGTCCAATTTATGTAGCCAGAGCCAGGAGGGCATAGACCCGCAACAGGCCCAACTGACCCACGCTACATTAAGAAAAATTACCTTTGAGTTCTTTTATCATAATAAAAACATTTTGCATAAGGACAAGATGCCCTCCCACCCCTGGTACAATACCTCTTATCGTGCAGCAAAAAAGGTTCTGGTATTAGCCATCAGATCCAAAGATTGCCTTACCATAAGGCCGGCAAGAGCAAATTACATAAGTGCCATAAAAGAAGCCAAGCGAAGGTGGGAAGACGAAAACTGGGCCTCACTGAAAACCGCACTAGGGGACAGAGACATGAGGACGTTCGGGTGTCTTGCTAATTTTGGTACAACATCTTCTCTAATCGCTGTTGAACCAAACCTAGATGAACAGGTCTGGCGAGAGCACTTCGAAAGACTCTATGCTAAGGAACCCGGAATTGGACCAGCTTATGGCTGTGATCAATTAGTCGCCTGTCCTGCAGCCAACAGGGATCCATCCCCCCAGACAAACAGATACGAGGACCAGAACATAAGCCTAAAATAAATAGAGGCCGCAATAGCAAGAATAGCCCCAGCCAAAGCTCCAGGTCAGGACAAGATTCCTGGAGACCTCTATAGGTCCGAACCTGCCATCTGGGCCCCTTATTTGTGGATGCTTTTTAGTGCAATCATACAATGCATGAAGATCCCTCCAAGCTGGCTTGGAGCGGAAATAATTCTGATTTTTAAAAAGGGCTCCCCTCTGCTCCCAACTAACTATAGACCCATAAGTCTAATAGATATCTCCCAGAAAGTTTTTGCACGAGTCCTTCTCTACAGATTGCAGTCTTGGATGGAAGAGAAGAGGGTTCTGTCTCCCCTGCAGGCTGGGTTCAGGGAAAAACTGTCGACCCTGGACAGGCTGGGTTCAGGGAAAAACTGTCGACCCTGGACCAAGTACTGAGATTACAACTGCTGTACTGGAAGATCATAAGCATGCAGGGGGGCAGCCTCTTCTTGATCTTTGTAGATTTGAGATCTGCATTCGATTTAGTGCCCAGGGAGAAATTATGGCTAGTTCTGGGAGAGATGGGGGTCCCTGAATATTTAATTAGACTTTTTAAGCGCATACACGAATGCAATTATGCACAAGTTAGGTATGGCAAGGAAGGCAATCTCACAGCACCTATACCCATTAATCGCGGCGTATGCCAGGGGTGCGTGCTCGCGCCAACCTTATTTAGCCTCTATATCAATGGCTTGATTGACGCCCTGTCAGCAGAAAAAGATCTCGATGCACCTAAGTTAGCCTCCCGCAGCAATTTCGGCAATGATGTTTGCCGATGACACCCTATTGGTTGCCAAATCGCCCATGGGAATACAAAGGGTTTTGGACAAATTTGAGAGGTTCTGTAGAGATAGGGGCTTAGAAATAAACCTACAGAAAACAAAATTTATGGCATTCAATTGCCCAAAAAGCACATGCCCTAACAAACAAGTTACTTACCTTCGGTAACGATATATCTGTAAGAAACAGTAGTTAGTATTAGATTCCTTACCTTAGAATATCCCCAGGCGTCAGTCTGGATCCGGAAACTTTTGCGTAGCAGTACCCCTGCGCGTCGGTAGGCGTCATCTGCAGGCGTCCCCTGCGGCTCCGCGTCCGTCGTCGGCGTCGTGCGCCGTGATGACGTCGCTGGAGTATATAGACGCCGCCTCCGCGCGCTGACGTCAGTTCTTTGCACACAGCTATTCCGCGCCAGAACACGCAGAGCCATGTGAGAACTAACACTGGTGCCATTTGAAACTAGGGCCCTGAAAGGGATGTCCTTAACCCTAGGTATCAGTTCGCAGAACGGGGAGGACGGGTGGGGCGGTAAGGAATCTAATACTAACTACTGTTTCTTACAGATATATCGTTACCGAAGGTAAGTAACTTGTTCATCTGAAAGAAACAGGTTAGTATTAGATTCCTTACCTTAGAATAGATACCCCAGCAATACCAACCCCGGTGGTGGGTCTGCGAACCAATACAAACCTACACCAGAAAGTCCTGGAGGACCGAACGGCCAAAGAAGCCATCCCTCCGGACTTGACTGTCCAGGCAGTAGTGCCTCGCAAAGGTGTGCAGCGAGGCCCACGTAGCCGCCTGGCAAATGTCCTGCAAAGGGACTCCCCGGCCCAGGGCAGTAGTAGCCGCCGTGGCCCGAGTGGAATGGGCCCTCAGCCCAACAGGAGGCTCTTTCCGAGCCAAAGAGTAGCATGCCTTGATGCACAGGACGACCCAACGAGAGATGGTTCGTTTCTGTACCGCCCTTCCCTTCTTCTCACCCACGTAGCCAACAAACAGCTGGTCATCCACCCGGAACTGGCGTGTGCGATCCATATAAAATGAAAGCGCACGTTTTGGGTCCAGACGATGGAGCCGCTCTTCATCCTTTGAAGGATGCGGAGGCGGGAAGAAGGAGGGTAAGGTGATGGACTGCCCGATGTGAAAAGCAGAAACTACTTTGGGCAGGAAAGAAGGCCTAGTCCGAAGAACCACCTTGTCAGGATGGACGGACATGAAAGGAGGTTTGACAGAAAGAGCCTGGAGCTCACTCACTCTCCTGGCAGAGGTGATGGCAACCAGGAAGGCCGTCTTAAGAGTGAGAAGACGGAGAGGACAGGAATGAAGCGGCTCAAAGGGAGCACACATCAAGAATGTCAGAACCAGATTCAAGTCCCACTGAGGCATCACGAACGGAACAGGTGGATACATGTGCGTGATGCCTTTCAAGAACCTCAGTACAATAGGGGACTTGAATAAAGATGGCTGATCAGGTAGCCTTAAGAAGGCGGAAAGGGCAGAAAGGTAGCCCTTGATAGTGCCCAGAGCAGAGCCCTGCTGGGCAAGAGAAAGAAGGAAGAGGAGAACCTCGGAAAGAGGGGCAGAAAGGGGATCCACAGCCTTTGCTGTGCACCATGCCACAAATCTGTTCCACCGGCAGGCGTATACCGACTTTGTGGAGGGACGCCTGGCTGCCAGAATCACATCACAGACCTCAGGAGGCAAGTCGAATGGCCTCAACTGTCGCCGCTCAATCTCCACGCATGGAGGTGGAGGCTGGACAGGTTCGGGCGGAGGACCGTCCCCTGCTGCTGCGACAGAAGGTCCTCCTGAAGGGGCAGGCGGATCGAGGGACCGACTGACATGCTGAGTAGCTCGGGATACCAGTATCTTCGAGCCCAGTCCGGAGCCACAAGGATAACTTGGGCCCGGTCGCGCCTGATCTTCTTCAGCACTCTGGGCAGAAGTGGTATAGGCGGAAAGGCGTACAACAGACCGCAGCTCCACTCGCGCCGAAAGGCGTTGCCGAGCGAGTGCCGTCTTGGAAACTCCAACGCGCAGAACTGATGACATTGCGCGTTCTCTTCTGTGGCGAATAGATCTAACCAAGGCTCTCCCCATTGCAGAAAGAGGCCTTTCGCCACGTCCGAGTTCAGACGCCATTCGTGATCCACCAAGCACCGACGGCTGAGTTCGTCCGCCCTGGCGTTCAGAGAACCTGCCAGGTGTTGAACCGTCAGAGTCACGCCCTGACGCTCCAGCCATTGCCAGAGGCGCAGAGCCTCCTGGCAAAGGGTCCACGACCCCACTCCGCCTTGTTTGTTGCAGTACCACATGGCGGTGGTGTTGTCCGTGAACACCTGCACTACACTCCCGTTGACAAAGGGGAGGAATGCCTTCAGTGCTAGGCGAATCGCCTGCAGCTCCAACAGGTTGATATGGAGCCGGGACTCCGCCGGAGACCAGATGCCTCTGATCTCCGCCTCTCCCAAGTGGCCACCCCAGCCCTGGAGGGACGCGTCCGTCACAACTACGTGCTCCGGTTGGGGAAGGGAGAGGGATCTGCCTCTGACCCAATCGCGGTCCGTAAGCCACCACTGCAACTGTCTCGCAGTGCCCTCCGAGATCAGGACATGGTCTGATAGGTTGCCCTGATGCTGGGCCCACTGAAACTTCAGGTCCCACTGCAGAGCCCGCATCCGCCACCTGGCGTGATGCACCAGTAGGATGCAGGAGGCCATCAGCCCCAGAAGCCGTAGCGTCAACCTGACCGAAACCCGGGATAACGGCTGAAAGATGGGAATCAGAGCCTGAATATCCCGGACCCGCCGTTCCGGAGGATAAACCCGAAACTGCGCCGAGTCGAGAACCGCTCCGATGAAAAGGAGCTTTTGAGAGGGACACAGGTGTGATTTCGGCACATTGATGGAAAACCCCAGCTCGTGCAGGAGGTCTGCCGTCATCTGAAGGTGGTGGACGACTGTTTGGGGCGAGCCCGCCTTCAACAACCAGTCGTCGAGGTAGGGGAAGACTGAAACCCCTAACCGGCGCAGATGAGCTGCGACCACCGCCATCACTTTCGTGAACACCCGTGGGGCGCTGGTAAGGCCGAATGGGAGCACGATAAACTGAAAGTGCTCGTGGCCTACCGTGAACCGCAGGTAACGCCGGTGGGCCGGCAGAACGGGGATGTGAAAATACGCATCCTGCAAGTCCAACGCTACCATCCAGTCTTGTGGGTCTAGAGCAGCCAAGACCTGAGCCAAAGTCAACATCTTGAACTTCTCCTTCCGGAGGAAGCCGTTGACGTCCCTGAGATCCAAGATAGGACGGAGGCCTCCTTTGTCCTTCTTGGGCACCAGAAAGTAGTGGGAGTAGCAACCACACCCTACTTCTGGCCCAGGAACGCGCTCGATGGCCCCCTTGGCCAAGAGGGCCGTAACTTCCTCCTGCAGAAGTGTCAAGTGGTCCCCCGACACACGGTGGTTCTGCGGTGGCATGGCAGGAGGAGTGGACTCGAAGGGGAGGGAGTAGCCCCTTCGGACGAGCTGCAGCACCCACCTGTCCGATGTAATCGCGCGCCAGCGGGAGTGGTGGTGGCGAACCCTGCCACCCACTGGCGTCACGTGAGCTCGAAAGCTCGGACTAGGAAGATTTGGAGGCCGCAGCGGGGGGAGGTGTGGACTGACCTCGCCGCTGCCCTCTACCGCCACCACGGCGGAATCCACGGCCGCCACCGCGCTGGGGAGCGTTCTGCGGCGCGTGGCTGGCAGCTCGCGTGGGACCGCCCCTTCCTTGGCCACGAAAGGGGCGAAACGAACCCGTCTGCTGGCGCTGGATCGAAAGACCCAAGGACTTGGCCGTGACCCTGGAGTCCTTGAAGCGCTCAAGCGCGTTGTCCGCCTTGTCACCGAACAGGCGACTGCCATCAAATGGCATGTCCATGAGGGCATTCTGGACGTCCGGCGAGAAGTTGGCAGATCTCAGCCAAGCATGGCGACGAATCGCCACCGTCGTGGACATAGCCCGTCCCAGCGAGTCGGTCGTGTCAAGACCACACCTGATCGAGTACCTCGCCGCGTCCCGGCCTTCAACCAAGGCCTGGTTGAGCTTGTCCCGCACTTCCTGCGGGCATTGCGGCAGACACTCCGCGACCGTATCCCACAGGGAGTGGGTGTAGCGGCCCAAGAGGCACGCGGTATTACAAGACCGCAGTCCAGCGCTCAAAGAGGAAAAGACCTTTTTGCCAAATTGGTCATACCGCTTCGATTCCCGATCGGGCGGGGCCGACGGGAATGCGGACTGTGAAGTGGAGGCCTGGATCACCAGACTCTCCGGGGAGGGATGGGTGGAGAGGAAGGCAGGGTCGTCCGAGCACGGACGGTGACGCCTGGCAACGTTCCGGTCAACCGGCGCACCGGAAGCGGGCCTGGACCAGGTGCCCAAAAGGACATCCGTCAGGGCCTCATTAAACGGCAGCAGAGGCTCCTGAGGGCATGACTGCGGTTTAAACACTTCGGTCAGAATGTTAGGTTTGACCTTAGCGACGGGGAGCTCAAGGCGCAAGGCCTTGGCAGCCCTCATCAGGACCACCGAATAGGCAGCCCTCGCCTCAGACGCCACAGGGGAAGGCGAGACAAACCCAGGGTTGGGCGACTCGTCCAGACCACTGGCATCACCCAAGTCACCTACCCAGTCCACGTCATACTGGCAGGCACGGGATAAAGGGTCCTCAGACCCCTCCCAACCCTCTCCATACTCGTCCTCATCGCCGTAGTTCGGGTCGACGATATAGACCGGCTCCTCGGGGTCAATGGGCCCCATCGGCGCCGGATCCGGCGTCGGACGACGCCGGTCCGACTCCGCATCAGGAGTCAGAGAGGGAATGGGGGTGGCGCCGCGCGGCGCCGGCACCGGGGACCCGACGCCGGCCGGAACCGACGGCGGAGTCCCGGCGTCGCGCGGAGGCGGCACCACGGGATGGCCCAATGGAATCGACGCCGGAGAGGCCGGTAGACCAGCCGGCGACGAACCCGAGGGGCCCAGCGGCGCCGGGGCCGGAGCCACCGGCGGCGTCGGGGCAGGAGCACCCGAACCGCTCGGGCCCCCAGACGGGACCGACGGGCCCGCAGGCGCCGTAGGCCCCGCCGGAGGAGACCTCGCCCTCATAGCCATGAGGAACGCATCAATCTCCTCGCGCGACGCGCCTTCCCCAGGGACCGACGGGTATGGGGCAGACGGCGTCGGCGACCCACGCGGGGCCGTGGGGCCACCCGAACCCCCGGCCGCAGCACGCGGGCATCGGGGGGAGTCGGGGGTGCGATGACGACGCCCCGACTTCTTACGCTTACCTGACGAACCGGAGGAATGGTGGCGACTCCCGGAGCGCTCATGGCGGCTCCGCGATCGTTCCCTCGACCGCTCCCTCGACCTCCGACCGGACCGGGACCGCTCTCGACGCGGGGCCGACACTCGGAGCTCGAGAAGCTTGCGGGACCGCTCCCGCCTAGCTTTACTAGTCAAGGCCCGACAGTCGACGCAGGACTCCACGTCGTGGTCCGCGCCCAGACACCGGAGGCAGAGTCGATGGTGGTCGGTGACCGACATCATGCGGTCGTAATCGTCGCAACTCTTGAAACCGGGCATCCTACCGGCACCGTAGAAGATGTATAGTTAACAAAAAACTTGGTCAAAAGACCGGAGTACTGCTCTTGGGATCTGCGCTAACTGGCGCGGAAAAAAGAAGAACTGACGTCAGCGCGCGGAGGCGGCGTCTATATACTCCAGCGACGTCATCACGGCGCACGACGCCGACGACGGACGCGGAGCCGCAGGGGACGCCTGCAGACGACGCCTACCGACGCGCAGGGGTACTGCTACGCAAAAGTTTCCGGATCCAGACTGACGCCTGGGGATATTCTAAGGTAAGGAATCTAATACTAACCTGTTTCTTTCAGATCCATCCCTTAATGGCAAACCCCTTGAGAGAGTGTCATCCTTTGTGTATTTAGGCATTACAATTTCCGAATCCATGGAATGGGGGCCGCACATCACCAAATCCACGCTAAAACTAGCACAATCCTCAGGGGGCATTTTGAGGGTTTTTAACAACTTTAGTAAAAGAACCATTAGCCCAGCAATCGAAATCTACAGGGCGCAGGCGAGAGGTGGGGATTTATATGGTGCAGAGCTTTGGGGCCACCTAAACCTGAAGAAGCTAACGCAGGTGGAAAATCAATACTTAAGCAACTATTCAGACTGCCACGTAGTACCCCGTTGGTCGCACTTCGGCTCGACACAGGCATAACCCCAATAGCTGAAGTAGCATGCGTCAAACCTATAATGTATTGGAGGCGCCTGTGGTCAACACCCGAACTTACATCTTACAGGGAGGAACTATTAGAAGTTTTTAGGGCACAAGGCACTGCAATGATCCCATGGCTCGCACATATCAAATCTTTATTAATCAGCATGGGTCTAGGGGATTGCTGGTCTGATCCTTAGACAGCCTGTCTGCTAATATCTAAGGATCACGTGAAGGCACACTACAAAGAGTACAGACTGACTCAATTACACACCCTTACTAGAACTGGGATACTTTCTTCTGGGTTTTTGGAAATCAAAGATATTCGAGCTTCGAGCCGGCAATTGATCTCATAAATCCACCAGCAGCCAGGAAGCTCTATTTACAATATAGATATGGGGTGCTTCCACTCCGCTGTTTCACATCTAAGTGGCGAGACCAACATATGACCCACTGTCCGGCTTGTGAGCACCCTGAAGAAACTGAGATCCATGTCTTCTTCAGCTGCCCAGGTTACAAGTGAGCAAGGAAGCGTTGGTTGATCCAGATGTGCAGGAATCTGGGCAATAGGCGCTGCCTCGAAGTTTTTAGGATACTGAAAACCGATTTGAGCATCCCAATAGTATACTCGGTTGCAGGTTTCTTATTCGCAATGTGGTGCACCAGAAAGGTCTATTTGAGCTCCAGAAATGAAGCATCGAGAGTCCTGTCCTGAAGTATTAACGCCAGTTGAATTAACTTACTAGTTGCCTTTCATATCTGTAAAGTTTTTAATCCAATAACTTTTGTTTTTATATTTGCCTTCTTTAGCTAATTTATATATTTATTGCACTGCCCACTTTCCACAAGTGTTCCTCAAAGTCACGCCTACCCAAAGTCTCAATGTATTGGCTAACATGAAATTATGTGTATAATTATCACTGGGTTTTATTCCTTTTTTTTTTTTTAACTACGTTTGTCAGCATGTTGCACTTTATTTCTTTTTGTCATGTAAATGTTTGCTGTGTGCTGTACTTTCTAGGTCATTCTGACCGAAATAAAGTCTTTCTGAATTGATAATTGAATTGACTTAAGAACTCCACGTGACCACATTAGCGTCAAAGCAGTGATTTCCTGTTCTGAGAAGCTTGCGCAGTTACAAAGGCAGGAGATAAACCAACTCATTACTATTCTTGCATAACTCGTGTGGATCTCAATAACCTCAATGATGCTTTTATGGTCTTTTTTGTTTAAGGCTGATGATATATTAATACGTCCAAGAAGGCAGAGTTCACCATTGTCCAGCATGTGGAATACATCATCCATAATTTTGACAGTGGCTGTTTCTGTGCAGCAGCCTTTGTGGAGTTTGGTGACTCGCCATATCATGTACTCATTAAAATTAGTTTGATATTTAAATTGCAACACCTTTCTCAATCGGTTTTCACAGCAAATGGCGAGTGGCTACTGAATTGTAGCTGGTAAGAGACAGAGCTATAATCGGTTTGGAACTTTCATTGGAGTAAGTGGCCGATTTACCTATGTGAGCCATCATGCATCAAATGATGCATTTTTTAATCTGATTAAGATATTATTTTATAATATAAGGGATTCTGTAACCCCTGTTTAAACAGTAGTTACTTATTTCTTTATAATTGGCGACTTGTGACGCACCAAGTTGCCGATTATAACGAAGACGCCAGAGCTCGACTATTGCACAAGTTACTACTTATGTAACGATATATCTGTAAAAGACATTAGTTAGTGATAGATTCCTTACCTTAGAATATCCCCAGGCGAACATTTTGCGTAGCAATACCCCTGCGCGCCGGCAGGCGTCGTCGTTAGCGCCGGAATTACGTCGGAGTACTTAGACGACGCCCTCGCGCGCTGACGTCCGTTCTGATGCACAGCTTTTCCACGCCAGATACGCAGAGCCATGATAGAACCAACACTGGTGCCATGAAACTAGGGCCCTGAAAGGGGATGACCTTAACCCTAGATATCGGTTCGCAGAACGGGGAGGATGGGTGGGTCGGTAAGGAATCTATCACTAACTAATGTCTCTTACAGTGGAGAAGTGTGGCTCACTGGTTAGAGGAGGCAGACCTGGGAGCAGAGGTCAGCCCGGGACCAGGGTTCAATTCCCGGCTCGGCGGGGACTTGAGTCCTAAAAATGTCCATGGACTCGACAATTCTCGCTCCGGTGCCTACTCGATTCACGGGTTCACACTCTGCGACTCTGGGCAATAGCTTGCTTAATCTCCACAACGGCCCCTCGCGGTGGGATGCCTGGCTTTCACCTTGTGGATACCCTGCCAAGGTGATCTCACAGGGGAATACCAGGACGGGTTCCCTAAGCAAGCGCTTAGAAACCGCTTGGTGATTTGCGCTATATAAATTCCTGTACATTTACATTTACATTTACACATACAGATATATCGTTACACAAGTAGTAACTTGTGCATCTGAAAGAGACACGTTAGTGGTAGATTCCTTACCTTAGAATAGATACCCCAGCAATACCAACCCCGGTGGTGGGTCTGCGAACCAACAATCACGCCAGGAAGTCCTGGAGGACGGAACGGCCAAAGAAGCCATCCCTCCGTACTTGGATGTCCCGGCAGTAGTGTCTCGCAAACGTGTGCAGCGAGGCCCACGTAGCTGCCTGGCAAATGTCCTGCAAGGGCACACCTCGGCCCAGGGCAGTGGTAGTCGTCGTGGCCCGAGTGGAATGAGCCCTCAATCCAACAGGGGGCTCCTTCTTTGCCAAGGAGTAACACGCCTGGATACACAAGATGATCCACCGAGAGATGGTCCGCTTGTGCACTGCCTTTCCCTTCTTAGCGCCCATGTAACCAACAAAGAGTTGGTCATCCACCCGGGACTGGCGTGTGCGATCCAGGTAGTAAGAGAGCGCACGTTTTGGGTCCAGATGGTGGAGCCTCTCTTCCTCTTTCAAGGGATGCGGAGGCGGAAAGAAGGTGGGCAAGGTAATGGACTGCCTGATGTGGAAGGCCGTGACAACCTTGGGCAGGAAAGAGGGTCTTGTCCGCAACACAACCTTGTTCGGATGGACAGAGAGGAAAGGAGGTGTGGAAGAAAGAGCCTGGAGCTCACTCACTCTCCTGCCAGAGGTGATGGCAACCAGGAAAGCAGTCTTCAAAGTAAGAAGACGAAGAGGACAGTTATGGAGCGGCTCAAAGGGAGCACATATTAGGTAAGTAAGAACAAGGTTCAAGTCCCACTGAGGCATCACGAAAGGAACAGGAGGGAACATGTGTGTGATGCCCTTCAAAAACCTATTTACAATCGGGGACTTGAACAAGGAAGGCTGATCAGGTGGCCTTAAGAAGGCGGAAAGGGCAGAAAGGTACCCCTTCATAGTGCCCAGAGCAGAGCCCTGCTGGGCAAGAGAAAGAAGGAAGAGGAGAACTTCAGAAAGGGGTGCAGAGAGTGGATCCACAGCCTTTGCTGTGCACCATGCCACAAATCTGTTCCACCTGCAGGCGTATACCGACTTTGTGGAGGGACGCCTGGCTGCCAGAATGACATTACAGACTTCAGGAGGCAAGTCAAATGGCCTCAACTATCGCCGCTCAATCTCCAAGCTTGTAGGTGGAGACTGGACAGGATCGGGTGGAGGACCGTCCCCTACTGCTGCGACAGAAGGTCCTCACGAAGAGGCATACGAATCGGGGGATCGACTGACATGCTGAGTAGCTCGGGATACCAGTATCTTCGTGCCCAGTCCGGAGCCACAAGGATAACCTGGGCCCAGTCGCGCCTGATCTTCTTCAGCACTCTGGGCAGAAGTGGTATAGGCGGAAAGGCGTACAATAGACCACAACTCCACTCGCGACGAAAAGCATCTCCGAGCAAGTGCCGCCTTGGAAATTCCAATGCGCAGAACTGATGACATTGCGCGGTCTCTTCTGTGGCGAATAGATCTAACCAAGGCTCTCCCCACTGCTGAAAGAGACCTTGCACCACGTCTGAGTTCAGACGCCATTCGTGATCCATCATGCACCGACGGCTGAGTTCGTCTGCCCTGGCGTTCAAAGAACCTGCCAGGTGTTGAACCTCCAGGGTCACGCCCTGATGTTCCAGCCACTGCCAGAGGCGCAGAGCCTCCTGGCATAGGGTCCACGACCCCACCCCACCCTGTTTGTTGCAGTACCACATGGCGGTGGTATTGTCCGTGAGCACCTGCACTACACTCCCCCGGACAGAGGGGAGGAATGCTTTCCGTGCAAGTCGGATCACCTGCAGCTCCAGAAGGTTGATGTGGAGCTGGGACTCCGCCGGAGACCAGAGGCCTCTGATCTCCGCCTCTCCCATGTGGCCCCCCCAGCCCAGGAGGGACGCGTCCGTCACAACCACGTGCTCCGGGTGGGGTAGGGAGAGGGATCTGCCACTGACCCAATCGCGGTCCGTGAGCCACCACTGCAACTGCCTTGCAGTGCCCTCCGAGATCAATACTTGGTCGGACAAGTTGCCCTGATGCTGGGCCCACTGAAACTTCAGGTCCCACTGCAGAGTCCGCATCCGCCACCGGGCGTGATGCACCAGAAGGATGCAGGAGGCCATCAGCCCCAGAAGCCGCAGCGTCAACCTGACCAAGACTCGGGATAAAGGCTGAAAGATCGGAATCAGAGCCTGAATATCCCGAACCCGCTGTTCGGGAGGATAAACCCGAAACTGCGCCGAGTCCAGAACCGCTCCGATGAAGAGGAGCTTCTGAGAGGGACACAGGTGTGACTTCGGCACATTGATGGAGAACCCCAGCAGGTGCAGGAGGGCAGTGACTACCTCTTGCAGAAGTTGCAAGTAATCCTCCGACATGCGGTGGAATTGCGGTGGCATGGCTGGAGGGGTAACCTCGAAGGGGAGGGAGTAGCCCCTTCGGACGATTTGCAGCACCCACCTGTCCGCCGTGACAGTGCGCCAGTGGAAGAGGTGATGGCGAACCCTGCCCCCCACTGGCGTCACAGGGGCCTGAAAGCACAGACTAGGAGGGTTTTGAGTCAGGTGTGGACTGGCCTCGCCGTTGTCCCCAACCGCCGCCACGGTGGTTTCCACGGCCGCCACCGCGCTGTTGAACATTCTGCGGTGCGTGGCTGGCGGCACATGTGGGGGCGCCCCTTCCGTGGCCACGAAAGGAGCGAAAGGCACCAGATTGCTGGCGTGGGGCCGAGAGGCCCAAGGACTTGGCCGTAGCCCTGGAGTCCTTAAAACACTCAAGCACATGGTCTGCCTTGTCGCCAAAGAGGCGACTGCCATCAAACGAGTGGCCTGGACATCGGCCGAAAAGTTGGCGGACCTCAACCAGGCGTGGCGTCGAACCGCCACCGTCGTTGCCATCGCCCTGCCCAGTGAGTCCGTGGTATCCAGCCCATACCGGATGGAATATCGCGCTGCATCTCGACCCTCCACAAGGGCTTGGGTGAGTTTTGCCCGGACCTCCTCCGGACATTGTGGCAGCACGTCCGCGACCGTGTCCCACAGGGTGTGGGTGTAGCGGCCCAAGAGGCATGCGGTATTGACTGACCGCAGTCCCAAACTCAGGGACGAGAACACCTCCTTCCTGAATTGTTCATACCTCTTGGATTCCCGATCGGGCGGAGCCGCCGGGAATGCGTTCTGGGAAGTGGAGGCCTGGATGACCAGGCTCTCGGGGGTGGGATGGGTGGACAAAAAGCAAGGGTCGCCCGGGGCCGGGCGGTAGCGTCCGGCCACGTTCCTATCCAGAGGCGGACTGGTGGCGGGCTTAGACCAAGTGCCCACAAGAACGTCACACAAGGCCTCATTAAATGGCAGCAGAGGTTCAGTGGTGCTTGCCTGCGGTTTAAGGACCTCAGTGAGGAGGTTAGTCCTCACGGCCGCGATGGGGAGCTCAAGATGTAAGGCCTTGGCCGCCCGCGTTAACACTTCACTGTAAGCAGCCCCCTCCTCCGTAGCCACGGTGGGAGGGGAGACAAATCCAGTGTCTGGCGACGTGTCAAGTCCACTGGCCTCCCTAAACTCATATGTCCAGTCCTGTTGAGACTGGCACTCCTGTGCCAGAGGGTCCACAGACCCCTCCCAATCACCCTCGTCACCCATCTCCTGCATTTCAGGGTCAACAGATGGGGCCGGTTCGTGGAAATAGAAATCTCCAAACGACGTAGAGAGCGGCGCCCAGTGGCGCCGCTACGGCACCGGAAACGGACCGAGGGTAGGATCGGGGACGGCGTCCATAGCAGGCGCCGGGGGCTGAAGTCGCCGGCGGCGCTGTGGCCGAAGCACCCGACGGCATCGTAGCCGAAGCACCCGACCCACTAGGTCCTCCAGCCGGGGCCGTTTGGCCCGGAGGCGCCACAGAACCCGGCTGAGGAGGGAGGGACCTCATGGCCATGAGGTACCGCTCGACCTCCTCTGGCGTCGCGTCATGCCCAGGGACCCGAAGGTGTGGGTCAGGCGGCGACGTCCGCGACGCCGTTGGAACCGCGTGGGTGGTGTCACCCGAACCCCCGGTCGCATTGCGCGAGCGTTGGGGTGAGTCGGAGGAACGATGATGTCTCTCTGACCTCTCATGCCTCTTACCTGAGGACTTGGATCCTGACGACCGATGTCCACTCCCGGAGCTGCGAGGGCTCCAACCCCGCGACCGGTCCCTCAACCTCCTGTGGGACCTGGACCTGGAGCGGCGCGGGGCCGACTGCCGGAGATCAAGTCGCTTGCGGGACCGCTCCCGCCTAGCTTTAGACGTCAGGGCCCGGCAGTCGGAGCAGGTACGGTCGTGGTGGTCGAGGCCTAAACACTTCAGACACCGGCGATGGGGGTCGGTAACCGACATCAGTCGGTCGCACTTGGAACAGGGTTTAAACCCGGGCATCCCTACCGGCAACGTCGGAGTCGAAGACTCGAGTAGAGAAATGATCAAAAAGTTTAGTCAAAAAAGACTAAGGGGTAGAGCTTCTCCGGATCTGCGCTAGCTGGCGCGGAAAAAAGAACTGACGTCAGCGCGCGAGGGCGGCGTCTAAGTACTTCGACGACGTCATTGCGGCGCTAACGACGCCGACAACGGACGCGGAGCCTGCCGGCCCGCAGGGGTATTGCTACGCAAAATTTCCCGGATCCAGTCTGACGCCTGGGGATATTCTAAGGTAAGGAATCTATCACTAACGTGTCTCTTTCAGATATAAGGTTATTGCAGTCGAATTACAACATCATAATGCCTGCTGACAAAGACAGTAGATGAGAAGAAAGGCACTTCAGGTCACGGAGCTTAATTAAAGCAGCTGGTTAAAGCAACAAAAGAAATGTTGCTTTTCTTTCTATAGTTCAATTTTAATAACTTACAATGAGAGGCAGAGAGAATATGTTTATTTTTTGCACTCCTTAGAGAAAAGCTAGAATCTCTCTGCATGTTTCTATACGGTCCCAGCTATTGCAGTTTTTCTTTATTTATAAAAATTGACTTGTGTTGAACTTATTCTAATATCTTTTTGCAAGAAATATCTAAAAGGTTTTTGATATGTTCAATTTTGCACTCGAGGTTTTAATTTGTATTCATGTTCGCAAACAAACTCACTCTTTCATATGAAAGAGCTTCTGCACCAAGGTTTCAAGTGGTTTGTGGAAAAGGTGATGGTGTGACCATGTATATATGTTACGGGAAGTGCCCCTTTTTGACATGGTCACCCCTCTTTTTGCCCACTGGTACTAATGTTCTTGACTGGATGTATACTGGGTTTCTGCT
Organism: Lissotriton helveticus; assembly: GCF_964261635.1. Classification (NCBI taxonomy): domain Eukaryota; kingdom Metazoa; phylum Chordata; class Amphibia; order Caudata; family Salamandridae; genus Lissotriton; species Lissotriton helveticus. The sequence continues at coordinate 230,289,232 of NC_136061.1, read as the reverse complement.
AAACAGGCTCCAGTGATATTGCTCTTTCCCTAAAAACTGCGACATGCTTAGTTGTACCCCAATTGGCAAGGCATCTAGCACCCCTGTAAGTCCCTGGTAAACGGTACCTAAGACATGGGTACTAAAGAGGCTCCTTATGGGCTGCAGCCTGTGTTATACCACCCAAAGGGACCTACACAAAAACTGCATGCAGACTGCCATTCCAGGATACGTGAAAGGGTGCAAGCACTTCTGAAAACACACCCTTGCACACTCCCTGTGTGCAAAGCCCACGTACACTGTATGTAAGTCACCCCTACAGCAGGCCTTGTAGCCCTAAGGTATGGTGCATTAGAGTACATATGAGGGCACTTCTGCATGAGCAGATATGCCCCTGTGATGTCTAGTTTCATTACTAAGACATTGAGAGTGATCACAAAGCCATCTTAAGTATATGTACTGGGCACTGGTCATTGCGAGTTACCCAGCTACATAATGGCTTCACTTAAAAAAAAGCGCGTTTGGTATCAAACACCTCATTTCAATAAATCTATACTGAATGAAGTATCAGACATATTGTGACATGCAACCAGAAGGCACCTTAGAGGTGCCCTCAGAAAATCTACTAGTCCTCTACTGTGTTGGCTGACTGGTATCGCCCGGCCGACCATCACAGACTAATTTCTAACCACCTGCAGGGTATAGCCCACGCTCTCAGAAGCCAGAAACAATGCCTGCCACAGAGGAAGGTGGCAGCACCTCCTCCAGCAGGATAGCTAGTGATTTAACATAGCAGGGCCAGCTTCACAGCTTCTACTGCCATTGCTATATCACAATGGCTACCCCGGACCGGTGGAATCCCACCCCCGGTCCTGAGGCCCATTTGGCACTAGAACAGGCAGGAAGTTGGATAGTCAGTAGGCATGTGGCACTTTCAGGCTAGTCACACCATAAGGTGGGCCACCTGAAGTAGATAGCCTAGAAATAGTATCACAATTTTGATGAAAATAGGACCTCTGAGTCAGCATTATGCCCACTCTTCACAGGGAGTGGTCATATTAGGGGTGTAGTCACCCCAGGGGTAAGTAGCCCATTGGTCACTACCCTAAACCCCCCTGAATTCAGCATTTAGGGGTCCCCCTGACACCAGGAATCGAGATTTGTCTACCTAGGAACAGAAGAAGGACAAAGAGCAGCCACCGCGAGACCCAGGATTTGGCCCCAAGCTGTGCCTTGCTGCTGAAACCGTGACAATTGTATTGACCAGGCTCGTCAAAAAGCTGTGCATCCTGCTAAGTCTTTAGAGTCTACATTGTAAATAAACCAAATGTACATAGCTTCATGTTGTTAAATAACTAAAAAAACTAAGATATCTGTGTTTGTTGTAGGAAAAATGGCCAAATAAAATGCCGCAAAATTGCAGCTAAATTTCCATATTTGTGTCGCTAAATTTGCTAATCCATGCCGCTGTATCCTGGGGGGGTCTGTATAAGTACTGCTGCTACTGGTGGAAAAACTAACCTGTGTCGCTGCTAAAGCATGAAGGCAGGATAGGTCTGGAGGCTACAACGGAGACATCATTGTGAAGAAACTCAGCCAGAAGGTTGCAACTGCTAAGTACAATCAACGGTCCGTAGCCCAAACAAGGTCTGGGTGATCGCTTTGGTGGTGAGATCGCACAGACCTACCCAGCAAGTCTGCTCCAGGAACACTGACCTGAATAAGGTTGCCACAGCAGCCCCCATGAAGGAAGTACCAGCACCATAAAGATGGTAGTGTGTCCCAAGCCCACACTGCAGCCTGAACTGCAACATAACCAAGAGCAGGTAAAAAGTGGGACTTAGCTTACCTATAAGAACAGAGACTGATGTGTGGGCAAGACCAATGAGCCGCATAAAACATTGAACCAAGTTGATCTGCTAATCGGTAAGGCTACTTTGAGTTACATCAAATTGTATCTAATTCCTGCCTACTGCATACACTGCTGGCAAGTGTAGAGAGAGAAACTTGACCATAGCAGGAAGGAGAAGGTAGGTGTACTATTTACTGTTCGATGCAACGGATTACACCCCTATAACACGTTTGCATTATGTTATTTTTAGTACAAGTACTTTTTTTCTATAATAGAAAAAGCACTGATTTAGACATTACGTAATTAGGCCTGCTGGTTGACCGTTGAGCTCTGAGCACTTGGCCACCACACTATCTCACTGAAAAAGCTGGGACTGCGCGCTCTCACTCCCCCAACAGTCAGTAAAGACCAGAAAGAGTTGTACTTGGCTCAGTTTGCAGAGTTACAGTAGGACAGATACCACTGGCAAACAATCTGAACTACCTCAGTTGGTACTCATTAACTCCTGTCAGCCCGGTGCCCCCTGAAAAGGGATCTGACTCTCAGTATATAAGGGGTAGAGTTTGGAAAGCAGAGAAAAGGAATAACACAATTAAATAGGTGTTAAAGTATGAGTTAAGTAGGAGAAAAAGCATGAGTAAGAAACAAAAAAAGGTTTATGTGTAATAATAGATATAGAATTTAAGGATAGGGATGAAAGTGGGGGTAGAGGCAGAGGTAGGCATAAGGTGAGACTGGGGAATGGGGTGAGGTAGAAGTTGGGACAGAAGTGGGGGGTGAGGATAGGGGGGAGTAGGAGAAAGGTTCCTGTGAGAAGGGTTAAAGTGAAGGTCTCTTAGATTAATGGGGCAGGAGTAGGAATAAGATTTAAAAGGAGTTAAGCACGTGGTTGATGCAGAGAAGTAGGGTTTAATAGAGCCGGATTAAAGGGGAGTTTTGCTCTGCACTCATGATTTCAGTTGAATGGAGTTTGCTGTGCAGGGAGAAGTTTCCTTCAACATGGCTGTGGAATGATGCATAGGGTCAATTACTGTGGATTTGTCAGTTTTCAGAGGGATGTACATGAGTAAAATCTTTGTATTCAGAAAAGTGATTCATTTTAGATCGGATTCCGAAAGTCTTTGCCTTGTTCATTAAAATGTTCGAGAGACTGCAAAAGAGACAATGCTATCCCTAAGTACTATGACAGCAAAATTGAAAATGTCACTATTAGAAGCGAATCATCTAACGACTGATTAACTCTAGAAATCTCCAGATAAACTCATTTGTGATGAAGATGGGCTGCCACTATTAGTACCACCTTTTGTGCATACTCTGGAGGCAGATGACAGGATAAATGGTAGAACCAGAAACTGGCACTGCTGTACAATTCTCACAAATCTCAGATACAGTCTGACATTTCATGACTGGTAGATGGTGCAAAGACACCATCCAATCTTCCTCCTGCACAGCCTGAAGTACTAACTGTGGAGTAACCATCTAGAATCTTACTTTCTTCAGATTTTATTTTTGTAATTTTTAAAAACTTGTTTTTGTAATTTTGCATGGAAAACAACAAACAAAATGCCCCCACGACAAGTACATCAATCCATCATGTGACTTCTCTTGTTGGACACCCACTGGGGTGGACAAACACCACAACTACTCTCAACCATTCCCTGTTCTATTGGTCAGAGGATCGCATGTCAGTGTTCAAGCTGATGTCATTGGTGGGCTGGACGGGGCATGGGAAGGGGTAAGGGGGTTAGATTGTCTCCTGCCTTCAGGGGAAAGGGTTCAAGTAGATGGTACAAAGACTGTGTCTCCTCGATTTCTCATTTAAGTCCATAATGTTGTCTACAACTTCCCCATATTTGAACAAACATTTTGGGGCACTGTGTAGACAACTCTTTTGGCCTCGATGCAGTGTGTTATCCCAGTTACCCTCATCTCCCGGGAGAGGGTGAGCCGGTTCCTCAGTACCTTGCTATGTCTCTTTTGGTCCGGGCGAATTCCCAATGAACAAAACAGCGATTATTTCCCCTGTAGGTCTACATTCCCCAGGATACCCAACAGAACAAACTGTGGGGTTGCCGGGTGGGGTACCCCCAGGATCTCAGACAGGTATGTGACTATCTCATTCCAGTAGCTCACTATACGAGGGCAAGTTCACACTGGGTGTATATAAGTGATGTCCGCTGCCCCACACGTCAGACATTTTGGAAGGGGGCTCTGCACATTTTGTGGTGGCTACTTCTGTTGTAGAATACCTTGGTAAGTATCCTCTACTGAACAAGCCTTAGACTTGCCTTAATGACCACCTCACCCGGGTGTATCAATGCTGCTTCTCAGTCAATATTTTCCAAGTCCCCAATGTCCAGTTCCTATTTCTTCTTCAGGGGCTGTAGGTTATTGGGTCTGCTATTTAGGACTATCTGGTATATCCATCAGATCATCTTCACTACCATTGGGTCCCCCAGTACCCTGATCTCCAAGGGGCTACTATCTTCCAGGGCTTCCCAGGCTATAGGCTCCGCTTGTAAAGTGTTACTTATTTGAAAATAATGAAACTCCTGTGAGGGATCATGGTCATATATTCCTTCTGCACCAGCTATGTTCCCCAAGGTGGAGATACCCATTTAGTCTCATTTCGTATATCCCACCAGATTCCTCACATCCACCCATAGGCGGCCTGTGTTATTTTATTCCTCCACCTCACGTAGACTGTCACCTGTCAGACAAGGGAGCGACTGCCTGTGCTTTTTCCCATATATACAGTGGAGATAGGTACTGGTCTCCATCAGGACCCTTCTCCAGTGTCATTGCTGGGTCATCTCTAGGGGGGGAAGCACCACTCGCATATCAGCTGCAGCTGGGCAGCCCAGTACTAGGCTCGAAAGCTGAGAAGTGACACACCCCCATTGTATATGTTGCGCTGCAGGGTGCACAGTGCTATTTTTGTGATGCCTTCATCCCATAGAAGCATGCGCACTATGCTATCTTCTCAGTCAAAGAAGACATTGGGGATTGGCCGCGGGGCATTTTTTAGGACATACAGTAATTTCGTGATCATCTTGAACAGAGATGTCATACCCATTAAAGAAAGGGGCAGCCATCTCCACCTATCTACATTAGTTTGGAGCGTCCCAAGGTTTTTTGTAGGAGCAAGGAGTTACACATTACCACCGCAATCCTAAGTAGTGGAACACTTCCATTGTGACTTTTAAGTTTGGGCGGGATCGGTATTGTATCATTCCATTCCCCCAAGCAAAATAGGATACACTTGTCCCAGGTGATTTTATATTCTGCATACTTTTCAAAGCTAGCAAAGATCGACAGTACCCCCTGCAGTGATATCACAGGATCAGAGAGGTATAGTAACACATTGACCACATAAAGTTGTATCTTCTCCAGCTCACCTCCAACGTCAGAGAAGTCCACGACATCGATGCTCACTCTCACCCAGGATGCAATGGGTTTCGTACAAAGAAGGAACAGTAAAGGGGACAGGGTGCACACCTGCTAGGTCCACCACCCAATGGGAATACCTGGGACAAATTGCCATTGACCATCACTTTCTAGATGGTGATCTATAGAGCAGTTTTGGCACCCGATGGAGTCTAATGCCTTTTCGATGGCCATGTAAAGGAGTGCTCTTGGTTCCAGGCTATCCTTTGTGTGCTCCAGCCAGCTGTGGATGCATCTGAGATTCTGTCTAGTCAGGGGAATAAAGCCTGATTGGTCTCTATGAATTAAGGGGGAAATTACTTCCACAAGTTTAAGTGCCAAAATCTTCACCAGAATCTTAACCTATGTATTCAAGAGTAGGATGGGCCTACAAGAGGTGCATGCATACCCTGGTTTCTTAAATGTTTGGTTTACCAGTGTTGTTGCTGGTCACAGATTGGAGGGTAATTTGCCTGCAGCTCGCGCTGCACTGAACATAGCCAGCAAGTGGTGGCCTTGGCTAGAGAGCATCCGTTTACTGAATTTCACTGGTATCCTGTTGGGGCTGGGGGCCTTGCCAGTTGCATCACATCCACAATCTCTCAAAGGGGGAGTGCCTGGCCAAGGTAATCCCGATTGGCCTCGTCAAGCTGCGGCAGTGGGAGTTCCTCCAAAAACGCCCCCACACCTGCCTCAGTGGCAGCATGATACTGTGTTTCGTACAGTGTTTGGTAGTACGAAAGAAACCATCGGCTATTCCCCTATCAGTCATCCCCGCAGTATCCAGGAGTTTGCCCACTCATTTTGTGTCTTCTTCCCATTGACTAAGCCATGCCAGGAGAGTACTCTGCTTAATTCAGAGACTCTGTCCATCACCACCCCTTGTTGTAAATTATTTTGTCCACCCTAAGCGTGGAAGGGTATACTCAGATGTGAGTCCCTTGCTCATTGCACCATCAGGATTCAAGCAAGCCGGGCCGAAGACGCCTGAAATGGCAGAAACCGGTCCCCGGAAGCTTGTTTCCTTCCCAGTGTAAGAATTGGCTTTTGTAGTCTGGTCTGCCCTGTTCCCATGATGCACTGGGCCAGGGACAGACTAATTTGCATACAGCCAGGTTCTGAAACTGGGATGGTGCAATGAGCTAAAAAACGGTGTTGGATCTAGCCCTGATCTCTTGACTGGGTGAGAGTACTCTGCTTAATTCAGAGACTCTGTCCATCACCACCCCTTGTTGTAAATTATTTTGTCCACCCTAAGCGTGGAAGGGTATACTCAGATGTGAGTCCCTTGCTCATTGCACCATCAGGATTCAAGCAAGCCGGGCCGAAGACGCCTGAAATGGCAGAAACCGGTCCCCGGAAGTTTGTTTTCTTCCCAGTGTAAGAATTGGCTTTTGTAGTCTGGTCTGCCCTGTTCCCATGATGCACTGGGCCAGGGACAGACTAATTTGCATACAGCCAGGTTCTGAAACTGGGATGGTGCAATGAGCTAAAAAACGGTGTTGGATCTAGCCCTGATCTCTTGACTGGGTGAGAGTACTCTGCTTAATTCAGAGACTCTGTCCATCACCACCCCTTGTTGTAAATTATTTTGTCCACCCTAAGCGTGGAAGGGTATACTCAGATGTGAGTCCCTTGCTCATTGCACCATCAGGATTCAAGCAAGCCGGGCCGAAGACGCCTGAAATGGCAGAAACCGGTCCCCGGAAGCTTGTTTCCTTCCCAGTGTAAGAATTGGCTTTTGTAGTCTGGTCTGCCCTGTTCCCATGATGCACTGGGCCAGGGACAGACTAATTTGCATACAGCCAGGTTCTGAAACTGGGATGGTGCAATGAGCTAAAAAACGGTGTTGGATCTAGCCCTGATCTCTTGACTGGGTGAGAGTACTCTGCTTAATTCAGAGACTCTGTCCATCACCACCCCTTGTTGTAAATTATTTTGTCCACCCTAAGCGTGGAAGGGTATACTCAGATGTGAGTCCCTTGCTCATTGCACCATCAGGATTCAAGCAAGCCGGGCCGAAGACGCCTGAAATGGCAGAAACCGGTCCCCGGAAGCTTGTTTCCTTCCCAGTGTAAGAATTGGCTTTTGTAGTCTGGTCTGCCCTGTTCCCATGATGCACTGGGCCAGGGACAGACTAATTTGCATACAGCCAGGTTCTGAAACTGGGATGGTGCAATGAGCTAAAAAACGGTGTTGGATCTAGCCCTGATCTCTTGACTGGGTGAGAGTACTCTGCTCAATTCAGAGACTCTGTCCATCACCACCCCTTGTTGTAAATTATTTTGTCCACCCTAAGCGTGGAAGGGTATACTCAGATGTGAGTCCCTTGCTCATTGCACCATCAGGATTCAAGCAAGCCGGGCCGAAGACGCCTGAAATGGCAGAAACCGGTCCCCGGAAGCTTGTTTCCTTCCCAGTGTAAGAATTGGCTTTTGTAGTCTGGTCTGCCCTGTTCCCATGATGCACTGGGCCAGGGACAGACTAATTTGCATACAGCCAGGTTCTGAAACTGGGATGGTGCAATGAGCTAAAAAACGGTGTTGGATCTAGCCCTGATCTCTTGACTGGGTGAGAGTACTCTGCTTAATTCAGAGACTCTGTCCATCACCACCCCTTGTTGTAAATTATTTTGTCCACCCTAAGCGTGGAAGGGTATACTCAGATGTGAGTCCCTTGCTCATTGCACCATCAGGATTCAAGCAAGCCGGGCCGAAGACGCCTGAAATGGCAGAAACCGGTCCCCGGAAGCTTGTTTCCTTCCCAGTGTAAGAATTGGCTTTTGTAGTCTGGTCTGCCCTGTTCCCATGATGCACTGGGCCAGGGACAGACTAATTTGCATACAGCCAGGTTCTGAAACTGGGATGGTGCAATGAGCTAAAAAACGGTGTTGGATCTAGCCCTGATCTCTTGACTGGGTGAGAGTACTCTGCTTAATTCAGAGACTCTGTCCATCACCACCCCTTGTTGTAAATTATTTTGTCCACCCTAAGCGTGGAAGGGTATACTCAGATGTGAGTCCCTTGCTCATTGCACCATCAGGATTCAAGCAAGCCGGGCCGAAGACGCCTGAAATGGCAGAAACCGGTCCCCGGAAGCTTGTTTCCTTCCCAGTGTAAGAATTGGCTTTTGTAGTCTGGTCTGCCCTGTTCCCATGATGCACTGGGCCAGGGACAGACTAATTTGCATACAGCCAGGTTCTGAAACTGGGATGGTGCAATGAGCTAAAAAACGGTGTTGGATCTAGCCCTGATCTCTTGACTGGGTGAGAGTACTCTGCTTAATTCAGAGACTCTGTCCATCACCACCCCTTGTTGTAAATTATTTTGTCCACCCTAAGCGTGGAAGGGTATACTCAGATGTGAGTCCCTTGCTCATTGCACCATCAGGATTCAAGCAAGCCGGGCCGAAGACGCCTGAAATGGCAGAAACCGGTCCCCGGAAGCTTGTTTCCTTCCCAGTGTAAGAATTGGCTTTTGTAGTCTGGTTTGCCCTGTTCCCATGATGCACTGGGCCAGGGACAGACTAATTTGCATACAGCCAGGTTCTGAAACTGGGATGGTGCAATGAGCTAAAAAACGGTGTTGGATCTAGCCCTGATCTCTTGACTGGGTGAGAGTACTCTGCTTAATTCAGAGACTCTGTCCATCACCACCCCTTGTTGTAAATCATGCCAGGAGGTGGCCATCCTTTTCCATCACACCGTAAAGTTTTAGCAGTGTTGTGAGCCAGTGTGTTTTCAGCCTCTTGAGTGTTGTGGCTGTGCATACCTTTTGTAGAGCTTCCAGGCAATGCAGCATTGCTTGGCTCCCCGATCTGAGGTGTGCATGCTTAGTCTCACATATATCAGTTTCCGGAAGGGCTAGCCTCTGGACTTTCTTCTTGGTTATTAGATTTTATTATATTTTTGGTCCTATCGTGGTGGACAGTCATGTATTCCCCCAACAGGGTCACTGGAGACTGCACCCAGTCTCAAAGTATTCAGTAGACACAGACCACACCATGTCAGCATCTTAGAGCTCCCATCCTGCTGAGATGCCAGGCTCCCCTCTTAGTATCCGCCTGTGCCTCCAACACTTCTAGTAAAGAGGCATGGTCTGAGATTCCCTTTGGTAAATAATTAGCTGAAAGGTAGACGGGGCACTCCCCCGCCAGGACGAAGATGTAGTCAGGTCAGGAGAAGGTCCTATGGGTCCTGGAAAAGAAGGAACACTGCCTGACAGTTGGGTGAGTAGCTCTCCAATCATCTAAGAGGCCCAATGCTCGGCCCAAATGCGTTATCGGTCTCCACGGAGAACGCTGCCATGCCGGCATGTGATCTGTCCAGGCTCTAGTCCATTAGCTCACTGAAGTCTCTACCACTACGTATATATCCGTGTCAGTTTTTGGCAAGAAAACAGGCTGTTGTAATGTGTGGGAGACACGTAGACGCTTAAGACGATTGGGCAGATGCGTCAACTGGTATCCTAGACTCCAATAAATCAGCCATGTCGCTCGCGCCAGGTCCTATCTATATAATGGGGAGGGTTTTTTTTTTGGGCCAGCATCGCCACTCCTTTTGTACCCATGGCGAATCCAGAGTAAGACAGTAGTCTGTACTGCTCTCTGGTAAGACATCAGATTATTTTTCCTGCTAGGTGTGTCTCTTACAGGAATATCAGGTCTGGGGACTGTCTTCTAAGGTATTGAGCCACCACGCCACATTTGAGCTTGTTAAGAAGGCTGTTGACGTTCCATGACAGGACCTTTAACTGATGTGTCTCACATCCCTGGGTGTGATATGTCATGGTCATGTTTCTCTATGCTCCTTCTTGCTTGTGTGGCTCCATGTAAGAGTGTGTATCTTGGGCTTGTCATCCAGTTATGTGCCTCTTTTCCACCATCCCTGTCTTGTGCATTGCCTAATGGGATGAAGGACTTTAAATGAAAACTACACAGCTGCGGGTGGCAACCAGCCTCTCCATTGTAGTGTAGTTCCTATCATCCCAATAGGCTCTGCGCATTGGAATAATACCTACAGCAGTAAAGGCCTAGACCAGACGTTAACTAGGTCTACTACTGTCGATACTAGACTTAAAGTTTTGGGTTTGCCAGCTTAGCTCAGAGTTCACTAGAAACTTTCTCGAATGTTCAAGGAGGACTTAACTTCCCTGATTAGACAAGAAGGGATTTAGTTTCTGACAACCATAGAACATGACAACTTTGCTCTCCCCTAATCAAGAGTATATCTCGAGAGTCGTGTGAACAAAAGGCAATTTATTTTACTCAGTCAGTACGTGCATTCTTAGTCTCATCAGATTGTAGAGAAAAGGAAGAGACGGGCGTGTTCAATAAAAGGTGTTATTTATTGATCAGTCTCTTTTCTCATACAAGAGAAATGGATCGATATTATTGCAATACTTATAGTTAAGTGAAGTGCATACATTAAAAGCAATAGTATAAAATAATACTGTAAAAACATTGATATGGTTTCTAAGCCATAAGATGTTTTAAAATGAATAACATATATTACATACACATATACATTGGACTAAACGTACTCAACTGGTGTTTCTAAATACGCCTACCCCGTGTACCTGACCTAAGTCTAATACGTGGGCGGGAATAGAAAGTTACAGTTTAAGTTAAGTTTGTTTTTGCCAAGTGAATAACTAAAGAATTCTCTGTGAGGGGTTATTCAGTTCTGTACCTGGAATATAGGTTGAATGAGGGATGGTATCTCTCGTCTCTGGTCTCGATATTCCAGGCTGCCTGCGAGGGCTACCCAGAAACGCCGGTGCTGGATTTCTCGGCAGGAGAAAGCAGCTTCTCTCAGCGCGTCAGAAAGGCGGGGCTGCGCCAGCGGGGTCTGCTCTGCTCTTCGCTTCGGCAAGTATGGCTGCTCCGTCTCGTCACCACGCGTGTGTTTGCATAGGGCAATATCGGTATTATTTATACCTTTAAGGTGCCGAGATTGACGTAAGGATGGACATAGATACGTCAATAAGGATGTCATACGACTTGCTCGTTAGCACATTCTTTTACTGAAGTTCTCGGTGAAATCAAAACCATGGCCGCAGGGTTTTGCCCAGGTTGTCATAGGTTTGATTTGTTATGAGAACTCCGTATGCCTTATCAGGGGCTGGAGGAATATCGCTTGTCTAATTAGATCGCAAGCGTTATGACTTAATCAGATAACACGTTCCTGTGCCGTAGTGTGACTGCGTCAGATAACGGTATCTGCATCATGGGGGTTTTCTGCCTCATGGGCTGACTGTTAGTTAACTTGTTGGTTTGTTTAACCAGAATAGGGTCAGGAATAGGGGGATCGATTCAGAACCTATAGGAATACATCACACCCACTCCACGCTAACTATGGTCATATTTACTAATCTATGCATAGTATAACATAGTACAACATACTATAGAGTATAGTGTATACCTTACCACCCCAAAATACATAAATGCATTTTGAAATTTTCAAATATACGGAAAAATTGCAGTCATATGTATTGTATGCACTCAAGCTGTAGAAAAATGCCAAAGTATACATTATTGCTATTTTGTATATGAGAATTACACATGAAATGGCTCTTAATACAGAAGAAAAGTTCGAGACCATTTCATCACAGAATAAAATATTTATGAACATACCAGCGGGCAGCTAATGTTTATAAGCTATGTCTATAAGCTATCTAAAATTTAGAAACCTTAGTTCTTTAAGAATAGTTCTTACTTTAAGCAGAAGATAGTGTCCCGAAAAATATGCAAAAATATTTTGGGGCTGCTGAAAAATTGCTGTCCGTGAACTGGAGGGAAAATTGTTCATGTGACTTTATTTTTAAAGTTGAAGGCCGAATTCAGGGAACGCCGTGTGCGAGCTTGTTCAAAAGTCTCTATTTCTGTTCTGGCGAGAACATCATATCATTTAGGCTTTCGAAAAAACTGTCAACAGCTTCCTGGGAAAGTTCCACTAACTCGGATATAGGTGTAATCATGCATTCGTGCGCATGATTGTCTCCATTGACATTCTGATTCGCATTGCTGACAGAAGGTCGTACCTGTTCGATGCTGCTTTCATCTTGAACTTCACTACCCATCAATCGTAGTGGTGAAGCTTCCACGAATGCCGTCATCAGGATTGGTAGCCTTTGAGGGCAGCACAAAGCATGAACCTTGATCGGGCTCAACAATGTTTCTGCATCCATTGGCGCATCCGATTGTAGCGTCAGACAGGTGTCTAACACGCATTCTTCTCCGCATAGCAGACACCTTAATACAGGTAAAACACATCTTTGCCACATTGGTCGAAATGATAGAAACCAAGTCATGTTCAGGTCTCTAAGCCGGGAGAGTCCCAGGATTTTTGATATCCGGTCCCGGTATCCAATGGCTAGGATTGTTTCTTTCCTTGTCGCAAGAGTTTTGTCTGTGACATGGGTTGCCATAACGAAAAATAAGGACTAAGAATAGGATTCCTGCAATTAGTCCCAAGATCAGGGGAAGTCCGCCAAAAATCGAATGGACGAAATCTGGAAAAATACCCAGTATGGCTTTGAATGGTGTTAATGCCATCGAAAATACTGTCTTAAATACCTTTGAGACCCCATTGGTATCAGAAATATTTAAGATTTCGTTTAGAATTTCCGCGAAATGTATGGGGGAATTAGTTGATAACAATGAATGTATCTCTGCAGTCGTCCTTGCGACTTGTAGATCATACGTTTCTTTTGATGACGTGAGCCTTGTAGGCGTCTGAAGAAGCACTGTTTTCATTCTGCTTAAAGTATCTATTCGAATAGAAGTAATTTTCAAATTGGGCCATGCCCTTGCCTCCCTGTCTGGAAAGGAGCTGGGGAACAACGAGCGTCCACAGCACTTGACCTTCGCAGTCATAGTTACTAGATAAGGAGTCCCGGGCATAAGACTACAACATCTGCGGTCTACAATTAGAATGTAACTCCCATTATAGAGTCTTTGAAAGAATGGTTCTATTTCTGTTGCAGGTGCGCCTTGCTGGTGACATGAAAGGTTGTATGAATTCCCTTCACAGGCTCCATGCAAACTAATTCCGTTACACAGAAGTGTGCCACTTAGTGACATCGCACAATTGTTGCCACTAAGAAACACTTTCTGTCCTTTATTACTGACACATGCATGTGAATAGGGCAGGTTCCATGTTGTTTTAAGGTACCCCTTTCCCAATTTCTCGTACATGCCAGCCTGTATATATTTTTGGCAGTATTGAAACCTGAAGGTTGAGATTGGAATATTTACTATCCCATGTATTATCCATTCACTGACAGGTCGTTCTGACATTGTCACTGGTAATCTTTCGAGTTTTTCAATGCTCAAGATTGTATAATCAGCACCCTTTTGTGCCATACTGATTTGTCTATCAGTAAGGTTAAAGATTTGGAATAGTGACGTTGTGTTGATTAAACGCCAAGGCACATAGCCTGAACGCAGATTTTGCAACGTCCAGCCAAGCTGTACAATAGAGCGCAATTGGGACTGACCGTGTTGTAATAACAGTAAGTCTTGCGACAATATGTCGATTGCTGAAGACACAATGCTGTCCAAAGAAAAAATTCTGGAGGACAGAGTCATTAACCCATTGTCCACTACAGAAAGTGATTTTTCCAAATTAATAAGGTCAATTTCCCGTATTCTCTCTGCTGTTTCAATTTGAGTAACCTTCCAGGCCTCATTGTATGCTGCATATACAGAGGCTGCTATGAAACGTTTTTGACGCTGTTTGCGTGGTCCCATTATGAAATCACGCAAGTCAGCACCATCAGCAAGTAAAGTTAGGTGTTGTTTAATTTCTGCCAGTGTGGAAGTTTGTAGCCATTGAAGGCATAATTTGCCCACACTGTAGGTGGTTATTATCCCTGGGTGATGTCTTTGGGGATATCTAGGGTCTGGCCTGGTCATTTTGAACCCCTGTGTTTTGTTCAGGAATCTATCTTGACAGTTATTTGGATCTGTGGGCCAGATCAACCACTGTTTCCAATCTGGATGTGTTCTGTTTTGGTTTAATACATAATTTACGTCCATCTCTTCATCTGTAGAGCTATTGCTGAACATTGTTGGCTTTGGAATAGACGGTTTATTTAAGTCTTTGATTTTGGCTAGGCCAAGACAGGTGGTTTGTTGAACAGTGTCATTTAAAAATATCATTTGTTCTGGGATCATGCAGGCTCTAAACATAGATTCTATGCCCTGCACTTGCCATTCTTTTGTACCCCAAACACTTTTCAATTCAACATTTTTGTCCCAATAATCAAAACCAAAAGTATTCATTTGTTCAAAGAATGAGTCTGAATATATCAATTTTGTGTTGGTTATCATGGTCTTTGTCCCTGTCTTGTTTGACAATTTAAAATAGAATGCTTCAGCATTACTTGTGTTAAAACCTGAAAAGTATGAATATTTGTCATAGAAGGTCCTTGAGCTTCCTTTTGGAGGGGTTGCACAATGTTCCCATTGATTATAATTTAAAACATTTCTAGGTTGTGCAGATCTATGTAAAAAATGGTTACCATAGTGGTTATAACAGTACATACTATCATAATTTGTAGAACCCTGCAAATAATCATGTTTGGTAAATTTAGCAGACATTACTAAGTCAGACATCATATTATTAATGCTTTCGAAGTCTCAATCATCAGCAAATGAGCTTGGTTTTGCAAAGTCACTCAAGGAGATCTTAATTTGGTGTGGATATTTCAGGATTTCGACCGGACCATAAATTTCATAGTCAGTGTTGTCCCAGGCTACCCCACCCGGTATCGGATTTGCTGTGAAGTTGACTGAAGAAAGTTCTCTTTTCTCGATGTGTGAAGATGTGTGTGGTTTGAGGATCAAGTTGATTTTCTGACTTGCTGTGTCCATTTTTGCATATTTTCCCTCAATGAAGCGTCCCAAAGTTAGTATCATGATGAGCCAAAGTATGAGGATAAATGCACCAAAACCCACCCAAAATTCAATCCATGGAGAAATCAGATATGTTTCTTTCAGTTGTTTCAAAAGTTCTTTAGCTTTATCTTTAAAGGTTTTTGATGATGGCTGTGTCTTTGATTCACTGAAGCCTTCAGAGGAATCATCGAAGTTTATGAAGTAGCCGGATGCAGTTCTGTCAATTGTTCCAATTGGTTCAGGATTTCTGTTTCTTGCATTTTCACTTGGTACTTCATTATAGATTGGTGTGTCTCTGCTAAATGTTTTTATTTGGGTTTTCAGAGGTCTGAGTTCTATTGCATTGCTGCATAGTCCTTGTTGTTCTTCTGTAGGCGTTTCGAATGTGATGAGCCTCTTCGTTAGGACCTCTGTACTGGTAGCAAACCTTGGTGTTCTGCTACTTATTGGGAGTCCACTTGGCCTACTGTTTGTTATCGGCCACATGTTGTGGTTTTACCAGGTCGATGGATACAACTTGGTTCTCCTTTTTTCCAGCAAGTGGCGGTAGTACAACTGATCTTGTCCCGTTGACAGACAAGACAGGAACTGCTTTTCTGTAAGAAGGCCCAAATTCCTTCTTTACCGCGATCTTTTCCCTGACTAGATCCCCGACCTTTGGAATCCAGACAGGTCTTGCTGGGACAGGTGGTGGTTCTTCAGTGGTTGTTGGCTGTTGTTTCAACTTTATGTTGCTCAGGTCTTTTCTTGTTTTGTTTAAGTCCTGCAAAATAGCCAAACGGTCTTTGATATCAAAGCTTTTTTCTTCTACCACTGAAGTCTGACTATCAATGTCAGAGATCAACATCCTAGTTCCAAATAATAATTCGTACACACTGAATCCCTTCAGAGAATTTCTTGGCAAGTTATTTAGACTACGTTGGACACTTATTAGATGTTTGACCCACCCAGCTCCCGAACCTAATATCCTTTCCGCTATAGATTGCTTTATGCCTTGGTTTTTTCTTTACACCATCCCGTACCCTCAGGAAGGAAGTGAGAAGATTCCCGCTGGGCTATGCTCATTTGGTCATGTTTCCCCTCAGGCTGTTGGGCTAGAGTGAAAACAATGGTCAAACGTAGCATGCTCTTAGCGTATATGCCATTTAGACTCGCAAATCTTTGTATAACAGTCCAGACGTCAGCCGAGTGCTGGTGATCTACATTATAAGTGGAACTAGCCTGTATATGTTAATCGCAACCCTTCCTTTTTACTCCTGATTTTTCCTGGAGTAAACCGACGAGGTATTAAACTGTTTCTCTCCCCACTGCGATCTCTTTTGCAGTTTGGGCAGTTTTTTACAAACATGGTGTGACGCAGGCTCATGCCTGGCCACCAGTACCGTGATTGTAATTCTTCCAGAGAATCTTTTAGTTTGAGGTGTCTGAGACCCTCGCCCATATGTGCGTCTGCGATTAACAAGTTTCTCCTGTCCATGTTTGGAATCACCCTATCCCCCACTCCAGGGATTCGAGCAAAAGGGACGGAGTTTGCATCGATTATGTATGTATAATTGAGTGGATAGTTGATCGGTAACGCTGAGCAGTCGCCTTTTGATGACGTTTTCACTGCCAGCACTGTTTCACCGTCAATATATTTTAATGTACGCTTTTTTCGAACTACGGGAGCCGACTTAGTGGCTGCCGCTGTGGCTGTCTCAGCCAATGAATTCCCTGCAACGTGAACGCCATCACGCTGATGACTCAGTGAGTGTGTCACGTGAGTCTTTGGTAGTTCTTTTTGTAAAAGAGCTATTTGTTCCCAGAGCAGTTTCTGCTTTATTGGTGCATCTGTGTCATCTTTGTAACCGTTTCGAATCCATGTCTGCAAATCCTTGTTATATGATTTGACGCAGTAATATGAATCTGACACTATAAGTGTCGGGAATTCGCGATCCGCATTATCTAGCGCCATTTTCAAAGCTAATATTTCAGTTTGTTGTTCTGAATTAGTTTCTACTGAGTGTGTTTTTGTTAATAGAGGTTTTAGTTTACCTCCGCGCCACACTTCTTTTGTAATCCCACATGTGGGGTTGTATGCCTGTTCGCCCCAAACGGGGGGTTGAGCATGTCCGTCTGTATAAATTACACAGGCGTAATGTCGTAAAGGCAGAATATCGATTGGCAGAGGATACGTTTTTTCATATTCTAGATTTTTTAATTCTTTTAGTTCTGGATCAAAGTAGTAGTACACTTTGTCCGTTGTGATTGAATTCACCCATTGTATCCATTCCGGATTCAATGCTGTTGTTGGTAAATTACACAGTGTTGTTAGTGCCTCAAAGGCTGATTTTGCTGTTCTGACTGTGATATGTCTACCGTCCGCTTGATCTTTTACTCTAGCTATTGCGGTTTGAACTGCATGAACAATTTTTTCTTTGTTGCAGAATTTCTGTTCAGCTTCTGTGTACAAGTGTGATTTGAATGCAATTGGTACCTTTTCTCCCTCATTAGAGGTCAGGTATGTGAATCCGCATCTCCCTGGGATGACTCGAATCACAAGATTGCGTGTGTTATCACGTGTTTCTAATTTTGTTTTAATTAGCATGTCTGTTTGTAGGGATCTCAAAATTTCTGTGTGTATTTTTTATGAATTGGAATTTGATTTGAGAAGGCAGGCATAATTACTTCTTCGCCATGAGGGCACTCCCTGACAAACTCTGGTGGCCAGTCTTTTTCAGCTAGAAGGATATCATAGCCCTTGGAGAGATTATCCCAAAATAGTCCCCTTATTTTCCTAGTCTTATCTCCCTCTATACGCAATGTTATTTCGTATATTTTGTGAGGTTTGCTAACTCTGGTGTCTGCAGTTTCCACTTGAAGATATTCATTCGTGTCCACTGTCTCCAGATGATTCATAAGGACTTTGCGAGCTATGCTCACTTCTGCTGCGCTGTCTAGCATTGTCTGAGCCCATTCTCCGTTTTTCAGTTGTGTCCTCAGTATTCTCGGCATTGTTAACTACCTTGATACTGGCTACCTTCTTTTTTGGAAATTGTAATTTCTTTTTTAGCTTAGCAGGTTCCTTGTCTTTGGACTTGGTGTGCTCTTCTCTTTGTTCTGATCGTCCTCTTCTTTCCGATTTCTGCGAGGAAGTCTGAAAAGATTGAGAGGGACGTGTATCAATGTCTTGATATCTATCAGGCTTTTTAATATTATCCCTATTTCTAAGGTTATATCTTTTCCCAGAGGGGTCACTCTGAGGTGACCTGTGTCTTTGGTTCGGAGATTTTTCTCTTCGCCTAGGAGACCTTCCTCGGGACTGGAATTTCTTTTCTTTAGGATTGGATTGTTTGTTTCCATCCCAGTTCTTTTTTGGTGATGTAGAATTATTATTAAAAAATATTTTTTCAGGACTTTCAATTAGTTGCGGTTTTACTGGTATTCCACCTAAACTATCTCTACCTAGTTCCTCATAGGATTTTTCTATGATTCTGGCAATTTCAGCTGGTTGGTCTGCTATATCTGTCTCTTTTAACCTCTGGCGGATCGCCACGTTTGCTGCTTCTCCCTTTATGTTGGCTAATAATATAGCCGAGACCTGCTTGAAGTCTTTTAGTAATTTCATACCAAGAGTTAAAGCGGGTTCAGGACCATATTCATCTTGAATTTGTTTTAGCACATCTGGTATTACCGAAATGGATGGAACACCGTGCGTTTTTGTGTAGATGGAAGCAAAGACTGTACCCCAAGTGTCACAGTCCTCAATGTGTGGTGCGATTCCCATTGGGAGACAGATAGTCAGAATCCTGTGCTTTTCTAGCGGGGTGGTGTCTGGAAACACCGCCTCTATTTGGGTGATTTTCTGCGCTAGCCAGAATGGTATTTGTTCCCGTTTAGCCGGTACTTTACCTAGGCAGGACTGGATGTTCTGTGGTGTAATTTATTTGTGTTCCCCTGGTGAGGGGTCAGCTGTGGGAGTTTAATCGCTGGCTGAATTGTTGAAGTCCGCATCACATATTGGACTAATTGTCTGTGTATTCTTATTAGTTGTTTTAGCTGTGTTAAAAGGTTTGGTGCAGACATCCCATCGATGTCTGGATGTGGTGTGTATCCGGCTAGGACCGGCCACGTTGCTCCTGGTCTACCTAAAGGACCGAGCCTGGTGATGTGATTATTATGTTTTAGGGCGCCATCAAATAAGAGCAAATGCTCTTGAAATTTGAGTGGTACTTCCACCTCCTCGAAAGGAGTGTACGTTTCAGGAGGTTCCTCTATTTTGTAATAGTGGAAGTACTTTGTTACAGGATTTGCTGCTGGAAAATGTATCCATGAATAGTATACCTCTGTCTGTCGATATTCGTGTGCCTCAATTACGAATATGACTGTACCACCTCTAGGTGTCAGTCCATTTTCTATAAGTTTTAAAGTTATAGATTTTCTTTTAATGACCGGGATGAGTATTATATCCGGGTCAGCGTCTTGCATGGTAGCATCAGCTGCTGCGAGTTCAGTTGCTAATCTAACTGCCTCTCTTTCATCCTCATTGTCTGACATTTTACTGTCTCAAAGGGTTTTTCTTTTGTTTGCAGATCAGGTTTCTTATGGAAACAAAGATTAGATGCACAATATTTTGGAACTGTTTTTATCCTTCAACGTTGATTTGTACCAAGAACCATACATAGGAGTTCCCTCCTGCGAGGTCTGGCGGATATAACCTTTCACCCACTCCAGACGTCTTTGGAGTATTTGGGAAAAGGGGTCTGAATGAGAAAGCACGACTGAGTTACTCTAAATGTCTTACGTTAGTTTGATCGCCCTTTCCAAACGCGTTGGGCGCCATGTAGTGTAGTTCCTATCATCCCAATAGGCTCTGCGCATTGGAATAATACCTACAGCAGTAAAGGCCTAGACCAGACGTTAACTAGGTCTACTACTGTCGATACTAGACTTAAAGTTTTGGGTTTGCCAGCTTAGCTCAGAGTTCACTAGAAACTTTCTCGAATGTTCAAGGAGGGCTTAACTTCCCTGATTAGACAAGAAGGGATTTAGTTTCTGACAACCATAGAACATGACAACTTTGCTCTCCCCTAATCAAGAGTATATCTCGAGAGTCGTGTGAACAAAAGGCAATTTATTTTACTCAGTCAGTACGTGCATTCTTAGTCTCATCAGATTGTAGAGAAAAGGAAGAGACGGGCGTGTTCAATAAAAGGTGTTATTTATTGATCAGTCTCTTTTCTCATACAAGAGAAATGGATCGATATTATTGCAATACTTATAGTTAAGTAAAGTGCATACATTAAAAGCAATAGTATAAAATAATACTGTAAAAACATTGATATGGTTTCTAAGCCATAAGATGTTTTAAAATGAATAAAATATATTACATACACATATACATTGGACTAAACGTACTCAACTGGTGTTTCTAAATACGCCTACCCCGTGTACCTGACCTAAGTCTAATACGTGGGCGGGAATAGAAAGTTACAGTTTAAGTTAAGTTTGTTTTTGCCAAGTGAATAACTAAAGAATTCTCTGTGAGGGGTTATTCAGTTCTGTACCTGGAATCTAGGTTGAATGAGGGATGGTATCTCTCGTCTCTGGTCTCGATATTCCAGGCTGCCTGCGAGGGCTACCCAGAAACGCCGGTGCTGGATTTCTCGGCAGGAGAAAGCAGCTTCTCTCAGCGCGTCAGAAAGGCGGGGCTGCGCCAGCGGGGTCTGCTCTGCTCTTCGCTTCAGCAAGTATGGCTGCTCCGTCTCGTCACCACGCGTGTGTTTGCATAGGGCAATATCGGTAATATTTATACCTTTAAGGTGCCGAGATTGACGTAAGGATGGACATAGATACGTCAATAAGGATGTCATACGACTTGCTCGTTAGCACATTCTTTTACTGAAGTTCTCGGTGAATTCAAAACAATGGCCGCAGGGTTTTGCCCAGGTTGTCATAGGTTTGATTTGTTATGAGAACTCCGTATGCCTTATCAGGGGCTGGAGGAATATCGCTTGTCTAATTAGATCGCAAGCATTATGACTTAATCAGATAACACGTTCCTGTGCCGTAGTGTGACTGCGTCAGATAACGGTATCTGCATCATGGGGGTTTTCTGCCTCATGGGCTGACTGTTAGTTAACTTGTTGGTTTGTTTAACCAGAATAGGGTCAGGAATATGGGGATCGATTCAGAACCTATAGGAATACATCACACCATGACTACTTGCCCTCACCCTACACTTCGTAAAAGGGAGTATTTGTTGCCCTAACTTGCAACTTCCCAACATATCAAACACTAGGGCATGGCCTGTCACTAGATCTCCACCCCTCTTACTCAGTATTGAGTTGTCCATGCATCTATGGGCCCTCGGGGAGGGGTTTGCAGGGGCTCCAAATAGGTTGTGGTCACCTCAGTTGGCCATTACCACCCGCACCGTGCCCCTTAGAGAACTGTCCCCGGATCCCTCTCGTCACAGCCACCAGTGGGGGTGGCATACCACCACTAATAGCCAGAGTCTCAGGGCTACACTGGCTGTTAGGCCTAGGCAAGTTCAGATCATTGTCTCTGGAAACGTGGGCCGGGACCTTGTTCGCTGGTTCCTGTCTCTGGAAACGTGGGCCGGGACCTTGTTCGCTGGTTCCTCTCCATTGGACAGCGATGAGTCTGTCAAACCTTACCCAGCCCGGGAACAACATCACCCGGCGAGTTGGTCAGGGCGGGAGGACCACCTTCAAAATGCCTGGCCTCCGTGCGGGACGATCGTTCTGGGGGGTCTCCGATTGCGGCCTCTCCTCCACCCAGTGTCAGGGGTCCTCTGCGGTGTTGAAGAAAGGAGTCTTTCCTTGGTGAATGACCTTCAATCGGGCTGAATAGAGAAGCATGTATTGGATTTACATTGCTTGGAGTTTGGCTTTTACCTCCAAGACTGTGCGCCATAGTGTAATAGTAGTGTAGTGTAGCCTGGGAAGATCATGATCAGAATGGATTCTATTAAAACAGTATTGGATTTGCGCGCCGCGCAGAGGATAGCATCTCTGTCCGAGACTGGTTAAACAAGCAGCTGAATCACCAGTCGAGGAGGTGCCCCTAGGGGTTGAGGGGGAGTAATGGCTCAGTGAGCCCGCTCTATTATGAAACAAGAGGAGAGTTTTTGAGCCAGGACCCAGGATTTAACCATTGTTTAAATTATTATTCCGAGCATGTGCCCTCAAGTCCCTTCAGAATGCTTGACAGATGCAAGTTGTTACGCCACGATTTACCCTTTGTATTTTCTGTTAGTTTCTCGAGCTGCAGTAACTTCATGAAGCTTTGCAAAGTCTTGCCTAAGGGTGTGCATTTCATCTTCTGCTGAGGAATCTCTCATGGCCTCCTGTTGTGGAAGCTCAGGAACACCAAAGTTTCCAAGATCTCTGTAACGCTGTGTAACCTTCGTGAAACCCCGCATTGCTAAAAAGTGCTTCACTCGTTAAATCGCCTCTACGTCACTGAGTGAGTGGGCAAGCACCAAGCTTGTGACTGCGAGGAGCATGCAGAAGTGGCAGAAGTGGGACTGTTCGGGTTGCAGCATGTCCCATCACCACCGTTGGCCCCAGTAGTCAGCGAGATCCCTATCCAGGGAGAAGAAAGCCATGCTGTGCTCCTCAGCTGCGAGGCATAGCCTGACAACCGGGATCCCCCCAAGACGTATCGCTGCCGCTGGCTCGGGGCTGACGCCCAGCAGGACGCAGCCCCGAGCCAGAGAGGGAAGCCACGCTCGAGTCCGGGAAGGCTGCCCCATTCACCCCATGAAGCATCCTCGAGGAGAGGGCTCACGTCCGAGAACCAACCAAGTCGTGGACAGGAGCGAGAGACCCGCTCCCCAGGTAACGCTCAGATCAGTTCTGCCGCTTGTCGTGTTGCCTTGGGTGGGTTGGGAGTCGGCAGGACTGTTTGGAGCATTGTTCTGGTTTGCGGGCCTGCCGGGGACGGTGCAAGCGTGATCCAAGCCTAAGATCTGTGCGGCCGCTTGTCGTGTGGCCGTGGGGGGATTGTGAGACGGCAGGGCTGTTGTGAGCCTCTTGTCCGAGTTTGTGGGCCTGCCAGGGACTGTGAAAGCGTTTACCTAGGTAGTGGGGTCTCCCTTCTTGAAGTGATAAGTACTGCCCGTACCGGCACATCAGAAGAGCTGCGGTACCGGGGCCTGTTCCTCGGAATCTGTTTGTTTCAAACATTTGGGGGCATACTTTTGCAATCACTGACCGTGGAGCCAGCAGGCCCATGGGGGAAAGTCCCCTAACCACAAGAGCGCCACATGCAGGTGCTCAAGGGAACAGATTGGTGATATTTTGTTTGATAACACCAATGAATACAGAATCTACAACTTTGCTTTTTATAATACAATTTCAAAGAATAACTTTCATTGTGTATGCTGGATTTTTGTTGTTTTGGTCTTGTCAAATTCAGATAAAGATACATTTATTTTTCTAAACCTGTGTGGTGTCCATTCCTGGTGTTGTCACTGTGTTACTGTGAGTGTTGGTACAAATACTTTACACATTCCCTTTGGGATAAGCCTGTCTGGTCGTGCCAAGCCACCAAGGGGGCGAGCAGGGGTTATCTAGAGTGTGTTTCCCCCTTACCCTGACTAGGAGCAAGGGTCCCTATTTGGTCAAAGGTACCTAGCTTTGCCAACTAGAGACCCCATTTCTAACAGAGCACAAGACAGGATCCACAGAAGCCCCTAGCTGCTCTCACAGAGGGGGCCGCCAGTACAGTCCTAGTGTGGGCAGACTGCAGGGTTGGGGGGATGGCGGTCTACGCCTCCTGGGTAGTTCTCTTTAGGGCATTTGTCACTACCCCAACATGGGCACCCCGATTCATCTCCCTGTGTGGGCTTTAGGGGGACCACCGCTTTGGTGCTTACCTCTCTGCATGGAAGCGGGGCTCTCCACTAAAAGTTCGCCCTCTGCTCTGATTCCTCCTTGAAGCACACCACCCGTCTCAGCTGACGATCAGGGAAGGGGCACGATCAATCACTCGGTAGGCTGCAGAGGCGCTAAACGTCTGGTAGCGCCTACGGCTTGTTTGCCGAGATAAAACTGTGCTGGTATATTTATTTGCAAATAATACCTCAGATATTCTCTACGAGATTTGCATTTTAAGTCCTCTAGCGTTGGACCCAAGAATACCAATCCATTCTATGGGCCACTATGTAGAATGAAGCCAATTTTTGTTGGTACAGTACTGTTTAGACTGTTCTCCAAATTATGCTGATAAATTTTCATAAGCCAGAGTTTGTGTGCTACAGCCCCATGTTTATTTGGCGGTATGTCTTCAAGATCTATCTTGTAGAGAATATCTGAGGTGTTATTTACAAATACATATACCAACACAGTTTAATCTCTGAGAGGATTGAAAATGGAGCCCTAAAGAAGTCCAGAAGGACAAAACATTTAGACTACTGTAGGACTATTGCTTTTAAAGTAATAAAAAGAAGAACATGAACAAAGGATTATTGTCTCAATATGTATTTGAACCAAGGCACTGTCTGCCTGAAGTGTGCTGAACGTTTGAGAATATTATGAAATGTACTTGATAGAATAAGGGTGCTGAACCATCACGATTTGTTTATGTTTTTGAGCTTTCTCTGCTGGAAGTTGAAGGGGGTATAACTTCTGGTTCTGTGCACCACTATCTGTCTAAACCTTTTCCACTGTGGTGGTAAGTGCGTTAGCATATTGCTTCAACCCTTTTTGTGTGTATTTGCTAACTTAACATTATCTGCCTAGGCCTCACAGGAAAAGAGGTTTCACTGACTGCTTCTTCAACAAAATATCAGTGAAAGAATAGATTTGAGATGTTCTGTGTGCAGCTGAATTGCCAAAGTATCAGCAGCCACTGCGGGACCTCTGGAACCAGCATCTCGAACTCAAGCTAAGTGTTAGTGTTACTGTCATTCTGCAAATCACTTACCAAACCTTCATAAGAATTTCTAAAGAGAAGCATATTTTCTCCTTAACTGGCATCATTGTCACCACTGCCAGGGTAAAGCTCATCACAGTCTAACGATTCTAAGTCAGTTCCAAAAGAATTATGGAATACGTAAAAAGGCTCCTGTAATTACTTTCTTTATATGAAGAATCTTTTTCCTCAAGATCTTTTCACAGACCTTTTTCTCACAATCTGTAATATCAAGTCTCATGGGAAATTTTGTAAATCTCGCCAAGTTAGGAACCACTGGCACATCAACAATATTGCATGGTGAGAAACTCCTCAATGAACACAATTCTTGAATGACTCCAGTGCAGCTGTAGGTAACACCTCCAAAGGCCTAAGCAAAGCAAGGGAGAAAGCTTCTGGCACTGCACCAAGTCCGAACGAGTTATAGACAGATGCACAGCCTGTGTGTGAGTAGTTTAGTTGAATGTGCTCAATCAATGAATATAATTTTATTTAGAGGTGCTCCAAGGGTGACGTCTTCCGTCTGAGACGTCTTCTATAAATGAACAAGGTGTGCTTCTAATGACTCATTAGTTGCATCCCCTTATGGGCACACTGTTTGAGGTTCCTTTCATTGACGACTCCACAAGTTATGTTGCGTTTTATAAATCTTTTCTTTTTATTCTCAATATTTCATCATTTTGGTTTGTGAATTAAATTCTTCAATCATTCCATCCTTGTGAATTAATTCATTCTTTGTATGACATCACATGATTTTTATCACAGCTCCGATGCATTTCGGGCCTTCAATAGTCCTTCCTCAGGGAGCAACACTGTGAATACAGAGTATGTACATGAATAAAAACCACAATAAGGTAAATTAAAACATGAAACTGACAACTGATCAAATGCGTACGATGATGAGCTAGTTACCGGCCGTTAGTTTTCATCTTTGAGTATGCCGTAATTTATTACTCTTTCTTTCGTTTTTAGTAACTTGAAGCAGCCATTGCTTGATGACACATAAGACTGCTTCCTCATGGTCACAGCGCCTTATGGTCTTAGCGCCATACGGGACACGTTTTTTCACTCTTTTTTGTCACCTACACGGCACGATCACGGGTTTTGCACTTCCATATATTTAGGCACACGCATTTGATCAGTTGTCAGTTTCATGTTTTAATTTGCCTTATTGTGGTTTTTATTCATGTACATACTCTGTACTCACAGTGTTTCTCCCTGAGGAAGGGCTATTGAAGGCCCGAAATGCATCAGAGATGTGATAAAAATCATGTGATGTCATACAAAGAATGAATTCATTCACAAGGATGGAATGATTGAAGAATTTCATTCACAAACAAAAATGATGAACTATTGAGAATAAAAATAAAAGATTTATAAAACACAACATAACTTGTGGAGTCCTCAATGAAAGGAACCTCAAACAGTGTGCCCATAAGGGGATGCAACTAATGAGTAATTAGAAGCACACCTTGTTCACTGCACCAAGTCCCTCAATACCAAAGGTGCCACAAAAGTAGCAAATATTGCTGAGAGGAGGTGACAAATTTGATTTTAAGAAAGCCTAGAATGCTTGCATTTTCTGCTCAATAAACATTTTTTAAATAAAAAAGCAAAGATACAGAAAAAGGTATCCCATATTTTACTTAATATCCAGACAAAATGTACTTATTACAGTTTAGCTGCTCCCTAAATACAGCAATATATTTACCTCTTCTGAATTTCTAGAAAAAAGGAATCGGTTCTTCTCAATTGCAGTTCGTACATAGCACGAAGTATATGCAAAGGAGCATTAAGGGCATCATGTGTCATCTGTAAAAGAAGACAGGTAATAAGGTCAAAACAAGAAGCTTAAACATACATGCTTTTGCAAAAGCGAAATATGCCTTGAAAAGAATACAGTATTTTGAATGCTTTATATACCATTTTAAACAGTGACCTAGAACAAATAGGAACAGAGGTTTATCTTTCCCATATAGTACATGCTGTAAAATTTGGATATGACATCACAGAAGTGTAGAGGGTGCTATACGAGTGCACTGACACCAGTTTCCCACTCATTTTTCGATACCCTCAAAGGTGGAGATGAGAATGACAGAAATTACAGTAAACCAAAACTAAACAGGGACCTTACTAAAAGTCACATGGCCAACCCTCAGATAGGGGAGGCGGGTGGGATTGGTGAGAAAGACTGTTACTGAAGGTAAGTAACTTTGCATGCAGATTCCTCTTCTCTTGAATCCATACCCAAGTAGTACCTCCAAGATAAGGAATCTGATGAGACAATCAAACAAATAATCTAAATAGTACCAATATCTAGAATAAACAGATTTGGTACAGGTGTGATGACCGGGCAAGATGACGTCTGCCACCTCTGCAGAAAGGTGAAAAAGATCAGATTATATTCCTCAATCTTTTAGCCCATTTCAGGCAAAATGAATCTTTCAAGGGTTCTTGGAGCAGGACCCACAGGGTACAGAACTGTGTACAATGTGCGTTCTCGTAAACGGCAAAAGGTTCTACTGGAGGGCTGCCGCAGTAGGCGACGACAGTTTGCACCACTTCTAGGTGGATACGTCACTCATTATCAGCATGGAAGTGCCGAATGAGATTGTTGGTCTGCACATTCAGGAAGCCTATCAAATGATTCACGACAAGCCACACATTGTGAGCTCGAACTCAAGACCTGAGCCTCAGTGCCACCAGATACCAATCTTGTTTGCGTACCACATCAAAATCATGTTGTCTGTCAGGACCTGAAGTGACCAACTCTGAATGGAAAGCAAAAATGCTTTGAGGGCCAAGCAGATTGCCTAAAGCTCAAGCAGACTGATGTGCAGTTTCTACTCCATCAGAGAAAAAAGGCCTCCAATTTCCAATGCATCAATATGACTGCCCCAACCACAGGAGGAAGCCTCAGTAACCACAGTAGCCATTGCTGAATGAGAGCGGAAGGTTTTTTCTGTGCATAAGGTGGCCCATCACCTGTTACCACCCCAGGTTTTTGAAGCTTCTGCTGCTAAATACAAATGTTTTTTGTCAAGACTCCCCAATGCAGAGGCAACTGGAAGCAGTGGCACCAATGGAGTGCTCAAATGAGCCACTCAGAGTGGGGAACTATCAAGATGCATGAGGTGATCAGGCCTAAAAGACATACAACTGTCATGGTTGGAAGAAGAGCTCCCTCTTGAAACATCAGGATCCTCACCTGAATGGCCTGAACTCACTGGGGAAAAGGAATGCATTGAGGGAGATAGTATCTTGCTCCACCATGATGAAGATGGGATGTTGGGAGGAATGGAGGTGCTTCTTGGGAAGGCTGGCCAAAAACCCAATTGTGGTTTGCAGATGGTTCAACAACAGTTGGCCGATCCTGCCTTCAGAAGTCATTCGTCGAGATACAACAGCACAAAGATTGATGTGTTGTGATTGTGCCTGGCTGTGCTTACTGTTCCTCGAGTCCAATGAGGACAGCAGGAGCAGAGCCACAACACCGGGCGGCAAAGTGTTTTTATTTTTTTCACATTGCGCAACCCCCCCCCACCCTCGCGCATACTTTCCCTCCTGCTACCCCCACCTGCGAGCCATGCCAGCCGCTACTGCTGATGTTATCTCAAAGGACCATAAATTTACAGTGGTTGGAACCTGCCACTAAGCCTAGACACCTATAGTGTGAATGCAGAATCAGTCTATGAAAATGTTCGTCCTGCAACTTGAAGAACACCATTTAGACTTACAGCTCCAGAGTAAAAATTAGCTGTGCAAAGTAAAACATAATTTCATTATGGAGGAAGGGATTCAGAATGAAAAATTCAGAATGAGATAGAGAAAGCTGCCTTTCTTTTGAACAAGTTAAAATGGATGTAGAATCCCTGGCTGATCTCATTCTCTGGAAACAATTCAGATAGCCTCATTGATCAACACAGCAAGGACTCCCTGCTGCAGAATGCAAGCATGGTTGTCTCAGCTGATAGATGGAGCAATGGGGCAGGTAATCTTGCTCGAAAATCTGTAACATTCAAAAGTCTGTGGTGATGGACCAATGCATTTTCTGTATGCTTCATTACCAGTTATATGTCTCCACAATGCATGCCATTACATGGCATGCCTTTACAATGCGGTTGTAACAACGCAAGTGTTGTTACAACACGTTACCGTTTCAACGTAAACTTTAACCGCGCATATACTTTGCAACGCATGCCTTTACAACAAACTTTGTTGTAAAAGCATGTTTTATAAAAGCATATGTGTGGTTTAAGTTGTAATTGAAAATATAAGTATTTTACAGGTTAATGTAAACGCTATTTATGTATACATTATAACGTTAGATTTCCCTGTAAAATACTTATAATTTCTTAGTAGTGGCATGCATGGTAATGCATGAAAATACATGTAAAACAAAAATAATGTTCTTACTTTTATATGTTTTTATATATTCCACACACAATGATGTCTATTTAAATATATGAAACCATATATATATATAAAGCCAACACCCTCAATCCCTACTCACCCTAAAATTACCCATGCCACGCCTAAACCCATACTCATCCTAAACCCTAAAATTAACCTTGCCACTCTAAAACTCCTACCCAAACCCTAAAACTACCCGTGCCACCCCAAAACACCTCCCCACTCTAATCCCTAAAACTACCCTTGCCACCCCAAAACCCATACCCACCCTAAACCCTAAAATTACCCATGCCACCCCAAAACCCACACCGCCCTCAACCCTAAAATTACCCATACCACCCCAAAACCCATACTTACATTGGAAAAGCACATCTCTTTACCATTCATGCCTTTACAACGCAATTTGTGGTAAAGGCCTATGCATTGTAAAAAATTGCGTTGTGATGATCATGAGTTGTAATGGCATGCGGGGAAACAGCTGCAATGTAATAGCTGTTCCCCATAATCACCACCCTGGATGTCACAACTTACAGGAAGAGTTTCAGTGCTACAAAGAATGCCTCAGCACTAGCACCTTCATGTAGAGGCAGGAATCTGACTACTTTAGGAAGGCCAGTCGTTAAAAATAAGACAGACGTGCACCTTTTCCAATTTAAAAAGGAGAAGTCTTTTTCATTAACGGTCTTGAGCTGGTAGTGAGAAATTGTGGAGCAACTTCTTGCTAGGCATGGATGTGAGTTGTGCTGAGTAAAATGTATTTAGTGGGATAAAGTCTCTCCTTCGCTTATAGTGAATTTCTCTAGCTTGTGCTCTGTTTCAAAACAACTTACTTAGCTACAGTTTGTCAGCACTGATATCTTTTGCCGATTCAAACACTGATGTATTCTCCATTAGCAGGCTGGGAATCAACTGTAAATTAACAAAGGAGAAACGTAAATAGCTCCTTTATTATTACAGCCTATCTACTTTACTATGCACAATTCACTTTTCAAACAATGCCATATCAAACGATCTTCAGTATCTCAGTACACAGCACGACTGAACACACAGGCATTTCTAGTTTTGCTCTATATTTCCACTGAAAATACTGAAAAAAACACAATGTTGAAAGCACATAATTCTTTGTAGAACACTACTAAAACTTCTATATTATATTCAAAGTTTTCCGATGCATTTTACTACTTTCTCGGACAGCAGGACTGCTCTTTCTTTGCCTCAGGGCTAAGCTTGGTGTCGAGATATCCCTCTAATAGTGCAAAAACCACGACTGAACAGGCCCCCTTCCAGGCCCCCTTCCCGGCCCCCTTCCCGCCCCCCCCCCCCCCCCCCGCCCCTCACAAAAAAAACTGAAGAGAACTTGCGTTGGCAAATTCCAGTCTTGCAGCATCAAAAAGTTGTTTGGGACAATCTGCACTTGCAATGCATACACTGTCAGCATTTTGACCACTTATGAGATGAATGAGAACAGTTAAGGGTCTTTTCTCTAAGGAGGAAGAACTATTGTGTATTTTTCAATTAAGGTATATCTTTGGGTGATGAATATTTCACAGATTCTACCCTTTGACACCAGGATTCTAAAGGAGCTTCTGAATCTATGTTTTCGAAAACAACAGGCCAACATCATGTCACTAGAAAAACAGGGATAAGTAGGCATCCTACTCAGGACAGCCAGTGAAGTGTAGCACATAGCCTTCACTCGAGACTTCAAAATGAACTGAGCTCACTTCCGAGGAGCATCAAAAAACATTAATGTATAGAGTTGACTTCTTCCATTGGATCGCCAACATCCAAACAGACAAATTACTTACCAGCATTAAGGATCATTTTGGTCCATACTCTATAAAATTACAGATGACCCACATCAGAATATGCCACAGACACCAGACTGGATCCAGAAACCGATCTTCAGTGGTGCTCCCATGTGCTGCTCTGGTTTAGCTCTGTCCCACCCCGGAAGTAACATAGCAGAGTTCTATAAAGGCGCCACCCTTGCACGCTGACATTAGTTTGTTAATTTCCTTTCTGCACCCTCAGACATGAAGTGTGAATAATTGAAGGTACCATTGTGACGACCTTAAACTTGGGAACTTTTTGAATGTTAAAAAGAGGCCACTCTAAAGAATGGGAGAACAGAACAATAGTGAGAAATGTGCATGTTCGTCTGATAGATACGTCTAACATACTCCTCACCTTAGAAGAGATATGAGGGACCACCTCTCTAAGTGGAGGGGTCTGTGGAGAGGCTTCAGACAAAATGACCTGCAGGACAAAGTTGGCGAAGTGTCCTTCATGTCGGTCCTGGACATCAAGGCAGTAGTGCTTTGTAAACATATGCACTGACATCTATGATGCAACCTGGCAGATGCCAAGGTAATATACACTATGAGAGACAACACAGTGGGAGCATCCTTAATCCTGGTGGAATAGGCTCACAGACATTCCGAGGGCTGCTTTTTGGCCAATGCGTTGCTATAAAGGACTATCCACCTCGATAGTGTCTGCTTCTGCAGAGGCTTCGCTTTCATTGCTTCAGAGAATCCCACAAAAAACTGATCGGCCACAAGGTGTTCTTTGGTGCAACCAATGAGAAAGCTTAAAGTCTTTTAGAGTCTAGCAGATGGAGGCTCCCCATCTCTTTTGAGGAGTGCTGTGGGGCAGAAAATGCAGGCAGGGTGAGGGACTGCCCTTTGTAAAATGGAATCACAATTTTAGGAAAGAATGCTCTCAGAATGCTCAGAATCAACTTGTCAGGATAAAAGGGGGCATTTGGTGGTTCTGTGATCTGCCAGATGCTGCTTGCTCAAATGGTTCACTTTGCATTCAGGAACCCTGCCAGGTGACTCAAGAACAGGAAAATGCAGTGAGCCATCCGTCCTTTTCTTCAATCCGGAGAAACCCCCAAAAAGCTTCAATCTGGAGAAACCCCCAAAAAGCTTATCTACCAGATGGTCCTTGGTACAATAAATGCAGAACTTTAAAGAGTTCATACAATGAAGCCTCTTCTCATTTACGGGGTGAGGAGGGTTAGAAAAATGTTATTACCTTGATGAATAGCTCAACATGTAAGAGCAGGACTACTTTAAGTAGAAATGCTGTCTCAGTCCTCAGCACCAATTTATCTAGGACAAAAGTGGTGAAGGGATGTTGCACCGATAGTACCTGAAGTGATTACAATGAAAAATACAGTCATTAGAGTTAGAAGATGCAACGAGCAGTGTTGCATTGGCCGACGGGTGTACACATGAGAAACGTCAAGACCAAGTTATGGGCCTACTGTGGATTCACCAATGGCTTTGGATGGGACGTTTGTTAAACCTTTAATAAACTGCATCACTTTAAAGGCAAACACAAAAAGGCCTATAGGGCGACAAATAACCTTTATTAATACAAACTGGAATGCTTTGCTGGGTCAAAGACAAATCAACATTCAACAGTTTAACTCATACAGGGTCTGTCTTGTAGACTCCATACTGGTAACAAATGTGTCCCAGCGCCTGGTGTAAATGGGCCTTGTGAAGGTAGCTCGGCATTAAGGATCAGGGCTACTACTTCGGGTGGCAGATCAAATGCAGTCAGCTGCTGCATCGCTCAATCTCATGCATGTAAATGAAAAGTATGCAGGCCAGGGTCCAGTATCTGACCCTGCTGCTGCGACAGAAGATCCTCCTGTAGTGGCAGCTTGATTGGAGGACAGATGCTCATGCCCAGAAGTTCGAGTTACCACACTCTCCTGGCCCAATCAGATGCCACTAGGAGGACTTGGGAATGGTTGTTCCTGATCTTCTTCAGAGCTTAGACAGGAGAGGCAACAACATGAACGTATACGGGAGTCCTGAACTCCAATCTAGACAGAAAGCATCTCTCAGAGAGAGCTGCCTTGAATACCGCAACACTTTTAAGTGCTGAGACTGTGAATTCTCACTGGTGGTAGAAAGATTGAGTCTGGGGTCTACCTCTTGCTGGAAGATGCCCTGAATCACCTCTTGGCGCAACTGCCATTCATGATCTGTTAAACATCAGAGCCTGAGCTCGTCTGCCTTCAAGATCACCACCAAAGAAATACCCTGGCAATCCAGCCATTCCCAGAGGCATAGAGCCTCCTAGCACAGGGCCCATGATCACACCCGCCCTACTTCTTCCAGTACCATATGGCTGTGATACTGTCTGTGAGCACCTGTAACAACCTATCCCTCATGGTAGGTAGGAAGAACTTCACTGTAAAGTGAATCACCATCAACTCCAACAAATTTGTGTGGAGTCAAGTCTCTGCCAGAGACCTGAAGCCTCTGATCTCTACCTCTCCCAGTTGGCCTTCCCAATGCAGAAGCAATGCATCTGACACTACTGTCAATTCTGTTTGGAGTAGGGAGAGGGGCCTGACACTGTCCCAATTGCGATCCAGAAGATTCCACTGCAGATGTTGTGCAGTCTCTTCCTAAAGCACAAGTTACTTACCTTCGGTAACAATATATGTGTAAGAAACAGTAGTTAGTATTAGATTCCTTACCTTAGAATATCCCCAGGCGTCAGACTGGATCCGGAAACTTTTGCGTAGCAGTACCCTTGCGCGTCGGTAGGCGTCGTCTGCGGCTCCGCGTCCGTCGGAGTACTTAGACGCCGCCCTTGCGCGCTGACGCCAGTTCTTATGCACACCTTTTCCGCGCCAGAAACGCAGAGCCATGATAAAAACCAACACTGGTGCCATGAAACTAGGGCCCTGAAAGGGGATGACCTTAACCCTAGATATCGGTTCGCAGAACGGGAAGGATGGGTGGGGCGGTAAGGAATCTAATACTAACTACTGTTTCTTACAGATATATCGTTATCAAAGGTAAGTAACTTGTGCATCTGAAAGAAACAGGTTAGTATTAGATTTCTTACCTTAGAATAGATACCCCAGCAATACCAACCCCGGTGGTGGGTCTGCGAACCAATGATCACACCAGAAAGTCCTGGATAACGGAACGGCCAAAGAAGCCATCTCTCCGGACTTGGCTGACAAGGCAGTAGTGTCTTGCAAACGTGTGCAGTGAGGTCCAAGTAGCTGCCTGACAGATGTCCTGCAAGGGAACTCCCCGACCCAGGGCAGTAGTAGCCGCCGTGGCCAGAGTGGAATGGGCCCTCAGCCCAACAGGGGGCTCCTTTTTACCCAAAGAGTAGCATACCTTGATGCACAACACCACCCACCGAGAAATGGTTCGCTTGTGTACTGCCCGACCCTTCTTAGCGCCCACGTAACCAACAAAGAGTTGGTCATCCACCCGGAACTGGCGTGTGCGATCCAGGTAGTAAGAGAGCGCACGTTTTGGGTCCAGACGGTGGAGCCTCTCTTCCTCTTTCGAGGGATGCGGAGGCGGAAATAAGGTGGGCAAGGTGATGGACTGCCCGATGTAGAAGGCTGTGACTACCTTGGGCAGGAAAGAGGGTCACGTCCGCAACACAACTTTGTGCGGATGGAGTTTGGAGCTCACTCACTCTCCTGGCAGAGGTGATGGCAACCAGGAACGCAGTCTTAAGAGTAGGGAGACAAAGAGGACAGTTATGAAGTGGCTCGAAGGGAGAGCACATCAGATATGTCAGAACAAGGTTCAAGTCCCACTGAGGCATCACGAAAGGAACAGGAGGGGACTTGAACAAAGAGGGCTGATCAAGGAGCCTTAAGAAGGCGGAAATGGCAGAGAGGTAGCCCTTCAGAGTGCCCAGAGCAGAGCCCTGCTTGGCAAGAGAAAGAAGAAAGAGGAGAACCTCTGAAAGAGGGGCAGAAAGGGGATCCACAGCCTTTGCTGGGCACCATGCCACAAATGTGTTCCACCTGCAGGCATATACCGATTTTGTGGAGGGATCCCTGGCTGCCAGAATCACATTACAAACTTCAGGAGGCAAGTCAAATGGCCTCAACTGCCGCCGCTCAATCTCCACGCATGTAAGTGGAGACTGGACAGGTTCGGGTGGAGGACTGTCCCCTGCTGCTGCAACAGAAGGTCCTCCTGAAGAGGCAGACAAATCGGGGGATCGACAGACATGCTGAGTAGCTTGGGACACCAGTATTTTTGTGCCCAGTCCGGAGCCACAAGGATGACTTGGGCCCGCTCGCGCCTGATCTTCTTCAGCACTCTGGGCAGAAGTGGTATAGGCGGAAAGGCGTACAACAGACCGCAGCTCCACTCGCGACGAAAAGCGTCTCCGAGCGAGTCCCACCGTAGAAATTCCAACGCGCAGAACTGATGACATTGCGTGTTCTCTTCTGTGGTTCTCCCCACTGCTGGAAGAGGCCTTGCGCCACGTCCGAGTTCAGACGCTATTTGTGATACATCATGCACCAACAGCTGAGTTAGTCCGCCCTGGCGTTCAGGGAACCTGCCAGGTGTTGAACCACCAGGGTCACACCCTGATGTTCCAGCCACTGCCAGAGGCGCTGAAGAGGAGCTTCTGAGAGGGACACAGGTGTGACTTCGGCACATTGATGGAGAACCCCAGCAGGTCGGCCGTAGTCTGGAGGTGGCTGATGACTGTCTGGGACGAGCCCGCCTTCAACAACCAGTCCTCGAGGTAGGGGAAGACTGAAACCCCTAACCTGAGCAGATGAGCTGCGACCACCGCCATCACTTCCGTGAACACCCGTGGGGCGCTGGTAAGGCCGAAGGGGAGCACGGTAAACTGAAAGTGCTCGTGGCCTACCATGAACCGCGCAGGTAACACCGATGGGCCGGCAGGACGGGACGTGAAAATAAGTGTCCTGCAAGTCCAACGCTACCATCCAGTCTCCCGGGTCCAGGGCAGCTTAGACCTGAGCCAGTGTCAGCATCTTGAACTTCTCCTTCCGGAGGAAGCCGTTGATGTTCCGCAGGTCCAAGATAGGGCGTAGGCCCCCTTTGCCCTTCTTGGGAACCAGAAAGTAGTGGGAGTAAAACCACACCCTACTTCTGGCCCAGGAACGTGCTCGATGGCCCCCTTGGCCAAGAGGGCCGTAACTTCCTCTTGCAGAAGATTCAAGTGCTCCCTCGACACGCGGTGGTACTGCGGTGGCATGGCTGGAGGGGTCGGCTCGAAGGGGAGGGAGTAGCCCCTTCGGACGATATGCAGCACCCATCTGTCCGAAGTGATGTTGCGCCGGTGAAGGAGGTGATGGCGAACCCTGCCCACCACTGGCGTCTTGTGGGCCTGAAAGCTCGGACTAGGAGGGCTTTGAGGCGCATGTTGCGGGGGTGGATGTGGACTGGCCTCGCCGTTGTCCCCGGGCACCACCACGGCGGTTACCACGTCCGCCACCGCGCTGGATGTTAGTCTGCGGCCCGTGGCTGGCAGGACGTGTGGGGGCGCCCCGTCCTTGGCCACGAAAGGAGCTAGAGGCAGCAGGTTGCTGGCGTGGGGCCGACAAGCCCAAGGACTTGGCCGTAGCCCTGGAGTCCCTAAAGTGCTCAAGCGCACTGTCTGCCTTGTCGCCAAAGAGGCATCGGCAATCAAACGGCATGTACATAAGGGTGTTTTGGACATCAGCCAAAAAGTTGGTGGTCCTCAGCCAGGCTTGGCGATGAATCGCCACCGTCGTTGCCATCGCTCTGCCTAGCGAGTCCGTAGTATCCATCCCACATCTGATGGAATACCGTGCCGCATCTCGACCCTCCGCAAGGGCTTGGGCAAGTTTAGTCCGGGCCTCCTCCGGACATTGTGGCAGCAAGTCCGCGACCGTGTCCCACAGAGAGTGGGAATAACGGCCCAAGAGGCACACGGTGTTAACTGACCGCAACCCCAAACTCAGAGAGGAGAACATCTTCTTACCATACTGTTCGTACCTCTTGGATTCCCGGTCGGGGGGAGCCGTCGGGAATGCGGTCTGGGAATTAGAGGCCTGTATGACAAGGCTCTCAGGGGTGGGGTGGGATGACAGGAAGCAAGGGTCGCCCGGAGCCAGGCGGTGGTGTTTGGCCACGTTCCTATCTACAGCGGGACCTGTAGCGGGCCTGGACCAGGTGCCCAGAAGAACGTCAGACAAGGCCTCATTAAACGGCAGTTCACAACATGGCCTCATTAAATGGCAATTCACAACAGATCAAAAGGATCGAAAAAGTTTAGTCAAAAAATGACTAAAGGGTACCACTTTTTCCGGATCAGCGCTTGCTGGCGCGGAAAAAAGAAGAACTGACGTAAGCGCGTGAGGGCGGCGACAAGTACTCCGGCGATGTCATCCCGGCGCCAACGACGGACGCGGAGCCGCAGACGACGCCTACCGATGCGCAAGGGTACTGCTACGCAAAAGTTTCCGGATTCAGTCTGACGCCTGGGTATTCTAAGGTAAGGAATCTAATACTAACCTGTTTCTTTCAGATTCTGAATACAATCTGACACATTCACCTGATGTGTGACTTGATGTACTACTGCAGAGTTCACATGTCAACATGTATGTCTGGCCAGCAACCTCAGCAGCCTCATAGTTATCAGATTAGAGATCAACGACAGAGGCTGAAACATCAGGATCATTGTTTGAATGTCCTGGACTCGCCACTTTGGGAGGAATGGAACAAAACTTTACTATATCCATAATAGCTTTAATGAATGTGAGAGTCTACAGTGTCAAGCGTGACTCTGGCATGTTAATAGTGAAGCCTAAGAATAAGAGGTTTCTCTGTTATAGGGAGGTGGTTGACAACTGCCTGGGGAGAGATAGCCTTCGGCAGCCAGCAATCAAGGTGGGAGAAGACTGGTATGCCCGGCCTCTTAAGTTTTTCAGCAACCACTGTCATCACTTTCGTGAACACCCTTGGAGCACTGGTGAGGCCAAAAGGAAGCACTGTGAACATAAAATGCTCCTGGCCCACTGTGAAATACAGGGAGCGCTTGTTGGCCTGCAGGATTGGAACATAAAAATAAGCGTCCTTGAGGTCCAAAGCCACCATCCGATATACAGGGTATAAGATAGACAGGTCCTTCTGCAGGAAAGCATTGAGAGGACAAAGGTCTAAAAAAGGTTGAAGGCCATCCATCTTCTTCAGCACAAGGAAGTAGCAGGAGTAACATTAAATTCTTACTTACGAGGCTGGAATCTGCTCTCCAAAAGGGCGTGCACTTCCTGCTGCAAGACAGACTGATGGTACTCTGTCACTGCCCAGATGATGGTGAAAGCTGCGGCGGAGTGGAGAAAAATGGGAGGGCATAAAGCCGATGTACAAGTTGTAGGACCCACTTGTCATTTGTCAAGTGAGGGCGTGTTTCCTTTGAAGAAAATATCTTAAGAAATGATTGTCTCTTGTCTCTGACAGGATGGCTGTGCACCAGCAAGGGCACATCAAAGTGGTTTGAAGCTGCTGATGGAGGAGGGGTGATGAAATGAGCTGCAAGTTGACCCTGCTGTCCTGGGCATTGTTTCTGCGAACCTTGATCTCACCCATGAAAGGGCTGAAAAGCCTGCTGGGCTGGTGGAGGAGTCTACCATTGATAAAACAGAAAACATTAACCACAGCAACGGAGAGGGCAAAATTATTGGTGGAGTTATATGGTTGGGGCTGCCAAACAAATATGCTCTGGCTCTGCTTTCCTTAAACTGTTACAGGCCTGGGTCAGCTTTTTGCCAGAGAGGCGAGAGCTGTCAAACATTATGTCCATCAGGGATGCAGGGACATCCCTAGAGAAACTCACAGACCTCATCCAGGCATGGCACAGAAATGCTGAAATGGTACTCACTACTTGACCTAAGAAGTTGGTCATGTCCAAGCTAGAACAAATTGCAAATCTTGCTGCATCGCAACCATCCTAAATAGGTGGAGTGAGGAAAAGCCTTAGATTGCCAGGAATGGCTGCTAAAACTTGTGTCACTGTGTCCCCGAGCACTTGGGGGTAGCAGCCTAGAAGTCAGTTGGTACTTACTGACCTCAGAGCCCGGCTCTTATAGGAAAACTCCACTGTCTAAGGTCTCTATTCGTTTTGACTAATGATCAGGCAGGGTGGTAGGGAAGGCGTGGGGATTGACTTTGCTGGTGCATGCTTGTACCAATAAACTCTCAGGCAACGGATATTTTATTTATTTATTTATAAAGTTTTTATATAGTGCGAACTAACATTGCTAATGTGATTGATCATATTCAGGTGCTTGTCCATAGTGATTCTGTAATAAACGCTGGATTGCCCAGTGGAGGACAGTAGTGACAAGTGACCTGCCTATTAACAGGTGGACCCGAACATGCTCTTGTCGAAGTGCCCAAAAGGGTATCTATGAGGACCTCACTAAATGGCAATAGAGGTTCTGCCAGGTCCTGACCAGGATTAAAGCACTTCAGTAAGGAGGGGGGCAGGGCGGAGGTGAGCACAAGTACTTTACGGCTAGAGCAGGTCAACCTCGAAGCTGGGGAAATGGGTTCGAGTCTCGGCAACGACGCTCAACATCCTGTGACTGTGGGCAAATCACCTAATCTCCCCGTGCTTAACAAAAATTAATGTGTCTATCTGAAACGAAACTGGTGCTCATGTAAAGCGATCTGATACCCGATATCTTTGGGTCAAGTTTGCGCTATATAAAACTCTAAAAAAATGTTTTTTAAAGTATGGTAGGCATCTTGATGTCGCTTTTATCATAATTGTAATTGTCCAAGTCAGTGCTGAAAAGACTGTGCAAAGTAAGGGTGGATTCTGCTTGGTCGGACACCACAATGGGCTGCAATTCCTCCACAACCGTCAATACAAAAGGAACCAGCACAGGGAGTCGCAATGTTGCTGAAGTCTGCTACAGTGTTAAAGCAGGTGCTGAAAGTAAAGTGGGCTCAAGGGTGTCACAGATGGCACTGAGGATGAACTGCCTGCAAAAGTCCAACAGGACGTTCCTGCAGATTCTTGGCCCACAAAGGCGCACCAAAGGGAACCAGTATACACCAAAAATATGTAGCATGGCCTCTCAGAGGGCCTCTAATAGCTGCAATGTCGCAGATGGATATAGGGTGCATAGGGACAATACTCCCAACTGCGGGGGCACTGATACGTATATGCACCTGTCGGGCAGCTAAGTGGTGGGTTTGTGTGCATGCAGGCAAGGCTAGTGGCAAATAGTAAAAAATACATTTACTTACCTTTCTTGCGGCACATGCGAAGTAATCTTCAGTCTTGATCTCCGTTGATTCTGCAGGCTCCAGACTCCAGGAAGTTCCACTAACCACTCCTGGTGCTACTCTCACCAGCATGAGAGCAGCACCAGGATTAGCGGGAACATCCTGACTGAACGCCTCTTTAGTACTGTGTTTGGTCTCCATCCAGCTATCTAGCTGGTGCACTCTTTGCATACACCGGTTTGAGCCAGTTCAGAAACTCCTCGTTCCCGCTCTGGCGTGAAACTGAACAAAGGACAGGGGAGTATCCTCCCCTCTGTCCAATCCCTCCCACTGGGAGGGATCCCTGAGTTGTGCCAACCCTTTCCTTCAGTATTTAAGGGCTCCTCTGTGGATGGACCCTCAGATTCGTTGTGGAACAAGACTCATTTCTAATACCAAGACAGTCTTCGATACTTTTCGACCGTTTGGGCACATGGACTTCGCTGGACTTTGCCTGGAACCAAGATTGCATCAAAAAAGACTCGTGATGCTCCTGGTCTCGCTGTTCTGCAACTATTCTGAATCGTCTGTGTCTATGCTTCGCTCAGGATCTCCAGGGACCTGTGGGCATCAAGGACATCCGAAGTAATCTCCCTTGGAGTGAAGGGGTCACTCCCCTGCATTTGCAGGCACCACAACAAAGCAGACCGCTCTGCTGTCCCTGTCGTCCTACAGACTTCCTGAGGCTCAGCAACACAGGTGGTGGTTATGTGGTTCCCCTGTGGCCTGACCTGTAATTTGGAGGACTGTATCAATCGTCGGAGCCACTGGGACCGAAGCCTTGCGCACAGCATCAACTCTTCAGGCTACAAGAAGCACCAGCCTCCGTCTCTCGAAGAACAGTGTCCTCCCTGCAACCTCTGCATCGTGGGCCTCCATCTTTGGTGAGCTGCTTAAGGTCCTCTTGCGACTCATGTGCCTTTGGCCTGTGGGTCCTCTCGAGGGTCTTCTGCTTTGGTGGATCCCGCTATGCCTCTCCTACACGTGGTGAGTCCCTTGGACCTTGCTGGTCCCAACAATTGCATCTTTTCATCTTCCACACCAGTTGCAGCTACAAAGGCTTGTTGGGTCTCCCATCGAACACCGACCACCTAGACACCAAAATTCGATGTGGGACAGCTTGTGTACGCCTCCTGGTCTTCCACAGCATTGCCGGGTCCCCACAACTGCTGCAACAAGGTCCTCATGAACTCTTCTGAAATTCCTGACAAAGGTGGGCATTGTGTTTCCATGCATCCTGGTCACCTCCGAGTTGCATAAACTCTTTCTCCTCTGCTTGCAGGTTTTCCTCTTCAAGAATCCACCCTTGGATTACACCAGACATCTTCACAGAGTTTTCCAGAGGCATTTCTTCCAGAGTCACCCACTGTCGTCTAAGAAGGATTCCGATGTCACCTTACCTCTATATACCCAGCTTCCCCTATGCAGGTAACCTAGTTCCTGGGGCATCTACGGGTGGGATGGCTCTCCAACCTTCCGTCTGCCAGAGGGTTTCTTCAGCGTCCTCTGGGAAGGTTCCATTTTCTTTAAAAGTGCAAGTGCAACTTCCCCATGGACTTCCATTGAACACGCAGCTGTGTTTCCACTATGCACAGAGCCTCCTTAGGGACCCTGGGTACCTATCTTGGGTGGTTCCTGGTTCTTCAAGCTCTTCTAAGTCCTTTGGTCCACGTCCTGCTATCCTTTGCAGTTCACATTCCACTTAGTTAGTATATGATTTGGTCTCCACTTGGAGACCAGTGTATATTTGTGCTACTTAACTGATTTATTTGAGTCTTCTTCGACCTGAAGGAGCGGCACGCCTCGCTACTGGCCTTGTCCTGATCGTGGAAAGGAACAGATCATACACCTGGTGAAGGTCGGTGCAAGGATATTTTGCGTGACACGGAGGTCAAAATTGAAAAGGATCTGTTCTATCACCTAATTGACAGGATGCAGGTGGAATACAGAAGGATGAAAGCAGCGCCCTGATGGACAAAGGCCCACGAGGGGCAGCAGTCGAGGAGAGTAACCCTGACGAAGTTGACATCAGCGAACCAAACTGGAGGGAGTGAAAGAAGAACATGATCAGAAACAATACAGAAGGGAAGTAGGTATTTACAGAGAAAGTTATATCACAATGGTGTCGGACCAGAGCAGAAGAGCAAATGTCTGAACGAACCCAATGATGGAAAAAAACAATTTAACAATTGAGTTGGTGATCATGCGCATTACTAGCAAGAGGAGGTGTCACCCTACATTGTGACTTGAAATACTTTCTTAGAAGAAAAACAACTTGTACACATCCCAGCACAACACTAGATGGCGGGATTATGCTAAGCATTTGTATCAACAGCTGCACATGCCTCAAACACATCGTTTCTCTGTATGAAAATATATGTAATGTGTCTATAGTTACCAAAAAGCAGACTTTGGTAGCCTCGTCCAACCCTTCCAGTGGATCTGGCTTGTTCTGGTCCAAATCAATGTTGCTGACGCTAGACTCATCCAAATCAATTGTGCCACTGCTGGACTGGTCCAATTCTGGATCTTGCTCAAGTTCTTCAAGCTCAGATTCAGCTCTTTCTGCAAAGGAATTAATCTCCTTCTTTGAGGAATACAGCATGATTGACAAAATCTGTAGGATAGTAAAAGTGAATGTAGAATTATTCCATAGCAACAATAGGGCAATTATCCTTCTATGATCTGGCAGCACTACAAATCTTTAGCAGTCCATTTCTTTCTTCAGAAGATACTGAAGAAACACTTCCTCATTCAGAACACAATCCTTTCTCCAAGCTGCTTCTCTAAACTGGAGTCACGATGCAGTCCACTAAATCAGGATACTAATGTTAAAAGAAGACAGTGATAACAGAATACCAGTGATAACAGAATATCAGTGCTAAAAGGTCCCTCTCTAAATACAAAATGGTCAAAAGTCAATATGGAGGCACTTTACCAAACACTAAATAAACTAATGGTACAAACAGTGACTTGTCGAATAAGTTATTTACCTGTAGTAACGCTCATTCTGGTTGATACTCTAGCTAAACGTAAATTCAATTCTTCACACACC
Source organism: Lissotriton helveticus (assembly GCF_964261635.1). NCBI lineage: Eukaryota > Metazoa > Chordata > Amphibia > Caudata > Salamandridae > Lissotriton > Lissotriton helveticus. The sequence goes on along the minus strand of NC_136061.1, from coordinate 230,245,614 downwards.
TATTTGGTTCCGGAAAATTTTCAGCAATTGCTCCCGCACAGCGGTACATAGTGCCATTAGGGTCCGCAGCGACTTCTCCCTGCCTCGTGAAATGATGGCACGGATACATAGGTGCAAACCCTGCATGCTGACGTCCGCTTTCTTTTGAAACTTTTCTGCACTATCAGACGATTATCAATCAAGGCAGATCATAATGACAGTGAGCAAAACCTAAGTTGAGGTCTTTTGAGAAAAATAAAGTCCACTCCAAGAACAGGGAAAAGGAAAGGTGGTGGGGAATCTGCACATGGTTGGAGTATCCACCAGAAAGAGCGAGCAACTTGCTCTTCTGCAAGATACTAGTCTCTAAAAACTTTATATCGCATTTGTAATTATGAGTATGATTTACTTTACAGATTCCTCTGATTCTAAGTGAACAACTGTTTTACTAAGCATGTATATATTTTCAACAAAGTGTTGAACTTGATGACCGTAATTCTAGAGATTATCTATTACAATTTAAGCCACGGTGCTAAATTTGCCAATAAGCTATACATTGAATCCATTTGGGATGGACTGGTTATGATGATTAATATTCAAAATGGATAACCTACTTTGTAGTCACAGATCTAAACCTATCACTAAGGGGCAGCTGTAAAAAACTGGTCACAAAATACTGGTGTAAATTGTGACCAGTGTTTTGGCAACCAGTGGGAAATTTTGTGAACCAGCCAGTGTATTAATAGGCCGACTGGCAAAATTCAGAATCGTAGTGGGTCTTAATTTGTCCTATGTCCTATCCCATCAATATTCCTGAGGTGGGTCGCAAATTGCTACTCACCACAGTTGGTGGCCATCACAGGGATGGGTCAGCAGACCACCACATATGTGATCACTTTTTAGGTCGAGGACTCCGTCGCACTGCTGTAAGCAGTGTGGGCCGAGCCCGAAGATTTAATGTGTCTTAGAGGGGGCTTGGAACCCGCCCCACTTCTCCATTGGCTGGCCTAGTAAATGCTGGCCAGCCATTGGAGGAGAGGGGCGTCACTCGGTCCAAGCCCCGTCTTTTTCGGATTCGGGGGCGTTTTTTTAAGCTTCTTTCTATTTACTTTCTCTCCTCTTCCCATTGGCTGGAATTTTACCTTCCAGCCAATGGGAAGAGGAGAGAAAGTAAACCACGCCCCCGAATCTGAAAAAGTCGCTGGTTTCTCCGAGGCATTCCTGCCTCGCCTCGGAGAAACGTGGTTGTGTGTCTTCTGGATCTGCAGGCGCTTTATATTTGTTATTGCTATGCTCTGGCTTTATTTTGAAGCGCTCTGATGCCTCTAGAAAGCAAGTGTTCAATAATACATTTGTCACTAACGCATTTTAAGTCCTGCATTGTTAGGCGGCTCGCTAGATAGAATGAGCGGTCAGCCAGCAGGATTTGGCTTGGCTGTCGCAATAGAGACTTTGTGCCTGGCATCATGGCGGGCGTAACCGGACGGTATGGTCAAGGCCACTGTTAAATCTATACTGGCTGTGTTCTTCAATGTCGCTTCGCCTTATACTGCGCACTGGAGAGGTCCTGAGCTGCTCTTTGAAGTGGCTAGACATGGCTAGACATGCGATAATTACTGTCATAATGTCCCCATTTGCGGGGGAATGACCAAACTACCCGGATAATGCTCTGCTGTCAACATACTGTTTTTGATCAGCATTTTACGATGAATTTCTTATAAATAATTTAAAACGGTAATGTATTTTACGGATGCCAGTGTCTTCAGGAGGATATATAGAAGTGGTCAAATCACTTAAAATGATGCCTCTAGATATGGTTTCAACTGTCTTTCGTGAGGTGTACGGTGAAGGTGTACCATTTCTGTATGGCCGCCGAGTTGGCGTATTTTCTATTGTCGCTCCCCTGTCTTAGTCCTCTTTTTGTTTCTCTTAGAGGTTGTGCCTTAGATGGAGATCCTAACGTCATCCGAGAGACGTCAGAGACGCCCCGCCTGTCTAACCGGCGTTTCGCTGGAAGCTTCCTTTTCCTTTCACTGAGGGCTGCTGGCTGGAGAAGGGGGCGTCCAGTATCTGCATCCATCCGCCGCACGCACAGCAGCCAGGACCATGCCCGAATACGCCACCTCAAGGGTGCTGACTGCCGGCACCGGCGCCAGGATGAAGGGCGCTTACCAGGACCGAGACAAGCCGGCGCAGATCCGATTCAGCAACATCTCAGCCGGGAAAGGTATGGACATTGGCAGGGCCTGTAGTGTTATCTGCCAAGACCTTTCCGTGCTATGGGCGACCAGGCCGACTGGCAAAATTCAGATTAGTAGTAGGTCTCAATTTGTCCTATCATCTGCGCGAGGCGTCATTCTGCAGCCGTTGTTCAGACGTGGTTTTGTCAGCGTGACCAGCAAATCACCTGCTCCTAACGACTGGGGTGGAGTGTTGTCATAACAGACTTTGATGCCACAATAGAATTGCTTTCCTTTGATTCAATGTCGTGCTTGCCATTTAGGCAGTTCGTACTGTTTAGCTAATAGCACTTTGGATTCTGGGACTTTAAGTTTTCCTTTCTCCTTTATGGTGATAGTCGTCCTAACCCCACCAGGCAAAGTTGTTACACAAACCTACATTTGCAATAGGAAGAGGTCTTGCTGTAGGTCGTGCAATCACGACGGAGCCCTAGATCAAAGAAGGGCTAAACAAGTATGTTTATTCCACCAAGTTTACGGAGACCCCCCCACCCCACAGAGCAAATCTGCAAGATGGCTTTTGGGGAAAACTATAGCACTCAATGGCTAACATTCCAAAACATATAACAAAGCATAATGAGTGTAGAATTCAGTAAACCAAGTGGAGTGCATAGCACCTTCAACATATGTTAATCACCCATAACAAAATAAATGAAAATGTTTGACTACATATGAAACCAACTAATCAATGCATTATATAATTATTGTGCTTTTTAGGTCGAGGATTCTGTCGCACTGCATAAGCAGTGGGCGGAGCTCCGAAGATTTAATGTTTCTTAGAGGGGGCTTGGAACCCGCCCCTCTTCTCCATTGGCTGGCTTCCTAAACAGAGGCCAGCCATTGGAGGAGAGGGGCGTCACTCAGTTCAAGCCCTGTCTTTTTGTGTGTGTGTGTGTGGCACGGTGTGTGTGTGTGTGTGGCTCGCTGTGTGTGTGTGTGTGTGTGTGGGGCACGCTGTGTGTGTGTGTGGGGGGGGGGGGCTCGCTGTGTGTGTGGGGCTCGCTGTGTGTGTGGGGCTCTGTGTGTGTGAGGGGCTCTGTGTGTGTGGGGGGGCTCTGTGTGTGGGGGGGGCTCTGTGTGTGTGTGGGGGGGGCTCTGTGTGTGTGTGGGGGGGGGCTCTGTGTGTGTGGGAGGGGGCTCTGTGTGTGTGTGTGGGGGCTCTGTGTGTGTGTGTGGGGGCTCTGTGTGTGTGTGTGGAGCCGTGTGTGTGTGGGGCCGTGTGTGTGTGGGGCTGTGTGTGTGTGTGGGGCTGTGTGTGTGTGTGGTTCTGTGTGTGTGTGTGTGGCTCTGTGTGTGTGTGTGTGTGGCTCTCTCTGTGTGTATGTGTGTGGCTCTCTCTGTGTGTATGTGTGTGGCTTTCTGTGTGTGTGGGTCTGTGTCCGCGAATACTCTATTACTCTCTAATGCTCACCTATTGCCGTTGTAAATGACAATACCATTTATTTATGTTTAAAAAAAAAGAAAAAAAATGTAATGAGCAAGACCATTGCATTGTAAATGCTTGTTACATTTTTTACAGAGATGGATTAAACCAGGGTCAATGGGAGTCCTTGCAAGTTGGTTTTCAGTGGCAAAAATTTGATGGCTCCAACTTGCCGTTTGGGAACTTTTCGGGCAATAGCCCACCCACACAAGTGAAGTACCTACCATATTTAGCAAGAAACATGGGGGATGCTAGTTGGTAGGAAATCTGTGGCTCCCTGCAGATTTCAGAAGTTTTCATCACAGAAATTTGCAGAGAAAGAGTGTTTTGAGCTAAAGTTTGAAGTTTGCAAGGGCTTCAGGGTAAAAAACAAAAAAAAACAAAGGTGAGGTACACCCTGCACTCTTGCGCGTGCCTAGTTATCTAAAATGTGCAGATTTGGTAGGTTTCCCTAGGTGCCAGCTGAGCTGGGCCCAACATTCAGAGCTGTCCAAACTGTAAAAAAGGGTTGGTTTTGAGTGGAAAAGTAATTTGAAGAGCCCATGTTGTGTTTTTGGGCCCTTTCCTGTCGTGGGTGCTAGGTCCTCTCATACAAGTGAGGTGCCATTTTTTATCAGGAGGCATGGAGGAACGGCGTGTGGTAGGAAATTTGTGGCGCCATGCATATTCCAGAACTTTTCCTCACAGAAACACAAGGAAAATGTGTGTTTTTAGAATAAGTTTAAGGCTTGCAAGAGATTCTAGGTAAGAAAACCTTTAGAAAGCCACACAAGTCACAAAACCCTGGATACCCATGGGTGTCCAGTTTCCATAAATGTCTTGATACGTTTACCCCGGTGGTGGGTAAGGTACGGCACAAAATCCACAGCCACCCACATGGTAAAAGAAAAACGCAGCCTGGATTCTGCTGGGTGAAGTAGGATGTCTCCATGTTGGGTTTTGGGACATTTTGCGTTGCAGGCGTTCAGTCCAGCCATACAAGTGAAGCTGCTTTTTTTATTGAGAGATATGATGGAACACTGAACAGTATAACATTTGTTATTACCAACTGAATTTCTCTGCATGTGTGACTTCCACATGTAAGCCAGTGTGCAAGAACGAAGACATTTTGCAAAATATCTTCTGAATCATAACTGTATGGATAACCCCAGATTCAGAGGTGTAGAAATAACCACTGCTCCAAAACTCAGCATCTGGTGTAAATCTCCGACATACATTTTTTACTCTTTAGATTTTACCAGTAGAGCTCTATAGCTCTTAGCTGTTCGCTCCGGGTATCTTGGGTTATTCTTGGACAACCTACAAACCTTATACACCAGCATAACCAGAAAGGCCAAGCAGACGTAATGGTATATTGCTTTTGTAAATCAGATATGTTGACAAGAACTTACAGATGGAAACGTTGTCACACGTGGCTGTTTTGTCCTGCTCATTTTCAATATATTTTTTTCCAACAGTCATTTTCTTTGAGAAAAACTTGAGGTATTGATACAAATGTCCCCGTGCGGAATTCAGAATGTTGTCTACTTCTCAGTAATCCATAGCGTCCCAGGATCACACATGGGTTTCATACTTGTTTCCAGGTCTACATTCAGGGTTGAAGCGATCTCTATATCTTCTGACCTTCTTAACTTTGCTCAGAACTTGGGGCAGATGTGGAAAGGGTGAACAGGAATACAGGAGACTGCAGTACCACTGTAAGGAGCCTTAAGGCAGTAAATACAGCAAACAGTATTTGAGTAACCACACGTTCTCGGCATTTGATGAAAAGATTTACCAAAGGCAAGCCCCAGTGGGCGACGATGCCATGTACCAACTCTGGATGTAGATGTCATTTGTGGTTCACCAGATGAGACCTGTTGAACAAGTTACTTACCTCCGGTAACGATATATCTGTAAGAGACATAGATTAGTTATAGATTCCTTACCTGAGAATTACCTCCAGGCATCAGACTGGTTCCGGACAACTTTTTTCGTCATTAGTACCCCTGCGCATCGATAAGTGGCGTCGGTCGACTACGCGCTCGTCGTTGGCGTCATGGTCGCCGTAATGGCTTCACAGTATCTATTTAGACGCCGCCCTCGTGCGCGGACCCAAGTTCTTTACACAACATTTCACGCTAGAAGCTCAGAGCCATGCAAGACACTGACTACTGGTGCACAAAACTAGGGCCCTGAAAGGGAGTCCTTAAGCCTAGAAGTTGGGTGGGGCGGTAAGGAATCTATAACTAATCTATGTCTCTTACAGATATATTGTTATCAAAGGAAAGTAACTTGTTCATCTTAAAGAGACAATTTGTTATAGATTCCTTAACTGAGAATAGATACCCCAGCAATACCAACCCCGAAGGTGGGTCTGTGGACTAAGTTCACACCAGAAAGTCCTGGCGAACAGAACGGCCAAAGAAGCCGCCTCTCCGGACTTGGCTGTCCAGGCAGTAGTGTTTTGTGAAGATGTGCAGAGATGCCGACATAGCTGCCAGACAGATGTCATTGAGGTGAACTCCACGACCCAAAGCAGTGGTAGCTGCCGTCGGCCTGGTGGAATGGACGTGCAGTCCCACTGGAGGCTCCTTCTTTGCCAAAGAATAGCAAGCTTAGATGCACAAAGCAACCCACCTAGAGATGGTAAGTCTGTGCACGGCCCGATCTTTTTTGGCGCCTTAATAGCCAACAAAGAGCTGGTCATCCACCCGGAACTGCTTTGTGCAATCCAAGTAAAATGAAAGCGCATGTTTTGGATCAACACGGTGGAGCCTCTCTTCCTCCTTAGTAGGATGCGGGGGCGGAAAGAAAGTGGGTAAAGTGATGGTTTAACTAATGTGGAAAGAAGTAACCACCTTGGGAAGAAAAGAGGGTTGAGTTTGAAGTACAACTTTGTCCGGATGAACAGCTAGAAAAGGAGGTTTTGAAGAAAGAGCCTAGAGCTCACTCACCCTGCGAGCAGAGGTGATGGAGACCAGAAATGCAGTCTTTAAAGTGAGAAGTCTGAGTAGACAGTTATGTAGCCGCTCAAAGGGAGCGCACATAAGAGAAGTTAGTACCAAGTTCTAGTCCCACTGAGGCATTACAAAGGGAACAGGAGGAAACAGATGAGTAATGCCCTTAAGAAAGTGTTTTTACAACAGGGGACTTGAAAAGAGAAGGCTGATCAGGAAGCCTAAGAAAGGCTGAAGTGGCTAAGAGATAGCCCTTAAGAGCAAAGCCCTGCAGGGCCAAAGAAAGGAGGAGCAAGAGAACCTCAGAAAGCGGGGCGGAGAGGGAATCCACAGCCTTTGCTGTGCACCATGCCACAAATTTGTTCCATCTTAGTGGAGGGACGCATGGCTGCCAAGATAACATCACAGACTTTAGGAGGAAGGTTGAAGGCAGTCAACTGTCACCGCTCAATCTTTACGCAAGGAGGTGGAGACTGGACAGGTTCGGGTGGAGGACCGTCCCCTGCTGCTGCAACAAAAGACCCTCCTGAAGAGGCAGTCGGATCGGAGGATCGATGGCCATGTGTAACAGCTCAGGATACCAGACTCTTCGTGCCCAATCCGGCGCCACAAGAACGACTTGGGCACGGTCGTGCCTGATCTTCTTCAGCACTCTGGGTAGAAGTGGTACCGGTGAAAAGGCGTATAGAAGACCGCAAATCCACTTATGACGAAAAGCGTTGATGAGCGAGTGCCGCCTTGGAAATTCCGATGCGCAGAATTGCTGACATTGCGCGTTCTCTTCGGTAGCGTGTTGGTCTAACCAAGGCTCTCTTCACTGCTGAAAGAGACCATGCATCACCTCCGAGTGAAGACGGCATTCGTGATCCATCAACTGGGGCCGAGTTCGTCCGCCCTGGCGTTCAGAGAATCTGCCAGGTGTTGAACCACAAGGGATATGCCCTGATGTTCCAGCCATGTCTAGAGACAGAGAGCCTCTTGAAGCAAATTACTACGTGTGTAACGATATATCTGTAAGAGACATTAGTTAGTGATAGATTCCTTGCCTTAGAATATTCCCCAGGCGTCATTCTGGATCCGAAAAGTTTTCTGCTTAGCAGTACCCCTGCGCGTTAGTAGCTGGCGCCGTGCGGCTCCGCGCCCGTCACTGGCGTCGTAAGCGCCGCAATGACTTCACGGAGGTTACTTAGGCGCCACCCCAGCGCTGACATCAGTTCTGAAAACAACTTTCCGCGCCGAAACGCAGAGCCATGCAAGAAACTGACCTTTGGTGCATAAAACTAGGGCCCTAAAAGGGGTTGACCTTAACCCTACTAATCAGTTCGCAGAACGGGGAGGATTGGTGGGGCGGTAAGGAATCTATCACAAACTAATGTCTCTTACAGATATATCGTTACACAAGTAGTAACGTGTGCATCTGAAAGAGACACGTTAGTGATAGATTCCTTACCTTAGAATAGATACCCCAGCAATAACAACCCCAGTGGTGGGTCTGCGAACAAGATTACACCACAAAGTCACAGAGCACAGAACAGCCAAAGAAGCCGTCTCTCCGGACCTGACTGTCAAGGCAGTAGTGCTTGGTAAATGTGTGCATCGAGGCCCACATAGCTGTCTGACAAATGCAAGAGAACGCCACGTCCCAAGGCAGTAGTGGCTGCAGTTGCCCTGGTCGAATGGGCACGCAGACCCACAGGAGGCTCCTTTCAGGCCAAGGAGTAACATGCTTTGATGCACAGAACGACTCACCGGGAGATGGTCTGTTTGTGCACAGCCCGACCTTGCTTGGCGCCCACGTAGCCGACAAAAAGCTGATCATCCACCCGGAAGTGCTGTGTACGCTGCAGATAGAAAGCGAGCACATGTTTTGGGTCCAGACGGTGGAGCCTCTCCTCTTCTCTTGAAGGATGCGGAGACAGAAAGAAGGTGGGCAAAGTGATGGTCTGCCCAATGTGGAAGGGCGTGACAACCTTTGGCAGAAAAGAAGAACGGGTCCTTAAAACCACCTTGTCCGGATGAACGGAAAGGAAAGGAGGTTTGGAAGAAAGGGCCTGGAGCTCACTCACTCTTCTGGAAGAGGTGATAGCAACCAGGAAAGCTGTCTTAAGAGTAAGAATACGCAAAGGACAGTTATGAAGAGGCTCAAAGGGAGCGCACATCAGAAAAGTCGAGACAAGCTTTAAGTCCCATTGAGGCATTATGAAGAGCACGGGAGGAAACGTGTGCGTAATGCCCTTGAGAAAGTGGTTAACTACTGGGGACTTAGAAAGAGAAGGCTGATCAGGAAGCCTCAGGAAGGCGGAAATGGCAGAAAGATAGCCTTTGATAGTGCCCAGAGCAGAGCCCTGCTGGGCCAAAGATAGGAGGAATAGAAGAACCTCAGAAAGAGAGGCAGAAAGGGGATCTACAGCCTTTGCTGTGCACCATGCCACAAATTTGTTCCATCGGCAGGCATGTTCCATCTTAGTGGAGGGACGCCTGGCTGCCAGAATGACATTTCAGACCTCAGGAGGAAGGTCGAAAGCGGTCAACTGTCGCCGCTCAATATCCACGCATGGAGGTGGAGGCTGGACAGGTTTGGGTGGAGGACCGTCCCCTGCTGCTGCAACAGAAGATCCTCCCGAAGAGGCAGACGGATCGGGTGATCGATGCTCATACTGAGTAGCTCGGGATACCACACTCTTCAAACCCAGTCCGGAGGCACAAGCGTAACTTGGGCCCGGTCGCGCCTGACCTTCTTCAGCACTCTAGGCAGAAGTGGTATGGGCAGAAAGGCATACAATAGACTGCAGCTCCTCTAGAGACGAAAAGCGTCTCCGAGTGAGTGCCGCCTTGGAAATTCCAATGTGCATAACTGATGACATGGTGCGTTCTCTTCGGTGGCGAATAGATCTAACCAAGGCTCTCCCTATTGCAGAAAGAGACCGTGCACCACGTCCAAGTTCAGACACCACTCGTGATCCACCATGCACTGGCGGCTGAATTTGTCCACCCTCGTGTTCAGAGAACTTGCCAGGTGTTGAACCACCAAGGTAATGCCTTGATGTTCAAGCCATGTCCAGGAGGCGCAGAGCCTCCTGACATAGGGTCCACGACCACACCCCGCCCCGTTTGTTGCAATACCACATGGCGGTGGTGTTGTCCATGAACACCTGCACTACACTTCCTCGGACAGAGGGAAGGAATGCCTTCAGTGCAAGCCGGATCACCCGCAGCTCCAGCAGGTTGATATGGAGCCGGGACTCCGCCAGAGACCAGAGGCCTCGGATCGCCGCATCCCACTAGGGATGCATCCATCACCACAGTGTGCTCCGGTTGGGGAAGGGAGAGGGATCTGCCACTGACCCAATCGCGATCCGTGGGCCACCACTGCAACTGTCGTGCAGCGACCTCCGAGATCTGGACGAGATCGGACAGGTTGCCTTGATGCTGTGCCTACTGGAACTTCAGGTACTACTGCAGAGCCCCATATGTCATCTGGCATGCGTCACCAGCAGGATGCAGGAGGCCATCAGCTGGAGGGTCACCCTGACTGAAACCTGGGATAGAGGCTGAAAGAGCGTAATCATAGCCTGAATATCCTGGACTTGCTGTTCGGGAGGATAAACTCGAAACAGCATCGAATCCAGAACCACTCCGATGAATGGGAACTTATGAGAGGGACTCAGGTGCGACTTCGGCACATTGATGGAGAACCCTAGCAAATGCAGGAGGTCGGCCATAGTCTGGAGGTTGGAGACGACTGCCTGGGGCGAGCCCGCCTTCAACAGCCAGTCGTCGAGGTAGGGGAAGACGGACAACCCTGATCTGGGCAGATGAGCTGCGACCACCGCCATCACTTTCGTGAACACCCGAGGGGCGCTGGTAAGGCCGAAAGGGAGCACGACAAACTGAAAATGCTCCTGGCCTACCAAGAACCGCAGGTAACGCCGGTGGGCCGACAGGACAGGGTTAAGAAAATAGGCGTCCTGCAAGTCCAACGCTACCATCATGTCTCCAGGGCAGTCAGGACCTGAGCCAGAGTCAGCATCTTTAACTTCTCCTTCCGGAGGAAGCAATTGACGTCCCGGAGGTTCAAGATGGTGCGCAGACCCCCCCTTGTCCTTCTTGGGGACCAGAAAGTAGTGGGAATAACAACCACTACCTACTTCTTGATCGGGAACGTACTCGATGGCCCCCTTGGCCAGGAGGGCCGTGACTTCCTGATGGAGAAGAGCCAAATGATCCCCCGACATGCGGTGGTACCGAGGTGGCATGAATGGAGGGGAGGACAGAACGGGGAGCGAGTAACCTTGGCAGATTATCTGCAGCACCCACTTGTCTGATGTGATTTTGCGCCAGTGGTGGAGGTGGTGACGGACCCTGCCTCCTACGGGCGTGGGGAGCCCCCTGAAGCTCGGATTAGGAAGGCTTGGAGGTGGAAGCAGCAGGTGTGGAGGTGGACTGACCGGCCTGCTGATTACCAGACCCGCCCCTGCGGAAGCCACGTCCGTGGCCATGCTGGGGCAGGTTCTGGTCACGAAAGGAACAAAACCCAAAGACCCAGCTGTGGCCCGTGAGTCTTTAAAGCGCACCAGGGCACTGTCCGCCTTGTCGCCAAAGAGGCAAGAGCCATCAAAGGGCATGTCCATGAGCGAGCTCTGGACATCAAGCGAGAACCCGGTAGACCGCAACCAGGCAGGGCGCCGCAACGCCACAGTCGTGGAAATCGCCCTGCCCAAGGAATCAGCCGTGTCCAGACCACACCTGAAGGCAAACTTCGCTGCATCCTTGCCCTCCACAATCGCTTGGGAAAGGACGGCCTGGAGTTCTTCAGAATACTGAGGCAGCAACTCTGCTACCGTATCCCACACGGCGTGGGAGTAACGGCACAATAAGCAGGCGGTATTAACCGACCGCAACCCCAAGCTGGCAGAGGAGAACAACCTCTTGCCATATGGGACCAGCTTCTTAGATTCCTTATCCGGCGGAGCCGTGGGAAAGGCACTCTGTGACGTAGAGGCCTGAATGACCAGGCTCTCAGGTGTGGGATGAGTGGTCAAGAAGGCAGGGCCACCAGGCGCCGACTGATGACGCCTAGGGATGTTCTTATCCATCGTTGCCCCCGAGGCCGGAGGCAACCAAGTGCCCAAGAGGACTTCGCAAGGGCTTCATTGAAAGGGAGCAGCAGTTCCGGCGACGTAGACGCCATCTGGAGCAGCTCCGTAAGGAGGTTGGTCTTAAGGGCCACCGTAGGGAGGTTGAGATGGAGAGCCTCCGCAGCTCGACGAAGCATCAGAGTTGGAAGCGCCCTCCTCCATAGTAGGCGGAGGGGAGGCAAACCCCGGGTCAGAAGACCCATCAAGTTCACCCGCATCTTGAAGGTCATCCACCCAATCCTGTTCAGAGTCACACTGCCGCGCAAGGGGGTCCTCGGAGCTATCCCAGTCCTCATCCGGCTCCGGGGTAGAAGGAGCTGGCCGGGGCAGCGGGGGGCGGGTGGGTAGCAGGGTGCCAGTGCCCCAGGAGCAGCGCCGGCCGGGGCCGAACTGGAGCCGCATCCCAATATGGATCCCAGGTCGGGACGAAATGGTCTGAGAACCGGGGCAGGGGCGAGATAAACAGTACCCAGTGCGGCGCCAGTGGTAGAGCCAAGGGAGGCGCTGGGGCCGGAGCCAAGGGCAGTGCCGGGGGGCGGAGTCAGCGTTGCTGCACCTTGTGGCGCCGGAGAGGAGGGTGCTGGATCCAGTGGCTCTGGTGCTGGCGCCAGAGGCGCTGCCGCCCGGCCAACAGGATCTGGACACGGGACTGCGGGTCCCGCAGGCGCGCCGGCGAGAGCCCGAGGCCTAAACAGGCGGTCCATGGCAGCAAAAACTCTTGCATCTGTTCGGGAGTCGCCGAAGGACACGGGTAAGGCGGGTAGGCCGTGGGACGCCCAGGCTCCAGAGGAGCCACAGGGGCGGAGCCCCAGTCCCCCTCGTCTGCCTCCGGGGAGCAACGGGGGGACGCCGGAGAGCGATCACGCTTCTTCAACTTCTTCTTATGGCGTCGCTTACCGGAATCTGAAGGTTAAGACTTAGAGTCCGAGAAGTGACGGCTCTGGTCCCGCGAACGGCCCCTAGACCCGGAGCGGCGATGAGAGGAGTGCAGGACCTCCAGCAACATCCGGCACCGCTCCCGCTAGACCTTTGGGGCTATGGCACGGCAGTCCCGACAATCCCGGGAGTCATGGTCAGTCTCCAGGCAGTAGAGGCAGACATCATGGGGGTCCGCCACCGACATGTTACGGCGGTACGACCGACAAGACTTAAAGCCGGGCATCCCTACGTGCACCAGGAGACAAAAGGAGGAGACAAAAGTCTAAAAAAAAGTGGTAAAAAAATCACTAAGGTACGTGCTTAATCCGGATCTGCGCTTTCTGCACAGAAAAAGAATGAACTGGCATCCGCACGCATGGGTGGCGCCTAAGTAGCCTCCGTGACGTAATCCCGGCGTTTACGACGCCAGTGATGGGCGCAGAGCTGCGCTTCGCCACCTACTGGCGTGCAGGGGTACTGCTAAGCAGAACACTTTCCGGATCCAGACTGATGCCTGGGGAATATTCTATGGTAAGGAATCTATCACTAACGTGTCTCTTTCAGATATAGGGTCCACAACCTCACCCCGCCCCGTTTGTTGCAGTACCACATGGTGGTCGTGTTGTCCGTGAACACCTGCACTACTCTTCCCCGGACAGAGGGAAGGAATGCTTTTAGTGCAAGACAGATCGCCCGGAGCTCCAGAAGGTTGATGTGGAGCACAGACTCCGCCAGAGACCAGAGACCTCTGACTTCCGCCTCTCCCGTGTGGCCACCCCACCCCAGAAGTGGTGCATCTGTCATCACTGTGAACTCTGGTTGGGGGTAGGGAGAGGGATCTTCCGTTGACCCAATCCTGGTTCATCAGCTACCACTGCAATCGTCGTGCAGTGCTATCTGAGACCTGAACACAATAGGACAGATTCTCCTGTTGCTGTGCCCACTGGAACTTCAGGTCCCACTGCAGAGCCCGCATATGCCACCAGGCATGATCTACTAGCATGATGCAGGCGGCCATGAGGCCCAGCAGCCTCAGGTCATTCTGACCAAAACCCGGGATAGAGGCTGAAAAATCAGAATCATAGCCCGAATATCCCAGACTCGCTGCTCAAGAGGATAAGCCCGAAACTGCGTCATGTCCGGAACTGCTCCGACGAAAAGGAGCTTCTGAGCGGGAATCAGGTGTGACTTCTGCACGTTTATAGTGAACCCCAACGACGGCCTGGGGTGAGCCCGCCTTCAACAGCCAGTCCTTGAGATAAGGGAAGGACTGGAACCCTTGATCTTCGCAGATGAGCTGCGATCAATGCCATCACTTTCGTGACCAACCAAGGGGCGGTGGTAAGGCCAAAGGGGAGCACGGTAAACAAAGTGCTCGTGGCCTACTGTGAACCGCAGTTAACGCCGGTGGGCCGGCAGGACGGGTATGTGAAAGTAAGCGTCCTGCAAGTCCAACACTACCACCCAGTCTCCAGGGTCGAGGGCAGACAGGACCTCAGCTAGTGTCAACATTTTGAACTTCTCCTTCCAGAGAAAGCCGTTGAGGCAGCACATTGTCCTTCTTGGTCACCAGAAAGTAAGGGGAATAGCAGAGGCAGGAACTCGCTCAATGGATCCCTGGCCAAGAGAGCCATAACTTCCTGTTGAAGAAGGGTCAGATGATACTCCGACATGCGATGATGCTGAGTTGGCATGGATGGAGGGGTAGTCTTGAAGAGGAGGGAGTAGCTCCTTTGGACTATCTGCAAAATCCACATGTCCAACGTGATGGTGCGCCAGTGGGGGAGGTGATGGCGAATCCTGCCACCCACTGGCGATTGGTAGCCCTGAAAGGTCAGACTAGGAGGGTTTGGAGGCTGCTGCAGAGGGGCCGCTGGTGGACTGGCCCCCTCGCTGGCCCCCAGACCAAAGACGGTGGGTCCCACGTCCCCGGCCGTGCAGGGGCAGGACAGCTTGCGCCGGGCTATGGATCTCGGTGGAACGTGGTGGGGCACCCCTTCCGTATCCACGAAAGCGGCGAAAAGCAGACTGCGCAGGGCAGGTGGTAAAGAGGCACTTGGCCGTAGCCCGAGAGTCCTTTAAGCGCTCCAGCGCACTGTCCGCTTTATCGCCAAACAGGCGACGGCCATTAAAAGGCATGTTCAGCAAGGTAGCCTGGACATCCCCAGAACAACTAGTCGACCTCAGCCAGGTGTAGCGCTGAAGGGCTACCGACGTTGAAATTGTCTGCCTAGCAAGTCGGCGGTGTCCAGTCCACATCTTATGGTAGACGTGGCTGCATCTCTCCCCTAGGCGACTGTACGGGAGAGCACGGACCGGGCCTCTTCCGGGCACTGTGGCAGCACCTGCACTACCGTATCCCACACAATGTGGGTTTAACGGCCCAACAGACATCAGTGTTTACTGACCTCAGCCCCAAGCTGGAGGAAGAAAACATCTTTCCATGGTGATCCAGCTTTTTGGATTCCCTATCCGGGGGTGCATTAGGGAATGCTCCTTTGGAGGTAGAGGATTGGACCACCAAGCTCTCAGAGTATGGTGTTGGGAGAGGAAAGAGGGGTCGCCCGGAGTCGGGTGGTGGCGTCGGGCAGTCATCCTATCCACAGGAGCCCCTGTGTTGGGCTTGGACCAGGAGCCCAAAAGGATGCCTTCCTTGAAAGGCAGCAGGGAATCCGAAGAGGCCGCTGACGGTTGAAGCACCTCCGTCAGGAGATTTGTCCTGACGCACAAGTTACTACTTGTGTAACGATATATCTGTAAGAGACATTAGTTAGTGATAGATTCCTTACCTTAGAATATCCCCAGGCGTCAAACTGGATCCCGGAAATTTTTGCGTAGCAATACCCCTTGCGCGTCGGTAGGCGTCGTCTGCGGCTCCGCGTCCGTCGGAGTACTTAGACGCCGCCCTTGCGCGCTGACGCCAGTTCTTATGCACACCTTTTCCGCGCCAGAAACGCAGAGCCATGATAAAAACCAACACTGGTGCCATGAAACTAGGGCCCTGAAAGGGGATGACCTTAACCCTAGATATCGGTTCGCAGAACGGGAAGGATGGGTGGGGCGGTAAGGAATCTAATACTAACTACTGTTTCTTACAGATATATCGTTATTAAAGGTAAGTAACTTGTGCATCTGAAAGAGACACGTTAGTGATAGATTCCTTACCTCAGAATAGATACCCCAGCAATACCAACCCCGGTGGTGGGTCTGCGAACCAATAATCACACCAGGAAGTCCTGGAGGATGGAACGGCCAAAGAAGCCATCCCTCCGGACTTGGCTGTCCAGGCAGTAGTGTCTCGCAAACGTGTGCAGCGAGGCCCACGTAGCTGCCTGGCAAATGTCCTGCAAGGGCACACCTCGGCCCAGGGCAATGGTAGTCGCCGTAGCCCGAGTGGAATGAGCCCTCAATCCAGCAGGGGGCTCCTTCTTAGCCAAGGAGTAACACGCCTGGATACACAAGATGATCCACAGAGAGATGGTCCGCTTGTGCACTGCCTTTCCCTTCTTAGCGTCCTCGTAACCAACAAAGAGTTGGTCATCCACCCGGAACAGGCGTGTGCAATCCAGGTAGTAAGAGAGCGCACGTTTTGGGTCCAGACGGTGGAGCCTCTCCTCCTCTTTCGAGGGATGCGGAGGCGGAAAGAAGGTGGGCAAGGTAATGGACTGCCCGATGTGGAAGGCCGTGACAACCTTGGGCAGGAAAGAGGGTCTTGTCCGCAACACAACCTTGTCCGGATGGACAGAGAGGAAAGGAGGTGTGGAAGAAAGAGCCTGGAGCTCACTCACTCTCCTGGCAGAGGTGATGGCAACCAGGAAAGCAGTCTTCAAAGTAAGAAGATGGAGAGGACAGTTATGGAGCAGCTCGAAGGGAGCACACATTAGGTAAGTAAGGACAAGGTTCAAGTCCCACTGGGGCATCACGAAAGGAACAGGAGGGAACATGTGTGTGATGCCCTTCAAAAACCTATTTACAATTGGGGACTTGAACAAGGAAGGCTGATCAGGTAGCCTTAAGAAGGCGGAAAGGGCAGAAAGGTACCCCTTGATAGTGCCCAGAGCAGAGCCCTGCTGGGCAAGAGAAAGAAGGAAGAGGAGAACCTCAGAAAGGGGTGCAGAGAGTGGATCCACAGCTTTTGCTGTGCACCATGCCACAAATTTGTTCCACCTGCAGGCGTATACCGACTTTGTGGAGGGACGCCTGGCTGCCAGAATGACATTACAGACTTCAGGAGGCAAGTCAAATGGCCTCAACTGTCGCCGCTCAATCTCCAAGCTTGTAGGTGGAGACTGGACAGGTTCGGGTTGAGGACCGTCGCCTGCTGCTACGACAGAAGGTCCTCCCGAAGAGGCAGACGAATCGGGGTATCGACTGACATGCTGAGTAGCTCGGGATACCAGTATCTTCGTGCCCAGTCCGGAGCCACAAGGATAACCTGGGCCCGGTCGCGCTTGATCTTCTTCAGCACTCTGGGCAGATGTGGTATAGGCGGAAAGGCGTACAATAGAGCGCAACCCCACTCACGACGAAAAGCTACTCCGAGCGAGTGCCGCCTTGGAAATTCCAACGCGCAGAACTGATGACATTGCGCATTCTCTTCTGTGGCGAATAGATCTAACCAAGGCTCTCCCCACTGCTGAAAGTGACCTTGCGCCACGTCCGAGTTCAGACGCCATTCGTGATCCATCATGCACCGACGGCTGAGTTTGTCCGCCCTGGCGTTCAGAGAACCTTCCAGGTGTTGAACCACCAGAGTCACGCCCTGATGTTCCAGCCACTGCCAGAGGCGCAGAGCCTCCTGGCATAGGGACCACGACCCCACCCCGCCCTGTTTGTTGCAGTACCACATGGCGGTGGTGTTGTCCGTGAACACCTGCACTACACTCCCCCGGACAGAGGGGAGGAATGCTTTCAGTGTAAGTCGGATCGCCAAAGAGGCGACGGCCATCGAACGGCATGTCCAGAAGAGTGGCCTGGACATCGGCCGAAAAGTTGGCGGACCTCAACCAGGCGTGGTGTCGAACCGCCACCGTCGTTGCCATCGCCCTGCCCAGTGAGTCCGTGGTATCCAGCCCATACCGGATGGAATATCGCGCTGCATCTCCGCAAGGACTTGGGTGAGTTTTGCCCGGACCTCCTCCCGGACATTGTGGCAGCACGTCCGCGACCGTGTCCCACAGGGTGTGGGTGTAGCGGCCCAAGAGGCATGCAGTATTGACTGACCGCAGTCCCAAACTCAGGGACGAGAACACCTTCTTCCCGAATCGTTCATACCTCTTGGATTCCCGATCGGGCGGAGCCGCCGGGAATGCGTTCTGGGAAGTGGAGGCCTGGATGACCAGGCTCTCGGGGGTGGGATGGGTGGACAAAAAGCAAGGGTCGCCCGGGACCGGGCGGTAGCGTCTGGCCACGTTCCTATCCACAGGCAGACCTGTGGCGGGCTTGGACCAAGTGCCCACAAGAACGTCACACAAGGCCTCATTAAACCGCAGCAGAGGCTCAGTGGAGCTTGCCTGCGGTTTAAGGACCTCAGTGAGGAGGTTAGTGCTCACGGCTGCGACGGGGAGCTTAAGGTGTAAGGCCTTGGCCGCCCACGCCAACACTACACTGTAAGCAGCCCCCTCCTCCGTAGCCACGGTGGGAGGGGAGACAAATCCAGTGTCTGGCGAAGTGTCAAGTCCATTGGCCTCCCCAAGCTCATATGTACAGTCCTGTTGAGACTGGCACTCCTGTGCTCGAGGGTCCACAGACCCCTCCCACTCACCCTCGTCACCCATCTCCTGCATTTCAGGGTCAACAGATGGGAACGTTTCGTGGAAATAGAAATCTCCAAACGACGTCGAGAGCGGTGCCCAGCGGCGCCGCTACGGTGCCGGAACCGGACCGAGGGTAGGATCGGGGACGGCGTCCATAGCAGGCGCCGGGGGCGACACCCGTAGGGCCGGCGCCGGTGAGGTTGTGAGGTCGACCGGCGACGACCCGGATCCGGAACCGGATCCAGTGGGGGCCTGCAGCGCCGGGACCGAGGTCGCCGGCGGCGCCGGGGCCGAAGCACCCGACGGCGTCAGAGCCGAAGCACCCGACCCGCTAGGCCCTCCAGCCGGGGCGTTGGGCCCGGAGGCGCCACGGAACCCAGCTGAGGAGGGAGGGATTTCATGGCCATGAGGTACCGCTCGACCTCTTCTGGCGTCGCGCCATGCCCAGGCACCCGAAGGTGTGGGGCCGGCGGCGCCGGAACCGAAGCACCCGACGGCGTCAGAGCCGAAGCACCCGACCCGCTAGGCCCTCCAGCCGGGGCCGTTGGTCCCGGAGGCGCCACGGAACCCGGCTGAGGAGGGATGGATTTCATGGCCATGAGGTACCGCTCGACCTGTTCTGGCGTCACGCCATGCCCAGGGACCCGAAGGTGTGGGGCAGGCGGCGACGTCCGTGACTCCGTTGGAGCCACGTGGGTGGTGTCACCCGAACCCCCGGTCGCATCGCGCGAGGGGTGGGTCGGAGGAATGATGACGTCCCTCCAACCTCTCATGCCTCTTACCTGAGGACTTGGATCCTGACGACCGATGTCCACTCCCGGAGCTGCGAGGGCTCCGACCCCGCGACCGGTCCTTCGACCTCCTGTGGGACCAGGACGTGGAGCAGCGCGGGGCCGACTGCCGGAGCTCAAGTCGCTTGCGGGACCACTCCCGCCTAGCTTTAGACGTCAGGGCCCGGCAGTCGGAGCAGGTGCGATCGTCGTGCTCGAGGCCCAAACACTTCAGACACCGGCGATAGGGGTCGGTAACCGACATCGGTTGGTCGCACTTGGAACAGGGTTTAAACCTGGGCATCCCTACCGGCACCGTTAGAGTCAAAGACTCGAGTAGAGAAATGATCAAAAAGATCAAAAAGTTTAGTCAAAAAAGACTAAGGGGTAGAGCTTCTCCGGATCTGCGCTAGCTGGCACGGAAAAAAGAAGAACTGACGTCAGCGCTCGAGGGCGGCGTCTAAGTACTCCGACGACGTCATTCCGGTGCTAATGACGCCGACGGCGGACGCGGAGCCGCGGATGACGCCTGCCGGCGCGCAGGGGTATTGCTACGCAAAAAAATTCCGGATCCAGTCTGACGCCTGGGGATATTCTAAGGTAAAGAATCTATCACTAACGTGTCTCTTTCAGATCGCCACCATAGGTAGCTCAAGATTGAGGGCCTCGGCCTCCCTACGCAACACCACTGCATAAGAAACACCCTCCTCTGTAGCCACGGTAGGAGGAGACAGCAAGCCAAGGTCTGGGGAGGTATCCAGAACACTGGCTTCCGCCAACTCCTCTCTCCAGTCCGGTTCATCCAACTGGTTAGCTAAAGGTTCTACAGACCCCTCCCAGTCCTCCTCACCCTCCTCTGGTTGCTAATCTGGCCTGTATGAAACACCAGGGTAGAACAGAGGTACAAAAGTACCGCTCGCCCCCGGAAACGGCGCCGGTCGACGTCGGTCTGGCTCCGTGTCCAAGTCAGAGTGGAGGCCGAGGTCGACGCCAGCTGGGGAAACAACCGACGTCGAGTGCGGATGTGGTGCCGGTGGAATTTGCGCAGGGGAGGTGTTATTAGGTCGGCCGGTGCCGATCCGGATCCAGTCCTGAATCCAAGGGGACCTTGCGGTGCCGGGGCCTGAGCAGCCGGCTTCAAAGGCTCAGGGTCCCCAGCCGAGTCCGTGGGGCGCGAATGCGCGCCGGCGGTGCTGGGCTGCTCAAAGATGGCATGCACTGCTTTGCAGAACCTCCGAAGTTGGGCAGGGATCGCTCCAGGTCCGGGAAAGGGAGGAAAACTCGGAGTCGACCCTTCAGGCTCCGCACGCGAAGCCACGGGACGGGCATTATCCGCATCCCTCGTCGCGACGGACGGCGAGAAGTCAAAGAGCGACGATGGTTCTTCGAATTCTTCTTGTGCTTCGACTTACCTGAGGCATGTGAAGACTTCGATGGCGAGTGGGGGTGACTCCGCAACCGGTCCCTCGACCTCCAACGTGACTGGGACCTCGAGCGGACTGTCGGGCCTCGAGACGCTTTCAGGACCGCTCCCGCAAAGACTTCGGATGCATGGTCCGGCAGTCGGAGCACGACTTGGGAAATGGTCGCGCATCAGGCACCACAGGCACACACAGTGCGGAATCGTAAGTGACATCAGCTTGCGACAGGTGTTGCAAGCCTTGAAGCCGGGCCGAGGACGACTGTGTGCACTGGGAGTCGATAGACTCAAAAATGGTGTCGACAAAAGTCGCAAAAAAGTCAGGCATAAAGTGACTGGAGGTACTGCTCTCTACGAATCTGCGCTGGCTGGCACGGAAAAATAAAAGAACTGACGTCAGAGCGCGAGGCGGCGTCTAAGTAGATACCGCAACGTCATTACAGCAACAACGACGCCAGCGACTAGCGTGGAGTAGACAGACGCCACCCATCGAAGTGCAGGGGTACTGCTGGCGAGAAAGTTCTCCGGATCCAGTCTGACGCCTGGAGGTAATTCTCAGGTAAAGGTTTTCTCAGGTAAGGAATCTAGAACTAATTGTCTCTTTCAGATGAGCTCATTTGTTGTGGCATTTAGTGAAACCAGCAAATGATTTTTGAGAGTGATCCCTTGGGAGTCAAGTCACCTCCATAGTGGCAGTGTTTTCTTTTGTCAGCAACCACTGAACATCCCTGGTGGCCACTTACAAGCTATGAATGTCATCCAAAAGCCAACCCCAATGTTGGGACCACTGTAGTCAGAGTTTCCATGGAAGAGAGATAGGGAATCAGTAGAATGCTTGAAGAACCAATACAGGAGGACATAAATGCCAGGATGCACTAGAACCATCCATGACGGAACACAGGATTGAAACCGAAATATTGTGCTTATAACCTGAATGTCCCGACTGGGTGTGTGGGCATAAAAGGCCTTCAAACCTACTGTGTCCAAGTGTACCTATGAAGGTAATAATTTGTGTCAGCTGCAGATGGGTTGTCGTCTCGTTGATCGAGAACCCCAGAAACGACTGCAGGGAGTCAGTTATCTACTGGTGGTTCGTAATTGACTGCAGCTTTCTCATTTTCACCTGCCAGTCATCAAGGCACTGAAATTTGTGTATTGCTGAGCTACAAAGATGGGTCACAACTAGTGCCATCACAGTCTTAAAAACCTGTAGGGGCAGAGGTGAGGCCAGGGTAAGATGTGTTTTGACCCCTCCATGAACCAAAGTAGGCACCGATGGCAAGGCAGGACATGCACACCATAGTGCACATCCTGCAAATCCAAGGACTCCGTCCAGTACTACTCCAAGTCAGAAACGACCTGAACAAGAGTCAACATCTTGAACTTGTCAAAGGAAATATTTCAAGAACTGTTAGTTTAATATCGGCCTGAGACCTCCCCCTTCTTGGGCACCAAAATTATTGACATTAACACACCCTACTTTTCAGTAACCAGTGACCAAACATCCCAAGCAAGGATGAAGACCTGGTCTGCCAATGTCTGCACAAAAACAGAAATAACAGGTTGGGGGACATAAAAGAGGGAGTTTAACCATATTGAACATGCTGATGCAACCACTGGTCTCATGTATTGGTCACCAGCTGGACAGATAAAGATTATGCTACTTACCCAGTAAGCATCTGATCTTGGCGTGTAGAGCTGTAGATTCACATGCTTTGCATACTCCTGCCATCTAGTGTTGGGTCCGGATGTTTGAAAGTTGTTTTTCTTCAAAGAAGTCTTTCCCAATCACGAGGTAAGGTGACTCTGCATTTCGGCACATGGGCATCAACTATATTGTTAGATTGTTTTCCCGCAAGAGGGTGAGAATGGAGTGAGTGTAGTACAGAGATGTTCATGTGTATATAATGTGAATAATGAAAACTGCAACAACTACAGGTGCCCAGAGAGGTGGGAGGGTGCATGTGAATCTGCAGCTCTAAATGCCAAGAACAGATGCTTACTGGGTAAGTAGCATAATCTGTTTGTTGTACGGCGTTTTAGATTCCGAATGGATTTTCCCCGATTCATGCCCTTTTATAGGTACAATTCATGCAGCCCTTATATAGGCATAGAAATCAAGCCCTTATTTAGGCCTAGCCCATGCAACCCAAATACAGGCATGGCTACTTCCATCCGTTCACCAAACGTCACAACGATTTCTTGGAAAACCAGCTTAAGCCATTAGGGACTTCCCCTTGCTTAAATATTGATTTCTCCAAGAACTCAGTTAGTTTTACAATGAACAACTATTCCCCAGGGGTTCATTCATGACATTCATATGCCCAACTTTGAGTCAAACATGACATTCCTAAACACATTCAAGGTATAAATATACCTTCACTTGCTATGGCAAAGCAGGGTGGTTCAGAGCAGTTAGACGACCTACTCGCCCGATGCAGCTCACTACAGCAAGTGCCCGAAGGAAGCCAACTCTCCAGCTGACGCACTGATCAGGAAGCTGCCCTCCTCTGCTGAGAAATCCAGGTCCAGTGTTTCTGACTCCCCTTGCGAGGTGTTGGGAAATCGAGAACCGAGACAGAGATACCAGACCTCCTTCATTCTAAGGTATGGAGTTGTTTAGAACCTAGAGAAACCTTTGGTAGATTCTTGGCAAAAACTAAACCTATGCTAAAGACCATGCTTACTTCCTCCCTCGTACTAGACCTAGGTCAGGTACATTGGGGTAGGCATATTTTAGAAGCACCAGTTGAGTAGTTTAGCCTGTGTTATTTATGTATATATTTTCATATGGCTTAGAAACCATACAATGCTCTTACAGTATTATTTTATAATACTATTCTCACTGTACGCATTATACTTTGTATTTTGTCTAACGATTGTAGCAGTTCACCTCTCTTGCATGAGAAAGAAGACTGTTCAATAAACCTTTTATTGGAAACGCCCGTCTCACTATTTCTCTGAAAACTCTGTAGAAACGAAGCATGCACGATTGACTGAGTGAAATACTTATCTATTGTTTCTGCGACTCTGAAGATAGTTATTCCAGTCCTAGGGAAACAAAGTTGTCATGTTTATGCGGTTGTCAGAAACTAATCCCTTCTTGTGAATTCAACATAGTTTCTAGTGACCTCTGAGCTAGCTGGCACTCACAATTAAGTTTAGTATATTCGATAGAGACCTACTGACCTAAGTCCTACGTCATATCTATAAGATATATTATTCCAATGCGTAGAGCCTATTGGGAATATAGGACGTACACTACAGTTTGAGGCATGTGTGCTGTAGATACACGTTGGGGGTAATAAGCGCTATATAAATGCAATTACAATACAATACAATACATGCTTTGCATAGATTATATGGCAGTATTCTCCCAAAGCGGTGGCTAACCGGTAGATGTTGCAGCTGTTTGAAAAAGTGTCTTTAGCACTGCTTTCCCTACATTGGCCTGTTGATGTGCTAACACATCCAGGCAGTAGTGTTTGGTAAATGTGTGTAGTGTGGACCTCTGTTGCTGCCTTATAAACATCAGCTATAAGGATGTGACATAAAAAGGCCATAGACGCTCCTATTTTACAAACGGAATGTGCTCTAGGAGGTGTAGATAAAGTTATTTTAGCTTCAGCATAGCAGGTATGAATGCATTTAACATTCCGCCTTGCAATACCAGATTTAGAGATAGGATTGCTTTGTAAGATGTAGCAAATGCAACAAACAGTTGTTTTGTCTTCTGAAAATCCTTTGTCCTTTCAATATAATACTATAACGCTCTTCTGATATCAAGAGCATGAAGAGCTCTTTCTACTACCAAATCAGGTTGAGGAAAGAAAAGAGGTAACAACTAATTGGTTGATATGAAAAGCAGAATTACTTTGGGAAGGAATTTTGGGTTGGTGAGAAGAACTACATTATCTTTATGAAGTTGAGAGAAGGGTTCTTATATGGTTAATGCTTATAGCTCACCAACTCACCTCAATGAAGTGATCGCAAAGAGGAAGGCTACTTTCCATGAATGAAACTGTTACGGACAGTTGTGTAATGGCTCAAAAGGTGAACCCATGAGCCGTGTAAGCACAATGTTTAGATTCCAAACTGGTGCAGAAGGTACCCTGGGTGGTATTACTCTTTTAAAGCCTTCAATAAGAGCTTTAATTACTGGAACTTTGAACAAAGATAGATGTGGCCTATTTTGCAAATATGTGGCTACCGCCGCAAGATGCAATCAAATTGAAGTGTAGGCTAGACCAGCATGCTGTAGATGCAAAAGGTAACAAATGATATTTTGAATAGAGGCAACTAGTGGATCAATATTGTTGTTGGTAGAATAAATAACAAATCTTTTTCATTTTGCTCTGGTGGCAAGTTTAGATAACCAAACTCTGACTTCAGGAGCCAAATTGCTAGATTGAGCTTTTTGGGGTTTGGGTGTCTGACTTCTCCATGGTTCTGATTGAGAAGACTGGAATTGAGATGCAGCTTTTGGGGGCGTGGTTTGGACGCCGAGAGGAATGGCGGCACCGTGATTTCCTCCTCCCGTGGTGTGAATTTAACCACGATTTTGGAACACATATGACCGTTCCGATGCCACAACGAACGCAAGATTTGGCAATCGGAAGGTGAGGAGACTACAACGAGTGGTTGATCACGTTTGTAGGAGGCCGAGAGACGGAGTTACGGATAATTTTCCTTGAGTGATCCTGCGCCTGTGAGAACGGAAGTGCGACCAAAATGGCTGCCTCGGCCGTATACTGACAGCGCTGGACCCGGCTTACTCGCGCGCTGAGACAGCGCGATCTGAACCCCATGGGCGAGGACCGGACAAGCGTGTGGCTGATCGTGAGTACTGTCTGCCCCTCATAGCGCCAGTGAGACTAAAACGGGCAGAGCCCGTGTTTGACTCGGCGAACACCATTATGGCGGCGAACTATCTCCTGATCGGGTTTCGGCTCCTGTAAGCTGGCCACAGATTTGAATCAGGACTATCCTACGCAAGCAGCGTCCGCACTGTACACTCATTTATCGCCTAGCTAGGCAAAGCAGAAGCGTAACCTGAATGCGCAGTGCCTCCTACTAATACTGCCCCACTCAACATGGCGGTCTAATCTATTTTCTAGCCGTAATCGGATCATGTGAAATCCCGTACAGTCCCCGCAGCTCCGGCGCAACGCTACAATGCTAAGTCCTGCTCACAACAAATGCAGCGGAATTGTCAATTAAAGTGCTCGTCTGCAGTGTAACTCTACCTCCTCCATTGGTCATTAACGCCTATACAATACCGCACGGAGAACCCCGACCACAAGTAACCTACACTAAGATGGCGACGCCGCTTATTAGAGACGAGAACCTGCAGGGTGATACACGTGGCAGCGCAACAGTCTGGATGGCGTGATGAGTGGCGCCGTGCGTCTAAATGTGGTTCCTATGCCTGTATGATCATGGAGGTGAAAAAACACATGCTTATTGCTGGTAAGGCTCTGTAAAACCTGTGGATATTCGGCACTCAGCAATCTGCAGCCTAATGCTATGCACTACCATGCTTATGAACTGGTCACGACTGCCCGTGTTGGTACCCACACCGCCACCTGAATTGGAGTTGTAGATTGCTGGATATTCGGGGTGTGAGTCACGATCGATCTACTGGTGGGGTGCATCATAGTCAGACTTCTCCAACGAGCGGGGGATAAGACCCACAAACCCATCCTACAGATTGTGTCACTCTGTCCTTAATACTCTGCGCGCTATTTGCGGTCCAGCAGCGGTTCCTCCACTACTGGGTTGCTCTTGATTCTTGCCGATATACACAAGGAGGACACTCAACCACGCTTGTGAGGTGCTTGTTTATAACCTGTGGGCTTGCGGCTGATTCAGTATACTCATCTTGGCTCAATTAAGTACCTGGTGTTGGCACGATCAGGAACAGTGATTATGGACAACAAGGAGATAGCTAAGAACCTGAAAAGGCACAAATCAGATCACTCAAATCCAAACTCGCCTGTCAAAGGGAAAAAAGATAACGCTGATGCAATGGAAATGATACTAAGCAGGCTCGACGAGGTTAGGGACCTGGATAAGTCAACTAAAGAGGAAGTGGTGGCAATCAGACAAGACATACGTGAGACCAACGCAAGGCTGGACGAAACAGAGTCTAGAATCAGCAGGTTGGAAGATACGGAAATCAAGACTTGTAGCGCACTCAAACGCCTGACCATAGCCTCAGACCAAGTAACAAGGAAGCTGGCCGAATTGGAGGACCGAAATCGGAGGGGGAACCTTCGCATTTTTGGTATTCCGGAGGGATCCGAGGAGTCGATGGGCTCCTGTGTACCATTTCTGGAGTCATGGTTCGCCCAAGCCACCAGCATGACCTTCCATCAGCCCTTGGAATTTGACAGGGCGCATAGATTGCCTGGTAGGATCACCAAAAACCAGAAAGGTCCCAGGCCTATTGTCTGTAAGCCACTACGCTATCAGCACGTGGAACAAATCCTTAACTTTGTCCGGAAGCATAACCACATCCTATGGAAGAATGCCAAAATATATATATCACAGGACTACAGCAAGGAAACTGTAGACGTACGGAAGGCTTTCCTAGCACTCCGCCCACAACTGAAGTCCATGGGCTACCAACATGGCTTTGTAGGACCGGCGAGATACAGAGTGGTCATCCAGGGCTATCCACACATCTTCTCAGACCCTATGAAACTCAAAAGAATGTTGGATGGGCCCGAGGATCTGGTCATGGACACTCACAACTCTGACAGCACAACAGCCTCCTCATCCGGCGTCAAATGAGTATCCTTTTCTCTCATACTGACTGTATGGCTTTTTCCTACTGTCAGATGACTAAGTTATATCCCGGTACTATGATCGTTGTGTGACTGCCGGACATATCTGTCCAATTGAAGGTACCAGTTCGCCTCCCTCTGTCAAGTTGATTCTCTGAATCTGCTAAGGAGACTTGTCCATGTTGTTCCTACTCTCGTCACATGGCCCGATGGTTCCATTTAGCCACGCTGACCTGCTCTAGCATTGTACTAATCGCCTTGTGTGATTGCTTCTGTTAAATATTTAATGCATCTATCACAACCAGAATAGATCAGTTGCCCATCCAAGGCTGTGTTATGTTATGTTCTAAAGTCAAAGTTTTAGTCGTTGCCCAGATCAAGGTCTACAACTCAATCATAGTGATATATGTCAATAATAGAGGTAACATTTGGGTTACCGATATATGAATCGAGTTTACAAAGTTCATCCTTACCTGCGATATGGGGTATCCTTACCTGGATATGCATGTGTCTAGTTTTCTAATCTCAGTATTCACCTACTGTTATACTCGGCAATAGCCTGTTAGTTTGCTGAAATAGTTCCAAATTTCTCACTAAAGTTGTGATCCACGGGGAGGATTGGTTGCTGTTTCTTTCCAGTCACCATGTCTACTATTCAATGATGGGGAGGGGGGGGCGGGTGGGGGGTTGAGGGGTTCGGGGGGGGGGTATGTGTGTTATTTGTATTATGTTTCCTTTCATTTAATTTCATTTTGCATTCTATGTGCTTGTACGGATACTATCGAACAGTTACACGTCGACTCGACAAATTAATGGTGCTGCCTACCATCTAGGTTGGTCTGACACGGTACTTGGCAAGATATTTAGGCATGTCTAATGGCACAAAACAAATTTAATACACCACTGAGAGTGGCCTCCATAGACAAACTGAAAATACTGTCCCTGAATGTAAAAGGCCTGAACCGACCTGTAAAGAGACAAACGGGGCAACGGGGTGATATTGTCTTGTTACAGGAGACTAAAATAGATGCCAAACAGTTTTACCATTTAAGGAATACATTTTACACAGAGGTAGTGGGGGCAGATGCGACGGCGAAAAAGAATGGTGTCTTGTTGTTAATAGCGAAAAAATCAAAAGTTGAAATTCTCTCATTAGAGCCAAATGTGAATGGCAGGTGGGTCACAGCCAAACTAAGCAGAGACAACACGGAATTCTACATCACAAATATATACGCTCCTAACACCTCTGACCTTAAATTCTGGGAAGGTCTAAGTAAACAAATTGAGTCCATTCCTGACTCGGCCATACACATATTGGCCGGGGACTTGAATCTCCCCATGGATGCTACCCTAGACAGAGACTCATGTTGCCCCTTTCGACCGAATAAATCACACAAAACTCTGCTCAATCTATGTAAACGCTTTAATTTGGTAGACGCATGGAGGCTACAAAACCCAGCGGATAGGGATTATACATTTTATTCCGCACCACATGACTCTTATTCCCGAATCGATTACATTCTTATATCACAGAATGGGGTAACAAGGATAGATGACACATCTATAGAGCCGAGGGTTATGTCCGATCACTCATGCATATCCTTATCCATCACCAATGCGAAGCCCTCGTCTCGTCAAACGTCGTCGCATTTGAATGATGAAATACTGGACAAAGAACAACATAGGTCTACTATTGAATCCGCTATTTGCTCATATTTACAAGACAATAAGAGGGGTGACACTACTGATCTAGTGAGGTGGGAGGCCTTAAAGAGTACCATTGGGGGGGTTTGTATTAAAATTCGATCAGCAATGAATAAAGACCACAACCGTAAATTGGACGACCTGGAAAGTGAAATACTGGCTCTAGAGAGTAAGCACCAGAGAGACAGGAACGATACGGTCCTGAACACACTGGCCAACAAAAAGTATGAATACAACAAAATAGTGAGTGAAAGGGCAGGGGTATGGCGAGACAAAAGAAAGAGGTTCAAACTCTGTGATTCAAATAAAGCGGGTAAGAGCCTGGCCTCTTATTTAAAATTCAAGGTAGAGAGGAACACTATTAATGTCATCAAAGATGTTTCAGGGATCGCTCATTCAGAGCCGGACAAGATAGCGGAGGTATTTAAGGACTTTTACGAAACCCTATATGCCAAAAATAAATCGGTGGAAGAAGATGAGATACATGATTTAAATGAATGCGATATACCAAGACTCTCCACTGATGACCAGCTAAGCCTTAATGCACCAATCACGGCCATAGAAATTGAACAAGCAATTAAATCACTAAAGAGCGGGAAAGCCCCAGGCCCTGATGGGTTTACAGCTAGATTTTTTAAATCCTTCCCATCTTTATTGGTGGAACCTCTTCTGAGCCTGTTCCGGGAAATAAATGAGTCAGGTGAAGTTAAGGGCACCCTGTCTGAGGCTATAATTGCAGTACTTCCAAAGATGGGAAAGACCCCTCTCTCCCAAAAAATTATAGGCCCATTTCCCTCATTAATCTTGACTGCAAGATCTTGGCAGTAATCCTCTCGGTTCGCCTCCAGAGAGTAGTTCCCCAATTGATCCATCCCTCTCAAGCTGGATTCCTGAAGAATAGAATGTCTAGCGACAACACCAGGATACTAGCGCACATTTTGGAAAAGGCGAAACTCCTAGACACACCCACTGCGGCAATAACATTAGATGCCGAAAAAGCTTTCAACAAAGTCGATTGGTCCTTTCTGAGGGCGGTACTATACACAAGTTCAACTTGGGTGAAACATTTACGAAACTAGTGATGTCCCTATATTTCTGTCCCTCTGCAAAGGTGAGGGCGGGTGGCTCCTTCTCCTCCTCTTTAAATCTACAACAGGGAACAAGACAAGGGTGCCCCCTATCACCTTTCTTATTCCTATTGGCCATAGAGCCTTTCCTGTATCATAAAAGACATAATGACGCGATTGCTGGTGTTCCTTTTTAGGGCTGTACTGTGAAACTTACTGCGTACGCAGATGATGTACTGATTGTGTCAGAAAGGGCTGAGGAAGCCATACCTGCACTCATGGCTACCATTGACGAATTTTCCCGTGTTTCAGGGCACAAGTTGAACAAAGATAAGATGGAGGTAAAACTCCTAAATAATATAGGCAACAAAGATATTCTTGGGGAGTCTGGCCTAACTTGGCAACCACACTGTTTTAAATACTTGGGTCTCGAATTTGATAAAGATCTGATTTCCACTCTGCGAATAAATGAAGACAAAACCTTGAAAAAGATCTCTACTTTGTTAGATGGGTGGTCACCCAAGTTCCTCTCTTGGTGGGGCAGGGCAGAAACCCTTAAAATGATGTCTACTCCGTTAGTGAATTATCTAGCCAGTATGCTCCCCATGACGTTCTCGGATGACTTTATCAATAAAGTGGATAAGCTGTTTGGCGGGTTCCTGTGGCGGGGTAAGAAAGCCAGGGTATCACTGAAAAAGCTGCAACTAGCAAAAGACAAAGGCGGCCTGGGTCTTCCCTCCTTCAAGAACTACCAGACAGCATTCCTCTGTAAACAAGGAGCACAGTGGCTGACAAGCTCTCCAACCTATGTTCCTCTGTGGTTAAAAATTGAGAAATCACTCATTGGACACGCACCTCTTCCAGCCCTGCTTACCATGGACCTGTCCCATTTACCTCATTCTAAGTATATTATGCTAAATACCAGGCGGGCCCTGTTAAGACTCGACCAGACAAATAAAACTAACCTGGTAGTTAAAAAATCCACTTTTATGGCCTTATGGAGAAACCCCTACTTTAAGTGTGCTGGTAAAACTCTCTACTGGGACTCGTGGTCCAGGAAAGGCATTAATTTAGTGGGAGACCTTTATGACGGCGCATTACCGCTCCCGTTCTCGAGCTTACAGGCAACATATGACCTCACACCGATGGACTTCTTCGAATTCCTGAAGTTGAAGGCCATTATATCAGCTCATAGCTTCACCCCTCACGTGCCTTGGTTGGCGACCCATTTGCCACGCCTATTGTCCGCAGGCCACTTCGTCTCTAGAGTGTATAAGATGCTACTCCCATTGCCCAAGAAGACACAGACAGGTTGAGTCTAAATGGGAAACTGAACCCAACTCCACTGGGATTGAGTTTGATTGGGATGTGATACATAGCACTGCTCTATCTAATAATGTGTCACCCATCCTTTTTCAAACAAAATATATGCTATTGAATAGGGCTTTCTGTACTCCGGATAGGCTTTTTAAATGTCACCTGAGGGATACACCCACGTGTTGGAATTGCCAGTCAGGAACGGGCGACCTCGCCCATATGCTCTTCCACTGCCCTTCTCTGCAAACCTACTGGGGAAAAATCTTCAACTGCATCCACCATACGTTCAATCTAAAGCCCGCCAGGGATTTTGTATATATTATATTGGGAATCCTTGATCCAAACTTGGCTAATACACATGATCGACAGCTCCTTGACCTGATGTTAACACTTGCCTGTAAGGTGGTCTTTAGCAAATGGAAAAACGTGTCAGAAGTAAATTTTAAAATTTGGCAGGAATGGCTTTCATTCCTGAGAGGGGCTGACAATTCGGCTTTGCAATCGGCTACGTGGCGCCCTTCCAACAAGAAACTATGGAAGTCGCTTGACATGTCCTCCTTTCATTTTGATCCACCATGATGTATTTATTGATACTGTTTACTATGATTACTACGTAGTCCGATGCCGGACCTTATGGATGGTAGTTTGACTTGTTGTGTAACTGTACATTCCCTTGATTACATGTATATGTTTCCTTATTGTGTAATACTCGTTATGTAGTTCTGTCCGCAGACGACACTTGCAAGCACCAAGTGATTTGATTTTCTTTCTAGTTTTATGTATTGTATTCAAGCATCACAATTGCTCTCATCTCTGTACTGGAAGATTTTCTGTTTGTCATGTCTTTTCCTTTCTCATTAATAAAAACAATAAAAAAAAGAGATGCAGCTTTTGATGTGGAACTACTGATAGTTCCAAAAGTGTTGTGTACCACAGTTGACGGGCGCAAGTTGGAGCCACTAGAATCAGTGTGAGGGATGTTTGCCAGAGCTTCCGAACCAGAAATGGAAGGAGAGGGAGAGGAGTAAAAGCGTAGGCAAATATCCCTGACTAATTCATCCAAAGGGCATTGCCTTTGAATAAAGGGTGTGGGAACACGGAGAGGAAGTTTGGGCATTTTGAGTTGTCCACTGTGGCCAACTGATCTATTTGTGGGAATTCCCACTTGTGTATTTGTTGCCGGCTTCTGCTGAGGAGGTCAGCAATTTGATTGGTCACTCCTGCGAGGTGCTCTGCCAGAAGATGAACTCTGATGAATTTCCCAATGCCAAATGGTTTGAGAGATGTGTGACAGTTGCAAAGAATGTGTCCCCCCTGTTCTTCTACATAGTTTTCATATTGTCTGTCGGGACTAGGACAACTTTCCCAATGAGGTGAGACTGAAAAGCTTTCAGTGTTAGATAAATAGCTCGAAGCTCTAGATAGTTGATATGAAGACTTTTGTACTTGTTGTCCCATAGACTTTGAATTGTCAAATTGTGAAGATGGGCACCCCAACCTGTGAAAGATGCGCCTGCTGTTAGCACAATCTGTGGAACAGGGTCAATGAAGGGCTGACCTTTTGATACGTTTTGTGTTGTCTACCACTGCAAAGAGCAATGGGTGCAGCTGTCTACCAACACTAGATTTGTTAATTGCTGGAACCGGAGGTCTCTGGTTGGCACATGTATGCACTTGTGACAAGCAGGGACCCTCAGCTCCACGTCAGGGCAAGGGAACTACTCCTTCGAATAACCCCTGCTCACCCTCTAGGTAGTGTGGCGCGAGCAGACAAGGCTAATCCTCAGGGCGATAGTAAGTTAAGCATTTATGATCACACACAGTAAACCCACTGACCCACCACAAATAGACGTGTAGTTGTATCAAAAATACGTATACTTTATATAAAAGATAGATTCAAGCAGGATTATCACAAGACCGTGTAACGTTTAGCGATTTGAGGCCACCAGATTATGATAGGCAAGATTAGTCTTTGAATGTTCTTTGTTCAGCAAGGTACGATGACAGGGAAATAAGAACGTTGCGGACCCTGGATCCGATACGAACTCAGGACGGAGTTCACGTGTACCTTACTTGTGGAAGTCCGAGGCGTTTCAGGCGCGGCTGGTGAGGGCGGACTCCGGACGAGGCCAACGGTTCTCCAGAGGATCTCTCCGGCTCAGGTCCCCTGAGAGGTGGAGGAGCAGGACTGTGGAGGGTTGTGGCAATGAATGAAATGAAATGAAATGAATGAAATGAAATGAAAATAACTTTTATAGCGCATGGCTACCCGGAGGCATCCCAGCGCTTAAACCTGCGAACAGAGAGGGTCTGAGATGAGCAGGGATCAGTTTTCGTTAGATTCCAGGGAAAAGCCAGGTTTTTATTTTCTTATGGAATGAAAGATGATTGGGCTCCTGACGAAGTGGGGGGTGGGAGTTCCATAACATTGAAGTGTTATAGGAAAAGAGGCGACCACCCGTACGAGCCTTGTTGATTCTGTTGACTTGTGCCAGGTTAAGATCGTTGGAGCGGAGGTTTCTGGTAGTTTTGTATGGTTTGAGCAGCTTGCTAAGGATAGGGGGGCCTTTGCCTTGCAGGATTTTGTGGGCAATACAGAGAGCTTTGAAATGTACCCGTTCTTTTATCGGCAGCCAGTGGAGTGATCTTAGCGCTGGCTTGGCTGAGGAGCGATGGTTTGTGCTTGTCAGCAATCTAGCTGCTGAATTCTGGACCACCTGTAATTTCTGGATCACAGAAACCGGGGCTCTCAGGTAGAGCGCATTACCGTAGTCCAGCCTCGATAAAATCATAGCTTAGACCAGGATTTTTTGGGCTCTGTCAGGAAGTTGAGGGAGGATTTTACGTATGGATTTTAGCAAGCCAAAGCAGGTGGCCGCAGATTTTCTGGCTTGTACTTTGAATGAAAGATCATCATCTAACCAGAATCCTAAGCTCTTGATCACGCTTTTTGGGGTTGGACCAGCACCCATAGAGGGAGGCCATAGCGTGGGGGAGTTGAATGATGCCTTCCAGCCCAATAACATCAGTTCAGTCTTCTGGTTATTAAGTTTGAGCTGAGACTGGCCCATCCACTTTGATACCTCCTCAAGACAGTCGCTCAGACTCGTGTTAGACAGATCAGCCTGATTCAGAGAGACCACGAGCTGATTGTCATCAGCATAGCTGATTAATTCAATTCCGCAGGGGGCCACTATCTCGGCTAAGGGGGACATGTACACATTAAAAAGTGTGGGGCTAAGGGAGGAGCCCTGAGGAACGCCACACTGCAGGAGTAACGGCGAGGAGTGGCAATCCCCTTCAAATACTTTAAAATACCTCTCGCAAAGAAAGGATTCAAGCCAGGAAAGGGCTTTTCCCGAGACTCCAATTTCGTTTAGGCGGGCTAACAGGATATGGTGACTTACCGTATCGAAGGCGGCACTGAGGTCTAGGAGGATGATGGCCACATTGCCACCTGTGTCCAGGATCCTCCTAGACTCTTCCACCACCTTAAGAAGTGCAGTCTCCATCCCTTGACCCGGGCGGAAGCCTGTTTGAGAGGGATGGAGTAAATTAGAGGTTTCCAGGAATGAGGACAGTTGGTGGTTTATAAATTTTTCTGCCAATTTACTGATTCCCGGGAGAAGGGAGACGGGGCAGTAATTGGATAGGTCTCCAGGGTCAAGGTTGGGTTTTGTTAAGAGAGGTTTGACCATGGCCATTTTCCAGACCCGTGGGACTGTGCCTGCTTCAATCGAGGTGTTGATCAGATTGATGACAGGAGACGCCATGATAGGCAAGGCTAATTTCAAGATGTTGATAGGAACAGGGTCAAGGGGGGAGCCACTTTTGATTGAGTTGAGAAGGGGGGGGGGGTAACAATTCCTCGATGAGAGGGATAAAAGAGGAGAGTTCGGGGGAAGTACCTTGAGAGAAAGGTTTAGATAGCGGGAGAGATTCGGGGGTAGTGATGGGTGGGAGACCCAGGAGAATTTTTTGAATTTTAGTGTGGAAGAAGAGTGCAAGTTCTTCACAGCGGGGCCCTGATGCATTTGGGGCAAGGGTAGGGTCAGGGGGTTTCAACAGAGTTTTAACAATTCTGAAAATCTCTTTCGACGAGTTGGGGGATGCAATGATTTTTTCTGCGTAGAAAGCTGTTTTTGTTGCCTTTAACGCAGCTTTATAGGCTTTGATGGATGCCCTGTATTTAGTTTTTGTTTCTGGATCAAAGTCTTTTCTCCATTGTCTCTCCTCCTTTTTACAACTCTGTTTAAGTTTTCGGAGCTCTGGGCTAAACCAAGGATGATTGATAGATCCCCTTTTTTGGGTTACAGGTTTCCTAGGTAGGATGGCGTCCAATGGGTTCTCTATCCATTGGTTAAACTCTGGGTTCGCTATATTGATGTCCACGTTAGCGGGCGGTAAAGTATTCCTTAGGGCTTCCGACCATTCGTTTATATTGCGTTTGGACCAGTGTCTTGTCTGTTTAGTGCTAGAGGGTTTGACCGGGGCTGGGGGAGAAACAGTCCAGGTGAAAGGTATGATGAAATGGTCTGACCATGGGACAGGGTTCGGGTCCAAGGTAATTAAATTCGAGATATTAGAAAATATGGGGTCAAGCAGGTGTCCCTTTATATGTGTGGGCTTTTGGATTCTTTGAACCATTTCGCATGTCTCTAGGTCTTGGGACAGATCTACAGCTGTCGTATCTTGTGGGTTGTCTAAATGAAGGTTCAGATCTCCCAATATGGTAAATTTGGAAGCCGCACTGGCGAGGGTCACCACCGATTCTAGCAGTGTCCTGTGGAATTGTCCTAGGGATCCTGGAGGACGGTAAACTAGAAGCCCCGTGAAGGAGGCTGATGGTGAAAGCGTGATCGAAAAATGGACGTTTTCACAGTAGAGTAATGGGCTGCCTAACAGGCGACAGACTAAATGATCTTTATGAAGGATAGGGATCCCTCCTCCTACGTTCCCTGTTCGATCGAGGTGCTGGATTAAGTAGCCCGGAGGCAAGGCCTGGACAATGTCTGGGCCTGAACTGGGTCCTAACCATGTTTCTGTAAGAAACAGTGCGTCCAGTGCTGCGTCCTGTAGTAAGAATGAAATCTCAGAGGCATGTTTAGGCAGGGAGCGGCAATTCAAAACTGCCATATTGAGCTTGTGCACCTGTGTCTGCCTGATCTCTGCTGGCTTAATCAGTTGGTAAGGACAGTGTCGGCAGTGATATTGATTGTGTGAAGGGTCTAACGAGTGTTTGCACAAGGAGTTGGGCGAGGTAGTGGCGTGTTTTAACTGCAGAAGGGAGGAGCGCGAGTAAGCGGCTGGGACATGCGTGGAGAGTACAGGGTAAATAGTCCCTGGGCCGTCCTGGCGCGGACGGGCGCAGACTGGCATGACTCTGGCGTGAGTCCGGCGCGTCCGCCAATCGCGTCCGCTATGCGGAGAGAGGCCGTCCCCTTTTATAGGCCGCTAGAGCGCACCAGAGCGCTTAGTCACACCCAAGATGGCCGCTGTAGAGGCTTCGACTCCCCGGGACCACACTCTCAGCGTCAATGCTCAGCTGAGAGTGGGCCCAGGCAGCGGAGAGATGAGGCTGAAGTGTCTGCCAGGTAAAACGTTTTTTAATCAAGCGGAATGGCACCACAAGTAAAATACAATAAAACGCTTATTCAATCAAGCGAGGGTAATGGGGGCAGAGTTAGGAACACACAAGATTTCAAAACAGGTGAGAGAGAACCTCCCGGCTTCCGCCTCAAGAGGGTGAAATAATGCGCAGCTTACTTGGGCACTGAAAGCGAAAATGCCCCTTTTATAGGCAGCTAGAGCGCTCCAGAGCGCTTAGTCACACCCAAGATGGCCGCTGTAGAGGCTTCGACTCCCCGGGACCACAATCTCAGCGTCAATGCTCAGCTGAGAGTGGGCCCAGGCAGCAGAGAGATGAGGCTGAAGTGTCTGCCAGGTAAAACGCTTTTTAATCAAGGGGAATAGCACCACAAGCAAAATACAATAAAACGTTTATTCAATCAAGCGAGGGTAATGGTGGCAGAGTTAGGAACACACAAGATTTCAAAACAGGTGAGAGAGAACCTCCCGGCTTCCGCCTCAAGAGGGTGAAATAATGCGATCCGGGGTCGATGCAGCTCACGGGGCGAGGCGCCGGTCAGGCCTGCGGGACGTACTACTTCTTAGCACGCCTGGTCGTACTCGTGGATCTGTGAGGGGCGTCGCGTTCTACGGCAGACGGGTGCAACACCAGGCTTCCGGTACCACGGTACGGGGAGGCCTTTCTTGAGGTGCGGCACGGTCTTGGTATGCAGGAGGGCAAAGCGAGACAGTCGGGTACGTTACGACATACGGACCGTCCGAGGCTATGGGATGCGCTCCGTGCAGATTCCGGCGGGAGAAGATGAGAGGCGCCCAACGCGCTCCGTTAGCGGCGAGGTGACAGGAGAGCGGGCGGCCCGGCACTGAAGCAGAGAGCGACTCAGGGATGAGCGTGGCTCTCTACGGCGGGGCGACCAGGCTCCGAGCTGTCACGACCTGGGAGGGGGCGAAGGCTCCCGAGTCACAACTCCGGCGAGGGAATAAGAACTAAGGCCCAACAGCAGACGGGCACAAGCAGATAGAACCCAATGGTCCTGGGGTTCCGTTCAGGGGGCAAGCTCTCGATCAAGCCCTTGGAGATCGTTTCAGGCACAAGTCTACAAAGTCCTTTCTGGTCCTTTCCTCTCCGTTCTCAGCAAGGCGCCACTGCAGGCCAGTCTTACAGGATTCAGACCGGTTTCCGTCCTTCAGCTTCTCTTGGTCCTTCTAGTCAGGCAGAGGTTCGTCGTGGTCAAAACTGGATCTGATCTGTAAGGAGCGGAGCTCCTATATTTATACTGCGATTCTTTTGTCTTTGCAGACCAGGGGGCCTGAGCCTAGTTCAACCTGGTTTTGGAGTACTCTGTTTACAGGAAGCTGCCGTCTTCTTTCAGAGTGCAGGGCAGAGACATCAGACGCTCCGCAGTAGGTGGAGCCAGCATTGTGGTGGTGGAGCACAACTCTACTCAGAGTCAAGGACTACTCTGCCCACCCATCCTGGTGTAAGCACCCCATTCACCAACTGGAGCCCCCGACTGTCCCCGGGAATCTCCCAGCCCTGTCATTCACCCAAACCCAGACAGCAGATACACATCCTGGCAGAGGCGTGCTAAATAGTTAGGCGCGCAAAGGCTAACTTTCTAAAAGTAGCATTTGCAAACACAGGATATTAAATTAAACCTTACTAAAGGAAGTATTTTATTATTCTGAGTTCAGGCATACTAAACTCGACGTGCTACCGTGTTCCCTGAGCCTGCCGGGACTATAGCGTGTAATAGTTCCGGCAGCTCATCCTGGCCTAAGAGAACCGGTAGCCCTTCCATAGTGAAGAACGAAAAGGGCGGTAATTCACTATGAGGACAAGCCACACTCTAGGCTTGTCCTACCTTACGCTTCAATGCACCCTGCCCGTAGGCCTACCATAGGGGTGACTGAGATGGAGGTTAGGGAAGGTTCAGGGACTGGCGAGTGTGGGCACTTGCACAGTCAGCGTGACAGTACGCGACTGTACGCGGGGTCTGCAATGGCGGACCCGAGTCATATCTTACGAAGCCGCTTCTGTGGGTGGCGCAACCAGCGCTGCAGGCCCACTAACAGCATTTGTATCTACAAGCCCTGGCACTCCTCGAGCACTTTACTGGGGACTGACAGTAAACCAAATAAGCCAATCGTGGAAATCAATTACACATATACTTTATATTGGGAGCACTTGCACTGCGGCACGGATTGGCCGTGGCGCAGTGCCCTGAGCATCGAACACCAGCAAAACATCTGAGGCACATCAGCAAAAAGTGGAAGGGAGACTCACGCCAAGGTGCCAGGTCTAACACGTGTCCCCTCCAGCTGAAATGTGGGGAGAACTACCCTTGCCCAGGGAGTTCCTCATCACGGAGGCGGAAAAACCTTGACAGACCGTCAGCATTGGCGTGGTCTATGCCAGGGCGGTGTTCCACCGTAAAGTCCATACTCTGTAGAGAAATGGACCACCTCAACAGTTTCGGGTTCTCACCCCTCATTTGCATCAACCATCTGAGGGGCCTGTGGTCCGTCTGAACTCGGAAGTGAGACCCAAACAAGTAGGGTCTTAGCTTCTTCAGGGCCCAGACCAAAGCGAAAGCTTCTCGCTCAATCGCACTCCACTTCTGTTCCCGTGGAAGTAACCTCCGACTGATGAAGGCCATAGGGTGATCCCAGCCCTCCTCAGTCGTCTGTGAAAGGACAGCCCCAATCCCATGCTCTGAAGCGTCTGTCTGCACTAAGAACTCTTTGGAGAAATCAGGAGCCAGGAGCACGGGCGCCGTGCACATGGCCGTCTTCAGGGTGTCGAATGCTACCTGACAGGCGTCAGTCCAGATCACTTTCCGGGGCTGCTTCTTCGAAGTCAGCTCGGTCAAGGGGGCAACGATGGTGCCGTATCCCTTGACGAACCTCCTGTAATACCCGGTGAGTCCGAGGAAGGCCCTCACCTCCGTTTGGGTCTTGGGGGCTTCCCAAGCCAGGCTGGTCTGAATTTTGGGTTGAAGGGGCGCCACCTGGCCGCTCCCAACTTGGTGTCCCAAATACACCACCGAACCCTGCCTGATCTGACACTTGCTTGCCTTGATCGTGAGGCCTGCCTTGCGCAGAGTCGCCAACACTTCCCACAGGTGGCGCAGTTACTTTACTGCCCTTCACCCAACCATCCAGCGCTCTGCAGAAAAAGGTCACATACTCCACATACATACCCCCTTGAATCTTCACACACTTCCTAAACCGCTGTTGGTACATTTCAGGAGTTAACCCAAATCGATTCATCAGGGCATCTTTCATGTGCGGGTAGGAGTTGGACTCTTCAGAAGGAAGATCTAGCAGGGTATCCCGCCCCTCGGTCAGGAACCGTCCCCACAACCCCGCTCCCCAATCTCTCTCAGGGACCCAGTGGGAGGACATGGAGATGTGCTGCCACTACTGCTAGACCTATTGTAAATACTCTGATGCAGCCTTAGTAATTACCAGATGCTCATATTAATTCAAGAAATCCAGCCATTATTATTTTGTATATTTGATTCCCTGTCTGGCAGGGCACAGGGAAACGCATTAGGATTGACCTTGCTGGTAGAAGACTGAACCACCAAGCTCTCAGGAGTCGGGTGCTGGGTTAGCAAGACAGGTCCCTAGTGGCAGGCCTATGACACCTAGGTCCAGTTCGCTTCACCAGTGGAGCAAAAATGGCTTAGACCAGGTTGCCATTAAAACGTCTGTTAGAGCGTCATTAAGGGGCAGTAAGAGCTCTGAAGTAGCAGACCCATTGTGCAAAATATCAGTTTGCAGATTTGCCTTTGTTCCTACAATAGACACCTGAAGGCCCAACATTTCTATGGCGTTGAAGACTACTACAGCAGTCTCCTGTGTAGGGGCCAGAGTGGAGAGTTAACTTTGCCTCAGAGAAGTAACCAGGCAACTAGCAGTTTGCAAATGTAAATTCAAACCATCATCAGTGTCATGAAGGAAGAGTAAATTATATGTATACTTGTCGTCATCTTCATCATGAGGAATGTTCTGTAGACCCTTGATGGTGTTCTGATTCAGATCCAAATAAAGTCTCTAGCCTCCAGCAATACTGGTATTGAGGTGGTGGTGGCCCTGCCTGTGAGGCATCCCAGACCACAGACTGTGTTTTAGTTATTTCATAACGAGGCACAGTCTAGGCTTGGGACAAATTTGGGTCTGGATCCAAAACTTATTGTTTTGGGGTCAAAACAGTGCCGCTGGAGCAGTCAGAACCAACGTGGCCTTTGGTGCAGGTGTAGAGGCTTATGGTGGTGACAGTTGGGAACCAGGCATGAGCCCAAAGGAGTCAGTTGTGTTGGGATAGGCCCTGCTGGTCAGACACAGGCCGTGGTGAATTTATGAGCCCCAAAGGCACTTTATAAGGACCTCGAATCACAAGGAAGAGCTGCACCAGTGCCTGCTTTAAGGCCTCACCTTTGGAGCATATTGGGATCAGCTTCTGGATAGGCTTCAAGTTAGAACAGAGACAGATTATTTGCGTACCGACTATGCAACTTCTTCTCAGAGTGGAAGTGACAGGAGAGAGAAGAATTCCATTTGAATCTCTTATGCTTCTGGCAAGAATTGTCTTTTGTCTTCAACTTACCTGAGAATGATGACCTGGAGCAGGGATCAGACCTTAGAATTTGTAACAGGGGCAGGCGTAGGTGGGGTTCTTAAAGAGTGACCGGTCTCTACTTCTTGTGCTTGGTCCATCTGTCAAATGACTTTGAATCACACTTACATTCTAGACACTATGAGCAGAGATGTGGGACTATAACCCACACATGTTTCCTTCAGTCACAGCAAGGTAAAGTCTTTGGGGGAGACGCTCTCTCAGCACACTGTACGAAAGAATGTCTTGGGGTTGGTAACACATTGGCAAAAAGTTAGAGAGCTGTGTTCCAGATCTGCGTTGAACACAGAAAGAAAGGAACAGCCGCCTGCATGCAGGTTCTCTGCTGTAATTTTCATAAGCATTTGCAAGATGCTGTGGAGTCTGATGACACCACCATCTTGCGCACAGGAGTAGTTGCTGAAAGTTCCGGATCTAGTCTGGCACCTAGAGGAATTTAAGAGGTGATGAATCTCGGGTTAGAAGTATGTATTAGAAAGATAAATATAGTTTGCTAATGTTTAGTAAATATTGAGTGATATGATGTCTCAATTTCGTATGTGGTTAGACCCACTCCACCTGTTGTCTAAATGCTGACACACCAAAAACACACAATCTGTAAAAATTGTAGTAGTGGTCCTCTGAATAAGTTGGACTCAATGATAACAACAGGAACTTTGCAATCAGCCCCTACATGCTATACCACACTGAGACCGGCCTAATAAAATCAGCAACCTCCTTCAGTCATCTGTAGAAACCCCCAACTCTAGTGTAACAAAAGATTGTTAACATGGAATGAAAATACAGGTTGTTTCCCCCCCTTACCAAGTACACAGGAGAAGCAGACTGCTCACTTTCCAAACAGAGCATGCACACTTAACAGGAAAGACTGATAACTTATTGAAACACATCTACTGTATCTGCCTTACAAGTAATAACACCTAATACACAGAGAGAAAATATGAAAGCATACTATTAATATTCTTTGACTCTTTCTTGCAATGCAACCCCAATCAACTGCACTATTATTTATGGTTAAAATAATGATGAATATAGCTAAAATGCATAAAATATTGTTATGTATAAGTATCTAATTGTAAATGAAACAATAGATTTTACCCCAACTTACCTCTAAGTCACGGAGAAGCCATGTTTTACTAAAGCCAGTGCCTTTGCTACATTTCTTCACCAGCAGCTTCAGCAATCCAGTTTGAAGAAAGGCTGCTTGGATCCCTTCAAATCCAAGACTCTAGTAAAAAACACATGAAACAAAGTTATATGTAAACTCCTTAACAGTTACAATGTAGGTCTACCAGAAACTTGCAGATTTTTAAAAATGTTTTTAATGTTAATTATTACTTATGGACTAAACCATAATAAAGAATAGAGACTAATTGTTATTAAAAAATAAAGCGATGCCTGCCAATAACAACCTCTTTTTAAGTGTTTCACAACATGGTTAATTATAATATTGTCAGACAAATTAATCAATAACTTCAGAAGAGACAACAATCTAAAGAAAAGTATAATGTGTATCTTCTATCACCATAAACATAGCTAGCGACAAACTCAGGGCAAGATCTACAAGTTGACCGACAAATTATGACATATTTGTCAGCCCACCAGACATTTAAAGCATTCATAGGAACCCCCATAAATGTTGTTCCTGTAAATACATTTAAACTTTGTAGTACGGTTCCGTCAAACATGATGGAGCTTTACTACAAAGTCTCCAAAGTCTGTTTATTTTGAATAATAAAAACCTATGAACAACAGTGCCCCTGCACAAACACAAAACCATATAGTAACAATTTTCGTGTACGATTGTAACACACAAAAATGACATATAGTGCATCAATCTAAACAGTTCGTGTAGATACGTGATTCAATGAAAAGTTCGTCTATTTCGACGGGTAAGTCAGTCAATAGTCTGTATTGGGGGTGTCCATTTTCTGTTTATTGTTCCAATTCAACAAAAGCCAACACGTGTTTCATCGCAAGGAACAAATGCGAATCTTCAGGGCTATATGAAAAATAAAAGTCTGTTGAAACTCCACATGTTTC
The DNA here is from genome assembly GCF_964261635.1 of Lissotriton helveticus. Lineage (NCBI taxonomy): Eukaryota > Metazoa > Chordata > Amphibia > Caudata > Salamandridae > Lissotriton > Lissotriton helveticus. Next base: position 230,201,878 of record NC_136061.1, on the reverse strand, counting down.
GGTTATACTTTTCATGAAAAGACCGGGTGACTCTCGGTGTCACCATGGTGGACAAAGGCATGCGCAAAAGGTGGTAAAGTGACTTAACGTCTGTGTGGGAAAAAGTCATAGCTAGGGTGACATAGGTGGCATGGTGCTGTGTCTAGTGGCAAAAAAGTCTGTATAGAACAAAGTGACTGATGTGACTTGTGGTACGTTGCTTTGCAAACATCCTGACCGGTTGTGCGAGTGAAGTGTTTAGACAAAGTGGGGTGTGGTATAGAGAGAACGGAGTCCCAAGATTTACTCATGAGTGACATACGTGACCATTGTTTAACACTGCTTGCGATATGACAATGAAATTTCATTACAGTAGGCTATTACTTGGTGCGCATGGGGTATGGTATCCAAGATTATTAATCTTCTACTTTGCGTACTTAGAGTAGTTTTAATTCTGTGAGGATGGACTACCGTATAGAAAAGCCAGACATACCTGGAAACAGGCTTTATAGACCTGGTATGCTGGTAAGGAGTGGACACAAGCAAGGGCGCGAAGAGACCGGTCAGGGCTTGAACTGTGTAGATCATCAGTGTACGGATGTAAACAGCGGGGAGACAAATGGAAGAGAAACGGAGGAAACAATATAAAGTAAAATTATGGAATGCTTGTCTGTATTGTAAGACAAGGCAAAACTAGGGAAAAAACTCTTGCTGGGCGTCTGATTAGAACTATGAAAAGAAGGAGGGTAGAGTCTATTGAAAAGAAATTAAATCAGAAAAATGTGAGGCTATGGATTGGTGCCATACTTGATTAGGTAAATTCAAGAACTACTGTTCACCCACAAAAATTATCAATACGATGAACTCTAAGGGAGCCAATTGTGATCACAGGCCACTAATTTCGTAAGGGGGCGTTTTATAAGACATGTTTGGACCGTTGAAAAAGTACGATGTTAATGATGTTATAAAACTCGGAACTCACCCGGCCAGCCAATTATATTGTCTATTTGGCTACAAAGTAGGGGAGGTTACTGCCTCGGTAACGGCAAGAGACCTCGTATGGCGTTTATTAGGACTGCAGTATCCGATGTGTGGATAAACACATCTGTAAAGAAAGCAAGATTTGCACCTGATTTATCGAGTACCGCTTAAGATAAACGACAATACCACCCAGTAAGGCAACACGCATGGTGGTGAAAGTAATCCTACCTTAGTTTGCTGCAGGTCACGTGGAAACCGGGAGGAGCGGGGTAAATGTGGTTACAGGGCGGGTGCGCTCTCAAACCACAATGTGCCTTGTCCTTAGGAAAAATTAATTAAAAAGTCGGGTAAGATGCTCTCCATGATATGGAGAGACCGCAGCCCATAAATATACGAGCGTTGGTAATACGGGAGACACAACAGTTAACGGTCTTGAGGCGCTTACCTGGCGGACGTGTTTCTCCCTCTACGTGTTTCCCGGCGCCGTGTTTCGTGAACGGACACGTGACCGGAAGTGGGGCTCCTTTAAATAGTAGTTGTTTGTCGGTGAATTTCAGCGACTAGAACGTCGCCATAGTAATATAATGTCAATATGCATGGCCAAAAAGAGAAGAGTTACTACCCGGAGTTTCAGGGTGGAATGAAAAAATAAATAAAATGTGACTCTGAAAAATCATGTAAATATCTGACTAACGCGCATGTACCCCGCGCGGTAATTAGAAGTTGAAAAGCATGTTTTTTTCACATGTGAGAGAAAGGTATAATTTCTCTTATTGCCCTGCTAGTTTTAGTGCAAACAGCGTTATGGCGTTTGACGTGTTGTCAACCAGATTATTTGTACAGTGTCACTCCCATAGGGGAGGTGATGTGTACGATTGCTGAGAGGCCCAGACTCGGACCTCATTCCAAACCATCCGGCTTGTGATAATATAATACAACTGTTGGACAGAACACCCAGCAAGGTGAATCGATGCCAAGACACGTGTGTGTGTCCTCATGCTGGCATGAATTGAAGATAAATGCCAATATTGCCAGAGCGTCCCAGCTACGGGACGCGAGCAAGATACTTGGCATGTTCCTACCCGGGTAGGGGTCAGGTCCTATATAAGGATAGGTTGTGATTGGCGCTCAATTCCATCACATCGAGGATCAGGAATTGGTTCTGACTACGCAATTGTAGTACAATGGAGCAACCGGTTGCTCCTATAAATAGGTCAATATACATACAGGTTCCGAACGCAAAATGAGAACAACAACATCGTCTGAGTGAGATACAGTGGGAAAAAAAACAACAAACAACACAATGAATATGCATATTACGGTTACTAGAAGTGGAGAGAGGAAATGCAGCGGCATGGATACAGTTGGAGACATGTAGTTAATATTTTAATCGCCCAGGAAAAATTGTAGTTCGGGGTCATAATTTAAACCACATTCAATACTCCGAAGGCGCATAATCCAAGTTGCTTCCTTGCGTCTTAGGAGCAGTTCACGATTACCACCTCTCACATGGATGGGTACGGTTTCTATTCCATAGAAAGAAACCTGAAAATCATCTACGTTGGGTTGACACTTTGCCACATGGAGGGCCACAGGGTATTTAGGATCATGTTTCAAGATTGCCCTCATATGTTCTGAGATTCTTTCTTTAAGCGCTCGTATTGTGCTCCCAACGTATTTCTTACCACACTGACATTCAATGATGTAGATAACATATTTGGTGGTGCAATTTATGTTGGTTCTGATCTCATATAATTCTCCAGAGGGGCCCGTGTAGTGTTTGGTCTTGTGCTTGGCCCATTTGCACATCGGGCATAACCCACACTTGAAAAAACCATTACCTCGTTGGGTAAGCCATGTAGGATGTTTATCTACTTGTGGCACTGTGGGGCTGAGTCTGTTCCTCAGTGTCCTCCCTTTACGAAATGTGATTTGAGGGGTGGTCGGGATTACTTCCTTTAATGTCGAATCATCTCTTAGCAACTTCCAGTGCTTGGTTAGGCTGGTTCTGATTGAGTTGTGTAGATCATTATATTCGGTAATCATTCTTACTGTGTTCCCTTTCTTCTGCTGTGGGTCTTTGGGTTTCAACGTTTCCTCTCTCTTTATTTTGTTTAATTTAGATTTCGCTTTTGACAAAATTGCTTTTGGGTAACCACGTTTGGTGAATCTCTGATTCATGTCCTTAATTGTTTTATCTAGTTCATCTTCATCGCTACAGTTCCGTCTAGCACGAAGAAACTCGCCAAAGGGTATAGATCTGATCTGGTGTAAGGGATGAAAACTGTCTGCTCTTAGGATTGCATTACATGATGTGGGTTTCCTGTACAGTTTGCTCTGTAGGGTGTTGTTGCTTACATAAAATTCTAAATCTAAAAATTCAATGTGTGAACTACTTTGTTTCATAGTGAAGCTAATTTCCCAAAGATTATTGTTCAAAAAGTCAAAAAAGCTTTGTAGTAGAGCATCCGTTCCGGTCCATAGTAAGATACAGTCGTCTATGTAGCGACCCCAGAACAGAATGGAATCTGTGAATTGACTACTGGATGTGCCCCAAAGATGGTCTGCTTCAAATGCTCCCATAAAAAGATTAGCGAAGGAGGGCGAGAATTTAGACCCCATGGCTACTCCACGTTTTTGTTGGTACCATTTCTTCTGGAACATAAAGAAGTTATTCTCCAAGATCAAACTCATCATTGAGATAAGCATTTGAGTGTGCGACCAGAGAGAAGCGGGCCGTTTGGACAGCACTTTAGTGATTGCTTCAATACCCAGTTGTGGGTTGATGCTGGTATAGAGAGCAACCACATCCATGGTGACTAGTGTAGTGCCTGGTTGCCATTCTAAATCTCCTAAAAGGCTGAGAATATGTTTGGAGTCTTGAATATATGAAGGGAGATTTCTGACAAGTGGGCCCAGAAAAATATCCACATATTCCGCTAGTCTCTCCGTTGGACCTCCATTCCCTGATACTATTGGTCTCCCAGGGGGAAATGGGAGATCTTTGTGAATCTTGGGTAGTGTGTAAAGCCATGGAAACGTTGGCTTCAGTACTTTCAGGTACATGTATTCTTCATCGTTGAGGAGCCCATCCTCTTTCCATTTGAGTAGATGGTCGTTAATCTTCTTTGTGAGCACACCCATGGGGTTGGAGGCAATAGATTCATAGCATGAGAGGTCTGCTAGTTGGGTCAATATTTCATTGTTGTAATCTTCTGCGTTCATTACCACAATGTTTCCTCCTTTATCTGCCTCACGAATGATGATGGAGGGATTCTGCGTCAGTGCAGATAAAGCGTTACGTTCACCTTTAGTTAGGTTGTCTTTATACTTGAATTTTTCTTGCAATTTCGTGGTGTTAATCTTATTCAGGTCTTCTAAAACATTTCTATGAAAATTGTCTATGCTGTTACCGCCTGGAAGGGTAAAAACCTAAATTGTTTTTTTTTAGATTATGAAAACAATGTCCCTCTCACCATGGGAGTCGTTTCCCACGGCGAGGTAGGGGGTGGGGAGTGTCATTTTTTCCCGTTTTTTACTACCCCTTACCACCAGGGTTTTCCTGGTGGGGAGGTGCAGTAAAAAATGCCTAGTTGTCCCCGAATCCAAATTGGGGGGCGACATATAGCCTATTCTCCAGACAGCCCGGATTAATAGTTTGGCCACAGCGGAAATGGAGTAGTCTCTGCTGTGGCCAATTTATGGTCCATCCACTTCTAAATTCGGTGGGCAGACCATTATGTTGACGGTAACCATAATTTGTATGAACAGAGTATGCTTACCACCAACATATAAATCCATTTTTTCTGACCAACTTTAGGTCAAGTCTTTAGATCCTATATGTTAAGCATATCTCCTTTCATAATTCCAGGAAACTAAGGAATTTGTTTTGCTTTGAAAAGTAAAAAAGAAGAAAAGAGGCAGCCAACACTCTAATAAATTCCAGTGAATGATTGGGCTCTGTGCCTTCACCAGTAGGAGACCACATACAAATTATGGCACTGTATGGTGCAATTTCCACACCCAGTACGTCATAAGAGCCCTTTCTCACTTCCAGCCCCAAAAAATTATTTGTACATCATAACATATTCTGCATATAAATAGTGGAAATAAATGATATATATATGCATGTGACCACTTTGACAACCTATAAAGAAGGAGATATCTATGTTGAGTCCAAATTTTGTTTCTGAATAATGCTAACAATGTTAAATTATTTACTATACCACTGAACATTTTTAATGTTTGAAAAGATGATGCATATTAAACCTTTAAAAAAAAAAATCACATTTCAAATCTTAAAAGATCATCTCTACAATTTGTAAATGTACTTTCAATAATTATGTGCAAGCAATAATGACGATAATAGCGTTGATTGGTTTTAGCTTCCCCTTTGGTGCTAATCTGAAGATTAAACTGTTTGGAGGGATTGTTTAATATTTCATAATATATAAGAGAAAAAAAACTAACCTTCTTTGAATGCTTTTGGGAGGGAAGGGAGACTGATATGGGTAGTTTCATACCAAAGAGTTAATATCCAACTGGAGCAAGTTAGCAGTATTTAAGTAATGTGCTTGAGTTTCTGAAGACTATGATCACAGTTCGATATCTCAGTAAACAAATGCTTAGTACTACATTATGAGGTCCCACATGGCTGCTTTCCATCTTCTTGAGTGAGCCATTTTATTTTCGATTAGAGATTATTCACTGTGTAGACTTTTTATGGTTCTCAAACCAACTTTAAACCCGGATAAAGGAATTGCTCAGAGGTATTAATGCTAAGTATTATACACATTAACATAATCACTCATTTTGCCTTGCTTATTTTCTAACCTTTTATACTGTGGTATATTTTTCGACACCATCAGTTGTATTTTTCTTTATTGTTGGCGGAGTTAAAAAAGAACCAGTTACTTACCCTGGGTAATGCTCTTTCTGATAGATACTTTTTCTATCTGCAGATTCCCCCCCTTATTAATACCCCCAGGCACCAGAGTTAATCCAGAGAATTTCCTTCAACAATTCCCTCTTGCAACTCCGTGTTGGATCCGCCCCACAACAGGGCCCCTACAAAGTCACCACCTTCGCACACGGACGTCAGTTTTTTTCTGATATTTGTCAGTGCAGTTAGAGGCAAAGCCTCAGTAATCAGATTGTGCCAGTGTGGAGATTTCTAAGATAGAATCTTATCAACATGTACAGGGAGAGTCCATTCCCAAGACTGGAGAGGTGGGAGGGCTGGTGACAAATTATGTGGCGTAACGAGGCACATTTTGTGATTGTATTTCTTTATTATTTTGTCATTTTTATATCAGGAGTTTGCCAAAACCTTTTTACTTTACTAAAGTTATATGTATAATATACCTACTCAAAGGTGCTTGAAGCCACCTCCCTTCATTCATTGGTCTGTTGTTTTGTCCGCTCACTACAGCATTAGCGAGTCAGCCTACTCAAGACACTGGATAACTTCACTCTGAGTGACTGCATTTTGCTCTTTTGTAATGAACACATCCACAGAGACGGTAGTTCCCTTCAGTGCCAGTGATGAACAAGTTACTTACCTTATGTAACGATATATCTGTAAGAGACAGATTAGTTATAGATTCCTTACCTTGTGAATTACTTCCGGGCGTCAGACTGGATCCGGAGAATTTTTTATCAGCAGTACCCCTATGTGTCGAAAGGTGGCATCGTGGTCGCCGGGATGACATTGCGGCAGCTACTTAGACGCTGCCCTCGCGCGCGGACGTCAGTTGTGTACACGACTTTCCACACCAGAAGCGCAGAGCCATGCAAGACACTGACCACTGGTGCGCAAAACTAGGGCCCTGAAAGGAAATCCTTAACCGTAGAAGTCAGTTCGCAGAACGGGGAGGATGGCTGGGGCGGTAAGGAATCTATAACTAATCTATGTCTCTTACAGATATATCGTTACCGAAAGTAAGTAACTTGTTCATCTGAAAGAGGCAATTAGTTATAGATTCCTTACCTTGTGAATAGATACCCCAGCAATACCAACCCCGGAGGTGGGTCTGCGAACCAAGTTCCCACCAGAAAGCCCTGCAGAACAGACGGCCCAAAAGCTGTCTCTCCGGACTTGGCTGTCCAGGCAGTATTGCCTCGTGAACGTGTGCAGGGATTCCCACGTCGCTGCCTGACCGATGTCGTTGAGGGGGAACACCCCACCCCACAGCAGTGGTAGCTGCCATCGCCCTGGGCACTAGCCCCACAGGAGGCTCCTTCTTTGCCAAACAATAGCAAGCTTTAATACACAAAACAACATATCTAGAGATGGTTCGTTTGTGTATGGCCCAACCTTTTTTAGCGCCCGTGTAGCCAACAAAGTGTTGGTCATCCACCCGGAATTGTTTTGTGTGATCCAAGTCCAAGGAACGCGCACGTTTTGGATCCAGACGTTGGAGCCTCGCTTCCTCCTTAGAAGGATGCAGAGGTGGAAAGAAGGTGGGCAAAGTGATGGTCTGACCAATGTGGAAAGAAGTAAACACTTTGGGAAGAAAGGATGGACGAGTGCGAAAGACAACCTTGTCTGGATGAAAAGCCAGAAAAGGAGGTTTTGTAGAAAGAACTTGGAGCTCACTCACCTGCAGAGGTGATGGCAACCAGAAAAGCAGACTAAGGTTAGAAGCCTAAGAAGACAGGTATGTAGCGTCTCAAAGGGAGCGCAGAAAAGATCGGTTAGAACTAGGTTCAAGTCTCATAGGGGCATTACGAAGGGAACATGAGGAAAAAGATGAGTAATGCACTTAAGGAAGCGATTTACAACAGGGGAAATGAAAAGCGAAGGCCGATCAGGAAGCCCAAGGAAGGCTGAAATGGCCGAGAGGTAGCCCTTTAGAATGCCCAGAGCAGAGCCCTGCTGGGCCAAAGACAGGAGGAACAAGAGAACCTCAGAAAGAGGGGCAGAAAGGGGATCCACTGCCTTTGCTGTACATCATGCCACAAATTTGTTCCATCTGCAGGCATATACCGCCTTAGCAGGCATATACCGCCTGGCTGCCAAGATAACATCACAGACTTCGGGAGGAAGGTCAAAGGCCGTCAAATGTCGCTGCTCAATTTCCACACAAGGAGGTGGAGACAGGGCCGGTTCGGGGGGAGGACCGTCCCCTGCAACAGAAGAGGCAGTCAGATCGGAGGATCGATTGCCATGTGTAGCAGCTTGGGATACCAAACTCTTCATGCCCAATCCGGAGCAACCAGGATGACTTAGGTCGCGCTTGATCTTCTTCAGCACTCTGGGCAGAAGTGTTATAGGAGAGGTGTGGCTCACTGGTTAGAGGCTGCAGACCTGTAAGCAGAGAACGGCCCGGGACCAGGGTTCAATTCCCGACGCGGCAGGGTCTTGGACCAGGGTCAACGGACTCGATAATTCTCGCCTCAGTGCCTACTCTAACCAGGGAACACACTCGGTAACTCTGGGCATTAAGCTTGCCTCATCTCTACAACGGCCCCCCACAGACGCCGGGGATGCCTGGTTTCACCCTGGAGATACCCAGAAAGGGACCATCTCACAGGGAAAACCAGGACGGGTTCCCCAGCGGTCTACAGCGCCAGGACACTCGGGTAGAGTAACAGTGCGCTTTACAAGTATCCCACATCCACATAGGCAGAAGACCGCAACTCCACTCGTGACAAAAAGAGTCCACTAGCGAGTGCCACCGTGGAAATTCCCAACGTTCAGAATTGCTGATATTGCACATTCTCTTTGGTGGTGAATAGATCTAACCAAGGCTCTACCCACTGCTGAAAGAGACCTTGTGTCACCTCCAAGTGAAGACGCCATTTGTGATCCCTCATGCACCTGCGGCTGAGTTTGTCCACCCTGGCGTTCAGAGAACCTGCCAGGTGTTGAACCACCAGGAATATGCCCTGATGTTCCAGCCATGCCCAGAGACAGAGAGCATCTTGACATAGGGTCCACGACCCCACCCCGCCCTGTTTGTTGCAGTACCACATAGCAGTGGTGTTGTCCGTGAATACCTGCACTACTCTTCCATGGACAGAGCGAAGGAATGCTTTTAGTGCAAGAAGAACTGTCCAAAGCTCCAGAAGGTTGATGTGGAGCCCGGACTCCGCCGGAGACCAGAAGCCTCTGATCTCTGCGTCCCCCATGTGGCGGCCCCATCCGAGAAGTGATGCCTCAGTCACCACTGTGACCTCTGGTTGGGGAAGGGAGAGGGATCTGCCGTTGACCCAATCCCAGTTCATTAGCCACCACTGCAGTGCCCTCCGAGATCAGGACACAATCGGACAGGTTCCCCTGATGCTGTGCCCACTGGAACTTCAGGTCCCACTGCAGAGCCCGCATATGCCATCTGGCATGATCCACCAGCAGGATGCAGGTGGCCATCAGGCCCAGAATATGCAGGGTCACCCTGACCAAAACCCGGGATAGAGGCTGAAAGATCGGAATCATAGCCTGTATATCCCGGACTTGCTGCTCGGGAGGATAGACCCGAAACTGCGACGTGTCCAGAACCGCTCTGATGAAGAGGAGCTTCTGAGAGGAAATCAGGTGTGACTTCATCACGTTGCTAGAGAACTCCAGCGAATGCAGGAGATCGGCCGTAGTCTGGAGGTGGGAGACGACAGCCTGGGGCAAGCCTGCCTTCAACAGCCAGTCGTCTAATAGGGAAAGACTGGAACCCTTGATCTGCGCATATAAGCTTCTACCACACCATCACCTTTGTCTACACCCGAGGGGCACTGGTAAGGCCCAAGGGGAGCACAGTAAACTGAAAGAGCTTGTGGCCTACCATGAATCGCAAGTAGTACCGGTGGGCCGGCAGGACGGGGATGTGAAAATAGGCGTCCTGTAAGTCCAACGCTACCATCTAGTATCCAGGGTCGAGGGCAGAAAGGACCTGAGCTAGCATCACCATTTTGAACTTCTCCTTCCAGAGGAAGCGGTCGATGTCCCTCAGATCCACGATAGGACGCAGGCCTTTGTCCTTCTTGGGCACCAGAAAGTAGTGGAAATAGCAACCATGGCCTACTTCTGGACCAGGTACTCGCTCAATGGTTCCCTTGGCCAAGAGAGCTGTAACTTCCTGTTGGAGAAGGTCCAGATGATCCACCGACATGCAATGGTACTGAAGTAGCATGGCTGGGGCGGTAGTCTCAAAGGGGAGGGAGTGGCCCCTTTGGACTATTTGCAAAACCCACCTGTCCGAAGTGATGATGCGGCAGTGGGGGAGGTGATGGCGAATCCTGCCGTCCACTAGCGATTGGTGGCCCTGAAAGGTCGGACTAAGAGGGTTTGGAGGCTGCTGCAGAAGGGGTGGTGGTGGTGGACTGGCCTGTACGCTGGCCCCCACGGCGGTGGGTCCCACATCCCCGGCCGCGCACGGGCTGAACAGCTTGCGCCAGCCTGTCGCTCTGGGTAGAACGTGGCGGGGCACCCCTTCCGTAGCCACGAAAGGGGCGAAAAGCAGACTGCACAGGGCGGGTGGCCCAGGGACTTGGCCGTAGCCCAAGAGTCCTTGAAGCGCTCTGGCGCGTGGTCTGCTTTGTCGTCGAATAGGCAACGGTCATCAAAGGGCATGTCCATAAGGGTAGCTTGGACATCTCTGGAAAAGCTAGTCGACCTCAGCCAGGCGTAGCGTGAAGGGCTACCGATGTTGAAATCGTCCTGCATGGGAGAGCATGGCCTGGGCCTCCTCCGGGCACTGGGACAGAACCTGCGCTACCGTATCCCACACAGAGTGGGTGTAACGGCCAGACAGATATGCAGTGTTTACCAACCGCAGTCCCAAGCTGGAGGAAGAAATCATTTTTTTCCCAAGGAGGTCTAGCTTTTTGAGTTCCATATCAGGTGGTGCGTTAGGGAATGGGCATTTGGACGTGGAGGCTTGGACCACCAAGCTCCCAGGGGTCGGGTGTTGGGAAAGGAAAGTGGGGTCGCCCGGGACTGGGAGGTAACGTGAGGCAATCATTCTATCCACAGGAGCCCCTGTGTTGGGCATGGACCAGGTGCCCAAAAGGATGTGGGTTAGGGCTTCATTAAATAGCAGCAGGGGCTCAAAGAGCTCGCTGCCAGTTGTAGCACCTCTGTCAGAAGGTTAGTCCTGACCGCCAACGTAGGTAGCTTGAGGTTGAGAGCCTTGAACACCCTACGTAACACCACTGCGTAAGGTGCTCCCCCTTCCTCCATTGCCACGGTACGAGGAGACAACATGCCATAGTCTGGGGAGGTATCCAGACCACTGGCTTTACCCAGCTCCTCTCTCCAGTCCGGTTCGTAACCTAACTGGTCAGTCAAAGGGTCTTCAGACCCCTCCCAGTCCCCCCTCACCCTCCTCTGGTGCCAGTGGAGGTGTTATGAGGTCAACTGGCGCCAATCTGGATCCAAGGGGACCCTGCAGCGCCAAAACCGCCGGCATCGAAGGCCCGGGCCTCCAGCTGTGCTGGCCGGGACCTCGACCTCCCGCACTGGCCGGGACCTCGACCTCCCACGCTGGACAGGACCTTGAACGGCGCGGAGCCGGCCGCCAGGCCTGGAAAAGCTTTCGGGACCTCTCCCGTTAAGACTTCGGATTCATGGTCCAAGCAGTCCGAACACGACTTGGGAATCACGGTCGTATTCCAGGCAAAACAGGCACACACGGTGCAGATCCGTCACAGACATCAACCGTCGGCAGGAGTCGCAAGCCTTGAAACAGTGCATCCCTACGCGCAACAGGAGTCGAGGACTCAAACGGTGTCAACTAAAGTCGATCAAAAAAGTCAGTACAAAACTGATTGGAGGTACGTCTCCTTCTTTTCTGCTTTTTTTTTTGCTTCCTTTCTCCTTCCTTCCTTTCTTTCTTTATTTCCTATCGAATTTCGTCCTTCCATTGCTTCCTTCCTTTCTTTCCCTTTTTCTGAAAGGCAAGAGGCTGGCACAACAATTGGCTTTTTTAGGTCTGCGTTAGCCAAGAACTTTTGATTTCACAAAAATTATGTGTGTAACATAGGTACTTATAGGGGGTTTGAGCCTCACGTCATCCATTTGTCTTTGGTTATGAGATACACACTTGTATTCCACCCACTCGAGCATGCATCATTGGGCTAAGCACCAGGGAGTACTATAATAATGAGTGATTTCTTGAGACCCAAGAAAAGTTTTCGCCTTTAGCCAAATATATATTTTTTTTTACATTGATGAAGGCCCATCAGCTTCCTAAACGAACAAGTTACTTACCTTCGGTAACGATATATCTGTAAGAAACAGTAGTTAGTATTAGATTCCTTACCTTAGAATATCCCCAGGCGTCAGTCTGGATCCGGAAACTTTTGCGTAGCAGTACCCCTGCGCGTCGGTAGGCGTCGTCTGCAGGCGTCCCCTGCGGCTCCGCGTCCGTCGTCGGCGTCGTGCGCCGTGATGACGTCGCTGGAGTATATAGACGCCGCCTCCGCGCGCTGACGTCAGTTCTTTGCACACAGCTTTTCCGCGCCAGAACACGCAGAGCCATGTGAGAACTAACACTGGTGCCATTTGAAACTAGGGCCCTGAAAGGGATGTCCTTAACCCTAGGTATCAGTTCGCAGAACGGGGAGGACGGGTGGGGCGGTAAGGAATCTAATACTAACTACTGTTTCTTACAGATATATCGTTACCGAAGGTAAGTAACTTGTTCATCTGAAAGAAACAGGTTAGTATTAGATTCCTTACCTTAGAATAGATACCCCAGCAATACCAACCCCGGTGGTGGGTCTGCGAACCAATACAAACCTACACCAGAAAGTCCTGGAGGACCGAACGGCCAAAGAAGCCATCCCTCCGGACTTGACTGTCCAGGCAGTAGTGCCTCGCAAAGGTGTGCAGCGAGGCCCACGTAGCCGCCTGGCAAATGTCCTGCAAAGGGACTCCCCGGCCCAGGGCAGTAGTAGCCGCCGTGGCCCGAGTGGAATGGGCCCTCAGCCCAACAGGAGGCTCTTTCCGAGCCAAAGAGTAGCATGCCTTGATGCACAGGACGACCCACCGAGAGATGGTGCGTTTCTGTACCGCCCTTCCCTTCTTCTCACCCACGTAGCCAACAAACAGTTGGTCATCCACCCGGAACTGGCGTGTGCGATCCATATAAAATGAAAGCGCACGTTTTGGGTCCAGACGATGGAGCCGCTCTTCATCCTTTGAAGGATGCGGAGGCGGGAAGAAGGAGGGTAAGGTGATGGACTGCCCGATGTGAAAAGCAGAAACTACTTTGGGCAGGAAAGAAGGCCTAGTCCGAAGAACCACCTTGTCAGGATGGACGGACATGAAAGGAGGTTTGACAGAAAGAGCCTGGAGCTCACTCACTCTCCTGGCAGAGGTGATGGCAACCAGGAAGGCCGTCTTAAGAGTGAGAAGACGGAGAGGACAGGAATGAAGCGGCTCAAAGGGAGCACACATCAAGAATGTCAGAACCAGATTCAAGTCCCACTGAGGCATCACGAACGGAACAGGTGGATACATGTGCGTGATGCCTTTCAAGAACCTCAGTACAATAGGGGACTTGAATAAAGATGGCTGATCAGGTAGCCTTAAGAAGGCGGAAAGGGCAGAAAGGTAGCCCTTGATAGTGCCCAGAGCAGAGCCCTGCTGGGCAAGAGAAAGAAGGAAGAGGAGAACCTCGGAAAGAGGGGCAGAAAGGGGATCCACAGCCTTTGCTGTGCACCATGCCACAAATCTGTTCCACCGGCAGGCGTATACCGACTTTGTGGAGGGACGCCTGGCTGCCAGAATCACATCACAGACCTCAGGAGGCAAGTCGAATGGCCTCAACTGTCGCCGCTCAATCTCCACGCATGGAGGTGGAGGCTGGACAGGCTCGGGTGGAGGACCGTCCCCTGCTGCTGCGACAGAAGGTCCTCCTGAAGGGGCAGGCGGATCGAGGGACCGACTGACATGCTGAGTAGCTCGGGATACCAGTATCTTCGAGCCCAGTCCGGAGCCACAAGGATAACTTGGGCCCGGTCGCGCCTGATCTTCTTCAGCACTCTGGGCAGAAGTGGTATAGGCGGAAAGGCGTACAACAGACCGCAGCTCCACTCGCGCCACAAGGCGTCGCCGAGCGAGTGCCGTCTTGGAAACTCCAACGCGCAGAACTGATGACATTGCGCGTTCTCTTCTGTGGCGAATAGATCTAACCAAGGCTCTCCCCATTGCAGAAAGAGGCCTTTCGCCACGTCCGAGTTCAGACGCCATTCGTGATCCACCGAGCACCGACGGCTGAGTTCGTCCGCCCTGGCGTTCAGAGAACCTGCCAGGTGTTGAACCGTCAGAGTCACGCCCTGACGCTCCAGCCATTGCCAGAGGCGCAGAGCCTCCTGGCAAAGGGTCCACGACCCCACTCCGCCTTGTTTGTTGCAGTACCACATGGCGGTGGTGTTGTCCGTGAACACCTGCACTACACTCCCGTTGACAAAGGGGAGGAATGCCTTCAGTGCTAGGCGAATCGCCCGCAGCTCCAACAGGTTGATATGGAGCCGGGACTCCGCCGGAGACCAGATGCCTCTGATCTCCGCCTCTCCCAAGTGGCCACCCCAGCCCTGGAGGGACGCGTCCGTCACAACTACGTGCTCCGGTTGGGGAAGGGAGAGGGATCTGCCTCTGACCCAATCGCGGTCCGTAAGCCACCACTGCAACTGTCTCGCAGTGCCCTCCGAGATCAGGACATGGTCGGATAGGTTGCCCTGATGCTGGGCCCACTGAAACTTCAGGTCCCACTGCAGAGCCCGCATCCGCCACCTGGCGTGATGCACCAGTAGGATGCAGGAGGCCATCAGCCCCAGAAGCCGTAGCGTCAACCTGACCGAAACCCGGGATAACGGCTGAAAGATGGGAATCAGAGCCTGAATATCCCGGACCCGCCGTTCCGGAGGATAAACCCGAAACTGCGCCGAGTCGAGAACCGCTCCGATGAAAAGGAGCTTTTGAGAGGGACACAGGTGTGATTTCGGCACATTGATGGAAAACCCCAGCTCGTGCAGGAGGTCTGCCGTCATCTGAAGGTGGTGGATGACTGTTTGGGGCGAGCCCGCCTTCAACAACCAGTCGTCGAGGTAGGGGAAGACTGAAACCCCTAACCGGCGCAGATGAGCTGCGACCACCGCCATCACTTTCGTGAACACCCGTGGGGCGCTGGTAAGGCCGAATGGGAGCACGATAAACTGAAAGTGCTCGTGGCCTACCGCAGGTAACGCCGGTGGGCCGGCAGGACGGGGATGTGAAAATACGCATCCTGCAAGTCCAACGCTACCATCCAGTCTTGTGGGTCTAGAGCAGCCAAGACCTGAGCCAAAGTCAACATCTTGAACTTCTCCTTCCGGAGGAAGCCGTTGACGTCCCTGAGATCCAAGATAGGACGGAGGCCTCCTTTGTCCTTCTTGGGCACCAGAAAGTAGTGGGAGTAGCAACCACACCCTACTTCTGGCCCAGGAACGCGCTCGATGGCCCCCTTGGCCAAGAGGGCCGTAACTTCCTCCTGCAGAAGTGTCAAGTGGTCCCCCGACACACGGTGGTTCTGCGGTGGCATGGCAGGAGGAGTGGACTCGAAGGGGAGGGAGTAGCCCCTTCGGACGAGCTGCAGCACCCACCTGTCCGATGTAATCGCGCGCCAGCGGGAGTGGTGGTGGCGAACCCTGCCACCCACTGGCGTCACGTGAGCTCGAAAGCTCGGACTAGGAAGATTTGGAGGCCGCAGCGGGGGGAGGTGTGGACTGACCTCGCCGCTGCCCTCTACCGCCACCACGGCGGAATCCACGGCCGCCACCGCGCTGGGGAGCGTTCTGCGGCGCGTGGCTGGCAGCTCGCGTGGGACCGCCCCTTCCTTGGCCACGAAAGGGGCGAAACGAACCCGTCTGCTGGCGCTGGATCGAAAGACCCAAGGACTTGGCCGTGACCCTGGAGTCCTTGAAGCGCTCAAGCGCGTTGTCCGCCTTGTCACCGAACAGGCGACTGCCATCAAATGGCATGTCCATGAGGGCATTCTGGACGTCCGGCGAGAAGTTGGCAGATCTCAGCCAAGCATGGCGACGAATCGCCACCGTCGTGGACATAGCCCGTCCCAGCGAGTCGGTCGTGTCAAGACCACACCTGATCGAGTACCTCGCCGCGTCCCGGCCTTCAACCAAGGCCTGGTTGAGCTTGTCCCGCACTTCCTGCGGGCATTGCGGCAGACACTCCGCGACCGTATCCCACAGGGAGTGGGTGTAGCGGCCCAAGAGGCACGCGGTATTACAAGACCGCAGCCCAGCGCTCAAAGAGGAAAAGACCTTTTTGCCAAATTGGTCATACCGCTTCGATTCCCGATCGGGCGGGGCCGACGGGAATGCGGACTGTGAAGTGGAGGCCTGGATCACCAGACTCTCCGGGGAGGGATGGGTGGAGAGGAAGGCAGGGTCGTCCGAGCACGGACGGCGACGCCTGGCAACGTTCCGGTCAACCGGCGCACCGGAAGCGGGCCTGGACCAGGTGCCCAAAAGGACATCCGTCAGGGCCTCATTAAACGGCAGCAGAGGCTCCTGAAGGCATGACTGCGGTTTAAACACTTCGGTCAGAATGTTAGGTTTGACCTTAGCGACGGGGAGCTCAAGGCGCAAGGCCTTGGCAGCCCTCATCAGGACCACCGAATAGGCAGCCCCCGCCTCAGACGCCACAGGGGAAGGCGAGACAAACCCAGGGTTGGGCGACTCGTCCAGACCACTGGCATCACCCAAGTCACCTACCCAGTCCACGTCATACTGGCAGGCACGGGATAAAGGGTCCTCAGACCCCTCCCAACCCTCTCCATACTCGTCCTCATCGCCGTAGTTCGGGTCGACGATATAGACCGGCTCCTCGGGGTCAATGGGCCCCATCGGCGCCGGATCCGGCGTCGGACGACGCCGGTCCGACTCCGCGTCAGGAGTCAGAGAGGGAATGGGGGTGGCGCCGCGCAGCGCCGGCGCCGGGGACCCGACGCCGGCCGGAGGCGGCACCACGGGATGGCCCAATGGAATCGACGCCGGAGAGGCCGGTAGACCAGCCGGCGACGAACCCGAGGGGCCCAGCGGCGCCGGGGCCTGAGCCACCGGCGGCGTCGGGGCAGGAGCACCCGAACCGCTCGGGCCCCCAGACGGGACCGACGGGCCCGCAGGCGCCGTAGGCCCCGCCGGAGGAGACCTCGCCCTCATAGCCATGAGGAACGCATCAATCTCCTCGCGCGACGCGCCTTCCCCAGGGACCGACGGGTATGGGGCAGACGGCGTCGGCGACCCACGCGGGGCCACCCGAACCCCCGGCCGCAGCACGCGGGCGTTAGGGGGAGTCGGGGGTGCGATGACGACGCCCCGACTTCTTACGCTTACCTGACGAACCGGAGGAATGGTGGCGACTCCCGGAGCGCTCATGGCGGCTCCGCGATCGTTCCCTCGACCGCTCCCTCGACCTCCGACCGGACCGGGACCGCTCTCGACGCGGGGCCGACACTCGGAGCTCGAGAAGCTTGCGGGACCGCTCCCGCCTAGCTTTACTAGTCAAGGCCCGACAGTCGACGCAGGACTCCACGTCGTGGTCCGCGCCCAGACACCGGAGGCAGAGTCGATGGTGGTCGGTGACCGACATCATGCGGTCGCAATCGTCGCAACTCTTGAAACCGGGCATCCTACCGGCACCGTAGAAGATGTATAGTTAACAAAAAACTTGGTCAAAAGACCGGAGTACTGCTCTTCGGATCTGCGCTAACTGGCGCGGAAAAAAGAAGAACTGACGTCAGCGCGCGGAGGCGGCGTCTATATACTCCAGCGACGTCATCACGGCGCACGACGCCGACGACGGACGCGGAGCCGCAGGGGACGCCTGCAGACGACACCTACCGACGCGCAGGGGTACTGCTACGCAAAAGTTTCCGGATCCAGACTGACGCCTGGGGATATTCTAAGGTAAGGAATCTAATACTAACCTGTTTCTTTCAGATAATGGGGTTTTGCAAAAACCATGACAAAATAAAATTGCCAAAAGGCTGGCGTCAATGACATATTGGTTTAGCCAATGTTTGTTACACATGTTAACATGTCTGGGCCAAGATTTCCCCTTATTAGTACGAGTTTAACAACCAAATGAGCAAATTACTTACCTTCAGTAACGCCTTATCTGGTAGAGACTATCTAGCTGCAGACTTCTTACATTAGAATATCCTGAGGGGCCGGTTTTGGTCCGAAAGAATTTTGAGCAGTACCCCCGTGTGCCTTTAGGTGACGTCGTTTCCGCATCGGCAGCGCCGTCCGCACTGGATGTGAAATGCGAGTCACCTGTATAGACACCTGCTCAGCGCGCTGAAGTCAGTTACTTTTGTGAATTTCCACGCCAGAAGCATGGAGCCACGATGAGAACTGAAAAAGACTAATGGCCTGATTCTCTGTCACAAAGGTGACAGATATCCCATCCCCACTGCCAAAATATAAATTCAAAGGTGACAGATATCCCGTCCGCCAAAATATAAATTCCATAGGATATAATTGGATTATTATTTCGGCAGACAGGATATCTGACACCATTGTGATGGAGTGACTTGCAAGTCAAGAACTAAATAAGTCCCGTGGGCCATAAAAATGGTGTGCATTACAACTTCACCAGTTCACAGAGCGGTCGGTTGGGAGGGTCGGTAAGGAATCAGCAGCTAGAGTCTCTACCAGATAAAGCGTTACCAAAGGTTAATAACTTGTTCATCTGATAGAAACTTCTAGCCACAGACTCGTTACCTTATAATAGATAACCAAGCAATTCCTACCCAGAGGAGGGTCTGCAAACCGGTTTAGATCAGAAAGTCCCGCAGGACTGGACGGGGGAAGTACCCGGCACAACGGACCGGACTGTTCAGGCAACAATGTTTTGGGAACGTGTGCAGTGATGCAGACGTTGCCGTCTGAGAGGTGTCCAGGAGAGGAACGTGGCATGTTAATGCAGTGGTCTCAGCCTTGGCTCTGGTTGAGTGAGCCCACAAGCCCTCAGAGGGCTGTTTCTTGGCTAGTGCGAATCAGATCTTAATGCACAGGACGATTCACCTCGAGATGGTCCCCTTCAGCATAGTCTTTCCTTTTTTGTCTCCAACATAGCCCACAAACAGTTAATCATCCACCCAGAACTCTTTTGTGTGATCAAGATAGAACAATGCTCTTTTTGGATCTAGATGGTGGAGTCTCTCCTCCTCTTTAGAGGGACGAGGTGGAGCAAAGAAGGTTGGCAGGGTAATGCTCTGGCCTACATGGAAGGGACTAACAACCCTCTGAAGCAAGGAGGCACGAGTCCAGAGGACCAGTTTTCCAAGTAAAAGGAGGTGTAGGGAGGATGCTCAGAGAGGCACCTGTAACTCACTGACCATCCTGGCCAATGTAATGGCCACTAAAAAGGCAGGTTTAATGGTCAGCAGCCACAAAAGGTAATTGTGCAAAGGTTCAAATGGCACACACATCAGGAAAGTGAGAGCAAGTTTGAGATCCCAATGAGGCATAATAAATGTCTTGGGTGGAAACATGTACTGCAGAACTTTAAGAAACTTGGCTCCAACAGAGTATTTTAAAAAGAGAAAGTTGGTATAGTAACCGTAGGAATGCAGATATTGCAGAAAGATACCTGTTAAAAAGACGCAACACCGTGCAGCAGAAGAGTAGAGTTTTTGCGTCTTACACCACCATCATGTTCCAGTCAGCTGTAGAACCTTCGTCCACCAACGGAAGGAAGGGGGGGGAGGGGAGGGAGGTAGGTTACAACACAACCCTTTGACAGTGCCAACAGCAGAGTACTGCTTAACCAAAGATAAAGCAAACAGAAGAACCTTGGATAAAGGTGCAGAAAGGGCTTCAATGTTGTGGAAGGACACCATGAAACAAACTTCTTCAACAGCAGGCATATACTGACTTGGTGGAGAGACGCCTGACGGCCAGAATAACATCGGACTTTGTGCAGAAGATCGAAAGCTGTTGTCTGATGCCTCTCACTTTCCACGCATGGAGTTGGAGAGAGTGCAGCTATGATTCGTCCATATCTTTAAAGTTCAGGCTGAATGGAGGACTGATGGTCATGCTCAACAGCTCGGGATATCAGACTCTCCGTGCCCAATCAAGAGTCACAAGAATGGCTTGGGCACAGTCGTCCCTGATCTTCTTGAGAACTCTGGACAGGAGTGGTATTGATGGAAAGGTGTACAGGAGGCTGGAGCTACACTTGAGAGGAAAAGAATCTCTGAGCAAGAGCCGCCTTGGAAACTTTGTCAAACACAACTGCTGACATTGTGCATTCTCTGCAGTGGTAAACAGATCTAACCAACGCTCTCCCCACTGCTAAAAGACACTTTGCACCACGTCCAGATGGCCCAGTTCGTGATCCGCTAGGCATCTTTCGCTGAGTTTGCCCACTCTGGCTTTCAGAGAAACCGCCTGGTGTCGAACCACCAGGGAAATGCCCAGTCAAGTCAAGAGGTTCAGGGCCTCTTGACACAGGGTCCACAACCCTACACCGGCCAGTTTATTACAGTACTACCTGCCGGTGGTGTCGTTCATGAACACCTGCACCAACCATCCCTGGATCGAAGGAAGAAAGGTTCTAATGCCAAGCGAATCGCTTGATGCTCCAACAGGTTGATATGGAGCTCAGACTCTGATGGAGACCAGAGTCCTCAGATCTCCACCTCTCACAGGTGGTCGCCTCATCCCACGAGTGACATCTGT
Source organism: Lissotriton helveticus (assembly GCF_964261635.1). Lineage (NCBI taxonomy): Eukaryota > Metazoa > Chordata > Amphibia > Caudata > Salamandridae > Lissotriton > Lissotriton helveticus. The sequence goes on along the minus strand of NC_136061.1, from coordinate 230,181,229 downwards.
CAATACCATTATAGCTGGTTGGGAAAGGGAGAGGGGTCTGCCACTGACTCAAACGTAGTTCATCAGCTACCACTGCAGGTCTTTGCAGTTCCCTCTGAAATCTGGACCATGTCAGAGAGATTCCCCTAATGCTGCGCCCACTGGAACTTCAGGTCCCACAGCAGAGCCCGCATATGACAATGGGCATATGTCACTAGGAGAATGTCATGAGGCCGAGCAGCCTCAGAGGCTGTCTCACCAAAATTCAGGATAGAGGCTGAAAATCGGTATCATAGGCTGAATATCCTGGAGTCGCCATTCAGGAGAATAGTCTGAAACTGCACTGTGTCCAGAAAACATCCGATGAAAGGGAGTGTCTGCTAGTGAACCCCAGCATATTCAGGTGGTCTGCCATGGTCTAGAGGTTGGAGATGCGAGATGGGGCAAAACTGAACTCCGCAGATGTGCTGAAATGCCCACCATCACCTTGGTGAATACCGCAGGGTGATGGTGAGGCCAAAGGGAAGCAAAGCGAAATGAAAGTGCTTGTGACCCACCATGAACCGTAGGTAATGCCTGTGGGCAGGCAGGATAAGAATATGGAAATATGTGTACTGCAAGTCCAACTCTACCAAGCAGATTCCCAGGTCCAGGGCAGAGGGGACCTGAACAAGAGTGAGCATTTTGAACTTCTCCTTCTTGAGGAAGAAGTTGACAGAGCGCAAGTCTATGCCCCTGTCCTAATGTGGCACCATAAAGTAGCAGGAATAATGACCACAACCCATTTCTGGTGTCAGTACTCGCTTAATGACTCCTTTGGCCAAAAGAGCTATCACTTTGTGGCAGACAAGAGATAGGTGGTCCTGCATCTGTCATATGTAGGTGGCATGGAGGGAAGCGTTATCTCGAACGGGTGGGAGTAGCCCCTTCGGGCCACCTGCAAAACCCACCTATCCGATGTTCTAGACTGCCAGTGGGGCAGGTGAGAGCAAATCTGGCCACCCACTCAGTGCCCATGATGGTAAACGGACAGACTAGTAGGGTTTGGAGGCTGCAACTGTTGGGATGGTGTGGGATTGATCTGACCACTGGCTACCTGACACGCAGGGCCGGCAGTAACCATGTCCATGATCAGGCAGAGGCAGGAAAGCTTGTGCGCTATGGTGGCAGGGCGGGCAAGGTTGCATGCCCTTTCCGTGCCTACGAAAGGAGCAAAAGGCAGATTGAGTGAGACAAGGGGTCTAGAAAAACCCAAGACCCGACCGTAGCCCTTCTAACCTTAAAGCACTCCTGTGCCGAATTCTTCTAGTCACTGAATAGACGGGAGCCATCAAATGGCATGTCCAGGAGTGAGGACTGAACATCCCCAGAAAAGCCAGTAATCCTCAACCAGGAATGGCGTTGCAGGGCCACTGTCAACGAAACCGCTCTGCCTAGTGATTCAGTGGTGTCTAGTCCACATCTAATGATGAACTTAGCTGCATACCTCACGTTAGCAACAGCCTGGAAGAGAACGGTACAAGCAACTGTATCCCACAGAGCGTGGGAATAGCAGTCCAAAAGGCATGCAGTGTTTACTGACTGCAAAGCCAGGCTAGTGGTAGAACACGGTTTCTTGCCTAAATGGGTCATCTTCCTGGATTTCCAATCTGGCGGGGGAAGTTGGGAATGCACCAGGATTTACATGTAAAGTGGAGGCCTGGACTATCAAGCTCTCCGGGGTAGGATGTTCTTTTTGTGGAACCGAATGGCTCAATGACCTCCGACTCCACGGCTCCCGGGACCTTCCTCTGGACGGGGACCTTGAGCGTCGCAGCATCGAGCAGCCAGAAGCTTGAGGAATTGCTCCCTCAAGTGCTTTGGGTGCATGGCGTGGTAGTTGGGACAGGCCTTCGAGTTATGGTCTCGTTTGAGGCACCATAGGCAAACAAGGTGCAAGTCAGTCACCGACACATGTTGGTGATAGGAATCATAGGGCTTGAAGCTGGCCTTCTTTGATGACATTTCTGCTACACAAGAAGGTAATACCTCAAAATAAACCTCAACAAAAAGTCTAAAAGCTTAGTCAAAAAGTGGCTAAGGGTTAGCTGTTCCCGGATCTGCCCTGACTGGCACAGAGTGAAAAGAATTGACATCAGTGTGCATATGTGGTGCCTAAATAGGCACCGCAAACATCACTTCTGGTGCGGAGAAAGCTAACAACCCCACGCGGAGACAAATTATGCCACCTATTGGTGCGCAGGGATACGGCTCATGAAAGATTTCCGGATCCAGTCTGACGCCTGGGAATAATTCTAAGGTAAGGAATCTGCTGCGATTAAAAGTCTCTACCAGATACATGTTATCAAAGCTAGAATAATGCTTATGCAATGTGTATCTGAAATGAGGGGTAGGTTTTCAAAAGCTATGAATACTACGGTTGTCCGATGTGTGGGGGGTATTGGCAAACTGTTCCAGTGAGTCACAAAATACAAGGATATGATACATCACATCGCTCTGTGGAACATATCCTACAATTATCTGTTGCAATCTGTTTGCCGGAGCTAGGTAAATATAGTTCTGTAGTCATAAATATTCTAAATAAAATGTTACCATGAATATTAAACTTTGTTCCCATGACTAAAAATCAGAGAACACATTTGTTTCAGATATTAAACACACTCTTCTCAATAACAATTTAATTTAAAAACTGAAACATTTGTTTCTGCAATGCCCATACAACATTTCCCCGTCTCTTCTGCAACTGAATTTTTATTTACAAAGAGTGGTCACTTTTGGAGCCTATACAATCACTGAACGTCAATCTTCTCAAAGTAGTTTATGTTTTTAACATGCATACAAGGAAATATGGAACAGGAACTAAATTCAATAAACATCACTGATTATATTCGAATTTAGGCTAATTGACCTGAATAAATAAAGTACACAAAATCATATCCTAAACTTACTTTACCTTCACAGTCTTATAAAGTCCTTTTAGAGCAAGAGACAAGACCCATGTCGCCTCTACTGCTTCAGAATAGGAGCTTTCCATGTTGGTCTGCAAAAGGTGACTTGTTATAAATGCCAAGTGCTGGAGATGGTGTCTGAACTGGGCTTGAAGGTCAGAACTTTCCTCATCACAATGATGGATTAGTTGATAGTCTTTCACTGCAAAATAGTAAAACAAATTAACTTTTAGAATAACATGCATGCCAGTTCCTTCAGTTTGCTATTCTCAAAGTGACATGTTGTACAGTGAATTGCAGGATGTAATGTACATGACTTTCAAATACCGCTTTAACTTTATAGACATTAACTTTAAAGATATAGACGAATCATAGCTGGACTCATTGTCGCAGGGCTCTGGCATGCCCCAGTTGCTAGCAGATTTCGGCAGTTCTAACCAAGAGAGGGTCTGGACTCCTGAACCAGGCTCACCTGGAGTGGGACTCTGGACCTGCAAGCAGCAGGTTAGTCCCTGCAATCAAAGATGGGCAGAACTTTTTACTTGATGTACTTTTTTTTTTTTTGTATTCCTCATATACCAGATTGGGTGTTCTAGCTAGGGCATCACCTCCTCCCTACATTGCGATGCACGGAACCTCGAGGATTATGGCCTTTGTAGGGAAGGAAGGCGAAAACCCCGCTCTAGACTTGGCTGTTTGCTTTGTCCACTCCATACCATTTCGACCTTGAGAATCCTTTCTTCGGCAGGAGAACAAGCACCAACAGTACCCAGGTGAAATCATAGGAACACTGTCATCGGTTCCGCCAAGCCACAAGGGCCGCCCAGATCTTATCTTGACTAGAACTATCGCAAGCCATATCGGACTCACTCACATAGATAATATATTTCAGGCATTCTATGAATGTAGGGGCTTTCTCTGACTTCCAGGCCTTACAAATTTCACGTCTTGATAGAATAATTATATAAAATATAAATTTAGTCATCAGATCCTGAAGCTGGTATTCTGCCCCTAACCCCCAAAAAATTATCCTAGAGGAGATCTCGATATTTATGCCTAGTACGTCAGATAAAAACTCTCCAATTTTAGTCCAATAGGGTAACAAACTTGGACATTCTGCGAACATGTGTATATCGTCTGCTGCAGGGGCCTTACAACGTGGACAGCTATATTCCAGCTTTGTAATTTTAACCAGTTTTTTTGGAGTTATGTTGACTCTATTTAGGGTGAACAGATGGTTGCGCTTTAAGGGGGCAGATTTCACCACTTTGTTTAAACATTTAAATGAGTCTCCCCATAATGCTAACAAGTTATCACATTGCAGGTCCTCTATACCTCCCCAGAGTTTGTTAAGTTCACTCTCTGAGATTTCATCCTTCTCATTTAAAGCCTCATACCAAAAGGAAATCTCCTTTTTCCATCTACCCTTTCTCATCACAGATTCAAATTTTGGGTTAGTTATGAACTCCCATGGGATGGTAGACCACCAGCTAGATAGCTGATAGTATTTGAATCTGGTGAGAGTTCCATTTGTCATCCTGGAGAGTGAATCCCACCCCAGTAGCTGGGAATTATCCGTAAGATCCTGCCATTGCATAATACCAGCTGTTTTAAGAGGAATTGATAATTGGTCTCTGAGACATTCTGGCGTCCCAGGCGAATCCCATATAGGGGCCTGGGGAGTGTAATATGGAATACCCAGTTTCTTTCTCACAAACACCCAATTTCTCAGGGCAGTTCCTAGCACCTTTAATCTAACCTTCTTGTAGAATCTTGGATCCCCAAATTTAAACAAAAAGAATTCTTGCCCTAAAGGGGTGCCATGTAGTAACGCCTGGAATAGCCGTCCTAAAGAAGATGTGTCAGCTTTGTCTGCCATACACCTGAAGTTTTTAAAATGAAAAGAATGACAATAATACAAAATATCTGGCATGGCAAGTCCTCCAGCTTTCAATTTCCGTCGCAATTTTTTTAAAGAAATTCTGGGCGATTTACAATTCCAGATGAAGGATCCGATTCTTCCCTGTAGTTTGGCAATATCTTTAGGATCAAATGACAATGGTATTGAATTAAAAAGGAAAGTAACCTTCGGCAAAATAACCATCTTAATTAAATTAACCCTTCCAAAGATGTTTAGTGGTAGGCCAGACCAACGTTGTAAAGTCTCACAGATGTCCTTGTAAACTCTATCCAAATTCACCTTGGATGTTTCTACAATGTTCTGAACTAAATGAATTCCAAGGTATTTCATCCAGGGTTTTGCTTCAGGAAGTTTATCCTCATAATTCCATTGCATGACCTCCGTTTTTTCTTTATTGATTCTATATCCTGAGATCACCCCAAAACCTTCGGCATGATGAAATAGGCGGTGGATGGATATCTCAGGATTAGATGTATACATTAGGAGGTCATCAGCATATAGTGCAAATCTCAGGTCTAACTCATTAATCTGGAAGGGTTTAATCAGAGTATCAGATCTTAGCTGGTTTACCAAAGGCCCTATATAAAGATTAAACAATAGAGGAGACAGGGGGCATCCCTGTCTGGTACCCCGTGTTATTTGAACCCAATCTGTTAGCAAATTATTTACGAGGAACTTGGCCTTAGGACTATGATATAGCGCTTTTATGGATGCTATAAAATTAGCTGGAATGCCAAACTTAGACAGAGCCTCCCATAGATATAACCAGTGGACCTGGTCAAAGGCCTTAGCGGCATCGATTGCCACGATAGTCAAGGGTTTTGTTTGCTCTGAAGCATAGTCTATTGCAGCAATGGCTTGATGGGTCAGTTCATTTAACTGCCTGCCTGGCATAAAGCCCCTTTGATCCTCATGTATTAAAGACTTAACTACTTTGGCCAATCTCGCCGCCAAAACCCCAGCAAAGATCTTATAATCTATATTTAGCAGCGAGATTGGCCTATATGACTCAACTGTCAGCGGGTCCTTATTGGGCTTTAGAACTAACGTTACTGTGGCTTCCAGCCAGGTCGGTGGGATGGACTGTCCCTCAAAATGTATCTTATTAAATAGAGACATAAGAATTGGAACTACTATGGCTGCCCCCATTTGATAAACTTCAACTGGAAGCCCATCTGGGCCAGCTGATTTTCCTCTGGCCATTCTTTTGAGCTGATCGTGAATCTCCCCCTCTTTAATCAAAGAGCCTAGCGTTAAACTATCCTCATTAGTTAAGTGTGGGAGGTTGAGCTCCTCCAGCCAGTGAGCTGCTTCTTCAGTGGAAGTTTTATTGTCTATATCTGTATATAGGTTCTGCATATATAGCTTAACTTCTTCCAATAGCTCCTCATTATTAAATGTTATTTCGCCAGAGCTCTGTATCTTTAGCCTGGTTATCTGGTTTCTAGTTCGATCGGACCTGGCCTTCCAAGCCAAAATACGACTTGATGTACTGCATGAGAGAGGTCAAGATGGCACTGAAGGAGGCCACAATTCTTTGGGCAGGGGCAGGGTAGCGGCTTAACCCTGTGAAAATGGACGGTGCACCAAAGGGAGTACTCGAAAGTTCCAGATCTTGATTCAAAAAAGTATTTTATTAAATTTATTTCCCATTAAAACAGACTCCTCAGCCAATGCGTTTCGTTCACATTGAACTTCGTCAGGGCTATTAAGGTGAGGGAACAATTCCGTGTTGTTTAGCTCGTTGCAGTACTGTTAGAATGTTGTCAAGCACGGGGGTTCCAGATGTGACCATATAATAGTTTGCCAATCTATTAATAGATAGGTAGTCGTCCGTCGCGACTACTTTGATCGTGACACTGCGAGTTATCCGGTGACCAAGATATAGGTCGGACTCTCCCAGAGTTATCAGGCTACTTGGACCCAAATTAACTATTTCAGTGAGAACGGACGACTACCTATCTATTAATAGATTGGCAAACTATTATATGGTCACATCTGGAACCCCCATGCTTGACATCATTCTAACAGTACTGCAACGAGCTAAACAACACAGAATTGTTCCCACACCTTAATAGCCCTGACGAAGTTCAATGTGAACGAAACGCGTTGTTTGAGGAGTCTGTTTTAATGGAAAATAAATTTAATAAAAGACTTTTTTGAATCAAGATCTTGAACTTTCAAGTACTCCCTTTGGTGCACCGTCCTTTTTCACATGAATTTTGGGATCTGCTTTGCAAGAGAGTATTGGTGTGGCATACTCTGGATGTCTTGTGCACAATCTTTGAATTTACCTCTCATACTTTGAAATACTGTGTGCATAACCTTAGTCAGCCGCTCTTTCGTTTTATCTAGCGGCATAACCCTGTCCTCCTTCAAGAGTGTTCCCCCATGAGGGAACAGCAGGGTGAGGTGAGGAGTGGAGTCTTCTTGAACAAATACCCAGACCCCTGCATTTAACCAGACTGCACGGGCAGATCTTGGTCTGCTGCAATGGTGTGGCTGAGTAAAACATGTGGAAGAGATCCAGAAAATTAGAGGGCTGATATGGAGTCTGGTATAGTTGAACTGAAGTTCTACGCATGGATACATTTCCTATGTCCAGCTTGAACTTTAGGAGCGATGTACGCACCAGAGTGAGTGAGGTCTATGGGAATTATTAAGGAGCATAGTGAAAACTCCTCAAAGTCATTCATGCCATCTAAGGAGAAACGAGGTAAGTGACAAGAAATACTTGTTGAGCGCTGTGTAATCGCACGTAGGTAACAAGAGAGAATTTAAAAGATATTGATAACCCCTGTCCCCCCTTATGTAACAGAGTTACTAACACACTATCTAAACACCTTCTGGAATACTATGGAGGGCATAGATCATAAGGTTTCCATCGTAGAAAGATCCCTGGACAAGATAAAAGGAGGACTAGAACAACCTGAGAGAAAGGTCTCTTGTTTTGACAAACAAGCAGATGAGTTAGAGACGAGACAAGCTACACTTGATCGCCAACTGAAGCTTCAAAACTGTGTGTTGCCCACTATTGTGCACTTGGAGGAACATGTTCCAATCTGGAAAATAAAATTAAGGCTGTCAGACCGAGATTCTTATTGCTATTGCCCTAAAGAAAGTAATAGGAAGTAGTTGCTTGGGTTCTTAATGGCTGAGGTAATGGAGCCTGAGAATTCAATTGTACTGGACATGCAGACAACTACCAGGTGGCTGCCAGGTTGCCATCAAGAGGGTCTGGAACCCATGGAGCTAGTGCAATCTTGGAAAGAGACAGTCCAGGCTTGAAGGACCAGTAACATTATATTACTGATCAAGTCAAGATAGTATAGAAAAAGTGCAAAGCTCTACTTTATATCTAAGGCAATTAACATTAGAATTTGTTTACATTTCTATAGTCTGTCTGGACTGCAATATATTTGGTGGAAGTATTTTAGTTGAATAAACCGAAGTCACATAGATGCTGCAAGTACTTGGGGAACCGCTTTGACTACTTTCTAGTCAGGGTCCTCAAGTGATCCATGGCCTGGTCCCATCTTGGTCGCAATTGTTTCAGTGGGTTGGAAGTGTGCGTAACTAGAGACTTAAATATATGTGAATTCCTCTTCTTCCCCAACTGGGACATTGTAACCTTCGCCTCAATGGGAATACATTGGGGCAACTTGTCCAGATCACTCTTATATACTTTGAGTGCTTGGCAAAGTTATAAGTAATGTCAGAATTGGGACATATGTAATGAGAAGTCAGATGCATATTAAGCAAAGTAAGTGATATGACTCCCGTTCCAGACCGCTGCCAGTTCAGGATAGCTGATGAGGTCGAAAGATCTTCGATTTGTTGTAGGTATGTACCGTACCAGAGCAGGGTTTCTGCAGTTAGGTACCTTACCCCCAATTCTACGTCAATGCTTAAAACAACATACATTCTTGTGGTCAAGGGTAGGGCCTGTTGACCGAGGGAATCATATAGTACATTTAACATTAGATGAGTTCTAACCTACAGCAGAGAGCAGCTCAATCTGTAAAGAGTCAGTCTTTAATGGTTGTTGTGAGAAGTTGGCCTGATATATAGTGCTCACTATTCTAGTGATCACTTTGTATCATACCAAACAACCCTTATTGATGATTGGTTGTAAGTCAACCTTATTAGACCAGCTATCCTAGTAGCATGGACACGAGCAGTCTTTAGGCTAAACTCTAGAGGGCGTGTTAAGCCAGCTGTTTTACTATCACATATACCCCTTGAACACCAAGTGAAAGGACACCACACAAGTTGTTATGAAAAATAAAGGATATTTATTTATAACAAGACTACCCTGAACTCTTTATGAGTCAGGGAGCTAAGCACAATACAAAACTCTTACGAAAATACTTTAAGTTGCACAATTTACACAAATGCCCGAGGGGCACGAAAAACCATATACACAAAAAGTGGAATGCGAAATACTAGCAGGTAAGTAACAAGATCCAGAGGCTTCAGGATCGCTAGGACTACACTACTGAACCCTAAGGTTAGGAGCAGGAGGCCTAGGGAGATCGGGTGCAGAGTGTGCACTCTCACGCGGGATGCGGGAAGAAGTCTATGGATGCTAGCGTTTCTAAAGTTACTGTTTCCGGACAAATCCGACTGGGTAGACTAAAAACGACAAAGGATCTGGACACTTGGATAGTGAACCTGTGCTGGAGTACCGAAATACTCAAGTTACCTAGCCCAGGGGCCGCGGCTGCATAGGGTTCAAAAGACGTCGGGAATCCTCGTTGAAGTCTATGGAGCCTGAAAGAAGAAGTTGCTGGCAGGCGACCAGTGAAGATGTTCGGAGTGATCCAAGCCTGGATCGGAGTTGAAGATGACCTGAAAGCAGAGGGGACTCAGTTCTTAATCACTAGCCAGTGATTATGTGGGCACCAGGATGGCACCGGATGAAGTCACCTCAACCAGGTGAGTGGACGACGCTGGACTCTGCAGTCACACGGGCTAGGAGGCGTTGTCGGCGTCCAGGCTGGAGGTGCGAGCTGTCCCACGAGGCTGTCGGCTGTCGGCGATGCTGGACTCAGGATTTGAGCAACAAACCTTGGCAAAGGCAAGCCCACGCGGTGGAGTCAAGATGGCGTCTGGAGTGGACCAGGAGGGTCCAGGGCACTTCTTGTTGGACAAGAAGCAAGGGCCAGTCTAGAGGACCTAGACCAGCGGTGAAAACGTCGTGGTACGTCGTCAAGAGGGTCACTAGCCAACGGGCAAGTGACCGGACAACGTGGCAAGTAGCAAAGAAGCAGAAGGGCCCCACGCAGATCTCGTGGATGCTGGGAGGCTGGACTTCGGTGCTGGAGCTGCTTAGGGTTAGGGCTTCTCAAACCCCAGTGCACTTACTCGAGGGTCTCTCGGGGGTCGTGCTGGTGAAGCGTCGTGCAGGTCTTGAAGATGGCCGGTCCCACGGGTCTCGTCACACCCACGAATCTCAGCTGGGCTGGATGATGCAGGTAGAGGTCAGAGATGGCAGGGAATCAGGGTCTCGTCGAGCTGGGCAGTCTTGATCCGGAGGATGGACGTGCAGCAAACCGCAAGAGCTTCGATGGTGCCTTCTGGTGCAGGGTGGCTACTCCTTAGCCACAAGGGAGAGTCTTCAGAAAAGTCAAGAGTTCCTTTCGTGGAAAGTAGTTCAAGATTCAGAATGATCTAATTTGGGAAGGGGGCCTGCTCCTACCTTTATCCTAAGAAAAGGGGCTGGCGCGCGACTAGGTCCTGCCCTATGGGTGGGACCAGGAGGGGGGTGGTTACACCCCTCTCCTTTGTCTTGTCTCACCCCAGCTCAGGGGCTGGTGTGCCCCAGGAACTGGTTTGAGCCGGCATATGCACAGTGAGCACCGGGGTGCCACTTGCAGTCACCTTCCTTTCAGCCCTGCCTACCTGGGATACACAAAATCCTGTCTGGGATGGTGCTAGCACCGCCCCTGACAGGAAACCCTTTGTCCAGGCCTCCGTTGCTGGAAGGACTCCCAGCAGCAAGAGGGCAGACTTGTATCTCGGTGGCAGCATCCATTTTGTGGAGCTGAGGCTGTGTCTGACTTTAACCGGGGTTCACAGTTACATACATGTCGTGCCCCTCTAGAAGGGTGGAATGCTAACCCCGTCGCCAGAATTGGCGAGGGGTTAGTATTCCAATTCGTATGATACCTTACTCAACATGTTTTGATAATGCTATACCAAAGTTAGCATTTAACCACGAGGATTATAATGCACTTAAGAGTATATGGTATAGCGTTATCATGGAACAGCTATTTGGACTTGGTTCCGTAAGCTGCAAACGGGCTCAGCTCATGCCAGAGCACCATCTCACATAATTCCAAGCACTCTGCCTTCAGGATTGATAAGGCCTGCCTTAGGAGTGACTGATAGGAATATATGTGTCCATTTTAAGTTTAGATATAGGTATACTACATCTAAAGCAAAGGGTGATTACACCACCTTGCCCCAGCTGTCGTGCAGCCAGTTGTGTCTGTTTGGGTGGCCAGCCAGGGGTGGCATAATACATGCTTCAGCCCCTGGTAGGCCCTGGGTACACCTATGCCCTGGATACCTAAGGTATGCTGTACAGGGACTGATAAGGTGGCCCAGTACCAATTGGTAAAATGCACCTAAGGTACATGGTTGTAATTTAGAGAGAGAACAGCTAGGCTGTGGGTCTGATTAGCAGGCCCACAGCCAGGGAAAGTCGTAAACCAGTGAAGCAAAAAGCAAAAATCTGGGGTGGCCATGGGATTGCAGACCCCACTCTCCTACAGTTGTAACCAGGTTTTGTCTGCTCTTCATATGACAATAGCACACATTTTTGGAATGAGATTAGGGGTGGCCTACCACCCCACAGAAAACCCTTGATTGATGACTGCAGTGGCTGGAGGGAACTTGGTGAGATGTCATATGGACATTTTACAGTACATATAAGAGGCAAGGGTGAGAAATCATCTCAAGCACCCATGAAAGGTTTGGAAATTAGGGCCCTAAGTGCCCTCTGGATCACAAAGCAAGAGGGCAGGATGGTGGCACCCAGGATTTCATCCACTCACATAGGAATTGTTCCAGGTGCATCTCTTCAAAGTTTTCCCCTATACCTACAGATCTGAGGTTATCAAGCTGCATTCAGAGCGTGCTCCTTAGCCTGTTTTTGGAGACCACCATGGGCCGAGGCAGGTGGGGTTCCGGGAGCCACGTTAGCTGTTTTTTGCAGGGGTGTGGGAGGATTTTGCCTGTGTACTTATGTGCCCTGGTGATGTGGAGGGGTCAGAGACAGAGCCTTCGCCACTGCTAGGCAGCAGTATAGGGATGTCAATCAGCACTGCCTGTGCCTCGGTGTCCTCAGGCTCCTCATCCAACACTACCGAATGCCCCCTAAAATATCAGGTACATCTGCAGCATGTTGTATCTGCATGGTGGAGTGGGCTCAACAGTGTTCCTTCTGCTGCCGAAGAGTCTTAGTGGAGAAGTGTGGCTCAAGGGTTAGAGCGGCAGACCCTGATGCAGAGGTCTGGCCCGTGACCAGGGTTCAATTCACGCCTCGGCGGGTCTTGGGCTCAATTTCCTCGGACCTGATAATTCTCGCCTTGGTGCCTATTCTAATCATGGGTCCCACTCTGCAACTCTAGGCAATAGCTTGCTTAATCTCCACAATGGCCACAACAGCGCTGGGATGCCTGGCTTCACCTTGCGGGTGCCCAGGAGTGGACATTTCACAGGGAAAAGCCAGGAAGGGTTCCACAGCGGTATGCGTTACAGCGCCAGGACACCCATGGTCATTAGTGCGCTTTACAAGTACAAATTACATTTACATTTACATTTCAAGCAAAAGGCCATGCACGCCTCACACAACACCTCGTTCTGCTCCGGGGACGAGCAGACATTACACACAGTGTGCTGGAATACTTGGCATGACACTTAGGACATAAGCTAAAAGGCATCCTTTCCAACACTCGTCATCGAGTATTTGAAGTTGGTGTCTGGAAATACACTGAAGTCGAACCGGGCGGATCAAAGAAATTGAAGGAACAGCAGTTGGTGAGTGTTTGTCATGTGCAGCCTTGTAGGTAGTTCTTTTGGTGGTCTCATGGCTGACTACATTTCCTTTCTAACTGTTTTCGGTGTCATTTGGTGTTTCTGAGTTCCTTTGTGTACCACTGGCCTGCTTGTTTGATCTACTTTGCTTGCTTGGTTTGATGGGTGTGAGTGAGTCCGCGGAGTTCTTGATCCAGGTATTGAAGTTGTTGATGTCCTTGTCAAGTTTGTCTATGGGGTTGAGCCATGCTGAGGGCGCTGAGCCAGTCTGTTTCTGTGATTTTGCCCCAGTTGTGTCTTGGAATGCTAAACCTGGTAGGGATGTTAACTTGGTGTGCTGATTTGGAAGTGGATGATTGAGTAGTCTGTTCATGTGAGCGGTCTAGTAGAGTTATATTTGATGGGGTCACTTGTGGTGAAGCACGAGTTACCCCTTTGTAAGAATATATCTGTAAGAGACATTAGTTAGTGATAGATTCCTTACCTTAGAATATCCCCAGGCGTCAGACTGGATCCGGAAAGTTTTGCTTATCAGTACCCCTGTGCGTCAGTAGGTGGCGTCCTGCGGCTCCGCGTCCGTCACTGGTGTCGTAAGCGCAGAGATGACGTCACAGAGACTACTTAGGCGCCACCCATGCGCGCTGATGTCAGTTCTGTACACGACTTTCCACGCCAGGAACGCAGAGCCATGCAAGATACTGCCCATTGGTGCATAAAATTAGGGCCCTGAAAAGGATGACCTTAACCCTAGTAATCGCTTCACAGAACGGGGAGGATGGGTGGGGCGGTAAGGAATCTATCACTTACAGATATATCGTTACACAAGTAGTAACATGTGCATCTTAAAGAGACACGTTAGTGATAGATTCCTTACCTAAGAATAGATACCCCCCAGCAATACCAACCCCGGTGGAGGGTCTGCGAACAGAATTACACCAGAAAGTCACAGAGAACAGAACGGCCAAAGAAGCCGCTCCCCCCCCCCCCCCCCCCCCCCGGACTTGACAGTCAAGGCAGTAATGCTTGGTAAACGTGTGCGAGGCCCACATAGCTACCATACAAATATCCTGCAAGGGAACACCGCGTCCCAAGGCAGTAGTGGCTGCTGTTGCCCTGGTGGAATGGGCACGCAAGCCCCACAGGAGGCGCCTTCTTTGCCTACGAGTAACAGGCCTTAATGCAGAGAACGACCCACTGAGAGATGGTCCGTTTGTGCACGGCCCAACCTTTTCTGGCACCCACGTAGCCAACAAAGAGCTGGTCATCCACCCAGAACTGATGTGTGGGGCTCAGGTAGAAGGAGAGTGCACGTTTTGGGTCCAGACAGTGAAGCCTCTCTTCCTCACTGGAAGAGACAGTTATGAAGGGGGTCGAAGGGAGCGCACTTCAGAAACGTCAAGACAAGGTTTAAGTCCCATTGAGGCATGATGAACGGCACGGGTGAGAACGTATGCGTAATGCCTTTCAGAAAACGGTTAACAACCGGGGACTTAAAAAGAGAAGGCTGATCAGGAAGCCGTAGAAAGGCAGAAATGGCCGAGAGATAGCCTTTGATAGTGCCCAGAGCAGAGCCCTGCTGGACCAAAGAAAGAAGGAACAGAAGAACCTCGGAAAGAGGGGCAGAAAGGGGATCGACAGCCTTCGCTGTGCACCATGCCACAAACTTGTTCCACCTGCAGGCGTCTACCATTTTTGTGGAGGAACGCCTGGCTGCCAGAATAAAATCACAGACTTCGGGAGGAAGATCGAAAGCTGTCAACTGTCGCTGCTCAATCTCCACGCAAGTAGGTGGAGGGTGAACAGGTTCGGGTGGAGGACCGTCCCCTGCTGCTGCAATAGAAGATCCTCCCGAAGAGGCAGTCGGATCGGGGGATCGATCGCCATGCTCAGTAGCTCGATATACCTGTATCTTCGTGCCCAATCCAGAGCCACAAGGATGACTCAGGCCCGGTCGCGCCGAATCTTCTTCAGCACTCTGGGCAGAAGTGGTATAGGCGGAAAGGTGTACAACAGACCGCAACTCCACTCGTGACGAAAAGCATCGCCAAGCGAGTGCCGCCTTGGAAATTCCAACGCGCAGAACTGATGACATTGGGCGGTCTCTTCGTTGGCAAATAGATTTAACCAAGGCTCTCCCCACTGCTGAAAGAGACCTTGCGCCACCTCCGAGTTCAGAGAACCTGCCAGGTGTTAACCACCAAGGTAATGCCCTGATATTACAGCCATGTACAGAGATGCAGAGCCTCTTGACAAAGGGTCCAGTTTGTTGCAATACCACATGGCGGTGGTGTTGTCCGTGAACACCCGCACTACACTCCACCGGACAGAGGGAAGGAATGCCTTCAGTGCAAGTCGAATCGCCCTCAGCTCCAGGAGGTTGAAATGGAGCGGGGACTACACCGTAGACCAGAGGCCTCTGATCTCCGCCTCTCCCACGTGGCCTCCCCATCCCAGGAGGGACGCGTCCGTCACCACTGTGTGCTCCGGTTGGGGAAGGGAGAGGGAAATGCCATTGACCCAATCGCAATTCGTGAGCAACCACTGCAAGTGTCGTGCAGTGCCCTCCAAGATCTGGACGTGATCAGACAGGTTGCCCTGATGCTGCGCCCACTGGAACTTCAGTTTCCACTGCAGAGCCCGCATATGCCATCCGGCATATCACACTAGCAGGATGCAGGAGGCCATCAGGCCCAGGAGCCGGAGGGTCATCCTGACTGAAACCCGGGAAAAAGGCTGAAAGATCGGAATCATAGCCTGAATATCCCGGACTCGCTGCTTGGGAGGATAGACCCGAAACAGCGTTGAATCCAGAACCGCTCCGATAAAGGGGAACTTCTGAGAGGGACTCAGGTGCGACTTCGGCACATTGATGGAGAACCCCAGCAAATGCAGGAGGTTGGCCGTAGTGTGGAGGTGGGTGCCAACTGCCTGGGGCTAGCCCGCCTTCAACAACCAGTCATCGAGGTAGGGGAAGACTGACACCCCTGACCTGCGCAGATGAGCTTCTACCACCGCCATCACTTTCGTGAACATCCGAGGGGCGCTGTTAAGGCCGAAAGAGCGCACGGCAAACTAAAAATGCTCCTGGCCTACCGTGAACTGCAGGTAAAGCCGGTGGGCCGGCAAGACGGGGATGAGAAAATAAGCATCCTGCAAGTCCAATGCTACCATCCAGTCTCCAGGGTCTAGGGCAGCCAGGACCTGAACCAGAGTCAGCATTTTGAATTTATCCTTCCGGAGGAAGCGACTGACGTCCCGGAGGTCCAAGATTGGGCGCAGGCCCTTCTTGTCCTTCTTGGGGTCCAGAAAGTAGTGGGAATAACAACCACTCCCTACTTCCTGCCCAGGAACGGACTCGATGGCCCCCTTGGCCAAAAGGGCCGTGACTTCCTGTTGGAGAAGAACCAGATGATTCCCAGGCACCGAGGTGGCATGGCTGGATGGGAGGACTGAAATGGAAGGGGGTAACCCTCGCGGATTAACTGCAGCACCCACTTGTCCGATGTAATATCGCACCAGTGGTGAAGGTGGTGGTGGATCCTGCCACCCACCTGCATGGAGTGCTCCACGAAGCTCGGTCTAGGAAGGTTTGGAGGTAGGAGCAGCGCGGGTGGAGGTGGACTGGCCCGCAAGCTGATTCCCAGACCCGCCCTTGCGGAAGCCACGACCACGGCCGCACTGAGGCTGGTTCTGCAAAGGCTTGTTGAAGAAACGTGCCTGGGTGCCTCTGCCCTGGCCACGAAAGGAACGAAAACCAGGAGTGGCCGGATTATTTGCAGACAGACCCGAGGACTTGGCCGTGGCCCGCGAGTCCTTAAAACGCTCCAACGCACTGTCAGCCTTATCGCAAAACAGGCGGGTGCCATCAAAGGGCATATTCATGAGCGAGCTCTGGACATCGGGTGAGAACCCAGTCGAACACAACCAGGCATGGCGTCGCAATGCCACCGTCGTAGAAATCGCCCTGCCCAACGAGTCTGCGGTGTCCAAACCACACCGAATGGCGAACTTAGCTTCAGCAATCGCTTGAGACAGGACAGCCTAGACCTCCTCAGGGCACTGAGGCAACATTTGAGCAACAGAATCCCACACTGCGTGAGAGTAGCGGCAGACGGTGTTCACCGACCGCAGCCCCAAGCTGGCCGAAGAGAACAACCGCTTATCAAACTGTTCCAGTTTCTTAGAGTCCTTGTCCGGGGGAGCCGTAGGAAAGGCACAGGGATATGAAAATAGGCATTTTGCAAGTCCAACACTACCATCCAGTCTTGCGGGTCTAGGGCAGACAAGACCTGAGCAAGCGTGAGCATTTTGAACTTCGCCTTCCGGAGGAAGCGATTGACGTTTCGAAGGTCTAAGATAGGACGCAGGCCCTTGTCCTTCTTTGGAATCAGGAAGTAGTGGGAGTAACAACCACGACCTACGTCTGGTGTTGGAAAGCGCTTGTTGGCCCACTTGGCAAAGAGGGCCGCAACTTCCTGTTGGAGATGTAGCAAGTGATCCCCTCAACATGTGATGGTACTGAGGTGGCATGGCTGGAGGGGTAGTCTCGAAGGGGAGGGAGTAGCCCCTTCGCACTATCTGCAAAACCCGCCTGTCCGAGGTGATGGTGCGCCAGTGGGGGAAGTGATGGCGAATCCTGCCACCCACTGACATTTGGTGGGCCTGAAACACCGGACTAGGAAGCTTTGGAAGCAGTGGTGTCAGGGGAGGTGGTGGACTGACCCGCCCGCTGGCTCGTTGAACCACCTCCGCGGGTCCCACGTCCGCGGCTGCACTGAGACTGTTGCTGCGCAGGCCTGTGGCTCTGAAACAAACGCGTTTTGGCGCCCCTGCCTTGGCCACGAAAGAAGCGAAAAGCAGAAGCGTAAGGAGTGCACATGGCCGAAAGGCCTAAGGACTTGACCGTAGCCTGCAAGTCCTTAAAACGCTCCAACGCACTATCTGCCTTGTCGCCAAAAAGGCGAGTGCCATCAAAGAGCATGTCCATCAGAGTGTTCTGGACATCCCCGGAAAAGCCAGTTGTCCTCAGTCAGGCGTTGCGGCGTAGGACCACTATCATTGAAATCGCCATGCCCAGCGAGTAGGCAGTGTCAAGACCACAACGAATTATGAACTTGGCTGAGTCTCTTCCCCTCAGCAATAACTTGGGAGAGCACCGTCCGGGCCACCTCCGAACACTGAGGCAGCACCTGCACAACTGTGTCCCACACAGAATTGGAATAACGGCCCAAGAGGCATGCAGTGTTCACAGACCGCAGCCCTGAACTGGCGGAAGTAATCATTTTCTTCCCAACGTGTTCCAGTTTCTTGGATTCCCTGTCTGGAGGTGAGGAAGGGAACGCGCTTGGGGACGTAGAGGCTTGGACGGCCAAGCTCTCAGGGGTTGGGTGTTGGGAGAGGAAAATGGGGGTGTATGACAATACAACACAAGTGAGTACAACGCGTGCCGTTACATCGCGGTTGTTAAAACGACTGCGATGTTACCACGCTATGCCATTACAATGCAAGTCTTTACATCGACTTGCGCTATATGGCGTGCTAACATTAGAAAAGTGTAATTTACTATTCCAACTCCAGTCCACTTAACAATAGGGAAGGTGTTGGGATAGTAAACTACACTATTTGTAATGTTAGCACGCCATCTAGCGCAAGTTGATGGAAAGACTTGGGTTGCAATGGCATAGAGTGGTTACATTGCGGTCGTTGTAATGACTGCGATGTAACAGCATCGCGGTGTACTGAGCGCGATGTTAAGGAAAATGGGGTTGCCCGGGGCCGGGCGATGGCGTCGGGCCACATTCTTATCCACAGGAGCCCCTGTGCTGGGCCTAGACCAGGTGCCCAAAAGAACTTCGGAAAGTGCGTCATTAAAGGGCAACAGCGGCCCGGTAGAAGAAAACGCTGGCGGGAGCACTTCTGTCAGGAGGTTAGTAGGTAACTCAAGGTGGAGACCCTTGGCTGCTCTATGCAACACCACATAATACGTACCACCTTCCTCCGTAGCCACAGGTTCTGGAATAAAATCCAAGTCACCTGCATCCACATCATCTTCCAAGCCAGGGTCTAACTCGCACTGGGCTGTGAGAGGGTCCTCAGACCCCTTCCAGTCCTCCCCAACCTGCTGGGCATACTGGAACAATAACAGGGGTTCTGCCCAAATTACCCGCCCATACCTGGACAAGGAGCATCAAAAAGATGAAGAAGTAGAAAAAATAGTATTGAGGGATTAATTCAATTTTTAATTAAGAACATGAAAAGATTAATTGTCCTGTTCTATACAACTAAATATGTAACGAATCATTTGCAAAATTCTGAGGACATATAAACATGTACAAAAAGGAGATGGCGCATAACAACTATATATAAAGAAGACAAAGTCAACTATATACACACAATACAATGCAATATATACAAATTACAAATACAATATATACAATACATATACAAAAAGTGTACCCATAGACAGATCTCAATAAACGACCTATCACACAATATACACTCCTAATTTCGAGTGATATAAATCTATAATGGAGATCCCAAATACGCCTGAGATGTAACTTTTCTCAAAACATTCTTTTGTATAAGGCGCCTGAATATACAAACACAGATAAACTGAAAAGGGACTCCTAATCACAATGATGTTGACGCAGTCGCGGTCGCGTTTCCGCCAGTAGGATCTTTATGGCTTCATCAGGACACGGGTACTGAAGACAGGAAATAGCGCTCAACAATGTAGTGATCACCCAGGGAAAAGAGGGTAATATCGGTCCACTGGGCCACAGCGCCCGGAGAACACTTTACGGGACAAGCCGACGTTCCCACTTGTTGTTAATGGGCGTCAGTAAAGCTAAATTACAAATCCAAAACAAGGGTCGAGGCTGCAACACTCGCTCCAAAAACGGGAGGCCAACGTTAGTCCATGGTCCATCCACGTCTGTAAACCGGAGACCAACATCTGGGCAGGCGGAAAAGAGGGAGGTGGATGCAGAAAGGGATAGAAATTCCCTAACAGCTTTGGAATCAGCGTTGATCGACACCTGTCCGGCACCGTCTTCACATCGGGGTGGAAGCCGGGGACGGCGTCAGCAGCACAGTCGACGTCGATGGAGGTCGAACAAGGCCAACCAACATCGGCTGGGATCCATGCATGGATACATGGGGGTCTGTCGGCATTGAGACCAGTCGTCGATGACGTCGGGGCCGGAGCCAATGACGCAGAAGAGCAAGGACCTCCAGTCGGACCTCCGGGGCCCGAAGGCGTACCGACGGGGCCTGATGGCCCAAAGACGCGTGCCATGGCTGACAGTTTCCTGCAACTGGGCCGGAGTCGCCGATGGAACCGGAAAGGATGGGTAGGCCATCGGCAACTGCCTAGGCTCCGCCAGAGCCACAGAGGTGGTGCCACTCACACCCTCAGCCGTGTCGCGCGACAGGCTAGGGGAAGGCGAAGAGCGATGACGCTTCTTCGACTTCTTGTGCTTCGCCTTACCTGACTCCAAGTGCGAAGACTTCGTCGAACGATGGTGATGGCGGCTCCACGACTAGTCCCTCGACCTCCATCGGGACCGGGACCTTTTACGGCGCTACAGCCTCCATCTTCCCCGACTCCCTATTAGCCTAGGCTGTAGGGAGTACTATGGAAACCTTCTTTGGCCAGCAAAAGGCCTGCACCACCAGGCTCTCTGGAGACGGATGGAATAATGAGAATGGAGGATCCCAGGGGAAGGCTTGTAACTTCTCGCAGCCATCCTACTGACCACTGTGAAAGAAGTACTTTTTTCTCAGGCAGCCATGACTGGCTTGAAAGAAGCATCATTTAAAGGCAACAGCAGTCAAGAAGACTGCATTGAGGGCTGCAACACCTCAGTCAGAAGCACAGGTTTGCTATCCGCCACAGGAAACAGGAGCTCTAGGGCTTCTGCTTCTTTTGTGCATTATGAAGTGGAATGATTCCCCCTCAGGAGGCAGAGGCCCTGAAGGATAAAGTTACTTACCTTTGGTAACACCTTATCTGGTAGAGACATGATCTAGCCGCAGATTCCTTAACTTTGAACTTCTAGGCGTCAGGCTGTATCTGGAAGATTTTTCTCAGCAGTACCCCTGTGCACCGGTAGGTGGCATCGGTGGACTCCGCATTACTTTCTCTGCGTTGTGATGTCTGCGTCATCAATGTAATCGCCATGAGCTGCAACAGAATATCCTCCCGAAGAGGCAGCCTGACCGGAGGATCGATGCTCATGTCTAGGAGCTCAAGATACCAAACACTCCTTGTCGAGTCCAGAGCCACCAGAATAACTTGTGTCCAGTCAGTCCTGACCTATGTGAGCACTCTGGGAAGGAGTGGTATGGGCAGAAAGGCGTTTGGGAGGCCTGAGCTCCACTCGTGGCAAAAAGCATAGCCGAGCGAATGCCGCCTTGGAAACTCCAACACGTAAGCAGCTGACATTGCAAGTTCTCATCGGCACCGAACAGATCTAACCAAGGCTCTCCCCACTGCTGAAAGGGACCTTCTGCCACCCCTGGGTGGAGATGCCATACGTGATCCGCAAGGCGCCTTGGCTGAGCTCGTCCGCCCTGGTGTTCAGGTGTTGAACCACCAGTAACATGCCCTGACTTTCCAGCCAAGTCCAGAGATGCAGGGCCTCTTGGCAAACAGTTCACAACTTCACTCCGCCCTGTGTGTTGCAGTATCACATGGCGGTAGTGTTGTCCATGAACACCTGAACCAGCGTTCCCTTTTTTGACGGCAAAAAGGTTTTCAGTGCCAGCCGGATCGCCCGAAGCTCCAACAGATTGATATGGAGCTTAGCTTCCGCCAGACACCAGAATCGTTTGATCTCCACCTCTCCCAGGTGGCCACCCCACCCCAGAAGAGACGCATCCATCACTACTCTGAGGTCTGGGTGGGAAACAAGGAGGGGTCTGCCCTTGAACCAATCGCGGATCGTTGGCCACCACTGCAGGTCGTTCGCAGTGCCCTCTGAAATCTGAACCAGGTTGGTGAGATTTACCTAATGCTGAGCAAGAGTGAGCATCTTGAATTTCTCCTTTTTGAAGACGTAATTGAGGCTCTGAGGTCTAGGATAGGATGAAGGCCACCATCCTTCTTTGGGACAAGGAAGTAGCATAAATAGCAACCACTGCCTACTTCGGGCCCTGGAACCATCTCTATCGCTCCCTTGGCTAAGAGAGTTGAGACTTCCTCATGGTGCAAGGCAAGGTGATCCTCCGTCAGCCATTTGTACAATGGAGGCATAGAAAGAGCGGTAGTCTCAAAAGAGAGGGAGTAGCACTTCGGACTATTTATAACACCCACCTGTCCCATGTAATGTTTCGTCAGTGGTGGAGATGATGGCGTATTCAGGCACCGACTGGCTGAGAATGGTCCTGGGGAATTGGACTAGGTAGGTTTTGTGGCTGAGGAGGGGATGGTGGCTTGGTTCGACTTCTGGTTTCCTGACCCACGAGGCTGGGGTGGACCGTGTCCACAGACCCGCAGAAGTTGCTGAACTTAAGGGGCCCTCTGGCCTAGGTAGGGTTGGCGCAGTTTATACGCCCTTCCGTAGCCACAAAAGGAATGAAAATTGGATGAAGTCCTAGGGACGGTAGTGAGGCCCAAAGACTTGGCTTTGGCCCTCAAGTCTTTAAAGAGCTCAAGGGCAGGATCAGTCTGTCTCGGAAGAGACGGGATCCTTCATAGTGCATGTCCATGTGGTTGCCCTGGACATTCTAAGAAAAAAAACAGATGTTCTCAGCCAGGCGTGGCAACGAACTGCCACCATTGTGGAAATCGCTCTGCCAAGCGAATCCTTTGTGTCCAAGCCACATCTGATGGCAAACCTAGTGGCATCACTCCCGTCTGAAATAGCTTGGGAGAGTAGAGCCCGGTACTCCTCAGAGACCATGGGCATCACCTGCGCTACTTTATCCCATATAGAATGGGAGTAACAGCCCTAGAGGCATGCGGAGTTCAACGACCGCAAGCCTCTTGGATTCCCTGTCCAGGTGGTGTGGAAGGGAATGCGCCACAAGAATAGGACGCTTGGTTTACCAAGCTTCAGGGGGTAGGGTGGATGGGCAGGAAAACTGGGTCACCTGGTGCAGGGTGATGGTGGCGGGCCTTCATCCTATTCACAGGAGCCCCTGTGCTGGGTTTGGAGCAGGTCCCCAGAAGGACCTCTGTCAAGGCCTCATTGAAAGGTAGTAGGGGTTCCGAGCTCGAGACCCCAGGCTGCAGGACCTCTGTCAAGACTGCCACTGTAGGAAGCTGCAGGTCCAGGACCTTAGCGGCTCTACGCACCACCATGGCAAAAGATGCTCCCTTCTCCGAAGCCAGGTTGGTGGGGGAAAGCATGCCAGAGTCTGGGTAGGTGTCCAGACTACTGGCCTCAACCAGTTCCCCATACCAGTCCATGTCTTGTTGCTGCAGGATTTCTTATTGATCCTGCTCCCTCTCCCAAACCTCTTCCTCAATCACTAACCCTTCGGAATAGGGCAGAGAGAACAGCATGGAGCTGTTAGGCTCCGTCAGCGCCGATCTCCGCGTCGGAGGACGCCCGACTGGCTTCGTGTCCATGGGAATGAGGATCTCGGCGGTGCCACTGAAGACCTCGGCACCGGACACGATGCAAGGGAGGTTGCTGTGGAGGAACGACCGGCGTCTGTCCGCACCTGGGAATGGGTCAGCTCGGAGGCCGTGGCACCTGAGCCACTAGTATGGGAACCACGGTAACCCTCTGTCCTCTGAGCTTGTGGGCCCGAAAGCACCGGTCAGGCTGCCCAAATATGGCACACATGGCATCATAAAATTCCTTCAGCTGGACAGGGGTCGCTCCCGGCCCCAG
The DNA here is from genome assembly GCF_964261635.1 of Lissotriton helveticus. Taxonomy (NCBI): domain Eukaryota; kingdom Metazoa; phylum Chordata; class Amphibia; order Caudata; family Salamandridae; genus Lissotriton; species Lissotriton helveticus. The sequence continues at coordinate 230,157,494 of NC_136061.1, read as the reverse complement.
AAAGGGAGGGAAACGCGGAGACGACCAGAACGGGCGAAGTCAAAGCACGCTTTTACTTCTTGTGGTGCCTCTTACCTGACTTCAACAACTTTGACGAAGGGGACTTTGATTTATCGGAGCGGTGCTCGGACCTTCCTCTCGACCAAGACCGACTAAGCGACATCCATGGTGCAGGAGGCCAGGCCGTGAGAAGCTTTAGGGACTTCTCCCTCAAAGCCTACGCCGCAATAGCCCAGCAGTCGGAGCACGACTTGGACTCGTGGTCGCGCTCCAGGCACCAAAGACAGACCAAATGGGGTTCTGTGACCGACAGGATGGTGTGCACAGTTTGAATCCCGAAGTCTTCTTGCTTGCCATTAAAAACCTACACACCAATGAGGTTGAAAAAAGTCTAAAAATGACAGGGGGTAGCTGTCCTCAATGGTTCGGCTCTGATGGTGCGGAAAGAAAAGAACAAACATCAGCATACCGGAGTGGTGATAAATTGACGGCGTGGACGTCACGACAACGAACATGACGCCACCGGCCTCACGCGGAGTCGACCAACGCCACTTACCGGCATGCAGGGGGTACTGCTGAGAAAAATCTTCCGGATCCAGCCCGACGCCTGGAAGTTCAAAGGTAATGAATCTGAGGCTAGATGTCTCTATCAGATGGGAACTGCATCTTCATCTACTGTGACCTGCCCAGTCTAATTGCATTTCTTAAAGCCAAATTGTCAGCCATGTTAAAGGAAAGGCGAGGCAGTAAGCCTCACTGCAGTCATTTGTGTCAAGGTGGATCGTCTCAGGCATATCAGTGAGAACAGACAGTGACCCAAGGAGATTGTGCACCAATATTGTCCCATTTGCTGACTTTTTCCTAAAGTGCTGCTCCTCCATCAGGCACTGACCCTCCCTTCTGGACCTATGTATAATTTCTTGAGTCTTCTCTGGAAGACCCACTGGAACTACCACTGACTAACCGCACCATGCAAATTGAACAGAATAATGTGAAGACGCATCTCTACTAGAAACGAGAGTCCTCTGATTTGGTGAAGCACAATATCCATAATATCCCAGATGACTTTGTCACGCGAATAGTGAACCCGAATTAAGTCAGGCAGGAATTCGTAAACATTCCCTTGCCAACGGACTTGCTCTAGAAGTGTGCAGATTCCTCTGGTATCCCAGCATGAGGGCGTCTCTTCCCAGGAAGCAAACCTCTGTGTCAGTGTCTGGAAGAGGTCTTCTACACCTGACTATGACAATCCCACCTTCATCAGAGAGTCATTGAGGCTGGGGAAACCTGCCTTCTTAGTCAGACCTAGTCTGCTGAAAAGAACAAGTTACTTACCTTCGGTAACGCTTTTTCTGGTGGATACAGTATCTGCCTGTGGATTCCTCACCTTGTGAATACCCCCGTTGCGTCAGCAACATTCGGAAATTCTTTTTGTAATTTCGTGCCGACGTGGACGACGTCACAGAGGCACGACACCACGTGCGACTCCGCTGATGTCACCGACTCCATAATAGGCTCACACCGGCGTGATGAGATCAGTTACGCCCTTTTTTCCGTACCTTTGAGGCACACGGACGGACCGACATCAGTAGATATATACACAGTATACACAGTACACAAATGTCAAGATAACACACATAGTGTGAAACCAATGCAGAAAAGCAATTGAAATAAAACTTTTCCTTTAACAATAAAAACATTAACATCACAGTTACTCAGGTATAGAAGAGTGGACAAGGGGGAGGTGGGTGGGTCAGTGAGGAATCCACAGGCAGATACTGTATCCACCAGAAAAAGCGTTACCGAAGGTAAGTAACTTGTTCTTCTGATGCATACATCTGCCAGTGGATTCCTCACCTTGTGAATAGATTCCCACAACAGTCCCCACTCCCGGAGGAGGGTGTCCACTCCCCTATACCACAAAGTCCTGAAGGACAGAACGCGCAAAATGGCCATCCCTCCACACCTCGGTATCCAAGCAGTAATGCTTCGCGAAAGTGTGGAGGGAGGCCCAAGTTGCCGCTCTACAATTGTCCTCAACAGGTACACCCCTAGACAAAGCAGATGTTGAAGACTTTGCTCTAGTAGAGTGGGCTCTTATACCCTCTGGAGGTTTCTTACCAGCCAGGGCGAACCAGATCTTGATGCATAGTATTATCCATCTCGAAAGTGTGCGCTTGTGCACAGCTCTTCCTTTTCTGCAGCCAGCAAATCCAACAAACAGCTGGTCATCAACTCGATAGTCCTTTGTCCTATCAAGATAAAAGCTCCCCGCCCTCTTAGGGTCCAGACGGTGAAGCCGCTCCTCCTCCTTGGAAGGGTGAGGATAGAAGGTAGGAAGGGTAATAGACGGGAAGGAGTTACCACCTTAGGCAGAAAAGCAGCCCTGATCCCAAGAACCATTCGTTCAGCATGAATGGTCAAGAATGGGGGCTTTGAACTAAGAGCTTGAAGCTCACTCGCCCTCCTTGCCGTGGTAATTGCAACTAGGAAAACCGTCTTAAAGGACAACAACCTCAAGGGACAATTATGTAAAGGTTCAAAAAGTGAACTCATTAGAAAAGTAAGCACCAGATTCAAGTCCCATTGAGGCATAATAAAAGGAGTAGGAGGAAATGTATTTGTAAGGCCCTTCAGAAATCTTAAAACAATAGGAGATTTAAATAAGGACGGCTGATCCGGCAGGCAGAGAAATGCCGACAAAGCCGAAAGATAACCTTTAACTGTAGCCACAGCAAACCCTTGCTGCGCTAAAGAAAGAGCAAATAGAAGTATATCTGACAAACGAGCCCTCTAAGGGTCAATGGACTTCTCCCCACACCAAGTCACAAATTTAGACCATCTGTATGAATAGATTGAATTGGTGGAGTCACGCCTGGCCGATAGAATGACATCCACCACATCATGTGGGAGAGAAAAGGAATTCAGGTTGCCCCGTTCAATCTCCAGGCATGAAGGTGTAAGGTCTGGAGGTGGGGGTGTAGAACCTGCCCCTCCATCTGAGAGAGGAGATCTGCCCTGAAAGGGAGAGGGAGCGGCGGGCACGAGGAGAGGAGGAGAAGATCTGTGTACCTCACCCTTCTTGGCCAATCCGGGGCGATCAATATAACTTGGGCCCGGTCTTGGCGAATCTTCCTCAGAACCCGAGGAATCAAGGGTATGGGAGGAAACGCGTAAAGGAGTTGTGAGCCCCAACTCAACTGAAACGCGTCCCCCAAGGCTCCCTGCATCGGAAACTGGAGGCTGCAGAATGAGGAGCAGTGAGCATTCTCGCGAGTGGCGAACAGGTCCACCTGAGGAGTCCCCCACGTCCGAAAGACGTGACGAACTACCTCTGGATGAAGCCTCCACTCGTGGTCGGCTGAGAACTGCCGACTGAGTCTGTCTGCACGCACGTTCAGAACTCTGGCCAGATGATTTGCCATCAGACAAATCTGATAATCCTGAACCCAGGACCAGAGATGCAGAGCCTCTCTGCAGAGAAACCGCGACCCTACTCCTCCCTGCTTGTTTACATACCACATCGCGGTGGTGTTGTCAGTCAGGACCTGAACCGACCGCCCGCGAAGGGAAGGGAGAAAGTCCTTGAGCGCCAGACGTATCACCCGCAATTCCAGAAGGTTGATGTGAAGCAACCTTTCCTCTGGAGACCATAGACCCTTGATCTCCAGATCCCCCAGATGAGCACCCCACCCTAGAGTGGATGCATCCGTTATCACTGTGGCCACAGCTGGAGGAAGTTGGAAAGGATTTCCTTGAGACAGATTGCCCTCCACACTCCACCAAGACAGATCCGCTGCAGTTTCTCTGGAGATCCTGATGGACTCCCCGAGATCTCCGTTGTGTTGATACCACTGCCTGCGGAGGCACCACTGGAGTGCCCTCATATTCCAGCATGCATGGTTGACCAACAGAATGCAGGAAGCCATCAGACCGAGCAGACGAAGGACCTTCAGGACTGGAACGACCGCTCCATTGTGAAATAAAGGAATCATTTCCTGTATGTCGCGAATCCTTTGAGGTGGAGGGAATGCCCGACATACAGTGGTATCCAGTCCTGCACCTATGAACAGGTTGCGCTGGGAGGGCACCAGGTGAGATTTGGGTATATTTATTGAAAAACCCAACCTGTAAAACAACTGAGTTGTGATTTGCAGATGATGGAGCACTTTCTCTGGAGATTCTGCTTTGATCAGCCAATCGTCCAGGTAAGGGAATACCGGAACCCCATACCTTCTGAGATGTGCAGCCACCACTGCCATCACCTTGGTGAAGGCTCGAGGCACAGTAGTAAGACCAAACGGAAGGACCGCAAACTGGAAGTGCTGCGATCCCACCGTAAAACGGAGATACTTCCTGTGCAACTTCAGAATGGGGATGTGGAAATACGCATCCTGCAAGTCGATCGACACCATCCAGTCCTCTTCCAGCAGCGCTTGAAGAACCTGCGCAAGGGTGAGCATCTTGAACTTCTCCTGCTTCAGGTAAAGGTTCAAGATCCTGAGATCCAGGATTGGACAAAGTCTGCCATCTTTTTGGGCATCAGGAAATATCGGGATTAGCACCCCTGACCCCTCTCCTGCTCTGGAACCACCTCTATCACACCCTTTCTGAACAGAGCCAAGACTTCTTCCTGCAAGCGCAGCAGGTGGTCCTCCGCACAAAAACCTTGGCAAGGAGGGTAATTGGGGGGAAATTCCCGAAAGGGAAGAGCATACCCATTCTCCACGAGATTGAGAACCCAAAGATCCGATGTAATCAATTCCCAATTTCGTAGAAAATGGGTAAGCCGGCCACCCACTGGGCCCACATGATCCGGAATGGTAGATCTAGGGCTGCTTTGCTATCGAGGCAGAGGGTTGGGAAGTGGTAGAGGAGGAGGAGGCCTGACGACCTCTAGGACGAGCTTTTTGCCTGCCTCTGTACAACTTGTACAGAGTATTTTGCTGCTGCTGCTGCTGTTGTGGCTGCCTGTAGGTCCGAAAGGAAGACCTGCCAAAACCTCTGAACCTCTTCCCCGCAGTACCTCCGGACAGTAGGCCCAAATATCTCGCTGTCAATCTGCTGTCCTTGAACCTTTCTAAAGCAGCATCAGCCTTCTTTCCAAACAATCCTGACCCATCAAAGGGCAAATCCATCAAGGCAGCTTGGACATCCGCAGAGAATTCAGAGGATTTAAGCCATGCCGCTCTTCTTGTGGCCACTGTAGAACCCATCACTCTTGCCACCGAGTCAGCAGTGTCCAGACCACTCTGAATGACCTGTCTAGCAGCAGCCTGAGTGTCGGTAATCACCTCTTGAAAATCCTTCCTATCCTCCTCAGGAAGCTTTTGAACCAGCTGTTTGACTGAATCCATCAATGTATGGATATAGTGTCCCATAAGACAAGTAGCATTAGTCGATTTGAGCGCCATGCGTGCCGAGGAAAATACTTTTTTTGCAGCCTGGTCCTGCTTCTTTGATTCCTTATCTCCAGGAACCTGTGGAAAAGCACCCGCAGATTTTTTCGAACAGGCCGCCTGCACAACCAAGCTCTCTGGTAAGGGGTGCGTGGATAAAAAGTCCGGGTCACCAGGCGCCACCCTATACCTTCTCGCAACCGCCCTCGAAACAGCAGGGCTGTAAGCTGGTCTTTTCCAAACCTCAGATATAGGCTCCGCCAAAGCATCATTGAAAGGGAGCATAGGCTCGACCACAGAGGTAGGTGAATGAAGGACCTCCATCAGTATATTAGCTTTATACTCTGCAGTAGGAAGTGTTATATTCAACAAGTCTGTAGCCTTCCTTATAACCACGTGGTAAGGTGTCATATCCTTAAAAGTGGCGTCAGAAACAGAGGCCAAATCCCAATCAGGAGACCGCTCAAGACCACTAGCTTCTCTCAGATCATCGAAAAGAATCCTCTGAATCCTGCAGCTCACCCTCTTCCATTTCTGCATCACGGTACCTCTGCTCTTCCAGAAGTCTCTGTGCCTCACGCCTCGACCTCTCCTTCCTGAATGAAGTCGACGGTTCCGGAACCGACTCCGTCGGAGCCGGCGTCGAGCCCGAAGCCGGAGGACCAGACCGCTGAACACGAGGACGGATCAGATTCTGCATCGGCGTCGAGGGTGTCGGCTTCGAGATCTTGGCGTCGAAGGCTTCGACGGCGCAGAGAAAAGCCAAGGCGGCGTCGGAGCCGGCATGAATGGCATAAAAGGCGCAGGAGCGCAAGTCTGGGGGATACCCAGATTGTATGCTAATAGACCCGTGGGACCAACCGGTGCACCAGAGGGGTACATAGCCCTTGAATACACTCCATACATAGCATTCAGAAACTGAGTAGGGTCCTGACCTGGAGCAGGAAAAGCTGGATAAGAGCCCACAGGTTGCTCTCGAGGGAGCAGAGTCTTCTCGACTTCGACCTCCACCTCAGGCTGGTGCACCGGGGTCGACGAACCCGCTGACAACGGAGCCTCCTCTTCTCCTCCATCTTTTTCTTCTCCCTCACCCTCCTCATCAGAAGAATGAGTCTGAGCCGGAGAAGGATTCGACAACGGCTTCGGTGAATGAACAGGCGAATTCACAGGCGAAGCCTCACCCTCGGAGACTTGAACCTCCGGAGTCGGAGTCTCCACATCCTTGCGAAGCAACTTCACCTGCGACCTCGGTCTCGAGCTCGAGTCCTTCCCAGAGTGATGGCGAGACTCATGAGATCTCTTCTTGTGCTTCTTCCTCAACGACTTCGAAGCATGCACTGAAGACGACCTCGAGTGCGACTTCCAGCGAGACCTCGACCTCGAACGTCGAGTGCATGACCTCGACCTCTTCTTGTCCTTTCTGCTCTTCAACTTGGCAACAAGGAACTTTGCCTCCCTCTCACGTAGAGCCTTGGGATTCATCTTCTTACAGGAAGTACATTCCTCGACGTCATGGTCCGAACTCAAACACCAAACGCAGCACTCGTGCGGATCCGTAATTGACATCATCTTGCCGCACTCTCCGCACGGCTTGAATCCAGTCTTCTTCGTGGACATCTCGACACAAAGAAGCAAGAGGACACCGAAAAGAAACAAACAGTAACAAAGTTACTAACAGCTACAGAGGATCCCTAGAAACCGTTAGCGTCGACGACGCGGAAAAAAGGGAACTGATGTCATCACGCCGGCGTGGGCCTATTATGGAGTCGGTGACGTCAGCGGAGTCGCGCGCGGTGTCATGCCTCTGTGACGTCGTCCACGTCGGCGCGAAGCTACAAAAAGAATTTCCGAATTGGGGATATTCACAAGGTGAGGAATCCACTGGCAGATGTATCCATCAGAAGTGCTGTTATAATCTTGGATGAATTTGATGAAATCCAAAAAAGAGGTCAGGAACTACTTCTCTAAGGCACGTCAAAACAGGAACGAACACCAAACGCCAGGCGGCACAATACAACTGCTGGTGTTGTTGTGTCTTGTGCAGATTGAGGCAAAATTGCAATCGAACGATGCCGCAAGAGAAAATGTTTGCAGACCCACCATGGGGACTCAGGATAATCGTAAGGTAAGAAATCTGCAATAACACATATCCATTACTACTGTGCATTAGAAAGAACATTACTCAAAAACACAGTTTACTGGATCCTAACATCATGTACAGAACACTGCTTGCGATGGGCCTCATCGGAGGTAGGAGTACTGAAATACATTTCTCAACTGCAGCATATGTCTGTCAATCCTGTGAGAGAAGATGCTTGGTACTGACAAAAGATTTAAAACATATTTTTAAGGACATTATACACCTTGTAAGAAGAACAGTTATACTATGACCTGTATGGTAAAAAAACTCCCATACTGTGGGAAAGTTTGAATGATGAGATATACCATAAAACAAGTCTATGGTCCATTTAGGTTTTTGAGGGCTACAATCAAAGCAATGTTGCAACTAACCTGTTTTTCTTTTCCGAGTCTTGATGTCAATGATGACAGCCCTATTTTTCTCTGTGAAGTGTTTTAGAATGATCACATCATGAGGTTCATTGGCATTGTCCAAATACACAGACCGAGTTCCCATACAGAGAACCTGGAACAACAGCAATATACTTGATTTAACACTCAGTATAATAATTGTTAACATGACATTAAAGCATTTTTGAACCTTTGCTAATTACAAATTTTCTGGAAATAAGATACTTGACAGGTAATAGCAGTGAGCAACCAATTGTACAATTTTTTGGGAGAAAAACACCAGTCCAATTGCTGTACATTTACCTAGCCACTATTATTTTTTTGTGGCAGGGCTGCGGTTGGTTTTGCCTTGCAATCCCTCACAGATTCCAGAAGGCCTCATTAATTGGCAACAACAGCTCTGCTGAGGTAGCGGTGGACTGCAGAATCTCAGTGAGGTTGTTGGATCTAAATTCCACAGAACGGAGGGGCAACTCAAGTACCTTGGCTACCTTCTTAAGGACAGCATGGAAAGATGCCATCTCTGCTAGAGTAGGTCATGTAAGTGTATCAGTGTCAATATTTGGCCCAAGTAAGTTACAGATCTAGTCTGGCAATTGGGGATAATCAAGAGGTGAGGAATGAATATGTAGAAGTAGCCATCAGAAATACTGATTCCCACATGATATTCCCTATCTGAGATATGGCATCTTGTAATATTCCATGTCAGGTATTACCATGTTGTTTGTAATGTGCCACTTGTGGACTCTGGACACAGATGTCACCCTCAAGGAATACATAGGCAAGAAAATCAAGATGGCCTAGTACCAGCTCTTTCTACTAAAGTAAGTGAAATCATTCCTCATAAACATCGACTTCAGCCTTCAAACCCTTGTGCCTTTGTATCTAGATATGAAAAACATCACCCTCATTGTGATGGACTTCAGTGAAATCCATATAGACCCCACCAACTTCAAAACTAGTTACATTATCTACAAAACAGTCATCAGGCCCCAGGTTTATCAGGCAGGGATTAACCAAAGTCAGACTTTTAGATTGTAGATGAAATGCAAAAAGGAAAAAACAAGGCAAATGGCCCTTTTTATTTATGCACGAAGGGCCGGACCTACATCTCTGCATTCTTCAGGACCACCCCTGCCCGGCTGCAATTTCGTTAAGAGTTAAAGACACAGCTTTATTAAGAACACTACATTGCTGCAGTAACAATCTACATCTGCTCTTCAGAACCCAGCTACCCTTCCAGTCACACATTGACTGTATCTTTGTTTTTGACCATGTGCAGAGCTATGCTGCCACTAGGTTAAGCTGGTTCTATACAAATACAATACACCTACATAAAACATACTTACAAACATACATATACATGACCAGGACCATGATTTCCAAGCGCGGTTATATCACACTATGATTAGATCATAAACATATAGCAAAATCATACTCAGCAGAAAGAGAGGGAAGAATGATTTGACAGAAAAGAAGTGTGGCCAAAACAGAGCATATGTAACCTTCGGTAACCCTTTTTGGTGATCTATTAATGTGAATGTATTCTTAAAAGAAGTAGGTGGTCAAACTGTGATGATAAGATTGCCATAAAAGGTTATTTAAACGTGAGGTTAGGGAAGAGTCACCTATCTCGTGACTACAAAGACTTCTTCCAAGAAGACAACAACAACCTGCAATCATCCGAGCCCAACACCAGATGGCGATCTATTGCTAAATGTACAACCTGCAGCTCATATGCTTCGAACAAGTGTTTTATTATTAACACTGCATGTCACCCTTACACAAACTTCTACTATACATCCAAGGTTTGTTTCACAAATGAAGAGAGGGTGCACAGTGTGTTAGGGATGCAAGCACTGCCCCAAATGATACGGTTGCGGTTTGGCGGTATGATGTTGATGTTAAGTTGATACTGACTAGACTACACTTGAGTTATTCAGATAAGTTCAAGCAGGGAGCTTGCTCTTGCTGGAATGGAAATGTGCTGAGCATAGCCTATGTATCATATGATGCATGGACTCTAACACAGACCACCAGAGGCTGACAATACACACTCAGAAATAAGCCTCGTGACAGATTCCTGTAAGAGAAACGTCAGTTCTAGTTTATGTCAAATCAGTACTGATTTGGCATGATGGCTGACTGTTCTCTATCTCAATTATGTTTTTTGAACCTAACTTCATATTCACCTGTGGTGATGAATGTAAGATGCTGTAAACTAGTGTTGGTGTTTCCTGCAAAACTACTTATTGTTTGAGTCTGAAAAGACTGAATAGTTCAACTCCTCCGTTAACCATAGTAAGGACTCTTAATTGATATTTGTCAGCACCCATTGCAAGGCTATGCTTGAACTCCAATGAATTACAAAACAGGCGTCAGGAGCAAGATACATTTTGGATCATGATAAACAAAGATAAGAACGAAAGGTCATTAGACAAGAAGGTCAGCGTCAGGCGCAGGGTAGACAGACAGACTTTGCTTCTAGAACAACAACCCCATCAAATCTTCTATCCATGATGGACGCACGGACAGAAACACAAAACAGTTTGACAGATTTCCCTGATATTGTGCCTACTGAGATTTGAGGCTCTACTACAAAGCCTGCATGTGCCAACTGTTATGTTTAGCCAGCAGGAGGTAAGCAACCCCAACAGCCTCAGAGTCACCTGCACTGAGATCCAGGATCAGGATCATAGCCTGAATGTGCTGGATTCTAATCTCCGGGAGAAAAGTACAAAACCTTACCATATCCATAGTAGCTCTGATGAACAAGGAGCGTCTGAGAAGGAGTCAGGTGTGACTTAATAATAATAATAATATAGAGTTTTCTAACGCGCGAACAGCTACCTCAACCAGGAGGTGTCCCGGCGCTGTAGAGCACAATTTGACCGTGAGGACTGAGCAGGAGAGTGACTAGCGTGGTTGGGTGAAGAGCCATGACTTCGTCTTGCTGAAAGTGAACCCCAATGATGTTAGGAGTTTCTGCGCCATCTGAAGGTGGTTAATGTTAGCCCGAGGTGAGCCCACCTTCAGCAGACACTCGTCAAGGTAGGAGGAAGAGTGCGAACCCCAACTTCTGAAGGTATGCTGTGTTCACTGTTATCACTTTCATGAACACCCGACGGACTAGTGAGCGCAAAACTGAACACTGTGTACTGTGAAATGCTACTTGCCCACTGTAAACGGCAGGGAACGCCTGGGGGCCTGCAAGACAGTAATATAAAAAAAAGCCACCTGCAAGACTAAAGTCATCATCCAGTCTCAGTGGTCTAGAGCAGATAGGACATAGGCTAGTGTGAGCATCTTGAATTAGTGCTTCCTCAGGAAGGCATTGAGGACGAAGATCTAAAAGGAGAAGCTGCTTGCCTTCGGTAACGCCACAGATTCCTCACCTTTGAATTTCCCAGGCATCAGACTGGATCCAAAAGATTTTTCTTGAGCAATACCCTTGCGTGCCAGTATGCGTCATCGGTCAGCTCTGCGTGGCGTCATTGGCGTCATCTCCACCGTTGTAACGTCTGCATCATCTATATAGGCACCACCTCTGCCCGCTGACATCAGTTATTTTTCAGGATCAGAAGCGCAGAGCCATGAAGTGTTTGGCTACTGGTGTGTTGATAACAGCACCCCTCTGCCTCCGCCTGTGCCTGCTAGTGCTGCCTCCGCCTGTGCCAGTGCTGGTGCGAGCCTGCTCTTCGTAACCTGTAACCTGGGACTCTGCAAGAATTGAAAAGGGGGTAGTTTGGAGTCCTGTTAGACTGCTGCTGCCGGTGAAAACTGCCTGTGAAAACAGCACTGCCAAGCAGGGGGGGGGGAGCCTGTTCATTTTTTGCCTTTGACCTACCCCAGGATCAGACCACAGATTACGGACTGCATCTGCGTGACCAAAACTACATCTGAAGAGGTAGGGGGTTTCGTCTTCCATATATATATCTCCTACAGGTTATTGGGTTAATAGGGTTATTGGGTTAATAGGTCAACGGTTGGTGGGGCGAGGCGAAAAAAAATTCACATCCATAGGCCATAGCCTCTACCCAGGAGAACTCAGGAAAGGACACGATTAAATTGTGACTAGACTGGAACTTTTGGGGTTCCGGATAATATACAACACATCACTCAGGCTCTGTGGATTTGTATACGCTCCAATCCTAACCCGCCCTTAACCCGCCCTTACTCCAGTGCTGCCCCCTGACGGCAGCTGCTCCTGGTTCTGTTAAACCTGTCATGTGGATCAGCAAGCGGTAGGGTTCCAGAGCCCTAAAAGGAGTAGACAGGCTTGGGAGCGCACAGAGAAGTTTGGAATTCTTATGGTCTAGACTCGTGTCTCTATAAGAGGGGAGTATAAAGTCTGTGCTAGTGTACTATAACGTACCATAATCGTACCTACAAGGAGCAAAAGCAAATATATAAACCTAAGGCACAGTCCTAGACATGAGATCAGGAAAGGTAAGGACTGTGGGAACAGCAACTAAACGCACAAAAAAACTGCAGCAATCAAATGTAGCAAAAAAACTAAAAATAAACACTACAGGTCAGAACCAATCTCTTATTTCCCCGATTGCGCGGATGTTCGAGAAATCTGGTAAATTACCAGACAAATTCCAATTTTTGAAGGATCCAGCGGGTGGTATGATGTCAATGATAATGCAAACAAACAAGGATAAATTACAAACACCCATGAAACCTATTAATACTAATACTAATACTAACACTGAGGCCTTAAATCAGTCACAAAACAACAAAGGAATTAAAGAGCTGGACCAAATAGAATATATCTGGAATGAAAATCAATCTATGGTCCTAGAAACACAAACTGGAGCCCAACAGCCGTGGAAAACTCAGGAAGAACCCACAAAAGATATGAGAAATTGCTATATAGCAACGACGGAAGAAACTAATATGTCTGTAACGTCTAACCTGGATGCCATCACCGCAAACAAATTGCTGTTGCAATCAAAGGAATCCAACCAACAAGACTGCCAAGAAAGGACTGAGCAAGCAGGGCAAACAACACAAAGGATCCCTTTTGAAGTCAATGTTGAGATAATTAAAATGTCGAGCACAAGCCCTGAGGAAACTGAAATACACACAGATCACCATCAGGAACCCCAAAGGAGCACTCAGACTAATAACATACCCAAGGAACCGGCTGACAACTGTGGTAAGACGGTTGAAACTAGGGAGCAAACTATAGACTCCGTGGAAGCTGAGCAATCCAAGTATGAAACACTAGAAATAGGAGCTAAACATCAGGGTGGAGTCAAACCATGGGATATATTCTACCAAACATCAACCCTTACGCTGGAAGCCCTTCACTACCAATCAAATAAAATGGATATACAAATTGACCTTCTAAAAATGATGGCAAACAACGTGGCTGGGATTGACAACAAACTGGCCCAATTAAATGATCTGATAATCAGAGCACAAAGAGATAATGAAAAAACATCTTCTGACTGCATTTATGTGCCTATCATGGATAAGCTATCAGCCCTACCTGCAGTACTAACAAGCATAATAGATGACACTAAAAGAACCATCCATCATAGTAAGGATAACTCTAAAACAAACATCGCCAGTAGGATGGGAATGGAAAAAATTACACCTGGGGTTGGCACGGACAACTCTAATCCCACAGAATCACAACATCTAATAAGACAATCTGATGATACAGTTAACTTACATATCTCACAGGCAAAGGATCAACTGGAAAATGAAATCCTATGTGAAACTACGTGTACAGTCTCCAAAAACGACCAAAATCTGAATGACACTGAGTCAGATGGCTTCTCTACGATGACAAAACGCCAAAAGAAAAAGCTGCGCAAAGCAAGAAAAAATGAGAAACCGAAGCTGATTATCACAAGTAAACCATCTGAGGAACTCAAATTACCTAGCTCCGGATCTAACAACTTCTTCCCTATCTTCGGAAAAAAACCACTAAACGACCGTGGTTCAATAAAATCTGACAAATTAAACGAATCACAAATACCGGTATGGAAAGAAAATAGAGTAGTGGAAGTACGAGTAAAAAACAATATGCCAGAGTCTGCAAATGGAACCTAACCAGGATGAAAACCAAACTAAAAAAGAAAGAGATCAAATTACTTATAACCCTGATACAACGAATGGAATCATCTCTATTAACGAGACGGAAACAATGATTCCTCATCGCAAGGCAGGTATGAAGGAAGATACAAAAAAAGACATCGTCCTGATAGAGAGAAGGGCAGTAAATAGCCTTGATATAACTTCCGAACGTGATTATTTGCAGATTAAAAGCATGGATGGGAATAAAACAGTAAGTTATACAACGAAACAAACTAAGATAAAGGAGGCTGCAAATCAACACACTACTGAAATTAGTGAGAAACTTAAATTTACACCAGAATTCCGCTCTAGAGGTAGACACGACATTCTTAATCGAGGGAATTTACTGCGACTTTTTAAATGCATACCATCACTCAATAACATTGCAACTAAAGATATTCTATCTGTACAATTTATGGAGGATGACCAGAGTAGCCAGACCCCAACCTTAATCTCACTATCGTCAACATTCATAGCTGACCAGATAATGAAGGAGCATAAGATATTTAAATCCTGGGGCATAATACTCACCAAACAAATCCCAGAGGTTTACCCTACCCCTTTTATAGAAGCTGATACTCCACTGGATCAAAAAAAGGTAGGGACAAAGACTGTATCAGTCCTAAAAAATGCACTTGGTAGATCACCAGAAAAAAATGAATGTCACACCTTGCAAAAAGAGGTAGAAAGAAACACAGAAATAAATGAAAAATGGATTAACTTGGCACTCCATAGTAACCAGACACAATGATACAGTAGTCAACTACAAATAGGAGCTAACAGCATAAACAAAGAAATAATAAGTCTATGTTCATGGAACATTAACGGTTTGAGGGGGAAAATTAACAACGCATATATAGACTCGATAGTGGGAAACCCTGATATCGTAGTGCTGCAGGAAACATGGGAATCTAACCCATTTATGCTACATGGTTATGCAGGTTACTATGAAAACGCAAAAAAAGACCAAAAGTTTGGGCGAGCCAGTGGGGGGCAGGCTATATTCATTTCTAATGCGTTGCACACTGACCATGAGCTAGTGGAAATAGATGAGTCGAACATTCTGATGGTCAAACTTACCTATAAAATAAATAATCAAAAACCTAGAACAATATATTTGATTACTGTTTATATATTGCCCACTAATAAGAGTAGGGAGAAAACATGTGGAACGCTGAACAATGTACTAATTAACAGAATGCTCGAGGACCCAATAGCAGATTTTCTGATTACCGGGGACTTTAACCTCAATTTAATGTCTCAACACTTAAGAGATGAAGCCACGCAACTGCAAAACCATCAATGGTAATACCTGAGCAGGATCTAGGGACTGATAATAACTCCAATAAAAACAAAATGGGTCAGAAATTTGTAAAGATATGGAAGCTATGGGTCTTCGAATACTTAACGGCAGACTAAAAACGGATGTTCCACCAAGATACAGTTATTTTGGGCACAAGACAAAATCCAGGATTGATTACACCATGACAACCCTATATATGTTCCAAAGCATCATCTCATCATACCAACTAACGAAAGTAAACGCGAGTGATCATGCCCAGCAGACAATACTAATGGATATTGGAATAACTATGAAAAAGACCTATCAGACGGTCCAAGGGCATTGCGGTACTACTAACTATAAAAAATTGATTTGGAATTTAGGTAATAAAGATGAAATTAATGAGCAAGTGGAAAAGTTCGCGGAAAAATGCATGAAAGATACTGCAACAAAAACAGCAATTGAACAATGGGAAAACCTGACTGGGATGTTGACTACATCACAAGGGCAAATAGGAAAAAAAAGGTCTAAATATGGGAATGTCCAGAAGAAGGAAAACAAAGCTTATTTAAACCTCCCACATACAATAAGATCACTGAAGAAAGAACGAAATAGGATTATCAGACTAAGCAAAAAACCGTATCTAAAAACGGAAAATCTTGGAAATCTAAAGTTACTAAACCAGAACTTGAAGAAACTAATATGGAGCGAGAAAAACAAAGCGAAACAAGCTATTTGGGCAAAAATATTCCACGCCAGTAAACTGAAGAACTCAAGAGACTTTTGGTACATTATTAATGGCCTTGCTAGACCCAACAAGCAAGTAGTCTCATCTCCCTTAACTGAACAGGAATGGGTCAAGTTCCTAAGGAGACATCTGAATCAAGAACTTATACACACTTCCTCAATGGAAATGCAACAGGGGCGTAAAACTGACAATGTGAATGACTTTACCTACCAAGATAGTGATACGGATATGCAATTTCCCATAGAAATAGAAGAGCTAATTAAACTTATAAAACGACAGAAGAATGGCGCCCCAGGACCAAATGGAATTCCATTTGCACTTTTGAAAGAAAATCCGGATCTATGGGCAACAATCCTACAGAAGTTGTACTTAGAAGTTGTGATGACTGGTAGGGTACCTAAGTCATGGCGTGGATCCCTAATAACTCTAATATTTAAAAAAGGAAATTGGGCACTGCCGGAAAATTACAGGCTGATAACATTGCAAGACTCGGATGCCAAGCCATTTGCCAGACTAATACTAACTAAACTAACTGACTGGGTGACGGAAGAAAAAAGAATGCCTTTAAATCAAACAGGCTTTATTCAAGGACTAGGAACGACTACTAACATAATGATTCTCGCCTTACTTATGAACAAATCGCTTAGATTAAATCGACCTTAATATCTTTGCTTTATAGATTTCAAATCGGCATTTGACTGCGTAAATCGAAAATTACTCTGGGACAAACTAGAAAAAATGAAAATTCCAGCTCCATTGCTCAAGCTAGTTCGCCTCCTATACTCCGAGACATGGGTGAGGGTGAGGATGGGTGACGGGCACACACTATCTACTGAGATCCCAGCAAATGAAGGATTGAAGCAGGGTTGTGTTTTAGCTCCCTTCTTTTTAATTTGTTTCTTGCTGACCTACCAGGGTTATTGGACAATGAAAATGCCCATCCGCCGAAATTAGCTGATAGATGGCTCACAAGTTTGATGTATGCCGACGATGTCATACTTATGAGTCACACAAAAGTGGGCCTTCAGCGATTAATGAAAAGGACCTATACCTACTCAAAAGAGAATGGAATGGTTATAAACGAGAACAAAACTAAGATTATGGTAGTTGCTAAAAACGCAAAGATAAAACAAAAAAGTAAATGGTTCATGGATAAAATCGAGCTTGAACAAGTTGAGGTTTACAAATACCTGGGGGTACTATTCGATGCAAAGGGCAATTACCATCTTCAAAAAGCTGATGCTAATAGGAAAGCAAACACACTAATTGCTGCATTTAGAACTGTGCAAAAGTCTCTCCCTAGCCTGACCTATGGTCCTCTTCTGAGCATTGTTGGTGCAAAACTCCTACCCACTATTACATATGGGAGTGAAGCACTTATGGGTAAAGATAGTGATACTTTGAATAAAATTATGACCAGAGTATACCGAGCGCTTTTCCATCTCCCAGTGAACGCTTCCCCAGCACAAGTAAGGATGGAGTTCGGCCTAACAAATCAACACGTTACAAGGCAAGGCCACTTTATTAAAGTTTGGAACCAAATAAAAAGTGACCATCAAAATGAGATATCTTTGCTCTTATGGAGAGAAATTAAGAAGGACACTAACTCTAGTGCAGCTCTCTACCTTAGAGATGCGATTAATGAATTTGGGGTTATGCCGATATGGGAAATGAACATAACCAAGTCTTCATTTAAGAAAATCATTAATAAAGCTGTAGACCACCTATCCATTTTAAAGGACAAGGCTACACTCACCAACAGAAAACATGCCTGGACGGTGCTAAATGGCTATAAAAAGAAGGAGATACAACAATATCTGAAAACCCCGTGGACGGAAAAAAATAAGCAGGTGCTTATTAAAGCGAGATTTGGATCCCTGCCAGGCCGATGTCATCTTCCGCCATGGGAATTTCAAGAAACTCAAACAAAATGTAGATTATGTAACATGGGCGAAGAAGACATTCAACATCTTTTGTGTATCTGCCCTGCACTCCTGCAAGAGAGAAAATCAATGCTCAAGTTTCCTTTAAAATCACGAGGCATACGGACATGCAGGCAGGCAGTGATTAAGTGTATGGACCCAAACGATATTGCTCTTAACGCATTCTTCGTAAAGTTCCTGCTGCTGGTTAAAAGGAAACTAGAAGACGTTACTACTGTAAAACTTAATTGTCTGTAAAGGTCCTGCAATGATAATTTTAGGCGATTTTATGCTGTAACATATATTTTTAAAAGTCTTTTTTATATGCGCTATGTTGTAAGATTTTAAATAATCATCACAATAAAATACTTTACTTTTACTGGTGTGTTTCTGAACAACAAGTGCCCTGAAAGGGGTCAGTCCTGACCCTAGAAACCTGTCCGCAGTGCGGGGAAGATGGGTGGGCCTGTAAGGAATCTGCAGCTAGATCATGTCTATAACAGATAAGGTATTACCGAAGGTAAGTAACTTGTTCCTCTTATAGAGACATCTAGCTGCAGATTCCTTTCCTCTGACTACATACCAAAGCAATGCCATCACTAAAGGAGGAACTGTAAACAAGTTTAGACCAGGAAGTGGGGCAGGACAGAGCGGCCAAAAAGGACGTTCTTTCGGACTTGACTTTCCAGGCAGTAGTGCTTGGTAAACATGTGTAGGGATGCCTGCATTGCTGCCTGACAGATGTTGAGGACTAAACTCCACGCTGTAGCGTCGTGGTAGCAGCCTTGGCTCTGGTGGAATGAGCCTTTAAGCCTTCAGAAGGCAGTTTTTTGGCAAGAGCATACCAAATGTTGATGCAGAGGACGACCCATCACGAGATAGTCCAGTGCTACACTGCCCAATCTTTTTTTTGATCCAACATACCCCAAGAAGAGTTGGTCGTCCATCCAGAACTCTTTAGTGCAGTGAAGGTAGAACGGCAACGCTCTATTTGTGTCCAGACAATGGGGTTGCTTCTCTTCTTTAGAAGGGTGTAGGAGCGTGTAAAGTGGACAAGGAGACCTATTGTCCCACGTAAAATGGTGTTACCACTTTCGGCAAGAAAAAGGATCTAGTGAGAACCACCAACTTATCAGGGAACATGGTAAAGCAAGGAAGCTTGGACGACAGAGTCTGCAATTCGCTCACCCTCTTGGCAGAAGTTATTGCCACTAAGAAGGCTGTTTTGATGGTAAGCAGCAATAGGCGCCAGCAGTGCAGAGGTTCGGACAGAGCATACATCCGGAAGGTGAGAATCAAATTAAAGTCCCACTGAGGCATGATGAAAGGGGCAGGTGGAAACATATGTA
Organism: Lissotriton helveticus; assembly: GCF_964261635.1. NCBI lineage: Eukaryota > Metazoa > Chordata > Amphibia > Caudata > Salamandridae > Lissotriton > Lissotriton helveticus. The sequence continues at coordinate 230,138,172 of NC_136061.1, read as the reverse complement.
CAAGCCCTTAAGAAATCTATTCACAATAGAGTATTTCAATGATGAGTGTTGGTCTGTCAGCCTCAAGAAGGCAGACAGGACCTAAAGGTAAAGAGTGCAGAGAGCAGAGCCCTGCTGGGAAAGGGTTAAAATAAACAGTAAGACTTGAGAGAGGGAAGCAGAAAGAGGATCAATAGATCTTTCTGTACAATATTTTACACATTTGTTCCACCGGCAGGTGTACATGGTATTGGTGAAGGGCCACCTGGCCACCAAAATAACATCGCAAACTTTGGGAGGAATGTTGAATGCTATCAACTGCTGCTGCTCAATCACCATGCGAGAAGGCATAGAGTTTACTGGTTCGAGAGGAGGACCCTCCCTGCTCCTGCGACAGAAAATCCTCCTGAAGAGGCAGCCTGATTAGAGGATTGATGCTAAATTGGAGAAGCTCGGGATACCAGACTCTTCGTGCCGAGTACTGAGCCACATAATTGATTAGGGCCCGGTGCCCTCCTGATCTTTTTGACCAATCTGGGTAGGACTGGCACGGGCAGAAAGGCGTATGGAAGGCCTGAGCCCCACTTGAGCCAAACAGCGTCTCCGAGCGAAAGCCAACTTGGTAACTCCAGTGCGCAATCAAGGCTCTCCTCATTGTTGAAAGAGACCTTGCGTCACCTCCGGATGAAGATGCCATTTGTGATCCGCTAGGCATCGGGGGCTGAGTTCGGCCGCTCTGGTGTTCAGAGAACCTACCAGGTGTTGAACCACTAGGGATATGCCCTGCTGTTCCAGCCATGTTCAGAGCAAAGTCAGGTGATCCTCCGTCAGCCTGTCGTAAGTTGGAGGCATCAAAGGAGGGGTAGTCTCGAAGGGGAGGGAGAAGCTCCATCGACTATTTGAAGATCCCACCTGTCTGATCTGATGTTTTGCCAGTGATGGAGGTGATGGCTGATCCTGCCACCAACTGACCACCTATGGTCGTAATGGGACAAACTAGAAAGGTTTGGAGGCTGCAGGAGTGTGGGGGTCTGACCCGACCTCTGGACACAAGATCTACGGGGTCGGAATGAGCAGTGCCCACGTCAGCTCAGAAGTTGCTGAACTTATGGCTGGGAAAAGGCTGGTGCAGCTGAAAGCCCTTTCCATAGCCACGAAAGGCAGATGGACGACATGTGGCCACTGAGAGGCCGAAGAACTTGGCCAGAGCCCGCGAGTCCTTAAAGCACTCCAGGCTCATATATACCTTGTCTCTACAGAGACGGGGGCCATCAACGGACATGTCGATAATGGAAGCCTGGACATCCCCAGAAAAGCCAGAATTTTTCTACGCTGAGCGAGTTGGTCATGTCAAGACCACAACGAATGCCCAACTTTCCAACATCTTTCCCGTCTGATACTGCTTGTAAGAGGGGCCTGGGCCTCCTCTGGACCCTGTGGCAGCACTTGCACAACTGTGTCCCACAGGGACCAGGAGTAACGCCCAATAGGCAAGCAGTGTCTACCAACTGCAATGCAAGGCTGGCAGAAGAAAAAAGTTTCTTACCCCAACAATCCAGCCTCTTGGATTCCATGCCTGGGTGTGAGGAAGGGGACATAGAGGCTTGGACCACCAAGCTCTCGGGGGTAGGATAGTTGGTGAGAACATTTTGTTTATCAATCAACAAGAGCCAAATTACAGCACAGATGGCGGCGGACATGTGATCTTAATCTCAACAACCGACAGTCTGGTAATGTAGCGGATGTTCTTCTCTGTTTTAGGGGGGGGGCAGGGGGGGGCAGGGGGGGGGGGAGGGGGTCGGGGACCAGGACCTCTTATGACCATAGGGGACAATGGGTACGAGACTTTCAGAAGCGACCTATTGTAAAAGTTTGACTGGGCTCACACCCCCAGTCCTAGGCACAGTTCTAGAATTCCTATACCCATGTTGGGTGTTACGGTTTGGTCCTCTGAAGTTCTAGAGGGGGACCTACAAGTTGGGGTAATGTTTGCATATGTAGCACTGAAAATTTCCATTATGTGGTCGATATTGATGTGGACAAAGGTTTTGGATCGTATCAAAGGTATCTGGGGTAATGACTTCCCCTAATGATTATGTGGTCTGCACTTGGAATGTACGGGGATTGGGCTCGGTACACAAACGACACAGGGTTCTGGCACAATTACATAGGAGACGGGTGCACATAGCATACCTCCAAGAGACACGCCTAAATGACTCTGAGGGTGCCAAAATGTTACGAAAGTGGAAGGGCCAGCTATACGCGACTAAATACTCTGCATTCTCCCGGGGGGCGGCCATTTGGATTAGTAACTCAGTTCCGTTTAAACTCATTGCATCCAAAATAGACAAGGACGGCCGATACGTGCTTGCTAAGGGGCTGTTAAACGGGGTATGTGTGGTGCTTGGATGTTTGTATGCCCCGAATGTGGGACAGTCACAGTTTTTTGCGGAACTGGGTAGGGCACTAGCGGACTGGGTGGAGTATGCTTGGATTATAGGTGGGGACTGTAATGCGGTGTTGGATCTCACGCTAGACAGATCACATCCCCCTTTACATGCAACTGAGAGTAGGAGACAGGCGGAAGCATTGGCACAGTGGGCAGAGGGGTGGGACCTAGTTGACACCTGGCGGACACTTAATGCATCCCATAGGGAATACACATTCTACTCCCCACCGCACAAACTCCACACCAGGATAGACAGCATCTTTTGCTCCAAGACACTCACGCCGTCGATCATACACGTGGGACACATGGGAAAGACGTTGTCGGACCACAACCCGGTGGAACTGTCTCTACAATGGGGAAGATTACCCACCTCTATACCGACATGGCGCCTGCCCCCGGGCCTACTAGAAGACTTGGTTTTTAAGTCCACACTGTCAGATGCCACCACACACTACTTCACCGAGAATGCGGGCACGGCAAGTTCCAGACAGGTCGAATGGGATGCCTTCAAGGCTACCATTTGCGGAGTGGCCATGGGCACTAAAGTGGGAATCAAACACCAGGTACTGGTACGGTTGCGAGAGGTAGAGGACAGTCTAGCGGCTCTGGAAAACGAGGCAGCAGGCACAGGCGGCGCCCTCACGCAACTACAAGAGGCTAATATACAATATGCGGAACTCCTGGAAGAACTAAGAGTACTAGACTATAGGGAGTACACCGCACGTCAGCACACACAGGCAGATAGAGCGGGTGCGCTTTTTGGCGCGTCTGACTAGGGGCGCACCGGCAGCCACCCCCATCATGGAGATACGGGATACCTCTGGGGCATTGATCCAGGGACAGCGGGAGATTAACACGATCTTTTGGCATTATTATGCTACTCTGTGTGGCCCACACGCTCCTCTCTCGGAACCAACGTTGGAGGAATTCTTCTCCGACATATGTGTTCCTCGGCTGAGTGCAGCACACAGCACGGAACTGGCGAAACCCATCACGATCGCAGAAATCAGAATGGCCATCTGGGCTTTACCGAGGAACAAGGCACCCGGGACAGACGGGCTTCCGGCGGAATTTTACTTGACATACATAGACCTACTGGCCCCCCGCCTCCACGAGTTGTACAGCGAGGCATTGAAGAGTGGCGGCCTGCCTGACACGACGCTGCAGGCCCTGATTGTTTCACTTTTGAAACCAGGGAGGGACGCCCTGCGCCTAGATAACTACAGACCGCTGTCACTCCTGAACACGGACTCAAAAATTATCAGTAAGATACTAGCAGTGCGACTATCCCAGCACATCCTGGAAATGGTGCACCCCAATCAATGTGGGTTTGTGCCGGGTAGGAGTACGGCTCTCAATTTACGAAGACTCAGTCAACTAATGTCTCCGAATACATGGGGGAGTGACACCGAGGGTTGTATCTCACTGGACCTACGACAGGCGTTTGATACACTCAGGTGGGACTACATGTTTGCTGTCATGACCAAATTCGGGTTGCCAAACGGATTTATAGCCTGGGTGTCCCTGCAATACCAGAAACCCATGGCACGGGTTCGAACCAACAAATGTATCTCTGACAGGCTTGAGGTAGCGAGAGGCACGCGGCAGGGCTGCCCGCTCTCGCCCTTGTTGTTCATAATCGCCCTGGAGCCCTTACTGCTGAAAGTGAGATCACTGGCAGCCGCTGTGGGGATAACTAGGCTTACCGCTCACCATGTCATATCGGCGTACGCCGACGACATACTGCTGTTCCTAAGAGACATGAATAACCCAGTGACGCCACTGCCGCAGATCTTTGAAGACTTCCGCGAGTTGTCGGGCCTCGCCATCAACGAGACGAAGTCATACGGGTTTGGCTTCCGGGGCCCGGTGGCGGGAACACATGTCCAGTTCCCGCCGCACTGTTTCCAGGTGGCACCCGTGACATTTAAGTACCTGGGTATCCAGATATACCGCCAATCACAGGACTTGATCAGGGCTCGACAAATCCGAAAAATGGTACTAGTCCTGCAGGTCTAGTACCATGGAAAATCCCCTCGACCTGACTCCAACCCACTTGACCTCCGTCTCTGAAAACGGAGCAAAAGTGACAAGATAACAAGATTTAAAGGCATGTTTATTGCTCATTTCCTTTGTGAGCAATAAAAATGCCTTTAAATCGTGTTATCTTGTTACTTTTGCTCTGTTTTTAAAGACAGAGGACAAAAGTTAGTTTGATTTCCTACTCGCCAGAAAGGGCGAGTAGGACCTAAAAATAGCTCGTCCTCATCCATTCTCCCTCGCAAATGCGAGCGGGCGAGTGGATTTGTGGAGCCCTGTTGATGGACGGTAATCTAGGACGAGCTCTGACTAACCTAACTACACAAGCACAATTCTGGAATACTCTGCCATTATCGGTAGCAGGAAGAGTGGCTGTCTCTAAGATGGTGGTACTACCGCGTTTGTTGTATTACTTTACGAATTTGCCGATTTATATCCCTATGCCCTTTTTTAAGAAAATATGTAAAGCGCTCTGATACCTCGGTTCGGGTCTAGTTCGCGCTATATAAAACTCTGCAAAAAATAAAAATAAAAAAAATACTCTACTACTCGACCTAGTATGGGGAAAGGGCAGAAGATGCATAAGCATGGCTAAACTGCAACTGCCCACAGACAAGGGCGGCTTGGGAGTGCCTGATTTGTTTGCTTATGGCTGTGCGTGCCAACTGCAATGGCTAGCATATTGGCTAGCAGGCCGCAATTTACAAGAGCTGAACATGACGGAGGGTGATAGGAACCGGGGGGTTATACATCGATTGTTACTACCGGGGGTCAGAGCACCGGCGACGTCTCCACCCCTACTTAAACTGGCTCTTACATACTGGAAGAGAGCGATCAGATATACCAATAGACGTTTGAGTTATGCACCCTCGATACCACTGTTGGGCATTCCACTGGGGACAGGCACAATGACAGAACGAAGACTGCAGGTGTGGCAGGAAGCGGGAATAGCGCAAGTCGGGGATTTTTCCTCGGATAACAGGCTACTGCCATACGAGGATTTCACCAGGCTCCATCAAACGCCGAGGGCCCTCTTTCTGCAACATGCACAACTGACTCACTACATAGGCACCCACTGGCTGGAAGATGGGGCGGAGCCCGTCACCAACACATTGGTCACTATGCAATACCTTATGGGAACGGGCAGTCACCTGACAAAATGGCTGACTGCTGGAATACGAGAAGGCAGGGCTGACCCCCTACAACCCCTGAAGTTACGATGGGAGGCGGATCTAGGAAGGGCATTGAGTGACAAGGAATGGGAGATGGTACTGAAATTGCCAAGGAAAGTGTCTCGAAACCCTAGGTTTAAATTTATACAATTGATGATTGTACATAGGGCATATTTGACTCCCCACAAGATACACACAATGTTCCCGGCAGCAGCTGATAATTGTCCTAGGTGCCAGCTGGAGGATGCAGGTATGATGCATATGTTCTGGGAGTGCCCTAAGCTGGGACATTATTGGGGTACGATACAACACATTTTGAATGACATAGCACCAGGTAGACCTTACACATCCGCTTCTTATTGCATGCTGGGGATAGGCTACGAAGAGAAAAAAAGAAGTGTGGGATCCAGATTTGTAGATTTGGCACTGTTACTAGCGAAGAGGTCGGTGGCGATGAGGTGGAAATCAGCCAGGCCACCGGACTCAGAGGCCTGGAGTGGGGAGGTGATCAGATGGGGCAAAGTTGAGGGACAGGAACTATTTAGGGAGGAACGCAGAGGTCTTAGGAAACATCCCATCTCAATGGAATGGAATGCTCTACTCCTAGAGTTAGAACAAGGCATACAAGACCAAGGGGACTAGTACGAGTCTACTGACCTTTATAGGGCTGCAACATGCACACGTCCAATCATACCCGGAAACCGGGATGCAGACTTACAGGAAACCAACTGCTGTAACTGTATGATGAAAACAGGGAGACGGGTGCACCCATTAGATGCCTACTGTATGATAGAAACTGAAGCAAAACCATCAAAGTACTGATTTGTGGATTGAGTAAGTGCTGGGAGGGGGAGGGATAGGGGGTGGGGTTAGGGAGTTAAGGGTTGTTACTACTCACAGAAAATGGAAAATGGAACTGTTGAAATGCATTCTGAGATGTATGTCACGATGCGGAGATGCATTATATGTTTGATTGTAAAATGTGCAGTGACTTTATTTTGCAAATAAAAAAATAAAAAAATCAATCAACAAGAGCCTTATCTAATCCAAAGAACATCAATATTTTAGACCAGTAATAAAGACCTGATATACCATTATCAGTAACTAAGCCCTGAATGTGTGAAATACCACTATTCAACAGGTCTAGATGTGTATATTTAGAAACACAAATATGTACGCAGGTACCCACAAAGACACACAAAATATGTGTGAGAGCAGAGAGAGTGCCTCGCGGTTGCAACACCCAAGGGGGTTCCCGGCTAATGATTGCTGGTATACCCACTTCTCATCATTGGTCACTCTCTCTGTGTGAAGACAGTAAAAGTACACACTAACATACAGATGTGCACAAATTGTCCTATTCACATGAGCCCCTGTGCTGAGTTTGGACCAGGTTCCCAGGACGGCATCATTCAAGGCCTCATTTAAAGGCAGAAGGGGTTCAGAGGAGGAGACATACCTCTGTCAAGAGGTTCACCCTGACAGCCACAGAAGAGAGCTAAAGTTCCAGGACCTCAGCTTCCCCTCTCACCACCACAGCATATGAAGCTCCCTCCTACGTACCCACAGTAGGAGGAGAAAGCAGGCCAGAATCTGCAGTGGTATCCAGTCCGCCCAATTCCTTATACCAGTCCATCTCATGCTCAGGCTGGTCATGTAAAGGGTCCAGTGACCCCTTCCAATTTTCCTCCATTACTAGCCCCTCAGAATCGGGCTGAGGAACCGACCTAGTACCTATTGAAAGGCGCCGATCTGGCTCATCAGGGATAAGAAGGAGACTGAGGCAAGTGGGTGGCGGGAGTTTGTGCACCAGGGCCGGCGCAGGTTGCAGTGGCACGACTGGCGTCGGTCTGTATCCATGGGGAGGTGGAGGGGAGGGGTCATCGTCGCCGGAGCCACCAGTGTGGAACCCAATGGAAACCTCTATGAGCCTATGGGGCCCAAAGGTGCGCCTGTATGGTCAGGCCACCCAAATATGAGGTGCATAGCATCATAGAATTCTTTGAGTTGGGCGGGGGTCGCTCCAGCCCCAGGAAAGGCAGGAGGGGTTCCGAGGAGGAGACATCCGGCTGCAGGATCTTAGTCAAGATGTTTGTCTTGACTGCCACAGAAGGGAGGTGGAGGTCTAGGACCTCAGCTGCCCTTTTCACCACCATAGCATATGAAGCCCCGGTAGGAGGAGAAAGCAGGCCAAAATTTGGAGAGTTATTGTGTAAGCTTGCCTCACCCAATTCCTCACCCAATTCCTCATACCAGTCCATCTCGTGCTCAGGTTGGTCTTGTAATGGTCCAGTGACCCCCTCTAATCTTACTTCATTCCTACCCATTCAGAATAGGTCTGAGGAACCGACCTAGTACCCTTCTGAAGGCGCCGGTCCGGCTCATTGGTAAGAAGAAAGGGGCTGGTGGGTGCTGGGAGTCTCTGCACCTGGGCAGGCTCAGATTGCAGTGGTACGACCAGTGTCAATCCGGATCCTTGGTGGGGTGGGGGGAGACGGAGGGGGACAAATGGGGGTGTGGGGGCATCAGGACCACAGCCGCCTGCATGGAACCCAATGAAACCCCCTTTGAGCCTGCAGCCCAAAGGCGTGCCGGTAGGGTCAGGTCGCCCAAATATGTGGCACATAGCATCATAGAATTCTTTGAGATCGGTGGGGGTCGGTCCAGCTCCTGGGAAGAAGAGCAGAGCTGACACAGGTGCAGGTTCAGGTGAACGAGGCCTAGAGCTTCGAGACTCCTCTGTCGCAACGGCCGGTGGACGGGGTGAAGTCGAAGTATGCTGCGACTTGCTGTGTTTTTTGTGCTTCTTACCAGACCGATTCAAGGACTTCGAGTGGGAGGACTAAGGCTTAGGGTTCCCGGAGCAGTGCCTGGACCTTCCTCTCGACAGGACCGAGAACGAGACCTCCAGAGTGAACGACGCAGGGTAGGGAAAGGAGAGGGACCTGCCACTGACCCAATCATCGTCCAGTAGCCACCACGCCAGATCTTCTATTGTCTCCTCTAAAATTTGGATACAATCTGACAGATTTCCCTGATGATGTGTCCTCTGACATGTCCCACTGCGGAGAGTGCCTGCACATGTCACGCAGCATGTCACACAGGCAGGATGCAGGAGACTCAGAATCCCTGCAGCTGCAGAGTCATCCGTACAGAGATCTAAACATCAGGATCATAGCTATATTATCCTAGACTCTCCGTTCCGGGGGAAAGTCACGGAACTGCCACTAACACTTGCTTATGATAGAGGGGAGTTTGCTGCTCCTGACTTCTATGTGTATTGTCTTTGCGCGCAGGCCCAATATCCTTATTACTGGTACCGGACACATGATTTTATACCACATATTGCGGTGGAGGATGGGGATGCACATCCTGTTCCACTTGCGAGCAACCTTACACACACACCTATAGACGCACGCCTAGACTTGAGATCAACACCATTGACACTACTATTGCTGCCTTGCAAGCGATTGGTAAATGCTCACATAGACTTCCACTGTATTCACCTGCCCTACCCCTGGCTGACCATGCAGCCTTATCTGTCACTCAAGAACTAGGGCCCATTAAAGCTCTAAAGGAGGCTGGTATCACCCACATGAGCGACCTATTTCCTGGAGGTAATTACATCACAGGGGATGACATGTAATACATTCAAAATCCTATTCCACTGTGAAAAGTTGGCCTGGCATATGATGTCCACTATTCTAGTGGGTACCTTGCACCAGTCAAAACGACCCTTATTGATGGTAGGTTTAGAAAACCTTTATAGAAAGCTATCCTAGTGGTAGCTGTGGAGAGCAGCCTTCAGGCTAAGTCTTGAAGGAATGTGAAACAGCTTGTTTTACCAGTCTATTATCTCTTGAATGATCAAATGAAAGAGCACCACACCAGTAATATATATAATATATATTTATATTTATTCTAAACACAACCCCTCTAGTCTCTTTATGAGGCTACAGGCAACATTACAATACAAGAACTTAAATAGAACACAGTAAATAGCACAGTATACGTTTTGCCCTGTGGGCCTCACAATCCATATACTAAAATAGTGGTATAAGAACCACGTGAGAGTTAGAAGTGAGGCCTTGGGCCTGTAGAACCGCTGGGGCAACCAGGGACCACCCAAGGTAGTCACGCAAGAGACCCACGGGGGACGCATGCAGTGTCTAAACACAGCCGCGAATCACCATTGACTTCTATGGAGAAAGTTTAAGTTACAGTTTTAAAGTTTAAGGACACTTAGGAGTGGTCTACGGTGAAACCCTTTCAGACCTGGACACTTCGAGAGTCAAGACCCACAGGAGCACGGAAGTACTTGTGTTACCTCACCCAGGAAAGCAGGGTGCATAGGTGTATTTTAGTGTCGGGTTTCGTAGTCAATTCCAATGGAGAGCTGCAAAGAAGTGCTGCAGGCGTCCAGGAGAAGAGTGTCCGGATGGATCCAAGGGTGGACTGGAGATCTGAAGAACCTGAAAGCAGGGGGACAGAGTCTGGGTCACTAGCCAGTGACCAGGATGGCGACAGGAAGATGCCAGCCAATGTCGGGTGCTTTAAGGTGCAGTAGGTGAAGCTTGACTCTTCAGCCGCGAGGTCCAGGAGGCGTCGACGACAACCAGGAGCTGGATTCGAGCTGTCCCACGTCGGATGTCGAGTGCTGCAGCGTCGTTATCCGGATTGGACCCAACAAGCCTGGGCAACAGCAACCCACGCAAGATGACAAGATTGACTTCGGTGCAGACCAGCAAGGTCTGAGGGACTCACCCTTTGGAGGGGAGTCAGGGCACTTCTGGAGCAGCCAGGAAAGCCCAAGAAACAAAGGATTGTCCTTCGTGGGGATCCACCAGTCAACGGACTAGGGATCGCAAAGGCGCCTCAAGCTGAAATGCAGGGAGCGGGCCCACGGAACACTCGTGGAGTGTAGGCCTCTAAGCTTCGGTGCAAAAGTTGCTTGGGGCTGGGGCTACAAATAGCCCAATGCACAACTTCAGGAAGTAGGTGCAGTTGCAAAATTGCAGGATGTCCAGGAGTTCCGGTCCGACGTCTCTCGTGTCGGCTGCGGGTCTTAGCTTTGCTGGGATCTCGTGTCGGCCTCAGAGATGTCTGGAAGTCCGTGTCGCAGATTCTTCGGGATCTGACAGGAGCCTCGAAAATGCAGACCAGCAAGATGCTTCTATGGTGCCTGTTTGAACAGGGAAGTCACTCCTTGACCCCAAGGGAGATTTCTTCCGTCTTCCAGTTGATATGGAATGTCAAAGGTCCAAGATTTATGTATCAGAGTTTCGTCCAGGGTAATCTAAAGTCCTAGTGGACTAACTCTAAGGTCCTACCTAGGGGAGGACCTGGGGAGGGGGTGGTTACACCCCTTCCCCTTTGTCCAGTTTCGCACCAGAGCTGGGGCGAAACTGGTTTGAACTGGGATATGCACGGGGACACCTTGTGTGCCCCAGGCACTGTCTGAAAAGCATTCAGTGAATGCAACCCACCCTGCCCCAATACACTAAAGACTGTCTGGGGAAGTGCTGGCACCTCCCTGAAAAAAACTATTGTCCAGGCCTCCCCTGCCGGAGTTTTGTCCAGCAGCAGGAGGTCAGACTCGAGTCTGTGGCAGCAGCATCCATTTTGTGATGCTGAGGCTCTTTTAAACTATTACCGGGAAAGTAAGTGTGAACATGTCTTCTCCCTCTAGAAGGGTGGAATACTACCCCCACGGCCAGAACTGGCAGGGGGGAGGGGGTAGTATTCCAAAGTGTTTGACACCAAACACAACATGTTTTGATAAAGCCAAACCAAAGTTAGCAATAACCGCGAGGATTATAATGCACTTAAGAGTATATGGTATGGCTATATCATAGAACAGCTATAAGGAAGGGATTCAGAAAGCTGCAGAGGGGCTCAGCTCATGATAGGGCACCCTCTTACACAAAACCAAGCACTCTGCCTTCAGGTAGGTAAAGGTATACTATATCTAAGTAAGGGGTCCTTACACCACCTTACCCAGGCTGCAAGTGCAGACCTGTGGTGCCATTTTGGAAGGCTTCCCAGGGGTGGCATAATACATGCTTCAGCCCCTGGTAGGCCTCTGGGGTACCTATGCCCTTGGTACCTAAGGTACCATATTCTAGGGACTCATAAGGGTGACCCAATAACCAGTCTGGTATGTACCTAGAGAACATGCAATCAATTTAGAGAGGGAACAGCTAGGCTGTAGTCCTGAGTAGCAGGGCCACAGTCAGACTAAAGTTAAAAAAAACAGCGAAACAGCAAAAAGTGGGGGTAAAATAGGAAGCAGATCCTGCTCTCCTACATCCACTATTCTAATACTCCTCCTATCGCCTAAAACGTGCGCTCAAGGATCACTACCCTGATTTCCCTGCTGAGCCCACTACACTTCAATCACTGCAATTATTATTAGTTGCCCCAACCAGGAAAAATCTGATTACCAAATTATATAAGGTGGTACAAGAAGAAACGGTACGTAAGCCAGATAACAGTCTAGAGGGCTGGAATGCTATATTGGATCTTCAGATTCTTCCGCAAGAGCGGGAACAGATTTGCTCAGTAACAGGTCGCCTCACGCCTAATGGCAATCTACGCATCATTCCTTTTAAATCTATATCGTCTTCACTTACCGCAAATGACCTTTGGAAAAGATCATAAATAGTCTTTTGCTTTGGTTCCTTGTAGAAGAAATCTGTAGATTATGTTGTCATACCCCAGTTAAATTGTATAAAATGGGCCTCAGAGACTTTAATCGCTGTAAGCGCTGTGGATTACCCAATGCTGATTTTCTCCACCTTGTGGGCAGTGTGAACTTGTGTTTACCTATTGGAAAGGTGTGTCTGCACGCATACACTCTATGACAGGAATCACTTTACAATGTACACCTTTGGAGTGTCTCCTTGTTTATGTCCCCCAGCTGAAGGCCACTCTTGGCAGGTTTGTTAGGGTGGCTCTCTTGCTCGCCCAACGGCGGATTATGTTCACTTGGGAAAGTAAACTCGCTCTGAAAATTGATGCATGGCTTAAAGACCTAGTGTACTGCCATGAACAGTTGGAGTTATATGCCGAGGAGCTGCCTGGACCATCCAGACCCAAGGACATCTGGGCACCGCTAAGAGACTATCTATTGCTACAGACCCATAATGAAAATTTGTGACCTGCTTGGCTATCTGTAATGTTGTGTTTTTAATATCACTTGGACTGCTTGGAATGATTTATTAGGGTGGGACCGTATTATTGCTTGTATTGTAACGTCTGATCACAATATGTACCTCTAATGCGTTTTTGTTATTTTGGATTTAGTTTATGCCGCTTGATGGGGCAGTACGTTTGTATGGTGCTGAGAAACTTTAATAAACAGAATTTTAAAAAAAAGTCACAGAACTGCACCATACCCAGAATGGTACAGATTAAAGGGAGAGTTTGTGAAGGTGTGAGGTATGACTTTGGCTAGCTGACAGTTAATCCAAACAATTTTAAGAGATTTGCCATTGTCAGAAGTGGTTGATGACTGAGTTGGGAGAACTTACCTTCAGCAGCCACGACTCTGGAGATGTGCAGTGACTACCGCCATCAGTTTCGTGAACACATGAGGGGTGCTGGTGAGCCTAATGGAGTGGCTGTGTGCCGTCAAGGACACATTAAAGCAGTTTTGTGGTGGAAGCCAGTGGATTGTGGCTCCACATGGTCCCTGCTGACCTCACAGTATCTGAAAACTGCTGCCTCAGCCACAAAAGAGCTGAAAAGCCTGGTGGGCTGGAAGAGGAGTCTGTCTTTGACATACAGGAAAGCCTCTACGGTAGCCTTGAAGAGATCAAAATTGCTGGTAGAAATGCCTTGTGGGAGCAGACAGTTACAGAGGTTCTTCTCTTTTTAAAACACGCAAGGGGTGAGTCACATTTATCCTCAAAAATAGAGGGTTCCATTAAAGGGCATGTTCATTAAAGATGCCTTGAGGTCCCCGAAGAAACCTATGATTTCATTCAGGTGTGGTGATGGAGAGCCAGTCTAGTACCAATGGCACGTCCCAAGTAATCAGTTGTGCCTAGTCCTGAAAGCATTATAAAATTAGCTGTATCACAGCCATTTTGAATAGCCAGCTTGAGAGACGCCTGAAGCACAAGTTACTACTTGTGTAACTATATATCTGTAAGAGACATTAGTTAGTGATCGATTCCTTACCTTGGAATATCCCCTGGCGTCAGACTGGATCCGAAAGCTTTCGTCAGCAGTACCCCTGCGCGTCGATAGGCGTCATCATACAGCTCTGCGTGCACCGTTGGGGTCGTATTCGCCGAGATGATGTCACTGGAGCTACTTAGATGCGCCCACGCGCGCTGACTTCAGTTCTGTACACAACTTTCCGCGACAGGAACGCAGAGCCAGGTAAGATACAGACCACTGGTGCATAGGAACTAGGGCCTGAAAGGAAGACCGTAACCCTAGAAATCAGTTCACAGAACGGGGAGTATCGGTGGGGCAGTAAGGAATCTATCACTAACTAATGTCTCTTACAGATATATCGTTACACAAGTATTAACTTGTGCATCTGAAAGAGACACATTGGTGATAGATTCCTTACCTTAGAATGGATACCCCAGAAATACCAACCCCTGTGGTGGGTCTGCAAATAAGATTACACCATAACGTCACGGAGAAGCCGTCCCTCGGGACCGGACTGTCAAGGCAATAATGCTTTGTAAAAGTGAGCAGTGAAGCCATCGTGGCAGCTTGACAGATGTCTTGCAGGGGGACACCACATCACAGTGCCGTAGTGGCTGCTGTTGCCCTGGTAGAATGGGCACGCAGTCCCACCGGAGGTTCTTCTTTAGCCATAGAATAACAGGCCTTGATACACAAGATGACCCAGCGGAAGATAGTCCTCTTGTGAACAGCCCGGCGCCTGCGTAGCCAACAAAGAGCTGGTCGTCCACCTGGAATGCTTGTGTGAGATTCAGGTAAAAAGAGAGGGCACGTTTTGGGTCCAGACGGTGGAGCCTCTCTTCCTCTCTGGAAGGATGCGGAAAGAAAGTGGGCAAGGTGATAGTCTGCCGATGTGGAAGGCAGTGACAACCTTTGGCAAGAAGGAAGGACGAGTGTGAAGCACAACCTTGTCCGGATGAACTGACAGAAAAGGAGGCTTACAAGAAAGAGCCTGAAGCTCACTCACTCTCCTGGCAGAGGTGATAGCCACCAGGAAGGTAGTTTTCAAAGTCAGAAGACGTAAGGGACAATTGTAAAGCGGCTCAAAGGGAGCGCACATGAGAAGTCAAAACAAGATTCAAGTCCCATTGAGGCATTAAAGAACAGGAGGGAACATATGCGTAATGCCTTTTAAGAACCTCTGTACAACAGGGTACTTGAAAAGAGAAAGCTGATCTGGAATCCTCAGAAAGGCTAAAATGACCAAAAGGTAGCCCTTGATAGTGCGCAGAGCCCTGCCGGGCCAGAGAAAGAAGGAACAAAAGGACATCAGAAAGTGGGACAGAAAGGTGAACCACAGTCTTGGTTGTGCACCATGCCACAAATTTGTTCCACCTGCAGGCGTATACCGATTTAGTGAAGGGACGCCTGGCTACCATAATGACATCATAGACTTTGTGAAGGCAAATCAAATGGAATCAACTGTCGCCGCTCAATCTCCACGAATGTAGGTGGAGGCTGGGCAGGTTCAGGTGGAGAACCATCCACAGCTGCTGCGACAGAAGATCCTCCCGCAGAGGCAGTCGGATCAGGGGATCTATGCTCATACTGAGTAGCTCGGGATACCAAACCCTTCGAGCCCAGTCCGGAACCACAAGGATGACTTGGGCACGGTCGCGCCTGATCTTCTTTAGCACTCTGGGCAGAAGTGGTATAGGCGGAAAGGCATACAACAGACCGCAACTCCACTCGCAACGAACAGCATCGCAGAGCGAGTGCCGCCTTGGAAATTCTGACGCGCAGAACTGATGACATTGCGCGTTCTATTCGGTGGCGAATAGATATAACTAAGGCTCTCCCCACTGTTGAGACCTTGCGCAACCTCCGAGTGAAGACGCCATTCGTGATCCATCGGACACCGGCGGCTGAGTTCATCTGCCCTGGCGTTTAAAGTGCCCGCCAGGCATTGAACTGTCAAGGAAATGCCATGACGTTCCAGCCATGTCCAGAGGTGCAGAGCCTCCTGACATAGGGTCCATGACCCCACCCCGCCCTGTTTGTTGCAATATCACATATCGGTTGTGTTGTCCGTAAACACCTGCACTACCTTCCCCCTGACAGAGGGAAGGAATGCCTTCAGTGCAAGAAGGATCGCCCGAAGCTCCAGAAGGTTGATATGGAGCCGGGACTCCGCTGGAGACCAGAGGCCTCTGATCTCCGCCTCTCCCATGTGGCCGCCCCATCCCAGGAGGGACGCATCCGTCACCACTGTGTGCTCCGGTTGGGGAAGGGAGAGGGATCTGCCGCTGACCCAATGTTGATTCATGAGTCACCACTGCAATTGTAGTGCTGTGCCCTCGGAGATCTGGATGTAGTCAGACAGGTTCCCCTGATGCTGCGCCCACTAAAACTTTAGGTCCCACTGCAGAGCCCGCATATGCCACCTGGCATGGTTGGTCAGCAGGATGTAAGAGGCCATGAGTCCCAGCAGACTCAAGGTCTGCATGACCGAAACCCAGGACAAGGGCTGAAAGATCGGAATCATAACCCGAATGTCCTGGACTCGCTGTTCGGGAGGATGAACCCGAAACTGCGCAGTGTCCAGAACCGCTCCGATGAAGAGGAGCTTCTGGGAGGGAATCAGATCCGACATCAGCATGTTGATGGAAAACCCCAACAAATGCGGGAGGTCGGCAGTAGTCTGGAGGTGGGAGACGACTGTCTGGGGCGAGCCCGCCTTGAACAATCAGTCATCGAGATAGGGAAGACTGAAACCCCTGATCTGCGCAGATGAGCTACGACCACCGCCATCACTTTCGTGAACAAGCGAGGGGCGCTGGTAAGGCGGAAGGGGGGCGCTGGTAAGGCCGAAGGGGAGCACAGTGAAGTGAAAATGCTCCTGGCCCACCGTGAATCGCAGGTAACGCCGTTGGGCCGGCAGGACGGGAATATGAAAATAAGCGTCCTGCAGGTCCAGTGCCACCATCCAGTCTGGTGGGTCGAGAGCAGACAAGACTTGAGCCAGGGTGAGCATTTTTAACTTCTCCTTCCGGAGGAAACGATTGACGTTCCGAAGGTCCAAGATGGGACATAGACCCTTGTCCTTCTTTGGAACAAAGAAGTAGTGGGAGTAATAATCCCAACCTACTTCTGGCGTCGCAAGGCGCTCGATGGCCCCCTTGGCTAAGAGGGCCGCAACTTCCTGCTGGAGGAGTGCTAAATGATCCCACAACATGCGGTGGAACTGCGGTGGCATGTCTGGGGGGGGGGCGGTACACTCGAAGGGGAGGTGGTAGCCCCTTCGAACAATCGCCAGAACCCACCTGTCTGATGTAATGGTGCGTCAGTGAGGGAGGTGATGACGAATCCTGCGCCCACTGGCATCTGGTGTGCCTGAAACACCGGACTAGGAAGGTGTGGAGGCACTGGCAGCTGGGGTGTTGGTGGACTGACCCGCACGCTGGCCCTGTGACCCGCCTCTGCGAGCCCCACGTCCGGGGCTGCGCTGGTACTGTTGCTGCGCAGGCTTGTTCAGAAATTAACATGTTTGCACGCCTCTTCCGGAGCTTCAAAAGGAGCGAAAGTTAGGAGTGGAAGGAGTACGTGTGGCCGAAAGACCTAAGGACTTGGCCGTGGCCGTGGCCCGAGAGTCCTTAAAACGCTACAATGTGGAATCCGCCTTATCACCAAAGAGGCGGATGGCATCGAAGGGCATGTCCATCAAAGTATTCTGGACATCTGCAGAAAAGCCAGTCGTCCTCAACCAGGCATGACGACATAGCACCACCGTTGTGGAAATCGCCCTACCCAGCGGATCAGCAGTATCAAGACCACAACGTATAGTGAACTTGGCCGCATCTCTCCCCTCCATAAGAACCCGGGAGAGAACTGTCCGGGCCACCTCCGGACACTGAGGTAGCACCTGCTTAACTGCATCCCATACAGAATGAGAATAGCGGCCCAAGAGACAGGCAGTGTTCACAGACCGCAGTCCAGAACTTGCGGAAGAATAAATCTTCCTGCCAAACTGCTCCAATTTCTTGGATTCCTTGTCTGGTGGAGCATCATTAAACGGCAACAGCGGTTCTGTAGAAGAAGAAGCTGGCCGAAGAACTTCAGTCAGTAGGTTGGTCCTGACAGCCACAGTAGGGAGCTCGAGGCCAAGAGCCTCGGCCGCCCTACGTAGCACCGTGGAAAAGGAACCACTCTCCTCCATAGTAGCTGAAGGGGATGGTGAACCAGGTGCCGGAGTGTAATCCGGGCAACCGACCTCCGCCTCCTCATCCCAGTCGGTGACGGACTCGCACTGTGCTGCAAGAGGGTTTTCAACTTCCCAGTCCTCCCCTTCCACTACAAGAGGAAGAGGACGTGGGTGAAGAAAAGGGTAAAAGTCCCCCATTGGTGTCGGGAGACATCCCTCCGGCACCGGCTCGGCACTGGAAAAGAAGTCGAGGTGGTGGGGAGGCCAATGCGAACTGTTCAGGCTCCGTTGGAGCTGCAGGGGCGGTGCCACCTACCCCCTCAGCCGTGCCCCGCGACCAACAGAGGACGCTTCTTTGACTTTTTGTGCTTTGCCTCACCTGACTCAGAGTGCGAAGACTTCGAATGACGGTGCTTACTTGGCGACCGGGCCCTCGAGCTCCCACAGGACTGGGGCCTAGAACGATGTGGGGCCGACTCCCGGGCCTACAGCAACATTCAGGACCGCTCCCACAAAGTTTTCGGGGGCCATGGCCGGGCAGTGGAAACACGACTCGGTGTTGTGGTCACACCCCAGGAAGAAGAGACACTCACGGTGCGGGTCCATCAGTGACATCGTGCTGGGACAGGCTTCGCAAAGCTTCAAACCGGCCATCCCTATGCACCAGGAGTAAATTTACTTACAATTTATATCAAACAAATACTTTATTCAACAAGTGACGGCGTACCGCTCTCTCCGGATCTGCGCTTGGCACGGAAAAAGAAAGAACTGACGTCAGCGCGCATGGGCGTGTCTAAGTAGCTCCAGTGACGTCATCTCGGCGAATACGATGTCAACGACGCACGCGGAGCTGTATGACGACGCCTATCGACGGGCAGGGGTACTGCTGACGAAAGCTTTCCGGATCCAGTCTGACGCCAGGGGATATTCTAAGGCAAGGAATCCATCACTAACGTGTCTCTTTCAGATGGTAGTCTATAGCAACTGGTAAAACATGCACCATCATATCTCAAAGAACATGTGAATAACGGCCAAGGATAAAGCTGGTACTGACTGATCTAAGGGCAAGGCTCGTGGATGAGAAGATCCTGTTGCCAAAAGTCTCAATTTGTTTGGATCACGTTCGGGAGGAGTGATGGGGATAATATTTGCATTTACCCTGCAGGTGAAACAAGGCTCTCCGGGGTGGGATTTTGTGGTAAGAAGTCAGGGTCGCCAGGTGCAGAGCAATAGTAACAGGCAACCTGTCTAGTGATGAAGGTCCTGAAAGACAAAGTACCTAGAGCATGCAAAGGTACGGCTGAAAGGTTGACGCCTGGTGAGGTATTTACAAGGAGAGGAATCTGCTTTCAACCAAGTGCCCAAACGGGTGCCAGTTGAAGGTAACAGCGGCTCAGTGGGAGCCTGAGCAGGTTGACATACTTCCTCTTCAACTTCCAAAGTTGGCAACATTATCGTCCAGATAATCATAATTGTTGTTGTCAGAATCCGTGCCTAATAGGCTATGTAAAGTCTGGGCTCTACCATGTGGTAAGGGCTAAGTATCAGAGGAAGTGGAAATAACAAGAGTTTGCACAATAGTCTGAATCATATAAGACTCTGGTCAAGGTTGTGGCAGATTCAGTTTAGAGTCGGATAGCACTACAGACTAGTGTTTATGTGAGTTGGACTAGCACAGTTGGTCGGTGCTGAACCGGAAGTGGGTCCAAGGAGCATATATTTGCCAAGGGTAGACCTGCTGGTGGAAGTTTGACTGTATGCCCCTGCAGTTCTTTAGGCCCTGAAGGCACACTAAAGGGAGCCTGTAAAGTTAAACAAATCAACAGCATAGAGTCTCTGAAGGCTTCTACGTGCTGCTACATTGTTGACAGACGTGCAAAGTCAGGGTGTGTTAGGACAAAAGGGTGGAATCAGCTCCGATGGAGATCAGGAACGAGACCGAGAGACATGATGACCTCCTTGTGCCCTCTCTTGAGTTCGATTTTGTATGTTTATTCTTCAACTTACCAAAAAGGTTCAACTGCAACGAGAACCTGCTGCAGGAATCACTTTGGCAGCAGGAATTCAACCGTCTTTTTGACTTTGACAGGTCATGGAGCAGTCTCTGACCCCAGGCACCACAAACAGACTTTATAAAGCTCAATTGCCAACACTTCTTCATGACAGTCCCTGCATGATTTAAATGCTGTCATTTTAGAAAGAGACATTTCCCTTGAACACTGAATAATTTCTGAGAAAATCTCTGGTCAAAAGACAAGGCAGAAGCTACGGTTTTGCATTTAAAGGCACGGAAAGGAGGAACGGACGTCAGCTCACCTGTGTGGCACTCATATATAGATCTGCATGCCACTTTTGGAGAGTAATGAAGCTGGTACCCAGCCACACCATGTACATAACAGCATGCAAAGGTAGTGATGCCTGGTGAAGTAAGGTGAGAAGTATGTGGTTATAAGTATCCATTAGAACTGAAGGTCTCGTACTGGCTATTCGGGTGGAAAGGCCTCGAATACTACTGGGTCAGTGATGGCCACTATGAAAGAAATCCTCCACATGGGTTGATAGTGGAATTTTGGTATTGTCGAAGGAAAACCCCAGGGACGAAAGAAGGATAATAGTAGTCAATGACCACCAAGAATGAATGCAACATCAGCAGCCAGTCATCAATGTAGGGGAAAACTTGCATCGCTGACCCGTAATGATGGGCCCGCGGCCATGCTACCAACTTTTTAAGTTAAAGAGGCATAGGTGAGGCAGAAGGAAAGAACAGCCTCTGAAAAGCCCAAGATGCGTAGCCAGGCACGCCGGCAAAGAGCTATCAAAGAGCCATGGCTCGCCCAACAGAATCAGCGGTATCCTGCCACAGAGAATCAGCAATTTAGCAGACTGACGGCCATCTTGGAACAGCTGAGTAAGTTTGTCCCTGGTGTCATCCGGGATGGAGGGGAGAAATCGCGAGACCGAATCTTACAACACGTGAGAAAAACGAACCAGAACACAAGTGATATTATGGGACTGCAAAGCAGAACAGTTTGCAGAAAAGCTATAACAGCCAAGAGCTTCTAGACCCTTAGGCTCCCTGTCTGGAGAAACGTCAGGCTGGGTGTATGTCGGGGGAGGCTGTAGCTGCCTGAACCACAAAGCTGCACGGAGTAGGCTGTCGGAAGTGGCAGAACAGGTCTCCAGTGGCAGCCTATGAGCTATAAACCAGTACAAAGAGGACTTTGAAACAGGTTTAGCCCAAGAGCCCAACAGAATATCAAACAAGCTTAACTGAAGGAGAGCTCAGGCTCAGCCCCCATCTGGCCCTGATGAAGCAACCCAAATAGGGGATCAATGGCCACCTCCACAGTACAGAGCTGCAGCTCTAAAACCACAGCAACCCTCCTCAGAGGCTTTGCAAAAGCACGGCTTGCCTTAGTATCAAGACTAGGAGGAGAAACAAGCCTGAGGAAGGTCAGACACCCAATGAAACTCCAGAGTAGATTAAGTAGTGTTACTCACGGCAACCCAGACTTCACCAAAATATTTGTCCCGAGGAGAAAAATAGGAGGGGGCTCCCCCAAAGATGAAGGAAGGTAGCCCAGAAAGAACTGTTCTACTGATGCCACCCCTGACGTCAAAGAGGTGCACCTCAATGGAGGAGAAACATGGTAGTGGAGATCAGTACTGGCAGATCTAACACTGATGTCACTGGTGGGAACCCCGAAGGACTGGCTGTGCATCGGAGTCGATATGGATTCTATCACGGATCCAGAGTGCCTCAGTGACAGATGTCCCGCCAGTGTGGAGTTAGGCAAGGCTTCTCTGGCCTCCTTGGGGCTAAAGCACGCACCAGGTGGAGGCAGAGAACTAGAAATAGCATGAAGTGAGAGAAAGTATTCCCTCGTCTGATCTAACGTCGCCTCGGCACTGTGGAATATTGGAAGGCACAGGGCAGACTCTTGCTCCAACTCCGCTACCGGAGGAATTGGAGGTGTGCCAGACACATAGTCATGGAAGGCGCAACGCCGACTGCCTATGGTGTGAATTACCAGTCAACAGTGAAGAGGAAGAACATTGGCCAATCAAAATAATTTTCAACCAATCACAAACATCCCTACTCTGGCAAAACCCCTTGAGAAATGTGTCCAAGAACAACTGTGCAACCACATTGAGTAATTCCAACTTCTTAATCAATTCCAATCGGACTTGAGTCTAGGCCACAGCACTGAAACGTCCATCACTCATAGTGGACGACGCTCTCACAATGCTCATAATGCTTGACCAGAACTAATCTTGCCTACTAATACTACTTGACCTCTCATCTGGGTGTGACACTGTCAAACATGACAATCTACTGAGGCTTTTGGAATGTAGGATGGGACTCTCAGGCACTGTATTAAAATGATTTGCCTCTTTTCTCAGTAACAGAACTCAGAGAGTCAAATCCAATCAAACTCTAGCCAATTCCAGTCCTTGCACTCTGGGGGTGCCCCAAGGGTCCTCGCTCTCCCCCACGCTCTTCAACCTATTCATTGAACCTCTTACTGTAATCCTCAAAGAATCTAAAATCCAAAATCACATGTTTGCGGATGACACCCAATGGTACATGAAATTCTCTTCCCCTGAAGATATCAAGATACTCAACGGAACCCTGCACAAAACCCTAAATTGGCTAACCTCCTACCCTTAAAACGGAATTCCTCTTCATCTCACCCACCAAGCAAACCCTCATTGTGGAGAAATATCTGAAAAACCTCTCTGCACTCAACTGCACACCAGACATCAGACTCCACGAAATCGATGGGAATAGTGCTTGATAAGAACCTAACATGCAGGATCACATTAGCGCATCTACCTAAGGAGCGAACTTCCAACTGAGCATCCTAAGAAAACTCAAACCCTACCTTCCTCAAGATGACTTTAAATCTGCGGTGCAAGCGCTAGTCATCTCACGACTAGAATACGACAGTGCCACTCTCTGCGGGCTACCGAGACACATATTACCCCCTTCTCAGAGCATTTCTGAATGCTGCGACTAGGCTCATCACTGGCTCTAAGAAAAACAACCACATTTCTCCAGACCTGAAATCTCTTAACTGGCTTCCGTTTGAGTCAAGGATTCAATTAAAAATTGCATGTATGACCCATTGAGCACTGCATTTCAACACTCCTCTGTACCTGGCAAATAAGCTCGAAATATTGGGTAGCTCAAGTTCCTCAAGGAGCTCCAGTACCATGCTGCTCAAGCTGAAGAAATTAAAAAAAAATGAAAACCTACAATTGTCCATTCTCAGGTATTGCCCCGAGAATCTGGAACTCCCTTCCTGTGGAAACGAGACTAATTCCTTCAACACTTGCCTTCAAAAGGGAAGTGAAAGCTATACTGAGCTAGAAGCTTTTCTCTTTTTGTCTCCTATCGTGTACCTGGCAAATGGTACGGCCCCAATATGTCATTTTGTACTTGTTGTTATTTCTAAATATCATTACTTTTCTCCCTTAACTATCTACCTATGTCTTCCGCAACTCGTACGTAAAGCGCTCTGATGTCCACTTGGGTCATGTTTGCGCTATGCAAAACTTTTAAAATAAATGAATAAATCGGGAGCTGGTCCTTGAGCAGTTCTCAGGGGATAAAGAAGACTTTGACCAATGAGGGACCTTTGACCACTGCGATGCTAGCAGTGCTCCTGCAATGTCAACAACCAAAGCTGAAGACATGAGCCACACCCTTTGGAGTCACGGTGCACGCCCAGACACCACATTCAAACAGAATGAGGTTGTGGGGTCAGCATTTGTAGTCCACAGGACCCTGAAAGCATCCAGAAAAGGGCACACTGTGTCATCAACAAACATTGAGATAGGCCAAAATGCACAGAGGTACCACCCTCTGGATCCGCATGGAAGCGCGGAGAGGAAGAAACTGATGCGTTTTAGCACAGAAAGAGGCCACCTAAGAAACTGACTTCAGCACATCGGGGGGAGGGCTTATATGGACTCTGTCGACGCCACTTTCTATGGACGATTTCATTACGAAGTCGCTCGACGTGTAGAGGTACTAATTTGGAAACTTTTCCGGATCCAGTCTAATGCCTGGGGATAATTCCTGGTAAGGAATCTGTGGCTAGAAGTCTATCAGATCAGTATCCTATCCTTCACTTATTATCTGAATTTCAATGAAATATATTTGCATGATTTGTACTTCTCCAAAATTGTTTTTCAATGAAATAGAGGACATCACAGACCACCCTGCATATATTGTCTAGAGCAGGTGTCGCCAACCTTTTCTAGTGTAAAAGCTACCCTTGTTGAAGACAAATCATCCCAAGCTAATAATATTAATGTTGAAACAGACCACAGCAGACAAGATGACATGATTTTTCACTCTAAATATAGATTGGAAATCTGTTTTTTCTCCAAACATTAGCTTATGAGTTCAGAAAGTACACACATTTTCATCTTGAATGCATCTTTTCTATCTTGGGATATATTTATATTAATTCAACCAAGCAAAGCTCTAATTTAGACGGATTGAGAAGGACACAGGAGAGCTTCTGCCAAGTAGCTGGAGAGCTACTAGTTGCACCCGAGTTACTCGCTGGGGAATCCTAGTCTAGAGCTGTTGGTATGAAACACTGCCTTCAATAGTTTTATGTAGAGTTCAGCTCATGATGGCTAGTGTTTTGAATGGGAGATAGATAAATCAAGCTGCATTCATATGAATAATTGATTACATCTTTTCTGCATAATCACATGGGTCAGTATGAATCAGTCCCATTAACATGTCAACAATATGAAGAAACAGAACTACAGATTTTTAAGAATATCATGAGGTCAGACAGGAAGAACAAGTTACTTACCTTTGGTAACTCTCTTTCTAGCATATACTCTATCGAACCACAGTTACTGCATCTTTCAAATATTCCCTAGGTGTAAGACTGGATCTGGAAACTTTTCAAACAGTACGCCTGCACACCAGTAGGTGGCATTGCGCAGCTCCTCACTGACATTGCCCCACTCCAGAAGTGACTCACAAAACTACTTATATGCGCCTCTTGCACGGTCTCATGTCAGTTACTTTCTAGGT
Source organism: Lissotriton helveticus (assembly GCF_964261635.1). Classification (NCBI taxonomy): domain Eukaryota; kingdom Metazoa; phylum Chordata; class Amphibia; order Caudata; family Salamandridae; genus Lissotriton; species Lissotriton helveticus. Next base: position 230,113,120 of record NC_136061.1, on the reverse strand, counting down.
TGTACACGTCAACACAGACGTAGAGTTCAACAGCAAATTAGCTGTGAGAAGATCTCTACTCTTGGGACCTTTTTGGAAGGAAAAGAGCCCAATTCACAAAACAAGGAGTATGATACAGAACAAGCAGTTAGATACAGTATTTACCAGCTAGGGGATTACCAAAGGTAAGTAACTTCTTCTGATACTTCTCTTCTTCTAAATCTCTTCTTCTTAGAGTAGGTGGAGTGAAGGACACCGATAGGGTGATGTTTTGCGCAAAGTGAAAAGGAGTCACCACTTTCAGAAGAAAGGAAGCTTGGGTGCTCAGGACAGGCATTTCTGGGAAGAAAGTAGTTTATGGAAGATTTATGGAGAGGGCTTGCAGGCAACTAACCTGCAGTGCCGATTTTACGGCAATGAAGGCACATTATCTCAAGGGTAAGAAGCCATAGTGGGCCGCTATGTAGTGGTACAAAAGGAGCAAGTATCAGGAAGGTGAGGAACAAGTTAAGGTCCTATTAAGAAGTGATTAAAGGAGAGGGCAGAAACAAATGTTGCAAACTCTTCAAAAAATATAACATAATGGGTTATTTAGACAAAGAGACCGGACAGGGATGCCCATTTGTTGTCAGTTCTGATTATAGCAGGGGGAGTGTATCCCTTGGACCTGTTATTCAAGGTTTCTCCCTTACTCCTTATGAGCAAGGCTCCCACGTGGTCTCTGCTTCAGAAGTATTGAATACTAGTATATCTCAACCTCCACAACCACTGCCATCACTTTCTCTAGGACATGGCAGAGGTGTCCATCATTGCCACTGTTCTTCGCTTGGTTTATTGAGACCTAAGCAATCGGAAAAAAAGCCCTGTTAAAATGCGGTCATTTCAATGTGACAAAAGCAAAATTATATGCGGACAACTTGCCTTTATATCGCAGCAGATGGAAAGGATTTACAAAGTGCACTGGGGTTGATGTCCAAATTCTCACCAGTGATTGGGTTATAGATTCACCACTCCTAAAGCCCCAACAACCTTACTGACCACCCTCATGGTCCCCTCGTGGGAAGATTAGAAGGTTTACATCAATATTTGTGGGGCATTCTGGGTTAGAAAATGCAATGGGATCCCCACAAGTCACGGATATTGTTCTGGAGCTACAGAAAGATTTGAATCTAACCATGCCCAGCTGTTTTTATAAATATCCCCAGCTGTGTCACTGGATTTTGCTTGAAAGGGACTCGATGGGCAGCATAGTTGGCAAATAAAACAGCTTTTTTGAACTGGCTCAGTGTGGTAGTTGGGTATCTGTGTACAAAGCTAGCCAAGGAAGGCTCCAGAAAACTGTCCAGTTTAAAGTGCGATAGTTCTAGCATTTTGCAGCTTTCCGGAGTTTAAAGGAGATCATGGGAACACTGATTTAGGTGGAGATATGATTGAAAGCGGCACTCTCACTGTACAGCTTCTTTTCAACATTAACCAACTAACTGAATTTCATGAGTGCCCCAATTTTGACACTTAAGGTGACTCAACATTGCTCTGTGACCTTGCATCTAAGGGACCATAGAAGAAATTCAAAGAGGGAAAGATACACAAAAGCCATTTCGGTGGAACTCTAATGAATGCCTGTAAGTCCTTCCGCATCAACCAATGGTGTTTTTGATAGAAGGCTGAGCTCCTGGTTGCTCCAGTTTCTTCCTGTCAGCTCCACAAACAAGACCCAATTTAGCCTAAAAGAGCCAAATTCCTTTCACACACACTTACATCTATAAATGGCATTCCAAGCAATGTTTACCTCTATCTATTTCATGCTTTTCAAACAAGCAGTAAAATATTGCCTGCTCTCTTCATACCACACTTCAAACATTTTGAACAGAACAGGAGAGCTACTTGAAAATATAATAAGCTGTATGTCTATCAGAAATTATCATCAGATAATAAAATAAAAGAATAGCCAGAAGGCATACGATACACTTTAAAAGTAAATAGCTCCCATTTTCAGGCATAGTTCCAAAATGCACAACGCCTGCATGAACACTCACCAACATCAATATGAACAATTTATTTATTTATTTAATTTGAATTTACATTTTATTTTCATATGATATTTTAATAGTTTCATGGATCAAGCAAAATCTGTGGAAATATTCCAACACTCATAAATGATAATGAAGGGCTCCATAACGAAGCACTCACACTGAATTTCAAGCAAGAAAAGTCACCATATAGAATACAAATATTCTAATAGGCCCATGAGTAACTGTCTCTGTCTTGCATCTGTTCATCTCCCTCGTATTCCTCTGGAATCACATTTTACGCATCCTAAGTGCACCTGCACAAAATAATTGGGGCGTGCATACTAGGTTACACAACATACAGCTCCTACTACATTTATTATGCATGTCTGTGCACCACCTAGAACGAGAGGTTAAAAACTGGCAGCAATTTTCTACCAATGGGCTAAGCAGTACAAAGATCCCTAGTTTAAATATGAAGCAGTTTGCATTATTTCTTGGATCAAAAAATCTGATTACCTCAGGAAATCCAACCAATACCAGTAAGGTGAAGATGTTGGTGGGCTTTAGCTGGAAAGGGAGTTGCTTCACGCAGTGATCAGTGAAGGCGGCCATTACACTGTGCCACTGTGAGCTGGAATTCAACTCCCGAAGAATATTAGCCATGGAACATGCCCAGTCCAAACCCACCCGGCTGGAAAGAAAACAGATAACGTTAGAGTAAAGACTGTATTTTAAAGAACATTTCTTTTCTTATTAGAACACCAAAAAGAACAATGTAAGCCATTTGTTTCTTCAGATTACGTGACCAGAAAACAAAACAAAATCCCCTCCCAAAAAATCAGACAAGATGGAAAACCTCAGCTTAATGTGTCCCGACAATAATCTTCACCAACACCCAAAAATATTAGAATGGAATGCTGGCAGCTCCACTGATCCAACAGTATGGCAGGGTGCCAATAATGGCCAGTGAAGCCATTCTGCATAACGATTCGATTGGTTTCATGAATGAATGAATGAATGGGTATTTATAAGGGGCATGGCTACTCCACAGTGTGTCCTGCTGCTGTACCTGCAAAGGTCCATCCACTTCCAACCACACTATCGTGCTACAAACAGGTGGAAGTTGAGAGCTTTCCTAAATGACAATTCCTAAGCAATGGCCTGGGGCAAAACTAGAGCACCATCCTATCGATCAAGTACTGAGTGCAGGCAACGCTTGTAAAAACGCCCAATATACGACAGTGAGAGCCTTGAAAAGGATCCTTTTCTTAACAGGAAGCCAGAGAATATCACACAAATGATGGAAACTGGCCTCCGCGCTTAGGAATACCCAAGATATGATGAGCATCAGCATTCTGTACCACCTGAAGTTTCTTAATCCATGTGTCTGGTAGGCCTAGGTATAAGTTGTTACTATAGTCCAAACAAGAGGTTATCAAAGCATGGACGACCATCCAATAGGCACCTTGGGCAAGACGATCAGGAAATTTTCTAACTGAGTGCAGCAAGCCAAAGCAAGACGGACAGAATCTGAGGTAGAAGGGAGAACCCACCATCCAGCCGGACTCCAATATTGTTGTCAACTGACGGCAGGCACCTGTTTAACTATTAGTGTTTAACTTGCCAAAATAGGAGCATCTCTGTTTTTTCTGCATCACACTGGAGATGCCTCTCATGTAACCATCGCTTTTTTTTTTTTGAATTTAGAATATTTTATTCTTAATGGGTAGATTAATTTAACAACAGTATACCCCTATTCCTCGGGCAATCCTGGCTGAAACTGCCCTCTTTCCCTTTATAAATTGGGAACTGTACACCCCTACAGTATAACAGAAAACCCCTACCTCCTCAGGCAATCTATTATAACTTGGGAATAGTGCATTTAATCACTGATTTTAGACCTTATCAGGGGACTTGAATCCTATATAAGAATACTAGAATGTCACACATTTGGTTGAAGGCAATGGTACGGTAGAGTGTTAATAATGGAGGGAAAGGACCATCAGTTCCAATCTTCCATCAGTTCTCATTTCATCTTCACTGGAAAGAGCATTCTGAGCTTTTTGGCAGTGACTATACCAGTTGTAGAATCTTTTTTCCTTTGTTACATGTTTCAACCATAATTATGGTCTATAACTGAGAGAGAGGGGATTTAACAATCATTAGAACATTGGAATGTTGGGAGCTCCATTGAAAACAATGGAGTGCTCTGGGCTTCTAATGGCTAGTAGAAGCCCGGAGCTCCAACATTCCAGTGTTTGATTTTGTTCACATCTGTGGGACCGGCTCGAGAGGCGTTTGTTTTTACTAATTAGAACATTCTACCCTCTAGGGGCGAAAAGTTCTAATAGCCTTAGAGCCCTCCGTAGCAGGCTCTACCAGCCATTAAAGGCCTGCTCCCTTCTTAAAGGCCCTTGCCTTTGGCTCAGGCTTTTAACGATGGAGCTGGCCTTTAATGGCCGGTAGAGCCTGCTATGTTGGGCTCTAAGGCTATATTAGAACATTGGAATGTTGAGAGCTCCATTGAAGACAAAGTAGTAGCTCCAGGTCTATAATGGCTGGTATAAGCCCAACGCTCCAACATTCCAATGTCTGTCTTCACGTTTCTCCTTTTTTTAATGTAGAACTTTCTACCCATAGTGGCTCGAATATTCTAATAACCTATAGCCCTTTTGCCTCGGTCAATACCAGTTGATAAAGACCCTCTCCCTTGTTACAGGCCCTCTTCTGCGTCTCAGGCCTATAACTAAGGTTCAGGGCCTTCAACAACCACTATAGCCCTCAGCAGTGCACTATAGCGTTATAGCATTAACTCTCAGAAACCTGCAATTCCTTATTAAAACTCTGGAATGTCTGGAGAACCACTGAAGTCAACAACCTGCCCAGATGATGCATAAGGGCTGCCTGCTACAAGTCTTCTCCAACAGTCCAAATATTTCTTATTCTCCCTGTACTTCTATCTCAAGTTATACAAATTGTTAAACACCCTCTTTCCAGTTACACATACTGCAGCTCTTGTGTATAAGTGGGAAAAAGGCGATTTACCAACTCGCCTAGGAGTAAAAATGTGACCTTTCCACATCTTGTTACACTTGGCTATCAGCACTTGCACAGTATTAGGTAAAATATTTGAGCTTTTGACTCACTGAGCGGCCCAGGAACCCCTGTTGTCAAATTTCAAACCCAGATAACAGACATTCCTCATCACCTGGAGAAAGTTGATACATAGCAGAACTGGTTGTCTAACTTTATAAGGCCTGACCAGAATTAGGAGCCTACATTTAGCAATGTTTTGTTCCAACTTATTTACATAAAACCGAGCTAATTGTCAAGTCAACAGTTAGTCCTGATCACAAAACGCAGCTGTCTCCTTAAAGCAGATAAATGAGGTTTTGCTTTGATAATAGGCCAATCAACATAGCAGGTTACTAAGTGCTCACCAAGATAATTAAAGTAGTTCAATAAGCATGGAGAAAACTGACAGCCCTCTGTAATATCACTATACGCAATAGAAATATCGGTCACCTCACCCTTAGAAAAACAACCATCAGCAATGTTTTTAGTATGGGGGAAGAAAAATACTCTTGATGTCTTTCCGAGTAACCCCAGACTTCACCACAAATTCCTTCAACACAAGTCAGTCCAAATTGTGAAGTCAAATTGACATTAAAAAAGACCAAATACAGTCTTCATCAAGGTGCAAAACTTCAAAACTAAAGTAGCCAATCAAAAATCCTGTTTGACTGTTTGAATACATGCTCAAATGCCAGCTGGGTAGGGAGAGATGAGATGACTGTATCGATCTGAACTTGGGTGTCTATTGGCCAAGCCGCTTCACATGACATTCACCTTCAAACCAACATCTTAGACCAATATTTAGAAGTGCAGAAAGGTTTTGTCAAATGTGTCCCAATGGTGTTTAAGAGCTTTATAACCCATCACAGAGATTAGATGTATTACGAACTATGGCATGGTATTCTTAGTCATTATAGGATGATCTATTACCTTCTATCAATTCACAGCCCCCTAAAGATCACAAACCACTGACCTTAGTTCTAAAATTTCAGATAGCAATAAATATCTATCAGGTTGATAAGACAAACATTGTGGAATAAAGCCTCTTTAGCAGCGACCGATGTGTCAGCAATACTTATGGCCTGTACAATAGTCTTGTATGTAAAGTCAGTCATAGACATAACACTGGAGCTTTTTTTTCCATATCTTTTGTGGCAATCAATGTTAACAGCAATCTGGCAGGCACATATGTTTTGACTCACATTATGGATTGAGCGGCCCAAAATTGGCTCCAAGTAGAGTGGATGGGGCATTCATATATTTTTTTTTAACAGGTTTTATTTGTCAAATAACAAATATATCGCAGAGCACTGTAACCCAGCAACTCATGCACAGAAAATGTACATAGAAATAACTGACATTTTCTGGAACAAAATAGGACAGATTAAGAGCAATACAGTTGCAATATTAACCAAAGAAATAAAAAGAAACAAACCCCCCCAACCCACCCCCCGTCTCACTCACGCCTACCTCAAAGCAGCACCAGAGAGGAACAGTCACAACCACCAAGACACAGTACACCTACATCCACGGGGCAATAATGCATATCCCCTATAATGGGAGGGACGCCAAGTTAGTTGACCTGGCTACTGAAACAGGTTCTAGCTCCAGGCCACAATACTCTGCCCGTCGCCGGCATATTTTATAATGCTTAAGTGGGCACCCCCTGGCCACAAAGATAGGGATCTCCAGCCTCATACAGAAATCCATGCCATTTTTCCACATGGGTACCGAGGGCGCCCTCGGAGCCTTCAAAACTTTAGCAATGTCCTGCTTTGCCAAAGTGAACCCCAGTATCATAAGATGCGTTTGTATATGTTGCCTCCTATATCGTCCATAACATGCAGCAGGACCAGCTTAGGGGAGCTGGGGAGGTCCCATACGAGTATCTCAGAGAGGCAGGACAAAACTCCACGCCAAAATCGTGCTAAGGAGGTGCAGTGCCAGATCTTATGCAGCAAAGTACCCTCCTCATGCTGACATCGGAGACACACCGGGGAGGCCACTAATCCCGCCCTCCAGAGCCTGACGCTCGTGAGATAGACCAGATGGAGATACTTAAAATGGATAAGGCGAAGACTCATGGCTATGGATGTCCCCCGCGGGGAGGCCAGGGCCTCCACCCAGTCCTCCTCCTCCTCCAGCGGGCCTATGTCATCCTCCCAGGCCACCCTAGGACGCTGCAATGTGGAGGGGCAATGTATGACCAAGGACTGGTAGATCTTAGAGATTTTGTGGTCATGGAGGTCCCCCATAAATACCTTAGCCTCTAAGGGACTAAACTCAGCTAGGGACCCCAACCCCTCAATGTATGGGGTGATAGCATGTTGGAACTGTAGGTATCAGAAAAATTGGGTTTTAGGCATTTGAAAGTCCTTTTGGAGATCCTGAAAGGGCTTTAGAACCGAACCCCGCATGACATCCCCAAGAGTAGAAATGCCAATACGGTCCCAGTCCCGAAAACCGGACAATGTAGCCAGTTGCGGCAGTCGCCCATTGTGCCAAAGGGGAGTCTCCCGAGTTAGCCTGTTCCACCACCCGGTCCTCCACAACACCTGTTGCCATATTTGAAAGACAAGTTTCGTAGCCGGGGGCAAGGATCTACGTAACAGCGCGGAGTAAACTATAGCATGTAAGGTGTGATCCCCCATACAACATCTCTCGACCGTGTAGGCTGGATCTGCCCTATCCCCATACCACCACTCATTGATGACTAATAGAGTGGGTGGGAGGCCATATAATGACACCAGCAATGTGGTGTATTTATTGAAATGCCCAAGCGGGCTACCCTACATAGGGAAGACAGAAAGGAAGATCAAGACCCGCCTGGTTGAACACAAAAGCAACATACGATTGAAACATTTAAAATCAACAGTCGCTGTACACTACTCTGAAAAAAATCATAACATCAGCCAATTGAGGTATTTGATCTTGAAACAGGTAGAGATCAAAGAAGGGAAAGACAATAAGAATTTTTTGCTACAGTGTGAACAATAATGGATCTATAAATTTAACTCATTGAGCCCAAGGGGTTTGAATAAACGTTTGGAATTTAGTTGTTATCTATAATAACCAGATACACAATGCTCAATTCCAGTATTTTCGTTATAAACTATAAAATATCAGGATTTACTTTTGTATTGCCCTTCTAAAATTTTGAATTTGGCATATCTTTGTACTGATTTTACACATTTTTCAATTTTTGTTTACTAATTTTTCATATTTTCATCTGTACTGACACACGTTGGTCAACTCAGCGTGTAATGACATTGCGATCTTGTGGGGACTCCTTAATACATTCGGAGCACCCACAAAAACTGACCCAGGGCCGCATTAACCAATCCAGGAGAGATCGGATAGGGATGGTTTTGCAGTTCGGAAAGGAGGCGCGGAAGCGACACCATCTTAAAGATGGCCGACCGGCCATATAGTGATAGGGGCATGTGGGACCAGACTTTAAGATCCTCATGCACACAATCCCATACAGGGGCTAGATTCTTTTCCTATGAGATGGTTGATGAATCTGATATGAACACTCCAAAGTACTTCAATCCCTCAGAGGCTACCAGAACAGAGGAGACAAAGAAACCGGGACCCGCCCCTCCCCCAATGACCCATAAAGTAGATTTGCAAGAATTCATATACAGACCCAAGGTCCCCAAAAGTTAGCATAAAGCGCAGGAGGCGCGGTCCCGTCCTATCTATATTCATGAGAAAGAATAAGACGTCGTCTGCATACAAAGCAATGCGATCCGACAGGCCCGCTGCCCACTCCAAACCGGTCACTTTGGCATCAATCCGTACCCAGGACGCTAAGGGTTCCATCGCTAGAGCGAACAAATAGGGGGGACAGCGGACAACCCTGCCTAGTGCCCCGCCCAGTAGAGAACGTGGAGGAAACAAAGCCCAACACTCGTACAGAAGCAGTCAGGTCTGTAAATTGGAGAGTCAGATAGGACAGGAAGTGCGGTCCACAATTCAAGCTACGGAGGAGAGCGAATAAATACACCCAGCTGAGGGAATAAAAGGCCCTATCCATGTCTGCAAGCAATAGCGCAGACCGCTCCCCCAAACCCTGGACGGTTGCCACTGCAACGTGGACGCGTCAAATATTTTGGCGAGTCACCCGCTGAGGCATAAACCCGGCCTGATTCGGATGAACCAAAGATGTAATATGAACACGAAGGCGATTAGCCAGTGCCTTGTCCAGCACCTTGGTCTCCACATTAAGAAGAGATATGGGGCGATACGATGCATGTTGATCCGGTGGTCTTCCGGGCTTATGAAACACCACGATCTCAGCGTGTCTCCAATCGCGAGGCAGGCATTCCCGCTCCCTGGCCTCCTCAACCACTCTACAGAGATGAGGTCCCAATTGCAGAAAATAGCGTATGAAGAATTCACATGGGAAGCTAGTGGGCCCGGGGGCCTTCCCGGGTTGCATCTCACCCAGCGCCGCAACCAGCTCTTCCTCCGTGAGCGGGAGATCCAGCTCCTCGCGCACATCTTCGAAGATGGTCCTAGGTGGCAAATCATCGAGACATCGACCAACTACCGCTGCCGGGAGGCATTCCCTAGGGGCATAACGGTCTGCATAATACATAGCAAAGCTTTCGGCTATCACGGAGGGGTACGAGAGGGTGGACCCATCCGGGCCCAGAATGCCAGGGAGCGACTGAGAATATAGCGACCGCTGACACAACCTATGCAATAATTTGCAGGACTGGTAGATCCTACTGCGGGTCGCCAGCCACGCCGGTCGGGCCTAGTTGACAGAGTATGGGCATTTTCCTGCTGCTTCAACAGGAGTTAGCAGCGAGCCTGTCGATCAGCACTATCCCTGCTGCTAGATTCCAATCGCTTCCCCTCCACATAAACCAGGGACTCCCTAAGCATTCTGCGGGCCGCTGCGCAATATGAGATATCCACACCCTGAAGCGTGGGGTTCATCGCCTCCCAGAGGCCATCCGCCCCCTCTACTGTCCCAACATTAGATGACAAGAATTGGTCGATGGCTTCCGCCATATGTTCTCTATTGTCGCCTCTCTAGAGGTTCCACGCCGAGAGACGCCACCGAAACGGCTGTGGCGCTCTACCCACACAAATTGTAAGAGTAATCGGTGAGTGGTCTGAAAGGCCATGTGGAAGAATATGTGCAGCGACCACCCTGCTATCCATGGCTCGGGGAACGAAGATGTAATCAAGGTGGGAGAAGGAGCAATGCACGGCCGACAAGTATGTATAGCCCTGCGCAGTCCCATGTAAGCAACGCCAAAGGCCCACCCAATCTAGACCCGCCACCGGTGAGTGTAACTTAGTAGTCCCACTTATGTCCGGCGAGCCCCCAGGCCGCCAGCAATCCCCTGCCATGTCTAGCACATCGTTCCAGTCTCCGCCCACAGCAGTTAACCCATCAGGCACATCTGTCCATAGGGTCATGAGCTTTTACACCAAGCTCCAAGAAAGGAGGGGGAAGGCATAAACACATCCCAAAACTATGGATTCAGTCCCTATCAGTTAGTCTGATTTAGCAGGCCGGTGCTGGGCCGATGCAGCTCGGGATGAATGCTACATGACTGGGATATGCTCCCGGACCCGGATCGTCGCTGTCCCTTCGCCTTTAGCATCGGTTGATTCCGGACCATCTCGCTCGATGAAGAGTCAGTGTCTCTCCGGGGCGGTGTGTGCGGGCGAAGACGCGCGGTCTTGTCCGTCCATTGGAAGACCTCCTCCGGAGAATCAAAGAAATGGGTGCGAGATCGGTACACCACCCGCAGTCTGGCCAGGTATAAAAGAGCATAGGGGAGTTTAAGATCTCGAGGCCGAGCTTTGCTGCCATAAAAGACTCTCTGCGTTGCTTGAGAGCATTCATATTTTTACCAGTGTTACTAATTTTATAGAAGCAAGTTTTAGGTTCAATTACTTTCACTAGCTGGCAATTACAGTCGACCTTCGGTTTAACTAACTTGAGTGGCACATCCATTCTAGGCTGTTGACTAATTACTGTATGTTCTGCTAAAACAAGCAGCAGCACGTTGGCTCTTCGTGGTTATCGGTTTTGGGCTTATTTGTGTGGTGGACTGTGACAAGCACTGCTTTCTCACAGCTACAGTCAACATGTGTAAAAAAACGTTTGGGACTATGCTAACTAAAGGGAGATAAGAAATCTTTAAAGTTTAAAGTTCCTGGAGAAGAACAATTGAGTCCCATCCCAACCTCCGACAGGCTGCAGAGGAGCCTCTGGCATGTTTGGTGTGCACAAACGGGCTTGTTTTTTTTTAGTCTCAAGCCGCTTCACGAGCGCAAATCTGGAAAAGGGAGCAAGAGACCGAAGGTAGATGTAGTCATCCTTTCGTTTTTGGAAAGACCTCAAACACAGGCCCAGAAACTAGACCTCCAAGCAGTAGGAATCCAAAAGGTAAGAAGAAATGGGTCAAGGCCCATTACGGAGGTTCTGACATACAGCTGTCAGGAGGACAACAAATACTGTATGAATTTCATGATGCCCAAGCAGATAAACTCAAATTAACTATGTTTTAATATTTTTTTAATTGATTTTTAGGATTCCACTGTCATTAAAATAATTTTTCAGTACATGATTTTTATTTAACTCAAATTTTCACAAATATTCAGGATTATTCATTTATACCTGTCATCATAAATTCATCAATTAATTACCCCTTGTTTGTACTTTAATATGTATAATATGGCAAATCAACTATGGATGTACCCACACGACTCGAAGCTAGACGACCATAAGAATTCCTACTTCTTGCATTACTCAATTGCCAAGTTGCCAAGTGCAAATCCATAACTGGTTAAATACACAAGCCAAAGTAGGCTTTTTCTGGCTGTTGTAAGTAGAGAAAAACCCCAGGCTTCACACATCGTTAATTACATACATATAAAACTATACCTATACAGCAAAAACACAGCAAAATGATCAAATATGCACCTCACACATCTGCACAAATCACACACAGCATTTCAAACTCCAACCAACAAGATTTGAAGCATCACTACTTTCTAAATTAGATTTAGTAGATGCTTTCATGACATGTTCCCAGATGTTTTGACTTGCATCTCTGAAAGTAGCTATCCATGCATGAACAAAATCATCTCCGGTTTAAGGCCACTTCAACAACATTACACAAGTCTTAATTTCACCACACTCCTAATCAAGGGGTATTGCCTCCATATCAGCCTGTCTCGCATTAAAAAACACTTAATTAAAACCTCGAGGTTACAGAATAAGTAATCCACTTTAACCTAAACCTTATCTGTTAACTCCTTCCTGATTAAGACATTGGCACTCCAAGTTAAGAGAAACACATCCATGAGACATGTCTCCTGTATCCTCTCGCACCCTCCCATCTTACTCTTGAGCAGCTATGAATATGCCTCATATAATGTACTCCACTTACATGTCATCAACTCATCTCTTAATACACACATAAAGGGGTGGAGAGGAAAAGACCACATATAACGAGGCGTACAAGCAGAGACATAGTTGTATGCTTGAAAAAACTGCCCTCACACACACAAATGTGTGTGACATGCTTCATCATCGGGTCTGCTGCAACGCCCTGGCGTAGCAACGCACAGAGCGGAGCATAGGGAGGGGGAACATAAAACACAAAGACAAATCACAAAATGGGAAGTGACAACAGTGTTCACAACAAAATGTGTCAGTCCAAGACTGGGTACAGTGATAGAACAGAAAAGTGCAGTCAAAATGGTGAGATTAAAAGTGGCTCATGGATACCGGATATGTCTTTATTTGTACGTTCCACGGTCAGGATTAAAAATAAATCACGGAAGGTGGTGTTAAAGAAGGAAATTAGGAACCTATAACACCCCTCCTAAACTGCTGGAGTCAACATGTTTCGACCTAAGCATGCCCTCAATTAGTAGGTCACATCGGTCTTCTTCAGGACGTCTGCCTGTCCCAGTCCCATGAAAAACCCCCTTACCTTAATCAGTTGTTAAGGAGGTAATAGCAGATCTAATCAATCACTCTTACCCATGTGGAGGGAATTCTGCCAACAAGGGATACATATACTGCGGAGAGATAAACGATATCCAAAGTTGTAACCAAAGCAAATGTTTTACCCGTATCACAGTATTAGGAATAGTTTACCCTCCCGTCTTATGTAATATCCTTGCATGATAAGTACTCTTTTCTTGTCACCGTAGGTGACTGCTAAATAGTCAGTCTACCCCATTTCAAACCAATAGTTACAACAACAATAAAACAACGAAGTGGGTCCTTAAAATCACTATCAGTGGAGAAGTGTGGCTCAATGGTTAGAGCGGCAGATCCTGATGCAGAGGTCTAGCCCGGGCCAGGGTTCAATTCCTCGCCTCGGCGGGTCTTGGGCTCAAAAATTCCATGGACCTGATAATTCTCGCCTCGGTGCCTACTCCAATCATGGAGTCCCACTCTGCAACTCTGGGCAATAGCTTGCCTAATCTCCACAACGGCCCCCACAACGCTAAGGATGCTTGGCCTCCACAGGGAAAGCCAGGATGGATTCCACAGCGGTATTCGTACAAGCGCCTTGAGACCTTTGTGGGTGAGTAGTGCGCTATACAAGTATCAATTTACATTTAAAATCACTACTGATACCGACATATTTACGCATGGTTGCCATTGACGTGGATAATTATTAGCTTGTTCATATTTTAAATACCAGATCTGTCCCCAAGATTGAATATTCTCACCCTTAGTCACACCTCGTACAAACTCACCGAGTTTATTGTATGATTAAACTCGAAATGACGTCAGGGGGTGGAGTTCCAAGGAACACAACCTGTATTATGAAAAAATACAAACAAAAACTAAAAATGAGGAACGCTGGTGTAGCTGTACCCACCGTTATACATATAATTGCACTTTCTTCTAGCTCCCAACGGGTCCCCTTGTAGGGCTAGGTATGCCATTTCACAATGCACCAAGAGGTGTTTAGAGTCTATCGAGTAAAAATGAATGTCCCTGTGCTTAATAATATATTACTGTGGTATATGGTATGCCCTGCAAAAAATACAGGAGAACATCAAGGGCACCCAACAGGGTAGACCCATACCCTATACCACAAGCAGTTCAAGTGTAGGCAGTGATAATGAGTATCCTCAAAAGAGGAGGGGGAGGGGTCATGGTTATTGGCGGGGATTCAGACCCCCAATGTTTCATCAACCTTTCCCGCAATACCAGAACCAAGGGTACAATTGGCCACCCATGGTATCTTCCTCAACCTTCCTTTCACAATCCAGCCTTTGAGGACCCCAGATTTCAGGTTCCCAACTTTCAACCTACACAGTTTCAAAACTTTCAGGGACCTATTTTAGGAAGGGGTTGAGGAAAGGGGAAAGGCAAGCAGAAAGGCCAGCAACAGGTTACTTGGAACAACCAGGACCAGGAGATTACACAACGAGTAACCAGGAGTATGGCAACATCCCCGGGACCAGCGGCAAACATCCCTAGTGGTAAACTTGCCATCTATTACTCTTTCCCCAGCCCAGGAACAACTACTTAACAAGGGGCTTGGGTTTGTTCCCACGAATCATCTTAACCTTTTTCAACTACGTCTAGATCTTGCAGCATTTTTCCGCAATTTGCGGTTGAAAGTCTTTTTTCAAGACAAGGAATGTGTGGATCCCCATCGAGGCGATATCCCCTTTCGTCCTAAATCCACATTTACTCCTCAACTGTCATTGCTCCCTCCGGAGGTGGCGACCTTCGAGCAGGCAGTAATCAATGATTTGTGGACATTGAGCATGCCCCAGCCTGGTCCATCTTTTTCTAACATTTCTAATCTGGAAAAACAGGCTATAAAAGAACCAATGGATTGTACAGAAATTATCCTGAAGCCAGCCGATAAAGGCGGTGCAACAGTGGTACTGGTTAGGACCACTCACAATGATGAATGCACCCGCCTTTTAGCGGATGAGAGAAATTACTCTAGACTTACAGGGGACCCAAAGGAGGACATCACTAGGGAGATTGTGACAGTGCTGGAAGAAGCGAGATCTAATGATTAGATCTCGGAATATGAAGCCGACTTCCTGGTTAACAAACAGCCCAAAACACCCCAATTTTACATCCTCCCTAAGATTCACAAACCAGTGAGAACCCCTCCCGGGAGACCTATTGTCTCCAGGATGGGGTCTCTACTGGAACCCCTGTCACAATTTTGTGATTTCTTTTCGAAACCCCTGGTTCAAAAGCTCCCTGCTTATCTGGGAGACACCTTGGATATTCTGAACCATCTTAAAGACATGCCATTTGACCCGGAGACGGAATACCTCATAGGCCTCGATATCGAGGCCTTGTATACTAACATCCCTCAGAGGGAAACTCTCTGGGTCCTAGAGGATATTCTGTTCCAGGAGGAATGGCACTATCAGACACCCAGGGCCTTTATTTTACATCTTACCGAAATTGCCCTTACAAAAAATTTCTTTGAACATGCGGGCACCCTATATCTTCAAACTCATGGTACCTCCATGGGCACCGTTTTCGCGCCACGTTTGGCAGGCCTCTATGTGGGGGCCTTTGAGCGGGCATTCATCTATGATAACGCTTGCCCATGGGGGACACATTTGAGACTGTGGCGTCGTTATATCGACGACGTCCTGATTATTTGGAGAGGGGAAAAACCTTCAGTGGATTCATTCTTGGACTGGCTGAATGCTATTAATCCTTTGCTGCATTTTACTTCTACGATTACTAAGACCAGCCTTCCGTTCCTGGATTTAGTCATTGAACCCAGGGACGGCCTAATACACACAAAAGTGTAACACAAGCAAACTGACAAGAATGCCTTATTAGCTTTCAACAATTTCCATCCCAGATCATTACGGGAGAATTTATCCGTTGGACAATTCTTCCGCATACGAAGATATTGTTCGGAACAAAGTGATTTTACTAAAGAGGCATCCCTCTTAACACAAAAACTTACAGAAAGGGGGTATCCACCGAGGATAATTAAGAGGGCCAAGAAAGGGCATCTAATGTGGACCGAGAATCTTTACTGACCAAGAACACGAGAATAGGAGTCAAAAAACCTGTATTTGTATCTACATTCAGTACTTCCTCCCAACAAGTAAGAAGAACAGTACTGAAAAATTGGAGGATTCTTAATTCTGGCAGCCTGGTGATGGAAAAACCATTGTTCTCATTTCGGCATAGCCAGAACCTTAAAGACCTTCTGATCCACACAAAACCCAGGGTACCATGCACGTTGGGCCGAAGGGCCACTGCGACTGGGCTACCACCTGTTGTTGGCCACTTCAGATGCGGAGCATGCAGTGTGTGCCACCTCACCGCTGACACCAAATGCATTGATCTGGGGCTACCCACGCTCTGGGAACTAAGAGGACACACAAATTGTAATTCACAGGGAGTGATTTATTTAATTACTTGTCCCTGTACTAAACAATATGTAGGAATGACCAACAGGAAGGTGAAGACCCGCATCACCGAACATCTCAGCACGATTAGATGTGGCAGATCTAATACGAGGCTAACAACACACTTCAGTGAGGCGGGTCCCACCCCAGATGACCTGAGATGGACAGTTATTGAAAAACCTTACCTACAGACATCAGATGCGAATAGAGCCATATTTTTGTGTGAACAAAAATGGTGCTCCGCCTCAAGAGTCATCTGTTCGGACTCAATGATGATATACCCTGGCACACTTTAAGGAGATAAACGTGAGACTGAGAATGGTCTCTTTATTTTCCATACTTGTACCCTGACTTTAGATAAATCTCAGACAGGATTATGCCCTGAAGGCGCCCATAAGATGACTGGATGGTGTTAGAACTAGCAACCTGTGTTCTCTTACCACACTACATGGTCCAGAATGCACTGCGAGTTAGGGGAGTGGTGTGCTGTCCCATACGGACGTGGGACTGATCAGGTGATACCTTTGGGAGGTTCTTAAACCTCAAAGTGCAAAATGGTGGTGCTTGGCTTCATTCAGCTACACCTCCCTGTTCTAATCTGATTCCCTAGCTTTGTGACCTTGCTGCTGTTCTTGTGAGTCCTTTTGGGCTCAACCTTTCACATTTGGAATCCGAGCACAAGGGGCGCTACGTTTATTTTTCTGGCACCTGGATCTTGTTTGCAGCCGTGCCGCTTTATTGACATCAGTGTGGGTTGGTGGCAGCTCCCATACAGACCCGCTTTGCTTTGTGGCCATAATTTGATAATTAGACTTTGAATTGTCTTGCTAAATGTTTTAAAAATAATCGTTCTTATTTCTTTGCACATTTGGAGGCTCGTGCTCTCGAGCCTGTGTATTTTCTTTGTCTGTCATTTAAAACCCTTTTAACCTATTTGGGGGGCTGATCGACCTACCTGGTAACCTTCTGAGGGTGAGGTGAGCCTTCCCTGCCCCGTTCCAGCGCGGCTGGTGTGCAGTTTGAGTGGAGGGCGGGCGGCCATCTTACTGCCAGTCCCGGGCCCCGGCTGAACCTGTGGCAGCGGTCTAGCTGGGGGAGGGATGTCCTTGTATAAATTCAAAATGCCCTTTCGACCCCGCAGCGGTTGCGACTCTGGCACGCCGAAGGTAAGCCAAAGGTCAGCCCGTCTGCGCCCGTCCGCGCCTCGGGCGCGCTGGGCGCAGACCTTGCTGACCGAGTGCCTTATGCCCCAGCTACTGCAGTGATCTCTTACACACGGGAGCAGCTGCTATCCCTTAATTCCCTGAGCTGCTCGGGCCCTGCTCGGCGATTTGGGTCTTTTGATTTATTTAGCCCTTGCTCTCTGCGTGGCTTTAGCAGTGCTTCAACACTGACAGCGCCATTTTGTCATTCGAGTGCCTTGCATTCCGTTTCGGCGGCTCTTGTCAATGCTCGATGTATGAGCAAGCATGCTGCCGATATTTTTTGAATTACTGACTGATGGCTCGTTGGACATTCTGTTTGTGACTGAAACGTGGCTTAATAGCGCCAGTGCGCCGGATGTTGAACTGGCTATCCCCAGAGGTTTTCAGATCTGCAGGAAAGATCGGGCACAGGGAAGAGGGGGTGGGACTGGCAATTGTTCTGAAGGAATCTTGGGTTCTTCATGTAGACTCCCCTGACGAGATAGGAGACGGGGAAGTTCTGAATTTCTCCCTTGTCCTCTCACCCCATTATACCTTAGGTGGCACATTAATACATCGGCCGCCGGGGCCCCCGGTCCTTTTCTTAAGGCCCTATCGGAGGTTATGGTGCCTCGTGCTCTGAGGCTTACAAGATTTCTCCTTTTGGGCGATCTTAATATTCACGCTGAAGCAGCAGAGCTCCCTGATTGTAGATTATTGTTGGAGTCTTTGAGCTTGGCCCATCTTTCACAATGGGTTACTTTGCCTACGCATTCGGGGGGCCACACATTAGACGTGTTTTGTTCTAACTTCCCTCTCGGGGTTGAATCACCTCAAGTCCTCACGTGGTCGGATCAACGGCTGATCAGATTTGCATGGTCTACCGAAAAAACTATTCCCACGGCTTTAAAGCCTTGTTGCACCCAGAAGATTAATGTGCACACCCTGTCTGCCTTCCTGAGGGAGAGTCGGCCTGTGCTGGGGAAAGAGCTGGCCAATGCAGTGCAGATCTTTAACTCGTGGGTTTCAGCAGGGGTGGCCTCCTCCTTTAAGTGTAACAACAGCCACAGATCCCGTGTATCCCCGTCTAAACTTTGGTTCTCCCCTGCCCTGCGCGATCTTAAACTTACCTGCAAAAAGTTGGAAAGGACATGGCACCGTGCATATTGCCCCACGGCCAAGGTGGCCTTACGTGAAGCACAGAAGAACTATTATGCCTGTATCAAAACAGCAAAATGTAAGTATTTTGCTGATAGGATTAATAAGGCCAACAATAACAGCCGGGAGATTTTTTATATTGTTAACAGCTTTCTTTCCCCCTGTGCTGAGCAACTATCAGTGCCCCTTTCCGCTGATTGGTGTGAGAACCTTTCCTCGTTTTTTGAGCAGAAAATAGCGGGGATTCAAGCTAATCTTCGATCCATCAGTTCTAATAGTTCCATTTCTGACACCTCTCCAGTACTAGGGTCAGTCTCCCCTAGGTTCGAGGAGTTTGCACCACCCTCGACAGAGGATACTTTAGCGGTGGTGAAATTCTTGAAATCAGGATCCCCGACGGACCCCTGCCCTGCACGGGTGCTTGCGGGAGTTGCTGAAGTGGTGGGCCAAGAGATCTCGCAGATCGTCAGTCTCTCGTTTAGGTCAGCTACGGTGCCGGTTGAGTGGAAGCAGGCTAAGCTCCTGCTTCTGCTGAAAAAGGCCGGCTCTGATCCAGCACGGCCTGCTAACTATAGGCCGATTTCACTACTCCCTGCTATGGCTAAAATTGGTGAAAAAATGGCTTTTCGGCAATTGAACGCTTTTGTAGAATCATCTGGGGCTCTACACCCTGCCCAATCTGGTTTCCGTGCTGCGTATAGCACGGAATCCGTGTGGGGGCACTACACCCTGCACAATCTGGTTTCCGTGCTGCGTATAGCACGGAATCCGTGTTGGTTGAAGTTTCCGAAGCCATCAGGGACTGTTTGGACAACAGCGGCAGAGCGGCTCTAATTTTATTGGACCTCTCTACCACGTTTGATACGCTGCCCCATCAACGCCTTCTCTCCAGCCTTGCTGACATTGGCGTTATGGGCTTGGCCTTGGACTGACTGGGCTCCTTTCTTTCAGCTAGGTCCCAGCAGGTCTGGCTTCCCCCGTTTTCATCAATAGATAAACCACTCTTGACGGGGGTCCCTCAAGGATCAACGTTGAGCCCGCTTCTATTCAATATGTATTTGACGCCCCTGATAAAGATGGCAGAACAACTGGGGGCCAAAATTATAGCCTACGCCGATGACACGCAATTACTGTTTACGTGGCCTGGCGCTGACCTGGACACAGGCACGATTCGGTCCTGTCTATCCTTGGTTTTCAACTGGCTAGCTGCCGCCCAGCTGAAGTGCAATGAGGATAAAACGGAAATCCTATTGTAAGGTCAGTTTCCTTCTAGTTTCAGAGAATCACTTTGGCCGGCTGGCTTCCCATTACCTTGCTCGGTTGATATCCTGGCTAAGAATTTGGAAGTCTGGTTCGGGGAAGATCTCTCGTTCGAGACACAGATTAAGAAACTGACGGGGGGTGCTTCGGCACCCTCAAAGCGATGCGGAAGTTTTTTCCATATCTTCCGTCTACAGCGAAAGAGACAGTTGCGAGAGCATTAATCCTTTCGCGTCTCGATTATGCTAACGCTTTGCTGGGTGGATCACCGGCTTATCTGGTGGGGCGCCTCCAGATAATTCAAAATGCCACTGCCAGACTTTTAGGCAACATCTCCATCCGCATGAGTGTACGGACCTATTTGCAGAGCTTACACTGGCTGCCAGTGCCGCAAAGGATTCTTTTCAAAATACTCACTCTGGCCCATAAGGCCATTAATGGCCATGGCCCTGTATACCTGAGGAAACGGTTCTGTCGTTATTCTCCTAACAGGCCATTGCGCTCTGCTACACAACATCTGCTGCAGGTCCCACAATTCCGGCGATCCCGGCTGGGTGGGAAGTCGATTGCGGTCAGAGCGGCGTCTGCCTGGAATGACCTTCCTCTGGTTCTCCAGTCTAACCTGAACTTCGGCTCATTCAAAAAAGCTCTGAAAACTCACCTGTTTAAAATGGCGTTTTAGGTTTCCCCCGCCGGCCCTATTTTCCTGCTTTTCCCTTCCGCTTTTTCTTTTTTGGTCACTCCGCGCCAGGATACTCCGGTAGTAGTTGAGCGTGTTATAAAATAGCATGTAACATAACATAACATCAAAGCAACCGTGCGTCCTTTTCTGAAACGCGAGGACACGTTTATTTACTTTCCCGTGTCCCTACTTTGACTTCCCCGGAAACGCGCTGAGACGTGCTGGTCCTAAGCAAACCTCTGCTCCTTCACTAAACGTGAGGACGCGTTCATTTTCTTTTTGGAGCCTCTGACCATTTCCTGCCTGAAGAGAAGTGCTGATACGCGCTTATGGTTACCCCTAATTAAAACGCGAGGACGCGTTTATTTTTCTTTCAAGTGCCATTGCATTGCTGCTTCCAGTGAAGCGCGGAGGCGCGCTTGTGATTGGCCGAACCCGGCCTTCATTTTGTATTGATTTAATTGAAGACATATTCCTCTTTTACCAACCTCTCCTTGCGGAATCGTGCTACAACGAGACCACCTTTTGTTTGTTGACAGATCCTGTCTCTTAGCGGGTTCAAAGGTCCTGCACTTATTTTGTGGGAAATTACTGTCTGAAGTTCATTGTGGATTACAAAGAGCAAAGAATTTGCCTATTTTTCATGATTGCGCTCTTTACAAGACTTTCACAGCACCTATTTATTTTGGTAAAGAGACCAATGATATCACATGGCATTCCGGTACCAGGATTCCTTTTCGGTCAAGCTGCGGGTAAGTGTGAGACAGCACACCTCTTGAACTAAACTAGACTAGGGAAACCCTTATTGTATAGGAAAACTTTATTATGAAACACAATGGTTCAGCACTCCCACACAATACACAGTAACAATGATGGTCAAAACAATCATAAAAAATCAGTTCAGTAGGACTTAAAATTTTCTTTTTCTTTTATTCAAAGTCTTCATACAAAGCGTAGCCAACGCGTTGCGCCCAGAGGACTTCTTCAGGGCTACAACAAACAGATATACAAAAATATACACATTATACAAAACTATTTACAATAAAAAACACAGTTCATGATACATCATAATTACAAATACATGGTATACATACAACTGGATTCATAAATATGATTTGCCTACTAAAGGGATTTGTGGTCTGGCGTCTATTTATGGTGAAAAAAATGATGACTAAAGAGATCAACGATAAAAAAAAGAGGGTTGGTACACTTAAGGAATTTATCAGATTTATGGCTTTTTAAGCAAAATCAGTGTTATTACACACAAGACCATTCTTCTTTTAATTTTAAAGGAAGATTTATACTAAAGAAAGGGAGAATCATTATATTTATATATTCTGACTTAGTCTAAACTTAGTCCAAACTGGAGATAGGTTCAGTAAATCCAAGGCGTTGTCTTACCGAAAGATATGTAGATTATGTCAAAGGTATTTCAGGAATATAATATTCAGAGCTTCCAATATGCGTGGCAATAGTAGCCCATTATGAAAAGAAGTATAATATGTATTTAATTTTAATTCTCACAGTTAATGATGTACCGCTGTTAAATTATATGCAAATTCACTACATACCTTGTTTTAAGTGGAACAGGTCAATTCTTCAATATAAGTATTCATCTTTGTTGGCAGTCAGAATGGTGCCAATATTCACAACCAATTCCTACGATGTCTGTGATCGCCTTAGTTTAAAAGTCAAAATAATAAGTATGTTAGATCCCATGCTTGTATCTAGCATTGATCAAAAATAACCATATATTGTACAGACAGAGCCCATTTCCCTTTGAACATAAGGTTAGCGAGAAGCAGGCCATGGTATTTCTCAATATCTATTCTGGATACCTGGAGCCATATTAACTAACGGTCAACCAGTTTCCCTAAAGCATCTCATAGTGATCCAAAGTAGTTATTTACATTTGTATAATTGTAAATACCAGGCCCAGAGTGAGATGCTTAAATACAGTGCTCTGACTGCAAACCACAAAAGGTTCAAAATGGGAATGACCTCCGTAAAATATATAAAGGCATACAAGTGTGAAGTCTTCTTACACTCGACTTTCAATATAATGTTTGTAAAGAAGATTGTCTATATTCTGCAGCCGGATATAATTCAAACAGCCTGTGAAATGAACTAGTTCACTCTAAGATGGCGGCTGTGTTTATCTGACTTTTCGCGTCCTTTTGGATTAATTGGGTACAGCTGCCATTCATTTGCGGGCTATTTAAACTCACAATTCCCGGCTAACCTTTAAACTACAAACTCGAAACCGCGACCGGGGATGAGCTGATACGCCGCGAATAAATAAGTAAGTAAGGAATGGGGGGCTGCAGAATTATTATTAGCTCGGTTGCCACCTTCGGTCTTTTATTTAAGTTCACTATGTTGTTGAAATAAGGGCTGGGGGACCGCGTTAATACTATGCAATACACATTACGATCTGTTTTGGTGTAACCTCAAAGACTGTCATACGTAGTTCCCATTCATACTATCTGTGGGTTGAATATAAAACATACGTTACACTGCGCATGATGTAGTTCCCTCTTATATTATTCTTGGGACAAATATAAAAGTAGATTATGCAGCCGATCTGCGTTGGCCCACTGTTCTTTTACTATTAATCTCAGATCAACCTCATTTTGGGGTATAATTTGGTTCAGGAATAACTGCCTCCAATAGCGGAATGCCTTTATATATTTTACGGAGGTCATTCCCATTTTGAACCTTTTGTGGTTTGCAGTCAGAGCACTGTATTTAACCATCTCACTCTGGGCCTGGTATTTACAATTATACAACTGTAAATTACTACTTTGGATCACTATGAGATGCTTTAGGGAAACTGGTTGACCGTTAGTTAATATGGCTCCAGGTATCCAGAATAGATATTGAGAAATACCATGGCCTGCTTCTCGCTAACCTTATGTTCAAAGGGAAATGGGCTCTGTCTGTACAATATATGGTTATTTTTGATCAATGCTAGATACAAGCATGGGATCTAACATACTTATTATTTTGACTTTTAAACTAAGGCGATCACAGACATCGTAGGAATTGGTTGTGAATATTGGCACCATTCTGACTGCCAACAAAGATGAATACTTATATTGAAGAATTGACCTGTTCCACTTAAAACAAGGGATGTAGTGCATTTGCATATAATTTAACAGCGGTATATCAATAACTGTGAGAATTAAAATTAAATACATATTATACTTCTTTTCATAATAGGCTACTATTGCCACGCATATTGGAATCTCTGAATATTATATTCCTGAAATACCTTTGACATAATCTACATATCTTTCGGTAAGACAATGCCTTGGATTTACTGAACCTATCTCCAGTTTAGAATAAGTTTAGACTAAGTCAGAATATAGAAATATAATGATTCTCCCTTTCTTTAGTATAAATCTTCCTTTAAAATTAAAAGAAGAATGGTCTTGTGTGTAATAACACTGATTTTGCTCAAAAGCCATAAATCTGATATATTCCTTAAGTGTACCAACCCTCTTTTTTTATCGTTGATCTCTTTCATGATCATTTTTTTCACCATAAATAGACGCCAGACCACAAATCCCTTTAGTAGGCAAATCATATTTATGAATCCAGTTGTATGTATACCATGTATGCACAAGTTACTACTTGTGTAATGATATATCTGTAAGAGACATTAGTATTAGATTCCTTACCTTAGAATATCCCCAGGCGTCAGACTGGATCCGGAAACTTTTGCGTAGCAGTACCCTTGCGTGTCGGTAGGCGTCGTCTGTGGCTCCGCGTCCGTCGTCGGCGCCGGGATGACGTCGTCGGAGTACTTAGACGCCGCCTCCGAGTGCTGACGTCAGTTCTTCTTTTTTCCGCGCCAGCAAGCGCAGATCTCCAGTTGTATGTATACCATGTATTTGTAATTATGATGTATCATGAACTGTGTTTTTTATTGTAAATAGTTTTGTATAATGTGTATATTTTTGTATATCTGTTTGGTGTAGCCCTGAAGAAGTCCTCTGAACGAAACGCGTTGGCTACGCTTTGTATGAAGACTTTGAATAAAAGAAAAAGAAAATTTTATGATTGTTTTGACCATCATTGTTACTGTGTATTGTGTGGGAGTGCTGAACCATTGTGTTTCATTGCAAAGCGTTTTGGGCATTGCCCTTGGAAGTCTAGGGGTATGGGACTTCAGGTTCTTGGCACCCAAAAAGCAACTAGACCATAAAATATTGGATAAAGTGCAGTCATTCTTTGCCCTATACCCCTGTTGCTCTAGTGTTGTCAGGTAGGAAAACTTTATTGATTGTTGTTCATTTTTTGTTTCACTATACAGCCATCCCGACGATCCTCTGCCCTGGTCCTCTCTTCAATTGGCTGGAAGCCAAATCTTGATTTCTTCATTTTTGGAGTTAACCACCTTCTATAATGTGTTCTGTAATGACCCAAAGAGGGTGGTGCCTTGAAAAAAAGTTGAGACATTAGCTTCGCTCCCGGGGAATTGGATTTCTGCCTGGATCAACCTGAAAGCCCGACAGACGGGCCCCGCGCTGTTTGTAGAGCCTTTGATTGTATGGCCACATATACGTACATACCCAGTTTACACTCACTTTGGGGTTAAAAATTAAGCTGCTTGGCCCTGCGACTACCTTGCAGCAGTGGTCTAGAGACATGCTCTATTGCTCCACGCAGTCCGAACTTTACAGCGAGCTGCTCCCGCCTAGGAGCCGACCTAAAAGTTTCTGGGGACTGTACAATACCTATTTGGCTGGAGTGAGGGGAGAGAATGTTGAGTGCACGGCGAATGATGTAGCGATACACTCTTCTGGCGTTGCAGAACCGGCTGGCATAGGTTGAACCAATTGTCTGGTGCGCGGTGTGGGTGCGTGCGGTTCCTATGTGCTGCCTCTCGACACACACAGGCTGAATGGCAGGCGGTGCCCTTCCTGTGCGCTTGTCCTGTTTGGTGCCCCTTCCCACGCTTCATTTGCTTCTTTTCATTCTTAATTTGGTAGGTGAACGCCGCCTGCCCACTTTCGGGATGTTGGCATCATGGCTGTGTTACTACTCTTGTGCCCATGGGACATGTGGTGTTGGGAAGATGGTCAAGCACGTGTATCTGTGTATGTTTTTAAATCTGCGACTGTATTTTGTATGTTCTTAATAAATACTTTAAACAAAAAACAAAAAAACTAAAAAAATTAAGCTGCTTTGAAGATACCAGTCCTTTCATCACCTTCGACTAAGACGGATAGCATAGCTTATGACTGCCCCACACTGTAAGCCCGATATAACTGCTATTGTGTCCCGTAATCCGTTCATGACAGCGGTCCACATAGATTTGAAAAATTTAAAGTGCGTATTATAACAAGGATCGTGAATTAAAGACCATAGAGGGCTATATCTGGAAAGGAGCTCGACAATATTTGTATGGCAAACGCTAGAGGGACTACACTTCCCATGTCCCAGTCGCTTAGTGTGGATACCGCGCATGCGCGGGATGGCAGTAACGTGCATGCGACGTCTCAGATGCGGAAGCAATGGAGTACGGGCTTATAATGGCATCCTCGCTACTTTACCTTTATCTCCGCGGCGTCAGTAACAGGGGCACTCGTGGTGGCGGAGGTTTCCACCGGAACAGTAAGATGCGCATGATAGTGTCTGAGTGCGGGGGTGGTTTGTGTAGATGCTCCTATTTACATACTCGGGGGGCATCATTGGCATGAAGTTGTTAAGACTACTTACTTACTTTGAGTGAGTGGTACTTGTACGGTAGATGCTGGGGGCAGGCCCTGGGATGCCAATTTAGGAGGACGTATTTATGAAACATTCCTGATCTTGTGAGGGTGTTAGCGACGCCCATATGTGAGAATGAAATAGCGCCCACCACAGTAATATATTATTAAGCACGGGGGCATTCATTTTTACTCGATAGACTTTAAACACCTCTTGGAGCATCGTGAAATGGCGTACCTAGCCTTACAAGGGGACCCGTTGGGAGCTAGAAGAAAGTGCAATCATATGTATAACGGTGGGTACAGCTACAACAGCGTTCCGTATTTTTAGTTTTTGTTTGTATTTTTTCATAATACAGGTTATGTTCCTCAGAACTCCACCCCCCTGACGTCATTTCGAGTTTAATCATACAATAAACTCGGTGAGTTTGTACGAGGTGTGACTAAGGGTGTGGATATTCAATCTTGGGGACAGATCTGGTATTTAAAATATGAACACCATGCAAGCTAATAATTATCCACGTCAATGGCAACCATGCGTAAATATGTCGGTATCAGTAGTGATTTTAAGGATCCACTTCGTTGTTTTATTATTGTTGTAACTATTGGTTTGAGATGGGGTTGACTGACTATTTAGTAGTCACCTACTGGGACAAGAAAAGAGTACTTATCATGCAAGGATATTACATAAGACAGGAGGGTAAACTATTCCTAATACTGTGATACTGGTAAAACATTTCCTTTGATTACAACTTTGAATGTAGTTTATCTCTCCGCAGTATATGTATTCCGTGTTGGCGGAATTCCCTCCACATGGGTAAGAGTGATTGATTAAATCTACTATTACCTCCTTAACAACTGATTACGGTATTTTTTTTTTTTCATGGGACTGGGACAGTCAGACGTCCTGAAGAAGACCGATGTGACCTACTAATTGAGGGCACGCTTAGGTGGAAACATGTTGACTCCAGCAGTTTAGGAGGGGTGTTATAGGTTCCTAATTTCCTTCTTTAACACCACCTTCCGTGATTTATTTGTAATCCTGACCGTGGAACCTACAAATAAAGGCATATCAGGTATCCATGAGCCAGTTTTAATCTCACCATTTTGACTGCACTTTTCTGTTCTATCACTGTACCCAGTCTTGGACTGACACATTTTGTTGTGAACACTGTTGTCACTTCCCATTTTGTGGTTTGTCTTTGTGTTTTATGTTCCCCCTCCCTATGCTCCTCTCTGTGCGTGGCTACGCCAGGGCGTTGCAGCAGACCCGATGATGAAGCATGTCACACACATTTGTGTGTGAGTGAGGGCAGTTTTTTCAAGCATACAACTGTGTCACTGCTTGTACTCCTCGTTATATGTGGTCTTTTCCTCTCCACCCCTTTATGTGTGTATTATGTCGACCTTAGGGGGTTCGGGGTGGTAGAGTAGTTATCTGACCCTCTCCCCTCATTTGTGTGAGACATCAACTCATCTCTTACCTTTATCCATATTTAGCCCCTGTACATATGAGCAACCCTCTATTGGTACTTTTAAAATTTTTATTTTATAAAACCTTTATTGAACTTAATCCATGCATACAGCAAGGAGCTTCGTGGTATTGTTACAGACATAAAGAAACAATGGCAGCACTCTTTTCCAGAAACAGCAAGACACAGCATGGTGTCAGTTATCAGTACGGGCGTGCCCTTGCACAATTATGGATTGGCGGCCATCTTAATAAGAGATGTTGTTTAAAGGTGTCTGGAGGGTAACTGGCGCATGCCCACCAGGAGCCAGGTTTAACTACCTTCCAATGATGTTGTGTGACTGTCTGGGACAGGCTCGGGGACCGGTGGGACTGTGGCGATTGGGGACATCGCCCGGGCGACATTCTGTCTCAAATACGTCAGCAGGCGTTCCCATATGTGTACCGGGCGGCATCTAGGGGTAATAAGATCCCAGTAAGCCGTCAATTGTGCTTCAAATCGCGCTGAATCCTTCAGCCACGCGTGTCGTGGGCACTGGCTTCCGACCACACTGCATCGCCACTCTGCACTTAGCCAGCACCAGCAGCAATGCAATCAGTCTTTGGTGCGCGTTCGTTGTGTCCTTTACAAAGCCAAGCAGGCATCGTGTATGCGTCAATGAAA
Source organism: Lissotriton helveticus (assembly GCF_964261635.1). Classification (NCBI taxonomy): domain Eukaryota; kingdom Metazoa; phylum Chordata; class Amphibia; order Caudata; family Salamandridae; genus Lissotriton; species Lissotriton helveticus. Next base: position 230,084,506 of record NC_136061.1, on the reverse strand, counting down.
AGGGGGCTTCAGTCATATCGGGATTATTGCTCCTACGTTTTGCCAGTATTGCGCCACCCTCGGGCACGCCCAGACCAGATGGCCAAATTTAGCAGGCGAAGCGGAGCGGAGCACACAAGCTGCATCGTCAACCAATCCAATTATATGGAGGTATGCAGGTGTGCAGGTTTTTGAAATGAATCGGTCGAGACGGTAGTTAGGGAAATAAGCGTTCTGCCTGTCCACAACAATAGAGCCAGTCCACCTCAGACATTTCCCGTCCTATGTCTTTCTTCCAGGCCTCATGCGCTCGTGAGGTATCCAGCTGGGAAGCAGCTTTGGTCATGGAATGAGGAGGAGGAGGAGGAGGAGGTATAGATCAGCGAATATGCGGACCCCCAGAGTATCTGTGTGGTGCGCCGCCCCTCTGTCCTGCAGCGGGGGGAAGGCCAGGTTTTTCACCACCGACGCCAACGGCGCATATAAGCCCTCTGTTTCGCTACGCCTGCAAATGCCATCCCAAACCCATCACACACATTCCACTGAGTTGATTTCCCCCTTGGGTGCTGTGAAGGGTTGGAAGAGAGCGGTTCTCAGTGGCTAAGGGCCGCGCGGTCACACTACCTCCACATGTGGCTTGAACGGTGTCAGATGCAGCCAAAAGTGTAAGTAGCTCGCTTGGGTGCAATATGCGTATAACTGAAGATCCGAAGCTCCCACCCCTGCCCCCACACCACCCCCCCGCGACTGGGGTAAAATAAGATTCTCGAATGCTATCCTAGGTTGGCGCCTTGCCCAAATCAGAGTGATCAGATTAGAGCGCAAGGGTTTGAAAAATTGCGCCGTCTGAGGTAGCGTAACATTGAGTAATAGATAAAACAGTTTTGGCAGGATTTTTATAATAGCGATGCGTCCGGTGATGGATAGCGGTAATTTGTTCAATATATTCAAGCCAATCCATTACTTTCCCGTAGTTCACTCTCCACAGTTCCACCGGGTCTCTGCTCAACCACACTCCCAAATATCGAGTTGATTGTAGGCCCACTTACATGGGTAATCCGTCTGGAACGGGAGCGTCCTGTCTGTAAGCGGAAATAGTATTGATTTGCTCCACTTCACCAGGATGCACGAATGGCCACCAAAGCGAATCACCTCCCATATCATTGGTGAGAGGGTCTCACGCGGATCGCGGATATCTAGAGAAATATCATCCACATACATTGATACCACCAGCCCGCGTGTAGTGAAACCGATCCCTCTCTAAACATGATGTTGGCATAATCTAGCCACAAACAGCTCCATGGCCACCGGGAACAGCCGGGGGAGTGTGGGCAGCCTTGCCTGGTTTCATGCGTAATAGCAAATTTGATCCGATATGCGTCCAATCAGCAGCACTTTAGCTGAGGGGAGATTGTCTAATATATTTGGATTTTCTGTATGAAGCCGGAGCTGAAGCCCTGACGTCCCAGTAGGGGGACGAGAGAGGACCATTCGAGGGAGTCAAATGCTTTGTGGCATCTAACAGGGCTGCCACTACCGGCAAGGATGTAAATAGTGCAGAGGTTGTGGGATGTGGCTCCCAAGTATAAACCCAGACTGATCGGGCCTTACTAACAGTGACATCAGGGGGTGCAAACGGTTGGCTAGGATCTTGGCGTAAATTGTATTATCTAAATTGATGAGAGAGGGTCCTATAGGAATCACAGAGTTCTGGTGGTTATTCAGGCTTCAGTACTGTAATAATGAGGGCTTCGCGGAGGGTAGGGGGAAGCTTACAGATTGCCACCGACTCATGATACATCTCTATGAGATGGGGGATGAGTGTTGTTGCATATTCTTTATAGAATGCTGCAGTTAGTTGGTGCTTTGTCACTCGGGAGGCTTGATATTACTTGTTCCACCTCCTCTGGGGTAATCGAAGCGGCCATGTATTCGCGGTGAGCATGGTCTAGCCAGAGTAGCTCGATGGAGTCCAAATAACTTTACAGCAACTCCGTTGCATGGCAAGAAAGGAGGGCATAACATTTTTCAGGGGATGTATTCAAGCTTCCTCCACTGGTGCGCAACATGTACTCCGAGGCATGTGGTTTCCGCAGTAGGCATGCCTGTGCCTCTTGCCCAAGATATTTCACCTCCCTTTCAGCCTCTTTCTGATATTCTAACAGTTTGCCTTGGATGTCAGCCAGTGTCTACAGTCGTGGATTGCGAATAAGTAGATCTCTTCCAGGTTCCGTATTTCAGACTCCAGTTTCTTTAGGGATCCTCTTAACGCTTTCACCCGCCTGCTTGGCAATACCGGTTCCCCTAATTGCCCCTTAAAGGCCACCCACTATGTGGAAGGTGAGGAGACAGATACCTTATTCAGCGCCAAGAAATCTGTAATAACTCGAGCTCTGTCTTAAACACCTCTTCACGCTGGGCCCGTGGGTGCAGTCTCCACAGGAACATCGGAGAGAGGGTCGTGGGATCTACAGTGTCAACCGAACCGGTGAATGGTCGGACAGTGTGCGCGGCAAGTGTTTTACCGCCTTAGCCCACGTGAGAACATCCCTCGTCATCAGCCAGTAATCAATGTGAGACCATGAGGCATGTCCGGAGGAAAAACATGTACCCTCGCGCTGCAAGTCATGTGTGTGGTGATATATGTCAGTGAGGGCAATCAGTGTGTTGAGGAATTCCGCCGAGCATGTGTTGTAGTCTATCGCTGACACGGTTGAGGTTTCCCTGAAGTGCTACATTAAAGTCCCCGCCACACACTATCAGGTAAGGGCCATTGTCTGAGACTTGTAGCCAAATATTGAGAAGAAAGTCTAGGTCATCAGTGTTTGGCCCGTAGGCAGCAACCATAATCAGCTTTTGCACACCAAGTGTGCCCACCAGTATAACATAGTGTCTCGCCTTGTCTATAATCAAGTGTAGCGTGCGCCACGGGAGACACCTTTTAAGCAAAAGGGACACCCCACAAGCATAGGTTGAGTAAACTGAGGAGTAACCCGCATCGGAGACGGGCGTTATCAGCTGTGGTCAGGTGTGATTCCTGGAGAAAGCAAACATCCACCCCATGTCGGTCTAAGTACGGATGCACCAACCTGGATTTCCTGTGGTCATTTAGGCCCTGTATGTTCCAGGTTAAGCACATCACAGTCGCCATGCTAGCAGGCAAGGAGCAGTCCTGTCAATCCATGGTGCGCTGTGCTGGGAGTCGGAAAAGTCAGCTATTGTCGTCTGCCTGAAAATGAAAAGTTTGGTGGCCTGCATGCACAAGCCTAGAGCAACAGTTTTAGCTAAGACAAAAAACAATTATATAATGTTCCCCAACATGCGTCTCTCGCACGTCCAGGATGCTGCACTGTTGTAGACCGAGTATCTCGGGGAGTGACGAACAAAAAAAACAAAAAAACTTCCACTTCCCCGTTCTCCACCCACTGCAATACCCCCCAACCAGGTTGAGATATTCACCCCTCAACCCCCATTAAATGACCCAAACTTGAAGCAATGCCAATGGCAGGGGAATTATCCCATGAGGACATGGTCACACAAAGCATACACCCCCGACTTAACCGAAGGGTGGCCAAGTATTCGGCAGAATTGGGTGAATAAGGCACGAACTGCGATGTCACATATTTGTTGCCCCCACACCGGGGCGGACCAGCAAAAGTATAGTACAGCTTGACTGTTCTTTCCCCTGTTCGCATTTTATTACATCACTGAATTTGCATCACTGGTCTTTGCTTCAGTCAATGTCACTGGATCCCCCACCCTCCCTTCGATCAGATGTAGCGGGAGACAGTTTTCTTTCTTTACTGATCTGTTTCGCATAGGTGAGTGCAGCTTTAGGGTCAGTGAAGAATTGAGGTTTGTCCCACAAGTGATGCAAATTTTGGCTGGGTAGAGGAGAGCATAGGGAATCCCTAACTGCAGGCAGGAATTAATTTCTGGAGGTCATAACCGTCAGAGTAAATTCCGGGTAAAAGGTCAAGGTATTGCCCTGATGTTTGACTTCTCCCATTTCTCTGCGCAAGATCGCATCCCTGTCGCGGTAGTTCAAAAGGCGTGCAATTATCGTCCTCGCTGGGGCTCCCAGTGGAGGGCGTTGGTCCAACGAGCGGTGTGCTCTCTCAACAATAAACATTGTGATAGCACCCGTCCGAACAGTTCACAAAGCATGGATTCAAGGTAGTCCTCCATTATTTAATTCACTGTTGATTTTGGTATGCCAGTAATTCAGATGTTGTTCTGTCGGGAATGCAATTCCAAATCTTCATTTTTGGCACAGATTAGTTCCAGCACTTTGTCCATTTCTAACAGCTTTTAGCATCGCTGGCAAGCGTGTCCTCAGAGTGGGACACTCCGGTTTCCAGTTGTGTGATTCTGTTATCATGCGCCTCAACCTTTTGGTTAACCTTATCTAGTCGGGCAGTGAGGTTACCAATTTTGGCATTTTTTTGAAGGCAGACTGGTCTTGACGTCCAATAAGAGGAAGCAGATATCCTCCTCACTAACGCTTGGCTCTGTGGCCTGTGTAGGCTGCTCTTCCACCAGCACCGGCGGCTTGCCAGCACTACCCATTCGTCTGCCCTCAAATTATATTTTTCAGCTGTTTGCAGTCGGTTTTCCCCATTGCTGTCCTGGGGTATTGGCCAGAGTGCGGGCCGCTATACAGCAGGTATTCCCCCAAAAAGTCAGCAACAGCTGAGTCTCAACTCCGCCATCCGCAATCATACAATCTCACGGGGTAGAGCAAATCTCAGAGCGCCGGGATTCCTACCTCACGAAGATTAATCCAATACTCTCAGGGATAGCCCCCTGGGTTATATTGGGCTACTGGTGGAAGGCAGTGTAGTAGTGTCCAATTTATGCTATGCCACGTGCAGCTTCTCAGCAATCGTCGCCACAGCGCCCTATTGTATTCCATATAGGTACCCTGCTATAGTCCCAGGTAACTTCATAACCCTTCACCTATATTCTTCCCTACATTACACTTATAACTGTTTACAGGGACTGACCTTTTACCTAGATACGACCCTGCATTCATAACGCGGGTTTTCCCTAGTTCGAAATCTCATACATTATACATGAGGATTCTTGGAAGAATAGCAGGACTACCTTCGCCTGTATAATATCTATGTATAAAGTTTACACCCGACGTCATCCTTAGGCGGACACAGTAATACAGCAAGGTAGGACCCCTGGGGAGACCTGTGGGTATATATACATCACATCTTGCTGGTGTAGACAGAGGAGACCGAGACTTCCCAGCCGACACACTGACCACAGACGCTGAGGTTCCTGCATGCAGACACTCCAGCTCGCAGTGGTCTAACATCCCTTGAGGTGTCCAGCTTGAGACCAGGACGGGGTCCCACAGTCTCTCACTTCAGGTAATGGGGTTGACTTTATCCTAGAGAGATTTTTGGCTCAACACCTACACCCATTCTGAGATAGACTAAGTAAGCACGAGTGACTGAGCAAAAAGTAGCATATTGTTTCCATGGTCCTGAGGGATCAGGGTTGTTATGTTCGATGGTTGCCAAAAACTATTCTCTCCTTGGTAAGAGGAGATTATAGTGGCACTGTGAGCAAGCTGATACAGAAGGCCAACAAACCCGGTGGGGGTGCTCAGAGTCAGTCTGTCACTAATCCTACAGTGTATGTGCTCTGAACGCGCAGATCCTGAATAGTTTATATAGGACCTACATGACAGCCCCTTGGGTTCGGCACACCCCCCACAGCATCAGGATCGTTGGGAGGGCAGAGACCCAGCGCCGAGGGAGAGAGAAGCTGATTTCAGCCCAGCTCTGGGCGGTTGCACATCAGTTAATGCCGCCAGAGTGGAGGGTGAGGACAATCTTGCATCGGTGCCCGTGCAGCTTATCAGTCCGTTCACCCCCCAGCCAGAACGTCAACTGACTGCCCCGGGTGCGAAGCAGGTATTCCCCCAAGAAGTCAGCAAAAGCAGATCCTCAACTGCGCCATCCGCCATCGTTCAATCGTTCGGGGTAGAGCGAATCTCAGGGCGCCGGGATTCAAACCTCACAGAGATTCATCAGATACTCTTAGGGATAGGTCCCCTGCGTTATATTGGCTTGCTGGTGGACGGCAGGGGTGAATTTGATCTAGTACATTTTGGAGGACATAGTGAGGGTTCTGACATGTCTTTGCATTTGGCCAGTATTAGGACGCTATGACAATTAAATATCTGAAAGAGACACGTTAGTGATAGATTCCTTACCTTAGATAGATTCTTTACCTTATAATATCACCAGGCGTCAGACTGGATCCGGAACGTTTTGCTTAGCAGTACCCCTGCGTGTCAGTAGGAGGGGTCCTGCGGCTCCGCGTCCTTCACTGGCGTCGTAAGTGCCGAGATGACATCACGTAGAATACCTAGGCGCCAACCATGGGCGCTGACGTCAGTTCTTTCTTTTTCCATGCCAGCAAGCGCAGATCCGGATTAAGCACGTACCTTAGTCACTTTTTGACTGACTTTTTGAGACTTTTGTCTCCCTATTTTTTCTCCTGCTGCATGTAAGGTTGCCTGGCTTTAAGTCCTGTGGGGCTTGCCGCTGTAATATGTCGGTGGTGGACCCCCATGATGTTTGCCTCTACTGCCTGGAGACTGATCACGACTCTTGGGACTGCCGGAACTGTCGAGCCATGGCCCCGAAGGCTTTGAGGGAGCGGCGCCAGAAATGGCTGGAGGTCCGGCATTTGTCACACCGCCGCTCCGAGTCTAAGGGCCGCTCCGCCGTCGCACCTCGTGCTCCAAGTCTACGCCTTCGGGATCTGGTAAGCGACGTCATGAAAAGAAGTCGAAGAAGCGTGTTCGCTCTCCGACGACGCCCCGTCGCTCCTCGGAGGCGGACAAGGGGGACAGGGGCTCTGCCCCTGCGGCTCCTCTGGAGCCTGGGAGTCCCACGGTCTACCCGCCCTACCTAGGTCCGTCGGCGACTCCCGAACAGGTGCAAGAGTTTCTTGCTGCCATTGACCGCCTTTTTAGGCCTTGGGCTCCCGCCGTCGTGCCTTCAGGTCCCGCAGTCCCACGCCCAGATCCTGTCGGCCCGGCGGCAGGATCAGCCCCGGCGCCACAGGATCCAACGCCGTTGGCTCGGCCTCGGCGCCATGAGGTGCAGCGTTGCCGGCTCTGGCCCCAGCACCGCCCTCGGCGCCACACTGGGTGCCGTTCATTCTGCCCTTGCCCTGGTTCCAGGAACATTTTGTTCCGACTGGGATCCGCATTGGGAGATGGCACCGGTCCAGCCCTGGCCGGCACCGTTTCCGGCACGGTTTGTCGTTCTCCGGCTCCGGCCCTGCCGTCGCGACCATCCCTTCCTGTGCCGAAGGCGGAGGAGGACTGGGAAGGATCCGAAGATCTCCTTGCCCGCAAGTGTGACTCCGAGCAGGATTGGGTGGACGACCTGGAAGACACGGTGACCTCGATGTCTCTTCTGACCCGGGGTTTGCCTCTCCCCCACCTACAATGGAGGAGGGCGCTTCCTACACGATTGGGCTCTGTCGGGCTGCTGAGGCCCTCAACTTCGACCTCCCCACAGTGGCCCACAAAACCAACCTCCTCACCGAGGTGCTACAGACGGCGTCTATTTCATCAGAGCCGTTGCTTCCCTTTAATGACACCCTTACCGAATTCCTCATGGGCACTTGGTTGCGGCCGACCACGGGGGCCCCTGTGGATAACTGTGGATAAGAATATCGCCAAACGCCACCACCCAGCACCTTACGACCCCGCCTTTCTTACCACTCATCCCACGCCTGAGAGTCTGGTAATCCAGGCCTCGACAACGCAGAGTGCCTTTCCCACGGCCCCACCAGATAAGGACTCTAAGAAGCTGTAACAGTTTGGTAAGCGGTTGTTCTCTTCGGCCAGCTGCGGTCAGTGAACACAATCTGCTTATTGGGCTGCTACTCCCACGCAGTGTGGGATTCTGTTGCTCAGGTGTTGCCTCAGTGTTCTGAGGAGGTCCAGGCTGTCCTTTCTCAGGCGATTGCTGAGGGTAAGGATGCGGCTAAGTTCGCCATTCTGTGTGGTTTGGACACCGACGACTCATTGGGCGGGGCGATTTCTACGGCTGTGGCTTTGCGACACCACGCCTGGTTGCGTTCGACTGGGTTATCGCCCGATGAGGGCTCGCTCATGAACATGCCCTCTGATGGCACGGCCTGTTTGGCGATAAGGCAGACAGTGCACTGGAGCGCTTTAAGGACTCGCGGGCCAAGTCCATGGGTCTTTCTGCAAAGAACCCGGCCACTCCTGGTTTTCGTTCCTTTCGTGACCAGGGCAGAGGCACCCAGGCACGTTCTTTCAACAAGCCTGTGCAGAACAAGCCTCAGCGTGGCCGTGGTTGCAGCCTCCGCAGAGGCGGGACAGAGAGTCAGCGTGCGGGTCAGTCCGCCTCCACCCCCGCTGTTCCTCCCTCCAAACCTTCCTAGTCTGTCCTTCGTGGAGCACCCCACACCGGTGGGTGGCAGGAACTGCAACACCTCCCCCACGGGCACGATATCACATCGGACAGGTGGATGCTGCAGATCATCCGCAAGGGTTACTCCCTTCCCTTTCAGTCCCCCTCTCCAGCCATGCCACCTCGGTGCCACCGCATGTCGGGGGATCATTTGGTTCTTCTCCAACAGGAAGTCATGGCCCTCTTGGCCAAGGGGGCCATTGAGTGCATTCCCGGGCAGAAAGTAGGGAGTGGTTGTTATTTCCACTACTTTCTGGTCCCAAAAAAAAGGACAAGGGGGGCCTGCGCCCCATCTTGGACCTCCGTGACGTCAATCGCTTCCTCCAGAAGGAGAAATTCAAAATGCTGACTCTGGCTCAGGTCCTGGCTCCTGGAGACTGGATGGTAGCGTTGGACTTGCAATCGCTTCCTCCAGAAGGAGAAATTCAAAATGCTGACTCTGGCTCAGGTCCTGGCTCCTGGAGACTGGATGGTAGCGTTGGACTTGCAGGACGCCTATTTTCACATCCCCGTGCTGCTGGGCCACTGGAGTTACCTGCAGTTTACGGTAGGCCAGGAGCATTTTCAGTTTGCCGTGCTCCCCTTCGGCCTTACCAGCGCCCCTCGGGTGTTCACGAAAGTGATGGCAGTGGTCGCAGCTCACCTGCGCAGGTTAGGGGTGTCTGTCTTCACCTACCTCGACGACTGGTTGTTGAGGGCGGGCTCGCCCCAAACAGTTGTGGGCTACCTTCAGACTATGGCCGACCTCCTGCATCTGCTGGGGTTTTCCATCAACGTGCCAAAGTCGCACCTGAGTCCCTCTCAGAAGCTCCCCTTCATCGGAGCGGTTCTGGATTCAACACAGTTTCGGGTTTATCCTACCGAGTAGCGAGTCTGGGATATTCAGGCTAAGATTCTGATCCTTCGGCCTCTATCCCGGGTTTCTGTCAGGTTGAACCTCTGGCTTCTGGGCCTCATGGCCTCCTGCATCCTGCTGGTGACACATGCCAGATGGCATATGCGGGCTCTGCAGTGGGCCCTGAAGTTCCAGTGGGCACAGCATCAGGGCAACTTCTCCGATCATGTCCAGATCTTGCAGGACATGGCTCAACAATTGCAGTGGTGGCTCACGAATCGAGATTGGGTCACTGGTAGCTCCCTCTCCCTTCCCCAACCGGAGCCCACAGTGGTGACGGACGCCTCCCTCCTGGGATGGGGAGGCCACTTGGGGGAGGCTCAGATCAGAGGCCTCTGATTTCCAGCAGAGACCTTTTGGAGCTGCGAGCGATCCGACTTGCACTGGAGGCATTCCTTCGCTCTGTCCGGGGAAGTGTGGTGCAGGTGTTCACGGACAACACCACCGCCATGTGGTAGTGCAACAAACAGGGCGGGGTGGGGTCCTGGACTCTATGTCAGGAGGCTCTGCGCCTCTGGACGTGGCTGGACCATCAAGGCACTACCTTGGTGGTTCAACACCTGGCAGGTTCTCTGAACGCCAGGGCAGATGAACTCAGCCGCCGGTGCTTGATGGATCATGAATGGGTCTGACCTAGGGCATGGCGCAAGGTCTCATTCAGCAGTGGGGAGAGCCCTGGTAAGATCTACTCGCCATTGAAGAGAACGCGCAATGTCATCAGTCCTGCGCACTTTGGAATTTCCAAGGCGGTACTCCCTCGGCGACACTTTTCATCGTGAGTGTAGTTGCGGTCTGTTGTACGCCTTTCCACCTATACCACTTCTGCCCAGAGTGCTGAAGAAGATTCTGCGCAACCGGGCCCAAGTCTTCCTTGTGGCTCCGGATTTGGCACGAAGATACTGGTATCCCAAGCTACTCAGCATTGCGATCGATCGCCCAATTCGACTGCCTCTTCAGGAGGATCTTCTGTTGCAGCAGCAGGGGACGGTCCCCACCCAAACCTGTCCAGCCTCCACCTCCATGCGTAGAGATTGAGCGGCGACTGTTGACAGCTTTCGACCTTCCTCCTGAAGTCTGTGATGTCATTTTGGCAGCCAGGCCTCTCTCCACTAAAACGGTATACGCCTGCAGGTGGAACAAATTTGTGGCATGGTGCGCAGCAAAGGCTGTGGATCCCCTTTCTGCCCCTCTTTCCGAGGTTCTTTTGTTCCTTCTTTTCTGGCCCAGCAGGGTTCTGCTATGGGCACTATTAAAGGCTATCTCTCGGCCATTTCCGCCTTTCTACGGTTTCCTGATAAGCCTTCTCTTTTTTAAGTCCCCGGTTGTTTAAAGTTTTCTGAAGGGCATTATGCACACGTTCCCTCCCATGCCGTTCATCATGCCTCAATGGGATTTACACCTTGTCTTGACGTTTCTGATGTGCGCTCCCTTCGAGCCCCTTCATAACTGTCTCACCTTAATGACTGCTTTCCTGGTTGCTATCACCTCTGCCAGAAGAGTGAGTGAGCTCCAGGCTCTTTCTTCCAAACCTCCTTTCCTTTCTGTTCATCCGGACAAAGTGGTTCTGAGAACCCGTCCTTTTTTGCCAAAGGTGGTCGCGCCCTTCTACTTCGGGCAGACCATCACTTTGCCCACCTTCTTTCCACCTCCGCATCCTTCAAGGGAAGAGTAGAGGCTCCACTGGCTGGACCCAAAATGGGCGCTTGCATTCTATCTGCAGCGTACACAACAGTTCCGGGTGGATGATCAGCTCTTTGTAGGCTACGTGGGCGCCAAAAAAGGTCAGGCTGTGCACAAACGGACCATTTCCTGGTGGGTCGTTCTGTGCATCAAAGTATGTTACTCCTTGGCCAAGAAGGAGCCTCCTGTGGGGCTGCGTGCCCATTCGACCAGGGCAACTGCAGCCACTACTGCCTTGGGACGTGGCGTTCCTTGCAGGACATTTGTCAGGCAGCTACGTGGGCCTCTTTCCACACTTTTACCAAACAATACTGCCTTGACAGTCAAGTCCGGAGAGACGGCTCCTTTGGCCATTCTGTTCTCCGTTACTTCTTGGTGTAATATTGTTCGCAGACCCACATCCGGGGTTGGTATTGCTGGGTTATGTATTCTAAGGTAACGAATCTATCACTAACGTGTCTCTTTCAGATGCACAAGTTACTACTTGTGTAACGATATATCTGTAAGAGACATTAGTTTTTGATTCCTTACCGCCCCAACCATCCTCCCCATTCTGCGAACTGATTACTAGGGTTAAGGTCATCCCTTTTTAGGGCCCTAGTTTTATACACCAATGGTCACTATCTTGCATGGCTTTGCGTTCCTGGCACGGAATGTCGTGTACAGAACTAACGTCAGCATGCATGGGTGGCTTTTAAGTATTCTCTGTGACGTCATCTCGGCGCTTACGATGCCAGTGACAGACGTGGAGCCGCAGGACGTCACCTACTGACGCGCAGGGGTACTGCTAAGCAAAACTATTTGGATCCAGTCTGACGCCTGAGGATATTCTAAGGTAAGGAATCTATCTAAGGTAAGGAATATATCATTAACTAATGTCTCTTACACATATATCGTTACACATGTATTAACTTGTGCATTTCTTTACAGACTATACACATAAAAAGATTTTGATTGAAGAAGTTGCCTGTGATATGGGTTGGCGGCCACAGTGGAAAATACGGTAAGAAGTCGACTCTAATGGGTCTAACACTGAATTTGGTCGCACATTGGACCATTAACAGTATTTATTTTGTCGATTTACTATATTGGAATGCACTAGTTAATATTGTATACTCAATACTACAGGTCATTGGCAATAGAACATTAGGTAAGTAGGTTTGGATTCCTTGAATAGGAATAGACCGCCAATTGATTGCTTTAAGGTCTGATCACAATATTGTGGCGAGAGGCATGGCAAGAGTTTACACAATAGGGAACGTGAGCTTCACCTTCAATCCTTTTCGTTTATGATAGATTAGTACATTTTGATGATAGTTGCTCACTTTGATTATAAGACTGTTCCGAGGTGGAACTATGGCACTGAAACATGGTCACATTGGGTATATATGACAATACCCAAGTACTACTTTCCGTTTTGGGGTCTATACACACTCTTCACCGATGGTTATGACCGCAGTCATAACTAATTTTGGGTTGGACAACAATGAAAGGAACTAAGGTTGATTATGATTTATCTTGTAGCCCTAATGAAATCAGTAGTATACCTTCAAAAGACGAAACAGGTGTTGGCAATATTTTGTGTAAGATGACCTGGATACATACGAAGATTGAAAATAAAATTAAGAATATATCTACATCAACTCTTTCTGGAGAACTGTGATTTGAACAGTGGGGTGCCGTATAATTCTGAAAGCCATATCTTCACTTCCCCGTTCCCTTACCCCATGTCTGACTCTCCTCAACTCACCATTGTGCAAACCAACATGTCCGTCTTGCCCAGCAATTAGCCTTATCTCTGAAAACCTTAATAATAGGCACAATGGTTGTTTCCATAAGCTAAACCTGACCCAGCAGACAACCTTTTACTTTCACAACTCCCTGCCATCCTTCACTACACTACAGCCAAGTACATAGGATCTTCAGATTATCTTACCTCTATCTCCAAAAACGTAATTCTGAAATACCCAACCAAATTAGACAGCCTCATTATCTTTCCAACTAGAAGTATCATTAACTGCCTTGCTGAATCTATGGGTCTCTAGCCCTAGTATGTGGTGCTGACCAAGGTGTACAGTCCTCTGTGCTTCAGACCTCAGAAGATCGACAGATTCCAGCCTGACTACATCTGTATCGAATCTCTGTAACAAAATATAACATATTTCAATTGATGTTTGTGTCTATCATTTAAAATATTCTCTGTAATTGTAATCTAATCTCTCAAAACCTTTGGGCTTATTTTTAAAATTGCACTCTAACATCCTTAGAGGTCAAGTACACTTTATCAAAATTACATTGCTTTAGAGCATAGTTTCAAGCCTGAGTTTCCATTTCAGTCAGGTCTTCTTCCTAAAGAAAGATGCAAAAGATTAATGCACTTTCTAAATGCATGTGAAAATATCAGACTCTGCCAAGTCCACGACAGAAAGCAACAAGCCACTCAGTTCAATCAACATTGGATGTAAGCCTGTCAAACAATCACCAGTCATAGAATGTGTTCCATTTGAGATCATTAGTAGTGTTGCTACCCCTTGCCAGAAACTTCATGCATTCCTTTGATAAGCATAAGTAGCCAAACCTAAGGTCTGAATGATTCGTGCAAATAAAAAATCCGGCCTGCGCCCATGATCAGCACAACTGGCAGCTGGAAGCTGAAACGGAGGATGCTTTGGCACATGAAACAAGTCTAGAAAGCAAGTTTGTTTCACCCAATTTAGAGCCACTAGAACCACACGAAAACCTGCACAGTAACAGTCTCTGAATCAGCTCATAAAGCAGATGCTTCATTGGTAATGCACAGTGAAACTCTCCTTACCCTCTATAGAGTTTGCATCGCCCAGTAATCCTGGTTGCTCAAATTTGGAAGTGAAGACAGAGCATTTGCTGTTTTTCCATGCCTATTTTCAGCACACCAACTGTTCAAAGAAGTTTTCCATAGCACATGATTCAGTTAACACTTGTTACTCTCAGACAACTGACCCGCGGAGATCATTTGCTATGTTGTTCTTTATTCCCGGCAGTGTACTGTCACAGATGAATGAATGAATGAAGTGGGATTTACACATGCGCGACTTAGCCCCAGATATGTTCTGTTTGACAACCAAAGTCCAAATATCTTGTGCTTCTCTGGAAATTATCATCAAGGTGATGGCCCCTAGCTCAATAAGCAGAACATTTGGAAATGTCTGCTAATATCCTTCCTGTAACTTTATCCTGGAACCCTCTCAATTTGACTGCTGCAGCTCCAGCACATTTACATGTACCATATTTTCAGACTCACATTACAGTCTACCGACCTCGAAAGCAAGTCCAGAAGTGCTCCCTAATCTTCAAGGGAAGTATCGCAAGTGACATTACCTCCAGATGATGAGGGCAGAAAGGCATGCCAGCCCTTGCTATTTTTCTATGACTTCATGATCAGGACGAACAAGTTACTTACCTTCGGTAACGATATATCTGTTAGAAACAGTAGTTAGTATTAGATTCCTTACCTTAGAATATCCCCAGGCGTCAGTCTGGATCCGGAAACTTTTGCGTAGCAGTACCCCTGCGCGTCGGTAGGCGTCGTCTGCAGGCGTCCCCTGCGGCTCCGCGTCCGTCGTCGGCGTCGTGCGCCGTGATGACGTCGCTGGAGTATATAGACGCCGCCTCCGCGCGCTGACGTCAGTTCTTTGCACACAGCTTTTCCGCGCCAGAACACGCAGAGCCATGTGAGAACCAACACTGGTGCCATTTGAAACTAGGGCCCTGAAAGGGATGTCCTTAACCCTAGGTATCAGTTCGCAGAACGGGGAGGATGGGTGGGGCGGTAAGGAATCTAATACTAACTACTGTTTCTTACAGATATATCGTTACCGAAGGTAAGTAACTTGTTCATCTGAAAGAAACAGGTTAGTATTAGATTCCTTACCTTAGAATAGATACCCCAGCAATACCAACCCCGGTGGTGGGTCTGCGAACCAATACAACCTACACCAGAAAGTCCTGGAGGACCGAACGGCCAAAGAAGCCATCCCTCCGGACTTGACTGTCCAGGCAGTAGTGCCTCGCAAAGGTGTGCAGCGAGGCCCACGTAGCCGCCTGGCAAATGTCCTGCAAAGGGACTCCCCGGCCCAGGGCAGTAGTAGCCGCCGTAGCCCGAGTGGAATGGGCCCTCAGCCCAACAGGAGGCTCCTTCCGAGCCAAAGAGTAGCATGCTTTGATGCACAGGACGACCCACCGAGAGATGGTGCGTTTCTGTACCGCCCTTCCCTTCTTCTCACCCACGTAGCCAACAAACAGTTGGTCATCCACCCGGAACTGGCGTGTGCGATCCATATAAAATGAAAGCGCACGTTTTGAGTCCAGACGATGGAGCCGCTCTTCATCTTTTGAAGGATGCGGAGGCGGGAAGAAGGAGGGTAAGGTGATGGACTGCCCGATGTGAAAAGCAGAAACTACTTTGGGCAGGAAAGAAGGCCTAGTCCTAAGAACCACCTTGTCAGGATGGACGGACAAGAAAGGAGGTTTGACAGAAAGAGCCTGGAGCTCACTCACTCTCCTGGCAGAGGTGATGGCAACCAGGAAGGCCGTCTTAAGAGTGAGAAGACGGAGAGGACAGGAATGAAGCGGCTCAAAGGGAGCACACATCAAGAATGTCAGAACCAGATTCAAGTCCCACTGAGGCATCACGAACGGAACTGGTGGATACATGTGCGTGATGCCTTTCAAGAACCTCAGTACAATAGGGGACTTGAATAAAGATGGCTGATCAGGTAGCCTTAAGAAGGCGGAAAGGGCAGAAAGGTAGCCCTTGATAGTGCCCAGAGCAGAGCCCTGCTGGGCAAGAGAAAGAAGGAAGAGGAGAACCTCGGAAAGAGGGGCAGAAAGGGAATCCACAGCCTTTGCTGTGCACCATGCCACAAATCTGTTCCACCGGCAGGCGTATACCGACTTCGTGGAGGGACGCATGGCTGCCAGAATCACATCACAGACTTCAGGAGGCAAGTCGAATGGCCTCAACTGCCGCCGCTCAACTCCACGCCTGGAGGTGGAGGCTGGACAGGTTCGGGTGGAGGACCGTCCCCTGCTGCTGCGACAGAAGGTCCTCCTGAAGGGGCAGGCGGAACGAGGGACCGACTGACATGCTGAGTAGCTCGGGATACCAGTATCTTCGAGCCCAGTCCGGAGCCACAAGGATAACTTGGGCCCGGTCGCGCCTGATCTTCTTCAGCACTCTGGGCAGAAGTGGTATAGGCGGAAAGGCGTACAACAGACCGCAGCTCCACTCGCGCCGAAAGGCGTCGCCGAGCGAGTGCCGTCTTGGAAACTCCAACGCGCAGAACTGATGACATTGCGCGTTCTCTTCTGTGGCGAATAGATCTAACCACGGCTCTCCCCATTGCTGAAAGAGGCCGCTCGCCACGTCCGAGTTCAGACGCCATTCGTGATCCACCGAGCACCGACGGCTGAGTTCGTCCGCCCTGGCGTTCAGAGAACCTGCCAGGTGTTGAACCGTCAGAGTCACACCCTGAAGTTCCAGCCATTGCCAGAGGCGCAGAGCCTCCTGGCAAAGGGTCCACGACCCCACCCCGCCTTGTTTGTTGCAATACCACATGGCGGTGGTGTTGTCCGTGAACACCTGCACTACACTCCCGTTGACAAAGGGGAGGAATGCCTTTAGTGCTAGGCGAATCGCCCGCAGCTCCAACAGGTTGATATGGAGCCGGGACTCCGCCGGAGACCAGATGCCTCTGATCTCCGCCTCTCCCAAGTGGCCACCCCAGCCCTGGAGGGACGCGTCCGTCACAACCACGTGCTCCGGTTGGGGAAGGGAGAGGGATCTGCCTCTGACCCAATCGCGGTCCGTAAGCCACCACTGCAACTGTCTCGCAGTGCCCTCCGAGATCAGGACATGGTCGGATAGGTTGCCCTGATGCTGGGCCCACTGAAACTTCAGGTCCCACTGCAGAGCCCGCATCCGCCACCTGGCGTGATGCACGAGTAGGATGCAGGAGGCCATCAGCCCCAGAAGCCGTAGCGTCAACCTGACCGAAACCCTGGAAAACGGCTGAAAGATGGGAATCAGAGCCTGAATATCCCGAACCCGCCGTTCCGGAGGATAAACCCGAAACTGCGCCGAGTCGAGAACCGCTCCGATGAAAAGGAGCTTTTGAGAGGGACACAGGTGTGATTTCGGCACATTGATGGAAAACCCCAGCTCGTGCAGGAGGTCTGCCGTCATCTGAAGGTGGTGGACGACTGTTTGGGGCGAGCCCGCCTTCAACAACCAGTCGTCGAGGTAGGGGAAGACTGAAACCCCTAACCGGCGCAGATGAGCTGCGACCACCGCCATCACTTTCGTGAACACCCGTGGGGCGCTGGTAAGGCCGAATGGGAGCACGATAAACTGAAAGTGCTCCTGGCCTACCGTGAACCGCAGGTAACGCCGGTGGGCCGGCAGGACGGGGATGTGAAAATACGCATCCTGCAAGTCCAACGCTACCATCCAGTCTTGTGGGTCTAGAGCAGCCAAGACCTGAGCCAAAGTCAACATCTTGAACTTCTCCTTCCGGAGGAAGCCGTTGACGTCCCTTAGGTCCAAGATAGGACGGAGGCCTCCTTTGTCCTTCTTGGGCACCAGAAAGTAGTGGGAGTAGCAACCACACCCTACTTCTGTCCCAGGAACGCGCTCGATGGCCCCCTTGGCCAAGAGGGCCGTAACTTCCTCCTGCAGAAGTGTCAAGTGGTCCCCCGACACACGGTGGTTCTGCGGTGGCATGGCTGGAGGAGTGGACTCGAAGGGGAGGGAGTAGCCCCTTCGGACGAGCTGCAGCACCCACCTGTCCGATGTAATCGCGCGCCAGCGGGAGTGGTGATGGCGAACCCTGCCACCCACTGGCGTCACGTGAGCTCGAAAGCTCGGACTAGGAAGATTTGGAGGCTGCAGCGGGGGGAGGTGTGGACTGACCTCGCCGCTGCCCTCTACCGCCACCACGGCGGAATCCACGGCCGCCACCGCGCTGGGGAGCGTTCTGCGGCGCGTGGCTGGCAGCTCGAGTGGGACCGCCCCTTCCTTGGCCACGAAAGGGGCGAAACGAACCAGTCTGCTGGCGCTGGGTAGAAAGACCCAAGGACTTGGCCGTGACCCTGGAGTCCTTGAAGCGCTCAAGCGCGTTGTCCGCCTTGTCACCGAACAGGCGACTGCCATCAAATGGCATGTCCATGAGGGCATTCTGGACGTCCGGCGAGAAGTTGGCAGATCTCAGCCAAGCATGGCGACGAATCGCCACCGTCGTGGACATAGCCCGTCCCAGCGAGTCGGTCGTGTCAAGACCACACCTGATCGAGTACCTCGCCGCGTCCCGGCCTTCAACCAAGGCCTGGTTGAGCTTGTCCCGCACTTCCTGCGGGCACTGCGGCAGACACTCCGCGACCGTATCCCACAGGGAGTGGGTGTAGCGGCCCAAGAGGCACGCGGTATTACAAGACCGCAGTCCAGCGCTCAAAGAGGAAAAGACCTTTTTGCCAAATTGGTCATACCGCTTCGATTCCCGATCGGGCGGGGCCGACGGAAATGCGGACTGTGAAGTGGAGGCCTGGATCACCAGACTCTCCGGGGAGGGATGGGTGGAGAGGAAGGCAGGGTCGTCCGAGCACGGACGGTGACGCCTGGCAACGTTCCGGTCAACCGGCGCACCGGAAGCGGGCCTGGACCAGGTGCCCAAAAGGACATCCGTCAGGGCCTCATTAAACGGCAGCAGAGGCTCCTGAGGGCATGACTGCGGTTTAAACACTTCGGTCAGAATGTTAGGTTTGACCTTAGCGACGGGGGGCTCAAGGCGCAAGGCCTTGGCAGCCCTCATCAGGACCACCGAATAGGCAGCCCCCGCCTCAGACGCCACAGGGGAAGGCGAGACAAACCCAGGGTTGGGCGACTCGTCCAGACCACTGGCATCACCCAAGTCACCTACCCAGTCCACGTCATACTGGCAGGCACGGGATAAAGGGTCCTCAGACCCCTCCCAACCCTCTCCATACTCGTCTTCATCGCCGTAGTCTGGGTCGACGATATAGACTGGCTCCTCGGGGTCAATGGGCCCCATCGGCGCCGGATCCGGCGTCGGACGACGCCGGTCCGACTCCGCGTCCGGAGTCAGAGAGGGAATGGGGGTGGCGCCGCGCGGCGCCGGCGCCGGGGACCCGACGCCGGCCGGAACCGACGGCGGAGTCCCGGCGTCGCGCGGGGGCGGCACCACGGGACAGCCCAATGGAATCGACGCCGGAGAGGCCGGTAGACCAGCCGGCGACGAACCTGAGGGGCCCAGCGGCGCCGGGGCCGGAGCCACCGGCGGCGTCGGGGCAGGAGCACCCGAACCGCTCGGGCCCCCAGATGGGACCGACGGGCCCGCAGGCGCCGTAGGCCCCGCCGGAGGAGACCTCGCCCTCATAGCCATGAGGAATGCCTCAATCTCCTCGCGCGACGTGCCTTCCCCAGGGATCGACGGGTATGGGGCAGACGGCGTCGGCGACCCACGCGGGGCCGCGGGGGTGGGGCCACCCGAACCCCCGGCCGCATCACGCGGGCGTCGGGGGGAGTCGGGGGTGCGATGACGACGCACCGACTTCTTACGCTTACCTGACGAACCGGAGGAATGGTGGCGACTCCCGGAGCGCTCATGGCGGCTCCGCGATTGTTCCCTCGACCGCTCCCTCGACCTCCGACCGGACCGGGACCGCTCTCGACGCGGGGCCGACACTCGGAGCTCGAGAAGCTTGCGGGACCGCTCCCGCCTAGCTTTACTAGTCAAGGCCCGACAGTCGACGCAGGACTCCACGTCGTGGTCCACGCCCAGACACCGGAGGCAGAGTCGATGGTGGTCGGTGACCGACATCATGCGGTCGCAATTGTCGCAACTCTTGAAACCGGGCATCCTACCGGCACCGTAGAAGATTTATTCAACAAAAAACTTGGTCAAAAGACCGGAGTACTGCTCTTCGGATCTGCGCTAACTGGCGCGGAAAAAAGAAGAACTGACGTCAGCGCGCGGAGGCGGCGTCTATATACTCCAGCGACGTCATCACGGCGCCGACGACGGACGCGGAGCCGCAGGGGACGCCTGCAGACGACGCCTACCGACGCGCAGGGGTACTGCTACGCAAAAGTTTCCGGATCCAGACTGACGCCTGGGGATATTCTAAGGTAAGGAATCTAATACTAACCTGTTTCTTTCAGATAAAGGTAATGTACACAGGGAGTGTGCCATCCTCAGAGATGTTCATCTGGGTTCACTACCAACACAACATCATTAAAGCCTACTTCTGATTTTTAAGTTTCTCTGAAACAGTAACACATGCACTCTACTAGCTATAGGAATCGCAGAGAAAACTATTTTTATAAAAATAATCCACGGCTGGCAGACAGGATTGGTTTTTACCTCCTTCTATACACGCCAGACTAAAATTATTGTAATCTAAGGGCCATTTTCGCACAGTAGCATGCATGCTCGGATTTAGAATGCACAAAATGTGAACTTACACAGCTAAATTGAATTACTCACAAGCAAAATAACACCAGTCTAGTGGAAGTAAATGCAGAAGTTTTAACATATGAGGCACATTAGTGATGGATTCGATTTCAAAAATGCACTTCAGTGTTGAAGTAATTCATGCAGAATATTAACAAATTTGAGAACAGAAAACATGGAGAACATATGTAATGTCTATTTAACAGACGATTGCAGGCGCCAATACAATTTAAACATGCATTATTTGAAACATGATTGTACGTATGTGCCTAAGTAGGGAGAACATGTTATGTGGGAGGGTAGGGTCACATTTCAGGGCAGCTTCAAAGAAAGAAAAACTGCTAGACCTAAAGCAGCACGAAGTACCTGTCCAGACAGACTGCTCCCAAATTGAACAAAAGCTGGGTAGTCTTCCAACCATGTGGTAACGTAGATCCATCACCAGCAGCTAAGAAGCTATGTTTGACCGACAGAACTTTGGCTACAGCAGCATCAACCTCTGCAGGGGAAAGTCTTAAGATCAGCTGCCCCAGAAGGCCCAAGGTTAAATGATATGTTTCATTCAAGTGCCCAGCATTAGAAATTACGACCTGAAACATTAGTGGGATAACCTGTTCCAAGGTCTTTAAAGAAAAGTTGGAGTTCTGGAAAGCAAACAGAAGGAATAGCACATAAAAGCATGTTCAAACACATGGAAATGACACTTCGAATATATACATTTATCAAGACAAAAGACACATCCCACCACCAGAAAAAATACCTTTTTTTATGATGCATGCCTGTAACAGGTTATCAAGACCTTTCAATGCACCAATGGATCTGCATTTAGAAGACACATTTAACAGATGGGCAAATGCATGGCAGTAGATCCCCATATTTACAGAAATAGTAATTTTCAATAATGTAAACCCATTCACTCCAATTTACTGTCTGAATTTTGAAGATAAACATCAAAAAGAAAAAATATAAACATATTTTCCACACCATTTGGGACACTGAAAATTAAAGATGACAATACAATAATGATAGTATTATTAATTTTGGTCAACATCACCGTCAGTTGGGGGGCGTGGCTTGACACCGTAGTAAGATGGCAGTCGTTGGGTGAGCTCCGCCAACTCGCGGAGCTTCTTTGTTTCCCGTTGCCTCAGAGCGTCGGTGTTTGCGAACAGGGATGGTGGTCCCGATGCCCTGAAGCCGCGCTACATCTAGCGGATGATTTTTCCTGCTTCTACATCCAGGGTGAAGCGTGGAATCGCCATTGGTGCTAATTCCCTCACATAATCGTGGGCGCCCGCTATTTTAACTCGCGGCGCCCGCGTTTCAACGGAATTATACCTCAAGTTCTGTTTTGGATCCTGAACTGCTGGTATGTCCCCTAATGTGGAATCCTTTCATTCAATATGAATGCTGCACCTTTATTTATATTCTTTCTATTGACATTATAAGAAGTCTAATTCCTCCTCCATTTCCAAAAGAATGCTGTTCCATCTTTTCCCTATGAGTGGCAATAAGAGGAGATGTACAGTTACAGAGAAGGCTTTTCCATTTTTCTCTTTTACAGTAAAGACAATCTTTTAAAATGGCAGCTTATTGCTATCAACGTTGAGGCAATCACATGGAGCATTTGTGAAGAGGCACTTATGGTTGTTAATGCCATGTCCTTCCATTTTTTTGATATAAAAAGATGCATTTTTTGATGTCTTCACTCACTAGTTTCACAGTTTTCATCGTATTTTTTGTTCTGTGGCGACGCTTTTTCCTACTGTGGTAATATTGGATCTTCCATTTTCCCTTCATCGAGGGCACATCGTTTGGGTCGTCCTCAACCTAACTCTAATAAGCCACGTCGTATCATCATGCTTTTCTTAGAGTTTACTGAGTTGATGGATGTCTTGAAAGCAGTTAAATCCAAACGATGCCTCACATGGTCAGGTCATGATATTTTCATTTTGCAAGGTGTTTCAAATGACGACTGCACGCCGTAAAGAATTCTTGTCTCTCTGTCCCCAGATGAGACAGTTGAACATTCAATATGGTATTCTTCACCCATGTCTCTGTAAAGTTACTCACGAAGGAAGGTCTCGTTCTTTTGAAGATCCGGCCAAGCTGAGACTCTTTCTTAATAATATCTCTCCTTGAAATATGGAAAATTAATGTTGTATACTTTCTTAGTTCTATCAGTTAATTGGTTCTTGCTCATCTCATTTTACCTTTATTCCCCTCTTTTTACATGTTCCTTCTGTTAAAATATATTTATTTCTTTTTTCTCTTCTATCTTAACTATGTACTTCATATTATTATTGGCTATTTATTTATTTATGAGGTTTATTATTATTTATTTATTTGTATCGCAGTCTCTGCTTTTGTTGTCACCATGTCCCATCCGTCTTGTTGCTCGTTTTTCTTCAGATCTGGATTCTGTTCCTTGATCTGCTTACTTTTTTCCTCGCTCTATTTTTCTCCTCTCTATCATTCTACTGTTCCTATGCTCTTTTGTTATGGTGCTTCTTTATTATCGATCCTTTGTCTTCACAAATATCTTTCCTTATATTCCATTAAGTGTTTACGTTTATCTATTTTGTTGCTTGATGCCTTTGTCTATTATCATTAATTGTTGTTATACGTTTTGTTTTTTGTATTTATCTAATAAGTGGTATTGTTTTGCTTCCAGTCGTTATCCTGAAGTGTTTCATCTCTATTCATGTATTTCCCTACCTTCCCTTCATTATGTGTAATGTTGTCACGTGGAATGTTCGTGGTCTTGGAGACCCCGTCATAAGGCAAAAGGTACTCTCTCACTTATCTAAATCTAAATTGAACTCTCATGTCTCTTTTATTCAAGAAACGCATTGCAATGATGTAGAATCACTTAAATTGAAAAGACAATGGGTGGGTCAAGTTGTTTTGTCTCCAGCTTCCAATCGAAAAGGTGGTGCAGCTATTTTATTTCATAAATCAATCCATGTACAAATTTTATCTACGCAATGTGATAGAGATGGACGTTGGGTAATGGCTAAGGTTGTTATACAAATTAAGAAATTGTCTTCTTGAACATTTACAGCCCTGTTAAACCAGATCCAGAGTTTTGGAACAACAATAAGATTTTACTATCCTCTATGGATACCACTAATATTATTGTTGCAGGGGACTTTAATCAATGGTTAGACCCATTTTCGGATAGACAATCCAAATGCAAATTTAACCCTGATAACATTCATAAATCATTTCAATCTGCCATTGCCTCTCATTCATTATATGATGTTTGAAACCTGAAACCCTGACATCCTTGAGTTTACTTTTTTTCTAATGTCCACCACACTCGTTCTAGAATTGATTATATTTTAGTTAGTAAACAACTACTCCCATCCATTCACTCCTATGAGATTGGATCTATTTTTATTTCTGATCATGCTCCCGTTTTCTCTACCGTAGAGCTCTCCAGAGTTCTCCAAAATTTGGTCGTTGGAAACGTTATAATTTTTTATTGTCAGATAATACTTTTGTTACTGAAGCCACTACCTTTATTAATGATTTTTTTACTATTAACAGTCCATTGGACACTTCCATTACTAATAACTGGGATGCCTTTAACCTCTACGATGCTCATGACGGCTCCCGGCCGTCATGAGTCATGGTGGGCAGGTGCTGATGACGGCCACGAGCCGTCATGACCACGCCCGCGATTGGAATGTTCAGCACTGCGGCGGAATTTTCGCCGCAGTGATGAGGTTAAGGCTTCATTACGTGCTTTTGCTATTTCATATTCAGCAAAAATCAAGAAAATTGCTAAAGCCAAATATGCCATTTTACTACAGCAACTTAAACAATTGGAACATAATTACTTTATCTCTAAGTCTCCATCGGTTCTTCGTGAACGGATTAAAGCCAAATCGGCTCTTAATAAACTTGCCACAACTAATGCTTGTAATGTTCTTCTCAAAATTAAGTCCAAATACCACGGTGGTCAGAATAAAGCTGGTAAGATGTTGGCCATTTAAAAATTAAATCTGAACTAAAAATATAGGTCCTATCCTCAATGAATTTACTAATAATTTGGCTTCCTCTAATGAAGATATTGTCTCTATTATCAGTCACTATATTCTGATGATACGAATCCCTCTCCTCAAAATTTACATACCAATCCAATCCAATCCAAAAATTCTTTATTTCGGCCACATAGGCCATAAAAGAAGCAATAAAAATACATACAGATAAAAGACAATATATACAATAAAAACCAACTGGACCTGCAGTGTTTAGAAAAGCATGGTAAAATAGATTAACCAGACATTTTCTTCCTTATTATCCATGCTGCCATTAAGAATTTGGAAACCGCAAACACAATGTGGCCCAGGGTATTAGTTTTCAGCACCCTGTAGGCTTGTAAATAGTTACTGAAGCCCAGATTCCGACATAGAGGGGCTAGCCAGCGCCTCCTCGGGCTCCAGTAAACATGGCAACAGAACATTATGTGCAAGTCATCTTCTTCCTTGACTTTACAGCATGGGCAAAGCTTGTCGCCCCCTAGCGACCACTTATGGGTAAAAACTTTAGTAGGGAGCGTGCCAAACCTCCATTGCAGGAACAATTTCCTCGCCAGAAGAGGGTAAATAAAATCCATAAAGGGTTCAAAAACATAAGAATTTTTGGATACAATAAAACGTCCCGTCAGGGTGCCACTATCATATGCACTGTCCATATCAGCAAGGGTTTTGTTCTTATAGAGCTGTGCCAGGGTTTTGCGCGAAGTCCTTCTACATCCCTGAGCTGGGTCATCCCATAGGTCTGGCAAGTTCAAGCTGGAACATTCCGATTTGATAAGTGCCAGCCAAGGGATCTTACCATTAACATCCAGCCTCAAGACATGTATGAGGTCCTGCCTATAGTGATGCAGCTCCTCAGTGGACCATAACCGATGCCAGTACTTCACCGGTTTCGACCGCAAGTCCTCTGCGATTGACGGGAGGCCCAGGTCAAGTCTTAGGGGGAGGAGTGGTGTGCCTTGCGGGAGAGCAAGAAGACGTCTGAGGAAACAATTTTCCACCCCTGCCATGACCTTCCCAGCTTTATGGCCCCACAGCTCACTGCCATACGAGGCAGCCGCCTTCGCCTGAGTCCTGTACATTTCCAGGGCCGGACTGACAGGCTTGAAGGTGGACTTGTTGGATACCCTCAGGAGTGCGCCCGATAGCTGGGAGAGTTTCAGCCTAGATCTTGCCACCTGGGAATCCCAAGTCAGATTTTCTTGGAGTGAGACCCCCAAGTATGTAAAGGTAGAAACCCTTTCCAGACTGGTTCCCCCCAGTTTTGGATTGGGTCTGGTCTTGGTCGGAGGGTTGAAGATCATGAACTTAGTTTTTTCCGTGTTCACCTCCAACCCGTGTTGTCTACAAAAGTGACCAAAACCATCCACGATCCTCCACGGTGGTCAGAATAAAGCTGGTAAGATGTTGGCCATTTAAAAATTAAATCTGAACTAAAAATATAGGTCCTATCCTCAATGAATTTACTAATAATTTGGCTTCCTCTAATGAAGATATTGTCTCTATTATCAGTCACTATATTCTGATGATACGAATCCCTCTCCTCAAAATTTACATACCTTTTTCGGGCCTCCCTAGTCCTCCTTTGCTTCTTGATAAATTTGAATTCCTAGAAAATGAGATTACTCTTCAAGAGATAACGGAAGCTATCAAATCCTTAAAAAAAAAAATCGAAAGCTCCGGGTCCTGATGGTCTTTCTGTTGAAATGTTTGCTACTTTTGCCTCCATTTTTGCGACCAAACTCTTGGTCCTTTTGAACTCATTCCTTGTTGACTCCAAAGCATCTGGCTCATTTATGGAGGCCTTGATTGTACTTATTCCCAAACCTGACAAGGATCATTCCCTCTGCAAAAACTATCGCTCCATTTCATTAATCAATTATGATTGTAAGGTATTTGCTAAAATTCTTGCCACTTGCCTTGAAAGTATCATCCCTCTTTTGGTTAAAACTGATCAGGTTTGTTTTCTTAAGGGCAGATTGGCTTTGGACAATGCTCGCATGTTCGCTAATGTTATTTCCTTGGGTAACAAGTACAAATAAACACTTGCAGCTTTGTGTTTAGATGCAGAAAAGGCTTTTGATCGCATAAACTGGCATTTCATGTTAAATACACTCAAATAATTTAGTTGTGGTCCAAATATTTTTTTTGCTTTAACTTATGATTTTGCTGATATCCCTATCCCCTGTTGGATTGTTTTTGAACGCTCCTTATTAAAAAAATGTCTTTCTGTGATATAATATATATGTCTAATTGTTCCTTCATATCAGATACTCCTATCTTAAAATACTCCCGACAATTACTATATAATATTTTTTCTGATGGGCTAGATTCCTATCAATGTTTTTATCCTCAACTATTTGGTATAACAAATTTATCAAACATAAACGTAAATCATTTTATTGCAAACACAGGAAGGCAAAGGGAATTATTTGTATTCATCAATTTATCAAACATAATTCTGTTATTCCCTTCCAGGAATTGAAGTCACAATATAATTTACCTGATTCATTTTTTAATGAATACCTTTTACTATCAACAGCTTTACAATCTTACTTATCTTCCCACATTTTCCCTTTAGCCTCTCCATTACTTACGTCACCCCCACAGTTATGTAATGTTTCCCAAGATCATACGCCTTAGGCAGCTTTTATTTATAAGCTGTTATTTTCTCGTGATAATGAACAACCTAAATCTCATGTTGAATTACTCTGGGAAACAGACTTATCTATGTTACTCCCCATTTCTTCTTGGGATAAATTATGGCTCAAGCTATTTAAAACTTCTGTTGCTGCATGTATTACTCAACCCCTTTATTTCATTTATAGTAGAACGGGGATCACCCCTGTTCATATATCCAAGTTTTCCCCTACCTCCCCATCCCTCTGTTGGTCCTGTACAGAATCTACTGGGACTTTAGTTTATCAACTTTATGATTGTTCGAATGTATTAAAGTTTTGCCAATCTATTTGGTCTAAAAGCATGATAATATTTCAATGTAATATTCCATTAACAATACAAAATGTTTTTCTGGGTTCCTCCTCACCTGATTTTGATGTTTCCAATCCTATTACTCTGTTGTTTGATTTATTTATTGCTATAGCATTTAAAGTGATTTTGTCCTGTTGGAAAGATATTTCTAACTTATCATTATTAACCTGGTGGAATTTTATCTGTGATGAACACAGAATTAATACTGTTTTTACTCTTACTCAGAAAATCAAATCTGACCTGCTTTGGCTACCCTTCCCATCTTTCTTGTTATGCACCTGCATCTTAATTTCTCACTCTTTCCCAATGTCCTAAAACTTTATTTCCTTTTTCTTTTCTTCCTCTCCTTCATATCTCCTTTCCTTTTCTCTCTTTTTGCTCTGTCTGTTTTCTTACCTCTTTTTTATCTTCTATTTTGAATTATTTGCTCATATTTCTTTCTTTAAATTAATCATTGTAGTTTATTTATAATGCGTTCATTTAATTATTATATGTTCTTTTTCTGAAAACGTAATAAAAATCATTAAACAAAAAGCCATTACCGTCAGTTGGTTTTGGCACCATATTAAGCAATTTCCCCTGATAGTATGGACAGTGTATAACATCACTTTATGAACGAATAAAGTACCAAACAGCATAAGAAAAAAATGTATAATATAGTCCAAAAATAAGAGGCACCTGCAAACAATAGACAACTGTTTTAAAGAACAAGTTACTTACCTTCAGTACCACCCTTTCAACTGGATAGTCTATCTTAGTACAGATTCCTCACTTTGTGAATATCCCCGGGGCCAGACTGTATCTGGAAAATTCAATGTAGTGCTTCTGTGCACTAGCAGGTGGCACCATGCAATTCCATGTTGACTCTCCAAGTAATTGAGTTGCATAAAAGTGCTGCCCATACACACCGACATCAGTTTCTTTCATTAATTCATCCGCAGCCCTACAAGGCCTAGGGGAAAAAAACTACCCATCTCAACAGAACGGACTATCAAGGCAATAAGGCTTTGTGAACGTGGGCACCAAAGCTTAAATAGCTGCCTCACAAATTTCAAGGACAGGCACTCTATGTGCCAACACCGTGGTAGCCACCTTGGCCCCAGTGAAGTGACCCACCAACCTTCTTGAGGATGCTTTATGGCCAATGCCTAGCAGATATTGATACAGAGAACAGTCCATCGAGAGATGGTATGAATGTGTATTGCCTTACCCTTCTTTGCAGCAGAAACCCCCTCAGAGCTCTGATTGTCACTGACGTTTCATGGTACGATCAATGTACAAGAGTGTCTTCCTCTTTCGGGGGATGGGGAGAAGCAAAGAAGATTCGCTTAGCCGACAAACAGGCATCAACACCTTGGACAGGAACACCACTCAAGTCCTTTGCACCAATTTGTCTGGGGAAAAAAGGGGTGTAAGAAAGCTGAACAGACAGGGCCTAAAGTTCAGTAATCTGATATGCAAATGTTATTGCCACCTGGAAGACCATATTCTAGGTGAGTAGATGCAATAAACAACTATGTCTTGGTTCAAAAAAGGGTACCAATCAGAAAGGGTGTTGGTGGAAACAAATGTTGCAAACCTTTTAAAAAACACATCACCACTTGTGATTTGAACAAGGACGCCTGGTCCGTAAAATGGGTGAAAGAGCCAACAGGTAACCTTTAACTGCACCCATAGCAAGGCCTTGCTGGGACAAAAAACAAAGCAAGCAACAACACATTCAGCTGTTGAGCTTGTAAGAGGTCTAATTGCCGGATACCAGAAAATGCCACAAACTTGTCCCAGAACCCTGCATATATAGATTGCATGGAAGGGTGCCCGGCCACTAGGGTGACATTGATGACCTCAGGAGGGAGGTCAAAAGAACTCGATTGCCGCTGATGAAACTTCACACATGGAGGTGCAGATTGTGCAGGCACAGGAGAAAGATCCTACCTTGCGGCTGAGACAGAAGGGCCTCCTGCAGTGGAAGCCAGATTGGAGGACAGACGCTATTCCAAATTGAGGTAGGACCTCCAAGAGAAGTACCCCTGTCTTCTCTCCATTTAGTTTCAGGTCATTACACAATAATCATTGGCATATGATACTGCCTTTAGCTCGAAGGAGCAGACAAGTTTGACCAGAGGGCACACGTAAAGAATG
The DNA here is from genome assembly GCF_964261635.1 of Lissotriton helveticus. Taxonomy (NCBI): domain Eukaryota; kingdom Metazoa; phylum Chordata; class Amphibia; order Caudata; family Salamandridae; genus Lissotriton; species Lissotriton helveticus. The sequence goes on along the minus strand of NC_136061.1, from coordinate 230,054,790 downwards.
AATAACGTGGGGCTCAAAAGCCCTGGGGGACCACACATGGCAGCAAAAATGTCTCCGACAGGAACTGGTACACTACCACGATTTGAGATCTATCCGTAAGGAAAGAGGATAACTGATTCAAAGCTGTATTTTTCATTCCCAGTTCCTGCAAACGCTTTATCAGCAGGGTAGGGGAGATGGTATTGAAGGCCGCAGAGATTCAACAGGATCAGGACAGTGGCCTGCCCTACGCCAACAAGGGGTCTGTTGCTTTCTGTAGCCAATATCAGAGCTGTTTCTGTTGCATGGTTCCAAAGGAAGCTGTGTTGCGACCCATCCAACAGACCCTGCTCCTCCACAAATCCCACCAGGGTTTGGTCAAGAGGTGTTTCTCCATGAACTTCGCTGGGACCGGACACAGAGAAATAGGCTGATAATTCTTCAGATCACTAGGATCTAGATTCGGCTTCTTGTGTAAAGGGTGTTCCGCAGTTGCGAATAGTACCCAGTCTTAATGCCATGCTTACAATTGTCGTTAGTGGACGAGAGACCGTACTGGACGCCAAGTGCAAAATATTTGCGGAGAAGGACTTCTGAGGAGATCCTGATTTAGTATTAACAGATCTATAGCAAGGGCTGTCTCCACTGTTGTAAGATTCCAGCCAGCTCTAGGGGCATAGAGCCGTTGGCCTTCTGTTGCAGTACCACATGGTGGTGGTGTTTAGGAGACCCTGCCCCCCTCACCTCACTCCCTTTTGATGGTGAGCAGGAAGGCCTTCAAGGTCAAGATCTTGTGAACTCCACCTCTTCCAGATGGCCTCCCCAACCCAGTACGGACGAGCCATCACCACCTTCAGCCCTGGGTGGGGTAGATAGAGTGGTCTGTCACTGGTCCAATTGCGGGCGAGCACCACCACTGCAGATATTTTGCAGTCTCCTCCGACATGATACAATAAGTTTCCTTGGTGTTGGACAAATTGAGACTTCAAGTCCCACTGCAACGGTCGCCTGTGCCATCCATGATTGTGAGTAGGATGCAGAGTGTTATTAGGCCCAGAGACCTCAGAGCCATTCTAACTGAGCCCTAGGACCGAGGTTGAAATATCAGGATCACAGCCCAAATGTTCACTGGTCTGGAGGAAAATCTTGAAAGCACAAGGTATTTATTATGGCTCTGATAAAAGGGATTCTCTGCAAAGGAGTCATGTGTGATTTCTGCAGGTTGACTGAGAACCTAAACGATATTAGTCTCCTGTTCTTGGGAGCTGGTCTGCTACGGTCTGTGGTGAGCCTGACTTCAATAGCCTGTGATCGAAATAGGGGAAGACTGGTACTGCTGAACTTCTCAAATGGGCACTGCCATTACCTTCATGAAAATTTAAGGGGCATTGGTGAGGTCTAAAGGGAGCAGAACAAACTGAAAGGGCTTGTGACTCACCCTGGACCACCTGTAGCACATGTGGGCCTGCAGACAGGGTTGTGAACAAAAAACCTACAGGTTCAATGCCACATCCAGTCTCCAGGATCCAGGGCAGAGGGAACCTGAGCCAAAATGAGCATCTTGAGAGGTTGAAGGTCTAGAATAGGATGGAAGCATACACCCTTCCTCAGTATAAGGAAGTAACTGGAGTAGCAGCCAGTCCCCACTTCTAATGCTGGAACTCTCTTTATGGTTCCTTTGGCCAAATGAGCTTGCACTTCCTGGCATAAGATGATCAGGAGATCCTCCGACAGGCAATCCACTGTAGGTGGCAGTTCAAAAAGGAAAGGCAAGATGTAGCTCTGTTGGACAATCTGTAGAACAGGGGTCTCCAACCTTTTCAGTAATGAGAACTACTTTTGTTCATTGAAAATCATCCCGAGCTATTAGTATTAGGGTTGTAATTGGGACAACATAAGACAAGATTAAGTTAATGGACATTGTAGGTAGGATTACCTGCAGTGACCACATCAGTGCATCAGGAGGCTTTGTTAATTTGAAATGCCTTTACATGAGTAATACATAACAACCACAGCTGCAGTGCCCACTGCATCAAGGTAATAGTAATCAGTCTCCCACCATCTCATGATTTATCACTTAAATATCAGATTTAAATACATTTTGAAAATTCAACAGTTTTCCTCCAAACATCAGCTTATAAAATCTGAAAAGACACATTTTCGTTCAAAATACACATTTTTAATGTTGTTATTTATCGATTAATTCAACCAAGCATAAGCTTCTAACTTAGAAAGCTGGGCTGTACATAGGAGAGCTACTTACAGGTAGCTGGAGAACTACCAGTAGCTCACAAGCAACTCGTTGAAGAAGCCTGCTGTAGAACCTATTTGTCAGAATTGATTTTCTGCCACCTCTGCAGGAAGTGGCTATTCCTGCCCTCCTTGGACAGCTATGTGACGCAAAGGGCACTAAAGAGATTTTGCAGTTGTTGCTGGAGGAGTAGAATAAAGAAATGCTGTCCATGGCTGCCAGACCTTTGTCAGCAGGACCCAAAGCCCGACCTAGAAAGGGTTGGGAAGCCTGTTGGGCAGGTGGCGGTGGCTGGTGCTGTCAAGTGCGGATTTTGATCTAGAGCTGAGAAACCCAGAGAATGTGATGTAACTCAGCTTTCCTTAAAACGTTCCAAAATGGAGAAAGCTGTTTAAAGGCATGTCCACTAAGGACACCTTGATGGTCCAGAGAATCCGGTGGACCTCAATCATGTGTGTTGCAAAAGTACTTCGCTAGCTCCCATAGCCCTGCCCAGACACTCTGTGGCATCTAGTTCTGAGCGGACATCGAATTTGGACAAATTCCAACCATCTTGAATGATTCGGGCTAGTGAAGGACATAGGTCTTCTGGGACCGAAGGTGGGGTCTCACCCACCATATCAGATAGGGTGTGGATGTAACTACCTAGTAGGCAGCTCGCAATACCTGACCTCAAGGCAAGACTGCCTGAGGAGAACATACACTGGCCAAAACTATCTACTCGTTTTGACTTCCTATTATGGGTAGTGGTTGGAAAAGAATTAGGGTTTACTTTACTGGTGGAAACCTGCTCGTGGACCAAGCTTTCAGGTGTTGAATGCTAGGTCAATAAATCTGGGTCGCCTGAAGTAGGTCTACGGCTGACTTGTCAGTTGACTGGTGGCCAGAGCATGGCTTAGTCCAAGTGCCCAAGAGCATGCCTCTAAGGGCTTCCTTTAAATGTAAAAGAGTTGATGCCTGACCAGGCTGGATGACCTCTGCAAGGAGATTTGTTTTAACCTCCGTAGCAGAGATCACTGTGAGGATGTTTGTTATAACCTCCATAATGGGGAGGTGAAAGTCAAGGACTTCATCAGTCCTTCGTTTTACTATGGGGAAAGAGGTACTTTCCTCAGTTGCTGCTACAACAGGGTTAAGAGTAGTGGAGGAAGGGGAGAACCAATGCTGGGTTAGGAGAGAGCGTTTAGTGCACTGCCCTCCTGTAATTCAACATATGAAGGACAAAGTTCTTCTCTATACCCTCCATTGTAATCTCCACAAGACTGGCTTTTATCAGAGTCTGAGCCAGCAAGTCAATACAACGTATGTGCCCAGCTGCGTGGTAGTGGCATCTTTCCTGAGTCCGATATGTTCAGTGTGGGCTATGGAAGTGAAAAATCTGCATGTGGTCAAATGGAAGCTGACTTGGAATCAGTGCCGGTGTATTGGTGCCGGAGTCTATGAACAAGGAGCTGGCACAAATGTCGATAGGCTCAAGAGGGCCAGATGGCACCATGGGTAAACACATGGGTGGTAACCCAACTGGAGGGCCCTGCCAATTATCGGGGTCTGTAAGCACGCCATAGGGAATCGGAAGAGTGCCAGAGAAGCATAGTGTAGCCTCTAGAAAAGCTTCAACTTGCTACAAGGTCGAAAAGGGCCCGGAAACTTTGGGTGCTTTGGGGCCAGCAATGGAATGAGCTCCTCTGTGCATCGGAAGCGAGAACGAGAAGCACAATGATGTTCTTGTGCATTTTCCAGAGGAGTGGCAGGTAAGGGGCTGTGTCATGCATGAACCTCTTGTGTTTCTTATTTTACTTACTCAAAGGCTTTGACTGCGAGAAAGATTGGCCTTGGGAATGGTACCGTGAGTGGGCATGCACTCTCAACATCAAATAGGAGCAGAACCTATGCAGAGCCTTCCTGTGTTTTGCAATGTAAGGTTTTGTCCCGTAATCTGGGACGACTTTCGAGTTCATCTGGGCATAGTAGCTGCAGGCCTTGAAGTTATTCGATGAACCCTCAACCACCAAAGGCACACCTCGTGAGGATCTGTCACAGTTAGTAGTTTGTGACATTTAAACTCTGTTGTCTTAGGGGGTGACATGCCTTTGAAATGGAAAAAAGATTTTGGACGAAGACATTTCTCTTCACAAGTGAATAAAAAGGAGGAGCAGAGCTCTGCATCCGTGTTTGAAGGCTCAGAAAGTAAGGAACTGCCATCAGCGCATAAGGGTGGTGCTTATATGCAGCTCCGTTCGTCACTTATGAAGCGGAATGTCGTCAACGCGGGGACTCACGACAACACTTGCAGGCACTCAGGAGCACTGCTTTGAATTTTGCCGACCCATTCTGGTGCCTAGGATATTCAAAAGGTGAGGAATCTATGGTTAGAAGTATCCATCAGAAAGGAACATTAACAGCTTTTTAAAAAACACAGGAGGGACGATAATGTTATAATTACTGGAAACAAGCTCATAGTAGCTGCTATGGACAAAAAGAAAACCTGGCAAGCAGTTTGACCTTAATAATATTTTATCCTTTAGACTGCTACCCATCCCTTTTCAAGTCTCTCACCAAGTTATACACTGAATTTCAATACTCCTCAAGCATGAAACTACATTTTGCATGCATCAGCTTTCCCTTCAAAATTAGCTGGTGAATAACTTGTGATATCCATAACTGGTGAGGCAGTGATCTATTTTGTAATAGTCAGATAGTATGGATGACAAGCAATGGCACTCATGTGTTACATAATATCATTTACAGAGCAAAGTATCATTGTGGTTCCATGGTTACCAAATGCTGGCAATGCAAAATGGCTAGAATTCAATCAAGATTATGGAGCATTTAACCAGGTCTTTGGTATTAGTTTAAACCTCAAAAGGGGTGCCTTGCCCCATATATAATTAAGATGGGAATTTAATTACTTGGCTCCCTTTGTTGAGAGGACAGTGTACCCGGGTCTGGCTCAGTGGACTAATGCGTTCACTGCAGGAGCCTGTGTTCGACCTCATGGTCACAGGTTTGAATCCCAGCAGCTCCACTCAGCCTTTCATCCCTGTGGGGTTGATAAAATAAGTACTATTGAGTTGGGTAACAATAAACATCTGTTATTCAGCGGCAAGATACCTCGGGGTGAACATACGCTTTACAAATACACATGTTATGTTACCCCATGCCTTCATCCCTACTGCTAACCAGCACCTTAGCTGATCTTAGCGCTCTGTGAGAAAGATACCATCTCTGGAATTTTTAATTATTTGCCACTGTAAAGAGATAAAGCTGAGAATATCTTCAGGACATTGGAGAAGCCACTACACCTCCTCTAAAGAAAAGTTTCTGATACGCAATGGATATTGGCCTTTATATATGGGCAGAAGGGAGTAACCACTTCAAAGTGTAACGCAATTTAAGAATTGCTGACACCCATTATTCTCTAGATATAATGACTACTGCTCAGGGATTCTTCCATCCAGGGAGCTCTAAACAAGGGTGAAAATATTAGGTCTGCAACTGCTGTTGGGCAGCACTGGCCTGAGCTACCAACCTTCTTGGTATAAAGAGAATAATGAAAGTCAACCCTCAATGTGAAGGATAAAAACATTTTGCATAAGAGATTAAAGTCACCAGTAGGTATCAGAAGATTTAATGGTAGCATTAATGAGTATTGGGGATGTAATAAGAATATCTAAAAAATACAAATTCTATAGGATTAGTTAGATCACAATTAGCCTTGATAGGTTGAAATAATTTATAAATAGGATTTTCAAAATGATCCATACCATCATACAGCGTGTACACTATCCTTGAGTGTGCTGTGAACCTAATAACGTAAATGTTAATCACCACAGTGGCTCTATTACTAGTAGTTTTCGATCTCTCTTTTTTCAAACTTGTAGGATGTCTAAACAATTTGGTTATAATACTGTCATAAGGACAAAATAAGATGACATTTTAAGTTTAGGGATATTGAAGGGTGCCCGGGTTCAGGACCTGAACGTCCTCCCCCATTAACGCCTGCCGCTTCCAGATCCCCACTCTGGTTTGACATAAATTTGAGAAAATAAAAGAAGATTGGGAGGTGGAATATTTGGAGAACGTGCGACTTAGGGCAAGCAGTCACTATGTTAAATATCTTGTTCTTAGAGCTACGCAAAGTCTTTCTATCCATACATTTATGAAAATATATACATACACATTTAACTGGGAGGGCACAACTCTGAACAAACAAAATCCACAGAAATAGAATGCTGACAAGACACAGTATAGACCAGAGCCTAAAGCTTTATCACAAAGTAGAACATATTGAACACTGTCTAAGAGGGAACAGAACATCTTCAATTTCCTGTTAATAATGTGAGTAGCTCTGGTTGTCCTGTCTGTATGAGGGAAACTCTGTTTGATTGTTTTTGCTTCGGGCCGTAATGCTTTGCCAGGTGAATGGGACAATGAAAATCAGTGATGGCCACCTTACCTTAATAGAGTGAAGTGAGCACCGGTGTCATCTGATAACTCTGTGTTAGACGATTCTCTCAACTGCCTTAGCCATCAGAAACCATGAGCTTCCTTGACTATAAAGGAGGCGAGGGAGAGCAAGTTCCTACACCCCTAACCTCTAAATAAAGACATTAGAACTAATGGAGTGGTGAGGTTGAGGAAAGGGTGCAATGTCTCTAACAACAGAGGCCTAACCACAAGGATGGTTTCTTCTTCATGGGTGAATGGTGCTCTAGTTGTAATTTAACTCCTTCGGTTTTCATGACAGCTCCCGGCCGTCATGAGTCACGGTAGGCGTGTGCTCATGACGGCCGGGAGCCGTCAGAACGTTGCCGCTCCGCCCATGTGGGGTTAATCCCCAGCCTGTGCGAGAGAATTAATCAGTGGGCGGAATTTTGATGGCTCCCGGCTGTCATGAGCACACGCCCACTGTGATTTATGACATGTGGGTGGCACAATCAGTGCTCCAGGCCCACTAGTAGCATCTGTTATCACCAGCCCTGGCACACTCAGTGCACTTTACTAGGGACTTCTTGGTGACACAAATATGCCAATCATGGATGACCACTAATAATAACGATTTACACAGGGAGAACTTGCACTTTGACACTGAATAGCAGTGGCAAAGTGCCCAAAGCATCTAAACCAGCAAAAACGAAATCCAGCATAGCATAAAAATACAGGAGTTGGAGGCAAAAAGATAGGGGGAAACCACGCCAAAGATGCCAGGTCTAACAATGCATATCAATCAATCAATACAGAGAGGAAGGGGGAGAGGCAAATAACGGAGACAAGGCAGAGGCAGAGGGGACCTGGAAGTCTCACAAAATCAAGAAAGACAAGACGAGGGAAACGGAAGAAGAAAATATCCCCTATGCAGTTTGAAAAAGTAATGGCGGAAAACCTAATTGTGAATTTATCAAATCATAAATTAACAGAAGAGGAAACCACGTTATTAAACATGGGACTCTCCTTTTGCCTGGAACATCACTTCGATTACACCAAGACCAAAATAGATTTATACAAATATGTGAGAAAATTAAAACTTGCAAAGGTACATGCAACAAAAAGTCTGTGGAAAATGGAATTCAAATATCTGAAAATAATGAAAATATAGAAAATGAGACCACTGAGCTGACGATCGATCAAATACCAGATCTACAGAGCATGTTTGAACTGATGTTCAATCTGGACGAAGGAGAAATCACTGAACAAGAAATCCTCCAAGACTTATCAGTTAAAACTAACAAACACTCCCCCTACATGACTTAAGAAAAAGTCAAGATTTTGTCCAGCTATGTCACCTGGAAATAAATGTGACCTTTTTCAGAGGCAATACCTGATGAACTAGATAAATTGGAAAAGATCACACATCCAAATTGAAAGAAAAACCTTACATGCAGAGAAAGAGAAGCTTTAAAATCATTAATGGAAAACAAGACACTGATAATTAAACCCGCGGATAAGGTCGGAAATATTATCCTGCAGGACATATAGGCATATAAAGGAGAAGCATACAGGCAATTAAACGACACCTCTAAATGTACGAAGCTTCAAAACAATCCAATCAATGACATGACAATAGACTTGAACATCAAACTAAGAGCCTGGCTTGAAAAGAATCTGATCGATTTGGATGAATTTTAATTTTTGACAAATGAGTTACCAACAATTCCAGTAATATATTTTTTGCCCAAAATACACAAGTCCCTAACGAATCTACCTGGCAGACCGATTGTTTCCTCATGCAATTCCCTCTACGAGACAATATCGAAATATGTTGATCATTTCCTAGCCCTGATTGCACAAAACTTGAGCTCCTACATACGTGATACTGGAGATTTTTTACGAATTTTAACGGAACAGCATGGAACCCGGAGTACATCATGGCAACCATAGATGTGGTTTCATTAGAGTTTATTATAAACAATGGTTCTGGTGGGTGCCTAAAATAATTATTCCAAAGCACATATACATCTTTCTCAACTTTTTTGATGATAGTCAAATATTTGAGTCAGTCATCTAATGAAAGACCCGTATAACAGCAAATCCCAAACAAAGAGGACAGAGTGAAATTATCTTTGGTGAGGGCCTCACTGAAAGGGAGCAGCGGCTCCGACGACGTAGACGCCATCTGGAGCACCTCCGTAAGTAGGTTGTTCTTAAGGGCCACCATAGGGAGGTCGAGATGGAGAGCCTCCGCAGCCCTACGCAGCACCACAGTATAAGAAGCACCCTCCTCCATAGTAGGAGGAGGGGAGGCAAACCCTAGGTCAGACGACACATCAAGTTCGCCCGCATCTTGAAGGTCGTCTACCCAATCCGGCTCGGAGTCACACTGCCATGCAAGGGGGTCCTCGGAGCCGTCCCAGTCCTCCTCGGAGAGGGGGCAAGCGGCGTCAGGAACGGCGCCGAGAACGGCACCGGCAGGGGCCATGCCGGAGCCTTATCCCAATGCGGATCCCAGGTCGGAACTAAATGGTCGGAGAACTGGGGCAGGGGTGGGATAAACGGCACCCAGTGCAGCGCCTGTGGCAGAGCCAGGCGTGCCGGGGCTGGAGGCAAGGGCTGCGCCGGGGCCGGAGCCAGCAGCGCTGACCCTTGATGTGCCGGAGCCGACGGCAATGGATCCTGTGGCGCCGGACTGGCGCCGGTGACGGTGCCGCCGGGCCAACAGTATCTGGACACGGGATCGCGGGGCCACCTGGCGCGCCGGCAGGAGCCCAAGGCGTAAAAAGGCGGTCCAGGCAGCAAGAAACTCTTGCATCTGTTCGGGAGTCACAGACGGACCGGGGAATGGCATGTAGGCTGCGGGACTCCCAGGCTCCGGAGGTGTCGCAGGGCCCCTGTCCCCCTCGTCTGTCTCCGAGGAGCGATAGGGGGACGTCCGAGAGCGAACACGCTTCTTTGACTTCTTTTTATGGCGTCGTTTACCAGAATCTGAAGGCGAAAACTTAGAGCCCGAGGAGCGACGGCTCCGGTCCCATGAATGGCCCCTAGATCCGGAGCGGTAGTGAGAGGAGTGCTGGACCTCCAGCAACTTCCAGCGTCACTCCCGCAAGGCTTTCGGGGCCACGGCTCGACAGTCCCGGGAGTCATGGTCGGTCTCTAGGCAGTAGAGGCACACACCGTGGGAGTCCTCCACCGACATGTTACGGCGGCACGACCCACAAGACTTAAAGCCGGGCATCCCTACGTGCACCAGGAGACAATAGAAGGAGACAAAAAGTCTCAAAAAGTAGTCAAAAAATGACTGAGGTACATGCTCAATCCGGATCTGCGCTTACGGTGCGGAAAAAGAAAGAACTGACGTCAGAGCGCATGGGTGGCGCCTAAGTAGTCTCCGTGACGTCTTCTCGGCGTATACGTCGCCAGCGACGGACTCGGAACCTCACGGGACCACTTACTGACGCGCAGGGGTACTGCTAAGCAAAACTTTCCAGATCCAATCTGGCGCCTGGGGATATTCTAAGGTAAGGAACTTATCACTAACGCGATACATGTGTACAAAGGTACAAAGAACATCCCTGATAGAGAGTCTCTTAAGGATAATATCTGGCAGAGGCTTTGAGCAGAGAGACCTGAGCCCTTGTCTGGGAAGTGCGTAAGAAAAATGGGGCACAATGTGCACCAACCTCGCGTCCGGCGTAGAACCAACTGCCTTCCAGGGAAAAACCAGACAGGGTCTGAGCCATGAGGGAACGCCAAGGACAGAAACAGATAGGGTCAGAGCCATGAGGAGAAGGCTAAGGACAGAAGCACGTCCAACACCAGAGGGAAGGAATAGACAATGCCACAAAAATCAACAAAGGCAATGCTGTGGCACAAGTTGGATTAGCAAGTATTGTGCGCCCGTGAACGCACCCAGTGGGTTTTAACACACCGTGGCAGACCTGAAAACAGAGAAGAAACTGTTCCTGAAGCGTAACAGACCAACATGCCCACAAGAGACACTGGCTTGTGGCAAAGACAGCCAACAGAGGCAAATTGGTGGAAAAAAAACAGCGGAACGTTTGAAAGATAATCATGGGTAAGAAAAAAGGGAGCATGCATGAGCACGTCATAACAAGCCAGACAGGATGTAAGCCAACAATAGTCTGGAGAGGAAATTGCAGAGGCAGGAGAGAACTACTGACTAAAGGAAACATGGAAACTCTTGTGGGCATGTCCAGAGAAGAAATTCCACAACAGCAAGTGGAGTGACAAAAACTCCCCAGAGAGGAGATTAATAACTATCCTAAGAGGACCTCATCGCATCCTCAGGAAGGACGTGCACCACTTAAGAAAAACTCTCCCTGGAGCAGTGGTAAGTTAGAATGGCTATACAATAACCAACAAATACCTCACATAAGGTATGTCAGGTTCATATAAAAGGGGTACCTCTTGAGACTAGCTCCTAGACAGAGCAATCGCAAATAAAGGCAGAAACAGCTGTTAAGCTGTACGGTCTGACTGGGAAATAATAGCTTGAACCCAGCGACGACACCGGAGAAAAGCAATAACAATACTGCAACCAAAGAAAATCAAGACAATAAGTCCGCAACAAGGGACTAAAAACAATTTCATTCACTGCAAACCAGACATGAGACGCTGACCTACTGAGTCAGCATGACTGTCGAAAGGAAGGGCTCCATCAAAGGGAAAGTTCAGAAGACGTTCAATGAACATTTTCAGGAAAACTGCCATGACGTTCAATGAACATTTTCAGGAAAACTGCCATCACGCAGCCAAGCATGGCGATGCAGCGTAACTGACGGGGCATCGCCTGACCCACGGAATCAGAAGTGTCCATGGCGGACTGAATTGAAAACTGAGCCAGCTCACAACCATACTGGAGTATCCAAGCCAGGTCAGCCCGGAGGCCTTCCGGCAGGGAGGGAGGGAAGGAAGGGTTCCACCAAGTCCCAGAGGGCAAATGTATCCCGTGTAAACACGCAGAACGTGGACGCAAACATTTGCCGACCACATGTCTCCAACCATCGAGACTCCCTAGTGGGTGGAAGGATCGGAGCAGAGGACAAAGGCAGTGAAGCGGAGACTGTCTGGACGACTAGCTATTGAACCCTACGGTGCACAGACAAACAGACTGGGTCATCTGGAGCCGGGTGGTGACTATGTGCGATAGAACGGTTCACCGAGTCACCCGACGAGGGCCTCGCCTAGGTCCCTAGAAAAATGTCATACAAGGAGGCACAAAAAAGGCAGCAAGTGCAAACCCTCCGCGTTGCCCTAGTGGAGCAAATCCAACAATGGATCTGAGGGCAAAGAAATAGAAGGAGGCTGGAACTACAAAATATCAGCAGCTTTGCCAACAGCCTTTGCAAACGCTGCACCAGACTGTCACCTTTCCAGGGGGTGACAGCAAATCATAGTTAGGGAACGGTTGCAAGCTAACCAGTCCATCAAAAACCAATGGTCCTTCAGTCCGAGGTTGCCCAAGTGCCTGCAAGTGCTCCCAATCAACATGCTCTGCAGAATGGTCAATCAATACTGGGGAAGGGGCCTCGTCCTCTATGTGAAAAGGAGGAGCAAAGGACATCTCTGGCATCAAAAGACGTCGAGATGGTGCTGCATTGACGCCGACAAACGTCGAAGGAGGCTCCATCAATCGGCAACGGAATGGCAGCAACCAGACATCCACCACGATAGGAGATTGCGGTGTGGGACGGCGCCGACTTGGAGATACGTCCTCCGCTACGGCCGCAGCAGACGCTATTCCAGGGGGCACCACCAGGCTGTCCCTTAACGCTGGAGGCGGACTGTGGCTTGATGTCTGAACGGGAAGCCCCACCAGGCCAGCTCCTGCCGCAGCCGTGACTCCGGAGCTGGAGTCAGGGTCCTTGATTTGTGCAGTGGAGGAATCCGCCGGCGAGCTCCCAATCAGAGTCCCTACCAACTCTGTAGGGCCGAAGGCACGCCAGGGAGAGAGGTCGGCTCAAAGATGGCCCGAAAAGCCTGGAAATAGGCTGCCATCTGGTTCCTAGTTGCCCCAAAAACCAGGCAACGGAGGGTAGGCGGGGGTCGACTGCGGAAGGGCTGCATCTGGTAAGGACTGGGAGCAACGGGCACCGACGTCACGGCTACATGAGGCAGATGGCCTCCGTGACTTCCGCTTGTGCTTACCTGAGGGAGATGAGTGGCAACGTCGGGCACAATCCCACGACCTGCCCCAAACCGAAGCCCCAGCTGGAGGAGGTGACCGACGACCCCGGGACTCCGAACAGGACATCCAGGCCGATAACAGCTTCATCTTACTTTCCCGTAGGGACTTTAGTTTCAGCTTCAGACCGGCGTCGTACTCCTTGGGAGTCGTGGTGCGTGCCGAATCGCATGCGGTTCCGTCACAGACAAAGCCCGAAGGCATCGGCACACTTATCCTGGATGCTAAAAGGCATCAGAAAGGCCAAAAACAAACAGGCCAGAGGAACCTCTTCTCCTGGATCTGCATTGCAGCGCGGACAAGACAAAACTGATGTCAGTGCGCCGGGAGGGACTTATATGGCTCTACTGATGTCATAAACGTGGACAACGTTAGGGTAGAACCATGCGACGCCGTCCCCTGACGCACAGAGGTACTGCTGAAAAATCTCTGGATCCAGACTGGCGCTTGGAGCATATTCTAAGTTAAGGAATCTGCGGCTAAATGTTTCTATCGGGTTAAGTAAATTATCTCTCTTGAGCTCTAAAGTACCTTCAGTCAGGGAACAAATCCTATTAGTTTCTACGGATCCTGGAGTCATTAGAAACTTTTGTCATATCTCTTCCCAACCCTTACCTATCAAAATTATGGAAAAGCAAATCCACTATTAACTGTTGCCTTTCTTGGGAAGCCAATAACATCCTCGACCTTCATCAGTCTGGTTTCTGTCCTCACCATAGCACTCAAACAGCTTTAGTCACTATTCATGACAACCTCAGAGTTATTGTGAATCAGAGGGGCATTGCTGGCTTGATCCATTTGCCGCACTTGACAAGATGTTTGACAAGATATTCTTTTGGGTCTCTAATGTCGGTATCACCAACAAGGCTTTGGAATGGATCACCTCATATATATGCAACCATTCCCAAGCTATCCATCTTCCTCCACACAGATCTTCTTTCCTTCCAGATACTCCTGGTGATCCCCACAGCTCTTCTTTGAGTCCTTCACTGTTTAATGTATATGCCACTCCCTGGGATGCTCATATTCATTCATTTGGTTTTCCAATTATGATTTCCGCAGATAAACATACATTTTGATCTATATGGACTCCTCTGAACCCCTACCTCACCTCAATCTGATGTTCTGTCTAGCTGAGGTGACAGTATCGATGTGGAGGAATTCATTAAAAATTAAGACTGACAAAAGAGAGATTCTGAACAATGATAAAGATTCTTCAATCTAAAGTGCAAGCCGTTATGGCTCACTTATGTTCAAGTTCTATTCAATGTCAATTTACTGAGTACAAAAATCCCTGTTTACTTATTGTTTCTGGCAACCAGAGACTGGAATTCCCTCTCTGGGTCATGTCAACAACTACTTTGCCTTGCTCAAGGCATTAAAAATCAACTTTTTTTTACAGACAACCTTTAAGCCTTGGTTCCAGCAAAGTCAGTTTTCTACTTAGCAACAGGGAGCCCTTTTGGGTGATTGTGCACTCTATAAATCAGGAAAACAGAAAACAAAAAAATAGTCTTGGGAAAACAGTATAGGTATATTTCTGTTAATACCAGACTGCCTATGTTTTAAAATACTCAGAGCCTTTAAAACATAAGATCTGTTATATGTAAAATCTTAGCCTACGGTTAATTCAGTTGGTGTGAACATAAAGATCACTCCGACCTGCACACAGACTACAGCACTTCCTTCTATGCTACAGGCAAAGCAAGGCACATTGGTGTTTTCAAGACGGCTCTGTGTAGCAGGATTGATGAAAAATACTGCAAAAAATTACACTATGCTGATTTGTCATACCTGTATTAATATTAGCATGCTTACATTTATAGCCTTGTCATATTTCCGAATACACATTAAGCAGCTGATGTTTTGTTGTAGTACTGTTGTCCGAAGAGTATCCATCTTACTCCCGTTAGAACCCTTCAAAGAAAAATGCAACTTGCGGTTCTAAATGCAAGCTAAAAAAGCCATCAACAGAATCAAAATTCTTACTGATTTAACAGGAGCCAACATGGCTGCAAGCAACCCCAGAATCCTTTCTTGGGAGCATTCAGCAAATACTTGCTCCTGGTCTGGTGATGTGGCCTTCTCTTGCGTTTTTGATAAACCTTCAGCCTTTATAAAATCTGTTGAGACAGGTATGCATGTGTCAGACTTCAAAATAAACCAATCAATACTAACAAAAATAAAATATTAAAAATGTCATTGATGTTGACCCAAGAATAAAATTATGAAAATTCTACTGCCCACCAACAACTACTTCAAATGGAACCCAAGCTAGACAAGTTGTGGCTCCTCATTTGATATCTCATTACAATTCTCTGCAATTAACCTAGTCAGATATATCCCACCAGATGAGCAGTGCACAGTCAGAATTATACCCCATGTGGATCACAGAGGTTCAGAACTGAAGAACTAGGGTATTTAACTCTTAAATAAAAGTTGTTCCCACCTCAATAGTGGAGCCTGAGAACAAAATGATATTTCTCAAGGCTTTTAAATGAGAACATTAAAATGAAGAGTTAAATTAATGATTAAGTTTGCTCATTGTTTTTATTGTCTCCCTTTTCAAAGTGTCACATTTACAAACAGCAAGCATCTTACTCCCAGTGGCTGGTAGCCACAGTGCCAAATTTGTAACTGAAAAATATAGTCATTTTCTTTTAAATGGGAGAAATTTAATGTGAATAAAAATGTTTGTATGAAACATTGTCAATGGTTTTTCTCTATTTTAAATTAAGCCAATTAAGTCCTAATGTTTTAGGAAGCATGTTTCTTCACTTTAAATTCTTCACATTTAAACAAATGACTGAATTTTCCTGTTATAAATATGGCAATTTATCTACAAGCCATTGGGATTAATATGCCTGCTGTTTATCAAGACAATGACATGGGAGAAAATTAAAATGATGAGTTTTATGTAATCCATATAAACTAAGTTAACTCTTCAGTTGAATTAACTCCCATTTCATAGTAACGCATTTACACACAGTAGGCATCTAGCTCCCAGTGTCTGGTTGACACACTGCTATAACTAAAAAATATAGCAATTGTTTTTAAATGGGAGAAATCAAAGTGCAGAATAATGTTTCATATTAACAAGATTTTTGCCGAACATTTTTCTGCACTTTACATTTCTCCCACTTTAAAAAAAAAAAAGGTTGCATGTCTTTGTTATACATGTAATGGTGCCTTACATGATGAAAAGTATGTCCTGTGCCACTAGTACATAAGACACAGGCTCTATCACAGATACACATATATCCCATTCATTTTCACACGTTCATACATCCCCACAGACCATGCACTCACTATCACACAGGGCAGCCCTATCATAGTACCCCCTAGTATTGGGTTTCATACATATTACATTTAAAATGACTGAAGCTGGGCGAGGTGGTCCTGGTAAAAATGCACAAGTTACTTGGCCTTCTGTAGCTCACAAGGATTTCACTGATCAGAAGTAGCTCTTATTACAGAAAAGGTTGGAAACCCTAATAAAGGAACAATATATTTGTATATTATATTCAGGGCATTACATTTGTATGAGAAGATACAGAGTTGGGGGGACAGGTCTGGCATTGGATCACACCCCAGTTCCCTGGGTGGATGATGTTTGAGCCCACCAGGAGAGCAGATTGGGGTATTTGTCTCCAAAGTTAAAAAAAATTCTGTTCTTCTGCTCATTTGTGGAGCCATAAAAGGGAGATGCACCAAATTTGGGAAGCTGCAGGAACCTGGGCACTTATCAACTTGCAGATTCAATCGTGTGAAGGAAAACTAAGTGGCACTAATCTGGTTGCATTGCATAACTGTGCTGGCAAGATCTATAGTGAGTCTGCTTTCCATTGAAAATCTCAAATTCTGCTCACTTTGGGATGCACACCAGGAGTATAACAGAAGATCCCTTGGACATTGGGGTTGATGTTTTTTGTCCAGCAAAGACAAAGAGTAAGGAGGTGGTCTTTTTGACCCAATGGCTCTCACTGCCTGCGTTTCAGCTTCCCCGGGAGGTTACATCAAGATACTTTCCTTCTATGAAACCCCTAAAGAAAGCAAAGAACACACTTCTAAAAGGGGTGATTTATTTTCTAAACTGGAGAATTTGCAGAAGCTGTTAACATGCCTTAGCATCCGGCTTCTTTGTGGCCCCTCACCCAGCTATCCTAAAGTTCCCTCCATCAAGATGAGATCTCATGCGGGGGTGGTCATACCACCTTGGACACAAAAGTAGTTTTCAAGTGTTGAGAATTTTGGATATAATTTCTGAAAGGGCATTTACAAGTGTTATGTCTGGAGGTTTTGGGCCTTATTTCCCACAGAAAACCTACCAACCTTCACTGTAGTGATATAGGAGAATTTAAGAAGTTGTGCATCACACAAGGTCTTATTACCTTTTAATCTACTGGGTAAGAAAAACTAATGAGCTCTACTCAAGATATACGTCTCTGGATTTCCCCATGGACCTCTAGTTTTCAGAATTGACTGGGTTTGGTAAGATTCCCTGGGGTACCCAACCCTCAGTCTGAATAAAGCAGCCAATTTCATATCTATTTTGCAGAAATAACTAGGATCAATATGGTTCCTACAGTGCAAACAAAACAAGTGCCCAAATACTGCACCCATGTCCCAGATGACTTCTTACAAATAATTTATAAATATTGACTCGCCTCTCAAATTTAAAGAGAGCACAAATGAGAAATGCTTAACTGTCTGTTACCAGGTTAAGCCTTTTACATAATATACATCTTTACCTGTCTCTATTCACAAAGGTATGAGAAACGCTCTGTTCTCTGGATTCCCCAACACCACCCAAAGCCATCTAATGATGGATAGTGGTGCATAGCTGCTTCAGTGCACCTGCAGAGTAAGAATCCCAAGAGCGTGGAGCATTAGGGTATCAGCTTGTCAAGTCAGCTAGTGATGTAGTGACAACTGGAGGTAGTGCTGACCTCACAAGTCCATGAACATCTGGGGCAGTATGGAAATCCTACTGAGCATGTGGAATTCATACAAAGGATGATGAGAGCCAGCTCTCTCAGTTTTTACTTAGTAAAGGTCAAAGGTTCATTAGGCTGCATTCCAACTAATTAGCCCTTACGAGGTATTTGGATCTGTTGTGTGGGTAGCAGTGGAGCAGCACATGACCAGATAGTCTGTAATTTACAATTATGTTTCATTAACTTTCTTCTAGTCTAGTAATGTATTGTTTGAGTAGTCACATTTCTTAAGAAGCAAGACACAGCCAAAAGGATCACTTGTTTGGTTGGGGAAATTTGCCAGACTGGTACACATGTACAATCTTCCTATTCAATAAAAAATATTGTTAAATTAATGACAGAATAGCTGACACCGGAGACAATTATCAGCTATTCTGTCATCACTTTTGCAATGGAACTTTATTGGGTCTGCTCACTTCTATTATTGCCTTTAGATATAATTGCAGCATGAAAAAGAAATATTGAGGGAGTACTGATCTTCTAAGATTGCATCTGTGAAATCATGAATTAAACCATATCTATTATAGTATATGGCACCTTAGGTGACAAGCACTTATGGCAGACAAATATCTTACCTAGAAGTGTTGATGATTCCACATAAGGGGAGAAATCCAATTTTTTTGCTATTTCCTCTGGCACTTTATGGGAAACTGGACTGGTAATATCGTCCTTTGGCAAAATGTCAGGAGGCTTTTCATTTTCATCTTCTATCTGTTGATTGTTTTCAGAGCAAGTGACAGACATACTTGCATCCACTTTTGCCTAGAGTGAAACAAATGGGCAGCTTAAAACAAATCTGTGCTTGAACATCATCCTGCATGAAAATTAACAAGGGGATGGATATTGAGCAGTAACCCATACATATATATGTGACTGTATAGAAAGTTTTGGGAAAAAACTTACACCAGGTATGGATGGAAAAATAAATAAAAATGTTTCTGAAATACAGAAGATTATAGGTGGTGTTTATATCCTCCTACTCTTATCCATTTGTTGTGTTCCATACACATGCATCTGCAAAATGCCACAAGTGGCTAATGACAATGGAGGGATGACACAACACAAAATGTTAAGACTCTAATAGTGAACATAGAGCAAACCAAAGAACGAAAGCAAAAAGATTAATAAAAAGAATAATTCCCCTCTAAAGTCCAACAAAAGATTAAGGAAAATCAAAGTAAGAGTCAAAATAAGAGATATATTTCATAGTCATTTAAATCCACCTAACGCCTAATTAAATAAAGAGGGACCATTTCAACACATAAGTCAGCCATGAACCATATGTAAGTCTGTGAATATGTCAATTTAGTTAAAATTCTAATATACCCAAGGTAGGGACTAATAAAAAAAAGAATAGAGAACACTCTGGTGTCAGAACCCCTTTTAGAGTGCAACAGGGCAAGCAGGAATTAATGGGCCAAAACGTGGTGGTTGAGGCCTTTTATTTTGGATGTCCTGGGGCCAGTCTACTATAGGCTTTGAGCAACTAGGCCAAGAACCCCTTTAGCACTTGATTCTCAGTGGTAGCGTGGGTCGAGCAGTCCAAGGCTTACTACTTATAGTTCCAAATACATCCAGCAACCCCAATAATTGATTGTCCAGTCAAATACTTGCTTTTAGGTAACAAAGGATCCTTTTATCTCCTAACACAAAGTAAAATACATTACACTGCAAGCAATATAAACATCCTTTAGGAGGCATGCACCTTAGCATTTCCAGACCCACTTGTGATTTCGTAGCACTTTACTTAAGGTTTGTGCTCTAGGGGTTGCTCACTTTGAAGAGCCCAATTCTTTGTTGTGCTCTTCCTCAGAATCAGTCAATCACAGTAGGACAATATCCAATCTTCATAGCCCCAAACACAAGCCAAGAGAGTGACTAGAGGTACACACACAAGTGTCCAGGACCCACTCTTTATGACTCTTATCAGCCCCATCTTCGTCAGAGGTGGCCAGGCCCCTTTGGCCAGTGATTTTCTTTCAGAATCGAAGGACTCCTATTATAGTTTACCTAAGAGCCAGGTTTTTCCTTCCTCTCATGTGTGCCCCATCCAGCTCTCAGA
The DNA here is from genome assembly GCF_964261635.1 of Lissotriton helveticus. Lineage (NCBI taxonomy): Eukaryota > Metazoa > Chordata > Amphibia > Caudata > Salamandridae > Lissotriton > Lissotriton helveticus. Next base: position 230,034,862 of record NC_136061.1, on the reverse strand, counting down.
AAAGCAGAAAGAAAATATGTCTGGGGAAACCTCCAACTCTCCCTGCTCATCCAGCAAGGCTTGGGTCTCCCAAAATGGAACCCAGCGTCTCCAATGTATTGTGCCCTTCACACGCATACTTATACGCCTGTGTGCACACATATTCAGGCACATCTCTAATGTACTGTACCTCTTTCAAGGAGCACACACATCCCAGCGCACTCATGCAACATCACACGCTCTCTCCTATGTGATGTACCTTTCTTCAGGCACATGCACATCTTAGCACCCATACATAAATGCTTGAGTTATTCATCCTTGTACTGTACCATCTCTCAGGCACAAGTACTTCCTCATGCGCACATGCAAGTGCTTGCGTCATTAATCACAATATACGCACCGTATCATCTTTCAGGCACACATACGTCCTCGCGCATCCACCTGGACCTCTCCACAACCTTTGACAAAGTCTCAAATCCCATCCTCATACAAGCCTACACAACATTGGAATCCAAAGAGATGCGCTTCGATGGATCAGTTTGTTCCAGACTGAAAGGACTAAGTCAGTTAGCCTGGCACCATACACATTGGTTGCCTGCAACCTTATCTGTGGAGTTCTGCAAGAATTCTCCCTGAGCCCAACCCTTTTTAACGCATGCATGATCCCTCCAGCCAGCATCATCAAGTCATCAACATCCTCTCCTTTGCTGACACACAGCTCATTCTTTCCAACACAGACAAGGTGCCAAGCAACTGGATCAAACTCAAATGAACACTGAAATTGGCCACTGCATGAAGACCAACTGTCTGAAGCCGAACACCAACAAGACCGAAACAGTAATCTTCGGCAAGAGCACTTCAACGTAGGACTCCACCTGGTGACCATGTGAGCTAGTAAAAGAAACCCACCTCCACCACACATGCCAAGAACGTCAGGATTGTCATCAATAGCTTGCCTTCTTTATTTGAGCGCTCCACTCCATCTTCTCAGTGAGTGTTAACCCTAAGGATTCAAAAATGGTCACTTTCTCTACTAGTTTCCCGTCTCGCTGGGGGTTTGGCCGTGTGGTATTTCTTGTGTTAAAAGCCATATATTTCGTTTTTTGTGTGTTCATCTCTAAACCCCTGCTTTTACAAAATGAATGGAAAATATCTAGTGCCCTCTGTATTCCCACAGCAGACTTAGATAGTAAGAGGGTATCATCGGCGAACATCAAGGCAGGGACCTTGAGGTACGCTAACCTAGGGGCATCTATATCCCTCTCAGCGGTCAGGGTTTCCACTAAGCCGTTAATAAATAGGGAGAAGAGGGTCGGAGCCAACACGCATCCTTGTTGTACTCCTCTTTCTATGGAAATGGGGGTCAGTGAGCTCACCATTCTTCCCATGCCTGATTTGGGCAAAATTACATTCGTGGAGCCGTTTCATCTGGTAGCAGAGGTAGGGGGAGTCCCCATTTCTAGTAAGGGCTCCACAATTTGTCCCTGGGGACTAGGTCAAATGCAGATTTTAGGTCGACAAACATCAAATAAATGCTGCCACCCTCCAGAAGTACCGTCTTCCAGTACACGAGTTGCAGCCTAAGAATTTGATCTAGTGTGGACATTCTATATCTAAAACCTACTTGGAAGGGGCCGAATATGGAGTACCTTACGCCTCCATCCAGCTCTCTAGTCGACCCAATAGCACTCGTGAATATATTATCTGGGTAACATCTATGAGGATTATTGGGCGATAATTGGAGGGTAACAGTGGTGAGCCCTTCTTATAGATTGCAATGATTTCCACCCCCAGGCAGGTCTTGGGGATTGGCATTCCCTGCCGGTTAGCATTAAACAGATTCCAAAAGTGGTACCCAGATTTTCGGCTAATTACAGAAGAGGCCACCTGGGATCTTGTCTAATCCTGGTGCCTTAGAGGGAGAAATACTATTAAGGACATCTCCTATCTCTTTTAGAGAAATTGTTGGAGCAGCAGAAATAGACAACTGCAAATGGGGGCACTCATTTATATCCCGCTCAGCTACACTCTCTACCCTTTCATATAGAGGTTCAAAGTGGGCCCTCCAAATTTCTGCCCCCAGATTTGGTTCTATTGCCAGTTTGTCATTTGTGCAGCCAGTATTTACTAAATTCCATAATGTCCTTGTATCCCTGGTGCATAAGCCACTTTTCAAGCTGTCCCATTTATCTTCCTCCCATTGTTTCTTGGCCACATTGATTATATTTCTGTGGGCTGATCGTTTGTCTTTTATCTGGGCTCTTTCTTTGCATTTGATAGCTAGGACTAGTGCTTGCTTGGCCTTGCAACAAATGCTATTGTACCAAGGGTGACCTGGGGTTTCCTTTTCCCTAGATTTTGAAATAGGGAAAAAGATATTTGCCAGATCAGATACTAAGCCTTGGTGATTGTTCTTAACCACTTGGCTGCTAAGGGGTGTGGGAGTGGGTCCATTGACTTTCCATTGAAATCAATGGAAACTCCATGACGAGTTACCCTTGTCATTAGCACTGAAGGGGTTAATTTCATGTAGGGAAGTGGTAAGAATAGCAATTTCACTAAATTGGGTTGCAACCTTAAGATATGGAATTACAGCTTGGTAGAGGGAGGCTAGCTTTTCCCGGATTCACAAAATGCTCCCCATTTGACTCTACTCCTGCAATTAGATAGAGTTCACCTGGGGCTGGTTGAAGGTTGGCCTGTAATAGCAAGCCTTGGGCAAGGCAGTATCACCTCAAGAGTCAGGGCGTTATGGTCGCTGTCATATAAAGGGACAACCTTAAAATCAATCACCCGCTGCCAGGATTTAGGGGCCAGATGTAGGTAGGCGAATACCGGTCGGTAACGGCCCAAAATCGGTAAAATCGGCCGTTACCAACCGGTATTTAGAAAACGGGATGTAGGTGTCAAAAATGTACCGAATCGGAAAATATGAATCGGTAAAATACCGATTCTGTATTTACCGATAAGATATTTACCGAATCGGTATTCACCGACACGTTATTTACCGAGTCCTAATTTACCGAATCGGTAATGAATATGCTACTTACCAGTATGCATCTGTTCTTGGCATGTAGGGCTGCTGACATTCATATCTATAGCATATCTATAGCATAGATCGCCGCCTAGTGTTGGGTCCGGATGATTGCACATTGTTGTCCTGGAAGAGTCTTCGAAGTATCACGAGATAGGTGGCTCCTCCCCTGGACTACAGTGCGCATGGGCATCGACTCCATCCCCAGATTGTTTTTAGCCATTGTGGCAAAGATGGAGTGTAATAGTGTAAGCGATGGCCCTGCTAAGAGTAAGTGTTAAAAAGTCTGCAGCCGCTACAGGCGCCGGGGAGGAGGGCGGGCGATATGAATGTCAGCAGCCCTACATGCCAAGAACAGATGCATACTGGTAAGTAGCATATTCAGTTCGAGGCATGTGGGCTGCTGAATTCATATCTATAGCATAGAATACATAGCAGTCCCTCCATTAACGGCGGCCGCCTGTGCCAGCTGCAGAAGTCTGAAAAAGCGTTTTAAGAACAGCCTGCCCTACAGCTGCTTGCTGCTTGGAGTGCACATCTACACAGTAGTGTTTAGTAAATGTGTGTGGTGTAGACCATGTGGCTGCTCTACAAATATCTTCCAAAGGGATATTACCAAGGAAAGCCATAGAGGCCCCCAACTTTCGGGTGGAGTGGGCTCTTGGAGGGACCGTTAAAGTGCGCTTAGCCTTGTGATAGCAAATTTGAATGCACTTAACGATCCACCTGGCAATACCTGCCTTGGAAATGGGGTTGCCTTTGTGCTGGGCTGAGAAGGCAACAAAGAGTTGTTGTGTTTTCCTAAAGTCTTTGGTCCTATCGATGTAGTACATCAAGGCTCGCTTGACATCAAGAGTGTGGAGCATTCTTTTGGCAACTGTTTCTGGATTTTGAAAGAATGCGGGCAGTTCAATGGTCTGATTGACATGGAACTGCGAAACCACTTTAGGAAGAAATTTAGGGTTAGTGCGCAGCACCACCCTGTTGGAGTGAATTTGAATGAATGGCTCTTGTACAGTGAGCGCCTGTAGCTCACTAACACGTCGCAGAGACGTAATGGCAATGAGAAAAGCCACTTTCCATGTCAAGAACTGAATCTCACATGAATGTAGAGGCTCAAAAGGGGGGCCCATTAACCTGGTGAGAACCACATTGAGGTTCCATACAGGAGCCGGCGGGGTCCTGGGAGGGATGACCCACTTCAGGCCTTCTAGGAAGGCTTTAATGGCAGACACTCTGATTAAGACGGAGAGATGCTGCCTGTTCTGGAGATAAGCCGCTATGGCGGATAAGTGTATCGTGATGGAAGCGTATGCTAGATTGCATTTGTAAAGATGTAACAAATAGCAGATGATGTTGGGAGTGGATGCATTTAGCGGGTTGATGTTGTGTGTAGCACAGTAAATGACAAACCGCTTCCATTTTGCTGCATAGCAGGCTCTGGTGGTGGGCTTTCTTGCCTCCCGTATGATATCCATGCATTCAGGAGGCAAGTCAAGGTAGCCAAACTCTAAGACTTCAGGAGCCAGATCGCCAGGTTGAGCTGTTGCGGATATGGATGCTGAATGTCTCCATGGCTCTGCGTCAAAAGCTTGGGCGTGAGGTGTAGCCTTTGATGCGGTACCACGGAGAGTTCCAGAAACGTGGTGTACCATGGCTGGCGTGCCCACGTTGGAGCAACCAGGATGAGAGTCATCGAGTGTTGCTTTAGCTTTCTTGCCACCAGCGGTATGAGAGGTGCTGGGGGAAAAGCGTACGCAAATCTGCCTGACCAGTTCATCCATATCGCATTGCCTTGCGACTGTGGGTGAGGGAACCTGGCGGCAAAGCTTTGGCATTTTGCGTTTTCCCTTGTGGCGAATAGGTCTATCTGTGGATGACCCCACTTCTGGAAGTACGGGCGGAGAACTGATGGATGTATCTCCCACTCGTGCATCTGGTGGCTGTACCTGCTGAGCAGGTCCGCCATCTGATTGTCCGTGCCTGGGAGGTGTTCCGCCATGAGGAAGATGTTCCTTTGAATGGCCCACTTCCACATGCTCTGAGCCAGATGAGACAACTGTGGAGAGTGTGTACCTCCCTGCTTCTGGATGTAGTACATGGCTGTCATGTTGTCCGTCCGGATCAACACGACCTTGTTGCACAGATGTACTTTGAATGCTTTCAGTGCCATGAAGATTGCCATCAGTTCTAGGTAGTTGATATGCATCTTCTTTTGCTGTATTGTCCATAGTCCCTGCACTGTGTAGTGGAGTACATGAGCTCCCCATCCCTGGAGAGACGCGTCCGCCGTCAGGATGATCTGTGGGACAGGCTCTTGGAACGGTCGGCCCTTGCAAAGGTTGTGTGGATTCCACCAATGCAGAGAGTTGTATGCCCGACCGGTGACCAACACTAGGTCTTTCAACTGTCCCTGAGCCTGATTCCACTGATGCGCTAAGCATTCCTGGAGCGGACGCATATGTAACCTCGCGTGCGGGACTATGAAAATGCAGGAGGCCATCATGCCTATCAACTGCATGAACACTCTCGCAGGAAGTGAGTGTTGCGGTTGGAACTGTTGGATTAGCGACTGGATGTTGTTGATCCGCGCTGAAGTTGGCTGAGCCGTGGCTGCCAGAGTATTGATTGTTGCACCTAGATATTGCCGCACATGGGCTGGCTGAAGGTGCGACTTCGGATAGTTCAGGGAGAACCCCAGACTGTGAAGAAGGTGAATGGTGTGGGACATGTCCGCGGCGCACTGCTGGGCCGACTTTGCCTGAACCAGCCAGTCGTCCAGATAAGGGTAGACATGGATGTGTTGTCTCCTGAGGTGCGCCGCCACTGTCGCTAGACATTTGGTGAACACTCTGGGGGCCGTGGTCACTCCGAAAGGAAGGACCTTGAATTGATAATGCCGATTTTGAATGGTGAATCTGAGGCATTTTTTGTGTGATGGATGGAGTGGAATGTGGAAGCAAGCATCCTTGAGGTCCAAGGTTGCGAGGAAGTCTCCCTGATTGAGGAGCAGAAGAACCTGCTGCAGCGTTAGCATGTGGAAGTGTTCTGAGAGAATGTACTGGTTTAGGGGCCTGAGGTCCAGAATAGGCCTGAGGGACCCGTCCTTCTTTGGGATTAAGAAGTACAGGGAGTACACCCCTGTGCCTTCCTCCTCCACTGGCACGAGCTCTATAGCGCCCTTTTGCAGCATGACGAGAACCTCCTGCTGCAATAAGTGCAAATGCTCTGTGGACATAGGACGGTGTTTTGGTGGTATGTTGGGTGGAGTGGATGTGAGCTCCAAACAATAGCCGTACTGGATACGTTTCCTGACCCACCTGTCTGTGGTGATGGTTTTCCAGACTGGCAGGAACCGCTGGAGTCTCCCCCCGACAGGTGTGGAATGGTCAGGGGCAGTAACAGGGCGTCACTGTTTGTTGGAGGCGGAGGAACGGGAGTTGTTGTTGCCCTTGCCTCTGCCTTTGGCGTTGTTGCCCCGATAACCTCCTCTATTTTGTTTGGGGTAAGAGGATTGCGCCCCACCTTTATTGAATTGGGACATCTGGCCTCTGGAAACACCCCTATTGCCTGAGCGACGAAAAGTGCTCCCCCGAAACTGTTGGGATTGGAGAGCTCCCATGGACTTGGCAGTCTCGGTATCCTTTTTTATTTTTTCCAAGGTGGTATCCACCTCAGGACCAAATAATCTGTCAGGGTTAACTGGCTGGTTGAGGATGGTAGTTTGGATCTCAGGCTTAAATCCAGAGATTCTGAGCCATGCCTGTCGCCTTAACATCACACTGGTGTTAATTGCCAGAGATTCTGAGCCATGCCTGTCGCCTTAACATCACACTGGTGTTAATTGCCCTGGCCGCAGTATCGGCAACGTCCGGGGCACACTTTATTGAAGCGTTGGAGATGAGCTTCCCTTCCTGGATAAGCATCTCCGCAGCCTCCTTATATTGGTCTGGGAGATGTTGCAACAGGGTCTCTAGTGTGTCGTAGTGTGCCCTGTCGTAGCGTGCCAAGAGCGCCTGCGTGTTAGAGATACGCCATATATTGGCCGCCTGAGCTGCTACCCTCTTTCCCGATGCCTCTAGCACTTTGGACTCTTTGTCCGGGGGAGGAGTTTCACCAGTGGTTTGCGAATTCGCCCTCTTGCGGGCATTAGAAACGACCAGAGAGTCCAATGGAAACTGGCCCTTGATGTAAGTGGGGGCGCCAGGTGCCGGTCGGTATTTCTTTTCAATTCTAGGGTTGACCACCCTTGCCCGTGTGGGCTCTTTGAAAATGTCCGCAGCATGTTTGAGGACCCCTTTCAGCATTGGGAGGGTTTTAACAGTCTTTTCAGCTGCTGAAAAAGTGTCAAAGAGGAAGTCCACCTCCACAGGGTCAGCATGGAGTTCCACGTCGTGGTTCTTAGCCGCCCGTTCAATCAAGGCATTGAATGCCGTAGAATCCTCAGTGGGAGATGTTTTGATATTGTATATCTGAGGGTCGAGGGCGGGTTGCTGATCCCCCTGGTCACGTGTGTCCACCCATGCGTCCTGTTGTGCATCAGGATCAGTGTGGGCCGGGAAGCTGTATTCCTCATCTTGATCCCCAGCATCCTCGGCATCGGAATAAGTTGGCGAGTGCTTGGCAATTCTTTGAGTCCGAGGAGTCAATGGTTCGACCAAGACTGGTGCATCAGAAGCAGGCCTTTTGCGCTTCAAAGGAATGGTATACGACTCCAAAGGCGTCGTTGCCGTAATTTTTCGCTTGTAAAGCGTAAGCTTCCCAGTGTCGGCATCGATGAAACGTTCCGACTGTTCCTCCAGTAATGGTGGTCGATGCGTCGAGCCCCCAGCCGGGAGAGTAGGCGTCGACCCCACAGCACTGTGCGTTTTCGCTTCGGGCGCCGCCCGTGGTGCGAAGGCCTTCGGTGCCACCTTCGGCGGCAAAGTGAAGAGGAGTGGCGTCGATGACTTGGAGGTGGGGAGCGACTGCTTCGGTGCGGAAGGCGTTTTGGGGTCTTCCGCCGAGGCCTTGTCCCTGATACGCTTGAGGGAGTCCGAAACCTGCTTCGTGAAGGAAGCGGACGGTTTCGCCGATACGACAGACGACCTCGGTCCAGCAACGTGGGAAGACTCGATCGTCGATGACTTTGGCTGGTCGGTCCGAGGCTTGCCCGTGTTGGTGTCCTGGGCAACCGCTTTAGGGGCACCAACCTTCGGCTCGATGGCCTTGCCGGTCTTCGGCTCGATGCCCTTTGCGGCCTTTGTTGCCGAGCCCTTGCTCCGCTCCGGCTCGACGCCCGATCCGGACTTTGGCTCGACGCCCTTGCTTGACGGAGTCTGGACGGCCTTTTTGGGCTTCAGCTCGACGCCTTTAGCCTGCTTCGGCTGGACATAAGTCACCGCCTTTGCCGGGTCGACAGGCTTCTTTGGCTTGGGCTGTCCCGACACCTCGGAGGACGAGGGTGTCGACGGTGGATTCGAAGGTTTCGGTTTTGATTGTGCCTGAACCACTTTAGGTTGTGCGGACACCGAAGGTTTCACTTTCGGTTTCGATTTCTTTAATGGCGGCTCCGTCGAAGTGTCCGTAGCCGGGCCGGGAGGCGGGCCGTGGATTTTGGTAGAAGGTCTTGGGTAAGGCCGATAGGCGATCCCTCGACCTGAGCCTTCGTAAGTGTTCGTACGGGGCATAGCTCGTCCTCTGAGCTATCTTCCATGGCCCCATAGGCCTCATCGTCGTCTCCTACCTCGTCGACGACTTCTTCTACGGATAGGCCTTCGACATCCACTTGAGAGTCGTAGTCGACTTCTTCCGCTGGAGGTGAAATCTGCAGCTGAACTTCGTGTTTGTCTGCTTCCTCGCTGTCGAAGATGTCCACCGGTGCCGGGGCCGACTGCCGGGCCACCATGCGCGCCACGCGCCGAAGCCGAATCGTTTTCTTCGAACAAAACCTGGAACAAGCCATACAGTTGGCTTCATTGTGGTCCGGCGACAGGCACTTGTTGCACACCGGGTGGACGTCGATGTGTGGGTACTTCGATCCGCACACGGGACACTTCTTGAACGGGCTCCGTTCCAGGTCGCGTCGTCGAGGGTCTTGCTGCGTCGACTGGGCCTCGAGCACCAAAGAGTCATGCGACTCCCTGGATGTTGAACTCGGAAGGCGAGTCTGAACAGAACTGGGCACCGAACGCAACAATACCGACGATAAAGAGAGAAAAAGGCCTTTTGGCCTCGAGAATTATGTCGATTCCGAACTGAGAGAACTAAAGTACATCCGAACCCAATTGCGGAAAAAAACAATCTGGGGATGGAGTCGATGCCCATGCGCACTGTAGTCCAGGGGAGGAGCCACCTATCTCGTGATACTTCGAAGACTCTTCCAGGACAACAATGTGCAATCATCCGGACCCAACACTAGGCGGCGATCTATGCTATAGATATGCTATAGATATGAATTCAGCAGCCCACATGCCTCGAACATAAGAAATCGGAAAAAATGCCCATCGAGATGTAGGAAAGGAAAAAAATATCGATTTCAACAAAATTCTGTATTTAAGAGTCGGTAATTACCATGGACTGAAAGCAGGTGGTAACCAGGTGCAGGCAATAAAAAGGGCCCAAAATCCAACACTGTTGGCAAAATGGCGGCACTCTATGTGATTGCGAGGAGACAAAGGCTACAGGCTACAGGTCAGAGGGTATGGCAAAGGGAGGAGCAGGTGTACAGGCAGAGGATCACTCTGTTCCAATTGACTGAGCCTGAGATACTCCAGAGGTACAGGCTGCACCCCAGGACCTAATAAGGGACCTCCACCCATACCTGGATCATCCAACACCCAGGGCCCACGCCATCCCTCCCCATGTGCAGGTGCTGTGTAGCATACACCTGCTTGCCTCTGGGAGCTACCAGAGTGTGATAGCTGCAGTTGGAGGTGTATCCCAGAGCTGTCTGTCCCGTTTTTTCAGGAAATTCCTGGATGTCATGACTCAGAGAATGGGACATTACATACAGTTCCCTGACACACCTGCGGAACTTGCCAAGACTAAAACAGACTTCTATGTACTGGCACACTTCCCGCATGTGATAGGCTGCATTGATGGAACCCACATTCCCCTATGCCCACCTGCAGCCACCGAACACATATACAGAAACCGTAAGATGATGCACTCCATCAACGTGCAGGTGATATGCAATGCAGGGAACATCATCACAGACATAGTTGCCAAATTCCCTGGCAGCACGCACGACTCCTACATATTCCAGAACAGTGGAATATACACCAGGCTATTGAATGGAGATTTTGGAGATGGATATCTGCTAGGTAAAAAAGTTGTACACACCCTGAAGTAGACCTCATCTAAATGTGCAATGTAACTCATGTACCTCTTGTTCTCTCTCAGGTGACAGTGCATATGCCCTGCATTCCTTTGTGCTGACACCGTACCTCAACCCAACCAACAGACCAGAAAGGCGATACAATGTGGCACACAGGTCCACCCGCAATGTAGTGGAGAGAACTTTTGGACTCCTGAAGAGCAGGTTCCGGTGCCTCCACAAAAGTGGAGGTGCGCGACAGTACACCCCCATCCTGTGTTGCAAAATATTAGTGACCTGTGCCATCTTGCATAATCTTGCTACCAAGGAAGGCACAGCGGTGGAGATGACCCATCATGAGAACATAGATGACGACCAAGAACGTGCAGAGCCCCAGGCAACAGGACCAGCAGCACTAGATGGTAGATTGAGACGGACAGATATAACACAACGCTATTTCTAGGTAAAGTATGACACATACACAGGTTTACTACATGACATGTGTAGTTTAATCAGCACTACATCATCATTGTAACAACTGAAGAGGATCCATGAATGTACGTAAATGTCACTGGCTGCACCTTCTCAGTTTCTGCCACTGTGTGCAGTTGAGTCAATCTTCCGCATAGGTTAGTGCTTGCGTCCTCGCACTACATTGCGGGATTTTGGTGCCTGACCTTCCAATTCCCTGCTGGTGCCTGACTCAGCTTGGTTGTGCCTCCCGCTCCTGCGCACCTCCTGTACAGGTGTACTAGAGCAACTCCTGCTGGTTGACCCCTCAGTCTCCTCCACACCCGTGTCACCAGCATTGACTGTGTTGGAGTTCAGCATCTGCTCCACCGCAGAGGTCACTCTACCCATGCCCCGTGTTAAGTCTGTGCAGCAGTGCACTAATGCTTCCTGCATAGAAATTGAGCGTCTGCAGAGGAGTGCTGTATTGTTAGCAAACCTGTTCTGTTGGCGCATGTACTGTTGTTCCTTGGCACGCTGGAGATGATCCCTGTCTAACTTGTCCGACAGGACTCCCAAGTATGTAGAAATGTCTGCGATCCCTTGTGCTATTTGCTCCAGGCTAGATGCCATTTGGCTTATGCCCTTGTCCATGTTGGACATTTTGGTGTTCATACAGCGGACCTGCCTATGCATGGCTTGCAGTGATTTGGCCTGCTGGCGCTGTACTTTTACCATTGTGCCCTCCAGGCCACAGAAGACGCTCTCCCCTTCCTGGCCCTCCCCACCCTCACGTGCCCTCCTGCCAAGGACACTGGTGCGCGCAGCGCCTGCTGCAATTGGTGGTCTTGGCCTGTCAGCCACTGTTGCACTATTTTGGGGGACATCTTCCTCATCCTCTGATTCAGAGGTCTGCAGGATCCTATGCGGGGGCTCCGCATGCCTACTTTCCCCTCCTGGCAAGGACCCTCTGGACATTGGTATGGGTGTGTTTGTGAGCTCAGGAGATCCAAACAACAGAGGGGGCAGTGGGACAGGTGTTGTGGCTCGGACAGGAGTTGATGGCTCCTGGGTGGGATCGTTTCCTCCTTCAACTGCACTCTCACAACTTTTCCTCTTTGCTTTCTCCCCTCTCTTAGTTGGTGCTGCACTCTCCTCCCTCGGTGGAACAGAACTGCGTGAAGACTCTCCTGTAGAAACAAATTGACAAAGGGTCAATGTTGTTGTTCATCTGTGTGTGGCTCTTAATAAAATAGTCTGCACACCTTGCATCTGTGTATACATGACTACGTCTACCATGATGCATTGCATGTCAGTGAGTATGAGCTCTTCTGCAGTGTGATGAGTGTACACAGTGGGGTAGGGGTTTGGGTTGGTGGGGGTGGATGTGGGAACATGCCTCTTACCTTATTTTTTGGTTGCTTTCGCTGTGCTATCCAGGTCTCCTATCCCATGGATGCATTCTGCCTCGATGGTGCTCTCCACTAGCTCCTCTATCGGTGTCAGTTTGGGTGCTTTGCTCCTGCCACCTCCAGTCAGCCCAGCATCCTTTTTCTGGCCAGCAATCTTTTTCTTCGTCACAATTCACAGGTCGTACCACCTCTTCTTGATGTCCTCAATCTCCCGGTGGGTGACACCTATGGCATTGACTTTGGCCTGAATTGCAATCCAAGTGTTCCTTTTCACAGTCTCTGCAACATGCAGAGACTGCCTCCCGAAAAATTTTGGGTAGTGGGCTACTATCTCTTCCACAGCCACCTGTAGTTTCTCTTGGCTGAACTTTGTCTTCCTTTTTCGCTCACCACCTTCCTTTTGGCCTTCCTGTACCTCCATTCTGTCACTCTGCTTTCCTCTGGATGCTGTGCTCCTCTCACCTCTGAAGATTTGTTTGTTCTGTTGGTTTCCACCTGCATGGGTGTGGCCACTCCCAGGTGCTGGGGTGGGGTGCTTCACTCTCATTGGTAGGAATCACAGGGCCTTGGTTGTGGGGTGTGTAGGCTGTCCCTAATTGGTTGGAAGGCTCACATGGCGTGTTTCAAACTCCCGATTCGGTAAATACCGATTCGGTAAATACCGAATCGGAAATTTCCGATTCGGATTTCTCCGATTCGGTGACTCCCATTCCTTCCTATGGGCCATGTGGCCCATAGGGGTGCATGCGTATCACCGACTCGGTATTTACCGATTCGGATTTTTCCGATTCGGTGATTACCGATTTGGGTTTCCGACTCATACTGAGTCGGTATCTTTTACCGATTTTTTACCTACATACCATTTCCCGATTCAGGAATACCGATTCGGTATGAGTCGGTATTTATGAATCTGTAAATGGAATTTACCTACATCTGGCCCTTAGTGTCTACCAGGATGTAATCTAAAATAAAAAAGCTTCCTGGTCTGTTATAAGTTTGATTCACCGTGGAGTCAGATTTTGTGTGCCCATTACAGGCCCTGAGCGAGTGGTTCAGTGTAAGGGTATTCATTTGGAGTACCAGTGCAGTTCAGGCACGGGTGTGCTTGCCCGTTTATTTTGATACTTTTACATTTTATTTCTAGTGCGCGCTCCCCGTTTATTTATAGATTTTTTAACTGTATTATTAATGTGCGCATGCCCGCCTCCCCTCCTTCCATTGATACCAGCCACCATTGGTCCCTACACATAGGACCATGCTCTCATATGCTCCGGGTAAACATGGAAATCTCGCCACAAATCCAGACACCCTTTCCCACGTTGATACCAAATTGGTTGAAACATTTGGTTACAAGATGTCTTCATTGAGATACAAATCTGCCTCAAGTTTGGAGGGAAATTAGGATAAATGAAATGATCCACTTTGATTTTATGGAGGGTAGTATATGTGATTCCTTATCAGCTAATGCATTTAGCTTGCTTCCACATTGTGAAGAGACACCCAAAAAGTTTCTTAGATATACCTTGACATGTCGAGGAGCAAACATCGAAAGAAATATACTTAAAGAACAAATCAGAGAGGTGCCTATCAAATACGCTACAGAAGTGAAGCAATTCACAAATCTTTATTTTAAAAAGTTGATTCTGAAGAGAAAATCTGATTGATTTAACTTCCTATATGCACCTATAAACAAGAGAATATTCACCGAAGCATCCAAATTAGACAAGCAACACTACAAATAAATATTCATTTAGCCATTTTGTATAGCATCTGCAAGACCAAAGGAGGTCAGAGGGCTTCACACAGTAGCAGTGTCACAAATTATAGAACAGATAAATATATTCTATTCAGGTAGAGGATACAGATGAACAGATATCAACCGGAACACTAGATATAAGGCACCCTTTTTTTATATACACAATAGTATGAACTGAACACCTTACCTGGTGGAGATTCTATTTAGCCGCAGATTCCATTCCCTGTGGAATACCCCCAGGCAACAAACCAGATCTGGAAGAAGATTTTATAGCAGTACCCCTATGCGCCAGTAGGTGCATCATTAAGCTCCAAGCTGGCCATGGGAAGTGACATGCGTGGTGCCTATATAGGCAACCCCTCTGCGCGCTGACATAAGTTATATCTGTGCCTTTCCACATCAGGATCGTGCAGCCACGATGAGAACTGACCACTGGTATGAAAACGACTAAGGCCCTGAAAAGGGTGTCTCTTACACCTGAATCGGTTGTAAGGGAGGATGGAAAAGTTGGTAAGGAATATACAGCTAGAGTCTCTACCACATAATGCATTTCCAAAGGTAAATAAATTGTTCATCTCATAGATACTTTTAGCTGCCGATTCCTAACCTCTGAATAGATATATACAAAAGCAATACTTCCCTAGAGGTGGGTCTGCAAACCCGATTAAACCAAAAAGTCATGCAGGACTAAACAGAAGTATCTGTAATGATGGCCCTGACTGTTCAGGAAGTAATGTTTTGTGAACATGTGCAGTGATGCCCACATCACTGCCTGGTAGATTCCCAGGAGAGGAACGTTGCACGCTAATGCACATTTGGCACTGGTAGAGTGAGCATGCAAGCCCTTATGGTGCTGTTTCTTGGCCAGTGGATAGCAGTTCGTAATGCACTGGACACAACATCATGAGATGATTCTCTTCTGCACAGCTTTCCCTTTTTTTGCTCCCACATAGTAGACTAAGAGGTGATTGTCCATTCGGAACTCTCCTGTGCGGTCAAGTTAGAATGACAACACTCTTTTTGGATCCAGGTGGTGGGGTCTCCTCTCTTCTTTGGGGGGATGAGGTGGAGCATAGGAAGTAGGCAGGGTGATGTTATGGTCTACATGGAATTGAGTCACAACCTCTGGAAGAAAGGAGGCACTTTTCTTGGCAACAGGTAGTGTAAGGAGGATGCCCCTCGTGGCCGATGTTATGGCCACTAAAAAGGCAGTTTTGATGGCCAAACGCCTAAGAGGGCTCAAATGGTGCACACATGAGAAAGGAGCGGACCAGGTTGAGGTGACTTAAAGAGAGAAGTTTGGTCCAGCAATCGCATGAATGCAGAGATGGCAGACAGGTAATCCTTAAATGAGCGCAAAGGAGAGCCCTGCTGGGCCAAAGACAGTGCAAACAGAAGAAGTCGTGAGAGAGGTACAGATAGGGGGGTCAATGTTGTGGGAAGCACTCCATGACACAAATTTCTCCCAATGGCAGACGTACACCGACTTTGTGGAGAGACGCTTGGCTGCCAGAATAATAACACAGACATTGGGAGGAAGGTCGAAAGCTGGCAATTGTCGAAGCTCAATCTCCACGCATGCGGGTGGAGGATGCAGAGGTTCCAGTGAAGAACCCAGTTGCTGAGAGAGAAGATCCTCCCAAAAAAGCATCCTGACTTGAGGAGCTATGGTCATGCTCAACAGCTCGCGATACCAGGCTCTCTGTGCCCAATTCATAGCCACAAGAATATCTTCAGCCCAGTTCTTTCGGATCTCCTTGAAAACTCTGTGCAGGAGTGGTATTGGCGAAAAGGCATGCAGGAGAGCGTCTCATAGCAAGAGTTGCCTTGGAAACTCCATAGCGCAGAACTGCTGACATTGCATGTTCTCGGCAGTGGTGAAGAGATCTAACCAAGGCTCGCCCCACTGCTGAAAGAGGCCTTGCACACCTCCAGGTGGAGACACCATTCATGATCTGCTAGGCATCTTCAGCTGAGTCTGTCTGCTCTGGCATTCAGAGAGCCCACAAGATGCTACACCACCAAGGTAATGCCCTGAAGTTCCAACCATGCCAAGGGGCGCAGAACCTCTTGACAAAGGATACACAACCCCACCCTGCCCTGTTTGCTGCAGTACCACATGGTGGTGAACACGTGCACTAGCCTTCCCTTAAATGAAGTAAGAAAGGCTTTTAATCTCAAGTGAATATCTAGAAGCTCCAGCAGGTTTATGTGAACCTCGGACTCTGCTGGAGGCCATAGTCCTCTGATTGCCACCTCTCCCAGATGGCCATCCAATCTCAGAAGTGACGCATCTGTCTCTACAGTCAACACTGGTTATGAAAGGGAGAGATGCCTGCCTCGGACCCAATCGCGTTTTTTTAGCTACCACTGCAGGTCTTATGCAGTTCCCTCTGAGATCTGGACTCTGTCGGCTCGATTTCCCTGATGCTGCACCCACTGGGCCTTCAGGACCCACTGCAGAGCTCACATATGCCAGCAGTGGGTATGTGTCACAAGCAGGATGCAGGAGGCCATGAGGCCGAACAGCATCAGAGTCAGTCGCCCCGTAATCCAGGATAAAGGCTGAAACATCGGTATGATAGCCTGAATATTCTATACTCGCTGCTTGGGAGGATAGTCCCAAAACTGCACTGTGTCCAGAACAGCTCCGATGAAAGTGAGCATCTGAAAGGGGGTCAGGTGACTTCGGCATGTTGATTGTGAAGCCCAGTGAATGCAGGAGTTTTGCTGTAGTTGGAAGGTGGGTGATGACTGGGGCGAGCCCGCCTTTAACAACCAGTTGTCGACGTAGGGGAAGGTTGAAATCCACAGCTTCCTCAGATGAGCTGGAACCACCACCATCACCTTGGTGAAAACCGATGGGCGCTGGTAAGGCTGAAAGGTAGCACAGCAAACTAGAAGTGTTTGCGGCCCACTGTGAACCGCAGATAGCATCTGTGGGCCGGTAGGTCAGGAATGTAGAAATAAGTGTCCTGCTAAACTTGAGTGAGCATGAGCATTTCAAATTTCTCCTTCTTCAATAAGAGATTAAGAAAAAGATTTAGGTTAAGGCAAAGTCCTACATCCATCCTTGGCGCTAGAAAGTAGCTGCAACGGCAACCACAACCTGCGTCTGATTCAGACACCTGCTCTATGGCTCCCTTGGTCAAGAGAGCTTGTATTACTTGACGGAGCAAGGAGAGATGGTCGTCCGTCAGCCAATCATAAGTGGGTGGCATGGGTTGGGAAGGGAGTCGCCCCTGTGGACTATCTGTAGAACCCAATGGTCTCATGTTATTGATCGCCAGTGGGAGAGGTGATGGCATATTCTGCCTCCTACTGGGTGCCCATGATGGTCTGAGGGCAGACTAAAGAAGCTTGGAGGCAGTCGCTGCCAAATGGACTGACCCGACCGCTGGCAGGCTGTCCCACATGGTCTCTGGGACCCACGCCCTAGGCCAAGGTTGCTGGGAGGGTATGGGTGAAGCTAGAGACCCATTTATATACTGCAGAAGGCTGATTAAGGTTGACGAGGGGCCATAGACAAACCCAAGGACCAGGGTGTAGCACTGCTATCCTTGGAGCACTTTAGCGCTGAATCTGCCCGGTCTCCAAAGAGGCAAGAGACATCAAAGGGCATGTCCATGAGGAAAGCCTTGACATCCCCTGCAACGCCAGATGTTCTCAGCCAGGCATGGCGCCATAAGGTCACCCATGATGAAATGCTCTACCTAACCAGTCGGTTGTGTCAAGCCCACATCTGATGGAGAACTCTTTTGCATCTCTCCCATCGGCAACAGCCGGAGAGAGTATAGCCCCAGCCCCTCCGGAACTATAGGCATGTGGAGTAGGGGTATGGGCAGACCGGAATAACAGGCGTGGAGGCCGGATGTATTGCGCTATTTTTAGCTGTATTTATTGTTCGGTACCAGGGTAGGTAAGAGGGGTAGAAAGGAGGTGTGACTGGATGCCTTGAAGTCTTTCTCGGGTTGTAGACGGAACAAGGTTGCTCTCAACAGGGCTGGGGTCGTCTGGGTGAGGAGGTCTTCAGGTTGGCTTCTTGTCCACAGACAGGATCCGGTTTCACCTCGGAGGGGGAACGAGAGAGAGAACAGGGAACTTAGTCCTTTTGGTGTTGAACCGTTGGAGCACTATCACCAACACCTGGGTTGTGATGGGGCCAAAGAGAACGTGAGGGTGAGGACGGTAAGGGAGGGCTCAGAGAAGGGGGGAAGAGAGAGGGGAAGAGCGTGCTGAGGTGAGGGAAGAGTGCAGGGGCTATGTTACAAAGCACTAGGTGAAGTGAAATGGCTAAGAACTATATACAGTGCAGCTGTGGTCTATCAGTGGGAGATACTATGTACAAATATTCTACAACTATGTACAGGGAGACACGGAGAAAAGATAACAGCGTACTCACGTGCCCCGCCGCAACTCTCCTGTGAGTTGCGGCCGCTCTCCAGCAACCTCCTGAGGACTCCACCAATCTTCGGTCCAGACGTCCTCCTCCTCATCTCCGATCCTCTGCTCTTCTTCTCCTTCCCTCACACTCTTTCCACTCTCCGCCTCAGGTTCTCCGCACGCTGTCTCCTGCCACGAGTCCGCCGCCTTGAACGCTCTCCTCTCCTGGTCGTCAGCTTTTCTGTGTGTCGGACCGGTGATGGGGGAGGGACTTCCGGGGTCACGGGAGATCGCTTCCGGTTCGTTGCGCGTCACCACTGGTTGCACTGCTGTCTGTAAGGGGAGAGAGAGAGGAGGAGTCCTGGTCATCAGGGACGCAGGATGGACGGGTTCAGAGGCCATGGAACCCCTGCTCGGACGCCGCCCTGTTAAGGTGAGAGGTTCTCCCCTTCCACATCCCCTTTCCCTAGCTGTCTTTCTTGTGGGGGTGGTAGGTGGTGGATAACGGGAGAGATAGTCTGCATTGCCCTGTTCCGCCCCTTTTCGGTGCAATGTTTTGAATCGATAGGGTTGCAGGGATAGGAACAACCGAAGCACTCTGTCGCTGTGGCCCCTGTTTCGGGCCATCCATTCTAATGGAACTTGATCCGTGTACAGGACAAATTCCCGACCCTCCAGGTAATACCGAAGGCTTTCTACTGCCCATTTAATGGCCAGGGCCTCCTTTTCGACTACTGCGTAGTTCATTTCCCGAGGGAAGAGCTTTCTGCTAAGGTAGAGGATTGGCCTTTCTACCCCTGTCTGGTCTTTCTGGGATAGGACGGCCCCCAAACCCTGGTCTGAGGCATCAGTTTGTAGGATGAATGGCTGGGTGTAATCGGGGCTGATTAGTACTGGTTCGGAAACAAGGGACTGCTTGAGTCTGTTAAAGGCTTGTAACAACAAGGGAGTGGGGTGTTGTAGTACTGCTTCTATTCTTGTGTATTTCGTTATTAGGTCTATCAATGGGACGGCTGTTTGGGAGAAGTTAGGGATGAACCTCCTATAGTAGCCTAACAGACCGAGGAAGGCAGGGAGGTGTTTCCATGTTTGTGGGAATGGAATGGCCTGGATGGCCTTTATTTTGTTATCTTGAGGTCTGATGACACCCTCACCAAGCAGGTAACCCAGGAATTTTACGGTTTGGGCAGCGAGAGTGGTTTTGGTTGGGTTGATGGTAAACCCGTTTTTCCCAAGGGACGATATGACTTTTTTCAGATGGAACAAATGCTCTTGCCAATTTTCGCTATAGATTACGATGTCATCCAGGTAGGCTCCTGCGTATCGGGCATGTGGTTGTAGGACTATGTTCATGGCCCTCTGAAACGTTGCAGGGGCCCCGTGAAGCTCGAAGGGCATTACCCTGACCTGAAACAGGCCATCCGGCGTGGAAAACGCTGTTTTTTTTCTTGTCTTCCTTTTTCAGGTGTATCTGCCAATAGCCTTTGCAGAGATCCAGGGTGCTTATATACCTGGCTTTGCCTATACGTTCCACCATCTCATCCACCCTTGGTAAAGGATAGGTATCGAAACTAGAGACCTTGTTAACCTCCCGAAAGTCTATGCAAAATCTCGTAGAGCCATCAGGTTTGGGAACCAGGACAATGGGCGAGTTTCAGCTGCTGATGGATGGCTCTATGATGCCCATTCGCAACATCTGGTTCATCTCTTCTCTGATAACGGTCCGGCGTGCTTCAGGGACCCGGTAGGGCCGTTGCCTCACGTTTTTTCCGGGTTCCGTGTGGATGGCATGTTCAATGATAGTTGTGTGCCCTGGTAGGGAGGAAAAGACCGCCTGTATTGAGGATAAGATGTTTCTTAGGTCTTGTTTGTTGCTTTCGGGCAGATCAGGGTCTAGACAGCTCTCAAACGGCAGGGGTTTCTAGGCCTGTGTGCCGGCTAGGACAGCCGGGGTCCCTCCCATTTCTTCAGGAGGTTTATGTGGTATATTTGTGTGAGAATGCGGTTGGAGTCCAGTTCGACTTCGTACGTGACCGGAGTCACTTGTCTTAGGACGGGGAACGGACCCTGCCACTGGCCTAGCAACTTATGGTCGGAGGATGGTATGAGTAGCAGTACTAGGTCCCCGGGGACAAAGGACCGCACCTTGGTTCCTTGGTCATACTTGTGTTTTTGGGTTGCCTGGGCGGTCACCATGTTTTGCCTTACTATCTCTCTGATTTGTCCTAAGTGTGTCTTAAGATTCTCTACATATTCAGGTAGAGGTCGGGTTCGATCTGGCTCGGCCTCCCAGGTCACCATGTTTTGCCTTACTATCTCTCTGATTTGTCCTAAGTGTGTCTTAAGATTCTCTACATATTCAGGTAGAGGTCGGGTTCGATCTGGCTCGGCCTCCCAGGCCTCCCGAGCCATGTCCAACAGGGTCCTGGGTGCCCGCCCATACAGGACTTCGTAAGGGGAGTATCCAGTACTACTTTGGACTTTACATCGGATTGCAAATAGGGCCAAGGGCAGCATCTCTTCCCACCGACGGCTCTCCAGGCCTAGTAGTTTCTTGAGGGTGGTTTTTAGGGTGGCATTATACCGTTCCACCAGCCCGTCGGTCTGGGGGTGGTAAGCAGAGGTCCTTATCTGTTTGATGCCCAGGTGGGAACATACCTGGCGCATAAGGGAGGAGACAAAAGGAGTACCCTGGTCTGTCAATATCTCGCGGGGAAAACCTACCCGGGTGAAGATGGAGATGAGAGCTTTAGCAATGTTCTGGGTGGTTGGTTGGCATAAGGGGACGGCCTCAGGAAAACGGGTGGCGTAGTCTACCAGGACAAGAGCATACCTACACCCGCTCTTTGAGGGTAACATGGGGTCTATAAGGTCCATCCCTACCCTACTGAAGGGGATATCAATGAGAGGGAGGGGTTGGAGGGGTACTTTGGGGGGCCGGTACCGACTGTTCTTCTGGCACACAGGGCATTCACGACAGTATTGACTAATTTGTTTATACACACCAGGCCAGTAGAACTTTTCCAAAATGGTTTGTCCCGTTTTTTCATCCCCGAAATGACCCCCTAATAAGTGGCTATGGGCCAGGAACAGTACTTTGTCACGAAAGGGACCGGGAACGAGTAGCTGAGGGGGTTGCTGGGGTCTGCCTTACCTGTATAGGAGACCGTTCTTTTTGAAGAAATAAGGACCTACTTGCAGTGGGGTCTTCGTTCTCCAGGGCGCGCCCCCATGCGTCCTGTAACACGGGGTCTTCTTGTTGGGCGGCTCGATACTCCCGGTCGGTTTCCCTCGGATGGTTGTCCGGCTGGACAGGATAGGCCGTGGTGTGTGTCCTCTTCTCTTTCTTCGATTGGCTCTTGGACTTCGGAGTTTTGGATGTTGGCTCTACGGGGCAGGGTTTTGGGAAAAAGGAGCTTCGGCCCACCACCTCTCTAAGGAGTCTGTAGCGTCTTGTAGCAGAAGGGGGAGACCGCTGTAGTCACTACCTAGGATGACTTGTTGCGGTAGGTTGGGCACCAGCCCCACTGTAAGCTGGCTTCCTTCATCAGTGGGGTGTTGTACTCGGACCCTGGTGGTGGGATATCTCTTCGTGTCACCGTGTACACATTGGATGGCCACTGTACTGGTCACAGGTCCAATAGGGGTTGGCACCTCCTGGGGTCTTAGGACGCTTTGCCGGCAGCCTGAGTCGGCGAGGGCCATCATTTGGTTGCCGTCGATCTTCACTGGACAACGGAAAGGAGGAGGGCCGGCATACGTGGTGAGGCAAACATAGTTCCTGGCAAGCCCTACCTCCATGGGCTCTTCCTTCTGCGGGCAAAAGCGGGCAATATGCCCATACCCTCCACAGTGGTAGCACTGTTGTCCGGGAGGGCTTGGTCGAGGCACGACCGGGAAGGGCAACAAGGGAACAGGTTCCGGTTTTCGGGGCACGGCGGGCCTTTGCGCCCGGGGGTGGCTACCATGCGGTATACGGGGAGGAGGTTCGTCCTTCTGAAAATCTTGTGCTCGGCTGTAAGCGCTAGCTATTTCAACTGCGCTGTCCAGTGTCAGGCGGGCATGTTGTCGCACCCATTTCTGGGTAGCGGTATGGAGAGAGGCCAGGAATTGCTCCAAATAGATCTTGGACAGAATGTCCTCCTTTGAGGCCGTGGCAGGCTTCAACCACCGGTTGGCCAGATCCTGGATGCGGAAAGATAAAGCCCGGGGCGTCTCCTGGGGTCCTTCTCGGGCTTGCCTCAGTCGAACCCTATACGTCTCCTCATCGATCCCTAGACGTTCTAGGATACAGGTCTTTATGTCCTGGTAAGGCGTTTATCCTTGTACGTTGGCCTGTTGGTAGGCCGCCTGCACTTCCCCAGTCAACATAGGTCCCAAGTAGTGGCCCCAGCGATCGGCCGGCCAGGTAGCGGCTTGTGCCAGGCGTTCAAAGTTTGTAAAGAAGAAATCCGGGTCTTCTCCCGGGACGTACTTTTGTAAGACCACTGAGGGAAGAGAGGCAGCTGGTCGCTGCTGTACCATTACGTCGGCTAACCTCCCGAGGGCCTGATCCTGAATGGCGGCCTGATCCTTAACGGCGCCCTGATCCTTCAGGACGTCATGTAGCTGTCCAAGA
This sequence comes from Lissotriton helveticus, assembly GCF_964261635.1. Taxonomy (NCBI): domain Eukaryota; kingdom Metazoa; phylum Chordata; class Amphibia; order Caudata; family Salamandridae; genus Lissotriton; species Lissotriton helveticus. Next base: position 230,011,933 of record NC_136061.1, on the reverse strand, counting down.
TCGTCTTCAGCCGTCTTGAGGAAGCGTTCCATCATCTTCCCTAGTAGCTCCGGACTTTCCGCCAGCTGTTTAACCGCGGCCTCCATGCTTCCGGTAGATCCCACTTCTGACACCAAGTGTGGAGTAGGGGTATGGGCGGACCGGAATAACAGGCGTGGAGGCCGGATGTATTGCGCTATTTTTAGCTGTATTTATTGTTCGGTACCAGGGTAGGTAAGAAGGGTAGAAAGGAGGTGTGACTGGATGCCTTGAAGTCTTTCTCGGGTTGTAGACGGAACAAGGTTGCTCTCAACAGGGCTGGGGTCGTCTGGGTGAGGAGGTCTTCGGGTTGGCTTCTTGTCCACGGACAGGATCCGGTTTCACCTCGGAGGGGGAACGAGAGAGAGAACAGGGAACTTAGTCCTTTTGGTGTTGAACCGTTGGAGCACCAACACCCGGGTTGTGATGGGGCCAAAGAGAACGTGAGAGTGAGGACGGTAAGGGAGGGCTCAGAGAAGGGGGGGAAGAGAGAGGGGAAGAGCGTGCTGAGGTGAGGGAAGAGTGCAGGGGCTATGTTACAAAGCACTAGGTGAAGTGAAATGGCTAAGAATTATATACAGTGCAGCTGTGGTCTATCAGTGGGAGATACTATGTACAAATATTCTACAACTATGTACAGGGAGACACGGAGAAAAGATAACAGCGTACTCACGTGCCCATCTTCGGTCGAGACGTCGTCGTCCTCCTCCTCGTCTCCGATCCTCTGCTCTTCTTCTCCTTCCCTCGCACTCCTTCCACTCTCCGCCTCAGGTTCTCCGCACGCTGTCTCCTGCCACGAGTCCGCCGCCTTGAACACTCTCCTCTCCTGGTCGTCAGCTTTTCTGTGTGTCGGACCGGTGATGGGGGAGGGACTTCCGGGGTCACGGGAGATCGCTTCCGGTTCGTTGCGCGTCACCACTGGTTGCACTGCTGTCTGTAAGGAGAGAGAGAGGAGGAGTCCTGGTCGTCAGGGACGCGGGATGGACGGTTTCAGAGGCCATGGAACCCCTGCTCGGACGCTGCCCTGTTAAGGTGAGAGGCGCTCCCCTTCCACAAGGCATCACTTGCGCAACCGAATCCCAGGGTGGGTATACCCAGAAGTGGTGCGCTGGAGGTGGGCAAACATTTTATTCACTGTGCAGGGCTCGGAGGCCACAAGTAGGACATCTGTAAGGGCTTCATTGAATGGGAGTAGGGGTTCTCAAGAGGTAGATTCCCGGCTGAAACTGAGGGAAGGTCCAGGACTTCAGTAGCCCAGAGCACCACCTTAGCAAAAGAAACTTCCTCCTACGTAGCCAGAGAGGAGGGGAAACCAGGCCAGTGTCAAGGTCCCAGGACACCCGAAGATGACACACATGGCTTTATAAAATTCCTTCAGCTGGGCAGAGGTCACTCCAAGAAAATCTGGAAAGCACAGAACCGACCCAGGTTCAGGCCTGCACACTCGCAGGCCCTGGACTGCTGTCATTCCCTCGTCTCATCCAGTCACATGACTTCGACAGACGCAGGGAAGTCGAAGAGTGTTTGTATTTCTTCGACTTCTTGTGCTTGTTGGACTTATCCAACTTCCCCGATGATCTTGAGTGCGATAAGGAACATCGGGAAGGGATTTGCGAACAGTCCCGGAACCCTCCCACGCAACCAGGTCCTTGAGCATCGCGACCGATGTCGGGCAGTGAGGAGCTTGAGGGATCGCTCCCTCAGCGTCATCTGGTGCATGGTGCAGCAGTCCTCACACACCTTGGAGTCGTGTACCCCGGCTCCAGGCACCACAAACACACAAAGTGGGGGCTGTCAATGACATCTGATATCTGCCTATGACAGTCCGCAAATGTTTTGAAACCAGACGGTTTCTTGTAGGACAACCTCACCCCAAGAAATGAAATCACACAAAAAAGGTTGACAAAAATACGCAAAAGGTCAGTCAAAAAGTGAATGAGGGGTAGCTCAATAAGGATCAGCGGTGTATGGTGCAAAAAGGAAAGAACTGATGTTAGTGCGCTGAGGCGGCACCTATATAGGTACCACACATGTCCCTTCCAACGTGGATGATGCCAATGCGAAGCTGCAAAAAGCTACCCAACGGCACGCAGGGGTACTGCTCGAAAATTAGAGCCAGTCTGGCACCTGGGGATATTCACAGGTAAGGAATTTGCGGCTAGAGGTCTCTAACAGATATATTATGACATCACATATAATTTAGGCTATCGTAACAACAAATTAACTTGAATGAGGAGAATAAACTCTACATACTGTGTCTTAAACAATAGGTCCTATGTTCATAACATTTCAGTGGTGACTAAAAAGATTACTGGTAGGTTGTTGGACACCTTTCCATAAACCTCTGTTGTTAGGAGCCACTGTAAAATAGGGATTTTCATTCAATTTAAAAGATTCATATGTTGGAACTCTCCAGGAAGGAATTCCAAACATTTCTTGGGAAGGACTGACCCACTGATTTGTGCTCTTCATCGAAGGAATTTGAGAAGTAGGCTGTCAGAATTTTCCAGATTGCACTGTCATCCACATATCAGTGGTTTCTGAGTGGGACAGATCGAGGAGTAGGTGTACTGAGCATCCTGTGTGTGCTTCAGGCTAGTCTGAAGATACCTCTTACTTGTGTGGTAAACCAATTCAGAGATACAAAAATGGGAGGTAAGTGGTCAAACATTCTTGAGCCGGTTTCCATTCTGGTGTTCTATGTAGAGCTGCCCCAAGAACAGCAATGTGAATCTTGGGGACCCCTACTTATAAGAAGGTCCACAGCCACGTCTTGAAAGTACAAGTGATTGAACTAATCATTTCGATTCAGTGTCTGGGATGAAATGCCTGGTTCCTCAGATATGTTTAAACTTTGGCCCTAGGGTTGATATATGACTGCATATTCAGCTGCTTGTCTAGGATGAATCTAAGCAATCTGGCAAATCCAATAATGATCGAATAACTGCTAAGTATAGTTTTCTTTTAGCCAATTTTGCACCAGAATGTAGCATCTGGTAGGAGCAGTTAGAAGGAACTCTGTTTTTATAGATTTAGTTTAAGAGCTGGTGGGTCATCTACATCTTTAGATTTAGATTTGGGCGTCTTAGCTCCATGCGATATTATGTACCAAAAGCCACCTTGGACCCCTGCTCATGAAGCGGTCAAAATTTTGCCACAAATGGATTCATCCCACGGGATTTGTGCTTGCTTAAGAGTTGATTTGTAGGACGCTCTTGATGACTGGCTGGCTTGCGGGGAGTCTGCTTTAAGAGAATTAACTAGAAGTTTCTTTGCCTCCCTGCACTCTTTGTTAAACCAGGTTGGATCCACAGCAGGGGGCCTGGCATTTAGAGAGAAACATTTATGGAAGAAGCGCTTTTTGAGTTCCTCAAACCACCTATTGTGGGTTTAACATCACTGGGATCTAACTCAGGGAAGGAAACAAAACTGGAAAGAAATAAAACTGGAATAAAATCCTGCTAAAATTGAGCACGGACTCTCTCTTTTGATCCACATGATCCCACTTAACCTTCCTCCGATTATTACTGATAGTTAAGTCGTCAGTCGTCGTTAGACAGTATTTTATTTTGGGCCACATTACCTGGAGTACCCAGAAGGGAGAGAGACCGTGGAAAATGATCACTTTCAAAAACGAGGCAGAACTTCCATATGAATTATGCTATCCCAAAAGTTAACATCTATAAGAATGTAGTCAATGCAGCTTCGGTATGTACTCCTCCTGAATGTTGGGCGCCACTCTAGATCCAACTTCGTTCTGCCGTTACAGGCTCTCTGGTGACCGCATACACAAGTCCAGCATTTGAAGAGCTACCTTAGAAAGGGTTTGTAGTTAGGGTCTTGCAGCTGGGGTATACCCCAAAACAAGTCCTCATTGTGAACAACTTCCTGCAGTAGAGGAAAGGGTTCAAAAAGATGTAATAAAATCCCCACCTACTATTACAATGGTCGCCGCTCTAGTTTTGGAGAGGGTGCCTTAAGAGGTGCAAAACTGGGGATTCAGCTGTCTTAGGCAAACCCTTGCTATAAACGTTAAAGAGCACTAGATGGACGTTATTCCCTACTAAAACTTAAAGGTCCAAAAATTCTGGGGAATCAAGGGGTAACTGCCTTATACTGTAACTCAAAGTAATCTTTAGCCATACAGCTAGGTCCTGCGATGGTCTTCCAGTCTGGGATTTACAAGCTGGAACTTGGAAGGACATGAAGCGTTGCCTAAACGAGGGGATGATTTCCCAGGTTTTCTTAAACATGATGATATCGCACTGGCCTATGAATGCCCCCCAATCTTCCTGAATGAGCTTGCTTCCAAGCCCACATATGTTCCATGAGACCACAGTAAAAGTATTGGCTGAGCTAGGCAGGGAAGAAGCCTGAGGTGCTTGGGAAACAATTAATGGTTCACTAGAAGGAAGACCCAAGGTAAATTCATAAGTGGCTGACAGCACTTCAGGGCAAGTGGGCAAAATTGATGAAGAGTTGGAAATACAAGAAAGTGTTATCGGAATACAAGTAGCACCTCTGTTAGCTAAAGGACCCTCAGGGACTCGGTGGGTGTTGGTGCTTCTCCCAGTGCGGTCGGCCACCAGGAGTTGTCCCAGGCTGAGAGGGTGGAGCCAAGGATGAGGACCTCCATTTTGTCTGAGTTCAGTTTCTGGCGGCTATTCTTCATCCACTCGGCAATGGCTTTCATTCCTTCGTGGAGGTTGGTTTTGGTGGTGATGGGGTACTTGGTAAGGGAGAGGATCAGCTGGCTGTCGACGACGTAAGAGAGGATGTTGAGGTCGTGCAGTCGGGCGACGTGGGTGAGCGGTGCCCTGTAGACGTTGAACAATGAACCATGGCCCCATCTCCCCAATAACTCAAGTGCTGCGCAGGGAAAGAACTCATGCAATTCACCACAATACAATCCCCCCTCATGCATTTAGCCAAACAAACGCAGGAGTCTAAATACAAGTAAAATATCCTTAGACTCATCGATATCAATATCAGTGTTACACAGCAACCAGTGACAAACTTTGTTTTTCAGTCCACAGATTGGTTCTTCTCCGGGAGAGCTTAGGTGCAGCACATTGGTTAAAATTACAACAAAGGGGCAGCAGGCCAGAGGAAGATTAAGCCGGGACTGACTAGGATACTGCCGGAGGCTCAGCTTATGGCCCATAGGTGGTCAGTCTGCCAGAGCTCTAGTGCCATCAATACCTCCAATATCACCCTGCCCACCAGAACCTTGGGTGGCTCCTCCCTTTGGGGGTCACACCTCCTGCGCTGATAATTTGGGGAGGGGTAATGCCTGGTCCCTGGATGGCCTGAGTGGCCGATGTCGAAGTATGAACCAAGGTAGACTCCGAGGTAGAACACCTAGGAATAGAATTGATTTGACATGGGGTGCTAGGCAGAAGGCTCTAAGGACAGCAAATTAGCATGTGATTGCATTGGTATGACTCTGTGTTTCCAATTTGAAAAGTATGTCAATTAATGGAGACAAGTTTGCAGTGATCATGGTCTGAAGCTTTCCAAAAAGAACATCCCAGTCCAGGTTGGGAAATGCCACTGTGTCCCCTGGATTAGAAGGCATGTCTACAATCACCAAAGGTTGAGAGGAGTACGAGTCGGTCATTGAATTGAGGCCTCAGGCAGACCTCGTGAGCCTAATCCCTTTAGAAAAATTTCAGGAGAATCAATTATTTGAAAAATCGGTAGATGCCAAATAGAAAGACTGACTTAAGTTATCCCGCAGAAAGAAAATACAGAATATTCTTTATAGTCTTTTACATGTACTGGAGAAGCCAGATGAAGTAATCCTGCAGACAAAGTGTGATGACATGAGAAGTAGGAGTCAGTATGAAATTACAAGAGAGTAAAAAAGGACAGTGTTAAATCCAAAGAGAATTAATAGGTTTTATCTCCAACTACGGGCATGATTTATTACACAATAAGAAATTCACATGTGGTGCCAATTTAATTAGTTAGGAACCGTCAAAAAGAAAACAATGCATTGTGAATATGTGCATGAAATGTTGATACAAGGAAGAACAACTTACCATTGATGAGATTTTTTCAGGTGGATACTCTATCTGAATGCAGATTCCTCACCTTGTAAATACCGCGAGGCGCTATACTGGATCCAGAACTTTTTCTCAGCACTGCTTCGTGTGCTGGCAGATGGCATTGTGTGGCTCCGTCCCACCCCAGAAGTGCCACTGAAGCCGCACATCACTGTCAGCCCTGCACCCTCATGTCACTTTCATTCTCGACTCTGTGTGCCATGGGGCACGGTCACCAATAACTAAAGTGATGTGGCACCCAATAACTGACTCGGTGTGCAAACATCTAAATCAGGACAATTTTAGAACAGATGGAAAAGACACCATTCCACAGAACAGTGAGGCAGGCGTGCAGTGATTAGAATATCCACCAGGAAAAGCGTTACTAAAGTTAACCAACTTATTTTTCAGATGGATACTTCTAACCACAGAAGAGCTAATGCAAAATTTCCAGACTTAGAATGGCACTTGGAGATATTCAGAAGGTGAGAAACCTGCAGACCGAAATATATCCATTAGAATACAGAATGCAGAGGGTGATTGAGAAATCTATAGATGCCAAAAACATTTTAGGAAAAAATGAAGGTTGAAACTGATCAAAATGTCACTGTTACGGCTAGGAATGTATGCATCACTTGAAATTTTTATTAATCACTCCAAGTAAAGAATATTTATGAAAGAGGATTTATGAAAGTCGCTTTTTAGTAAACTTCTTAATCTCCCAAAGAGGCATCAAAGTGCATCAACACTTTTGAAAAGATACAAAATAATACACCTGGATAAACTGGTTTGCAGAATACATACGGATTATCCACCAAAGCTTGGCATCATTAATACAAATAAAGTCCTCTAGACCAGTTCTATTTAGCCTTTCACCCTATCGCATTGCTAGAGAACTGAACCTGGGAAGTAACACAATTTAGTCTCTGGGGTAGTGTGTTGCTTTTCCATGTAAATTGCTGGGAGAATTTCAATGAAATTCAGTTTTTTCATCAATGAAGTTTCCAGATCACATGATTTATAAGATACCTCTTTGGTGCAGCCACAGTAATGCCTGCAACTGTTTTTTTATTGGCCTCCAATCTTGGTAGCAGATATTTTGAAATCGGACAGAAAACAGAATTTTTGTAGTTAAGTTTAACATTCACGCTAGGTACTGCGTGTTTTTATTTCACATGCACGATAAGAGACTATTAGATCCTCCTGTGGTTCACACACAAGAGAATACTTGAGGTCACTGGAGCAAGATTCATACACTGACAATGCTGCCAGCCTATTTTGTCAAATACAAATGGATGAAGATAAAAAATAAAGAAACTCAGACAGCCCGTCGACTAACCAGTCATCACACCCGCAAGGCGTAAGCACATACTACTTTTAAAACAGCACCTACCAAACATCTTTGTTTTTCCCTTTCATGGTGATAGTCTGTGGCTCTTTAGAATGCTACCACCAATGGATAGCTTTTTTCCCAATAAAACCTGTCCGCTATTAAGGGTAAACTATGCCGCTTAAACATGACCATCAGTAAATTATTTTTAGCAACAGAGTAACAAGAAATTATTTCATAGTGGTACTGTGTTAATGAAAACAGAGTGTACAGAGGCCATAAAATCATAAAAATAGAAATGTAATATATACGGGCGCTTCACACACATGATCCACTTGCATAACAATCTAAAGTGCTTATGGAAAATTAGGGGGCGATTGAAACCATTGACAGTGGCACTCAACGTCCAACACAATTAAAACAATGTAATCATAGTGTAGACAAACTGATTATATTAATTTAGATGCAAGGTCTTACTTACATTGTCAGAAGTTAGGAGTGCTCCTTTTACTACTTTGTCCAAGGTTTCCAACACTTCACCACCTACAATGTCCTCTGAAAGTTCTGCTGTGCTATCCGTAGAAGAGCTGACAGATGGTGTCCCATTTTCAGTGAAGGGGAGCATAAATGAAGCCTTGCCACCTGGGAGTAAAGGTTCAAGATATGTAGAATCTACCTTATAAAACTGCATATTTATTACATAATGTTTCTGTATTCGCACGAAATAATCTCTTCCTGTGAAGTTCAAAGTGTACGTTTATCTGACATGTATCATCCAATCACCAATGAAGCCAATCAGGTACATGTCAGATGCGTTCTAAAGATAAACCTTCACGTGGCTGTTGAATGTGGTTGCTGTCAACAATGCAAGTGCTAATGATATTCAGTTACACCAAGCACTGATATAAAGGTTCACAAAAAGATACACCACTGCAATCACCACCAATGCAAACACCCCGCCCCACCACCCCACTAGGCAGAGGTAAAATTGTGATTGTGGCACAGAAGCAGTAATTCTGCTGGAGTCATTTCTGCCAGTAATGCAAATACCATTTGTGGAATTTCTACCATTGTGTACAAAACCCCAGCATGTAAACTTCTAATGAAGAGGTATGTTTATCTAACTCTTGTTCCACTTTCTATGAATCAAATTCTGATATCATACTGCAAAAAGAAAACATAATCTTGCTCTGGTCCTGGTTCGTGTGGAGAGATGTAATTAAATGATTTGTGTGGAGAGCTTTAATGGAATTTACCATGAAAGCCAATAAGGTCAAGTGGCCAAGATACTTAACTTTACATCTGAAGACCTAGTATCAAATCATGATATTCTGACCATATCCATTGAGATGCCAAATGATAGTGATTTGTGAAGACAGGGCAAGCTCCAAAGCAACAGTAGTAGTATCACTGTTAGCATCCAAGAACGCAATTGTATGGACTTCATGACCTGACCAATGGCACAACTACTTCCCTTAAATAAGCCATGTGTGTGATTGATCTGTAAATGTGATTAAATATTTATTTCAGTGGATGTAGCAAGTCTGCTGTACTTGCACCATGTTTTTGTTCAGAAACATTTTGGCACAATGTCTGACAATTGCTTGCTGAATTCCTCCATTTGTTAAGGTTGGTTTTGAGGATGGTGTTTTGGTAGTTTGATTCACTGTTCTGGTGGCTTTACTGGAACACATTGGTTGGAGTGGCAATGGAAGCCAGACATTGCAAGAACTCCTGAGACAATGCACACATTTTACAGTCGCCTGCATCACACCTATAACATATAGACAACAGCCACATAAGGAAGAAAAAGCCATGTGCTGTACAGTTTACATATAACTGAGTGACAACATTAAATAAGATTGCTCACCTTTTCCTTGCTGTGCTTTTATCAAGCAATTGGTTAGCAGTTCTGTGCAATGGCTTTGTAATATTCTTGCATGTGAAAGAACCTGTGAATCAAGCTTCTCCCCATTTACTTCTTCTTCACTTGTCAAATCTGAGCTGTAAAGTGCCAATGCCGTAAACAGAAGCCAGGAATAGTTGTGTATGTATGGCTGAATAAGCCTTTGTTGATCACTGATCCTAGTGGTCACCACTGGATAAACTGTAGTGCTGTGAGTAGGCAAATGGCTAAAACAGAAAATTGGTTTGCATATTACAGATTGGTCAGTTAAATATCAAGGAAGTTAAAACACAATGTTAGCTTAGAGAGCCTTTATAATTCTTATAATCATACTGTGTAATGTCCAGCAGTCTCATTTACAGAGCTATGCAAACACTAGCTCTTAAAATATATATATTTTTTATTTTGTATTAGGCGTTAGTACAATACAGCCTTGGCTACAAGAGAAGCAGAGCAACTACACGTAAGTAACTTTTTCTTACACATCCAGATGCCTTCGTGCCTTAAAACATGAAAAGAGATGACCAAACTTAACATTGCGGAAATATGGGGACAGCTAGGCCAATCAAGGCAACAGGTATTTAAAGTACAGCCTTGCCAACTTAAGGATCTTCTCTACAGTTTGTGCCCAGATAGTACCATTTGCAAGATGCATTTTAAACTTCCATTCTCAGAGACCAGGGTTGGTTTCTGTAAATTCCCAGATGTTGTAGTCGTTTTGGTGGCGATGACCATAACCTATTTCAATTTTACGTTAATAAGTAATACAGAACAGATACCAATGACAAATGGAGGTCTCGGGAACTTTTGTTTGAAAGTTGTGGTTCAAATGAGTGACAAATGAGAAGCACCACTAAGTCTCTTGATCTGCGTACGCAGTAAACAAATCTCATCTCTTTATGACTGAAACAGACTGTAGCATGTGCCTAGTGAAAGAAGCCATCAATGAAACCTAAAAAATAGATCCTGTGAGGATTGTTTCAGTGACTTACCATGCCATCACAGAATTGCAAAACTACCATTGAACATTACTGTATAATAATTTTATTCCCAATAACCCAGCAGTCTCAGGTTCATCCTGACCGAAACGCGGGATGAGGCTGAAAGATCGGAATCATAGCCCGAACATCCCATACTTGCTGTTTGGGAGGCTAGACCCGAAACTGTGTCGTGTTCAGAACCGCTCCGATGAAGAGGAGCTTCTGAGAGAGAGTCAGGTGTGACTTCGGCTCATTGATGGAGAACCCCAGGGAATGCAGGAGGTCGGCCATAGTCTGGAGGTGGGAGACAAAAGCCTGGGGCGAGCCCCTCTTCAATAGCCAGTCGTCGGGATAGGAGCGGAACCCCATATCTGCGCAGATGAGCTGGGACCACCGCCATCACTTTCGTGAACACCCGAGGAGCGCTGGTAAGGCCAAAGGGGAGCACAGTAAACTGAAAATGCTTGTGGTCTACTGTGAACCATAGGTAACGCCGATGGGCTGGCAGGACGGGGATGTGAAAATAAGTGTCCTGCAAGTCCAACGCTACCATCCAGTCTCTTACAAGATCTTGAATTTGAACCTTACTTCCAGCAGGAACCAGTGAGAGCAGTGATATGTGGCCTTTATGCTGCGTTTCGTATGCAACAGACATTTCACTGCCAGCAATACAGCACTTAATTACACAATGCTGCAGTTGCAGGTGGCAAAATGCATGTAGGCACGGTGGGTGCAAGTTTAACAGCATCGAGGGTGCGTCAATGTTTGTCCCGTAGTGGTTTGGTCTCACTCAGAGACGTTATATATCATTCTGGTAACTTCACTCTAATGTTTATAAAGCATACAAATAAGTGTCTTGAGGATGCCATGGTAGGACAGGTAGGATGGTAGGATGAGGGCTCTTCTCAGTTCAAATCTGTCAATCAAAAAACAAAATCAATGTTGTGATGTGTACCATGAATATCTTGAATCTCTATACCAAAGTAGCTCATGAAGGTTTAGGAATAACTGATGACGATTTGTTAAAATCAGAAACACAAGGATTGAATAAAGTGTTTGTATCACAATCACTGGTTCTAACTCTGCATCAAATGTTGCATGCTCATAAGCAGAGAGACTTATATAAAATTATTTTAAGAAACATGACAGAGAAATAGTTTAGAAATATATATATATATATATATATATATATATATATATATATATATATATATATATATATATATATATATATATATATATATATATATATATATATATATATATATATATATACACACTCCACTAACAACATATTGGCCTTGGTCAAGAACAAAACATATTCCCGCCTAAGGCCTTATCAGACGAGGAGAGTGCAGAGCTGGATCTCGCACTCATAGAGGAGGAACTGGGTACCGCCTTAGGAGACCTGCATACTGGTAAGGCCCCAGGGCCTAATGGCTTCCCATCTGAATTTTTTAAACGATATTTTTTTGCAGCTACAGCCCCATTACCGTGGGGTGGTAGAGGAGGCCAGGGAGCGGGGCTGTTTGCCTCGGGGTTGGAGACACTCGGAAGTGGTGGTGTTCCACAAACCTGGTAGACCCCCTGACCAGCACGCGTCATATTGCCCTATCTCTCTACTCAACGTGGAGGCCAAGATTCTGGCTAAGGCTTTGGCCAACCGCCTTCGGCCCCATATCACTTCCCTAGTACATCCAGACCAGGCCGGTTTCATGCCCCAGCGGGCGACTCATCATAATATTAGTCGAGAGCATGTTGCTCTTGCTGCCGTTCAGGGGTTGGGCAAAAGAGCAGCATTGTTACTGGCAGATATGGATAGGGCATTCGTCTCTCTCAGTTGGGTATATTTATTCAAGCTTTTACGCAGGCTGAATATTGAACCTCGCTTCCTGTCCTACCTGACATTGCTCTACAACGACCTCACCGCATCAGTGCACGTAGCTGGCTCTATCTCTTCCACATTTTCTATTGGACGGGGTGCCAGGCAGGGTTGCCCCTTGTCTTCAAACTTGTTTGCATTAGCTATGGAACCCCTGGACGCCTGGGTGCGGATCGATGCACAAGTGATGGGCTTTGAATGGGCACACGGACTGTCGGACCATATTGCTCTGTATGCAGACGATGTGCTCTTCTTTCTCACCAATTTAGACAGGACGGGGCCGAAGCGGATTCGCATCATGCAGATTTTCGGGGGAGTCCTCTGGCTTATATATGAACCCTCGAAAGTCCACTCTCTAGGTTCTCAGGGATGCGGCGGGTCTCGGCTCCTGGGCATCCTCCGTTCTGGTAGTCTCGGGGTATGAAATATTTGGGAGTGCTTCTATCAGACTCGCCTACCACATCTTGGGACACAAATCTGGCTCCAATATGGGACTGTGTACGGGAGGATCTTAAGACTTGGTCCCGTATGCCATTGTCTATATATGGCAGATCGGCCATCTTCAAGATGGTCTTGCTCCCCCGCTTATTCTACCATCTGCAAAATCACCCCTTTCTGATCCCACCCAGATGGTTTCGACAGGTCAACGCGGCCCTGGGACAGTTTCTGTGGGCCGGTGGAGAGGCAAGAGTTGCCCTACAGACGTATTTTCAATCTACATGCAGTGGGGGGCTGGCGACCTCTCATATTTCATTGTCCTTTATGACCTCGCACCTGTATGTCCTAAATGAATGGTGGCCGACCCAACTTATGCTGTCGAAATGAGGTGCATGGGGGATCTCTCTTTACACACTATACTATACTCTGCACCACTGCGCAACTCCTTGCCGTCTGATACGAAGGTGGTATTCCAAATCTAGCGGCAGGCTCGACAGAGGATGGGCTGGTGGAATAGATTGACGCGGGAGACTCTCCTCTGGCACAATGGGAGACTGCCGCAATTGGCTACTGTACCTGGGTTTCGTGGGTGGGATAGTTTTGGTATCTCTACTCTGGGTGACGTAATGCAGAGGCTGGTCCTGAAGCCCTTTCAAGATCTACAGAAAGATTTCCATATGCCGAAAACCCAATTCTATAGATATCTTCAATTCTGGCACGCTATTTCCCCTAGTTTGGAGGGCTTAAAGTCATTAGCCGAGTTTAGCCTGAGGCGAAGGTGTTAATGGGAGATCTCCAAGACCAAAAGATCTAAAAAATTTACCAATCCCCGATTACTCATAGCTCCCCCACGCTGCAGAAACTCAGAGAGGCCTAGGAGGGTGATGTCGGCCCACTGGAAGAGGAGGACTGGACTGAGGCCCTAGCCTCCCGGCTGGGGCTGCCATAGCTGTAAGTCTACGCCTTATCCAGTTCAAGTACCTTAATCGGGTATACTTCACCATGGTTAGGTTGTGGAGGGCAGGTTTTGTGGATGTGTGTCTCAGATGCGAGCGGGAGGAGGGTACACCGATTCATACAGTCTGGTACTGCTCTGCTTTGTCTGGCACTGCTCTGCCTTGGCACGTTTCTGGAGGGGAGTTATGGCCTGCCTCTCAGAAGTGTTGGGGTGGGACCTTTCCTGTTCGCCAAAGCTGGTACTCCTACATGTTATGGACGGAGTTGGGGGGCAACATATACAAATGCCATCTTATGCTGCTGGGGTTCACTCTGGCTAAAAGAGATGTTGGCAGGGCTTGGAAGGCACCGGTAGGGCCCTCAGTGTCCACATGGAAGAACGGTCTGGACCTCTACATGGGCCTGGAAATTCCCATCTTCACGGCAAGAGGGTACTAGGTTAAACATTTTAAAATCTGGAAGCGATGGGCGGACTACCGAGGCTTGGAGCCCATCTCTACGGCAGGGGCCCTCGACCCGGCTTAACTCTATTTTGTTGACGCAGGACATAGTCTCATGTGCAATGACAGGCCATACTTTTCGCAGAAGGTGCTATTTTATGTTAATGTGCTGCTCTGGGGTGGAAGTTAGTGCGATGGGGGGGTGGATTTGTGGGGTTATGGTTACTATGCTGGTTTTTCCTTTGTATTGTTCTCCATTTTTCCTTGCTTTGCTCAAGTCAAATTCATGATGATATACGTTCCTTATGCAGAAGTTTCTGGTGTACAGAGCTCTGCTCTATATGTGCTATTTGATGAATAAAATCTTTAAAAAAAAAAAAAAAAAGAACAAAAAGTCACTCAAAATTCTGCACTATACTGCTGATAAATCTTAATGGATATCAATAGACTGATAAGTGATATACCACAGAGAGGCACCAACTTGAAATCACAAAATTCACACGTTCATTCACATTAGTCCAATTCGTATCCATAAAAATGTTCTCTGCAATAATTTGTGTCAACTTGAACTTTATTTACTTATTCAATTCCTGATCAAATAACACACATTGCAACTAATGTGTTTTAATCTCCCCCCCAAAAAAAATATCTTCAGAGGTAGTCTTAATTACCATCAGCTTGATTGTGTTATCAACAAGTTTGTAGATCCAGTTCATGACAAGTCTCAGTCACCAAATGCTCAGAACAAGAGTATAAAGGTCAAATGTAGCTGCACGTGTGCTTATAACCTCAAACTCATATTGTGGTGTCCACATCACTTATAACTTCAAGTTGGCATCTCTCTGTTGTGTCCCATTTGGAATCTCAAGACTGTGGGCAACTAGCCAATGGAGGTGAGTACAAAGCAGATTAAGAAGGGAACATCTAAGATATTGGTACAGTTAGATTTAAGATGGATTGAAAAATTGGACTCAGTAACACCAAGAGTGGTGTTACTTGGTCGCCATGGTGACCAAGATTCATATGTATCCCAAACGGATACCATAAAGAATAAGAGGGGAATGGTGGCATGGCACACGTAAGCCCTGATTTAGACAAGGACAGAAAAGGGTGAGGAATTTCAATCACGCAATAAATACGGTTACCCCACTGTGAGATATTTAGAGCACCGGGATAGTATTGCACAACTGAAATTCTGATCCCTGTACAAATTCCCGTTTGAACAAGCATTGGAATTTAACTCCTACAGCTCGTAATCAGGACAAATATGTAAATTATGTAAATCACCAATAACAATTTTGTTGTTTAAGATTTTTATTAAAGGATGAAATATTCTACTCTGAACAGAAACTTATTTAAGTGCGTTAGAGATGTAAGTTTGATCCAAACAAGAATTCATTGCAAGAAAGAGATGATCACATATCAAATGATTTCAGTCGAACATGGGTTACAGAGAGAACTATGAAACAAAAATGAGAAAAGACTGTCGAAAAAGTATGGATCTGAAATCATTTATTTCATGCACAGTTATGGAAAGGAAAGCCACTAGTAACTATGATGGAAAAAAGATACAAACGCTATACAATGGATGTAGGATACAGTTAAAGGAAGCACCATAACAATAGACATGTCTGTAGAGGATACAGGTAGAGGAAGCATTAGAACAATAGACATGTCTGTAGAGTTTATTTAAACACAAATTAGAAGCATTATAGGTATTGGCACTATAACAAGGTGAAGAAAGGTTCTCTTTTAAGCAGAAACTGGAAATGATTTGTTACATTAAGAGTTGCCAAACGGACAGCCGCTTAAAACAATGATGAACAACATGGCACGGAGACTTCACGTTGGACATAGGACATGTGTAAAGGAACAAACTAACATTCTTTTTGTAAAATATATATTTAATGGGATTTTTGCTACATAAGTGAAAGAGCACATGGGGCACAAACTGATCCGGTCTATACATCATTTTTGGTAAACTAAATCCCACAGGACATTTCTAATCAGTCAGCTAATTTTTTTAATTGGCATTTCAAAGACATACAAACAGAGGCAAATTTAGGAGGAAAAGGTTGAGCACGTACAGCAAGGGATGAACACTTCCTGATCACATCTTGCACATATCCATCAAGTAATACAGTTTCGTCTGCAATACGGTCTACCAGGTTGACAAGCAACGATAGCTCCCACCTCCACCATCCCTTAGCACTCATCTGACAATAGGCCTGTTCATGGTCTCCGGGCTTCTAGCCGGGATTCCCCTAATTGGACATCTCATCGTCCTCATGTGGCGTTGTGTCAGCTTTTGTCTCCACCACCCCCCGTTACTTTCCGTCACAGTCTGTGTGGGTGACCCCTGCGCAGCCCTCTTCTCCAGGTACAGTGCCCAGTAGTTCTTGGGTCTGTTACGGGGTGGCATCAGCTCGCTATATAGTTCGGTTTGCGTACAACCGAACATCATGTCGCGAGACCACCCAGCGAGGGTCGGTGCCGGACCTCGCATCCAGGTAATTGCAACGCCTCTCTTTGCCACCAAGAGAGCCATGTCCACCAGTCTTCTGTGTTCAGGTAGAATTTCTTTAAAGAACCCCAATAGTGCCAGTAGCCGTGTGGGTTCTAGCAACAGCCCAGTAACCCTGTTCACTTCGCCTTAGACCGCAGCCCAGTAATCTGAGATTCTCGGGCAGTTCCAAGCAAGATGCAAAAAGTCAGCACTCTGTTCTCCGCATCTTCCGCAGCGAGGGCTGTCTCTAAGCCCGTAACGAAATAGCCTCGCATTTGTGTGGTACACTCTGTTCAGAAATTTGTAGTGCAACAAACGATGTCTGCCATTGAGCGACACCCTCCTTACATTCGCGCAACAGTATCGCCTGCGATCTCCCGGGAGATCCACCGCTAAGTCGGCCTGCCATGCCAAACGAGGCTTAGTATAGTCAGTCGTGCATTCAGAGCGCGTAATACGGTACAGGTTCGTGATTTAATTTGGTCGGGGACTTAGCGTTGACAATGTAGTCGTATGCCAGTACCGTCTGTGGTTTAGCCATATCATCGTCCAGCAATTCCTTCAAGGCTAGTCGAACTCTATGGAACTGGATCAGTCAGCTAATTGTTCTCAATAAGTAATACACTATTATATATCTCAATACTCTTTTTTTATATAATGTTCTTGGGGAGTCACAATATTTGCCAAGTAACAGACACAGTGGAAGAGAACTAAAACAGCTATGCTACATGCAGTGTAGCCAACATGTTAACCAGTATGGCATCCAGTGGTTATAGTACAATTTTAGGTACTGTATCAATCTATTAGTGATGGCTCCCTATTGTGCAGAGATTTCTAGTACTACCATGGGGCCTAGGGGGATCTCAGCTTTTCTAAAATGCTATCTCCAACGCGCTATGCCTCAGTGGCATTAAGGTGTGCCTCCGGGGGTCACCCCTGCCTCCCCTCAATCAGGGTTTTGGGAGTGGTGCTATCTGTTTTATCTACTACCCTACTGTCTCATGTTCGCAGCACTTCCGCCCACAACCCAGCTATCAGGTGACTACGTATCCCTTGGGTGTCTTTCCCCATCAGTGCTCTTTGCTCTGGCCCACATTTCAACATCTCATTCCCAGGCCATTACTGTGGGTCCTATCTTTGCTTTCCATCTTAAGCCAACATGTCTTCGTGCAAGGACTAAGGCCTTGGGTCTGAGGGAATAGCCCTAGAAGGCACACCTCCGCTGTGCAGGGCAGCGAGCATGCCAGCACTTCATTAAGAACAGATAGAACTGTGAGCCAATAGTCTCGCAGTTTTGGGCAGTCCCACACCATATAGTAAAACTCAGCATCAAGTTCACCGCATCTCGAGCAGTGCTGATCTATGTTCCATTACATAATTTGGAGCCTGTCTGAAAGTGAGATAAGTTATGTGAACTGAATACATTTAAAATTGTTATTTCTGAGTCCCGGTTCGGGCCACCAAAGGCCTTACACCACTGTGCCTGAGTTAGCTCCCTGTCCAATAGGGATTCCCATCTTCCCATGTGTGATACAGCGGCTTCAAGTAATTTCCGATAATGCTGTATATAGCCACTTCACTATGTGACGTGTCAACTCTAGTGTCACCATCACTTGAAGCATTGCGTGCGTGTCCAGCTCTGGTCCGCCCTCATGCCACAGTTCTCTGAACGTTCCCACCAGGGCATAGTAATGTAAAAACTATCCTGAGGGGAGACCATAGTGTGTTAGGAAGTCACCCAAAGGAATTAGTTTCCCCATATTGGAAATAGTTTATAACTGTCATTATGCCTGCCACTGACCAATCTTGCAGCTGGCGTTACGTGAATTGGGAGAGACTATCTCTTTCTGGAAGCCCTACTAAGGGGCGATCAGGAACAAGTAGGAGGGGCCACCGCCGCTTTCAAGAAGTGCCACCGGTGAGGGGATGATCACCTTTGGATGCAGGAGTTTGGCAAGTAACAACCCTTGATTATCCGACTGAGATACAGTGCCTAGTCTCCATGCCCTCCCCTTCCAGCCATTGGGCCAGGCATTGAAGCTGGGCTGCAAAATAATACAATTAAAAATCTGGGGCGACCAACCCGCCCACTTCCAGGGCCCTCCACAATACTGACAATAAAACAAGAAAGCATCCAGGTCCCTGAACCACTTTGGTGGGATCACGGCTGGGAGATTAAAAAATAACATAAAAGCCTTGGGAGCATAATCATTTTGGACAATGCCACTCAGGCTATGACTGGCAATTGAAGGGAAAGGCAGAATTGTAAGCAGGTCCTGAAGGAGCGTAACACAGGGCCCAAATTGCCCTCTAGGAGCGCGAAACACCTGTATTTGAAGGTACCGAAACGAGCAGGGACCCCAGTTTAGGCCACTCAGCAGTCATTAGTCGCTGTTGTTTAGGTGCTATGGAAAAGATATGGGACTTCCATTTTTTTGCCAGCATTCCAGTTAACATTGTGAAATCTTCCAGTATAAACAGGGTAGGGGTGCCCCCCTGATTCCATCTCTCAGGTATAAGAGTAAATCATCAGCATACAGTGATATAATGTGCTCCTTACCCTCCAATAAGAAGCCATGTCCAATAAGCTTGCTTAGCCTCCACACCGGCCTCAACAGTGCTAAGAATGCCTGGCTTCACCCTGGGGGTGCCCAGGAGTGGACACTTCACAGGGAAAGCCAGGAGGGGTTCCACAGCGGTATGAGTATCAGCGCCAGGAAGCCAAATAGGTGACACCGCAAGGTGACCGTCTGGTGACAGTGCGCTCTATAAATACCATGACATTTACATGTCGTGCTTCTTTCCGCCTAAAACGTACTGCCAGGGGCTCAATGGCAAGGGCAGATAAAAGAGGGGATAAGGGGCATCCTTGCCTGGTCCTAGGAACAAACTAACATTCAATGCAGACACTGAGTAGGAAAGAGAAGGAGACCAGATACTCTTGTTATGAAAAGGTCTGGGGTATATTAATATAATTGGAATATTAAAGTTTTTTTCTAGTTTGGGGGGAATGGAATGAATCTTTATAACACTGAATTAAGATCTCATAATGAGATTTCTTTTAGAAGCAAATGTAACCCTGAAAAAATCTTCATAACTTACAGATGTTTGTATAATAATCGGTAGACTACCATTATGAACTACAAATGAATGAGTTTGGACATTCGTAAAATATTAAAAAAAGAAAATTCAAAAAAATAATTTTGTGATAAAATGGTGAATTGGTTTTCACATGAAAGCGTGCTTAACATAAATGGTGGGAGAAGGCACAACTACTTATCATTCTTAAAGGAGGCAGTGACAAATGTCATTATTACTAAGCATTTTAACAACCTAAAAGTGGAGGAAGGACTTCCTATAATTGTATTCACCGAATCTCATAAAAAACTAAACATTGAAGGGCTCACAAAGCAGTGGAAGATTGGAGTGTTTTGGCTCACATCCAAACCCTTCATTTAGGTTATGAAATATTAGAAAGAAAATAAAGGGGAAAAAGTCTTCACAATACATTTTATTTGTAACACTACATAAGTTGGGCTTCCAGAATGATCAAATAGACTTGGCTGGTAAAAATAAAATTGGGTTGAAGGGTGACAGAGAAGATGCATACAGTAACATTCTTTCATTTGCATATGAGAATTCCTCAAATAAGCTTTCTTACTGGGCAGCTCTAGTCAGAGATCTGCTAGAACCCTGCTGGAAGAGACATTCAGGCCTATAAAGTTTCTGTAGGTGCTGATAATAGCTGACTTGTCTGTACATCCCACATTTGAACGACAAAATGATTGTAGAGCCAGCAAACAAATCGTAGCAGAAGCCATTTGAACATTAGCATACTTAGCAAAAAAGGATTTGTGAGGGTGTTGAGGAAAGTGAGAGAAGATTCACATGCACCTGAAAGAACATTACAGAAGCCCCCCTTTAAGGGCATGCATGCTGCAGCAGATCTCATCCGGGGCCAAACGACATATGAGGACAACACATCCACCCTGATGGAACTCCATGGGCTCCTTTGGCAGGTCTGCACAATCTTCAACACCGGCCTTATAATATGCATGTTTAGCACCCCTGCTTATTTTGCGGACAAGCTCACTATCTCGGGTAGCTATCTGCACACCCAAAGCCAGGCCACCACCAGAATAGAGATGTAGTATCTCCAGGGACAGGAGCAACATCCGGGTATCCATCAGGACTGCCCAAATGCTGTTGTAGACACACCTCTTTACGGAACACCACAATAAAGTAAGACTGCACTTCTGCTCCGCCTACCATGCCTTCCTCTCTTATCACTTGTTGACTGAATGCTTGCCTATAACCTTGTACACTGCTCAGCTGTCTTTTGGTTAGGGTTGTGGTATGCAAATAAAGCACATATAGATATCTGAATTTTATTGATATATGAATATGTTTCTGAAGGATACTTGTACCTTCAGATTCCTCAAATGCATGACTCCCAAAACAACATCACAAAAGGAGGAGGGCTCAGTACCACAGTGTTATTTTTTACACTCTGTAGCTCTAGTGAACTCTACAGTTGTAGAGAACTGTCATGGCCAACTGGATTGTATTCCTGATCTCCGACTCAAGGGTGTGGTACCTTAAAGTGATATGCAAGGAAGACCAAGCAACAAAGAGAGAATCATAACTCTTGAGGAAGGTATTTCTGTATATTCATGGTGGCCCTTAGAGTGTAGTTATTAGCCCATATGTATGCACATGGTGAGCCATCTAAAAAGGGTTGCAGTAAAAGCTCATCTACAGTCAAATGTATGGCCCTTTCCTCTCCCTTAAAAGAATACTGGGCATGTAAGATGACTAAAAGAGATTTTTTGAGAGACCTAAACCATACACCACCTTAGCATATTACATAATGAGTGTAGAACATGAAGCAGATGCTGACAGCTTTTGTTGTTCACATACTCACCCTGCTGATGCAAGTGACATGAAGAAGGTTAACTTTATCTAGAGCATTTTATATGCTTAGAATTGTAAGGAGATGTTCTTTTGCCTAGACTTTCCCAATACAGTTCAAGCTGAAGCCACACCCTTGTACTCGCTTGCTTTGATTATGTCAATGGGCAAAATGCCTCCTAAACACACTGCAATAGGTCCTGCTTTGGATTGTGCGCTCGCGCTATTCGCGGTGATTTAAGACTGCTGTTCCAGCGCTTTTAATTTTTTATCCTATACTAAAAATAATTTTTCTTTTTATCTGCTCGCTGTAGCGCTATTACTGGCCCCTCACCCACATATAAAACTTACTAAAGCACCGCTACTTTGCGGGTCCGGTTCTGGGGTGTTGTGGGAGCGCCATACTTATTTAGTTGTTGAAGCCAGACGCCGCCATATTGGTGCGGGTCGTGGCGCCTGATTAGGCAACTTACGCCGGCCTACTTAAGGCGGAACCCAAGCAGGGGCTCTCCTTGGCAAAGGTGCCTTGAGGACAGGCTGCCTAGCGCTGCTTTGGATTGTGCGCTCGCGCTATTCGCGGTGATTTAAGACTGCTGTTCCAGCGCTTTTAATTTTTTATCCTGTACTAAAAATAATTTTTCTTTTTATCTGCTCGCTGTAGCGCTATTACTGGCCCCTCACCCACATATAAAACTTACTAAAGCACCGCTACTTTGCGGGTCCGGTTCTGGGGTGTTGTGGGAGCGCCATACTTATTTAGTTGTTGAAGCCAGACGCCGCCATATTGGTGCGGGTCGTGGCGCCTGATTAGGCAACTTACGCCGGCCTACTTAAGGCGGAACCCAAGCAGGGGCTCTCCTTGGCAAAGGTGCCTTGAGGACAGGCTGCCTAGCGCTTGCTTTGGATTGTGCGCTCGCGCTATTCGCGGTGATTTAAGACGGCTGTTCCAGCGCTTTTAATTTTTTATCCTATACTAAAAATAATTTTTCTTTTTATCTGCTCGCTGTAGCGCTATTACTGGCCCCTCACCCACATATAAAACTTACTAAAGCACCGCTACTTTGCGGGTCCGGTTCTGGGGTGTTGTGGGAGCGCCATACTTATTTAGTTGTTGAAGCCAGACGCCGCCATATTGGTGCGGGTCGTGGCGCCTGATTAGGCAACTTACGCCGGCCTACTTAAAGCTCCACCCTTTTCAACGCGCAGCGGTGACGCGCAGGGTGGCGCCTTCTCTGCGCCTGAGTCGTGCCAGAGTCCTGCCCGTCTGCGCCCATCAGCGTTCCGGCAGTGGACGGGGCAGGACGGCTGGCTGGCTCTACTCTCTGATCGGTGCATTACTTTTACCTATTCAGATCATGTCGTACTCATACTCATCTGAGACCCTCTTAACATTCCGTCCTCCTGTAGGTCGCTGTCATTTTGTTTTTCCCGGTAGTCGGGCGTTAAGAAAAGGTTGCCCTGACTGCGGCTGGCGCCTTCCTAAATATGAAAAAGCCACTCCGACCCATCAACCACCCCCCATCGTCTGTCTACTTCTCAACACGCGTTCCTTAGGCTGTCACGCGCCGGACATTTGGAATCTGCTTTACAACTCGAATGTATCCTGTCTTTTTTTGACAGAAACCTGGCTAAATGACTCCTCGACCCCCGACTTAGTTAACGCTATCCCTCCTGATTATTCCATCTTCAGGAGAGACAGATCGTCTGGGCGAGGGGGCGGTGTGGCTATTATAGTCAACAAACAGCTGCACTGCACCATTTTTCCGGTCGATAACATTCAGGAGACTGAGGCCCTTGGCTTTACACTCCATCTTTCCTCATCTCAGGCCTGTACCGGCATCCTCTTATATAGAGCCCCTGGCCCTATAGGCCCTTTTTTGGACGAACTGCAGGTGGCACTCTCAGTCCCCTGCCTTAAATCGGAGCACTGTTTACTACTTGGTGATCTAAATATACACATGGATGATGATACTAATCCAGACACTATGAAACTGATGGATATAACTACTATGCTAGGATTGTCACCGCTCATCCATGAACCTACACATAACAAAGGTCACACCTTGGACCAAGTCTATTCCACCCTTCCTATTGACTCTCAAGCTCCGCAGCCGGTGTTGTGGTCAGACCATTATTTAATCACTTTTTTCCTTTCTTGTGTTTCATTCTCCAGAAGGAAACTTACTAGTCCTTCCAAGCGAATGTCCCGACCTTTTCATCTTCTTTCTAATGAGAGGCTACTACAGGCTATGGAAGACGTACCCTGTACCCTGTCGGGTAACGTAGAAGAAGATCTAGTCTACTTTATCGAATGGCTCACGGCAAGATTGGCGACTCTCGTTCCTGAGGAAATAGCCAAAGTGGGAAACAAGAGGCCCTCTGCTCCCTGGTTTACCTCTCAGCTTAGGGAAGCCCGCCAAAAATGCAAGAGAGCTGAAAGAGTTTGGCGGAAGGATTACAACCCCTTGGCAAAAGCCAAACTTAAAAACCTGACTAGATCCTATCACAAGATGATGTGGAATGAAAAAAAAACACATTTTGAACGTCGTATTGATGATGCTGGAAACACATGTAAGGAAATTTTTAAAATCGTCAAGGATTTCACTGCGCCGTCCCTGGGTACCCCGGCTCAATCCCATTCAAAACCTTGGTTGATCGAATTGGCACACTATTTTGTCAACAAAATAACGACTATCCAAGATTCCCTCGCTGGTTACTCCAATTACACTAAGGTTGATCTACCTGGTGCCCTCCCCTTCCCCAATCCAGCTTTGGCTCCCACTCTCTGGGAATTCCCCCCGCTAAGCCTTGATTCCTCGTTAGCCCATCTGACCGGGCTGAAGTCTGGCTCACCTTTAGATCCTTGCCCGATCTCTTGTCTTAACAAAATAGCCCCAGTCCAAAATGGTCCCATTAACTCCATTCTTAATTCCTCTTTGTCTTCTGGTGTGGTCCCCCCGGCGTGGAAGTGTGCGCTCATTCTTCCGCTCCTAAAAAAACCAGCCCTAGATCCTACTGTCCATGCCAACTATAGGCCTATATCTCTCCTCCCCGCCCTGGCGAAAGTGGGAGAAAGACATGTGCACAGATCAATCTCAGATTTCATCGAAGAGAACGATCTGTTGCACAACACCCAATCCGGTTTTCGTGCCAATTACAGCACGGAGACCGCGTTGCTGGAAGTCACTGTCGCTATTAGAGAGGTGTTAGATGCGGGAGGAAAGGCCATGTTGGTCATGTTGGACCTGTCGGCGGCGTTCAACACCGTTCCCCACGAAACCCTCCTAATACGACTCTGGGAATGCGGTCTTCGGGGGACGGTGTGGAACTGGCTTAAATCCTTCTTAGCCGACCGCCGACAAACGATCCGGGCGCCTCCACACTCCGCCGTTATGGCACCTCTGGAAGTAGGGGTCCCTCAGGGGTCTATTCTTAGCCCCCTGCTTTTTAACATCTTTCTGGCCCCCCTTGCAGAGGTGGCGGAGTCCTTTGGCGCCCAGATCGTGTCTTACGCTGACGACACCCAACTCTTGTTTACCCATAACAAGAACGAGGTGTTCGACGGGAGCCGCATCAGAAGTTGCTTAGAGGCGGTCTTCGGTTGGTTCAGAGAGCATGGTCTAAAGTGCAACTCCAATAAATCGAAGTTGCTATTCTTTGGCTATGCTACTGAGCCAGCTTGGAAAAGCTGGTGGCCGCAAGACCTGTTTCCACCTGCAAAGGCAAGTGTTAAAGCTAAGAATTTAGGAATCATTATTGATAATGACCTAACTTACGGGCCCCAAATATCTAGCCTTTCGGGGAAATGTTTCGGCATCCTCCGGATGCTTAGAAAATTTCTCCCCTTGATTTCCATCAATCACAGAAGGGTCATTGTTCAAGCACTTGTCGGGTCCAGATTGGACTACGCAAACGCCCTATATCTAGGACTTCCTAGATACCTTGTGAGGCGACTTCAAGTAGTCCAAAATTCAGCTGCCCGCGCCATCTATGGGCTTCCTAGACGCGCAAGTGCCTCTGATCTGCTCAAAGAGCTGCACTGGCTTCCTATAGCCAAGAGAGTTCTGTTTAAGAGCCTGACGTTGACCTTTAAAGCCCTTCATGCTATCGGCCCCAGTTACATCAGGAAACGTCTGTCTCTTTATAAACCCAACAGAGCTCTACGGTCCGCCTCTCTGTCTAAAATGGTAGTCCCGGCCATTAAACGCGGCCGCTCCTTTCATCACTTGGCTCCTCGTGCCTGGAATGAGCTTCCGCTTTCTCTTAGACAGACCCCTAGCCTTCTGTCTTTTAGAAAGGCTTTAAAAACTTGGCTCTTTACCAGATAGGCTTGCCGCTTTCCCTTGCTGTTGTGTCGTGTTGTCGTCCTTGAAGGTTTCCTTCGCCAAAGCGCCGGGACACTCCTTTTGGAGTAGCTGTTGCGCTATAGAAGAACCATAATAACATAACATAACATTCAGAAGATACATTGTTCCTACATCTCAAACCTTGCAATCATATACCCCCAGCCCTTCTGACTCTGCACCGATTTCCACATTCATGCCTGATCACTGTTCTGGTATAGTGAATAACACAGTATGCCCTGCATGGAATCCGATCAAGGTTCTTCCAAAAACAATCTCTAAGTCATAGGCCAGGAGGCTTCAATTCCAACACACTCTTACAAATTAAAATGTAATTTCTAGAAATGGTAGTCATTTTTCTCAGTACAAGCCAGCAAACATTGAAACTCTCTACACTTAAGAAAACAACAAAACATACTAGCATTCCAGAGGGATACAAAAATATGGCACTTCAAATCTGAATTCATCTTTAAAACACAGCAATCTTGTATACAAAGAAACACAACTTCAAGGAACCAGAGCATGTGTTGTCTGTGAATCCTGTGAAATACCCCAAAGATAATCCTGCTATATGTTACAATAAGGCCTGCCACTGGAATGATTGGCTAAAGCACCCACAATGTTGTGATTGATTCATTACTCAGCTATGTTGAAAAAAGATTACAGACAGGATAGTCCATTCATTATCACATACCTCATACACATTTGTACATACATCAGTATAGATTTGTCACAATAGCTATGCTTCAAAGTTCTCTTGACAATGTGAGTGTTATGATGCAACACTAGTGGCACCTGCATAGATGGCCTGAATCACACTGTATTCATTCTCACAAACCCTATAAACATTTGCATGTTTACCAACAGAAGGAAGCTGGCTGTGACAGGATCAGCTCACTTGTTCAGACACAATACAACACATTCAACTCTTCCCACACAGGATATACTACAACCACATACTATTCAATTAGAGATACAGGTTTGACTGTAATGCTCGGGGAATCTGGGTGCTACTTTGCTAAACTGTTGGCACTTGCGCACTGATGCAAGATAAAATAGTACAGACAAGAAGATTAACGTGACAAACCCATGAACAATGCCTTGATCAAGTTGAGGTCTTAAAGACAGGCCACAAAGGGTTTAGGTGGGGAAATGTTTTGCAATCCTCTCAGAAACATTGCCATAACAGGACAACGCAAATTACAAGATAAACGATGTGCCTGCCTTAAATGGAATGTCTAAGTTTGTTCACATCACAAAGTGAAGATCTGTCGTCTGTGTGAACCTGATTCTTTCATGGAAGGCCAGTGAGCAGCTACGTCTAGTACCTCTGAAAGCAAACAGTCTGTTGATAATGTTTTCCTTTCTAGTTGCAGCCTGTAGGACCATGCTTTATAGGCATGGGTGTATTATCATTCTGCAGTTGCAGAGGCTCTGGTTTCATCAGTTGAGGCAAGGAAGAGGCATACAGGGTTTCAGCTGAACAGTGTATACACGATCTTGGAACCCAATCAAGGGGCATGAGAATAGCATAGGCTACACATCTTATTTTTTAATTCACTCCTAGGATCAGACGTACAGATCAAAATCATACTGCAGATGGAATGTGCAATCCATACGAATAGCATCCAGCCAAAGTATATTTCCAAGGGAATTCCAAACAGTTCATTATGGAGTAACCTCATTTACACTTATCACAAGGCATCTTTGTCTAGAAATTCCAGAATCTGGAAGATATTTAGAAGTACAATTTTCATGATTCCCACAAAAGGCTGTTTGTCTGAAGCATACGTCTGCTTTAAAATACAGAATAACAGACAGGTTACTTTGTCTACGGTCCACACCCAGAGCAAGTTGAGGGCCAGACAAGTGGAGGTCGCCTTGAGAAGATATCTGCCTAGTGTTATGACTCATAGGACCTACAGGTATGTATTTTTTTATAACTTCAGGAAGCACAGGTATGGCAGAACCCAAGATCGATAGATTTGGTTGACAGTCAAGCTTACAGACGGCAAAAAACGTTTCTTCCGGATAACGTTTTTTTAGCTTGCCATTTGGAGGAACAATGGGGAAAGTGTTCGTTTTTAATGTTTCTGAAGTAGCTTGTACCCCCAAGTTGTTAAGAAACTGATTGGGAGAGGAGAAAGACTGTGTCCTCATGTGGTTGGTCTGTGTTTCCTGGCTAGATTGGAGTGTTTTCTTCCCATGCTGCCCAAAAGTTTCTTACAATGCCTAATTAGAGAAATAACAGGCTTCAATCTCAGCATTTCATCTAAAGTCTATGAAAATATTAATTTGGGTTGATGATAGTGAATAGGCATTTCTAAAGCCGCTGCTGCTTACTGTAGCACTAGCAAATGAAATTGATATTCTGGGACAAGATATTCCGCTTATTGTGCATGTCTATTCGACCTGCATTTCAGAAGTCCTGTGTCAATATTCTCGATGAAGGAGGTTTTCTGCTTCACTTTTGATTTCAATATTGCTTCTAGGATATAGGTCAGCGTGGCCTCTAAAGCCTCTGAACCTGTAGCCTTCTGAAACGTCATCTGGACAGTTCCTTGCACCATGCATGATTATGTCAGCCATAGAGGAAGGAGTAGGAAACAAGGCTTCTATTAAGGCTGACTCCACTGTCATTTGACAGTTCTGCTAGTTCAATACTGACCCCACTGGTAGCCAAGGCAGTGCTGGAAGAAGAGGAAAATAAGGCTGGATGCATGTGAAGCTACAAGGGTCAACCCTGCATAGTAAGCTGCAACAACAATGCAGTTATTTTAGCAAATTCAGAGGGCATGCCACAAGGTTCTGACCTCTTTATATTAAACATGGCAAGAGCTATTCAATTAAACGTGAAGCAGAAGTTACTTACCTTCGGTAACGATATATCTGTAAGAAACATTAGTTAGTGTTAGATTCCTTACCTTAGAATATCCCGTGGCGCCAGACTGGATCCGGAAAGTTTTCGTCAGCAGTACCCCTGCGCGTCGGTCGGCGTCGTCTGCGGCTCCGCGTCCGTCGTCGGCGTAGAGATCGCCGGGATGACGTCGTTGGAGTACTTAGACGCCGCCCTCGCACGCGGACGTCAGTTGTGTACATAGCTTTCCGCGCCAGGAACTCAGAGCCATGCCAGAAACCGACACTGGTGCCATGAAACTAGGGCCCTCAAAGGGAGATGCCTGAACCCTAGATATCAATTTGCAGAACGAGGAGGATGGGTGGAGCGGTAAGCAATCTAACACTAACTAATGATTCTTACAGATATATAGTTACCGAAGGTAAGTAAATTGTGCAACTGAAAGAAACACGTTAGTGTTAGATTCCTTACCTAAGAATAGATATCCCAGCAATACCAACCCCGGTGGTGGGTCTGCGAACCGAGATCACACCAGGAAGTCCTGGAGAACGGAACGGCCGAAAAAGCCATCTCTCCGAACTTGGCTGTCGAGGCAGTAGTGCTTAGCAAACTTGTGCAGCGAGGCCCACGTAGCTGCCTGACAGATGTCCTGCAAGGGGACTCCCCCACCCAGGGCAGTAGTAGTCGCCGTGGCCAGAGTGGAATGGGCGAGCAGCCCCACAGGAGGCTCCTTTTCCGCCAAGGAATAACAGATTTTGATGCACAAAACGACCCACCGAGAGATGGTTCGCTTGTGCACCGCCTGTCCCTTCTTAGCGCTCACGTAATCAACAAAGAGCTGGTCGTCCACCCGAACTGGCGTGTGTGGTCTCGATAAAAAGGGAGCGTACGTTTTGGGTCCAGACGGTGGAGCCTCTCTTCCTCTTTCGAGGGATGCAGAGGCGGAAAGAAGGTGGGCAAGGTGATGGACTACCCGATGTGAAAGGCCACAACCACCTTGGGCAGGAAAGAAGGACGAGTCCTCAGAACAACCTTGTCCGGATGTACAGAGAGGAAACGAGGCTTAGAAAACAGAGCCTGGAGCTCACTCACTCTTCTGGCAGGAGTGATGGCAACCAGGAAAGAAGTTTTAAGAGTTAGAAGACGAATTATGAAGTGGCTCAAAGGGAGCGCACATCAGATAAGTAAGTACTAAGTCCCACTGAGGCATCACGAAAGGAACAGTAGGGAACATGTGTGTGATGCCTTTACAACAGGGGACTTGAAAAGAGAAGGCTGATCAGGAAGCCGTAAGAAGGTTGAAATGGCCGAGAGGTAGCCCTTTATAGTGCCCAGAGCAGAGCCCTGCTGGTCAAGAGAAAGAAGGAAGAGGAGAACCTCTGAAAGAGGGGCAGAAAGTGGATCCACAGCCTTTGCTGTGCACCATGCCACAAATTTGTTCCACCTGCAGGCGTATACCGTTTTAGTGGAGGGACGCCTGGCTGCCAGAATCACATCAAAGACTTCAGGAGGCAAGTCAAATGGCCTCTACTGTCGCCGCTCAATCTCCACGCATGTAAGTGGAGACTGGACAGGTTCAGGTGGAGGAGCGTCCCCTGTTGCTGCGACAGAATTTCCTCCTGAAGAGGCAGACGATTCGGGGGATCGACTGACATACTGAGTAGCTCGGGATACCAGTATCTTCGTGCCCAGTCCGGAGCCACAAGGATGACTTGGGCCCGGTCGTATCGGATCTTCTTCAGCACTCTGGGCAGAAGTGGTATAGGTGGAAAGGCGTACAACAGTCCGCAGCTCCACTCACGATGAAAAGCGGCGTCGAGCGAGTGCCGCCTTTGAAATTCCAACGCGCAGAACTGATGATATTGCGCGTTCTCTTCGGTGGCAAATAGATCTTTGCACCACGTCCGAGTTCAGACACCATTCGTGATCCATCATGCACCGGCGGCTGAGGTCGTCCACCCTGGCGTTCAGGGACCTGCCAGGTGTTGAACCACCAGCGTGACGCCCTGGTGTTCCAGCCATGTCCAGAAGCGCAGAGCCTCCTGACAAAGGTTCCACGACCCCACCCCGCCCGGTTTGTTGCAGACCACATGGCGGTGGTGTTGTCCGTGAACACCTGCACTACACTTCCCGGACAGAGGGAAGGAATGCCTTCAAAGCAAGCTGGATCGCCCGCAGCTCCAGAAGGTTGATATGGAGCCGGGGCTCCGCCGGAGAACAGCGGCCTCTGACCTCCGCCTCTCCCATGTGGCCCCCCCATCCCAGGAGGGACGCATCAGTCACCACTGTGTGCTCCGGTTGGGGTAGGGAGAGGGATCTACCACTGACCCAATCGCTGTCCCTGAGCCACCGTCTTGCAGTGCCCTCCGAGATCAGGAAGTGGTCGGAAAGGTTGCCCTGATGCTGTGCCCACTGGAACTTTAGGTCCCACTGCAGAGTCTTCATCTGCCACCTGGCGTGATGTACCAGCAGGATGTAGGAGGCCATCAGCCCCAGGAGCCGCAGCGTCAGCCTGACCGAAACTCGGGATAAAGGCTGAAAGATCGGAATCAGAGCCTGAATATCCCGAACCAGCTGCTCGGGAGGATAAAGCCGAAACTGCGCCGAGTCCAGAACCGCTCCGATGAAGAGGAGCTTCTGAGAGGGGCACAGGTGTGACTTCGGCACGTTGATGAAGAACCCCAGCGAGTGCAGGAGATCGGCCGTAGTCTGGAGGTGGGAGACGACTGTCTGGGGCGAGCCCGACTTCAACAACCAGTGGTCGAGATATGGGAAGACCGGAACCCCTGATCTGCGCAGATGAGCAGCGACCACCGCCATCACTTTCATGAACACCCGAGAGGCACTAGTGAGGCCGAAGGGGAGCACGGTAAACTGAAAGTGCTCATGGCCTACCGTGAACCGCAGGTAGCACTGGTGGGCCGGCAGAACGGGGATGTGGAAATACGCGTCCTGCAAGTCCAACGCTACCATCCAGTCTCCAGGGTCTAGGGCAGCCAAGACCGGAGCTAAAGTCAGCATCTTGAACTTCTCCTTCTGGAGGAAGCCGTTGACGCGCCGGAGGTCCAAGATTGGGCACAGGCCCCCTTTGCCCTTCTTGGGAACCAGAAAGTAGTGGGAGTAGCAACCACGTCCTACTACTGGCCCAGGAATGCCCCCTTGGCCAAGTGGGCCGTAACTTCCTCCTGCAGAAGCTGCAAGTGATCCCCCGACATGCGGTGGTACTGAAGTGGCATGGCTGGAGGGGTCAGGTCAAAAGGGGAGGGAGTAGCCCCTTCAGACGATTTGCAGCACCCACCTGTCCGAAGTGAAGGTACACCAGTGGGGGCGTTGAATTGGCCTGCAAGTTCGGACTAGGAAGGCTTTGAGGCAGATGTTGCGGGAGTGCATGTGGACTGACCGGGCCTCTGTCCTCCTGCACTGCCACGGCGGTTATCAAGTCCGCGACCGCGTTGAGGTTGGTTCTGCGGCCTGTGGCTCAACGAACATGTGGGGGCGCCCCTACCTTGGCCACAAAAGGGGCAAAAAGCAGAAGTCTGCTGGCGCTGGCCCGACAGGCCCAAGGACTTGGCCGTAACCCTGGAGGTCATTGAAACGCTCAAGCGCACTATCTGCTTTGTCGCAGTAAATCAAATGAATACATTACTTTCCTTCGGTAACGCTTTTTCTTGTGGATACAGTATCTGCCTGTGGATTCCTCACCTTGTGAATATCCCCTGCGTCTGCAACATTCGGAAAATTATTTTGTAGCTCCTCACGCCGACGTGGACGATGTCACAGAAGCACGGCATCGCTCGTGGCTCTGCTGATGTCACTGACTCCATAATAGGACTTCATCGGCGTGATGACATCAGTTCCGCCCTTTTTTCCGTGCCCTCAAGGCACACGGACGGACCGATAACAGTAGATATTTACATACAGTGTACACAGTACAAAATAACCAAGGTAACACACACAGTGTGAAGACAATTTAAGAAAGCAAATGGAATTATACACTTCCTTTAAAGGCAACCATATATACATAAAAACACTGCCATAAATACAGGTATACAAGGGTGGACAACGGGGAGGCGGGTGGGCATGTGAGGAATCCACAGGCAGATACTGTATCCACCAGAAAAAGCATTGCCGAAGGTAAGTAACTTGTTCTTCTGATGGATACATCTGCCAGTGGATTCCTCACCTTGTGAATAGATTACCACAGCAGTCCCACTCCCGGAGGAGGGTGTCCACCTTTCAATACAAAGAAGTCCTGAAGGACGGAACGAGCAAAGTGTCCGTCCCTCCTCACCTCTGCATCTAAACAATAATGCTTTGCGAAATTGTGAAGGGAGGCCCAAGTTGCCGCCCTTCCAATGTCCTCCACTTGAACACCTCTAGACTAAGCAGATGTAGATGACTTTGCTCGAGTAGAATGAGCTCTCAAACCTTCTGGAGGTTCCTTACCGGCCAGGGAGTAGCATATCTTGATACACAAGACAATCCATCTAGACAGCGTGCGCTTGTGCACCGCTCTGCCTTTCCTGCAGCCAACGAAACCCACGAAGAGCTGGTCATCAATTCTTAACTCCCTGGTTCTGTCAAGGTAAAAGCTCACCGCCCTCTTAGGGTCCAGACGGTGAAGTCTCTCCTCCTCCTTGGAAGGGTGACGGGGAGGATAGAAGGTAGGAAGGGTAATGGACTGCCCCAGATGGAAGAGAGTTACCACCTTAGGCAGAAAAGCAGCCCTGGTCCTGAGTACCATTCTTTCATCATGACTAGTCAAGAACGGGGGTTTTAAACTTAGAGCTTGAAGCTCACTTACCCGCCTTGCCGAGGTAATCGCAACCAGAAAGACCTTTTTAAAAGATAATAACCTCAACAAACACCCATACAAGGGCTCGAAAGGGGAACCCATTAAGAAAGTAAGGACAAGATTCAAGTCCCATTGAGGCACAATAAAAGGAGTAGGAGGAGATTTATTTGTAAGACCCTTGAAGAATTTTAAAACTACTGGTGACTTAAATAAGGATGGCAGGTCCGACAAGCAAAGGAATGCCGACAAAGCCGAAAGATAACCTTTCACTGTCGCTACAGCAAAACCTTGCTGAGCCAAAGAGAGTGCAAACTGAAGAATGTCGGACAAACGAGCCTTCAAGGGGTCAATGGACTTGTCTCGGCACCATGAGGCAAACTTGGACAACCTGTAAGAATAGATAGACTTGGTGAAGTGCCACCTGGCTGATAAAATAACATCCACCACATCAGGTGGGAGAGAAAAAGAATTCAGGTTGCCCAGTTCAATCCCCGGGCATGAAGGTGTAAGCTCTGGAGTTGGGGGTGTAGAACCTGCTCCTGCGACTGCGAGAGGAGGTCTGCCTGAGAGGGAGACGGAGCGGCGGGCACGAGGAGAGGTATAGAAGATCTGTGTACCACACCCTTCTTGGCCAATCCGGAGCAATCAATATGACTTGAGCCTGGTCTTGGCTAATCTTCCTCAGAACCCAAGTAATCAAGGGTATGGGAGGAAACGCGTAATGGAGTTGTGAGCCCCAACTCAACTGAAACGCGTCCCCCAAAGCTCCCTGCATCGGATACTGGAGACTGCAGAATGACGGGCAGTGAGCGTTCTCGTGAGTGGCGAATAGGTCCACCTGAGGAGTTCCCCACATCCGAAAGACGTGACGAACTACCTCTGGATAAAGCCTCCACTCGTGGTCGGCTGAGAACTGCCGACTGAGACTGTCTGCACGTACGTTCAGAACTACTGCCAGATGATTTGCCATCAGACAAATCTGATGGTCCTGAACCCAGGACCAGAGACGCAGTGCCTCTTTGCAAAGGCAATGAGACCCCACTACTCCCTGTTTGTTGACATAATACATCGCGGTGGTGTTGAACCGACCGACCGCGAAGGGAAGGAAGGAAGGCCTTGAGCGCTAAATGTATCGCCCACAACTCTAGAAGGTTGATGTGAAGCAACCTTTCCTCTGGAGAACAAAGACCCTTGATCTCCAGGTCCCCCAAATGAACACCCCACCCTAGGGTGGATGCATCCGTTATCACTGTGGCCACTGTTGGAGGCAGATGAAAGGGCTTTCCTTAAGACAGATTGCCTTCCACGCTCCACCAAGATAGATCTGCAGCAGCTTCGCTGGAGATCCTCACTGACTCCCTGAGATCTCCGTTGTGCTGATACCACTGCCTGCGGAGACATCACTGGAGTGCCCTCATGTGCCAGCGTGCATGGTTGACCAACAGTATACAGGAAGCCATCAGACCGAGCAGACGAAGGACCTTCAGAACTGGAACAACAGCTCCATTGTAAAATAAAGGAATCATTTCCTATATGTCGAGAATCCTTTGTGGAGGAGGGAATGCCCGACACACAGTGGTATCCAGTACCGCACCTATGAACAGGTTGCGCTGAAAGGGCACCAGGTGAGACTTGGGCACATTTATCGAGAAACCCAACCTGTACAACAACTGAGTTGTAATCTGCAGATTATGGAGCACCTTCTCTGGCGACTCTGCTTTGATCAGCCAGTCGTCCAGATAAGGGAATACTGGTATCCCCGACCTTCTGAGATGGGCTGCCACCACCGCCATCACCTTGGTGAAGTCTCGAGGTGCAGTAGTAAGACCAAATGGAAGAACCGTAAACTGGTAATGTTGCGATCCTACGGTAAAACGGAGATACTTTCTGTGCGACTTCAGGATTGGGATGTGGAAATACGCATCCTGCAAGTCGATCGACACCATACAGTCCTCTTGCTGCAGAGTTTGAAGAACCTGCGCAAGGGTGAGCATCTTGAACTTCTCCTGCTTCAGAAAGAGGTTCAAAACCCTGAGGTCCAAGATTGGACGAATCCTGCCATCCTTTTTGGGGATCAGGAAATACCGGGAGTGGCATCCCTAACCCCTTTCCTGCTCCGGGACCACCTCTATCGCACCTTTTCTCAGTAACATCAGGACTTCCTCCTGCAGGAGATGTAGGTGGTCTTTCGTGCAGAATCCTTGACAAGAAGGGTAATTTGGGGGAAATTCCCGAAAGGGAAGAGCATACCCATATTCTACAAGATTGAGAACCCAAAGGTCTGATGTGACAGATTCCCAATCTTGTGGAAAATGAGTAAGCCGACCCCCTACAGGACCAACATGATCCGGAATGGGGGATCTAGGGCTGCTTTGCTGTGGCAGGAGGGGGGTGGGAAGAGGAGGAGGAAGAGGAGGGCTGACGACCTAGACTACGGGTCCTGTTTCTGCCCCTGTAAGATTTATACAGGGAATTCTGTTGCTGCTGCTGCTGTTGTGGCTGCTTGTATGAACGAAAGGAAGATATTCCAAAACCTCTGAAACTTTTATTCGAGGAACCCCTGGATTGCAGGCCTAGAGACCTAGCCGTCGCTTTACTCTCCTTGAACCTTTCCAAGGCTGCATTTGCCTTCTTTCCAAACAGGCCGGAACCATCAAAAGGAAGATCTATTAAAGTAGCCTGCACATCAGGTGAAAATTCAGATGTTTTCAGCCAAGCAGCCCTCCTAGTGGCGACAGATGATCCCATGACCCTTGCCACAGACTCAGCCGTATCCAAACCGCTCTCGATCACCTGGCGAGCAGCATCCTGTGTATCCACAAGAACCTCCCTGAAGTTCTGCCTGTCCTCCTCAGGTATTTTGGCACCAACTGCTTCGCAGAGTCCATCAGAGCGTGAATATAACGCCCTAAAAGGCATGTGGCATTTGTGGATTTGAGGGCCATGCTAACCGAAGAGAAAATCTTCTTCGCTGACTGGTCCAGTCTTAGACTCCTTGTCACTAGTCACCTGAGGAAAGGCACCAGTTGATTTCTTGGAGGAGGCCGCCTGAACTACCAAACTCTCAGGAGACGGATGTGTTGACAAGAAGTCCCGATCCCCAGGAGCCACCCTATATCTCCTTGCAACAGCCCTTGAACCTGCAGGAGACAAAAAAGGCTTATGCCACACTTCCATAACTGGCTCTGTAATTGCCTCTTTAAAAGGAAGCATCGCCTCCACCACTGAAGAGGGAGAATGGAGTACCTCCGTTAAAATGTTTGATTTAAACTCCGCAGTTGGCAGTTCCAAATCTAAGAGTTCAGCAGCCTTTCTAATGACCATGTGATATGGTGCTACATCCTTTGATGGAATATCAGGAACCGAGGAAAGCTGCCTCTCCGGAGATACCTTCAAGCCACTTGCTTCTTTAAGTTCAAACAAATCATCAGTATCTTGTAACTCTCCTTCCTCCATTTCCTCTGCTCGATACCTTTGCTCCTCCAGCATCCTTTGAGCCTCCCGCGTAGATCTCATTCTCGGGATCGGCGTCGACTGAGCCACAATCGACACTGACGAGCCGGCGCTGTGTTCGGATCCGGAGGTACAGCCTGGAGCGTACGAGGTCGAGTAGGGACCGGAGCCGGTGAAGATGGAATCGGCGTCGATGACCTCGGCGTCGAGAAATGCCAAGACGTCGTCGCTGGCATAAAAGGCATAGCCGGTGCATATGTCTGAGGGACGCCCAGATTGAAGGTCATTGGACTCATGGGACCAGATGGTGCTCCAGAGGAGTACATGGCTCTTGAAAAGACCCCATACATTGCATTTAGATAATGCGTCGGGTCTTGACCAGGGCCTGGAAAGGGTGGATAAGGCCGCAGATTCTGCTCCTGTCGAGGAACAGCCGGATTCGGGTCAATCGGATCCGATGGATGATGCGCTGGAGTCGAAGACCCTTCAGGTAATGGAGCTTCTTCCTCCTCTCGAGGTGGAGAGTGCGACGGGGATGGATTCTCCACAGGAGAAGGCTCACCTTCCGGATTCGGTGCAATAGGTGAAGGAGACACATAGTCCTTCCAATGTCGACATTTTGGAGACTTCGACTTCGGATCCGACTCTCTCTCGGAATGACGTCAAGACCCATGCTTCTTCTTCTTATGCTTCTTCTT
Organism: Lissotriton helveticus; assembly: GCF_964261635.1. Taxonomy (NCBI): domain Eukaryota; kingdom Metazoa; phylum Chordata; class Amphibia; order Caudata; family Salamandridae; genus Lissotriton; species Lissotriton helveticus. The sequence continues at coordinate 229,974,372 of NC_136061.1, read as the reverse complement.
GGATCGAGAAGCATGCCCCGAAGACCACCTCGAAGCAGACCTCGAGCGGGACCACTAACATCTCCTACCTTTCCTCCCCTTCAACTTCACAACAAGCAGCTTCGCCTCTCTCTCTCGAAGCGCCTTTGGGTTCATCTTCTTACAACAGGGTCATCCTTGGACGTCGTGGTCCGACGACAAACACCACATGCAGTCTTCGGGCAGATCTGTAATGGACATCAACTTTCCGCACTCCCCACAAGGCTTGAACCAGATTTTCTCAAAGACATTTTGACAGGAAACAAGATTAAACTCGAAAAAGACAACAGTAACAAAGTAACTAATGAGCTACTGAGGATCCCAAGAAAAACCGTTAGCGTCGCCGCCGCCGAAAAAAGGGAACTGATGTCATCACGCCGACGGAGTCGTATTATGGAGTCAGTGACGTCAGCGGAGCCACGCGCGATGCCGTGCTTCTGTGACGTCGCCCACGTCGGCGTGAGGAGCTACAAAAGAATTTTCCGAATGTTGCTGACGCAGGGGATATTCACAAGGTCCACTCCTCCTTTTCGAATTTTCTAGAGACCCATGATATCCTCCATCATACTCAGTCCGGTTTTCGCTCTAACTTAAGTACGGAAACGGCGTTGCTGGAGGTTACTGAGTCAATCAAGGAGGTATTGGACAACGGAGGGAAGGCGATGTTGATTGTGCTCGACCTTTCGGCGGCTTTTGATACCGTCCCTCACAACCTTCTTCTTTTAAGACTCCAGAAGATAGGTTTGAGAGGGTCGGTATTCAGCTGGTTTGTCTCCTTTCTATCTGGCCGCCAACAATCAATCTGGGCCCCTCCATTTTCAGCTTCAGTTCCACCGTTGGAGGTGAGAGTCCCACAGGGATCAATTTTGAGTCCCACTCTTTTTAATATATACATGTCCCCCCTGGCTGCCTTGGTCGAGTCACATGGAGCCCAGATTGTATCCTACGCCGATGATACGCAGCTTTTATTTACCTGTGATAAGAACACAGATTTCAACGGCGTTAACATCATGAGCTGCCCCGAGGCTGTTTTTTCGTGGTTCCAACTGAATCAATTGAAGTGTAACTCTGACAAATCAGAGGTTCTCTTTTTTGGCTGTCCCCCTGATGCCAATTGGAAATCCTGGTGGCCCGCCGATATGTTTCCTCCATTGTCTGCTACTCCCATGGTGAAAAATATGGGTGTTAAAGTGGACAATAGACTGACTCTCAAACCCCAGATTCTCAGTGTAGTTGGCCAATGCTTTGGCCTTCTTAAAACTCTAAGGAAATTCCTTCCCTTGCTGTCACATGCCCACAGGAGGATTACAGTACAGGCCATGATTGGATCACGGTTGGACTATACCAACATACTCTACCTAGGCCTTCCGGAGTATCTCCTCACCCGTCTACAATCTGTTCAAAACTCGGCTGCAAGGGCCATTTTTGGCCTCAGCTGTAGGTCCAACATCTCCGCTCTTTTAAATTCGCTCCACTGGTTGCCGGTGCGTAAACGCATTTTCTTCAAGACTCTCATCACGGCGTTCAAATCTCTTCATGGCACCGGCGCCTTTTACTTAAGGAGAAGAGTGCGCTTCTACTATCCTTCCAGATCTTTGCGATCCGCGACTCAAGCGTTGGCCATTGTTCCGGCAATCAAACGAGCTTGCATTGGGGGACGTTCATACAGACTTTTGGCGCCTCAACTGTGGAACAAACTGCCTCTTTCCCTCTGGAAGCTAGACAACTTGCTCTCCTTTAGGAAGGAGCTCAAGACCTGGTTGTTTGGACAGTAGCTCTAGGTGATTTTCGGCCCAGCCCCTGCAGGTCTGTATAGCGCCGGGACACGAGTAGCGGAGCGCTTTATAAGACTACCCCTAACATAACATAACATTTTGCTCACCATGCCACCCCAGGTTAGACCTGGCCATATGCAAATCAGCCTTGACCCTGTGCCTCATGGGAACAACCCAGCCCGAATTGTTGGTTTATATGTCATGTTTATGCTTTATCTTGGTTGTCAATGTCCAAAAACAATTTTTAAATTTGATATGAATAAAATGTTATTTTAACCTATTTTTGTAGCACACTGAGCCTATGTTGTTATTATCAATATATGTATAAGACTTGATACACAAATAGTCCCTAGTTGCCTAGGAATGTTACTTTATTAAGACAAGCAGGACACCTGCTATTAGGACAAAAATACATATTTTTGTTTACGCAACAACTAAATGCAAAAAAGGCATGGAAGTGCATAAAACATAGTCCAAATGAAATATTGTTTTAGGAGCCTAATAACTCAACCAGGTGTGACTATTACATCTTCACTCCCTAAATATCATAAACCAATGCAACTCGAAGTGGGAAACAGAGTATCTAGAGCAGTGTGGCTAGATGATGATTGGGCCACAGCCACATAATCATTCTGCCATCATTTAAGCAGATAGGAAAGGGCAAGTAAAGATAGCTCAAGGTAAGAGGAAGTTAAAAATGTAATATTACCAGGAATATAAAATGTACTAAGAATCTTATAAGGAAGCTTTTCTCATGATTAAATTAGGTGGACAAGGCAAGGGTCTCCCACTGACCAACCCTTCTAACAATAAAGTAATTTGATGAAAAGCTCAATGAAAAGTAACATGACTGAAATAAATGTTCAGTCCTAGGAGTAAAATATGCACAAATGAGGTGTGACATTTATTCCCTGAGAAACATATGTTGCATGATTTCTTCACTGACCCAATTTGTTACAATTTGGCAGAGCAAAACGGCAGTAAAGTGGTTCAACCTCTTTTAAGAAAACATGAGGCTTAGATGCAGGGATAGCAGCTTTTGGAAATGCCTACATAGACATGAGGGGCTGTTAAACACTAATGAACTGTCAATTTATCCAGTAACCGTAATTGAAAGCCACTTGAGGACATGAGGAGACAAAGCAGATTTAACTCCTTCAGATCGGTCCTGAGGCCGAATAACACTTAAAAAAAAAATCAAGTCAGAAAAAAATGAGGAAGAAAGAAAAACATATATTTTTAAATTGCTTCAAAATTGCAATCAACTACCTTAAGCAAGAAAAATAGAAACACTAATTATAGTAGGCAGATATCTTCTGCCAGAGTTACATGGTTTAGATGCTCTAGGATTTATCAACTTTTCTATAGCTTGAACACCCTTAGGTTTCATGGTCCAATTATTCTCCAGCCAGCACAGAAGATAGATTTCAAATAGTGAGAGCTAGCTGGACTGCTACAAGCAAATGTTTGTTACTACTTTATTAAATTGATGTAGAATATATGTATTATTACAGTACCTGTCAGAATACCTCTTTGTAAAATAGCATCCGTAACAGAGATCAAAGTCATCACACACATTACAGTTGATCCTGTGACCTATTATGAGTCCTTGACAGTGATCACAAGCGTATTCCATGTTCACCATGTCATGATCATCTTCATGTCCCTCAGGTTTGACTCCACCTTACAAAATAAATTATAATTTAGTCAAACTAAATTTACAAAACAGGAAAGAAATACATTCTAGAAAAAAGTTTCGTGAGGGAATTATGTTGTGTGTCGGACGTTTGATTTAGACACTACATAAAAAAACAAACACCAGAGACACAAGTCAGTTATCAACTATAGCTGTGGAAAAGCAAAGTAAACAGCAGATGAAGAATGAAAACTGTATTTATAGAGGAACGTTCAATAGGAATTGCATATGAACGTTCAAAATTAAAATACATTCACAATTTGCTTACAATAGATTGATCAGCTTACCCAAGAAGCAGGTTTTACATAGATCCATGTCATTGCACTGCAGACAGCGGTACCGATGCCATGGCGCAATTTTGTCACATCCATCACAAGAGATTTCGACGTTAAGAAGATCGCAGTAGCGAGCAATAAACATGTGCATCTAGAAAAGGAAAGTCCCACAGCCAAACAACATTAGCTATTTACACACCTTCAACATTCAATGTTTCAGTTCTTTCACTAATTTTTAACTACAATTACAGTGTTTTAGTACTCATATAGTGACATCTCCAATTTCTGAATGATTGTTCTACTACTTTGTGAAGGTCTGCTGCAACCTGAACAGTGAAGTATTTGACATTAAAAACACATTAAACTATTTGTAAAAAGCTTCTAAGGGAGGTAGGGGAATCTCTAGAACCACATCACCGCCTAATGAGCCCACTGCAAACCATCTGTGGGATCTCAAAGACCTTTTTCCACGATATGGTCATTGGCTGCATAAACATTACTCAGAGCAACTTCCCCTATAAACCACTTCCTTAAATGCCTCAGTCGGATTCTGCACAGTACACCACTTTCCCACATGAAATCCACCATTAGGCAGATCAGAAAACACCGTCAGTGACATACCCCTCAAATTATGCTGATCCAAAAAAATGCATTAACGTTTCCAGTTAAACCCCAAAGCTAGGTTTCAGAATAACCTTCCACTGAAAACTAGCTCTCACCTAAAATGGGCGGCAATAAATCTCACTCAGCCCAGAAACATAGCATACATGCTCATCACTTATATACATTTTTCAAGTAGCAGAATGCACAAGTTACTTACTTGTGTAACGATATATCTGTAAGAGACATTAGTTAGTGATGGATTCCTTATCTTAGAATATCCCCAGGCGTCAGGCTGGATCCGGAAAGTTTTTCTGCTTAGCAGCACCTCTGCGCGCCAGTAGGTGGCGTCCTGCGGCTCCACGTCCGTCGCTGGCGTCGTGGGTGCCGAGATGACGTCACGGAGAGTACTTAGGCGCCACCCATGCGCGCTGACATCAGTTCTGTACACAACTATTCCGCGCCGAAATGCAGAGCCATGCCAGACACCGACAATAGGTGCATAAAACTAGGGCCCTAAAAGGGGATGACCTTAACCCTAATAATCATTTCACAGAACAGGAAGGATGGGCGGGCAGTAAGGAATCTATCACTAACTAATGTCTCTTACAGATATATCGTTACACAAGTAAGTAACTTATACATCTGAAAGAGACACGTTAGTAATAGATTCCTTACCTTAGAAGAGATACCCCAGCAATACCAACCCCGGGGGAGGGTTTGCAAACAGGATTACACCAAAAAGTCACGTAGCACAGAACGGCCAAAGAAGCCGTCTCTCCAGACCTGACTGTCAAGGCATTAGTGCTTTGTACACGTGTGCAACAAGGCCCACAGACTTCGGGAGGAAGATCGAAAGGTGTCAACTGACGCCACTCAATCCCCATGCATGGAGGTGGAGGCTGGACAGGTTCGGGTGGAGGACCGTTCCCTGCTGCTGCGACAGAAGATCCTCCCGAAGAGGCAGACGGATCGGGGGATCGATGCTCATACTGAGCATGCAATGTCATCAGTTCTGCGCGTTGGAACTTCCAAGGAGGCGCTCACTCTGAGTCACTTTTTGTCGTGAGTGAAACTGTGGTCTATTGTACACATTTCCTTCTCTTCGGTGGCGAATAGATCTAACCAAGGCTCTCCCCACTGCTGAAAGAGACCTTGAGCCACGTCCGAGTTCAGACACCATTCGTGATACATCAAGCACCGGCGGCTAAGTTACATCCGCCCTGGCGTTCATAGAACCTGCCAGGTGTTGAACCACCAAGGTAATGCCTTGATGTTCCAGCTATGTCCAGAGGCGCAGAGCCTCCTCCTAACATAGGGTCCAGGACCCCACCCCACCCTGTTTGTTGCAATACCACATGGCGGTGGTGTTGTCCCTGAACATCTGCACTACACTTCCCCAGACAGAGGGCAAGTGCCTTCAGTGCAAGCCGGATCACCCGCAGCTCCAGAAGGTTGATGTGGAGCCGGGACTCCACCAGAGGCCTCTGATCTCCGCCTCACCCTGTGGCCTCCCCATCCCAGGAGGGACGCATCCGTCACCAATGTGTGCTCCGGTTGGGGAAGGGAAAGGTATCTGCCACTTACCCAATCGCGATTCGTGAGCCAGCACTGCAACTGTCGTGCAGCGCCCTCTGAGATTTGGACGTGATCAGAGAGGTTGCCCTGATGCTGTGCCCACTGGAACTTCAGGTCCCACTGCAGAGCCGGCATATGCCACCTTGCATGTGTCACCAGCAGGATGCAGAAGGCCATCAGGCCCAGAAGCCGAATAGTCATCCTGACTGAAACCCGGGATAGAGGCTGAAAGAGTGGAATCATAGCCTGAATATCCCGGACTCGCTGTTCGGGAGGATAAACCTGAAACAGCGTCAAATCCAGAACCACTCCGATGAAGGGAAGCTTCTGAGAGGGGCTCAGGTGCGACTTCGGCACTTTGATGGAGAACCCCAGCAAATGCAGGAGGTCGACCATAGTCTGGAGGTGGGTGACGACTGCCTGGGGTGAGCCCGCCTTCAACAGCCAGTCGTCGAGGTAGGGGAAGACTGACACCCCGACCTGCGCAGGTGAGCACCGACCTCCCCCATCACCTTCGTGAACACCCAAGGGGCACTGGTAAGGCCGAAGGGGAGCACGGTAAACTGAAAATGCTCCTGGCCTACCATGAACCGCAGGTAAAGCCAGTGGGGCGGGAGGATGGGGATGTGGAAATAGGCGTCCTGCAAGTCTACGCCACCATCCAGTCTCCAGGGTCCAGGGCAGACAGTACCTGAGCCAGAGTTAGCATCTTGAACTTTTCCTTCCGGAGGAAACTATTGACGTCCCAGAGGTCCAAGATGGGGCGTAGGCCCCCCTTGTCCTTCTTGGGGACCAAGAAGTAGTGGGAATAACAACCACTCCCTACTTCCTGACCAGGTAGGCGCTCGATTGCCCCCTTGGCCAAGAGGGCCGTGACCTCCTGAAGGAGAAGAGCCAAATGATCCCTAGACATGCGGTGGTACCGGGGTGGCATGGCCGGAGGGGAAGACAGAAAGGGGAGCGAGTAACCGTGACAGATTATCTGCAGCACCCACTTGTCTGAGGTAATTTTGCACCAGTGGTGGAGGTGGTGATGACCCTGCCACTCACTGGCGTGGGTGCTCCCTGAAGCTCGGATCAGGAAGGCTTAGAGGCAGAAGCAGCGGGGTGGAGGTGGACTGACCAGCTCGCTGGTTACCAGATCCGCCCCTGCGGAAGCTACGGCCGCGGCCACGCTGGGACTGGTTCTGCACAGACTTAGCGGAGGAGCGTGCTTGGGTGCTCTTACACCCTGGCCACGAAAGGAACGAAACCCGGACATGGCAGGGGCCTTAGTGGAAAGACCCAAAGACTTGGCCGTGGCACGCGAGTCTTGAAAGCGCTCCAGGGCATTGTCCGCCTTGTCGCCAAGGAGACGGGAGCCATCAAAGGGCATGTCCATGAGCAAGCTCTGGACATCAGGTGAGAACCCAGTGGAACGCAACCAGGCGTGGTGCCTCAACGCCACCGCCGTGGAAATCGCCCTGCCCAACGAATCAGCAGTGTCCAAACCACATCGGATGTCAAACTTCAATGCATCCTTGCCCTCCACAATCGCTTGGGAAAGGACAGCCTGGACCTCCTCAGAGCACTGAGGCAGTACCTCTGCCACTAATTCCCACACTGCGTGGGAGTAACAGCCCAATAAGCAGGCGTTATTAACTGATCTCAACCCCAAACTGGCTGAGAACAACCTCTTGACATATTGGTCCAGTCAGCCTTTTCGAGTCCTTATCCGGCGGAGCCGAGGGAAAGGCACTCTGCGATGTCAAGGCCTGAATGACCAGGCTCTCAGGTGTGGGGTGAGTGGTCAAGAAGGCGGGATCACCAGGAGCCGGACAATGACGCTTAGCGACGTTCTTATCCACCAGTGCCCCCGAGGCCGCCTGCAATCAAGTACCCAAGAGGACATCGGTAAGGGCCTCGTTGAAAGGGAGCAGCGGCTCAGACGATGTAGACGCTGTCTGTAGCACCTCCATAAGGAGGTTGGTCTTAAGTGCCACCATAGGGAGGTCAAGGTGGAGAACCTCCGCAGCTCGACGCAGCACCATGTTGTAGGAAGCGCCCTATTCCATAGTAGGCGGAGGGGATGCAAACCCCGGGTCCGAAGACACATCAAGTTCACTCGCATCTTGGAAGTCATCCACCCAATCCTGCTCGGAGTCACACTGCCACGCAAGGGGGTCCTCGGAGACCTCCCAGTCCTCGTCTGGCTCTGGGGTAGAAGGAGTGGGACGCGGCGGCGCCGTAGAGGGGGCCAGCAGCGCTGGAAACAGCGCCGGGATCGGCAATGCGTATCCCAATTAGTATCCCAGGCCGGAACAAAATGGTTCAGGAACCAAGGCAGTGGCGAGATAAACGCACCCAGTGCAGCGCCTGAGCGGCGCTGGGGCCGGAGTCAAGGGCAACGCTGGGGCCGGAGCCAGAGCCAGCGGTTCTGCACCTAGTGGCGCTGGAGCCGTAGCCGAGGGTGCTGAATCCAGAGGCTCTGGGGCTGGCGTTAGAGGCGGTACCGCCAGTCCAACAGGATCTGGACACGGGACCGTGGGGCCCGCAGGCGCGCTGGCAGGAGCCCGAGACCTAAACAGGCGGTCCATAGCAGCAAGAAACTCTTGCATCTGTTCAGGAGTCGCCGACGGACCCGGGTATAGCGGGTAGGCCGCGGGACTCCCAGGCTCTGGATGAGCCACAGGGGCAGAGCCCCTGTCCCCCTACGAGGAGTGACGGAGGGATGTCGGAGAGCGAACATGCTTCTTCGACTTCTTCATATGGCGTCGCTTACCGGAATCTGAAGGTGAAGAATTAGAGTCCGAGGAGCGGTGGTGGTCCCGCGAGCGGCCCCTCGACCCGGAGAGGTGGTGAGAGGAGTGCCGGACCTTCAGCAACTTCCGGCGCCGCACCCGCAATGCCTTCGGGTCCTGCTCCAGGCAGTAGAGGCAGACATCATGAGGGTCCGCCACCGACATATTACGTTGGCACGACCCACAAGACTTAAAGCTGGGCATCCCTACGTGCACCAGGAGACAAGAAAAGGAGACAAAAAGACTCAAAAAAGTGGTCTAAAAATTACCTAGGTACGTGCTCAATCCGGAACTGCGCTTTTGGCGCGGAAAAATAACTGACTTCAGCGCGCATGGGTGGCGTCTAAGTACTCTCCGTGACGTCATTTCGGCACCCACGACGCCAGTGACGGACGCGGAGCCGCAGGACGCCACCTACTGGCACGCAGAGGTACTGCTAAGCAGAAAAACCTTCCGGATCCAGCCTGACGCCTGGGGATATTCTAAGGTAAGGAATCTATCAGTAACGTGTCTCTTTCAGATAACTCAAGCATGGTTTACAGATCCACTTGATCACTAGTGCATAAGAACTCAGTTTCCCAGAGTTGTAAATCATCCATGGAAATAGCAGCGCCCAAAGGGTGGGAGTGGGGGGTGGTTGGAAGCTTGAGATTATCTGGTCGACACTGAACTTCAGATATTTACCGATATACCCAACATCATACTTTCCTCTTTCTGGTGCAATGCTGCTCACTATACCGCCAACTGGAACAACTCAGTACCCTTGGGATGAAGTTTGAAGAACTCTCTGAAAAGACCCACAACCTGCAGATTGTAGTCATGGGTGCCTTAAACATTTACAACTTGGTGTTCCTGTGCAAAAACATTTTTGCAATTACAGATCCCATGATCCGTAAAATCATGTTTTACGACCAAAACATGACTTTTTGCTATTTACCAAACTCTTTTGACAATTCAGAAAATTATTTTTCAAATCACAAACTGTTTTGAGACTTGTTCTAAATCACATTTAGGAAGGGCTTGAAAGGGGCATTCCCGCTTAATTGCTCACCACAGTGAGCTGTATCAATAATTTGTGACCGCAATTGTTGTTGCAAATCCCTGAAAAGGTACCACAACTCAATGGAGGAGGGAACTCATTCTCAAAAGAGGTAGCAGTCCTCGTTGGAGAGCTTACAACTTTCCCCTTGGGAAATGTGTCTAATATCTTCGGAGGTGCGGGAGGTTGGGGGAGGAGAAGGCACTGTTCATGGGGCACACTGCCTCTTCTCATGTTAACTCCTCTAAAGGTCTTCCAAATGGCACCATTTTGTTGAAGCTGTACCTGCTCCTTTAAGTAACATGGGCTGATAAAAAAAAAAAAAAGAACAAAAAAAATCCCGTTTTGGAATTCGAGCACAGTGATGGTCCTCTGCCGTCCCTCATTCTTGTGTCCGTAGTCAATCACAGGGTGTTGTAAGCACCAACCTGCTTATTTAATATTAATTACACACTTCATTCTAGGACCTGTTGCAATGATCATAACAAAATGACAGGCATGTTGCAAAACGTCTGTGTGCAATTAGCACCTATACTTTTTCACCAAGCACGACTGTGCATAAGCCCCTATGACACCAAACTTCTTGGGGCATTTATTCGGTCTGTCTTTACCATCTTGTGGTGTTTTACTAATGTTCGACCTCAGTTCTGCTCATTTAATCAACTTGGTCCTTATAACTGCAAAGCAATATCGCTGTATTTGAATGACAGATTATTTCTCACAGCATTTAAGATGAAAGATGCCAACCCTGGAGAGCTATAGTTACAGGTAAGTAACTAAGTTCCATGACCCAAAGCACACTTCATAGCACAGCAAGAACATTTCAGTGTGAAAAACCAGAGCATGCACAGCTCTATACGTTGCTCTCCACATTCCTGTATAATAAAAAATATCCCTATTTCCCATGCGTTTAAAATTTGTGCTTTATACCATTTCCATTAGCAATTTTCTATTTAATTTCAATATATAAAACATAATACATTTCAGCATACATTTTCTCCTTATTATCACAAGTATAATCAAAAAGTAAATACTGTATATTCAGTTTTTACATTTTTACGATTGTAAAACAATTGTAACTGCACTGGTTAGTCTACTCACTCACCCACACATACTTGTTTGTAATCACACCCTTGCGCCACATCTATCTTCACTCACTGCCTGGAATCAGTCCTGACTAACACAAGCAAAATTGTCTTCTACTTGAGTAAGATATCTCTACCGCTCCACAGTATGCACACATTTTAAACCCTTCTATTAGCTTGTGTCCTAAATCTTCTAACTCAATCTGAAGCGCTTAAATAAATTAGATTTCAGTGTTCAATTTGCATAAACAGCTTGTGATTATTCCTCACAGCATTTAAGACCGCTCTCAAAATCTTGCGTAGTAGTCTCTGGGACGAAAATGACCCAAAAGAAGCTCACAGTAGGTTTTGAAGTATCCAAAGTTAGGCAGACAGTATGTCTCCGAAGATAAGCGAGTGAGACTACATAAATGCAGCCCTCGAAGCAGTGTACTGGCTCTAGGTAGATGCAATAAAGACGTGATTTTTGGACTGCACTGGGTCTACTAAGCAAATGATTTCTGAAAATGGCATCATGACACACAAGTCAGGAATCAGTTGTAACGTCACACCTGATTGACCTTTGAGGTCCAAAGCGTCTAAAATATTGAGACAGATCTCTGAAAGTTCTAGACTTGAAAGATAATCTTTCAGGCTCATCTTCAACTTAACACCATAAGGGACAGTGACTACAAAATTTATGATAGGCTTCCAACCATGGAGTTTAACTGCCTCACATATACATATCTCTATTCAAAATTTCAGTACTCGGAATGAAGAGCTGTACAGAAATTCCCAATAAATAAATACATACGGTAATGATGCACAGTGATGTCAATTAGTGGAATATCACATGCCAGATGGTTCCTTATCATGGAATATCACATGCCAGATGGTTCCTTATCATAGAACTGTGCAGCTGACATCAAATGTGAGATGAGATGCAAGGACCACACAAACTCCCTGTTTTGCAAAACTACTGTGCATTCTGCCTCATTATCCAGAGCCCCGGAAGCCAAGAATAGAAGGCATAATCAACAGGAAAAACATTATTAAATCAACTAGCTTCTCAGAAAAACCTGTGAAACTGCATTACGACTGTGGGTTACATTTCATTTCACCATTACTGTTACAATGCCTATAGCTTAAACTTGTATAATGCGAGACCTATTGCATTGCAAATGCTTATTTGAGCTACTGGCACTGTACATGACAATGCCTTTTATTTATGTTTTGGTTTTTAAAGCATAAATAAAAGACACTGTCATTTACAATGCCAATAGCTTAAACTCACGTAAATGCGAGACCTATTGCATTGCAAATGCTTTTTCAGATATACAGATAATGACGACAATAAACTTCAGATGTGTCTGCTGGCCGGCAACAAAGAGCACCCCGTACAGCAGCATTGGCCATTGACAAGTTACTTTTAAGCACTTCAATGGCAACTTTCATCTCAGAGATTGATCAAGGTAAATACCCGTGAAGCACGTCTACTTATAAAAACCAGAATGTACTTTTAACACTGAGTTGTACTTTGCACCTGTCCTGAAAATCTCAATTAAAGTGCGAAGAGACTTATTTAACTGCCTTTGAATAAAAGCAAGATTAGCTGCAAAACTGGCATTTTTTTACCAGAGCACTAGTTACGTTTGCTCCACTTCTGACAGGTCTGATACTGCAATGTGGAGAAAGAAGAGGTTCCTGGGCTCATTTAAATACCCATAATGCCATTGCGATGGTGTGCAATTGCTACTTTGGGCTGCTTTATTCTATTTAATTGTGCTCCTGCTGATGCAGTGATACGTTTGTAAGTTGGGGTGGAAAGCACAGAGTCCACGGACAGTGGGCCTTTGAAGGCAAAGTCACCCTCGGTGTGAAATGTTTGCATATGAGACCTTTGTTTAGCGCTCTGGACTGAATAGCTTTAATTCGTAGGTAGCATATTATAGAGTCTGGAGTTCCCTCTTGCTGCCTTCCAGGGACAACATTGTGCTGACTCAAGGTTACAGCAGCATCTCTGGCCTGCATCACACTACCCAGCACAGAACTTCGGCGCTGTTGTGGTCAATTTATGTATTCCAAATTCAAAATACCAATATTGTATATATATTTATTATAGTATTTTTGACCACAGTGTTACCTTTCATACTCCTCTCACCGTTCACGCTTTTATTCTTCACCCCTGTGTCACTGCACCATTCACTATCACTAGCACGCCCAGTGCTCACTTGTGTGGTATGGTCAATGTATATTGAATTGTACTGTTATAACTACTCACAAATAATAATTTTTTCATCTTACCCTTTCACTTGTGGTCTCCCTTCTTCCCAATCCCTATGTGATTTATATCACTGTTTAAATTGCCTTGTTCTAATGATTTCCAGCTGAGACGTTGTTTGTTACAAACTTTTGCCCGGTCTCACCTTGGTTAACGGGTCTACTTCTGTTTTTGCTTCTTTTTTTTTCATCAGAACATCAGTAAAGGGCACCAGCAGATGGAGGAAGCTTAGTCTCTTGCTACGATAAACTCACAAGCCGCTGGAGGCAGCTCAGTCTCCAGGTACAAAAAACTCAGCAGCTGCTAGAGGAAGGGCAGTCTCAGATGCGATTTACACTGCAAACCCGGCAGACACTGTAGGCAGCTCAGTCTCCGGTACAATAAACTCATCAGTGTCTGAACGTGGCTCAGTCTCTGGGTACAATAAACTTAACAGCCACTGGGGTCGCTAATTCAGTCAGTCTCAAAATCAAGAGCTTCATTCTCACTCCATGAGAGAACTCCCATTAAAGAGCAAACAGAGTGGGGAACGCTCCGGGCAGAATCAGCATTCACGCCTACTAGGGTTTGGGGGGCAGCTTTTGAAGGGACAGGGCACACCGGGGGCAGATACAGTGGGAACAAGTGAGAGGAAGTGCCTCCAGTTACAGGATGCACCGCCCAACGCGGTGGGTAATTGCAGGAGTAAAGAACTTGTGAGCGTGAGGAAAGACGAGGAGAAACCTCTAATAAAAGCAGCAACAACCCATGCAGCCAATACAAGCGAGAGAAGAGATCTTCCCATACACAGCAGGGCTCTCCAGAGAGCTGTAAGTACACCTACATTGCCACCCAAGTGCAAAACTACCCAGGATGGATTCCCTGGTGCCATTAACCCCTTTGCCGCGGTGCGAATTTAGCGGCGGCGCGGGGGTGAGCGCAGCGCTGCGGTGCTCATAACGGAACCATGCCATCATGAGTCACGGGCGGCGTGTACTCATGACAGCGTGGTTCCGTCATGACCCCACCCGCTCATTAATTTGCCAGGCGGGGAATTAATGCCGTGTGGGCGGAGCAGCAGCCGCATGATGGAACCACGCCTCCAGGAAAAGAAAATCTATTAACACAACCAAACTACTCACACGCTCATTATTAAAGTTAATAAAAAATTAAGGAAACCGAGCGCGGTGTCTCTAGGCGAGCGCCGAGCTCAGTATTAAATAAAAAAATAAACCGAGCATGGTGTCCCTGAAGCAGGCGTCGCGCTCTGTATCAAATAAAAAATTCAAATAAATAAAAAACCAACAAGTGAAGTGGGTACCGCCCTCAACATGCAAATACCACAAAATAAAGCAGCCGCCATTATCCCAATCGGTGTCGATAAAAAAAATAGTGCTCAATCGCTAGATAAAGCAGTCTGTGTAACGAGGCAAGTAAAAGATCCAGTCCTTATGGGCGGTACCAAATGGAGACAGGGCGGTACCAAGGCGGGACTAACAAGCCTCATAATGAATCGGAAGCCAGCGTTTGCCATGGACAATGACACCAGCCAATGAAAAATATGGGAGGAGAGTGGGCGAGGCTTCCAATGCATACTCCACTACAGCATGCCTCGCAGGTCGAGCAGCGCATGCGTGCTGCGCCGCTAGGCTCGACCTAGAAGGGAAGGAGAAGTAAGTACTGCTCAGCTTAACGGTGGCAGAATGCAAGTAGGTTATTGCTCTTAGATTTACAGTATATGTTTCTGAAAGGGACATTGCTGGAAAATGGCATATTTCATAGATTCACATGCTTCAACCACTCCCCATTGTTGAGATGGAAGTCCTGGTACCATATAATAGTAGCAGAATGAGAAGTATACATCACGAAGGCCCTAGGCCTTTTACTTTTGTAGTCTATTATAGTCAATTTAAAAAAGAGACCAAACTCTTCCTGCCAATCGGGCTGCAACACCCTTTAGAACACTCCTGAGAGAAGCTCCAGTACCTCAGATTTTCCTTAGCACAAGTGCCAGAGAACACAAAAAGAGGTAAATGAGAGCATCTCTGGGGAGGAGAGGGTCGCATGTGAATCTATGAAAGATTCCAATATTGTAGAACCATAGTTACAGGAAAGTAACTAATTTTCTTAATCCAGCATTGGAACTTTCCTAGATTCACATGCTTAAATCAGAGTATCAAGCAGTAGTGAAAAACTCAGTGGAATATTTGAAATGTATACAAGAATATCTACTAGCATCTCTCTATATATAGCATCCAGAACAGTACGACTAGGAATATTAGAGAAATTTGAACTTGAGAAAACCAACATTGTTAATCTAAAACAATGTGCAGAACAAACAAACACCAAAGAGATAGCTCACCTTTACTGAAAATGATGTCTTAGAATTGCCTGGCCCACTGCTACTTCTGCTTGAAGAAGGGCATCAAGGCAGTAATACTGAGTAAAGCTGTGCAAATCGTTCCAGGTAGCAACTCTGCAAATGTCCTGGAGTGGCACACTCACAAACAGTGCAGATGAGGTTGATACAGCTCTGGTAGAATGAGCATGAACTGATGGCGGCAATGGCTTCTCTGCTGCCTGATAACAAAGCTGGATGGCAGCTGAAATCCATGTGGCGATGCTCTGCTTGGAGAGGGGGCTGGCCCTTTCGTGGTGCACTGTATGCCACAAATAATTGGTTAGTCTTTCAGAAGGACTTGGCTATGTCAAGGAAGAACTGGTGTCAAAGTTTTCGGAAAGAAAGTCTTCAAAATTACAGGCTCATTGAGATAGAAGTCAGAGGGGAATTTAGAGTTAAATTAAGGATTTGTACGTAGAATATTCCTGTCCTAATTGTAAGAAAGGTTCTTGAATCGGAAGGGCTTAAATCTCACTGACATGTCTGACGGACGTGAGAGCCACTAGCAGAGTTATCTTCCAGGATAAGAACTTCAAGGTTTATCTGTGGATGGGCTCAAATTGCTGTTTCATGAGTTGTACGATGACAATGTCGAGTTGCCAGGAAGGAGATGTGGGTTTGAATGGCGGGAAGACCCTGAAAAGTCCCTTCAAAAACTGTTTTATGTTTCTTGATGACCACAGAGAGATTGTGTTTTGAGATAGTCTAAAACAAGAAATGGCCGCGAGGTGAACTCTAATGGAGGCATGAGCCAAACCTGAATTTGCCAAGTGTAGTAGGTAAGGTAATATCTGCTCTGGTGAGGAAGAGAGAGAATGAATTCCCTGCTTTTGCCACCATAAACAAAATATCTTCCATTTGTAAGAGTTAGTCTTGTTAGCGCTGAAGCTCTGGCTTTAGGAAGTAAGTCCATGCAATCTGGAGGAATGTACAAATGGGCAAACTCATTGTACTCAGAAGCCATGCCGATAAGTGTAGAGACTGGGGAATGGGATGCAGGGCTTGACTCTAATTGATGGTTAAGAGGTAGGGATAGATGATCAAGGGAATGTTAGGTCTTGCCAAACGTAGGAGAAGCTCCGTAAACCAGTGCTGACAAGGCCATGATGGGGCTATGAGAATCAGTCTGCACGGCTCGATCTTCATCTTGGTGAGTACCTTGGGGATGAGAGGAATGGGCATGAAAGGCGTAAGCAAAGATCCGGTACAATGCCATTGAAAATGCATTCCCGTATTGTACCCGATGGTGATGCCAGCTTGAGAAGTATCAGCATTGGGAGTATTGTGGGTTTGCAAACAGGGTGAGGTTTGGAGTATCTCACTGGGAGAATATATGGTCGACCATTTCTTGGTGTAGCTCCCACTCGTGGCAGGCTGATTTCAATCTGCTGAGCGTGTCCGCTATCTCATTTTGTTTTCCTAGGACATGTTCTGCCCGTAGGTGAACACCTTGTTAGATGGCCGAATTACAACTGTTCTATGCTTCTTGGGAAAGGAGCAGAGACCTGGTACCTCCCCGCTTTCTAAGGTAGTGCATTGTTGTCGTATCATCTGTTCTTAAGAGGACCTGTGAATTGGCTATCTAGGAAAGGGAAGCTTGCGAGGCTAGATGAACTGCATTCAGTTCTAGGAGACTTAGGTGAGAACTACGATGGGTTTGCTGCCACTTGCCGCGGACCTGTAGGTCTTGAAGATATGCACCCCATCTTTCCAATGAAGCGTTGTGGTTATGACCAGCGAAGATGGTTGAGGAAGAAAGGGGAGGACGATTAGGAGGCAACTGGTTACGACTTTAACCATAACCGGAGTTACGGTAATGAGATCTTTGAAGTTCCCTGTGGCATGCTTCCATTGAAGGTTTAGTTCCTCCTGGAGTGGATGCATTCTTAGTCTGCAGAACAGGACTAGCGGAAAGCATGTGGACAACATCCCCATCTCTATTAATGATTTGTTAAGGCGTACAGAAAGAGACTCTTCACTGAATGGCTTTGGAAAATGCCATAAGCTTTAGCTGCTGTTCTACAGGGAGACAGGTAATGTTGGCTACAATGTCCAGGTTTGCCCCTAAATAGGTGGTGGCTTGAGAGGGTTGTGGGCTTGATTTTTCCCAATTGAGCGTGAAACCCAGCTCCTGAAAGAGGTTTATACAAGCATTTGTAAATCTCTGTACATATTGTCGCTAATTTGCCTAGATTAGCCAGTATTCCAAGTAGGGAAAGACTTGGTATTTCTGTCTTTTTAAAAATGCTGCCACTGTTGTTAGACACTTTGTGAAAATCCTGGAGCCTGATTTTAGACCAAATGGTAGAACTCGAAATTGGTAGGGGCTGCCAGCAACGAGAACCTGAGGAATTTCCTATGGTAAAGATGGATGGGGATATGAAAATCTGCATCTTGGAGATCAAGAGTTGACATAAAATCTCTGTGGTTGAGATGTAGGAGAACATCCTACAAAGTAATCATGCTGAATGATTGCTTTTTGAGATAGATAGGCCGCCATACCTTCAATTTCTTGCAAATTAGAAAGAAACAGAAATATATACTGTTCCTTGTTGCAATACAGGGACTTTTTCTAGTGCCTCTTTTAGCAACATGTTTCTGACCTTCAATTTGAGTTGCTGTAGATGCCTGGAATTGGATGGGCATGGAGGGTTGAGGGGAGGAATCTGGTTGAATTCTAGGGTGTGCCTGAATTGTACAAGGCCTAGGACCCAATTATCAGATGTCATACCCCTCCAACGATGTAGAAACTTGGATATTAAGCCCCCTAGTCTGAGGGGTGGCGGAATCTGAGCAGCCGAATCCTGGGATCAGTCATTGGAGGCGATTAGCTTCTTTTCTTTGGAGGGCAGCTCTTCCTTTTGGTGGAGTTCTATTGTACGCTGCTGGAGGGTATTGTCTTGGGGTGTACTGTGGACGATACTGGGAGAGGCCGAGGAGTAGGAGGGATGCCTGTCTCCTTGACATCATCCCGTATATGCTGGTATACCTCGTCTTCTGTGTCCACGAAAGGAAGACTTTTCGAATTGCAGTGTTCCAAGTGACTTTGCAGTGTACGTATCCTTTTTAATTGCCTGAAGGGCCTCAGCCACATGTTTGCCAAATAAATCTTGCCCATCGCAAGGGGGGTCTAAGATCTTATTTTGTACTTCAGGACAGAAGGAAGAAGCCTTAAGCCAGCCTTGCCTTCTGAGTACTGCTGAACTTGCAATTTGGTGAAATACAGTGGTGGCAAAATCCATGACACAGTTCATTTCTGCCAACACCCTCTGTTACTCCTGCAAAACCTTTTTTGCTTCTAGCTTGGCTTCCTCAGGAAGCTGGGCTATGTATGGGGCAATGTCCACCCATACATGTTTATCATATCTGCCCAGTACAGCCAGGAAATTAGCTGCTCTCACTGTTAAACCTGACAAGGATGAAAATCTTTTCCCAATGTTGTCTAAACGTCTGCCCTTCTTGTCAGGAGGAGCAGAAATTGGGGTGTAGGGGATTTTGATCACCTGTGAGCTGCCTGCGTGATTCCAAAAGGTGAATAGATATAATAGGTGTCACTTTACTTGGGGAGGTGGGAGGGTCGGTAAGGAATCTCAGGCTAAATAGACCCACCGACAGCACACCCAAACTGAGGTTCTGTGTGAATTATAGAGAGCTAGACTCAGTCACAAAGATAAATGCTCATCCCATCCCTTGAGCTCATGAACTTATTGACAGGTTAAGTGCTGCCCAGTACGTAAGTACCTTTGATATTACATCAGGGTACTGGCAGAAGGTGCCAAGGAGAGGTCAGTCTTCTCCACTCCAGAGTGCCACTACCAATTTTGTGTGCTATCCTTTGGACTCATAAATGCCCCTGCTACCTTCCAGAGGTTCGTGAACCAGGTCCTTGCTGGTAAGGAGGCCTTATCAGCTGCCTACCTGGATGACATAGCTGTATATAGTAGCAGCCAGTAGCAGCTGGAAGGACCACCCCTTTCACCTCCAGTATGTGCTTCAGGCTCTGCAACAGGCAAGTAAGTGCCAGATAGGGCAGGGGTCTGTGGTGCACATGGAACACCTGGTGGGAAGGGGTAAGGAGACTACTATGGCCTGTGAGCCCCACAAAATCCAGACTGCATTCTTGGGGTTCATTGGGCACTACAGGAGGTTAATCAAGTGAAATGGCACCATTGTTGCCATCTTGACAGAGGGAACTTAAATGAAGCAGCCCAGAAATGTGAATTGGACAGAGGCATGGCAAAAAGCATTTGACTCCCTGAAGCAGGCCATATGCTCAGGGCCCCTTACTTCTCCCAGGAGCTTATCGTTCAGACATATGCCTCAGAACGTGGCATAGAGTCAGTTTTATCACAGCCCAATGAATAGGGCCTAGAGCAACCTGGAGCTTTCATCTCCAGGAGGTTACTCCCCAGGGTACCAGTGGCGTAGCTAGGGGGGTGCGGTCCGCCCCAGGTGGCACTATTTTGGGAGCGGACAAGCGGCTGTTTTTGTAGCTGGGCAGAGGGGCCCTTCTAGATACCAGCGTTATAGATGGTAATTGCAAGAAGCAATCATAATCCGTCCATTTTTCCTTTCTAATACTGGCAGCATACCTTGCCTTGCCTCGTCCATTCGCTTAAACGGACGTCAGGCAGCCAAGCAGTTTTAATCAGGCGCAGCCATCTATATGGTGGTGTATTTCAAGCAGCCTACGAGCCGACATGCTGTCAGCTCGGGTCTGCAATACTTCGGGTCCCTCCCAGTTGTGATGCAACGCAGCATCGTCTTTTTAATGTAGCCCCAGGCGTGTACAGTATCAGCCCTGTACTCATGGGGCTGCTTTTGTCAATTACAAAGCCGCCTCTGAATAAACCCTCCCTTTTCCAACTTGTCAACGTGACGAGACGAGCTGAGAAAGGGAGGGGTTACAGCCTTTGTAAGAGGGCCTGACATACATCACAGGGTCATGATACTCAACTCATGGCTCTGTGAGGCTGGGTCACGTGATGTAAACAGATGCACTTTGCGAATGCTTCTGCGCCTCGTGTATCTGTTTTAGCAGTGGAGCCGGCAAGCAGCTTATTTCAGAGAAACCAGAAGCGGATTACTGGTGTGCAGTAGCCCGTCTGCAACACCAACTGAACTAACCTGAGTACAAGAAGACAGATGGGTAAGTACGAACTCCTGTAGCTGTACATCCTTCAAAGTTCACCCCTCGGCTCTTTCCTTACCTTGCTCTTTTCCTTCACTTTACATCCTTTCTCTTTTCCCTTTCCCGGCGGTATTTCCCACCCTCCCATTCTGTAGCAGAAGCAGTTGGCACGCGTTTCTCCGCATTCTAAATTCTGCCTACCTGACCGATGCTTCTGTAAAGTGGCAGTGTATCCAACACATACATTCTGTGTCAGGAAACCAAGTTGCCTAATTAGAGGGTATGCGGTAGATAAATGGTCACTTTCAGAAACATCACATTTTTTAACCAAAAGATGCAAACTTGCTTGGATAGGTTTTACTTTCTCATAGAAAAACCAAAGGTGGTGATGGACGGAGCGTTGACAATACAAACACTTACCCCCAGTCAACTGATCTGGGTTTAATCCAAAACCGTTCTTTAGCTCACTCCGCCAACCCAGTTCAGACATGGCCATATGCAAATCAGTCTGACCCTGTGCCTCATGGGAACAGTCCAGCCCGAACTGCCAAGCCATGTCTTCCCTGGACCGGAATCAAGCTTCCCAGGACCGGTTTCTGGCATTACAGCCGTCTTCAGCCGGGCTTGCTTGACTCCAGTGGCAAAGTGAGCAAGGGACTCACGTCTGAGCATGTGCATACTGTTAATTAGTTTATTAAGTTGATTGCTTTTCTTACATGTACACCATGACATATTAACCCAGCACATTACTAGTAATGCTGAGAGGTTCTGGAAGTGCCTCGCACAAGATGCAGTGGCTGAGTTGTAAATTTCTGATAATGTGTGATTGGAGCTATCGCAGTCCTTCTAAAAAAGAATGGTGCAATCACATTTAAGGAATGATAGCTTCCACTTTGGGAAAGGTTGAAAAGATGACCATTTTGTGGCAGTAAAGTGGCAGGTTAGATCTACAGACTGAAATTCAAATCCTGGTCACAAATGCGTATCTAGTGTATTGGTTGCGTGTGCAGGTGCCACTCCTGTATTCCCTGGTCCTGCCATTTATGCAGATACTTGTGCAGTGATTTGTGACACCTAGCTGATGCTCTTCAGTAAGTGGCATGGGTGTGGTCCATGCAAACCAGCATCCATTAGAGGCATGACTGACCAGGCATTCAACAACGCAAGCAGAGACTGTGTTAGGCCACAGCTGCAGAATTTGCGACTAGGGAACTAGGTGCGAGTCTGTGCATTGGCCTAGTATCCTTTGATTCTTGACAAATGACCTAATCTTGCTGTGCCTAAAAAACGGATTTGTATAATGTAACTTGTTAGGCACGATCCTGGCAAACTCTCACCTTCTGTTGTTGGAACAATAATGCTTTGAAGCATTTATCTAACCCTTTGCCTTTTGAGACAAATCTAAAGCTGTGTCTGTGGGGAGCCAGAAATACTAGAATAAACTTGAAGTCGCCGCCTGAATTTCACACACTTTCTATGGTTGCTGCCTTGTCTCAGAATATCCCAACTGCTGAAAATAGTGGAACAAATATGGTAAGATTTCCATTCTACACATTTTAATATTTTTCATTGATTACTTGAATCTCTCCAAGTGTACAATGAGATTCAAAGCACAGCCACACAGTCTTATAAACAAATAATTATATTTCAATAAGTTGACTGAGGCCACATGAACCTAGAGCAGGTTAGGGCGTTGCGAACGGTGTGACGAACGGTGTGACCGCACTGGGTACCTATTTCGGGTGGGTGCGTAGTGTTTGCAAGTATATTATGGTTTTTAAAAAACTTGCTGCCTTCTTCCTGGCCTTCAACAATTTTCAGAAACAATAAAAATGTCATGATAACTTCGGTGATTAATGTTCTTCCTAGAGATTGGAGTTTTGTCTAGTGGAAGGGTTGACTCCTGGAAAGGTGGCACAGTGGGTTAATGTGCCTGCTGCAAACAACATGTACTATGCAGACCACAAAGTGCACTGCTTTAATGGGAGGACCATGATGAATGGTCATTTAATGTCAGCTGTAGATGATGGATCCCTGAACAGTGTTATGTATGTGCATGTTTGCATTGTGCTGAGAGGAATACCAGGTAATTGTTCACGCAGCTCTCTTTTGTACTGCCAGTCACCAGTGTATTCAACTGTGTAGCCATGGACCGTGTCATGTATGTGCATGTAACTTGTATGATCGAGGTAATTATTAATGGCGATACTACGTGTCTCTCGGACCTCTTTCAAGTGCTCGCCATCCTTTTTCCCCAGCACCCCCTGCCCCCACCCCAGGGGCGGCAATCTGAGGGATAGTTCCGGGCGCCACAAGCTCTAGCTACGCCTCTGCAGGGTACAAAGTTGGAGGGCTATAGAAAGGGAAGCTTTAGCTGTGGTCTGGTCCCTGAAGAAGTTGATACAATACCTGTTTGGTACTCAGGTGCTGATTCAGACTCTAAAAAGTCAAAGAACTATCCCTGGAAGAGGTAATTTACCGAGAAATTTTCCCCTCACTCATAAAAGACTGTGAACGATATAAACTAGTTTGTGACCAGTGACTGAAAATATTATCAGTAGTATCTAGTATGAGTGAGGGGAACATTTCTCGGTAAATTACCTCTTCCAGGGATAGTTCTTTGACTTTTTATTGTCTGCAGTACCCTGTTCCCTGGAACGTGTGGGGTCTTCTCTCTTATTTTTGACTTTAAAGTACAGCCCTGTGCAGGAGAGATTCTTTAGCTCTTTCTTTGGGTATCTATCCTTGAAACCCATCGGTTGGTCATCCAATTTAAACAATGGATTCGATGAAGACCTTCGGCTTCAGCGAGGACCAGCTAAATAAAATCCTCAGTGCCAATAGAAATGGCAACTCAATAACTGTAATCCCTAATGGGGGAGAAAAATGGAATGAATTAGTAAATTTGAAAAAGAAAATCATTCGCACAGAATTACATGCTGAATTTATGACACAGTATGTTAGAGCAGGGACCATTCCTGTGGGGCTCCAAGTACGAAACGAACCAGGTCTCTTTGTGAATAACCCCAAATTTCTAGAAACCTGGACCTTCATCTCAAACAGGTGCAGCCGGGACTGGATGATCCTAATAATAGAAACAGCCCAGAGCACTATACTTATAGAAAAGAGGGAGATAGAAGAAGTGGAAAAAACACTAAGTGAGACCAACGTATTAGAAGAGGCCAAAAAAAAGATAGATGAGATAAACCAGGATATGTCCGGTTACTGCGAATATTTAATGAATAAAAAAACTCAAAAACTTAGAAAAGATATAAACAAATTCAGCCAAGAAGTGATCTACCCCTTTCTGAGAAAGGATTACTATAACGAAAAGCCAGAACCAAATTGGGAAAGAGGACCAAGGGTGAGGTTCCAAAACAAACGCCCAAGACACATGAATTTCTCAGGCTCATCAGAAAGCAGTGGAGGAGAGGAGGATACACCCCATAGAGAAGAGGGAACGTATAACCATCAAAATAGAAACTAGGAGGATTTTTTAGATCAGCGCCCTCAGAGACCATCAAGGGGGTTCTCAAACAGGGGAAGGGGAGGTTATACAAGGAAACCACAGACAGGAGATCAGGAGCAGGAGTATCAGAACAACCCAGCTCCTCAAGAGTACAAGAGGACGAGGAACAAAGTCTACTGGAGGTAGGGAGTACTCCCATTATAAATTTATCAAGTAGAGTCCTAACAGGCACAGAGGAGGCAGTCCTAAAGATGGGTTTTAGTTTTGTCCCCACGGCGGGCATAAATAAATTCCAGTTAGAAAAGGACTTAAGATCATTCTTTAGAAAGATTAGGTTACGCAGATTTTTTGAAGGAAGACCACAAAGGGAACCCCCCTCATATTCAGGCCTGAGAGCTAAATCTACTTTTACACCAAGCTTAGGTATGGTTGACAAAAATATAGATATCTTTGAGAGTATGGTCAAAATGGAAATAGGTAAAATAGTTGAAAATAAACAACATATACAACATAACATCTCAAAAGATCAGAGAGCAGCATTAAATTCCTTGGCCCAAGATACTCTTATTACTATAAAACCGGCAGATAAAGGGGGGGGGGGGGAAGAGTAGTGGTGTTTATTTATTTATTTTAATTTTTATTTCTTATATAGCGCAGGAATCAATCCCGTAAGGGTATCTCCGCGCTTTGCCAGCCATGGGATCATCAGGTAGTGTGAACTAGGAAGTTAAGAGGACAGAAATGCTTCTTGATAGAGAAGGGTCTTTAAAATCTTTCTAAAAGACAGATGGTTGGTGGTCATTCTTACATCGGTGGGCAGCTTGTTCCATAAGGCAGGTCCAACCGAGGAGAAAGCACGGTCTCCTTGTCTGGATTTCTTTGTCACAGGGGGTTTTAAAAGGGCTTGATTGCTAGAACGGAGAGACCTGCTAGGCTGGTACAGCTCAAGGGATTGTGACAGGTATTTAGGACTTGCTCCATATAGGCACTTGTGGACCGTACAGCATTATCTTAAAGTTGATACGCTGCCGTATGGGGAGCCAATGTAGTTCTTCCAACAAGGGCCTAGAGGGAGTCCTGGCTGGTACACTCATGACCAATCTCGCTCCTGTGTTCTGGACTACCTGCAAACGACCTACTGCATCTACATTTGCTAATGTCAGCAGGCCGTTGCAGTAGTCCAGGCGGCTGGTGACCAAGGCCTGTACCAGTGTCTTCCTATAGGTGGCAGGGAGATACGGGAAGACACGTCTGAGAAGGCCGATGGTATGGAAACACAACCCTGCGATGTAATTGGTGTGTTCCTTTAAGGTCAACTTTTGGTCCAACTTCACCCCTAGATTCTTAACATGAGGTTTGGATGTGGGTACTGGGCCCAGATCTATTGGCCACCAGTCTGGGGACCAGAGGAGACTTGCCTTGCCAAAGAGCATGACCTCTGTTTTTCCCACGTTACATTGGAGGCAATTCACAGCCATCCAATGTGACACTGCCCTCATACCCTCAGCAAAGTTCTCCTTGACTTTGGGGCCAAGGGAGCTGAAAGGGTAGAGGAGCTGGGTGTCATCAGCGTAGGAAACAGGTATGAACCCATATTTCCGCACAATCTCAGCAAGGAGGGCCACATATACATTAAACAATGTAGGGCTAAGACATGAGCCCTGTGGCACCCCCTTCGTGAGCACCCTTGAGATGGAACGAAAGGGGCCCAAGCTGATAGATTGTGATCTCCCGGAAAGGAAGCTCTCCAACCATGATAGAGCTGAGCCTCCAATTCCTACTCCCTGCAAACGGCTGAGAAGGATGTTATGGGACACGGTATCAAAGGCTGCGGACAGGTCCAACAGCACTAGAATCATGGAGCCATCTCTGTCCTGTGACATTTTGATCTTATCTGTCACAGAAAGAAGGGCCGATTCAGTGCTGTGGTTGGGCCTGAACCCAGATTGAGATTGGTCCAGGCCCCCTGTCGCCTCGATAAAGCTGGAAAGGATGGTGTTAACGTGTTTCTCTGCCAGTTTGCTGATGAAAGGGAGGAGAGAAATTGGGCGGAGGTTGGAGAGTTCTGACCAGGGCAAGGTGGAATTTTTGCGTATAGGGTTCACTACCGCTTCCTTCCAGGATTGTGGGAGTTGTCCCTCGGCAAAAGAGAGGTTCAGCAATTTCTGAATAGAGGGTCCTAATATCTTGTTCAGGTGGGAGATTAGTTTGGCGGGTATCAGATCAATAGGAGAGCCGGTCTTCATTTGGTTGATAAGTGCAGTCAGATCTTTGATGGTTATTTCAGGGATTACATGAAGGGTTTTCCCAGAGGTCACCATTGGGGAGATCTCAGGGGCCTCAATATCCAAGGGACCTGAAACTGCGATAATTTTCTTGTATATCCCTTCTATTTTATCCTCGAAGAACTGAGATATTTCGTTACAAAGATCTTGAGTGAAAGTATCTGGGCTCTCACACACCCCAGGATTAGTGAAGGTCTGAATGATTTTAAATAATTCTCTTGTGGAGTTGCCCGCCTCTACAATTTGGGAGGTGAGGCTTATTTTCCTTGCTTTTTTAATATTTTTGTAATAGGTGGTCATAGCCTCCAAGTATCGATTCTTATCTTCCCTATTGCCTGTCCGTCTCCAAAGTTTCTCCAACTTTCTGCATCCTTGCTTTTCTATTTTAAGGACCTCAGTGTACCATGCTTCCCTTTTTGCTATGGTAGGTTTTTTTACAATTTTCTGAGGAGCCAGGGTGTCAATGGCTGCCGTCAGTGTGGAGTTGAACTTTGAGAGAGCAGTATCGATGTTATCTGAGTTTGAGAATATTGGCTGTTTCCAGGTTTGTGTGAACCTGGCAGGAGTGACTTTATGCCATGATCTACGTTTAGTGGACTGTGTGGCAGGGTGATTTGTGGGATTAGGTAGATGTAGCAAAGAGAAATCTACCATTTTATGGTCAGACCAATAAATGTGTTTAGGAGGGTGACAGTGAACATTGGGATGGGTAGTAAAAATTAAATCCAGAGTGTGACCACCTGAGTGAGTAGGTCCACTATTTCGAAGATGCAGACCTAAAAGGGCAAGATCTGTCAAAAATACATTCGTATCAAGGTGATCAGCAATATCAGTGTGAAAGTTAAAATCTCCAAGTAGAATAAAATTTTCGTTGGCTTTCATGTAAGGGGCTAACAGTTCGGTGAGGGCAAGGGAGAACCCAGCATTGGGTCCAGGCGGGCGATAGACTAATGCTCCTTTCCAGTGTACTTTGGGGCTGATTTTTAGATGAAAAATTATTACTTCCATGGTAGGTAGCATCACTTGTTCTAAAACTCTAATATTCAATGCATCTTTATATATTATGGCAGTCCCGCCTCCTACCTTCTCAGGGCGGTCTTGACGAAGGATTTTATATCCCATAGGTATCCCTAAGGTGATAGTGGGGATAGTATGGGGTTTCAGCCATGTTTCTGTCAAGAAACATATCTCAGGCTGAATGCTGTGAATAGTGTCCCATAATTGCAAATGATGTTTAGGGAGTGATCTCACATTTAACAGGAAGCTTTTCCAGCCTCCCTGGGTGTCTATACTGTCTCTGGGCTGTCCAACAATAATGTTGGAGTGAGTAGCTTGGAATCCGCATTTCATGCAGGAAAAGGGACCCTCGAGACATACAGGCGCTCTATTAGTGCACCTATGTTTCCCTTGGGATTGTAGCGCCAGAAGAACATCAGGTGAGTACCTGATATGAGGAGCGGGCATAGAGAGGTCCATAGTAACAAGGGGCAGAGTTATTGGCCCCTGGCCCCGTCCTGTCGCGGACGGGCGCAGACGGGCCACTCTTTGGCTAGTCTTCGGCGTTGTCTTCGGCTCTCCTGCGCGCGATCGCTGCGCGCTCAGGAGGGGGCGAGGGCTAAATAGCCCCGTCCGCCCTGGCCGCTAGAGCGCTAACCGCTCAGCGAAACCGGAAGTGGTGTCCTCCCTCCCCGGAACACAGTCACGGGGAAGCAAGCGTTCAGGGAGCTGAGCCTCAGGTGAAGTTTCGGCGTGTATGTGCGAGTGTGTGCACTATTACAATTCTAGTGTCACAGATGTATAAATTTTAAAAAACACGATTTCAGCAAGTTAAAAATCTTATTATAACGCAACACGCAAAAGCTGGTGACACAGGCTGATCGTCCCAAGCAGGCCAGCGGGTCCGGGAAACACTGCCACTGTCCCCCTACCGCAGCGCGGGAAAGCAAAGCTCAGCCTAAATAGCCCCGTCCGCCCTGGCCGCTAGAGCGCTAACCGCTCAGCGAAACCGGAAGTGGTGTCCTCCCTCCCCGGAACACAGTCACGGGGAAGCAAGCGTTCAGGGAGCTGAGCCTCAGGTGAAGTTTCGGCTTGTATGTGCGAGTGTGTGCACTATTACAATTCTAGTGTCACAGATGTATAAATTCTAAAAAGCACGATTTCAGCAAGTTAAAAATCTTATTATAACGCAACACGCAAAAGCTGGTGACACAGGCTGATCGTCCCAAGCAGGCCAGCGGGTCCAGGAAACACTGCCACTGTCCCCCTACCGCCGTTTAACACAAATGACTATGAGCAAAAAGCCCTAACCCTCCTCTCTAATGCTGAACATTACTCTAGGGTCTCTCAACAGAGATTAGAATCCTTAAAACGAGAAGTAGCCTCTCTTTTAGTAAATGCCAAGAACAGTGGAATGATTACCGACGAGGAATTACAATTTTTAAATAATGAAAACCCTAAAACACCTGCATTCTACGGACTCCCCAAAGTCCACAAGAATATAGAGGACCCACCCCTAAGACCGATAGTGGCATCAATTGACTCTTTATTAGAACCTTTGAGTATATATGCAGATACATTTCTAAAACCTTTAGTACAGGTCCAAAAATCCTATATCAAAGACACCTCCGATATGATAACCAAAGTAGAGGGTCTTTATTTCAATGAAAATACGGAATACATGGTGACTCTAGACGTAGAGTCACTCTACACAAATATACCACAACAAGATACAATAAGTGTCATTAGAACACTTCTTGAAGAAACGGAAGTAGTGGGTGCAAACAAGGACTTTATAGTCCAGTGTGTATCGATGGTCCTATTGAATAACATCTTTCTTTTTAAAAAAGATCTTTACATCCAACGCAAAGGGACCAGCATGGGCGCAACTTGCGCACCGAGCTTGGCATGTATCTATGTGAGTTTATTTGAAGAAAGGCATATATACAATGAAATAAGCCCCTTTTATGAAAATATCAAAAATAGATGACATTTTTTTCATTTGGTCAGGATCTGAACAAGTTTTGAAAGAATTTTTAATTTGGATTAACCTAGGGGATGAAAATCTCAGGTTCACAGCCTCATATAGTAATACAAAGGTAGATTTTTTAGATATTAGTATCAAGGCAGAAAATAATTTGTTGGCGGTAGAACTGTTTAAAAAGAAAACTGACCGTAATACGGTCTTACATTACAACAGTTATCATCCAAAAAGTCAAAAAGAGAACATCCCCTTCGGAGAGTTTCTCCGTCTGAGGAGGAATTGTACCTCCTTAGATGACTTTTATAAACACGCTGGAGCCACCAAACAGAAGTTTATGGATAGGGGATATCCCAAGAAATTGATCAATCACTCATTAAAGAGAGCCCGATACTATAACAGAGAAAGTTTGTTGGACAAAAAAGACAAAGATGCAACCATGGGCAAAATAGTCATGGTGAGCCAGTTTTCAGGGATTGCCAATCAGATAAAGAACGTGATCAATCACAATTGGAAAATTTTAAACGAAGGAATGGACACTAAACTCCCCAGACCACTATATGCCTATAGAAAAAACAAATACCTACGGTCCACTTTGGTACACACCTACAGAGAGGACCTGATGGAAGGACAAAAAACACTAACGGGCACCAAAGCAGTGGGTAACCACAGGTGTGGCTCATGCAGTGTATGTGACTCATGCTTAGTGACAAAGGAAGCATGTCTAAATGGAGTCAAACATAAAATAAACACGCTGAATAACTGCAGATGCAAAAACTTGATATACCTGATCCTATGCCCTTGTGGCCAAGGATATATAGGTGAAACAGGAAGAGAACTCAGGGTGCGAATAGGAGAGCATAAGTCAGCTATCAGACTTAACAAAAATAATGCCCCCTTGGTGAATCACTGGAATGATAAGAAACACAATGAGACAGATATAAAATGGATAATATTGGAAAAAATTAAAGAACAAACAAGAATAGGCAATGGTTTAAAAAGACGTAAACAACAAGAGCAGTGGTACATAATTAAATTTGATACCATCAGAAAAGGTTTGAACACCAGAGAGGACTGGGACTCTCTGTTCTAAGGAATATGTATATGCAGTATATTATTGCCGTACATGGAATGACTAATAACAACACAATCTCTGTACCTACCTTTCTATTATGCCTAAACTTCTGAACATAAGGGACTCTAAGAAGTGAGGAGGAAGTATAACCACAATAATCTATTATATTAAGGAAAAAGATCATGCGCAAGTCAAGATATAGGGTATAAACTTGAGTAGAACAGCTGGATCAATAAAACATAGTCAAAACTGTATACAGAGAGAAAGTACTATAAAGGAAATAGGGTAAAAAGTTATAACTATTCTCCTACGGTATTAGCGCCAATATAAATTATTTATGCGTGTATACCTTGACGCATGCGCGGTTCTGACCTGATACGGTACTCGCAGGTCATAATACAAAAATTAAAATAAATATAATGTGAGGGATTGAATTACTCTAGGAAAGAAAGACAGATAGAATAACGATTTATCCCTGTTCCATATATATTCGGCCAACCACTATTATTCAATATTAGAACTTATCCAACACTAAATACACCATTTAGAAATGGCGACGATGTGAATGGTAGTAGAATCTCGTCACTACGCATGCGTGGTATGCGCAAATCTAAAACTCACAGCTGCAATAGATTAACAGAGGGGAAAGGCGTATATATACGGAAAGCGCAGTGTGTCTCCATCAGCAGAGAAAAACACAAGACCAGACGTACCCGTGGCGGCCCTCAAATTTAAAGACAGAAAAGGTAAGCGGGAGGGATTAGAAACCCCGTCTTAATGAAGACTCTTCTTCGTTTTTATATTAGACTCGACCAAGCTTATGTGGAGTACGGGTACCCTGAACTTTGTGACAGTAGATGTGAGTGGGAGGGAATTGAAGCCCCGCTGCTGTCAAGGCTCATTTTTACATTATATTTTATGGAGCCTGGTTGTAAAGTGAAATATGAATAAGAATCACGGGTTTTTCGTGACAAAAAGTCAATAGGAGGGAATTGAAGCCCGGGTCTAGCTAAGGCCAATTTCCATATTATATCTTAACAAGCATAGATATTATGTTAAATACGGACCAGAGACCCAATAGCATAATCCCCCTAGGATAGATACTCTGAACCTTTGAATCTGTATTATCGGGAATCAGGGTCAAAACGAGGTAAATAAGAATAGTTAATTAGACTAATCTAGCATAGGGTAAAACTAACATACGGAAAGGGCAACAAATTGTGATTTCTTTTCCCCATTGATCTATTAGATTACATATAACCCACTAATCGTTATCAAGAGGTGAGTGGAAGTTAAGTAAAAGAAGGAAAACCACGGGGATAGGACTACCCTATATATTCGAAGGTAGGTACAATCCTGAACCAACAGTTAGGGTATAGGGAAACCCGGATAAAAAACTAATATTCTTTTAAATATGTCTATCCACATTATTCCCTATAGGGACCCTATGAATGTAACTAAAAGAAGATATACCCAGAAGTCCCATATCCAGAGGGCATTTTTTGATACCTGAAGGCGAAGGAACATCCTTGTCGGTAATCAATCACTAGTACGATGTAGATTAGACACTCTTGCATGAATTCTACAAAAAACATGAGTGTGTGATTGAGTAATTCATGTACTTTAATCATCAGAACCAACGGATTTTCCACTGAACGACCGTATCCAAGGTCCTGCTGGGGGAGGGAACTGTCCAAACCGTAATACAAGATATTTTGACCCCTAGTGCAAGGTCAGTAACCGCGAGTGAGTGGGTAGATTGTATAACCAGATCTGGTCATCAACTATGTTATAACGGAGGGAACAATAATCAAGCCAGATATTAAATTTTGAGGAAAACGTAGGAATAAAATGTGCACTATTATGAATATGTTTTTCTAAAATGCTGACCTGCCCTTAATGTATGTGTATATTCTTGCGCTGAGGATTGGCATTAGCTTAAATAAGATAATAATATTGAGATATAGAAGCCACAATATATTCATTGATCCTTTTCTAATACACAGGAAGGATACTTGCTAAAACCCCAAAACGATTTTGAACTGTCCTGATGAAGGTGTGACCACATCCAAGGGCCGATACACCGAAACGCGTCGACGCTTCTTTCACTTATAGAATTCAAGCCCATGAGATTCTCGATATTTCGCTCATTGCAATACGGGAAACCTGTTGAAAGTGTTATATAGGCTGGTGAATCTTACAATTCGTAACAAAAAAAGGTGTTGTTGAATGGTGGGGGTTTCTTTCTTTTTATTTTCTTTTTTCTTTACTTCATTGTGTAAAGATGTTGTTAAAAAAAATTTTTGAATAATGTTTCCCATAATCAGTGATAGGATCATGTTGATAATTTAGAAATGTGTATTTTCTTTCTCTGCTTGTTACACTGTATAGTTATGAACACGTTTTAATATTCTTTTTTAATTCATTGTACAATATGAAATGTTTTTATTCTTTATGTATTGGTATTGATTCTGCAAAGAATTTTTAATTCTTATGTTCCTTGATAAAAAGACTGTGAACGATATAAACTAGTTTGTGACCAGTGACTGAAAATATTATCAGTAGTATCTAGTATGAGTGAGGTGAAAATTTCTCTGTAAATTACCTCTTCCAGGGATAGTTCTTTGACTTTTTATTGTCTGCAGTACCCTGTTCCCTGGAATGTGAGGGGTCTTCTCTCTTATTGTTGACTTGGCTGATTCAGACTCACCACAGACCCTAAGGTGGCTCATTTTAATGAGGGGTGAGAATCCAAAACTGTTAAGGTGGCCCATTTCCCTACAGGGTATGGACTTCAGGGTGTAACACAGAGCAGGGGTAGACCACACCAATGCTGATGGTCTATATTGTTTCTTCCGCCCTAGTGATGAGAACACCCTAGAGGTTGGGTAGCTCTCCGCACTTTCAGCTGTTGTGGGGGTGGAGGGGGCAGCATGTGCATGTCCTGTCATCCTTTCCCCAAACGTTTTGCCTGCTGACCTCCTCCTTTTGCTGAAAAGTTTGGATGGCCTTGGCACTCTGAGAACTTTATCACTGCTGATCAATGCTAAAGTGCATGTACTTCTCACTTAAACATGGTAACATTGATGTACAATAATTGGTCAAAATGGGGCGAAACTTCACCCCAATGCCCGGCGCACAGCGTTTGCTCTGAGCATAATTGTAATGCCACACATTAATCCAATTTCATTGATTTTTATTTCATTTCATCCAAAGTTTACTTTTTCATCCATTATTCTCTTGTCACATGAGAGACGACTTATGTATTTTATTGTATCCTTATAAACTGCAGACATGCCAATCCTAGGCCTTATACTGTAGTACGGAGTTATACATAAGTAATCCTTATTCGTTATTCCTGATAACCCAATGCATTTCGGGCCTATTCGTGGCCCTTCGTCAGGGGTACTCTACAAATTAAAAACAATATTGTCAAACAGTGTCTTTGAATCAGTGTAGCATATACATCTATGTACGAAGTTTTATACTATCTTTGCTTTAACAAGATTAACTACAATCAACGTCTTCTGATCTCTACCTCTCCCAGATGGCTTGTCCAACCCAGGAGCGACCCATCTGTCTCCAATGTGAGCTCAGGGTGTGGAAGGACAAGGGGTCTTTTGCTGATCCAATCGCAGGTCTTCAGTCACCACTGCAGACCTTTGGCAGTTCCCTCTGATATCTGGACCAGGTTTGAGAGATTTCCCTGATGCTGCGCCCACTGGGACTTCAGGCCCCACTGCATAGCCCACATATGCCAGCGGCCATGGGCTACCAACAGGCTGCAGGAGGCCATAAGGCCCAGAAGACTGAGTTAGTCTCACCAAAATCCATGATAGAGGCTGAAACATCAGTATCATAGCCTGAATATCCTGGACACGCCATTCAAGAGGATAGGCAAACAACTGTACTGTGTCCAGAATGACTCAGATGTAAGGGAGCATCTGAGAGGGAGTCAGGTGGGACTTTGGAACATTAATAGTGAACCCCAGTGAATGCAGGTCTGGTGTAGTCTGATGACTATCTGGGCCATGGTCGCCTTCCACAGTCAGTCATTGAGGTACGCGAAGACTGCAGCCCCTGACCTTCACAAATGGGCTGCAACCACCGCCATCACCTTTGTGAATTACCTAGAGGTGCTGGTATGGCCAAAGGGTAGCACAACAAACAATGTGCTTGTGGGTTACCGTGAACAGCAGGTACAATCTGTGGGTCGGCAGGATAGGCATATTAAAATAGGCATCCTGCAAGTAAATTGCTACCGTTTAGTCTCCATGTTCCAAAGCAGACAGTACCTGAGCCAAAATTAGCATTTTGAATTTCTCCTTTTTCAGAAAGTAGTTGAGAGGAAGCAAGTCTAGTGTAGAGAGGAGGCCTAAGTCCTTTTTCTGCACTAGAAATTAGAGGAAAAAGCAACCACGATCTACTTCTGATGTCAGCACCTTATCGTTGGCTCCTTTGGCCAAAAGAGCCTCGACTTCCTAATGCAGCAGGGAGAGGCTGATCTCTGTCAAGCTGGTTTAAGGATGGTGTCATAGGTGGCATTGTTTCTGTGAATGAAAGGGTGCAACCCAGCTGAATAAATTGAAGCAGTCATTTCTCTGAGGTGAAGGGTTGCCATCATGGCAGGTGGGGCTTGATCAGACTAGTTACCCGTGAAAATGAGAGGGCAAATTAAAGGGCATTGGCTGATTGAAGTGTGGTGGGCTCGGCAGATATCTGGCTTTCAGCTTCCTTTATTATGATCTCATGATCATTGCTGAGAGTAACTAGTGCAAGACGCTCTCCTCGTGTTAGATTGTCCTTGTATTTAAAGGTGCGGTTGTTTTGTTTGGCGCCTAGTTTATCAATATCCTCTAGAACACGTTTGTAAAAGTTGTCTATTGCATTGCCCCCGGGAAGAGTGGGAATCCCCTCGATTTCGATCTGAGACCGCTGGCAATGCTGTAGTCAGACTCAATGTTGAGTTCATCCAACAGTATGTCCATATCATAGGGTGTCTGTTCTAGGTCAGTGAGAGACAAGAGAAGATAAGTCGCTTGAATATCATTTATTGAAAGCACTTCAGACTCAGAAAATGTAGGGATATTTTTAGATGTTTTGTTACAGGCAAAATGTTTTTTGAGTTTTAGATTTCTAATAAATTTGAATAAATCTATTTTGAGTTTACAGATGTCCCCTGTAGCATATGGGTTGAAATTGAGTCCCTTACTCAAAAGAGAGGTCATGTCGGAGATTAGGGGTTTGGAGGAGAGGTTGATGACCTGTGCCTCACTCTCTGCTGGGTTTGTCAGTTCTTCGTTGTCCCTGATCTCAGCTTATTCCTGTAATCCTCTGTGTTTGCCCCTCCTGCCCCTACGAGTTTTGGATCAAATTTTTCTCTTACCAGTGGGGTTCTGCTGCCTCTCCTGATACGTTGGACCTTGCGTAAAAAAGACGATTTCTCTTGTCCTGCACTATCCGAATTGTCAGCTTCAGTCTTGCTGACACTAAAGGCACTCAGTGAGGTGTTACTTGAGGAAACTGAACTTTATCCTGTTCCTGTCCTAGTTCCTCGGTCTGCCTGTGATCTGTTGTGAACCATGGAATCATATTTTTGGGCATACGTGAAAATCCTACCCTCCTTATAATCTGTTTCATCCCTTTTGAGCTGTCTGGCCTTCTATTTTTTATTTCATTCTGATGTTTCATTAAAATGTCATCTAGAATGGTGTAATTCTTAACAGTTGCTTCTGGGAGATTTAAGTCTTTGATTTCCTGTTCAAGTGTAGCAATCTCGGTCTGAAGTTTAGTTACTTTACGATCTGCACTCTCTATTGGAATGTCCATTAGAGTATTTGAGTTGATGGTAATGCTTTCTCCCATTTCTCTAATAGGTCAGTGTCAAGGTCGTCATAGGTTGGAAAAATCTGGGCAGTGAGCCCTCTTGGAATGCATCTGAGTCTCATATATTGCTTCAAAGTGGTGCCGTCCCACCACTTCGAGTTCTCTGGTTTCTTTAATCTCTCTAGCTTTACAAATTGGTCACCAAGTCCTTCCTTACGTGGAGGGTTCCCACTGGTGGATGCACTATGTGTGGACATTCCCTTTGCTAAATTTTCAAATAATTCTTCTGCAGCCTTGTTTCTATCAATTTCAAAGGCAGTGGTTGATCACCCAAAGTGGATAACTAAAGGTGTTTGTTGATTGCGTAGCGGCTGCCCCCTCTGTCAAAAGGTAATGTGTTCGCAAAAGGGTTTTCATCTTCAGGGAAGTAGCTGGGCGCTCTGCTAAAAGTGGACGCAAATTGTAAGAAACATAACAGGTAGGGTGTGGTGCAACTGGGTGAGGGGATAAGCCATATAACAACCAACGCACTATACAAGTTATAACAAGATACCCTATGCACACAACAAACAAGTGGAAGAGGTGTGTCAGTGTCAACACATATATGTTACAGAGCAAAGCTAACAGAAACAACACAAGGATTTCTTGTATGGTGTGTCAACAGTTCGGTCTCTTAATTTCTCAAACAAGCCAGCCGACACGTGTTTCGTTGCATATTGGAATAGTCTTTCCGCGACTCCTCAGGCCTGGGAAAGATACAAGGGACAACGATGGAACATATAACATAATGTGTATACTTTGTTGTTCATTGCAATCAGTTTCTTTGTGGAAACTTTAATTGTCGGAGAACCCAAAACGCGAAAAGACCTTAGTGAAACGTTCATGGTGCACAAGGAATTTTTATCGTTGAACTTGTGAAAGGGGTTTGGTGAAGGAGAGAAGACCAAGGATCAAAACGTGGGTGGAATTGCATACAGGAGAGATATGATGAAGGAAAAGAAAGGTGGCGCGGACATGCAGGGTTTGTATGGGTCCAAGTGAATAAGGTGTGACAAACGGATCTCAAACATGCTAGTGCTCTATGTGAGACAAGGCTGACTGTATGGAAGGGAGGGAAATTCTTCTAAGTAAGTCATATCTGTATTGGAAAATTACACAAATGGGAAGTCTGTAGGGGAGGGAGGTAAAAGATAATGAGGAAATGAAAGGGAAGTGGGTCAAATAAACAAGGGGAAGAGTTAAAAGTAGAATGGTGCTCACCGCTCTGCCGGTGATAATTTAGACCCGGCAGGGTCCGAGACTCTGGCATTAATTTTCAGGATGGTTATGTGCTGTAGAGGGGGCGACATGGTAAATAAAAGAGAATGTATGAGCCTCTTGTGCAGCATTGAAATGAATCGGTGTGTGGGGATACTATACTATTTATAGTACAAACGTGATAATATATGAAAGACAGTGATCTCACCGGCTGAAATTAAACCTTGTTGTGAGCTCCTAGACGTCCTAGATAGCTTCACTCACTTCAGGGATTTACATCAGTGATAAGTAAATAGACGCTCATTAGTCTATAGACTCTGTAGAGATGATAAACAATACGGGTTCATAAGGACAGAATCCGAGCAAGGTCTATTCTTAATAAATGGAACGGAACAAAGATCAATATAATTTACCAATTGTCGTCTTCGAGTAGCGACAAGCCCCGCAGGATTTATGAAGCAGCAATCGGGGAGCGGATAACTCCTCATGTGGATGCCACCTAGAAATGGAGATACACGGGCTTGTTATATAAACCCGTTTAGCTCAAGGGTAATGGCCAGATACAACGCTAGTTTAAAAATACGGAGCGGGGGATTTGGAAAGGGAGAGCGTCTTACTTGTAAGCGGCAGCAAGTTCGGGCTTCTTTCCCGCGGGTCGCCGTGTTCCAGTTGTGGACATATGACCTCTTAGCGGAAATGGTTAAATATCCACTGTTGAATGATGATGCTGCATCCGGATGCAAACAACTAGAGCGCCCAACCATATCATAGAGTGTTAGTCCTGCTGATCAAAGCAAACGAAATTTCCCCAGAAGGATACTAAATTGTGTTCATGGGAGTGAAAGGGATGACTTAACATAATAAAATCGTGGAAGATGTATGGTGTGGAATATAAACGTATAGTTAGAGAAATGCTGGTTTAAGGGGTACTGTTTATTGGTATGTCGTAGCCTAAAGGGAGGTAATGTGGTGGCCTTGAGCATTCGAAATTGTCCTTAAAGTTATGATTATGGAAAAAAAAGAAAAAAACAAAGGTAGTTATATATTTAAATGATGATGCGGAGAGGATATAAAATGGAAAGGGTGAATAGGGCCGTGAGCAGCGCTGTATCTGTTGAGATGTATTCTCATGCAAGGGAGTGTACTCATGCGAAAATATACAAAACCATGTGGTAGAAGCAAGGGGTCTATATTCATAGACACACAGATAAAACACATTACATAATTAGTGTCAAAGCAAGTACGTGTTTCAAAAGGAGATTGCTAAACCATTCCACAAATGCGTATGAAATTTGCAGTACTACTGTATTATCCAGTGCATCTTGTAAATATTAAAGAGACAAATTTGACACGGTAGAAACATTTTAAGAAGAACGGTCAAGTAGTATTCCTTCTGATACATTTCTCGAAATCTATTGTGTCTAAAAGTTACAAAATCAGTTTAGAAAGAGCAGAACAGTTGCTATGATGGAGCTAATTTTGAAAAACAATTTCTTCATTTTTGACAAGATTTGGTATAGACAAACAAGGGGAGTGGCCATGGGATCTAAGTTTTCACCCTCATTTGCGAATCTCTTTATGGGCACTCTAGAAGCAGATCTAATATGGGGACCCAAAGGTGCACAATTTATCGACTCCATAATATTCTGGGGTCGATATATTGACGACTGTATCCTCCTATGGTCTGGAACACAGGAACACCTACAGGAATTCTTAACGCATCTCAACACCAATAGGCTGGGGCCTCATTGAACGGCAGCAGGGGCTCTGACCCCACCTTGCTTGAGGTTTAGGACTTCGGCTGCCCTACGCAACACCACTGCGTAAGATGCACCCTCTTCCATAGCATCGGTAGGGGGAGACAGCATGCTGTGGTCTGGGGAGGTGTCCATACTACTTGCCTCACCCAACTGCTCTCTCCAGTCTGGTTCCTCCAACTGGTCTGCAAGAGGGTCCACAGACCCCTCCCAGTCCTCCTCACCCTCTCCTGTGAGCCACTCAGTGCAGTAGGAAACATCAGGAGAGAACAGGAATACAAAAGTACCTGCCGGCGCCGGTCCGGTGCCGTATCCTCATCGGAGGACCTGGAGTGTCATGGAATCAACTACCAATGGAAGACTAAGGGCTTCAGACAATGCTCCCGAAGTGCCTTAGGATTCATGGTACGACAGTCGGGGGCAGGCTTTGGAGTCTTGCCCGGCTCCAGGAACCAGAGGCAAACTAATTAGGGGGTTCTGTCAAAAACATCTGTGTGTGACAGGAACCACAGGGTTCAAATCCCACAGGTTTTTTTAAGGGGCATCCATATTTGCACACTGGAAGCAAAGGCTCAAAACAGTTTAGCCAAACAAAGAAAAACTCCAGAAAATGGACTGAGTTAGCTCTCTCTGGATCTGCTGTGAAGGCGCGGGAAGAAAAGAACTGTTGTCAGAGCACTGGGGGGGTGCCTATAAAGGCACCCTGCATGCCATTTCCCGTGCGGACAACACCGACACAGAGCTGAATGATACCAGCGGGCAGAGGTATTGCTCAAGATTTCCCAGATCCAGTCTGACGCCAAGTGTTAGAAATTGGGTTACTGGTTGACTGGGGTCTGAGCCCTGGTCAACAGCAACCACAAGTCAGGATAAGGCATGGGTAAACCACAAATTAACCTGTGCTCAGGCCCCTTGTAGCTTGGCATAGAGCAGTTATTGTTACTTTGCTTTTATAAGGAGCACAGCTACCCAAGGGTTCCCCTGCGCCGCCTGAATGTACCCAGGAGGGGTAAATAAGACCTATTGATTGAATAGCCAGGTTTTTAAAGTTCTGCGAAAATGAGCACGGCTGGTCTCATTCCTCAGTAGCAGAGGAAGAGAATTCCACAAGGTGGGGCCCAGGTATGAGAAAAAGCGACCACTCACCCTGGCCATTCTGTGCCTCGGGACCGAAAATTGGACTTGAATTGCTGAACGGAGAGCAGTAAGACCTACAGGC
The DNA here is from genome assembly GCF_964261635.1 of Lissotriton helveticus. Taxonomy (NCBI): domain Eukaryota; kingdom Metazoa; phylum Chordata; class Amphibia; order Caudata; family Salamandridae; genus Lissotriton; species Lissotriton helveticus. The sequence goes on along the minus strand of NC_136061.1, from coordinate 229,933,890 downwards.
AATGTGTAAAGTATTTGTGCAAACTTCAAACAGAAAACATCCCACTCTAGTTTCGAAAAAAATAGAGTGACATTTAATAAATAAAAGAGGACCAAAACAACCAAAATCCAATCCATAGAACAGGAGTTATGAATTTCTAAAGGTTAAACTGTAAAATAGTACCTAGAAACAGAAAGTGCCAATCACGGCTATCTGGTCATGCTGACCTGGGACAAATTTAAAAGTCCAGGCCAACTGCGATGGAGTGCAGGTCGGATACAGTCCCATATTAGTCCTGCTGAAGGTTTACCTTTTAAAAGTTTTGTGCCAAGAGTCAATTTCGAGTGGAGAAGATCACTGGGAATAAGGAGAGCATGGTGGTGAGGGGGGCAGGCTGGGCATCGTAGTTGATCAGAAGCCTCGCGTTGGTGGTCTACATGGGCGACCGATGCTTGATGTGAGAAGAGACGGACTTGCGGTGGCTTGCAATGATCCAGTACGAACAGACCTGTTTGCGGTCACAAAGAGCCCAAAAGCTTGAATTTAAGAGCTGGAGAGTCACACCAAGGGCCCAGGACCGAAGAGGTGCCTCTTGGGGGTACAGAACTTGCTGAAGATAGTACCAGGAGATGTGGGGGAGCCCGCTATGTCCCTGAGGCTCAGAAAATGAGGCCAGAGTCCTGAGTTCAAGAGGGAGTTTTCAGGTCTAGTCCTCTTCACCAGGCAAGAGGGCAGCATGTCAGCACATCAAGGCAGCAGCTCCTTCAGAATAGCAGCCCAGCAGCATGGCAGTTACTGTAGCAGAACAAGAGTCCTCCTTCCTGGCAGAGTTTCCACAGGTGCATAAATGTACTGAAGTATTGGTACCTGAGGTCCTTCTTTTATACACTGGTGTCCTGGTTCTGGAAGGTGGGAGAAGCTTCTAGACAGTGGCTGTGAAGTGCAAGGAATATCCTGCCTCCCCTGCCTTGACTCCAAGCTGGCTGAGGTGGCAATGCAGGGTCGTTAGGTCCCTTTGTGTGTAGACAGGACACAGCCTATTGAGGTGTAAGTGAGGCTGGGACCAGCTCCTCCTTCCCATCCTGCCAGTGATAGCCCATCCACTTACACTTAAGCTCCCATTGTGTGTGGCTGTCTAGGAGGAATACACAAAGCCCAACAAAGACAGGCTACAGGCACCAAATGGCTAAGGAAAGGAAATGCCTACTTTCTAAAAGTGGCATTTTCAAAACTGTAGTTTAAAATCCAACTTTTACCATAAGTTAGGATTTTAAATTAGGATTTTAGAGACTCCAAACATGAACCAATTATCTCTTCCCATTTGGAAATTAGACTTACAAAATGTAATATGGCAACTTCAATGTCAGCCTATAGTGGAGACAGGCCTTGCAGTAGTGAAAAATGAATTGAAGAGTGTTTCACTACCAGGACAGGTAAAACCTAAAAGGACACTTACAAAATGTAATATGGCAACTTCAATCTTAGCCTATAGTAGAGACAGGCCTTGCAGTAGTGAAAAATGAATTGAAGAGTTTTTCACTACCAGGACAGGTAAAACCTAAAAGATCAGGTAAAAAATAAAAGGACACGTCCTACGTTTTGAGTACATTGCACCCTGCCCTCTGGGCTGTCCAGGGCCTACCTTAGGGATGGCTTATATGTTTTAAAAAGGAAGATTTGAGCCAGGCAACAGGTTTACTTCACCAGGTCGAAAAGGCAGTTTAGAACTGCACCCAAAGGTTCTGCAACAGCAGGCATGAGCCATATTTAAAGGGCTACTGAAGTGGGTGGCACAACCAGTGCTGCAGACCCACTAATGGGCACATGTGGTATCATTTTTCTAGGGACTTGTAGGTAATAGGGAAAATTCACATGCATTTTAGCACTGGTCAGCAGTGGTAAAGTGTGCAGAGTTCTAATGCCAGCAAAAACGAGGTCAGAAAAATTGAGGAGGTAGGCAAAACGTTGGGAGGAAGACCACCCTAAGGATGACAGGTCTAACACTGGGAAATATGCTAAGATAAGGAATTTGCGGCTAGAAGTCTATCAGATTTTACCGGCAAGGACGTTTACTGATTCCTCAACAGTGACAGTAAAAACTCTTTCTGTGACACAGTCCCAGTTTACAATTCATGTTTTACTCTATCTTGCATTCCCTAGGAGTATTTGATTATTCCAGATGTTGTACTTTTCTTGACTTCAGGTAGAGGGCGCGTATTTTTGATGGCGAGAGAAATTTAGAGATTTGAAATAGATTCCTAAAGCAGTGCGAGTTTCTCACTGTGCCTGTACGTGAGGCATCAAGAGAGTAAGAACACATTCACATCCTGTCCTTGCCCTCTCTGAAGTGTGCACAGAAATATGATCTCAAAGGTATTATTTGTAATTGTGTGTGAAAGAGGTGCACAACTGTCCAATAATTGACAAAGAAAAAGAAAATGCTGTGCTTACTGCTGAGTGGGTGGGTTGCATAAGAGGGTGGGGGGTGAAGTGGAGGAGATGAAAGTAAGTACATGCAGAATGAGAGAGTGAAAAGAGGGTGCAAAGGAGTTAAGATATGATGTTTGCAAGAGGCAAATGACTGATATAAAGATGTGGATAGGAACATTTGTGTCTACCAGAGTGAAATACAGCAAAATAATAAGATTAATTTGGATTCAAATTATTTGTTTTTTTTATCCTCTGTAGTATAGAGAGGTCTTAACTGTCCGGAGTAAATTTCTTTGCAATAGTTGGTGTGAAAAGGAGAGATCTTAGTTCACCCTAGAGCTTTCTCTCTTTAAATTCATCTATCTTTTTCTCTCCAGCGAAGTGGTTTTCTGGCACATTCTGGGTCTATCTTTCACTAGATCTATGGATTTTTAATGTCAATGCCTGTGGCACTCTATCTGGGTGTGCCAAGTCTGAATAGGGGAGCATTATTTCTTTGTGATGGTTCAGAAAACAATACAGACTCATACTAACTAGGTGTGTTCATGCCTACAAATTTTACATTGCTGGTACAGTGATATTACCTACTCTCCCTGAGTAGGGCAATAGGGTTCACTTTGTCATGGCATGAGGGGAAAATAGCCTCTTAGTGGAAGGAATTTAACATCCTTGGGCTCAAAACTGGTTAGAAAATGGGTGATAGCCCTTTTTAGGTCGAGCATACAGCGCTTGAGCTGTCAGGCGATCTGCTTTAAGTACTTTGTGGAGTCGGACTCTCTCCTACCTCTTTGGACTGGCTTTTGTCTGCGTCATTACAAAATGGTAGCCTGCAAATGGTTAACAGTTACTGCATGTCCCACCTTTTCTTATTTTTAATTTGCCATATTGGGGCAGTCCTCACCTTCTGTTAATCTGTTCATCGCAGCACACACTGTGCTACCTCAAATCCGGTTTCAGCCAATGCTTTTTGCAGCTGCCCAACACCCACCCACCTTCACCACTTTCATGCTCGAAACCCAGCCATGGGAAGGAGAAAGAGGAAAGATCCGTGAACCTACCCCGGGTGCGGGTCGCAACGTAATTAAACTAAAAAGTATGCACTGAAGAGTTTTGTATGCATATCAGGTACCTTTTATTTATATTGAATATATTAACATGTTTACTTAAAAATATTTGGTTACTTTCAGACCATTTCGTGTGGTAAATATGCTTCTAGCCATTTCCCCTGCACCCTCCCCCCACTGCACGGACGCCACGCTTCATAATATGGTTGCTCTATTAATTAAAGAAGAAATAGGCGGGTGCTTCGTCCATTGTTTCCACTCTGCACCCATTCATGCCCTTCATGTAGCTTTTACACAGAAGAGTTTTGCATACATACAGGGATGGATTGGGATCAAAAATTGGCCTGGCATCCTAAAAAAGAGGCCCACATTTGGGATTATGCCTTTTCGCAAAACGCAGATTCAGTGTTTTAAGTTTTAATGAAAAAAATGGTGGGTTCTCTAAAATAAACATGTTTTCTTAATTTCACTGAGGTAAATAAAATGCAAATATTACCAGGACACTTTGTGTAAATGGTGTGCTCATTTGGAGCCTGCGGTCGTAGGTTAAAGTCACAAGTGTAGAACTGTGCGTGTACTTTGGGACAGAGGCGTCAGGCAGTTGAACGTATGGGGTGTTCAGCTGGGACTGCACCCCAACATGCATGGACCTGGATAGCCCAGAGAGTCCACAGGGTGTGCACTGACGGCATAGTTTACCATGAGGCAAGCTCCTGTGTCTTCTCTCTTCTGTCGGTGTACTAAGTATGCAGATATCCTGAGCAGACACGGGACACAGAAGGCAGCATTGGGACTTCATCCTCGGCTCGTGCACCATCCCTTTGCTAATGCTCAGCTTGTGCACAGGCCCAACTTTACCATGTCGCATTTGTGCAACTTACATTTTTCATCATTTGGCTGTGCACATTTTATGAAATTGTTGGTGAGAATGTAGCGAAATATGCAGAGCTAGGAACAACTTCATAGTTGTGCAGAAAACTCTGCTACACATGTGCAAATGGAGGTGTGCACACACAGTGTACATGAAAAGGCTTCAGCGTGCCCCGGGGGCTCCTTCGCATGAGGTGGCATGCCACAAGCATCGCCCGTGGGGTAAAATTTCTACCCTCTCTGCCGCCCCTTGCTCCATGCGCATAAAACACAGTTACTTCTAAGTGCTCGGTGCAAGCGCTGCTCAATGTGCTTGGGGTCTGTTTTGGTTACTAGGGAAGGCGAGAAGCCTATTTATCTGACCGGAGCTCGTCGTCCGTACAGTAACACATGCACATAGTCTGCTGTGCTGTTTCGGCCGGTCCCTGCTTTTAACAGTCTCCGACCGCGTAATTCAAGCAGCTGCCAACTTCAATTTATTCCCCCCGCCCCCCCTCCTCCCACTGGACACTCTGTTAAATAAATAAGAAATCTGCGGACGCTTTCTCCATTGTTCTCCCTCCCTACCTCATCCCTCCCCCATCGATGCCCTCCGTGTGGCCTTTTTAGGTCTCTAGTGGCTTTGCAGGGCAAAGCACTACTCGCCTCGGCGAGATTTATTGTGAATGAGGATTTTCAGAAAAGGGCGTTAAGCCCCGCCACTAATTTCCATTGGCTGGCATCACCGTTTATGCTAAACGGTGACCTGCCATTGGAAATTAGGGTTTTTGGTTGACGTCCTTTTTGCCTCCGAGCCGGACTGGGTCACCTGCTTTGCTGCTGTCGCATAGCACTTTCTTATCTTTATGGGGCCATGTGTTTAAAAACACATGGCCCCATAAACACAAGAGATCCCCATGCTCCGGCTGCAGCGCGGTCCTCTTTCACTTTCGGGACCGCGCTTGTTTTTTCAGTGGATAGTCTCAAAAACACAATGCTATTTCCTGTAACTGGTCTGACAGCTTTTTTTAAATGTTGTCAGCCTGCATTATACAGTAAGTACACTACGTGGTAGCAAAAGCAATAAACAGGGAGCCGCAGGTCACAGATCATTTGAAATCACATACATGTTTTGAACAAAAAGTTCTGTATTCAGAGAATACATCATCCAACTATTGACTCTATTTACTGTTAAATAAAACGTGTTTTAGCTTGAGCTGCAGGCAACTTCAGGAGAAGCTTGCGTGAAACAACAAAATCCACTATGTTTCTGAAAAAAAAACTGCTTAAGCAACTTGGTACATTGAATAAGGCATTCACTGAGGAAAATAAATAAAACGTGTTTTAGCTTGAGCTGCAGGCAACTTCAGGAGAAGCTTGCGTGAAACAAGAAAATCCACTATGTTTCTGGAAAAAAAACTGCTTAAGCAACTTGGTACATTGAATAAGGCATTCACTGAGGAAAATAAACTGAAGCTGGAAAGTTCTCTACTAGTTACGTTTAGTTATTTAATTGTATTTGGCGCACTTAATGTTTTGTTTATTGATGTCCGCACGCACAAGGTGAGCATGCTTAAAGTTTGAGTTTGTTGTGCGTGTGTAGCACAGGATAGGAGGTCAGATTGAGAATCAGACGCATCTACAGAAGTTGTGTTTAACATGATTCGATTGCAGGCTAACTATTCTAAGGGATGCAAACACAGAGATGCACACCTAGACGACATGTATGAAAAATATGCCATTGTATGGTGTACAGATTTGTATGCAGGAAATGTGAAATGTATAAAAGCCTATTGTTGATCATGAATATGTATGTCTCTACATAATTATGCAAGTTCTGTACTATTATGCAGCTAGGTTGTTTTCCAGGCCGGGGCACATTTGGATAAAGACGCCTGGGGAGGGGCCTCTTGTGGGGTGCAGTTCCTTCCCATCAATAGTACATGCTTTCTTGTTGTCCCTTTCTTCTGAAAGAGTCTGTGCGCAGCGGCTCACACTCCACTTTCCCGGGACACTCCAACGCGACGTTCGCGCACGGTAAGACGCGCTACTATAGTTCTGAATATATATTATATTAAGGTCAACAAGGGGACCCCAAACAAGTCCACACAGGACCTCGGGGAACATAATTTTTCAAAACAACAATGGTCCCATGCACAAGAAATGTTCAGAAGCAATAAATATAGACCCAATCGATTCTATATTAAATTTGACATTTCCAGCCGGACAGAGGTCTCAATCTTTACTTAATGATAGATGCACGGAAAAGGATTCCTTCAACAAATCACAGTAGTGGGGCACAATCCTGTACCCAAGCACATACAGATCAGTACAGTGAAGAAAACAAGGAACAGAACAGGGCTTTTTTTAGGCAAAAGCAGCGGATTTCTGTAGTTTACAAATGCACAGAAAATTCAAGCGGGCACCTTCACATACACATAACACATGGTTTACGTTTTGCATAAGGTGCACATAAAGGTCGACGGCGTTTCGGTCCCACTAATTAATCATGGGGACCATCATCAGGACATTAAATAATGCCTATTAGTTGTAAGCCTCTATTGCCAATGGGAGGACCCCGGTGTGTTCGAAGTGAGCGAGCTGGCGGGAGGGGGTAAAGCCTTGATAAGGCGCTCTGGAGGGGGTAGATGGATTGGCTGCCCAGGATCGGGAGCTTATTTCGGCCGCGTCTCCTCAGAGGTCTGAGCGCGGGATTGGGAAGTGCCGGTTCAGTCGGCGTGATGTTCTTCCTCGCAATTTTTCTTATATATATATCGTTATCAAAGCTAAGTAACTTGTGCATCTGAAAGAAACAGGCTAGTATTAGATTCCTTACCTTAGAATAGATACCCCAGCAATACCAACCCCGGTGGTGGGTCTGCGAACCAATAATCACACCAGAAAGTCCTGGAGAACGGAACGGCCGAAAAAGCAATCTCTCCGGACTTAGCTGTCAAGGCAGTAGTGTCTTGCGAACGTGTGCAGCGAGGCCCTCGTAGCTGCCTGACAGATGTCCTGCAAGGGGACTCCCCGACCCATGGCTGTAGTAGCCGCCGTGGCCCGAGTGGAATGGCCACAGGAGGCTCATTTTTAGCCAGTGAATAACAAGCCTTGATGCACAAAACGACCCATAGAGAAATGGTCAGTTTGTGCACCGCCCGTCCCTTCTTAGCGCCCACGTAACCAACAAAGAGTTGGTCATCCACCCGGAACTGGCGTGTGCGATCCAGATAGTATGAGAGCGCACATTTTGGGTCCAGACGGTGAAGCCTCTCTTCCTCTTTTGAGGGATGCGGAGGCGGAAAGAAGGTGGGCAAGGTGATGGACTGCCCGATGTGGAAGGCTGTGACTACCTTGGGTTGGAAAGAGGGTCGCGTCCACAACACAACCTTGTCCGGAAGGACAGAAAGGAAAGGAGGTTGTGAAGAAAGAGCCTGGAGCTGACTCAATCTCCTGGCAGAGGTGATGGCAACAAGGAATGCAGTCTTAAGAGACGAAGACCACAGTTGTGAAGTGGCTCAAAGAGAGCGCACATCAGATAAGTGAGAACAAGATTCAAGTCTCACTGAGGCATCACGAAAGGAACAGGGGGAAACATATGAGTGATGACCTTCAAGAACCTATTTACAACTGGGGACTTGAAAAGAGAGGGCTGATCAGGGAGCCTTAAGAAGGCGGAAATGGCAGAGAGGTAGCCCTTAAGAGTGCCCAGAGCAGAGCCCTGCTGGGCAAGAGAAAGAAGAAAGAGGAGAACCTCAGAAAGGGGGCAGAGAGTGGATCCACAGCCTTTGCTGTGCACCATGCCACAAATTTGTTCCACCTGCAGGCATATACCGATTTTGTGGACGCCTGGCTGCCAGAATCACATCGCAGACTTCAGGAGGCAAGTCAAATGGCCTCAACTGTCGCCGCTCAATCTCCACGCATGAAGGTGGAGGCTGGACAGGTTCGGGTGGAGGACTGTCCCCTGCTGCTGCAACAGAAGGGCCTCCTGAAGAAGCAGACAAATCGGGGATCGACTGACATGCTGAGTAGCTCGCGATACCAGTATCTTCGTGCCCAGTCTGGAGCCACAAGGATGACTTGGGCCCGGTCGCGCCTGATCTCCTTCAGCACTCTGGACAGAAGTTGTATAGGCGGTAAGGCGTACAACAGACCGCAGCTCCACTCGCGACGAAAAGAGTCTCCGAGCGAGTGCCGCCTTGGAAATTCCAATGCGCAGAACTGATGACATTGAGTGTTCTCTTCTTTGGCGAATAGATCTAACCAAGGCTCTCCCCACTGCTGAAAGACCTTGCGCCATGTCCGAGTTCAGACGCCATTCATGATCCATCATGCACAGACGGCTGATTTTGCCCGCCCTGGCGTTTAGGGAACCTGCCAGGTGTTGAACCATCAGGGTCACGCCCTGATGTTCCAGCCATTGCCAGAGGCGCAGAGCCTCCTGGCACAGGGTCCACGGCCCCACCCCGCCTGTTTGTCGCAGTACCACATGGCGGTGGTGTTGTCCGTGAACACCTGCACTACACTCCCCCAGACAGAGGGGAGGAATGCTTTCAGTGTAAGCAGGATCGCCCGCAGCTCCAGAAGGTTGATGTGGAGCTGGGACTCCGCCGGAGACCAGAGGCCTCTGATCTCCGCCTCTCCCATGTGGCCCCCCCCAGCCCAGGAGGGACGGGTCTGTCACAACTACGTGCTCCGGTTGGGGTAGGGAGAGGGATCTGCCGCTGACCCCATCACGGTCCATGAGCCAGCACTGCAACTGTCTTGCAGTGCCCTCCGAGATCAAGACATGGTCGGACAAGTTGCCCTGATGCTGAGCCCACTGAAACTTCAGGTCCCACTGCAGAGCCCGCATCCGCCACCTGGCGTGATGCACCAGAAGGATGCAGGAGGCCATCAGCCCCAGAAGCCGCAGCGTCAACCTGACCGAGACTCGGGATAAAGGCTGAAAGATCGGAATCAGAGCCTGAACATCCCGAACCCGCTGTTCGGGAGGCAAAACCCGAAACTGCGCCGAGTCTAGAACCGCTCCGATGAAGAGGAGCTTCTGAGAGGGGCACAGGTGTGACTTCGGCACATTGATGAAGAACCCCAGAAGGTGCAGGAGGTCGGCCGTAGTCTGGAGGTGGCTGACGATTGTCTGGGGCGAGCCCGCCTTCAACAACCAGTCGTCCTGATAGGGGAAGACTGACACCCTTATTCCGCGCAGATGAGCTGCGACCACAGCCATCACTTTCGTGAACACCCGAGGGGCACTGGTAAGGCCAAAGGGGAGCACCGTAAACTGAAAGTGCTCGTGGCCTACCGTGAACCGCAGGTAGCGCCGGTGGGCCGGCAGGACGGGGATGTGAAAATAAGTGTCCTGCAAGTCCAACGCTACCATCCAGTCTCCTGGGTCTAGGGCAGCTAAGACCTGAGCCAGAGTCAGCATCTTGAACTTCTCCTTCCGGAGGAAGCCGTTGACGTTCCGCAGGTCCAAGATAGGGCGTAGGCAAGCCGTTGACGTACCGCAGGTCCAAGATAGGGCGTAGGCCCCCTTTGCCAGAACCAGAAAGTAGTGGGAGCAACAACCACACCCTACTTCTTGCCCAGGAACTCGCCCGATGGCCCCCTTGGCCAAGAAGGCCGTAACTTCCTCTTGGAGAAGTTGCAAGTGATCCCCCGACACGCGGTGGTATTACGGTGGCATGGCTGGAGGGGTCACCTCGAAGGGGAGGGAGTTGCCCCTTCAGGCGATTTGCAGCATCCACCTGTCCGATGTGATGGAGCGCCAGTGGAGGAGGTGATGGCGAACCCTGCTCCCCACTGGCGATAAATGGGCCTGAAAGCTCGGACTAGGAAGGGTTTGAGGCGGTTGCTGCGGGGGTGGATGTGTACTGGCCTCGCCGTTGTTCCCTGGCACCGCCACGGCGGTTACCATGTCAGTCATCGCGCTGGATGTTAGTCTGAAGCCCGTGGCTGGCAGGACGTGTGGGGGTGCCCCTTCCTTGGCCACGAAAGGAGCGAAAGGCAGCAGTTTGCTGGCGTGGGGCCGACAGGCCCAAGGACTTGGCCGTAGCCCTGGAGTCCTTAAAGCGCTCAAGCGCATTGTCGGCCTTGTCGCCAAAGATGCGACGGCCATCAAACGGCAAGTCCATAAGGGTGTTCTGGACATCAGCCGAAAAATTGGCGGACCTCAGCCAGGCGTGGCGGCGAACCGCCACCGTCGTTGCAATTGCCCTGCCTAGCGAGTCCGTGGTATCCAGCCCACATCGAATGGAATACCGTGCCACATCTCGCCCCTCCGCAAGGGCTTGGGCGAGTTTAACCCTGGGCTCCTTCGGGCATTGTGGCAGTTCGTCCGCGACCGTGTCCCACAGAGAGTGGGTATAACTGCCCAAAAGGCAAGCGGTGTTGACCGACCGCAACCCCAAACTAAGTGAGGAGAACATCTTTTTTCCGTACTGGTCATACCTTTTGGATTCCCGATCAGGGGGAGCTGTCGGGAATGCGGTCTGGGTATTAGAGGCCTGAATAACCAGGCTCTCGGGGGTGGGGTGGGTGGACAGGAAACACGGGTCGCCCGGGGCCGGGCGGTGGCGTCCTGCCACGTTTCCTATCTACATGGGGATCTATAGCGGGTCAGTTAAGGCCTCATTGAACTGCAGTAGAGGTTCCGAAGAGCTTGCCTGCGGTTTGAGGACCTCAGTAAGGAGGTTAGTCCTCACGGCCACGACGGGGAGCTCAAGAGACAAGGCCTTGGCTGCCCTCGTCAACACCACACTGTAGGCAGCCCCCTCCTCCGTAGCCACGGTAGGAGGGGAGACAAATCCAGTGTCGGGCGAAGTGTCCAAATCACTGGCCTCCCCTAGTTCACCTACCCAGTCCTGAAAAGACTGGCACTCCTGTGCCAGAGAGTCCTCAGACCCCTCCCAATCCGCCTCGCCCTCCATCTCCTGGTACTCAGGTTCAAATGATGGGGCCGGATCATAGAAGTATTGCACTTCTCTCGACGTCGAATGTAGCGCCGATCGACGCCGTTCCGACGCCGGAACCGGATCGAGGGGGGGGGGAGGGGGAAATCGAGGACGGCGGCGTCTGGGGAACGGCATCAGGGGCGACACCCTAGGAGTCGACACCGGCGAAGGGGTTGTTAGGTCGACCAGCGGTGACCCGGATCCAACGAATCTGGCGGGGCCCTGCGGCGTCGGGATCGAAGTCGCAGACGGCGCCGGGGCCGAAGCACCCGATGGCGCCGGGGCCGAAGCACCCAGCCCGCTTGGGCTTCCCGTCGGGACCGCGGGGCCCGAAGGCGCCACCGAACCAGACCGAGGAGTGAGCGACCTCATGGCCATGAGGAAGGCATCGATCTCCGGTGGACCGGCGGGTATGGAGCAGGCAGCGACGTCTGCGGTTTTCCGGCAGAGCCCCCGGCCGCGTCGCATGAGCGTCGGGGAGTCAGAAGAGCGGTGTCGCTTCTTCAACTTCTTGTGCCTCTTACCTGAGGACTTGGAGCCCGACGAGTTGTGTCGACTCGCCGAGCTGTGATGACTCCGGCCCCGCGACCGGTCCCTCGACCTCCTCCTGGACCGGGACCTCGAGCGGCCGACTGCCGGAGCTCGAGGCGCTTATGGGACCGCTCCCGCCTAGTTTTCGACGTCAAGGCCCGGCAGTCGGGGCACAACTTATCATCGTGGTCGACCCCTAAGCAATACAGGCACCGGCGATGGGGGTCGGTAACCGACATCAGTCGGTTGCAGTCGACACAGGGTTTGAACCCGGGCATCCCTACCGACACCGATGGAGTAGTTCAACTCGAAAAACAGATCAAAAAGGATCGAAAAAGTTTAGTCAAAAAATTACTAAAGGGTACCAATTTTACCGGATCGGCGCTTGCTGGCACGGAAAAATGAAGAACTGACGTCAGCGCGAGAGGGTGGCGTTTAAGTACTCCAGCGACGTCATCCCGGCGCCAACAACGCCGACGACTGACGCGGAGCTGCAGATGACGCCTAGGGACGCGCAAGGGTACTGCTACTCAGAAGTTTCCGGATCCAGACTGACGCCTGGGGATATTCTAAGGCACGGGTACTCATAGTACGTCCCGCGGGCCTCCAGCGGCCCGGCAAGCCTTCCCTGGCGGCCCGCGGACCTTGAGACATCGTACCCCTGTTTTTTAAATTTTTTTATAAGGAGTGTCTGCAGCAGCGTGAGAGAATCTGCTGCTCTGTGGGGGCCGGGTGATTCTAGCGATAGCCAGAGTAAAGCTGCAGGGGCCTAAAAAGACGTGAAATACATCAAAGCCTCATTAACATGCAAATGGTCTTTTAAAGACCTGTGTGTGTGTGGGGGTGTGTGGGGGGGTGTGGGGGTGTGTGTGTGGGGGTGGGTGTGTGTGTGTGTGTGTGCGCGTGCGCGTGTGTGTGTGCGCGTGCGTGTGTGTGTGTGTGTGTGTGTGTGTGCGCGCGCGCGCTGGCAGACACACAGGCAGGGTGAGATGACAGAGGGAGTGAGATGGAGGGGGACGGAGAGTGAGTGAAAGGCAGGGAGACGGAGAGGGAGTGGGAGGGAGACGGTGAGGGTGTGAGAGGGAGGGAAAGGGAGTGAATGGGAGGGAAAGGGAGTGAATGGGAGGGAAAGGGAGTGAATGGGAGGGAGAGGGAGTGAAGGAGAGGGAGGGAAAGGGAGTAAGAGGGAGGGTAAGGGAGGTGGAGGGAGTGAGAGGGAGTTAGAGGGAGAGAAAGGGAGGGGGGCGGAGAGGGAGTGAGAGGGAGTGAGAGGGAGTAAGACGGAGAGGGAGTGAGAGGGAGTGAGATGGAGGGAGAGAGAGGGAGAGAGAGGGAGGGAGAGGGAGTGAGAGGGAGGGAGCGGGAGTGAGAGGGAAAGAGAGGGAGTAAGGGGGAGGGAGAGGGAGTAAGGGGGAGTGAGAGGGAGTAAGGTGGAGGGAAAGGGAGGGAGACGGAGAGAGAGTGAGAGGGAGGGAAAGGGAGTGAGACGGAGAGGGAGGGAGACGGAGAGAGAGTGAGAGGGAGGGAAAGTGAGTGAGACGGAGAGGGAGTGAGAGGGAGGGAAAGAGAGGGAGAGGGAGGGAGAGGGAGTGAGAGGGAGGGAAGGGGAGGGAGACGAAGACGGAGACGAAGGGAGGGAGAGGGAGTGAGAAGGAGGGAAAGGGAGTGAGAGGGAGAGAAAGGGAGTGAGAGGGAGTGAGAGGGAGTGAGAGGGAGGGAAAGGGAGGGAAAGGGAGTGAGACGGAGTGAGAGGGAGGGAAAGAGGGGAAGAGTGAGAGGGAGAGAAAGGGAGTGAGAGGGAGGGAAAGGGAGTGAGAGGGAGGGAAAGGGAGTGAGACGGAGAGCGAGTGAGAGGGAGGGAGAGAGAGGGAGAGAGAGGGAGGGAAAGGGAGGGAAAGGGAGGGAGACGGAGGGAGACGGAGAGGGAGTGAGAGGGAGGGAAAGGGAGGGAGGGAGACAGGGAGGGAGGGAGGGAGAGGGAGTGAGAGGGAGGGAAAGGGAGGGAGAGGGAGGGAAAGGGAGGGAAAGGGAGTGAAAGGGAGTGAGAGGGAGGGAAAGAGAGGGAGACGGACAGGGAGAGGGAGTGAGAGGGAGGGAAAGGGAGAGGGAGTGAGAAGGAGGGAAAGGGAGGGAGGGAGAGGGAGGGGGGAGAGGAGGGAGGGGAGAGGAAGGAGGAGAGGAGAGGGAGAGGAGGGAGTGAGAGGGAGTGAGAGGAGTGAGAGGGAGGGAAAGGGAGGGAAAGGGAGGGAAAGGGAGTGCGACGGAGAGGGAGTGAGAGGGAGGGAAAGAGGGAGACGGAGAGGGAGTGAGAGGGAGGGAAGAGAGGAGAGGGAGTAAAAGGGAGTGAGACGGAGAGGGAGTGAGAGGGAGGGAAAGAGGGGAGAGGGAGTGAGAGGGAGGGAAGAGAGGGAGAGGGAGTGAGAGGGAGGAAAAGGGAGTGAGACGGAGAGGGAGTGAGAGGGAGGGAAAGAGGGAGACGGAGAGGGAGTGAGAGGGAGAGAAGAGAGGGAGTGAGAGGGAGGGAAGGGAGTGAGTGAGAGGGAGGGAAAGGGAGTGAGAGGGAAGGAAAGGGAGTGAGAGGGAGGGAAAGGGAGTGAGAGGGAGGGAAAGGGAGTGAGAGGGAGGGAAAGGGAGTGAGACGGAGAGGGAGTGAGTGAGGGAGGGTAAGCGAGGGAGAGGGAGTGAGAGGGAGGGAAAGGGAGTGAGATGAGAGGGAGGGAAAGGGAGGGAGACGGGGAGGGAGTGAGTGGGAGGGAAAGGGAGTGTGAGGGAGGGAACGGGAGTGAGAGGGAGGGAAAGGAAGTGAGGGGAGGGAAAGAGAGTGAGAGGGAGTGAGAGGGAGGGAAAGAGTGAGAGGGAGTGAGAGGGAGGGAAAGGGAGGGAGAGGGAAGAGGAGGGAGGGAAAGGGGGAGAGAGAGGGAGAGAGCGAGAGAGAGAGAGAGAGAGAGAGGGAGTGAGACAGTCAGAGTGAGTGAGACAGGGAGAGAGGGAGTGATAGGGAGTGAGAGAGAGTGAGTGAGACGGTCAGAGTGAGTGAGACAGAGGGAGACAGGGAGAGAGGGAGAGAGGGAGGGAGAGAGAAAGCGTGCTAGAGAGAGGGAGGGAGACAGAGAGAGATAGAGAGAGAAAGAGAGAGAGAGAGAGAGATGTGTGTATGCCGGGTCTGGTGGCTCAGTGGACGAAGACGTCTCCTGCAGGGACCTGTGATCAACCTCATGGTCAGTTTGTTTTGTTGCTCTAGCCCCGCCCCCTTACCCACTGACCCCACCCCTACCGGTGCGGCCCTTGGACACAAACCAAACTGTAAATTTGGCCCCCGAGATAAAGTTTGTGAGTACCCATGTTCTAAGGTAAGAAATCTAATACTAACCTGTTTCTTTCAGATAGGTTATTTATCATTGGTTGTTGCCATTGTTTTGCTTTTAATACATGCTTAGTGATCTTACACATTCACAGGTTGGGCAGCTGTCAATTTACATTGATTTTGAAACCTTAAGCTTTTGGCAGCAGTGCTGTCCCTCTGCTCACATGGATCTGACAGCACATGCATGTATTCCTCTACTGGGCAGATGCTGCAATCTAGAGTCTACACCAGCAGAAACTCTCTCACATGTTACACAGATGCTGATCTTACAGACTTGTCCCTTCAAACGCAGCTTATCCTCCTCAGTTGCATAGCCTCAAAGAACAGAGTTATTCTTTTTGCTTTCCCAGTTCTCCCAGGCTCGAGTTCAGCTGGAACAACCCTGCCTGATGAACAGATCTGGCCCGATCCTGGAACTATCCTAAAAGACCGTTCATGCTCCAACCTTTACTGAGATCAGCGACTATAAGTTGAAGTTCAGCAACGTTATTAACTGGCCACCCTTTCGGTATTGTGAACATTTTTTGATTACATTTATACTGACGATATATATCACTTTCAGAGCGTCTCTATTAACATTAAACATCAGAAAAGCTGTTAAAACCCGTGAAGTTAGACATGGAGCAAAAAAGGTGAAACATAAATGTATTAAGCAGAAGCTTAAGGACATTAGAGCTCTCCCAGCAGAGAAGCTTTTTTCAGACGTAAGGCGCAGTGCACCTGCTGCCAGGGCGTAACATAGGCCTTCGTACCCCCCCATGGCGTAGTGTGAGAGAGGCAGGTGTCAAAAGGGTCCCCATTTAGCCCAAGGCCTTTGCATAGTTGGGCAAAATCTGCTTTTGTGAAATATTAGGGGCAGTTCGCCATGTTTTGTCTACGGGTGGGGTACATCAGTTTAAGCAACACCACTGTCTTGGTTTACATATTTCAAAAGCTGAGGTGATGCAGAGGGCTTGTTGGACATTGCAAAGCTGCCTGCAGAGCTGCACAGGCGTGTGTGGGCTGGCAAGCACTGTGAGCCTGGGGTTCCATCTCCACTAACACACCTACTTTCAGTGTGTGAAGAGGTTCCGGTGCCAAGTCTAGGATGTACAAGATGCCACTGATTATGATTGATGTATAAAGCAGCCTCACTGCAACCTCTGTTCGACCTCACCCGTGTACGCATAAGGCGGCATCAGTCATGTGTGCTTTAAGCAGCTTGAGTTAGGAGTACACATAGCAGCTTGAGTCATATATGCACATAGCAGCTTAAGTCATGTGTGCACATAGTAGGTCCAGATATAATTGCGGTACATGAGATATGCATGTAACAGCCTCACTCATGTATGAATATAGCACTGGATGTCATGTATGCAAGCAGAAGCCTCAGTCTTCTATATATGTTACTTCTTCAGTTATGTATCTACGTAGCAGCCAGCCTCATTGCTCTATGCATGTTAGAGCCTCTGCCACGTGTAGTTGTGGAAGCCTAAATCATATGTATGCATGTGTAGGCATTTATATAGCGCAAACCTAGCTGTGAAGCAACAGAGCACTCTATAAATACCATTATGTGAAGAGTCTAGAGACGATGTACAAGATCGTGTACATCAAGTGGGGATGACACAAATACATTGTAACACATTTTAGGTACAGGAATATTAAGTGATTTGCCCACAACCATACGATTTTGAGTCTAGCACAAAGGCTGGAATTCAAACCGGAGGTTCCAGAACCACAAGGCAGCAATTTGCTCCCTAGGACACATTCCCTCATATATGAATGTCTGCATCTCCTTTCATGAATGCATGTAGGCGCTCCGATTGTGTATGAATGAAGTAGTGTTAGCAGTGTGTACATGCATGACCGTCTATTGTCTGTGCATGTTTGTATATAGGGACAAAGGCCAGTGAATACTGAAGTACTAGGGACACCAATTCTACTCTGTAAAACTGCTTTCTATGGCACTGCATTTTACGCCAATCCACTCTACTCTTTACCACTCCACTCTAAACCACTTCACTCTACTTTAAAACAGTCTACTATACGCCACAACACTGCATACTACACCACTCTAAGCCACTCTTTTACAATCTACACCACTCTGCTCGACTCCACTGCAAAATAAGCAGCACCATTCTATGCCACCATACTCTACACAATTTTTCTCTACATCACTTAATATACACATAATTCCACTGCACACCATACCACATATTTACACTACACAAATCCACTTCACGGAATTCCACGCCACACAATTACCCAATAACAATTCCAATCCCACCCACATAATTTCACTCAAACCACATATATCTACTCCATAACACAAGTGTAAAAGACATTGTCATTTACAACACCAATTGCTCAAACTCAAAAAAAGTGATACCTATTGCATTTCTAATGCTTGTTAATTGTGCAGCAGTGACTGCTTTACTTTTGTTAGTTTCGCATTGATCACTTACACCTTCTGAAGGTACTTGGGTGACATTGCCTTTATCATTAACCATAAGAAACAACTTCTCTTTGTTTAAGCATCCAGCAGAGGATGGAAAGCACCAATTTTGGTAAAATTACACCTCTTTTCCCACTAAATAAGCATAGGCTCGATCTTAATTTTATAACCGCATTCATTTTCAGTATAGCGGTGTACGAATAAGTTACTTATCTTTGGTAACACACTTTCTGGTGGATACTCTGTCTAACGCAGATTTCTCATCTTGTGAATATCCCCAGGCGCCAGACAGGATCTGGAGATTTTTCTCAGGATTGCTTATGTTTGGCAGCAGGTGGTATCGTACAGTGCTGCATCGATACCTGCTGCCCCAGAATGGACGCCGGAGCCACATTCAAGTGCCACCCTGGCACTGACATCAGTATGGTGTGACAATAAGCAAATCTGTAAATTGGGTCGTTTTCACAGGTGGAGAAAAAGTCAATTCTATAGAATGGGGAGGTGGGCGGAAGGTGAAGAATTTACAGTTAGATAGAGTATCCACCAGAAAGTGCATTACTAAAGGTAAGTAACTTGTTCTTCTGATGGATACTTCTAACTGCAGATTCCACACCTCGTGAAAAGATGCCAAAGCAGTATCTCCTAAGGTGGGAAGGCTGTGGTGTAGTGTAGCTCCTATTTTCCCAATAGGCTCTGCGCATTGGAATAATACCTACAGCAGTAAAGGCCTAGACCAGACGTTAACTAGGTCTACTACTGTCGATACTAGACTTAATTTTTGGGTTTGCCAGCGTAGCTCAGAGTTCGCTAGAAACTTTCTCGAATGTTCAAGGAGGAATTAACTTCCCTGATTAGACAAGAAGGGATTTAGTTTCTGACAACCATAGAACATGACAACTTTGCTCTCCCCTAATCAAGAGTCAATCTCGAGAGTCGTGTGAGCACAAGGCAATTATTTTACTCAGTCAGTACGTGCATTCTTAGTCTCATCAGATTGTAGAGAAAAGGAAGAGACGGGCGTGTTCAATAAAAAGGTGTTATTTATTGATCAGTCTCTTTTCTCGTACAAGAGAAATGGATCGATATTATTGCAATACTTATAGTTAAGTAAAGTGCATACATTAAAAGCAATAGTATAAAATAATAATGTAAAAACATTGATATGGTTTCTGAGCCATATGATGTTTAAAATGATTAAAATATATTTACATACACATATACATTTGACTAAACGTACTCAACTGGTGTTTCTAAATACGCCTACCCCGTGTACCTGACCTAAGTCTAATGCGTGGGCGGGAATAGAAAGTTACAGTTTAAGTTAAGTTTGTTTTTGCCAAGTGAATAACTAAAGAATTCTCTGTGAGGGGTTATTCAGTTCTGTACCTGGAAGTTAGGATGAATGAGGAATTGTATCTCTTTCTCTGCTCTCGATATTCCAGGCTGCCTGCGAGGGCTGCCCAGAAACGCCGGTGCTGGGTCTCTCGGCTTGAGATAGCAGCGCGTCTCTCAGCGCGTCAGGAAGGCGGGGCTGCGCCAGCGGGGTCTGCTTCTGCTCTCGGCTTCGGCAAGTATGGCTGCTCCGTCTTGTCACCACGCGTGTGTTTGCATAGGGCAAGATCGGCAATATTTATACCTTAAAGGTGCCGAGATTGACGTAAGGATGGACATAGATACGTCAATAAAGATGTCATACGACTTGCTCGTTAGCACATTCTTTTACTGAAGTTCTCTGTGAAATCAAAACAATGGCCGCTCGGATTTTCCAGGTTGTCATAGGTTTGATTTGTTATGAGAACGTCGTATGCCTTATCAGGGGCTGGAGGAATGTCGCTTGTCTAATTAGATCTCAAGCGTTATGACCTAATCAGATAACACGTTCCTGTGCCGTAGTGTGACTGCGTCAGATAACGGTATCTGCATCATGGGGGCTTTTCTTGCCTCATGGGCTGACTGTTAGTTAACTTGATAGTTAGTTTAACCAGAATAGGGTCAGGAATAGGGGGATCGATTCAGAACCTATAGGAATACATGACAGTGGAACGTCTCAAACCAAAATGTTCTGCAGGACCAAACAAGTTCCCCTCCAGCAAGACCTGCCTTTCAAGGCAGCAGTGCTTTGTGAACTTATGAACTGATGCCCACATCGCGGCCTCACAGATGTCCAAGACAATATTGTGCAATCCAATGCAAGGGTAAAAGCCTTGACTCCGGTCAAATGGGCCCTCGAACCTCCTGGAGGCTATCCACCTTGATATGGTCCTTTTCGGCACTGATTTACCCTGTTTTTGCTCCAGCAACCCCCCACAAACAGCTTATCGTTTACCTGATATTCCTTGGCATGATCGATGTAAAAGCTCAAGGCTCTTTTGGGGTCCAAAAGGTGAGGGGTCTCCTGCTCTTTCAAAGAGTGTGGTGGAGCACAGAATGCTGGAAAAGTGATGGATTGTGCAATATAAAAAGACATTACACCACAGCACCTGGTGATGTACGGTAGATGAACAGGCATAGCTTATAGCTCACTTATGAGAAACAGTGTTTTGAGATTCAGTAGATAAAAGGAACAGCGGTGTATCACCTCAAATGGGGTACACATACAGAAAGTGATAAACAAATTAAGGTTTCACTGCTGCATCACAAAGGACTTGAGTGGAAACATATGAAACAAGACCTTTAAGAAAGTGCATCGCATCACAAAAGGTGATTTAAATAAGGACCACTGGTCCAGAAAGCACAAAAAGGCTGAAAGGGTAATAACCTTTAACAGTGCCCCTTGTTCTTGCAACAGACACAATTTTGCCCAAGTGCCCATGAAGGTACTAGTAAGTGCCTTGTTAAATGGTAAAAGAGGTTGAGAAGAAGAGTGTCCACTTCGTGAGACCCCCTACAATCACGTTCAATAAAAGGTAGTTGCAGACTTGAGCTGCCCTTCTAATAACCATGGCTATTGATGCCTACTCATCCGCAGAAGAACCATGGGTAAACACCAGGGTGGTGTCAGGACACAAAGCCATTAAACTTGCCTCTAGGTTCATCCGGAAAGTTTCATATTGTATTGTGCAGAAAAATCATGCCCACCGCCATCATCAAATGCAGGTTGGCTCTGATCAAACTCCGGCCAAAAGAGTTGTTGGAGTACTGGAGGGCGATCTCTTCACAAAGGAATTATCTTGTCTGAATCAGAACAAATGTGGGCAAAGTGCACTGGACCTGAACTTGCACACTGCTCTGTTTAAGACTAGGACAGTGTCAGAGTCAGACAGAACTATAGGCTGATATCCTCTTCCGGGTTCATTGGTGCAAGTGTTGACGCAACAGAAACTGGTGTGGATCAGGGCGCCAAGCGTGGGATTGACTCTGGAGTTGGAGCTGAGCCCGCAGCTAGTTCAGAATGCACACCCTGCAACGAGGGCAGGCCTGTTGCCAGTAACCTGGCAGGAGGCCTTTGTAGGTCCAGGATCCTCAAAGGAGGACTAGAATGAAACTGTAAGCTGCATTTGATGTGAAGCTTACATCCTTAAATTTGTTGTAGCGTTGCCAATTGACCCAGAAAATCAGGGTGCATCGAAATCAGTTGCAGAACTAGTACCTTGGCAGAGGACCAAGAGTGAGATTACGGGACAACTTCACATCCCCACAACTTACCAGAAGGAGAGTGGCGAGGATGGGATGACACCAACATGGACTTCTTGTGTTTTTTCTATGATTTGGACTTACCCAAAGACTTGAAGTGCAATGAGAATCTGTGGAGGTATCAGTCTTTTGAACGGGAATGGATCTGAGACTTTGAGTGGAAGAAGCCTTTTTGTGATTTCCAGCGATGTTCAGCAGAGTATAGGTTAGCTTTGTGGTCCTGGTTTGCCTTTGTATTTATCAGGCCACACTCGGAGCATGAACTGGAGTCATGGCCCAACCATTGACTAGAGAAATATATGTTAATGGGGATCAGTCACAGACATTTGTTTGTGACAACCCCCTACAAGGTTTAAAATCTGTGATTTTAGGTCCTTTGTACAGTGAAGGAAGAATTTTTTTGAAGGAAAAGGACTTGTCAACTGGCGAGGAAAAGGAGTTGGTTTCGGATCCACATCGGAACACGCAGAAAGGATCTTATGTCAGTGCACAGGGATGGTGCCTAATTGTGGCTCAAGGGTCATTTACTGGGTGGAACAGAGTTGACACGCAACAGCACAATGCCACCTGCTAGCAGGCAGGAACAATAAAAAAAGCCTCTGGATCCAGGCACCAGGGGTATTCACAAGGTGAAGAATCTGCAGTTAGAAGTATCCATCAAAAATTGACATTACAGCCAGAAGGTAATATTGCAGCAAACATTTAAATATACTGTACCCATTATCTCATCAGTGTACGCATCTACCCTAGCTATACATTTTACAAAATCACTATAATGTCTCAAAATAAAGATAGCTACGTCTTACCTTTCTGCGTTTTTCAGGTCCAGCTGGGGCAATCTTTTCATACCAGGTCTCAAACATGCCATCTTGGCACTCATCCATCCACTCGCAGTTTTGTTTATAGTCAGCAATTTCTTCTTCTTCATTCCACTGACTAATAAAAAGTGCCAAAAATTATTGTCACCCTATTCTATACCTTGGCACACATTAAAGTAGATAATTATATAAAGGGTTTATATACATTTGATGTTCTATAGATAATAAATGATAAACAATTTGAAGTTCAGAACCTCAATAGTACGTTTAAAGTTCAGTGTTAGGATTATAAACACAGCCTGTTTCAAAACCTGACTGAAGAATGCTCCAGACACCTTTTGGCAAGTGAGTAGCAGTTCTTAATCCAAAGGACTATCCACCTCGGCAATATCCTCTCCTGCACAGCCTTCCCTTTTATGGCCCCAGAGAACATCACAAAGTGCTGACCGCCCACTTGATGCTTCTTGGTACAATAGATTTGGGGTCTAATCGGTTACGCCTCTCCTCTTTCAAAATATACAACACAAATTGCCCGAACCACAAAATCTCCACAAGCTTATTAAGAGGGAAAAGATCAATTTATTGTGATCACCCTCGACATCCTACTTAGTGTCAATATTTTTTATCTTTTTCAAGTTATGACAAGCTATATGACAGAAAACAACAATAAATTTAATATTTACACACATATATATACTTTGTACATACATGAGAAACAAATTCTTTACACAGTACAAAAAGAAAATTCCTTGCATCAAACATTACAAAAAACTAAGAATACATCACAAACAACATTAGAACAAACATTACAATCCAAAAATGAGAAACATAGGAAAAACCAATCCTAGGGGGAATTATAAGCAAATGAACGGCTCTTAAACAAATCAATACTGGACCAGCCGGTCCTAGTATCGTAGAGATGACATTTTATTCCATCCTATGAAAGTGCCGACGCGTTTCGAGATCAGGCACTATGTCGCTGATCTCTCATCAAGGCTGTTTTATTCTTTGTATCAAACTTGGTTGAAAGCAGAGCAGGGCATTGGGACGTAAAGGATTTCAAACCAAATAAGTCTAAACGTGGCCATGCAGGACAACCTTGCTATTGTCGACTGCCGCCAACCGACGTTCTTATATGGAATACACCACCATGAAGGTAGGCTCCTTAATGAAGTGTTTCTATTCCCTTTTTAATTTTTAGAAATGTGCTCTCAATTTGCCATCCTGCTCGAAAGTAACAGCACGCCGCTGGTGTGATCAAAGTTGAGAAAACTTTGAAAAGATAACTTGAAAAAGATAAAAAAACATTGACACTAAGTAGGATGTCGAGGGCGATCACAATAAATTGATCTTTTCCCTCTTAATAAGCTTGTGGAGATTTTGTGGTTCGGGCAATTTGTGTTATATATTTTATAAAAAGGGTCTAGCCCCCACCACGTGTTTATGGACCTATCCCCTTTTGTTCTTAGAATCTCCTCTTTCAAGGCATGAGGAGTGGTAAAGAATGCAGGGAGAGTGATTGAATGCCCAAAATAGAAAGGAGTCAAGTTTTGGCAAGAAGGCCACTGGAGTTCTTAGCGCCAGTTTGTGTAAAAAAAAAAAAAAGTTAGCATAGGCTGGTTTCACCGACAGTGCCTGAAGTTCATTTGTGCGACAATCTAAAGTTAGCGTAACGAGGAAGACAGTCTGTAAGGTCAGAAGACAATAAGAGCAGCTGAGCCTTAGCTTAACATGCGTAAATATAATAAAACGTCAGAACCAAGTTAAGGTTCTAATAAGGCATCACAAGCGTTTGGGAGGAAATATGTGTCAAATCTTTAATAAACCACATACAAGTGATTGAAACAAGTGAGGTTGACAAAACAAACAGGACATCCAACAGTTTACCTTTCATGAGGTAGGTCATGCGGACGACACAACAGGCCACAACTTTGAACCATAGCCCGGCATAAATGGACTTCTATGAAGGATGCCTGTGGCAAGGGTGACATCCACATGGAGATGGACACATTGCAGGCTCAGATGAAGGACCCTGCCCTGATACTACGACAGGAGATCCTCTCGTACAGGGAGCCTGATCCATGGGCCAATGCATATGCACAGAGGTTCTGGGTATCAGACCCGCCCGGACCAATTTGGAGCACAAGGATGACTTTGACCCAGTCATTCCTGATCTTCTTAAGAGCTCAGCGGAGGAAAGAGAGGCAAAGGGCATACAGGAGTCCTGTGCTCCATTCCAGCCAGAATGCAACTCCTGGGGAGTGTTTCAGTGGAAACTACACAACATGCAAAACACTTGATAATGCAAGTTTGACAGTAAAAAGAAGATCAAGCCAGGGTTCCTTTTACTGCTGCAAGCTGCCCGTTGCCACATCAGGCTGTAGGTGCCATTTGTGTCCCACAGGATGCTGCTAGCGGTGCTCATTCGGCATAGCATTCAAGGATCCTGCTATGTGCTTCACTATCAGGGAAATGCTCTGAATTTCCAGTCAAGTGCATATAGGGATAGGGCTCTGTTGAAGCAGACCTGCTTCAAAGGGAACAGGAGGCGATGGAGGGTGATGACGAGCCGCTGCTAGAGACTCGCGCAGCACATGCACGTTTGCTGGACAGGCTATGTCATCTCAATTACGCGGCCCATTCGGCGCACACACATCATCTAGGTGACAAACCCGGAAAATTGTTGGCCTGGCTGATCAAACGGGAAGACCGGGCGGCGCCAGTGGCAGCGATACGCACCGGTCCCGGTGAGGTGGTCTACACGTAAAGCAGTATTCACCCGGCTTTCGTTGACCACTACCGCACACTATATTGCTCTCGGCTGCAGGTCCCCCTTGCTGATATCACTGAATATCTCTCAGCTATACCACTACCAGGGTTAGACGACATACACCGGGATGACTTGGAGGCCCCACTCACGCGTGATGAGCTGAACACAGCCATTTTCGCACTATCTAATGGCAAGTCCCCAGGCCCAGACGGGCTACCTGCTGTGTTCTTTAAGGCCTACTCAGATATATTGATCCCTGAACTGTTAAAGATGTACACCGCGGCTGCCGAGGACTCCTCCCTTGCCCCTGCGCTGAATGAAGCCACTCTCATCTCCCTCCCGGAGCCCGGCAGAGACTGCACACACATGGGCTCGTATCTACCGCTAGCCCTCCTGAACACTGATTACAAGATACTCGCTTCCATACTAGCTCAGCGTCTAGCCCCCTTGGCCCACCCTTGTGCATGGCGACCAAAATGGTTTTGTGCCAACACGTAGCACCTCTCATAACATCCGGCGGCTGTTCAGAGTGCAAGGTTATGCTACGCTGCAGTGGCCCCTATCAGGGTGTCTAGTGCTAGATCTAGAGAAGGCCTTCAACTCTGTGGAGTGGCCTTATCTCATGGCAGTATTGCGGAAATATGATCTTGGAGATGACTATGTGGACAAGGTGGGTTTGCTGTACCGGAAACCTACATTGCAGTGCACGCACTGGTAGTCTGCTGTCTGACATCATCCGAGTCAAAAGGGGCACTAGACAGGGATGTCCCCTATCCCCGTTACTTTTCTCGTTGGCAATGGAATCTCTTGCGGCACTATTAAGAACCCAGGGCACAGAGTGGGAGATCCCCTTAGCGGATGATCTCCATGCGGTCTCTTTATATGCAGATCTCCTCTTGAATGTCAGAGACCTGACCTGCTTGCCACTGACACTGTCAGACACCTTTCGCACTTTTGAAGCTATGTCGGGTCTTAGGGTTAACTGGGCCAAATCTGGAGTGTATTCCTTCAGCCCGGATACGCGGGAGTGTGAGGTCAGCATTAACAATGAACGGCTCACTTGGTATCCCACTACGCTCCGGTATCTCGGTATCTACATCAACAGAACCCTGACTGATGTACTGGAGGGCAACCTGATGCGAGCTATCTCCTACTTACAGGCACAGATGACCTTTTGGAAGACTCTTCCCCTCAATGTACCTAGCCGTGTTACACTGACAAAAATGATAGTCTTACCGAGGCTGCTGTATTATTATTCTAACATCCCAGTGTATGTCCCGGCTCGGATCTTTTGGGAGTTGGAAACTTCGATTAGGAACCTTATATGGAATGCTGGGAGACCTTGTGTAGCTCTAACAAAACTCTATGCGCCTACAGATGCTGGAGGCCTTGCAGTTCCAAATCACGAGCTTTATTATCTAGCGGTGCATCTGCAATGGGTAAGCGGATGGCTGAGTGGGAAGAGCCTGTGCGATACTGCCACGGACGTTACTATCTTGACCCACACGCAGGTCCATACCTTGTTCCACCCCTTGACCAAAACCCCCTACCCGACGCAGCTACACCTGGCAGTGGCCCGCAAATGCTATGTACGTAGTTTGAAACTCACCCGCGCTGTGAAGCCCTACACGCCCCGGTACTCCCGCTGTTGGAAACGCCCAGGGACAGCGGGGTGGTAGTGGAGGCCGCGCTGGAGTGATGGATACAGGCTGGGGGTGGGACACGATGGGAGATTTGTATGTAGACGGTGCTCTGGTTTCCTTTGAGACACTAGCCACGGACACGGGCCTTCCAGCTGGGCAGTTTCTCTTGCATGCGTCTCATACGCACATGCGTGCGGGCTTGAGGCGACATCTCCGAGGAGCTGCAGACGCATCTTTTGGTGCAGTACTTACATGTCATGGGTAATGGTTCCCATGTGGTCCATTGGATGGCGCAAGCTCTATTGACACACACGCAGTGTACCTCCCAACCGCTGCGAGATAAGTGGGCAGCAGACAGGGGAAAGGAGTGGACAGATAAGGAATGGACAGCACTACTAGCCGGTCCCATTAGCATTCGCGCAACTCCCGCTTCAAACTAATTCAGTTTTATATCTTACATCGTGCGTATTTATCACCAGATAAAATTAATCAGTACTTTGCAGTCAACACTTGCGCGTGTCCGAGATGCTTACTGCTCGGTACAGATCTCCTCCACATGCTCTGGACCTGTCCCCACATACAAACATACTGGCACACAGTGACGTCTCTGTTAGCGAGGGGTGTGGGCAAGGACCTGCAGCACACGTGGGAGGCATGTCTACTAGGCCTATACAAAAGAACGAAACATAACAAGGTCCCTTCTAGATTCTGGGATCTCGGGCTTATCACAGCCAAGAGACTCCTCACTAAGCGCTGGAAGTGTAGCGAACCCCCACATGCTAGACTATGGCGTGCCTCTTTTGATAATTGGGCGAGAGCAGAAAGCACTACCCTTCACAAGGAGGAGACGGCGGGGCTGAGAAAGTTCCCCATAGCGCAGCTTTGGGATGACATCCTGAGGTCTTTTCGTCAGGCGTGTCTTGATCAGGGGGTTGCTTAGACACTTTCCCCTCCAGAACCAGTCTGGGCAACGGGTGGGATGGAGAGCTGCGCACCCACACGTTTACTTCATGCCTGGTACCTGCCTGTGACGTACAGTGACTGTACCGCGTGATGCTGCTCCTGTCCCGCACGACAGCGACCCTACACCCCTCTCAGCACAAAGGGCCTGATGCCTATTGCCCATGACGGGTTGACTCCCCCCTCATATTGAGAGACCTATATCACGTCAGACTCCTGCCTCCCAGACCCCCACACTGGCCTTTCCCTGGTACCAAAGACACATGGATCCACACGGATGCACTTCTTGCTTCCTTATTTCTTTGCTTCTTCTTTTCCTTCTCAGTTTTATAGTCCTTCTTTTCTTTTCTTCAATCTTTTTCCCCTCTCCCCTGTTGGTCACGTTTCAGTGTCACAATGGTTCTTTCGCTTGACACGCTTGTTAAGATGTTTTGAATATAGTATTATAAGTCCATTGTTTTTATTTCACACCATCTACTTACGCCCCATACCTGCTGTTGGATCAGGGCTGAAGGAGATACATATTTGATGGGCAATGCCACTTTACGTCATGTCCACGGACCCCGGGTTGCATTCATACCTGAACCACGCGGCTGTGCACTCTCTAAAGTCTTTCTACCACACATACCACCTTCATTTGTTCAGGTTACACCTCGGGGATTATTACGATTTCTCGTTGCCTGGTGTATTGTCCCTTTCCATTACGGGCCTATTGCTTCGGAGGAATGTGATTTATCCTTGGGAATAACATGCCCTTCGAGAACGTTGATTTCTTTTTTTTCTTGCCTTATAGGACATGATGCGTCACCAATGTCCCAAAATGCACTGTTATTGCTCCTGACTGTTTTTGTACGATTAAGGGATGCTTTGTTGCGTTTTATGTTTATTATGATGGCATGTGCTGTGAATATGTACTGAAAACTAATAAAAGATATTCAAACAAAAAAAATAATAGGGATAGGGCTCTGTTGCCTGTCAAACTGAGATAAAACAGCCACCACTACAGATCCGTTGCAGTTTCCTTTGAAATCTGAATGGCATTTGACACATTCCCTTGGTGCAGGGACTATTGGAAGTTCAGATTCCATTGCATATGCCACCTGGCATACTTGACAAGAAGGATGCAGGATGCTAAAGAAGTCTCATAGCTGCTCTCACCGAGACCCAGGACTGAGGCTGAAACATCAGGATCTTAGAAAAAACATCCCAAACTCACTGAAATGGAGGGA
This sequence comes from Lissotriton helveticus, assembly GCF_964261635.1. Lineage (NCBI taxonomy): Eukaryota > Metazoa > Chordata > Amphibia > Caudata > Salamandridae > Lissotriton > Lissotriton helveticus. Next base: position 229,905,224 of record NC_136061.1, on the reverse strand, counting down.
ATCCCCTGAACTGAACTGTATCCAGGACACCTCCAATGAAAGGAAGCCTCTGCAAAAGAGTCAGAAACAATTTCAGATGGTTGATCATGAACCTCAACTGTTCAAGAATCTTCTTTGTTGTCTGGAATTGGTCAAGCTTGACTTCAACAGTCAGTCATTGAGGTAGGGGAGCATCAGTGCTGCTGACCTCCAAAAATGGCCGGCAACCACTGCCATAATTTTTGGAAACACAAGAGATGCACTGGTAGGCCAAAAGGAAGCACAACAGACTGAACATGCTCTTGGGCTACCTTGAACTGCAGATAACATCTTTGAGACTGCAGGACAGGTGCCTGAAAACATACCTCCTGCAGGTACAAGGACACTATCCAGTCGCTCGGGTCCAGGGTAGACAGAATCTGAGTCAGTGTCAGCCTTTTTAATGTATTCTTCCACAGGAAGTCATCAGAGGATGGAAATCTAAGATGGGTCGAAAACCCCCATCATTCTTCAGCACAAGAAAATTGCAAGAGTAGCAACACTCTCCTACTTCTGAGTCTGTAACCATCTCTATTGCTTCTTTGGAGAGTAAAACCTGCACCTCTTGCAACAGAATTGACAGGTATGCCCCTGAAATTCACTCTCATGTGGGGGTGAAGATTCAGCAGAATAGAAAGAAAGGATAAGGCATAGCCATGCTGATTTTGAAGGACTTATCTGTCGTACGTGATGAATAGTTGTTCCGGGAGACAGTGCTGGATCCTGTCTCCCAAAGGAAGGTTGTACACCACTAATGGCAAAATAACGTGGCTGGATGGGTGTTGCAGCAAGAGGAAAAAAAGCTGGTAAGACTGGTGCCATTGGTGGCATGGGCATTGCCTGCCCGACCCACATCCCAGGCCTAGAAAAGACTGGGGTGATTGCAGCAGAGGCTGGGGAGACTGACTATGTCTGTATGGCTGACTCTTAGGATAGCCTTTAAATTTGTGTGCTGTGGGGCTGGCTTTCCACTGGAGACTATAGGCCTCAGATTACGACCCCACCACCAACCCAATCAGTGACACATCCATCTCAACCATGAACTCTTGGTAGGGAAGGAAGATTTTCCGGCTGCAGGTCAGTTTGGTGCTTGTCTGCCGACACATGAGTCCCTGAGACATATTCAGCAAGTTGTGGACAGCGTTGAACAGGCAACTTCAGTACTGGGCCCACTGAAACGTTCAGTTTTGTTACAGGGTCTACATAGGCTAACTGACAAACAGGGCAAGGAAGATGCAAGAGGCCAGGAGCTCAAGAAGCCTCAGAATTGTCCTCACCAAGACCTAGAATTAAGACCAAAATGTCAGGTTTACACCATGAATGTCTCAGACTCGTTGTGGCAATGGAAAGGCCTTGAATGTCACCATATTCTATGAAGGGAATCCCCTGCATAGGGCTCAAGTGGGGCTTCAGCTCATTGATGGAAAACCCCAAGAAAATCAAGAGCCCAGCCATCGCCCAGAAGTGGCCTACAACTGAAGGTGGTAAGGCAGCTGTGGCCAACTAGTTGTCCCGGTACGGGAATACTTGCATCCCTGAACTCCGGTGATCAGATATTGCCACCATCATCATTTTTTGGAACACCCAAGGTACTGAGGTATGGCCAAAGGGCAGCAGAGCAGATTCTAAGTGCGCCAACCCTACTATGAAGCGCAGGTAATGTCTGTGAAACTGCAGGACAGGTATATGGAAATATGGGTCCTACAAGTCCAGGGACACCATCCAGCCACCAGGATCCAGACCAGAGAGAATCTGATCCAGAGTGACCATTTAAAATGTATCCTTCTTCAGAAATGCATTCAATGACCAGAGATCCAGTAAAGACATGAGGCCTCCAACCTTCTTCAGTCTGAGGAAGTAGCATGAATAACATCCCTTGTCTTTCTCAGTGGACAGCACCACTCAATGGTGTTGTTGGCCAGCAGAAGATTGACTTTTTGCATCACATCTTGGGTGAGAGGATGTGGCCTAATGGCTAAAGTGGTCAAGCTCGAAGCTGGGGAACCGGATTCGAGCCTCCGCAGGGACACTCAACAGAGTGATTCTGGGCCAATCATTTAATTTCTCTGCGCCTAATAAAGTGAGTGCAACTTGTGCTCATGTAAAGAGCTCTGATACCTTCAAGTCAAGTTTGTGCTATATAAAACTCCCCCCAAAAAAAGATAGAGGCGTGGCGTGGTCTGCTGAAAATTACTATGGTGAAGAAGAATTCTATTCTATTAACACTATGGTGGGAAGAATAAGAAGAGGAGACAAAAACAAAGGCTGGGCGTAGCACCTTTGAACAATTTGTAAAACCCATTGTTATGACCTGAAGTTCTCCACTCGAGGAGCGAATAATGAATCCTGCCCCTCAACGGGTGATTATGGACCTTAGTGGGTAAATTAAAGCGGCTGGGAGTACTTTAGTAGAGGTGGAATAGTTGGAGGATTAATGTCCTTGATGGCGTGAATCGCCTCAACATCATCATGCCCTTTTCCTTGAAAAAACAAAGTTCGCTGTTGCACAGGCTGGGAAGATGGCCCAGCCGATAAGCTGGGACACTAGAATAGACCCTATGTTTTCAATAATACTCCTGAAAGTGTGTCATGTTATCTTTAGTTCACTCTACATTCAGAAATTATAAAGCAAGGCTAGCCAAGAAAAATAAAATCTTACCAAAGGCAGTGATAATTTTGATTCCTTGTTTGTGGATTCACCATCATGAAGTATGAATACACTGCCAAGTAGATGCTAGATAGATCTCCAGCAAGGGACAACAGCTCTGGAAGTCTGACATAGCAGAGCAACTCCCAACAAAATGTAGCCAGATGTTCACAGTGAGCTCCTTCTTAAGAACACCTAGCACGAACTGATTTACTATGCACCCTGACCTGATCGATCGGATGTCTCTATCATTCCTCATTCTAATGAGCCAAAGTAAAGCTGAATACCAAATCTGAAGTCCGTTGTCAGACGAACATAAAAACTTAAGAGTTCTCTTGGGGTCTAGCCAGTGAAAAATATTCTCTTCCTTGAAGCGTTACCAAAGGTAAGTAGCTTGTCCTTCTGACTGACATTTCTAACAGATTCCTCACCTCTTGAACAGATATATGTAAAGCAATACCTCAGAAAAGGTAGAGGGCCTAGGGGATTGACATACACCAGGAAATCCTGCATGACCTAGCGGGAGAAATGTTCTTTCTTTCAAACTTGAGGCAGTAATGCCTGGTAACAGTGTGGATAGGTGCCCTTGTAGAAGCCTCAAAGATGCCTAACACCTGGAATAACTCTCGTCAATGCTATGGTAGCGAACCTGACTCTGGTGGAGAGCCAGGTAGCTCTCAGGAGATTCTTGGCCACGGCAGGACACATTTCTATGCCGATAATAACCCATCTGGACATGGTTTTTTTCTGAACCGGCCTTCTTTTCTTAGCACCAGCTAATCCAACAAACAGCGAGTCATTCACCCTATACTCCTTAATTCAATTAATGTAAAAACGAATGGTTCTTTTTGGATCCAACTAATGAGAACTCTCCCCCTTCTTAGAGGGAAGTGGCAGAAATAGAATAAGTGGTAAGAATTATATGCCCTTCCATGTAGGGCAGTCTATCATGCTACCCACTTTTTTCTCTTTATATAACTTTCAGTGAAAAAGATGCCCAAGTCCAAAGCACTAATTTCTCGGGGAACAAGGCAATATAATATGGTAGCTGTACTGACAGCGCCTAGCTATCACTGACACTACTAGAAGTTATTGGAATGAACATAACAGTCTTAATGTTGAACAATCCCAGGGAACCTCTGTGCAGGGCATCAAATAGCATGCACATGAAGAATGTGAGCCCTTGCAAAAACTACATCACAACCAGAGGCAAACTGGGGAAAACAAATAAAAGGCTGAAAGGACTGACCAATGATTGGTGCCCAACAGCAAAGCCAGGCAGTGACAAAACAAAGACAGCTTGGTCTGGAGAGGATCACCAGACTTTCCATCAGGCCACAAACTTGGCCCAATGGCCAGAATAAATCAATTTGGTAAAAGGGGGCAGATCCATAGATATACCATCCACCTCTTCTACGGACAAGTACAGCACATTCATTTGGTTGCACTTAATATCCATGCTTGAAGTGTAGATTGTGCAGGTTAAGGTGAAAATCCCTGCTCTGTTGATGATAAATAACGTTCTACTGAAAAGGTGGGTGGAACTGAGGACACAGGCTCAGGATGAGCAGATTTGAGTACAACACTCTCCCGGCCAAACCCAGGGCTATCAGGGTGGGGTTATCTTGGTCCCGCCTAACCTTTTTCAGAATTCAAGACCGACGTTTTAGTGGTGTAAAGGCATAAAGGTGACCAAAGTCCCAGTGTAGGTGGAATGTGTCGCCTAAGGAGTCATTAGGTAGAAGCAAACAAGTTACTTACCTTCGGTAAAGCCTCATCTGGTAAAGACTATCTAGCCGCAGATCCTTACATTAGAATTATCCCTAGGCGTCAGACTGGATCTGGAATATTTTTCATGAGCAGTACTCCTGTGCTGGTAGGTGGCGTAGTTCAGCTCTGCCTGGCATCGTGAGCACCAGAAGTGACATGTACAGTCGTGAATAGGCGCCACCCCAGAGCACTGAGGTCAGTTTCTTTTTGTGACTTTCCACACCGGGAGTGTAGAGCCCGGAGCAACACTGCTCACTGGTATTAAAAAATGGAACAGCTATGTCCCTAGAAAATCCATTCAAAGTGCAAGGAGGATGGGTGGTTTGGTACGGGATCAGCGACTAGATAGAGTCTGTACCAGATAAGGCATTACCAAAGGTAAGTAACATCTGGGAGAGACTTCTAGCTGCAGATTCCAAACCTTAGAATAGATACCCAAGCAATAGGCGGGTCTGCTAAACAATTTCACACAAAAAGTCCTGCAGGGCCAAACGGGCAAAGTGCCCATCCCGAGCTACTGGACTGTCCAGGCAGTAGTGCTTAGTGAACATGTGCAGAGAGATCCATGCTGCTGCCTGGCAGAAGTCCAAGACCAGTACTCCGCATGCTAACGCAGTGTTGACAGCCTTTGCTTTGGTTGAATGTGCATGCAAACCTTCTGGAGGTTGCTTTTTGGCCAATGCGCAACAGATTGTAACGTAGAGCACAATTTATCTGGAGATAGCCTGTTTATGCACAGCCTTCCCTTTCTTGGCTCCGACATAACCCACGAAGAGTTGGTTGTTCACTCTGAACTCTTTTCTGCGGTCAAAGTAGAACGACAACACTTTTTGCGTTCAGTCGGAGTCGCTCCTCTTCCTTTACAGGGATGCGGGGAAGTGAAAGAGTTAGGAAGGGTGATGAATTGGCCCACATTACAGGGAGTGACCAGCTACAGAAGGAAGCTCTAGTCCGAAAGACCAGCTTGTCAGGGCAAATGTTGAGGTACAAAGGCTTAGATGACAATGCCTGGTGTTTCCTGACACTCTGGGCAGATATTATGGTGACTAGAAAGGCCATCTTCATTGTAAGGAGCCTGAGAGGACAGTTATGTAGTGGTTCAAAAGGAGACCACATTAGAAAGGCAGGTACTATATTTAGGTCCCACTGAGGCATGATGAAAGGTGATAGTGGGAACAAGTGTTGGAAATATTTCAGAAACCTAATTACCATAGGGGATTTGAACAGGGATGGCTGATCTGGCAACTGCAGAAATTAAGCGTTGCCAAAAAGATAGCCTTTCAAGGTGCCCAAAGCAGAGCCCTACTGGGCAAGAGAAAGAATAAACAGAAGGACCTGAGAAAGGGGGACCATGCTCAACAATAGTTTTTAACCTTTCACTTTATCACAGGCTCCCACTTAGCTTTCAGAAGTGCCTCCCTGTCTCCAGGTGTAGGCCCGCCCTCTACCAAACGCAGTTTCTAGATAGCGAGGACTGCCACTGATGAAGCATGACACCAGGTGGTTAGTGAACACAGTCCTTCACATTTTGTGAATGCCCAGCACCCCACTCAAACAAGTGTAGAGTGCTTGCCTTTTCATATAGAATCAGATATTTATTCTGGGTAGCTTCTTTTGTGTGTCATAACAGGTTTGGAGGCCAGCTCACCCTGAACACCCCGTAGCCTCTAGTTCCCTCCCCTAGAAAACTCTAGGGTTGTGTGTGTAAAATAGGGTGGATGATAGGGCAATCCGGTATCAAGATTTCACTCCACTTCGACTATCAAAAAAACAGTGTAAAGCAGAGTCAACTTGAGAGCCAAACAGCTATTGACCATCGAAAGACATGTCGACCAAGGACGACTGAACAGCCTCAGAGAATCCAGAGGTACGTAGCCAGGCACGCCGGGGAAGAGCTACCGAAAGGGCCATGCCCAGTCCCACAGAATCTTTGGTATCCATGACACAACAAATCCGTAATGTAGCAGTCTGGAAGCCATCCTGGATCAACTGAGGAAGAGTGTCCCGAGAGTCATTAGGGAAGGAGGGAAGAAGGGTTGAAACTGAATCCCACAGCACATGAGAAAAATGGCTCAAAACGCAGGCCCGAATAACCCCTTCCATGCTGATGACGGCCCCCGGCCATCATGCATCACGGTGGGCGTGTGCTGATGACGGCTGGGGGCCGTCATGATCCCACCCACTCTTTAAATCGGCCGCACAGCGCGAAAATTTGCCGCGCATGCAAGGGGTTAAGGGACTGCAAAGTGGAGCTGGAAGCAGAAAAGAGATACCGGCCAAAAGCATCTAGACGTTTAGACTCCCTCCAGAGGGATATCAGTCACAGTGACTATGTTGGGGGAGGCAGTAGCAGCCTGAACCACAAACCTATTCAGAGTAGGCGGACAGAAAAGGAAGAGCGGATCACCAGGGGCAGAATGGTGCCTATGAGCTATAGACCGGTTTACAGTGGTCCTTGGATCTGGATTTGCCCAAGTGCCCAACAGCATACCAAAAAGGGTTTCGCTGAAGGAAAGCTCAGGCTCAATTCTCAGTCAGCCGGCTGAAGCACCCCAAGCAGGGGTTCAATGGCCACTTGCGCAGAAGGAAGCTGCAACCCAAGAACTACATTAACTCTCAGCAAAAGCTGACCTAGCCTCTGAAGCGAGGAGGAGAAAAATAGGTCAGATCAAGGGCACTAGCGTCACCAAAGTCAGAAATCCAATGAAAATCCAGAGGCTGAATCATGTGAGCATGCACATCATCAAAATACCCGGTGACGGGGGGGCGTGGCTGACAGCCGGGTTCCGATGGCCGCTTAGCCTAAGAGCTCCGGGGAAAACACGGGCCTTCCAAATATCCGCTCAATCATCCGTAGTGCTACAGGCCCCCCGGGAACTGGAACCTGGCCCCTAGATCGAGCGGTGGCGGCCGCACCAACTCCGGTATAAATCGGCGGCCGGACAATACAAAAAGTGACGACGGAAACGGAGCGGCCCTCCAGCTGATAGAGACCGGGAGCTTGAGTGAGCGACAACACCGGCAGTGACTGCGAGGCAACCGAAAGACTCCCGAGGGGTTTGCCCGCCGCCGAAAACACTGCCGCGGAGGTTGGCGGGGTCCGGCTGCTTACGCCCCCTGGGAGAGGCGCAACCACTGCACAGTGCAAATTCACCCCCGAACGTGCTATAAGAGCCGCAACTATTGAGGCGGAGTGAACGGATGCCTGATTCGAGAGAGGTGAGGGGCACGTCGAGCGCTGGACTGAACCTGCGGGGGAGCGGAGATCGATCTGCACACTGGAGATGGGGGAGAGGTGGTGCGGAATTCCCCCCACTCGTTCCCGCCCCCTCCCCCCCCCCAGGCCTGTGAGGACTGGACGACCCCGAACTGATTCCCAAGCTCTCACTGCCTCTCCGGTGGGCCTGTTAGAAACGGAATGCAGAGGAGGAGCGCAGGACGGTGCTAATCCACAGCCCCTTCACAGCTACTGCACGCGGGCGCAGCTCCTCGCCCCAAGACCCCCGCGGGTGCGGCAAGGCAGATACAAGAGGCACATTCATCCTTATAAGAAGCCTGCACGAGGGGATAACAAGGGGGCACGATCCTATCCTCATAGAGTACATCTGGACGCCTGGGGTTCCTCGGATGCGAGTCGGACTGCGGCCAATCGCAGCCTCGGCAACACCAATAAATAAAGAAGGTTGGCGATTCGGAGGCTCATTGCACACCACAGAGGCGTGTGGTGCCCGCACTCTGACTACCACTACCTACCGCATTTCCTCACGCTGTAATTACCACGGCACACCGCCGGAACGCGTTAAACCTGAACTGCGAAGAAAGGCTCAGCGACGCGAACGCGAACCTCATCACCGCCATAACACCGCCCTGAGACCGCGCCCGTACACACAGAGTGTCGCCTGCTCCGAGAACAGGAAAGTATAATGGCGAACAGGGGCCCGAGAACCAACAATGCCCAATCCAAGTTGGACACTGGCTGACAAGCTTGATGATCAGGAGGGACGCGCTAGGCGCAATAATGTGCGCATAATTGGAATTCCGGAGACCGAAAGCAAACAAGCTATGGATCTCTACGTAGAGGACCTGATAAAAACAGTATTGCAACCTGAAGGACTTTCAAACTTTTTCACCGTAGAACGAGCGCATAGAGTTCCTGGCGGCAGGCCTAAACAAGGAGCTCCCCCGAGGCCGGTGCTCGCCCGTCTCTTCAACTTCAGAGATGGAGATGCTATCCTGCAGGCTGCGAGATCCTCTCCACAAGTACGTGTACAAAACTCAATGGTAACTTTATTTCCAGACTACACGGCGGCTGTGTCTCGGTGCAGGCGGAACTTTCAAGAGGTTAAAAAAGAACTGAGAGCGAGAGAGCTACCTTACTCTATGCTTTTCCCGGCGAGACTCCGAGTGGTGGAGAACGACCGGACATTTGAAAATCCTGAGGCGGCACAGGAATGGCTTGAGGGCTGGCGCCAAGCAGGAAGCAGCAACCAAGGCAACAGACAATCTCGCCAACGGCACGGACAAGATCGGGCAGATTTGCAACACGCAGAACATCCGGACCACGGGCGAGCCCCGGGACATGTGGAAGAAGAATAAGCTGCGGACCACAGATGCTTCCTTAGGAACTACTGGCTCGCTGAACGCTTTATTGTACCCAATGAGGCTGCGGCGGCTCTGAGAGGGGTTCAGGGACAGCCTTGGGGGAGATAGAGGGTCTGGAAATTTCACTGGACCTACTACCCCGGACACGCAAGTACTATGTTGTTGGAAGGGAAAAAGCACTCTGCTAAGTTGGGGAGGCGGGTAGTTACAAGTCCGCATAGCAGGGAGGCAGGGATGGGGGAAGGAACCGGGGGGATGGTTCTACGTTTATGTACATTGTTGTTTTTTGTTAAAGGCAATGATAATAGAGTTGAAACACACTCCACAGGTAGGCTTGTAGGCAAAACCCGCGAGACACGATCTAGGTCTATCACGACAGTTCACGGAACTGGTAGACAGTTCCAATCTACATACACTGACAGGTCCGATTACCTTCATACGAACACTGCACAGCACCTATGGCCCTTGACACGATACCGAGACACTGACATGACAATGCGGGAAACCACTGTCCAGCCCCTCATGATTATGACTTGGAATGTGAGAGGTCTGGGTGATAAAATTAAGAGGGGACTGGTCTTACAGGCCCTAAAGAGGATCAACCCGGTATTAGTACTCCTGCAAGAAACACATCTCACAGGGTCGGCATGCAGGGCACTGGATAGATGGGGTTATAAAATGATCGCACATTCTGAATTCACCACGGGATCTAGAGGCACTGGTGTACTCATTAAAAAGTCATCATCGTTCTTGGTACTGCAGACTAAAGTGGATGATCAGGGACGATTTGCAGCTGTCCACGGGCAGTGGGAGGGTAAGCTCTTCAATGTTGTCTCGGTTTATATACCACCGGCGCTGCATGCTGTGGCGCTGCCGGCATTAAACACATTTTTATTGAATCTTCCAGAGGGAGATCTTCTCATAGGAGGCGACTTCAACACCGTATTAAATGCTACATTAGATAGATTCCCAGCTCGACACCATACACCGGGACCTTCACGCTTCCAGGGATTCTTGGAGGCAATGGGACTAGTGGATGTCTGGAGACACATGCACCCAGGGGATCGTCAGTATACATATTATTCCGCGGTCCATGGCAGTCTGTCCCGCATAGATTATTTCCTGATGTTAGATGTTTGACTGCAGGACATTGCAGAAGTCACCATAAAACCCAGAGGCATCTCAGACCACTCCCCATTAATGCTAACACTCGCCTGTCCGAGGAAAACTCGTTGACGACTTTACCCCATATACCCAGGCTATCTTACAGTTCCGTCCATTAAAAAATCACTTTGTAATTCCACTAAACACTATTTTGCAGAAAATGCGACCTCAGTCGACTCCCCTATTACCTTGTGGGAAGCTTATAAGACTGTCCTCAGGGGACAGGCTATTGCGTCCATTACGGGATATTAACGGGAGCGTCACAGAGAACTAACAGAGTTGGAGAGGTCGCTCCAAGCCGCAGAATCCACACAGGCGATCAACCCAAACGCAGACACAGCACACACACTGACTATATGTCAACAACAATACAGGGACCACTTACAGGCACGGACAGTTGAAAATATTACGGCGACACGAGACAAGATATATGATGTAGGAGACAAAGCGGGCAAAATGCTGGCTTGGTTAGGTGGGGACGGCACAAGAGGCATTCAACAGCTTAGGTCAAAGGAAGGGACACTCACAACACACCCAGGGGATATAGTAAATATCTTGGCAGATCACTTTAAAGAAGTATACACCCCCACTGCAAGTATGTCAGAAGCAGACATACAAGAATCGCTCCAACAAATTGATATGGCAGTCTTGACACCGGAGGCAGCTTTAGAATTAGAGGCGGACTTAACGGGAGATGAACTCCAAACCGCTATACAGTCAGTAAAATCAGGGAAGGCTTTGGGTCCGAATAGAATCCCGGTAGAATGGTATAAAACAGTGGCGGAGACGCTGAGCCCGTATCTCTTGGCCATGTTTAAAGAGAGTCTAGCAGTAGCTGAATTACCGTTAGACCAACAAACGGCTACGATAGTCGCAATCCCGAAGCCAACCAAACCCCCCACCGAAAGTTCCTCATACCGTCCAATCTCACTGCTAAATGCAGAAGGGAAAATTTTAGCAAAACTTTTAGCGACTAGACTGGTGACGCACCTGCCGCAGCTGATACACCCAGATCAGTCTGGATTTATGCCTCACAGGAACACAGCCCTTAATCTTAGGAGGTTACAAGGAGCGATGGCTAGAGCATCCAGTCTGATGGATCCGGCGGTTGTCCTGGCATTAGACGCGAAGATGGCGTTTGACATGGTGGAATGGAAGTACTTATTTACTGTGTTGACGCGTGTAGGTTTTGGCCCGAAATTCTGTGCATGGATAAAGCTCCTGTACACTAATCCGAATGCTAGAATTACAGCCAATGGTCACATATCAGAGGAGATTACTTTGGCACGGGGCACACGTCAGGGCTGCCCTCTCTCGCCGCTACTATTCCCGCTGGTGCTGGAGCCGCTGGCGACGACCATTAGACAGACCCCGTTGTTAAAAGGAATATGCTGGGAGGAGGGTTGGGAGGACCGTGTTTCACTTTACGCCGACGACATGCTGGTGTATTTAGCAGACCCTAATGATACGATACCGGTGCTACTTGACATTTGCATCGCTCATGGTAGACTTTCGGGATATACTATCAATTGGTCCAAATCAGTGATGTATGTTCTTAAGGGACCGAGCCCAAATCTTCCGACAGAGTGTCCGCTACAGACCACGGATACTTCATTCAAATATCTGGGAATACAAGTCTCTAATTCAGCAGCCGATTTCTACACCCGAAATTTGCCCCCCCCCCCGCTGGAAGGACTTCAGCGAGACGTGAAGCACTGGGTGTCATTGCCCCTCACACTTCCCGGAAGAGCAGCATTATATAAAATGAAGGCTCTCCCCCGTTTCTTATACGCCGGACGTAGTCCCTCCCCGATATTTTAAACAAGTGGCGGCCTTGATCTCCATCCTTCTTTGGGGCAACCGCCCGGCATGCATAGCCCAAGCAAAATTATATAGTAGCTGGTATGATGGCGGGATAGCGCTCCCGAACCTCCAGCTATATTACTGGGCCGCATAGCTCAAAGTCATAAATCATTGGATACACGCACCCTACGACGACCCAGCCTATAGAGCGGACAGGGCTCAGCTAGGAACTAACAACATGCTAGCGGCGCTATCGAACAAATCCAGGGCGGCGACGTTGATGGGACCAACTAAGCACACAGTAGCATTATGGTATACGGCACACGCCAGACTGGGATGGAAGGGAGTGATAACAAAAATGACCCCACTCTGGGATACTAAAGCACTAGGGCAACTGCGGAGGTGTAAGGGCTTTACAGTGTGGGATAACATAGGCATCTCCACGGTGGGGGATCTGTGGGACAAGGGGGAGGTGATCCCATTCCTACAACTGCAACAGCAATATGAGTTAGGCCAGACTGAACAATTTCGATATATTCAAATAAGACACGCTTTACTGGCGACAATTCCACTTAACACTGAGATCCCTGAAGCCTCTCCCTAAGAAGACAGACTCCTGACAGACCACATGATGCAAAAACCCACCTCTCTTACGTACTGAAAGTTACTCAATAACCTTCCAGACCCTACAGGTACCCTGAAAGAGAAATGGATAGCAGAGGTGGGAGATATAGGAGAATCGAATGGAGGGAGGCCCTAGCATCCCCCAGAGAGGTGGGAATCTCGGAGCGACTGTGATTGGTGCAACTTAAAATCCTACATAGAATATATTATACTAGGACGACACTGCACAGAATACAAAGGGCACCACACCCGTTCTGCCTGAGGGGCTGTGGGGAGGAGGGAACCTTTTTCCATACCATATGGGACTGTCCACTTATAATGAACTATTGGAGGCAGATACTGCGCACCATTTCCCAAACGACAGAAATTTCGCTAATACCTGAACCAAGACGATGTCTACTAAATATATGGGAGCCCAACGATCTTACGAGATATGGTCAGATATGGGTCACGCTAGGACTTTTAATTGTAAAACGAGACATTGCTCAAAAATGAGGTGCTGCGAAAGCACCGACACTGTCGATCTGGTGTAGAAACATGGACCTGACAATGATTACGGAACATACAGTATACTCCATGAGAAAATGCCCTCGAAAATGGAATAAAATATGGGCTCCCTGGAATGCTTTCAGGGGAGACATGTGTGACCCATTGGAAGAAGCTGAGGAAGATAGTTCAGATGAGGAAACGGAAGAGATTTAGACTAGAATTGTGGGAAGGGGGGTCAATTATGGGATGCAGTACGAGGGATATGTTGGAAGCTAACTGCCTGTGAACGGAATGTACCTAAATCACTATTGTAATAAGATTATGATCTATGTGTATTGCCAAGTTTATCGAAACTATAATAAAAAAATAAAAAATACCTGGTGACTCCGAGAAAAAAGCAGGGGGCTCTTCCGAAAGAGGAAGATAGTCCGAAGAAGACTGTTTCACCTACGCCGTCGAGAAGGCAACACCCGTCGATGCCGAAGTAAGTGCCAACGGATTGAATATAGGCGCCACAGGTGTGAACCCCTAAAGGCTGTGAACAGGAGCCAAGATGGAGTCGAACATGGATTCAGAGGGCCTCGCTGACAGCAAAGGAGGTCCTTTCGGTGTGAAGTCACATCCCTCCTTGGAGCAGAGAGGCGTGCCAGAGGGAGGCTGAGATTCAAAATGGCATGAAGGGAGAGACAGTAGTCCCTCATCTGAGCCACAGTTGTCTAGGCGCCAGTAAAAACCAAGAAGGTGTAGAACAGACACTCGCTCCGACTCTGAGATTGGAGGAATAGTAGGCGAGTCAGGAACACTGCACGTATGTAGTAAAGTTGGGGGAGGCTGCGCCCTCGACCGCCTATGGCATGACTTACCAAGCGACAGCAAGAACAAAGGACTTCGGGAGCTGGTCCTCAGAGGAAGAAAAGGACCTCGACTGACTAGGTGCCGTCGACCACAGAGCCGCTATAATTGTCATGTGGCACTCCTGCAGTGCAGACAACGGACTCTGAAGACTCGAGCTGCACTGTTTGTAGTCAGGGTGGGCGTCCAGGCACCACATGCACATTTGGATGAAGGGTCGACATCAAGTCAACAGGACTTCGACGATACCCAGAAGAAGAAAAAAATCACACTTGTGTGGTAGTAGGTCAAAAACAGCCAGAGGTACAGCCCTCCGGATCCCTGTGGAAGCGCGGAAAGGAAGAAACGGACTTCAGGGGAGAGCTTATATGGACTCCCATGACGTCAGTCTGGTGGATGTCGTTGTTATAGAGTCTCTCGATACACTCTTCTAACGTGCAGAGGTATGCTATAGAACATTTTCCTGATCCAGTCTGGCGCCTGGGGAAAATACTAAGGTAAGGAATCTGCAGCTAGATGTCTCCATCAGATGAATATATCAAAAGGAGATTTCGCAGGGAGGATCACCTCTTTAGCTCTTTCTTGAGATGAACAGACAGCAGATGTGTAAAACTGATTTCAGGGTATGGAACGAACAACACCATTAGGAAAAAATTCTCATGTCGGTTTGGAGAGCCCGAAAAAACTATAGAAGGCCAGCAGTATGAGATGGCGTGCAAAAAGAGCAGTTATCAAAGTGCAAAGATACATCTGCAAAGCTCCTCATTCTCTTTACGCTGGGAACTCACGGCCAGTCTGGTGCCAAATGAAGCACTGCTATGGCGGATCCTCTGCTATGGAATCAGAGAGAACTTCTTCAAGCTCAGACAGCACCTCAAAGAATGAAGTTGAGTCGGCATCTTCGAAACTCCCAACCCAATCTTGTACTATTCAAAAGGTGTCGGCCTGGGCCACCAATCTTCTTGGCACCAGGTTTTTGAATAGGGCTTCGACACCTCACATACCAATTCAAATAACTGAGGGGTAGTAGCCTGTGCCAAATACAAGACGTGTATGGTGCGTGTCATAAACTGTCTTTACCTTTAATTAATAATTATTTTCCAACTCAACATGGCTGATGATTGACCTGAAAGATTAACAGTTCGACTTTACCTTGCCTTAATTCAAGTCTGTAACTAATGGAACCAACAGGAAGGGGGAGAAGAGGTCTTTCTTCAACAAAGTCTTTTCTATACAGCCACATACACATTCCACTCTAGACTCCTCTCTTCTATAAGATGTTATGTTATTTAGGTTTTTAGGTGTCCTGGCGCTGAGCAAGGTCTAAGTGGTACCCTTCTGCATCTGGACTAATCTGTGAACAACCACGTTTTCAACCCGTTCCTGAAACAGAGGAGATCCGTGGACTTCCTGAGAAGCATTGGAAGCTTGTTCTAGGCATTAGTTGCACCTATAAAAAAAACTTCCACACCAATTGGCCTTTTTTGCCCTTGGAACAGTCACTCGCTTAGCTTCCGTGGAGCGCAGCACTCTCGCAGGAACGTACCAGTGAAGGTGCTTTCTTAGGTATTCCGGGCCACTGCCCATCAGGGTCTTAAAAACCATGCATAGTGCTTTAAATTGGGCCCGTTGTTTTATAGGGAGCCAGTGATGGTATTGCAGGCCATTTCTGACTGATGCAAACCTTAGAATGCCCGTTCGCAGCCTAGCTGCAGAATTCTGTACCATCTGGAGTCTGCTGAGATGTTTCTTTTGAATATTCAGGTACAGGCTGTTGCAATAGTCCAGACGGGACAGCTGTCCTGAAACTTTCCTCTGGAATGAAGAATTCTATTTTCCTCAGTGTTTTAAGGAGGAAAAAACTAGTTGAGATCACCCTACTGACCTGGTTCCCAAACGTCAGTGTGTTTTCATAATCACCCCCAGGTTCTTGGCTTTCCGCTTGGGGGATGGGGAGGTTGCCCAATTCATTGGGCCAACAGCCTGGTGACCAGAGGTTGGAGTTTTTCCCGAAAATAATCACCTCTGTTTTGCCTGCATTGAGCTTCAGGCAATTTGCAGACATCCAGCCTGTTACTGCTTTCATACAGTCGTGACATCTGGAGGCCATTTTGGCTTCTTTACCCTGCTGAATGGACAGCACAATTTGTGTGTTGTCCACGTATGAGGGCAGGAAGCGGGCTAACACATATTAAAAAGCGTGGGACTGAGGGGGGACCCCTGTGGCACCCCACAGGGAAGGGCGAAAGGCTCTGACCTATCCCTCCCCAGTTTGTCAGCCAGGAATGATTTCAATAGGTTCCACTAAGATTGCTTACTTCTACCCAGTTCTTAATGGTGGAATCAGGTTATGTCAAAGAGTTTTGTCAATAAATCGCAGTTAATAATATCAGTCATGGGGGCGTGGCTAGCAGCCGAGCATGGCGGCAGCCTAGAGGACTAGCTCCGTGGTCAGAGCGGCCTCTCCACAAATCCGTGCACTTATCCGATCACTGGCAGACCTCTGCAGGAGGGACCCGACGCCCGGGACCGGGCGGCATCGCAGGCGGCAACTCCGGTTCCATTCGGTGGCCGGGTGAGCGAGATACCGCCGGGTGCCCCGGCGGCCTACGCAGCAAGAGGGATCCAGGGACTGCCGTGTCTAAGCAGCCCGTCCGGAAGTGCTAGAGACTGAGGGAAGGTCCTGCCGGAAGTGCCCGAGCATTGGAAGAAGAGCCGCGGAGCTCAGGAAAACGGCTGCCGGAGAGTGCTGGGACGGTTGGTGGACACAGACAAGCCAGCAGTGAGGTCGTAACAGGGGCAGCCCAGTGTAACCAGGCCGGACTGCGGGCAGCGGGACTCCAACGCTACCACCGCAACTGGCCCGAACCGCCATCTTGGACAGCAGCGCTCCGCAAGGGGCCCGCAGCGGAGTCCCGTGCGCGGTGGAACAGTGGCAAAGCTGCATCGCAGACAGGACACGGCGGCCAAGCGCATCTGCACCGACCGGGGGGCGAACTCCTGGAACTGGCTCTGGCCGCGAGCGGGGCTCTGAGATCTCCCCCGGCACCTCCGCACATGAGAGTGCGGGAGGATACCATCTGCTCCCGACCGGGCCTCTGAGCTGACTCTGGGCCACGAGGGGCCTCTGCTCGCTGGGGGGCCACGAACCAGGAGCTGTGCAATACCGAGGTGAGCCCCCGGGGAAAATCACTCAACATATCGGCTGATGCCCGGCCCGGAGCCGATATTGCTGCAATACCGATAGTGTAGGCGACATCTGACCACCGCATAAGGTGTAGTTTGGCAGTGCCACCATGGACGGCCGAGGACTGTCCGAGCACCGACATCCGGTCCCGATTCTTGAAAGCACTGACCAGGAAGCTACGAGGGTGGTCAACGGGGTCACGATTGTTCCCTGGACGACGAAGGGCACCCCAAAATATCCCCGCCCCAATAAACACCAGGATGGCAGGACGAGACTCCAAAGGCAGCGCGGCGCAAGCACGCTTGGAGAAATATGCATATGAGAAAGGCGCATCCTCCCCACCGGAGGGACGATCACCCAGCGGTAAATCGGCGGACGGAGCTGGAGGGAAGAAAGCGAAGCTGGACGATGTAATGCGGACATTGACTCAGGTACAAACTACAGTGGGCTCAATCTCCACCGAGATCACTCTACTGCGTGCTGATCTCCATAAGATATCAGAGAAGGTGGGATCGCTGGAGGTAGTCACAAAATCATTAGTGGAAGATGTTTCGGAGCTGCAGACGGCGATGGAACATGTAACAGCCGAGAATAGAATGCTGAAAGAAAAGCTCGATGATCAAGAAGGACGCTCCAGACGGAACAACATAAGGATCCTGGGAGTTCCGGAATCCGAAGGTACGGGAGCGACGGATCTCTTTGTAGAAGACCTGATCAAGACTAAACTGCGGCCTAAGGGCCTCTCCACCTTTTTCTCGGTGGAGAGGGCGCATAGAGTGCCGGGTGGCCGGCCTAAACAGGGGGTAGCCCCGAGACCCATCTTAGCGCGACTTTTTAACTTTCGCGACAGGGATGCCATCCTACAGGCTGCGAGAAAGTCCCCTCCGGTTCAGATACAGAATGCGACACTGGCCTTCTTCCCAGACTACACGGCGGAGGTCGCCAGGCGCAGACGGACGTTCCTAGAGGTCAAAAAAGAGTTGAGAACACGAGAACTACCATACTCAATGCTCTTCCCGGCCAGACTGCGTGTAGTGGCAGATAACAAGACTTGGTTTTTCGACACACCCGAAATGGCCAGGGAATGGCTGGACGGATGGCGTCCGGTCACACAGCCGCGCCGATCAAACAGGACTCAGGGAGATCGACGTGCACGGAGTCGCGAGGGCTCCCGGTCCTCAGAACACGATGAAAGGGAGCAGTCCCCGGTGGGAGATAAATTAGTGGAAGATGCTGAGGCGGGACGGTGATCACCCGGCGAAAGCTGAAGAGTTTTGGTCACAGTTAGCTGCCTGGGAGGCTGCCATTGGACACTGGGCGGAGGGCCTCCGGAGAGAGTAACCAGAGGTCGCCGACTGTGGGGTGTTCCTCACCTCAACGAGCAAGTATTTTGTGTGTGGGATGGGTTAAGCACTCTGCTAAGTTGGGGAGGCGGGCGGTTGTTAGTCCGTGTAGCAAGAGGGCAGGGAGGGGGGGGGGAGTTTGGGGGGGGATAGTTGCTACAGTTTACTCCTCGAGACAGGAGGTATTGTTTGTTAACAAGTTGACTCAATGTAGAAGGACACACTATGTGGGCACTGAGAGAATACAGACAGTAATTCAGACGTGGCCGCGCGGGTACTCCCCCACGATAAATACAGAGGTCCTGCCCCATGACACACATGACACAGTACGCCCCGACTGAGACCCCGCAGGAAGGTCCTCAAACGACACTCGTGACACCGTTACAATTCATGTCATGGAACGTAAGGGGCCTAGGGGACAAGATCAAACGGGGACTAGTCATGCAGGGCATTAGGAGAGCGAACCCGTCCTTGGTTCTTCTTCAAGAGACACACTTAGTGGGCACTGCAAGTCAGGCATTAAACAGGAGGGGCTACTGAATGATCGTACACTCCAAGTTCACTTCTGGGTCACGTGGGACGGGTATAAAAAAACAAAAACAAAAAAAAAACAATAGTATCAGACATACATATTGTCCCCAAAATATCTTTTTACAAAAGTATTGCTTTGTTGGCTCCAAATTTTCTATTCTGAACTTTAATGGGGAGATATTTTTTTAAATATATTTAGGATACAATATTTATGTCAGATGATATTCTGACTACGATATTCTATCAAAAATATTTTAGAGGGAACACACCAGGGGAGAGGCAAACAGTAGGAAGGAAATATAAACATTAACGGCTCCCAGAAAACCACCTTTTCTCAAAGCCCCCTTTAATATTAAGATTTATTTCCGAGTTACACATGTCGACTAGTCCATTAAATGTGATCAAACAGGCCTCAACAAGAGTGAGGGAGGAAGGATAGAAGACCGAATGCATGTTAAAGGGCCACCTGGGTAAAACACAAATGCTCTCTGTGTTTTCTTACTGTAACATTTTCATCACAAAAGCACATTTTGGACTGAACAATATCAGAGTCATAACTCATCTTCCTTACTTTACATTTCTTTAACTAGTTTACAATATGCAATTTGTTAGGATAAAACATATACATATGGAATTTTGAGAATAGAAAGTGGCACTAAACTCAATGGTGCAAATGGAGTCAAAATGTGAATTCAAGAACAACTGCATACTTTATTCACTCACCAGATCACACTGTCATGAGTACTTATGTTTTCTTGAGACATGGTCAAAAGAAGATCTGGCAAATTAATTTTGACGAAGAATGCAAGATCGCTCGGCTCCCAGCTCATATCCAACAGATGGAGCAGAGAGGTCTGTACACAAGACAAGGCAGGAAGCAATGACCTACAGATAGGGTGAAAGTTGTAGTTAGGTGCTATTCTGAAGGTTGGGTTCAGAGAAGGGTTACAACAACTAAAGTAAGTGAAGTAAAAAAGACGAAAAAGATAATCAAATGTTTCAACTTGCTAAACAGATATCCTACTTTGTATTTATCTTAGTAGTTTTAAACAAATATACACAAATACACATATAAAATAAATGAAGAAAACACATTTATAAAGAAAAGTAAAAAAGAAAAAGAAAAAAGGACTTGGAATAACAAAGTAACAAGTAGTGTATTCCAAAAAGGTCACACATTTCAGTAACCAATTCGCGAGAAAGGACGGGTTATTGATAAAGGGATAGGACTTCACGGATTTCTAAATCACTCATAAAAGCTAGAAGTCAATCTATAAGCGTGATGTCCAATGCAATTTTATCCCAAATTATGGAGCAAAGCATGGTCTACAGCACAAAAGGCCTGAACTAAGATTTTGGTATGCCTGGCATACCCAATCGAAAAATGTCCTTACTCAGGTGCTACAGAGCTCACGGGCCAGATAGGCTGGTTGTCCCAAGAGAAAGACCAGAAATATCAAGGAACTCTTACCGATGGCTTTTAAAGAAGGAATAGGGCAAGTGTACCTTCTAATTATAGTTTACTGACAAGATATTGCTTGTATGCAGGTCCTTTTCAAATGAGAATACGCAGAGTAGGCTTTCCCACCTGGGGGGATTTTTATTGGTTTAAAACATCTAAGGTGTCAGTAAAACCTGCAATCTGTAAAAGGGCAGGGGCAATAAAGAGCACGCACACATAGATGCAAGTACATGTATATGTATCTACCGCATTACATGTATGGTGGCTTTATAGCAGGAAATACAGAGGCATAAAATACAAAGGAATACATTTGAGCATACTACCTATCCAATTTTAAACATTGTGCTAGTGTGGAGGACTGTTGTGAATTTTTATTTTGTGCATCATTAACATGCAAAATACAGTTACACACTTGATTATAAAGATATATACACTGATACAGTACTGTTGTTTTAGTCAACAGCCTCTGTATATTTCACTGTTTGATATCTCTGCAGCACGTAGTCAAGCAGAACATTATTTGTTTGTTTCCATTATTATTGTTGTTCATGGTGTTGATGAATCTTCACCAAACTGCAACTATTACTTCAAGCTCTTTCCACTAGATCACCATACCCTAATTCATTCATAATACCATGCTGTTGTTCATGTATTTTATTTGCTCCACCATCTCAAGATGGTATTAGCATAGAGTGGGTAGAATAATTAGTCATGAAGTGGAATAGTGCTTAGGTGTTAAGGCAATATGAAACTTGATGAGACTGTACTCTGATTTGCTACGAGTGTAACATTTTTGATCATACCATGATGATTCTGCAGCTCTGTTAATTTCAAAGGTGAAAATCATGTGTAAAACTCTCCATTTAGAGGGTGAACCAGAGACATTCCTGTTTTACTAGAGATGTTGTCTGTTTCTCTCCTGGTTTTGCTGCCCACTTGGGACTGGGACATTTTTTGATTTTGCATTTCTATGTATGCTTTGTTTGCTGACAGCCTTCATGGCACTGACAGCAATAATTGAGATTTTTTAAAATAAATCTTTAAACTATTCTTATGATCTAGAACTTGGTTACTGAGTGGGCCAATTTACTTCATTGGCTGTATCTCCGATATAGTTTATGTGTTGGAAGCCGACCTTACCTCGGGAAACATTACCTTATGAAATTGGGGTTAACATTGTCTTTGATTCATTGAACTGTGGACGTTCTGTTGAGGTAAAGATTTGGGGCCTAAACTGCAGGGATCTCTGCGCCCAAACTAAGAAAATATCGTAGCCAGAAGATTGTGTACCAAAATATTGTGAAGGTAAGCATATCTACAGATAAGTGTAAATTTACTATACTTAACTCCACACAATCTTAACAATGTATTCATCTTCATGGTACGTAGATGTGGAGTTAAATGTAAATATATATTTACCTTTATGAAATGTTGGTAGTGTATATCCTGGCTACAATATTTTGATAGTACAAAATGTTTGTGCTTGATATTCATATTTAATAGAGAACCATGCAAACATGAAATATAGACAATATTTCAGAGGTCTCTGTGAAATATGGACTCATCATCATAATGACAGATAAAGAACCAATCTGCAGAGCTGTATCATTGCCACTAGGTTTATGCAGCAATGGAGGACCAAATTGTGCAGCAGGAGATAAATTGGGTTGCTGGTTGGGGAGGGTGTGAGCCCTTCTTCAGCAATAGGCACAATCTCTTACAGGGTGAACCACAAAAGTCACTAAATTAACTTGTGCTAAACCCTCTGGTAGTTTGCCCCAAAAGCAGCCAGGCTTAACTTGGAAACCATGTGTAAAGTATGTATGCTAAGTATCAATAGGAGAGGGAGGAAAGGTACTGGAGTCAGTTCACTTCCCCTAGTATATATCTTTGAATCAAAAGGAACTAGCTCTGGAGTAGGTGCTCCTAGCGTTTGTTTGTATTGAAAGGAAAACACATTATGTTTTCAAAAAAGCCCTCACTCACCAACCTAGTTGGTGACAGCTTCATCATTGTGCCCCATCCAAGGCGCCAAGTGCACCTCGGGTGTGCTACGACGTCTGGATACAGCGGAGAGGGTATTGTATCGTGAGAGTGCAGAGATAGTGGGAGGGTGGATGTTAAAAAAGACTGTCCTAAGGGTCCTGCTGGGCAAAAATGACTATTTTAATCTATCGGCCCTTGGCAGAGAGTAAAAACGAGAGGCGGATATTATAGGAGGTTTAAGGAGACTCCAATATCCTAGTCGGTCAACATGTTTCAGCCATGCTCCATTTAATGGTATGGCTTTCTTCAGGACCTATGTGTAGTGCAAAGTTTGAGGTCTAAAAAATGTTTTCTAAAAGATCAATTATGTGACCCACGCTCTAAGGTGTGATATGTGGTAAAGGAGTATTTCCTCTAAAGGCGCATTCTCAGGTAGTTTTTGAGAAATGGTACCTGCTTCGGCCGCCATGGATCTCCGTCGTAGATCCATGGTGGCAGCAGCAGGTACCGAGCAGGGCTCTAGACCTTGACGAAAGTGTGAATACAGGTCGGGCCCCCACATGGAACTCATGGGGCATTTCTCAAAAACAACCTGAAAATGCGCCCCAGAGCAGCACCGCAATCCTTCTCCTGAGTAGAAAAATGATCTGAAGGGTCAGTCTGAGGGTCGAACATTAATACCTGGTACCCACTTTAAAGTGGGAGAAGCTTCTGGAGTTTCCTGCTACAGAGGTGTCTGGAACTTCTTGCCTGCCTGCCCTGGTCCCAGTCTGCCTGGGGGCACAAAAAGGTAGTATGATGTAATTTGTGTGTGAGCTGAGCCAGTGCCTTTGAAGTACAAGTGTGGTAGGCGACAGCTCCGCATCGGGTCCCCCATCAACTCAGAGGTGGTCCATCATGAAAGCACTCAGACCCTCTATTCTGATGTTGCCTGGGAGAAATGTACAAAGGCCAACTGCCAACTACACCTAGTCATGTGACCCAGGACAGACTGCAGGGATCAAATGGTTAGGGACACAAAAACGGCAACTTTCTAACAGTGAAATTTTCCGATTATGACTTAAAATCAGACTTTACCATTAAAGAGGATTTTCACTTACGATTTCTCAAACTTGACTTTACTTTCTGCTCACAATCAATAGTTAGCACATATTACAGGTAATAGGTTAACCAAATGTTAGCCTACGGAAGAGGTAAGACTCACAGTAGTGAAAAAATTATTTGTGAGTTTTTCACTACCAAGACAGTAAACTTAAAAATGCATGCCCAACTTTTTAACTACAGTGCACCCTACCCTTTGGGCTGTTCAGGACCTAACTAAGTGGTGACTTATTTGTATATGTATACCAATTTTTTGGAACAACTTCACTAGAACAATTGAATTACACTTTATGAGTGCATGAACTTGTAACGATAGCCGAGAAAACATTTGTTTTCTTGACCAGAAAACAGACCTTGGAGGTTCAGGCAAGTTCCTTGCACCCAGAGGAGATGTTATGAACAAGCAATTGTTGACGGTGCACTAGTCATGTTATGCTGATAGTCTATAAACTCTGACTGGTCGATTGTTGCTGCACTGCATAGGGTCTACTGACATTTTAAAAACATTTTATTTGTGAATCTTCTAAAAAAAAAAAAAGGCTGATAAATATTAATGTTCCTTCATCTTCTGGCCTACAGACTAGAATATTGACATTGTGTTAGGCTTTCACATTACGTTAGAGAACTGTCACTTTTTTAGCAGTGTAACTCCATCTATTCCTCTTTATTCTCTCTCAAAGAAGTTGCTTAATCAAGAGTACATCACAATATTCAAAGGTTTTAAGGTAGCAGTCAACGGCTGCTTTCTTCTCAGACCTAGCCATCATGGAAATAATTGCTTATTGATTTTGATGGTTTGCCACTGAAAGATCATGGCTCCAAGCTTATCAGCAAGGATGAACAATGCAACACAGATATAATATCCTGTCAATATTGAGCCTATTATTTGGTCAGACATTCTCTTTCACTATTTCATCAAGTCTTGCTTGATGATCCTGCAAAAACCTTTCTATGGTATCCCAAAGAGAGTTTTTGCATCTTCCCAACCCTAACTTCCAACAGCTCAAGTGGCCGCTGTGCACTTACGTACTAAATGAATCTAGATGTGTACAGGCTTTGTTTGTGAAAAGAAATATGAAGATGCATCATACTTTTACTGCTCTTGCAAGACCACCAAAAGATGCTGAGTAGACTCATGCTCGGCGAGACTAATATGTTTTCAATGCCGTGTATGAGATTTTTACTTGAAAGGGGTAGAGAAAATCTCCATAGTTGGACTACACTGAAAAGGACTGCCGTAGACTGCCATTTTATCATTTTGGGTAAATTCTGCAGTCACTCCCAGAATCCAGCCCTCAAGCAGACTTTTGGACCAGTCATTAAGAAGGATGCCACAGTGAAAGTTGGAGTACAGTTTATAGAAATTTTCTGACAATTCCCAGAATCTTGCTGGTTATGAATGCTGGCATCTTCTGTTCATGAGATTGATGCGTGCCTCAATGATGAATTCTTGGGCAACCTAGACCTCTCTTTCACTTTTGTCGGCAATGTAATCACAAATTTCTTCAATATAGATTGATCTTTCAAAATCGATTCACCTCTCAATGTCGATCCATCATTAAACATCAATGCTTGTTTCAAAATCAGGGTTTCAATTAACATTGAGTCATCTTTTGAGGCTGCTAGATCCTTCAAAGATGAACTGAACTTCAACATCTTTGTGAAAATTACAAATAAGTTTTTATAAGCCAATACATCCTTCAATGTCTGTGATTCCTCTGACATATGGGGAATGATTCAACATGAAAAGAATGTAGGTGAAATGTTGATGTTTAATGCACCTACAAGAGGAGTCAGTGTACATATCCATGTACACTCAAGTGGAGGGAGGCTTTTTGCTAAGCTCCACATTAGCTTAGGACCCAGACTTCTGGCATAACAGCTTCATACAGACGCCCCAAGATATTGCGGCATAGATATACAAATGTCGCGACACAAAAATGAAAATGTTGTGGAATTTATTTTACTCGCATCATTGCTTTTCCGCCTTAAATTGAGGGAACCTGTTTTAGTTTTAGAGTGATCCAATTTAAAATAGGCATGTTTAAAGTTTCTACAGCTCTACAGTAGCACAGCTCCAATCCTAACCTGGTGGGAAGGGAGCATATTTCTAGATGGGATGTTCTAGTGTCCTGGATCAATGAGGCAAGACACCTCGTCCTCATGCACCCTAGTGCGCAGGATCGTAGTGGGTGGAGAAATTTGTGGTAGTGGAGTATGTTTTCCACAGCCACGTAGGCATTAGGTAAATCTTATACAAATAATACGTAGCGATGGTCTGACCAGAAATCACAACTCTGCCCCAGTCATCACAAAGGAATGAAGTTTTGCAGTGATGGTAATGAAAACGTGAATATAGGATGGCCACAATTTTCCATATAGTTCTAGAGGACCCATGACCAATTCAGAGCACCAAGTCGACACCGGTATGCTGCTGTTGGGTGCCCTCCTTCTGGTCCCACCCGAGCACCCCATATCGATTTAGAGTGCCCGCCGTCCTCTCTGAATTGCTGCAGAGAGGATCTGTAAATGATTTGCTCTGAGGACTCCGCTCATGGATGGTTAGGGATGGCAACTGCATTTGAGCATCAAAGTAGTGCCACACCACCAGTTCCTCTGAAGAATTGTGTGTATATTGCTTCACTATACCAATCTACCCATTATTCACTTCATATGTTCGCAGTAGGCCAGTTTGACTCACCACACACTTTCTTCCCTTCCCAGACCGCAAGGTTCAATTAACAATAGGAGGAGGTATGGTCTGACCCAGGGTGTGAATTTAAAGTGTGCATGCATGTGTGGCTGGTTGGTGGGCTAGCTGCACATGCACACTTTATTGCTGCTTTCTCTGCAAGCCAATCTGTTCTCCATTAGAGTGCTGGGGAACGAAGACTATAGTTCACAGGACTGTAATTGAGTACAGTGTTACTTTGGTCAAACACGAGGATAATGAATCCTGAGGGCTTGCAAGGCTTTGTAATTGGGATTGCCTTTCCGTAAATGTCATTGTAGTTGGTGTCAACGGGGAACCACTGGTCGGAAATCACTTCTTCATACTGAGATATGATCCTTTTGTGTGGCCCAATGGCTCCTCTAGCTCCCGACTATTTTATTTAGAACTATGCCCCTGCACGAGCTCCAGCTAGTCCTCTAGGGAGGGCCTCGATACCTGGAGCAGCATTGCCAACTGGGTGCCCAGCCTTGATTTGTGTTGGTGTACACCCTCAAGATGTCGTTGATTCCAAAAAGTTGGTAATTGAGAGGCAAAAATATCTGTTAATTATGTTTTCACAACAGTTTGTCAGTCTCGTCAAAAATATATATATATATATTGGCTCATTCTCCAAAATATTGTGGGCAGTTTTGTAAAAAGCACTGCCTTTTCACAAAACTGCTGCTTTTGCGATTTATTTGCAAATCGCAAAATCCTGGTCTGTCTGTTTAAAATATGTTCTTGTTTCTCCTTCCTACAGATTCCTTCTTTTGTCACTGAGTCCCATGGTGAACATGTGGAAGTAAAACAGAAGAGAACTGTTACTGCATCATGATGTAATGCTCTTTAAAAAGTGTGCCTTCAATACTTTCCTAAAGTGAAGCACAGTTGAGTCAGTACTAATGGATATCAGGATGTTCTCCTAAATTGTGTGTGTATAGATAGCGGAAGCCTGCTCCCTTATTTTTTGTCTACTTTACACCATGTTACCTCCAATCTGGTAGTGTCTTGGTGACAGGAACACTTAGAGCCACTGGAAATGGTGAAGTTGTCAACCAGGTAGGCAGGGGTGCTGGTTGTGATGGTTTTGTAAATGCTAAAACTGGTTTTGTAGATGGTGCAGTGCGGTAAGAGGAGCAAGTGGAATTCTATCAAGATGCGGGCAATATGATACATTTCTTCAGGCCATGGATGAGAAGAGTTGCAGCGAGTAGGATACCCTTTTGTTTCTAGATCTTTATTAAGTTTACACAAAACAACTCAAAATACATCCCCAATGGAGTCACGTTTAAAATTCTGACCCTGTTCACATCCACCATTGTAATAATAAATTAAATAAGCACAATCTCACAGTCTGTAGCAGAGCATCACCCCACGTTTAGCTCTCGATCCCCCAGAAGAGTTAGCTTAGTTTCTCGGATGTCCAACAACCCCCAGCCAGTGCCCAAGCCCATTCCCAACATTACCACTACCTCACAGTCCAGCACGACAATTCAGAATCCTGTTAGGAGTGTGGCACACTAGTGCACGGATCCCCCATATGAGAATGAGAGAAGGTACAAAAGATATCTAGGTATTTAGTGGGTCTCATCTCATCGTCTGCCTCCAGGTTCAACCTAGCCTTCCCAAATGGGAATAAACTGTTCAGAGACCCCCCCCTTGACTGTGGGACTTGGTCAGTACATTAGCCTAGGCCCACGTCCACTTTAACACCATGCAAATCAAAAGTTCACTTCTGGGGACTTCCACGCATTGCTATTTGTCCCTTATGTAAGATAAAAATTAGGTAAAAAAAAAACCTATAAAGAAATGTATCCCAGTTAGCCCTGGGACTAATGCCCAGTAAACGCAATTCAGAGGTGGACAGCACAACATAATCAACTATGCCAGCAGTGGTCTTCACTATCTAATCTCATGTCCACCCAATCACCGGACACTTCCACACCATATGAAGAAAGCCCGCCTCAAGAACCATGCAACAGGGGCACACTGAGATCGCGGCAGGATACATGTGTGCTATGCAGTGTGGCTTAAGATAGGTTTGCTACAAGTAACTAAACTGGGGAAAACAGCTCCACTTGCTGCAGGGCCTGTGCCCACTGTTCATCTGAAAACTGCTGCTGGACAGCCATCATTCAATGGTCCCGAATCAGAGTGTCTGGCTATGGGCCAGGAAAGCAAGATAAAGAGCTTTCCCGTACCCCAAATCAACTCCTACAAAAATGAATTGAGCTCAGCAAGGGAGCACACTGGGAGAGCAAATGGAAGGGTTGCAAACTAATATAACAGCATTGGCAACATAAGCATTTTTGAGATCACCAGCCAGCTCAGCGGAGAAAGTGGGAGCAAAGTCCAAAACAGTACCAATTTACGCACCGAGCTTAGAGCCTTATACACATTCTCCTCCAACAGATCATTATCAGAATGATAGATTTGTATGCCCAGTTCTTTGAACGTGCCAAATTGCCACAGGAGCCATGATTGGGGTAGCCCACCCCCATACCACTGTCATGCTCAGGAATCGGGCAGAGGGGGGAACAGACTAGACTGACCAATTAACCTTTTTACCCGACATCGTCCCAAACTCATCTAGCAGGGGCATCAGCGCTGGAAGCGAATCACCAGCTTCCTGCAAATTAACTAGAGCATAATAGGCTTACATGAAGACCACACGGTGAGCTCCAGATGCCTCAATCCCCCACTGACTCACTCGCATACACAGCCGACAGGCCATCAGGTCCATGGGCCAGGCAAAAATCAATAGCGACAGAGGGCAGCTCTGCCTGGATCTCAAACCTGTCACATATCAGCTGCCCTGTTTTAACCCTAGCACCCGGTCCTCCATAACGGCCCAGATCCAACCCATGTATCAAAGTCCCACTTGCATCTTCTCAAGCGTCGCAAATAAATAGTCCCATATAGTGACACCGCCACAGCCAACCCATCTCCCCCAAGTAGGCCCTCATCAACCGTAGTAGGCAAAGTATGTTAAGGAAGGTGCTACTGCTAGGAAAAAAACTATTTTGATCCACATGGACCGATGTACTGACCAAAGGGGGCACTAACGAGGACCTTTCCCAATATTTTATAGTGAAGATTCAGCAGCGATAGCTGCATATAGGAACAAACAACTAAGGGGTCCTGGCCCGGTTTGGGAAGCAACACTTTTGACCCTCCCACATAAGAGTATTCTAAGGGCAGGCCGTCCATGCCCGGAGTCTTGTTACAAGCAATTTGGAAGATTGCCAGACGGATCTCTTCCAACTGGAGGGGTGTGCACCAACCAGGCCCTGCACTCTGACTGACTGCATCTGCTGCAAAATCTGGAATTACAGCCCTGTGGTTTCAACTTGCTTCAAGAGGAATAAAGAGTGGATTCCCTCCAAGCTACAGGTTAACAGAGCTCACACGAATCCCCAGCCTGGAGCGCTTCCAGTGAATCTGTAAGGGTTTTGTCCAAGTGGATTGTGGGAACTGAACTCCCAAACTTTCAAGACCATCTTGGAGATTCCAGACCCTTGGATTGTATTTTTGGACACTTTGGGACGCAAAGAGGAACTTCAGGAAGAAGTTTCAGAAGTTTGGAGAACTTTGGAGCAACTTTGAAAAAAAGCTCCAGAGGGGGACCAACTGAACCACAAGAGCCAAGCCGGCAACCTTCAACTGCGAGCCGGCCTGTTCTGCTGTTTCGTCCCGCAGAAAAGCTCCAGAGGTCCGACTTCAAGAATGTGACCGAGAGCTCCCTGGAAGGCAAGCTGGTGAACTCTCACCGAACCCAGACTGGTGAAGAGCATTGAGGGACCCCGGCAGAAAAAGCACCATGGACCCTTCTTTTAGTTTCATACAGCAGATCTGAGGGGCTCTGTCCCTCACAGATACGTATTCAGTGTTCTCTGGGGTCAAGCAGGAGGGCACTCCTGTCCAATGAGGTGCAGGGCAACATCCTAGAGCAGGGCCACTTCCTCCAAAGTGTGGCATAATGGTCTCCTAGAAAGCACTATTCCTCTAAATTTCAATATGGCTGAAATCTCAGCCGAGCAGCAAGAACTAGTTAAACCAACCGCTAGTATGGCTCATTTGTATAGCTCTTCTCCCCCCCCCCAACATCAGCAAATTCTTTCCTTAAGCCTGCATTTGGCTAGGTTCAGAGGGGATGGAGGTAGATGGACCTTGCCTTCTCTACCGGTCACATTCTTCCTTTGAAGCTCATGTTTTAGGACCCCTGCTCTGGCATTCCTGTGTAGCAGAACCCTCTCCTCTTAGATAGCCTCTCCCCCGGGTGGCACTTATCACTTCATCAAAGCAACCTGGCTAATCCCGTTACCAATCAGGGAAGAGGGTAGGAAGGTTGAATTTTGGCTTACAGACAAAAAAGTCTGATAATTTATTTTCTGTACATTTCAGGATACATCTAACAAAAGCATGTTGTTGATTTATCAATAGCATTCTCCTAAGCTTTTGAATGATATTTTGGGTAATCCCCAGGATAGTAATGAGTTCATAAACTATTGCAATGTTAACCTGTGGGGCTGAGGATCTACGATGAGAAAAATGCAATATCCAATTTCTCCATCATCAGGGCCCATAAAACATATTTTATAAGGACCCTGCTTATAGCTACATTACCCCTGCTTCCTGGGATACATAGTGGAGACTTCAGGGGTCCTGAATGTACACAAATAATGTAGATCCTCACTCCACAGTTCTCATAGCACAAAGGCCAATTCTGAGAAGCACTTTACTACAATGGGATAAGTGAAATGCACAATTTCTCTATCCCCAGGGCATATAAAACCTCTTTTAGAAGGGAACTCCTTATGAGCACCTGATCCCTCCCACTCCTGGGACACCTAGGGGAGACCCTGAGGGTACTTAATATGCCAAAATATTTTAGTTTATCAATTATTGAGTGCCCCTACCACCAAAGTTGAGTTTGGGCACAATTTACATATACAAACAGTCATGCAACACATGAATGCTTTTAAAATGACCCAAGGCTCTCAGCAGTGCACATATTCAAGTGTAGAAAAGACAGCTGGCCTCTAAACTGCCATGCCCTATTATATACTAGGGACATAAAGGTAGTTTTAATCCCCCTGTCCTATTCTATACTGGGGACTTATAGGATAGGTCATGCTAATCATAGAGGTAACCTAACACATAGTGTATCCTAATTTGTGTGTGTGTTTTCACTGTGTTGTCACCATAGAACTGGCTCAGGGCCTGGTTAGGCAGAGCCCAGGGACAGTTAATCAGTACTAGTCAGAATAAAATGGGGGTGCCCAGGGCACAGGATGGCTTTGCAACACACCGTTAATATTCCATGGAAAAGCTAGTGCACACAGGCCAGAGACACACAGCAGGAAACATGAGAAAAAAAAGGCAATCATGTAATCCAAAGCAATCCAAGTTTATTCAGTTTCTTGAAAAGTTTTAGGGTTGATACAAGAGCAACTTGAATCTAATCTTTAGGTGCATGAGAAATGTCCATACAGGCTTTTTTTTGTTTTTTTACAGTATGTCGAAATACACATTTCATCCTAGATAATTCGTAATATCATGCACCCAATGCATTTCAGGCAACAAGCCCTTCTTCAGGGGTAACTATAATGTAGCGAGAAACCCATCAGCAAACCGCAATGACAACACAAACGTGACCATAGAGAAATAATTACACATTATATGATATAAATGTACAAAACCGTCACCTAGTCCCTTTAACTAGCCATGTAATGCAAGCCCACAGGGACCCTGCACTGCCACATACAGGGAGCGATAAAAATCCACAAAAGCATCATTAATATCCCCCTGGTGTTCATGACCATGCCCCCATCCAACTAAATTGCCACATGGGCGGTAGCGATTCAGCACGAACTAGCAACGCAAGCTTCCTATCAGCCCGGTAGCCCTCACCATACAGCCGGGTGAGATATTGCTCGTAATCAAGCCAACCCAATTGTGTCACTGAGTCCCGATGCTCAGCCTGGTGCAAGCGCGCAACCCTCTCAGCATGTTGTGACTGCTCAGTCTCTAGTGAAAGAAAGTCCTGCTCCTTAGCCAATATTTCTGTCTGGAGTGTCAGTCTGACCGACCCCCCCCAGGTGGTTGTTATACAGTGACCCCTCACCACTATTTTGGGTGCATCCCATTCTGTTGCCCAGAAGGACTTGTTAAAATCGTTATGCTCAAAGTAGCGAGTCAAGTGCTCAGCCAAGTCAGCATGAAAGGGGGCATCAAGAAGCGAATCAGTTTTGAGTTTCACATCACGTTATGTTAGAAATGCAAGTAATCCCATAACGTGTTGCAGAGGCCTCCTAGGGACTCGTTGAGCAGATCTTTCCTGAGAAGTTTGCATGGAGTGCAGGTTTCAGCTTTAGGACGAATTTCACTGCGCATCTTTATTTTTCTTGTTTTATTTAATTTGCGCAGGCCTGCTTGGCAACACCCCTGACAGTTATTTTTTTTTTCTTGTGCCTCAGTCATGATCATCTTCAGAGCTGCCGCCTGGAATCTTGGAGTTCCCTTGAAGGATCCGTGGAGGCCCTGCAGGGAGACTGCAACCGCATACCCGCACCCCAAAGCCGTGGGGGGCTAGCAGGAGAAAAGATTTGCGAAAGCACAGGGGATCATCAGATGATCATCAGGTATTGGATGATCATTCAGTTTTATTCCCATCAAAAAGTAAAAGCATAAATAGTCATCATGGTGTTCAGACCATTGGCCAAGCAGATAATTCGCTGACTTCGGCAGACCTCTCGTTTTTAGATGAATATGATGTTTCACCTATTCATGATGAGCGCCATACAATGTATGAAAGCACTGTTAATACTGGTGTGTGGAAAAGTCTGCTAATTACAACGAATGCTATAACGTCTGTACTTGATTTTCATTCAAATAAGCTCGAAATACAGATGGAACTGCTAAACACACTAGCAGTCTATGTGACCTGTATGGTCACAAAATTACTAAATTTTACACGATTGGTGGTTAAGGCCTAGACTGAGGCTAATGATTAATTATTAAGATGCACATGTTCTCATATTTGGGATAAGATGTCCAAACATACCCAAAATAGTAGGAGCACTTGTTGACAAAGTAAAAAAAACAGCTAGGAACCCACTCCTGGATGGATCTCCAGTTTGTCATAATAAATTGGAAGTTATTGTATCTAGTGTGAACATGAAGCAGCAAGAATTCCAGGCAAATGTGTGTCATTATAATTCTAGGGTACCAGAAGAGCCCGTGGGGAGGCTGAGGTCAGTCTGGGTTTAGATATACACCTTGATGAAGGTCACGAAACCCAGGGAATCTAGAAAATAAAATCAGTGCTGACTGACAAATCCCCTGCTTAAGCTCTGGGGATAGTTTCAATGATTGCCGCCCACTATATAAAAGGGCAAGAAAAAGGCTGCGGAACATTCGGAATAAGGCTAAGAAATCAGTGTCTTCAGTAGTCACAGCATCTGAACCTAAGGATTGTTATCCATTTTTGAGCAAGTTGATGGGAAATGTCCAATTCAGGACGGTGTCCAAAAAAGGTGAGGAATCATCCCCAGATTTAATGATGCTTTCGAGGTGTAAGGCCCAGGTACCTGCAGATGGTTGAAAAAATTAAATTTTTACGGCTAGTGGTATAATGAAGCAGGGTATAGTAGGCATTAGTAACGGAGAGGAAATTAGGTATGACAGTAAGCCCCAGGAGATTAGGCTCCCGCCCAAGCAATTCGTACCCCGAATAGGCCAAGTTCAGTAGAAATGTTAGAACCCATTGTCATCCAGAGTGTAACTTCACCAAAAATATTTTCAAATATCACTTTAGCTGAATATAGTAAACCAGGCCCATCAAACACTCTATGTTGCAGACAGGATAATAGTACCAATAATCAGGATAAACTAGTAATGCATCCCCTTTATGAATCTCAGAGGTCCCATGACAGTCTTAACCGTAGCCTAATACTGAAATTAACCTCAACCATTCCTGAATTATCACTTATTAATACCACTGCTTTGGTGTCAGTGCAGTTTAAACAAATACAGCCCAACACTCTTCAAGAGTCCACTATAACAATCTGATCCTCAAATGTTATTGTGACCAAAATATTAGAATCAAGTCTGTATTTTATGGAATGTGGCATTAAGGTTGAGAATTGGAACCGTCTACTTTATCCCCCAATCCTGGAAGTATTGGCCCTTAAGGTGGATAAGGAAAGAATAACGGCCGATAGTAAGATGCCAAATCCAGTACTTAGGGGCGCATCAGGTCCTTCAGCTAACCAATCTTGCGGTTCTGGCCTGTTGATTACCAACTCACAAACAGGGGGTAAACTTTTTGAGGGGCTACCTAAAAATAATGTACGAATGGGAGATTGGTCCTGGCTTCCAGCTACTCTCGCGAAGGTGACCCAAGGAGATAGAAATTTAATGTCCTTAGCAACAGATCTTAATGCTATGCAAATACGACTATGCTCCTGGAATGTTCATGGGCTGAACCATCTACTGTCCGACCCCGATACAATATTATTTTTCAACTCTTTCTCAATTTTATTAATTCAAGAAACATGGAGCAAACAGATGTCTCGTTGGTTGAGTTTAATGAATATAGTCTCCTGGCAGTCTGAAATAATAAACCAGGCCATGCAAAGTGTGGACTGTTGTGCTACATTGCAGCTGACCTAAATCTTGTAGTGGAAGTGGTGGATTTTGATCTAGGCTGGTTACAATGTTGTGTGTTCAATAACACTGAATTTAGACTAATTCTACTCAATGTGTACCTAAGTGCCAGAAAAAACATAAGTTGACACAACTGTATATCTTGCGAGATATCCTTAGTACACTAAAAATCCAACACCCTGAAGCAGGCCTTATAGTCTCTGGAGATTTTAACCTGCATTTGATTCCGTTTTCCTCAGTAAATGGTAAGATTAACGGAATTGCAAAAGAGTGCTGTTATGTTCAAGGCCGTACTCAGTCAGCTAATAAAAAATCTATGTTTATCCCCATGTTTAAAAATTCTAAAAAAGGATCAATTATTGACTGCATGTTTATTTCAGATAATTTAAGGTCGAAACTGTCTGAATATACAGTAATCCCTCGGCTCGAAAGTTGTTATAACCCGCAGATTGTTACATTTAACATTTTAGTGATGTGCTATCCCAGCCCGAACGAACTTCCCAACATGGCCCATTCATCATATAATCTAAAGAGGCTAGTCTGGCATATTGCTAAAGAAGAGGAAATCACACAAGCTGCTAAAACATTAATAATGGAAGGTGACCAGTGTGAACCGGAGGATGTCAATATGATTAATAAATGGAACGTTAATACAAAGTTTCTGGTGGGGAAATTTGCAGCCCAACAGGTTAGAAAAGTAAACAAGCCGTTAAAATCTTCGAACATATGGTTTACTTCAAAATTATTTAAGATAAAGAAATCACTTAGTAGAGCTATTCAGGAGGCGTATGCACCTAGATACCCATCAGTCCTACTCTGTTTATAAAAATTGCTTTGAAGGAACTTAAAAAAGTTTATAAACAAGAAGTCTGGAAGGCAAAATGTAACTATCACATAGGCCTTTGGAATAGTTTATCTGCTTCCAAACAAAATGCAAAAAGATACTGGGCAGTAATTAACAAACCTGAAAGAGGAGGCTGGAGGGCGTTTTGTGTAAACATATCGAAACCAGTTGGGTAACTTTTATTACCAATTTGTATGGCACAGCGGAACAGGCAGTAAATCAAACAAATATCTGCCTGGGTCATTGGGAAATAATATACCAACTACAGATATAGAGAGTGGTGAGTGCCAAGGGATGAACACCATAGCCAATGTTAGCAACTCTAGTCTTGATTTGAATTTTCATTTAGAATGCATGAGCTGTTTTCAAATATTGACTTTGTTAAGTGGGCTTCGAGCAAATGGTGCTCCTAGACCTAATGGGCTGCCTAATGCCCTCTTCCGTACCGATGTTGATATGTGGGCTAGATTTTGTATAAATTGTTCATTGATGTATTGACTTTGGAAATTGTGCCAGCATCATGACAAGGTAGCATATTGCAGCCTATTTATAAAAGTGGTTCGGTAGATAATCTCGCTAATTATCGTCTAATTTCATTGACTGATGCAAAAAAGTCTTTTCCTCCATTTTGTTGAAAGAACTGAAAAAGTGGGAAACGCAGGAGAGCATCATTCCACTTAACCAAACTGATTTTCGGAAGGGCCAGTCCATCACCACCAACCTGCTTGCACTCACTTTACTTGCTGAGTGGGCTGTCTTGAAAAAATAAAACGTATACATTGCTTTTATTGATTTAAAGGTAGCATTTGACTCAGTGAAAACTAAATTTGCTATGGGAAAAATAGCTTGCTTGGGGGCATCCTAGGGAAAATATTGGAGGCAATTTTCCGTTTGTATACAGATACCTGGGTTCAAGTCAGGTTGGGTGATGGTAGTTCCATATCAAGGAAAATCAGAATATATAATGGCCTAAAGCCAGGTTGTGTCTTTGCCCCTTGCCTTTTTAATTTATTTTTATCAGATCTTTCTCAGCATCTTGATTCTATTAATGCTCATGCCCCAAGGTTGGGAGGAGTGCAAATCAGCTACCGTCAATATGCGGAAGATACTATCCTCCTGAGCCACACTCCTATTGGCCTCCAAAGACTCATAAATGCCTGTGACGATTACATGCAAATAAACGGACTTGAACTGAATGTTAAAAAACAAAAACTATGAAAATTGGATCTGTAAAGCAGAAGTTCAAAAAATGGCGGCCCAGAGTATGTCCAATTGAAGTTGTTAAAACCTATAGATATTTAGAGTTGGTGTTTGATGATAGAGTTTCTTTTAAATACCGTTTTAAAGACCTGGAGGCAAAAACAGTGATTTTATTTATGCTTTTAAATGCTTAAACAAATCTGTGAATTGTCAATCATATGACTTTATTCTTAAAGTTATGAAAGCCAAGTTACAGCCAACCCTCCAATATGGCTCACCCATTACCACAGGGAAAGATGCAAAGCTCCTAGATCTATTGGTAGTTAAGGCCTTCAAAGCAACCTTTAGGATTCCCAGATCAGTCGGCCAAGCAGTACTAAGATTAGAGTTTGGTCTCCTTGGTATCAGAAGGAGCATTTTTGAAGTGTATGTACTCTATGTTTTCATCAGCCCCTGCATCCCTAGGGAACATTTGCTGGCTAGAAATAGAAAAGTCTGCCTATGCTGTCAAATGGAGATCCCATATCTTAACCTCCCTAAGGGATAATGTTCTGCAAGTAGCTCTCCATGACTTGAAAATGCCTAACTATAAGTTAATTTTAGAAAACCTGATCAAAGCTGAATCCCTCAAGTTGGATACAAATGCACCAGCATGGAAAAATTATGCATGGTATGTGATGAAATCATACCACCCAGTGATATTTGACTGCTTATTTCTCAGAAAAAGTAAAAAGTGCTTTTTAAAATTACGAATGGGAATAAATCCTACAAAAGAGGGCACGCAGTCATGGATTCAGCAATGGCCAGATTCTAATTGCAGACTAAGCGGTTGGCCACAAAAGACATTGGTACATATGTTTATGTTTATGGGATTTATAGAGTGCGTGACTACCCTTGGGCATCTCAGCGCTAAGAAACAGTACAGCGAGAGAGGAAGACTAGTTTGGTGGGAAAAGCCAGGTCTTAAGTTTTTTTCTGAACTGAGTTTCTTCTTTGATAGATCGTATGTCAGGATCTAGGCTGTTCCAGAGCTTAGGTATTAGATGGGAAAAGGACCTCCCCCCCATCTGGCTCTATTTGTTATGGTGTTCTTCATGAGGAATTTTGAGCTGGACCTCAGTTGTCGTAGGGGAATGTAGTGGGTGAGTACCGGCCCCCCTCCGTGCATGGCACGATGAGCCAGGTTGAGTGATTTAAATTTAATTCTGGCTTGAACAGGGAGCCAGTGTAGTTCCTTCAGTCTAGGTCTGATTGACTGACGTCTGGGAATGTTTAGTAGTAGCCGTGCTGTAGCGTTTTGAACGACTTGCAGATGGTTCCCCAGAAGCCACCTTGAACAAACTACAGCAAGTGCAGAATGCGGCCGCCAGGCTCTTGACAGGTCTCCCCAGGCATCAGTCTGCTCGCCCCGCGCTGAAGGCGCTGCATTGGCTCCCTGTGAGGGACAGGGTGAAGTTTAAGTCACTATGTATCGCTCATAAAGTCCTGCAGGGGGTAGGTCCACCTATTCTGGGGGAGATGGTTCAGCCTTATAAGGCCCCTCGCTCTCTCCGATCCGACCATCAACATCTTCTGCAGGTAGGGAGGGTGAGGAAGGCAAGAACTGGTGGCAGAAGGTTTTCTATAAACGTGGCCACCCTGTGGAACTCTCTTCCCCTACATCTACGTTCAGAAGCTAGCCTTCTTCGGTTCCGCAAACTCTTAAAAACTTTTTTGTTCTCTGCTTAACTTCCGCACTATTCTGGTAGTTTCATTCTCTGGTGAGCGCTGGGATGCCTAATGGTAACCAGGCGCTATACAAAACTCAGAATAATAATAATGGTTAACTACATATTTCGATGAACCCAGGAAAAGGGAGTTGCCGTAGTCCAGCCTCGAGACTACTAGGGCCTGGACCACTATTCTCTTGCCATTTTCAGGGTGTAGAGGCATGATCTTTCTAAGCAGACGTAGTATCCTGAAGCAAGTACTGGATAGTTTTTTAGCCTGTATCTCCATTGTGAGATTTTTGTCTATCCACATGCCGAGGTTTTTTATGGCTGGCTTGGGAGAGGGAGGTGGTCCCCAGCTGACCAGCCATGGGACATCCAAGTGGGGATTGAAGTTGTTGCCCAGAATCATCAGCTCAGTTTTGTCCCCATTTAGCTTGTGCTTACAATCTGCCATCTGTAGGAAGGTGGATATCTGACTATGGTTACCCCCAACTTTTTGCCTGGTGTTTTGCTGGTTTTTGACTTAGTTGGCCTGGGATCCTGCTATTCAGGACCCCAGGCTTCCTGCTCTCTCAGTTAAAATGGGCTCCTTGTACCCTAAGTGCATTTACCAATTGGTACTGGGCCACCTTATCAGTCCCTGTACCCAGGGCATAGGTGTACCCAGGGCCTACCAGGGGCTGAAGCATGTATTATGCCAAACCTGGCTGGCCATCTAAATCTGACACAACTGGCTGCATGACAGCTGGGGCAAGGTGGTGTAATCACCCTTTGCTGTAGATATAGTATACCTATATCTAACCCTAAAATAGACACATATATTCCTTATCAGTCACTCCTATGGAAGGCCTTATCAATCCTGAAGGCAGAGTGCTTGGAATTATGTGAGATGGTGCTCTGGCATGAGCTAAGCCCGTTTGCAGCTTGCGGAACCAAGTCCTAATAGCTGTTCCATGATAACGCTATACCATATACTCTTAAGTGCATTATCAACCTCGCGGTTAAATGCTAACTCTGGCATAACATTATCAAAACATGTCGAGTAAGGTGTCATACGATTTGGAATACTACCCCCTCGCCAGTTCTGGCGACGGGGGTAGCATTCCACCCTTCTAGAGGGACACGACATGTATGTAACTGTGAACCCCGGTTAAAGTTAACTCGAGCCTCAGCATCACAAAATGGATGCTGCCACCACAGACACAAGTCTGACCTCCTGCTGCTGGGAGTCCTTCCAGCGAGGATGGCTTGGCAAAGGGTTTCCTGCCTTGGGAGGTGCTAGCACCACCCCAGACAGGATTTTGTGTATTGAGGTATGGAGGCCTGAAAGGAATGAGACATGCCTGGGGCACACAAGGTGCCCTGTGCATACACCGGTTCAAACCAGTTGCTGGGGCATCCCTGCCCCAGCTCTGGCGGGAAACCGGATAAAGGATAGGGGGTGTAGCCACCCCCCTTCCTGGTCCCACCCAGGGGAGGGACCTAGTCAGTAGTGCAGCCCCCTTTAGGAGAATAAAGGTAGGAGCTGGTCCCATTCCAGTTTAGATTATCCTGAACTATTCAACAAGAAGAAACTCTGGCCTTCGACGTTCTGCTCCACAGAAGACTGAAGAATCTCCCTTGTGGACAAGGAGTGTCCACCCTGCAACTGCAGGCACCATCAAGCGTCCAGCGGCTTCCCTTTGTCGTCTTCCCTCGAGGATCCAGTCTTCAGAGCCCAACGAGACCCAGATTCCCAGACCTCTCCGACCTCTACCTACATCTGCAGCAAAGCTGAGACCCGCGGGTGCGACGAGACACGTGGGACCGGCCATCTTGAACGAACCTGCACTTCGCTTCCAGCACGACTCCCGAGGTAAACTCGATCAAGTGCTTTGGGGACTTAGAAGCCCCAACCCCGAGCAGCCCCTGCACCGAAGATCAGCCCTCCAGCATCCACGAGATCTGCGTGGGGCCCTTCTGCTTTGTTGCTGCTCGACGCGTTGTCTGGTCACTTGCCGGCTGGCTAGTGGCCTCCTAGACGACGAACCTTTGAATCTTTGCTGCTGGTCTGGTTGCTCCAGACTGGCCCTTGCTCCCTTCCGAAAGAGGGGCACCCTGGACTCTCCTAGTCCGCACCAGACGCTTTCTTCACTCACCGCGTGGGTTGCCTTTGCCAAGGCCTGTTGAGTCCAATCCCGGATCCGACACCGCCGACAGCGAGAGCCTGCGTGGGACAGCTCGTGCCTCCATCCTGGTCGTCGAAGACACCTCCTGGTCCACGTGGCTGCAGAGTCAAGCGTCCACTCTTCACCTGATCGCGACAACGACATCTGGTTCCTTCCTGGTTCCACTCCAGTCACTGGCTAGTGACTGTGAACATTGTCCCCTCTGCTTTCAGGTCTCCTTCTTCAACAATCCACCCTTGGATTGCACCGGACATCTTCCTCCTGGTCGCCTGCAGCATCTTTTCTTTCAGGCTCCATTGACTTCAACGCGAGAACCCGACGCACTTTGACACCTATGCACCCGCAGCCCGTGGGTGAGGTAACGAGAGCATTTCGGTGCTCAAGGGTAGTTTAACTGTCCTAGTGTCCAGTTCCACAGTCGTTTTAGTCCTACCTAGTCAGGATTGTCCGTACTCACCTTTAACTTGAACTGTACTGTCCATAGACGTTGTTACGCATCTCGCGTGTGAGTTCACACTCTGCACACGCGTTCCGTGGGCCTCCTATTACTTACCTGAAGTTAGTGTAGCGTGGTCCCATCGATCCTACAGCCTCTGGACAGCTCCATTCCTTTTATCGACTCTCACATTCCACTTACTTAGTATATGGTTTGTCGTGCCCCTAGGGCACCATTGTAATTTCGTGCAACTTGTAGTATTTTTCATAAGAGATTGTCATGTGCTTAGCCCTCTGACCTCATAAAGAGTTCAGAGGTGTTGTTATTAATAAATATACTGTTTATTTTCATAACAACCTGTGTGGTGTCCTTTCACTTGGTATTCAAGGGGTTATATTGTGGTAAAACAGCTGGCTTCACATGCCAAAAGAGTTTAGCCTAAGACTGCTTTGTCCATGCTACCATTAGGATAGCTGGTCTATAAGGTTGACTTACAACCAATCACCATAAGGGTTGTTTGGACTGATACAAGGTGATCACTAGAACTAGTGAGCATCATATATCAGGCCAACTTCTCACACCATCCAAGACCCAATTTTCTCCAGGCAGGGGACGAGCTGGCGGTGGTCAGAATTCAGAGTGTCTGTGATCGAGAACGCTAATTGTGTATCATCTGCGTATGACACGACGGAGATACCAAATTCTTGTATGATCAGGGGGAGAGGACTGAGGTAAATGTTAAAAAGGGTAGGGCTCAAGGATGAGCCCTGAGGCACCCCCCAGGGAGCTGGAAGGGGATCTGACTTGAACCCACCCTCCACCCATTGGAAGGACCTATCCCTCAGGAAGGAGGACACCCATTCTTTTGCTATACCTCTTATGCCTACTTCTTCCATTCTCTGGGTTCAAATACGGCGCTAGGAGCACCACAGCGGCTGTTTTTTCCCTGATCTAAAATGGCTTTAAGTTTTTCCGTGACCACCAACAGTGCCGACTCAGTACTATGCTTGGGTTGAAACCCCATTTGTGTTTGATGAATTATGTTATTATTTTCGAGGAAAGAGGAAATTACATATACATATAGTGTGCGTGTGTTCTAAATTGATTACCATTCAACTTACCTTTTTGAAACAACTATTCTTGAGGATCAGGGTTATATCGGCTCACCAGGCACTAATTAGGTCACTATCTGGTGAATCAATCCCGTTGTTATGCCAACTGATAATTTTAAGTGCAGCCGAAAAATGTTTTATATAACAAGTCTGAGATGTATCGTATTTATGTCCCTGGAACCTAGGAGCAATTTTATATGTTTTTGCTACTTCATTTACTAGTAGGGCGATAATTAGAATTGTAACAATATAAGCCCTGTTACAGTAAAATGTTGATGCACTTTATTATTGTTTTTATACAATGGAATTATTAATTATTGCACGTTGGCACTTTAAAATGCAATATGTGCAATATCTTGTTAAAGCAACTATTGATGTATTTTTATTGCATTTTATTCTTGTCTTTATATGTTGTAATTAGTCATTATTGCACATTGGTACTATAAAATGCAATATGTGCAATATCCTGTTATAGTAATTATTGATGTATTTTTATATATGCTACCAATGTAATTAGTTATGCATAATTGAAGCCCATGTTTGATTGATTTTATATACCATCTTCATATGCACAACGAATGGTGAATTGGTCTGGTTTTGTGACACAATTATGATTGTATTGGTAATATTTAAATAATAATTGTGGTACAGTTTTTAGATATTGAGTAATGTAAAGATGGTTTGATTGCAATGATTGTAATGATTTCAAGTAATAACGCAATAAAGATGTATTATTATTATTATTAGTCTCAGTCTCTGTTATGCAATTTTGCAATTGTAGCGCCTGTAAGAGGTGTGAGTCCCAGCAAGTAGTGTGCCCGTTTAATCGAGAAGAATTTCCGAACACTAACAGCAAGTACTGAATACATCAACCACTTTTCAAGGAAATGCTCCACATTCAGGCCTTGGAGGCGTCTCCGAAATCCATGGGCATTTTTGCGCCTTGAGCGCCCTTCAGCTGCATTGAGGTAATATTGTCTCTCATCCAATGCACCTGCGATTGTAGCTCCTGCAGCATGGGACGTATTTCAGTCAAGACCGACTCAATGTCATCCACCCTTTCCCCCAGCCAACAATCCATACAGAGCAGGCCAACATCAAGTGGAGACAGCCTCTTTTTTGGATTCCAGAGTGTTTTTTCTGTCTAGCATAGCCTGCAGGATCTTCTCAAACTAACTTGAGTGTTTCTCAAGGGTTGCGCAAGGCGACCCCCCTCCCTCCCTCCCCAGAGGCCGTCCCATCCGCTGGTGCAGTAGTTTTGGGCTGAAGTGACTACACCATCATTACAGAACACTCCAAGGACAAGCAATCTCAAATCCAAGCCACTCAAGAGCAAATAGAAGGCCCCAGGGAGAGGAAAAGGGGGAATAATTCACACAGGATGTACAGGCCGGGTGGGGGGGAGGAGCCTTTACAGAATGCCTCACTTGTCTAACCATGCAGGCAGGTCTGCCAGGCCTCAGCAACATCAGAAGCTAGCAGTCTGCTATCGGGATGCAAGGCAG
Source organism: Lissotriton helveticus (assembly GCF_964261635.1). Lineage (NCBI taxonomy): Eukaryota > Metazoa > Chordata > Amphibia > Caudata > Salamandridae > Lissotriton > Lissotriton helveticus. Next base: position 229,861,285 of record NC_136061.1, on the reverse strand, counting down.
CAATGGGCCCGCATTACTGCTGCCACTCCTGGTACTCAAGGCAACACTCTGGCTCCGACCACCACAGCACTAAGAGAGACCTCACACACAGGCGGTTCGGGCCCACGTAGTTGTCAGCGATCAGTCGTGCCCTCTAGCTCCTAGGCACCACCATGTTTGGGAGTCACACCAAAGCATCGGCCTGGAAGAGGTCGCCCTGCTCAGCGGGCAGGACACCTGCACCTCCCCGGAGCCCAATGTGCCCGTGCAGGGCAGGGGGTGAAACACCCTTACACCACACCGGGAAGAGAACAGGCGTGCAGGATACTGCCGGATAAAGCCAGGTTAAGGCTGGAGCTCAGACAGTGAAGTCTGCTCTGGCTGCCATCTTAGGTATGCACACAAGTAGCATGTCTTTAAGGGAAGTCAATGTGGAATTTCAGAGGACATGGAGCAGGGTGTTGTCACCATCCAAATGAGACAATAGAAAGGCCCAAATTAAAGTTCCGAAGTCACTCTCTGGGTATAAAAGTTTCACTTATTTTTTAGTAGAGGTGGTTCAGGACAAAAGTTTTTTTTATTGCCGTGAGTTTGGGTACACATCTAATCTAGGTGACATTGCCCTGAGTGAAAGTCGAGGTTTAAAACCGCTAAGGTTCTTATCACTAAGCCAATTTTGAACAATTGTTACTGGCTGCTCTAGTCAAATAACAGGAATTCGGTCTTGGTGGGGTTGAGTTGGAGGTGCTGGATATCTAGGCCTGGATGAAGTGCTGGATATCTGAAGTGGAGAAGGATGTCTAGTTGACTTATGTATTCTCAGTATGTTGGTGAATTTTGATGCTGTGATCTGTTAGTAGAGCCCCAAGAGCCTCCATGTAGCATTAACAATGTATTTACAAAAATAATGGTTCATCTTGCAACCAGAGACCACCTAGTAACAAGCAATGTCACTGCTATCTTGATGTTACAACTTTGTCATGAATGCAGATCAACTAAATATTCATAAAATTTGTTATCTTGTTCAACACTGATGATCCAATATTTCCTTATTTGTGCCATTCCTATTGTGATAGGTTCAGGATTTGGTGCAACTACTTGCAAACTCCTTCAACACACATACAAGGAATACTTAAACGCTGTTAACAACTGAATTATCATCCCTTCAAAGGCGGACATCACCTTAATGACCCTAAAAAAATATATATATAAATAAACAGCCTAATCATGATATAAGCAAACATGTTAATCAGGGTTCTGCAAGATAAAAACATGGCATATTGACAACACATTAACAATATTTCTCATCACTGGTGGACTGTCTATTCTTTCCATTTAATTTGCATAGGAAAAGTTCTTTACAATTGAAGTCGACATTAACACATTTTGTAGCACAAAGACCAATAACTGGCTTGAAACATATTTACTAAAGGAACCGAATACCTGTCACCAATGCTTGAAAATCCTTTAACAGCATTCACTAGAAGCAATACCAACTGGGAGTAGGATTCTCGAATCTCTTGGTGCAGCTCAGCACCACAGCCTTCCAAATGTCCAAAATAGCTGCAAAAGATGCACACCATTAGAAGAAAATACAGGATTTGTATGACGAATGGAACAAACAACAATTCTGCCACTAAAAATGACATGACGAGTAAAGGAGATTAGAAAATGTGCATTACTCTTTTATACTTCATGCCATCGACACATTATTCTGTGAACATATGAACATATTTTTCCATCAAAGTCTCTCTTTCTGATTTCAACACACCGATGACCGTTATGCAAAGGAAACAAATCTGTTTCCTTTACATCACATACGGTCTGGGACAGAAAGAGTAACTCATCCATTGATTGGACACAAATATTACTACAGTCAAGTAACAACACAATGAGTAGTAATCCAGCTCATAATAGGAATTGCTTCTTACCAGATGTTTGAGACATTCTATTCAATTCCATCCCTAACCAGAAATAAAATACAGGAAACCTTGTCACATATAGTGAGTTAACTGGGTCAGAGTTTCCCCACTGGCAATCATAATACAGAAGGGAACGACAATTTCATGATAATGCCAGAGGCTATCATTATCCATTAACTCTTTAGATAGGCATTAAAAGAGTTAATCCATGTTATGTCTGTATACAGACGCTTGGGCTGTAGGTGTGTGGTCCCGAAGGTGCTTATACGAAGTGCCAGGTTTTTAGCATCTTGCGGAACTCAAGAACTGAGGAGGAGGCTCTGATGTGTTGAGGGAGTTTGCTTCGTGTCTTGGATGGGATGTAGGACAATGAGTGAGCTCCAGTTTTGATTGAGAGTGAGGCAGAGTGTAGGTTTCTGATGGGTTGGTGAAAGTATTTATGGATGTTCAGGTATTCTGGTCCTGTGTTGTGTAGGGCTTTATATGTGTGTGTGAAAAGTTTGAATTGGTTGCAATTGTGAATGGGGACCTAGTGAAGCTTCCTGAGTTGTGATGTGATGTGGGTTCGACATGGGAGGTTGAGTATGAGTCTTGCAGGGGTGTGCTGGATCATTTGAAGTCTGTGTAGGAGTTGTTCGGAGATTCTGGCGTGACATGCGCTGCCACAGTCCAGCCTTGTGGTGATGAGTGCATGTGTGATGGTCTGTCTGGTGTTCTGTGGCAACAATTTGAAGATCCTTTTCAGTATTCGTAGGATGTGGAAGGCGGAGATGCACACTGCATTGACTTGAGCGGTCATGTTGAGCGTGTCGTCTAGGCTGATCCCTAGATTCCTGGGGTGATCAATGGGTGTGGGGTAGCGACAGCTACAAGGTGGAGTCCCATGGGGGAGTCTTGTTGTCAAAGACCAGGCTTCTGCCTTGTTGGAGTTGGGCTTCTGGCAGTTGGCTCCAGTCTGCTACCATAGTCATGCAGTTGGTGAAGGGGGGACGTGGCTTAGGCGCCGATGGGAGAGGCGGCCTGAGCAGATAGCTCCGCGCCCGATCCCGATTTTAATCCTGTAAATCCTCCTGTAACTTGTCGAAACGAACGGTACACCAACTGGAACGCCTTGGGAGGGTTCTCCGGTCCATATTGCAGCGTCGGAGGGATCAGCTGTGACAGGTGCGAGCTGAAAAATCGGAAGCGCCGAGGAGGAGGCAGTAAAATGGCGGCGGCTATCAGCCGATCAATGTGACCGATGTAGTGAGGACTACCACCCGATACTTGGGGCACTCAGGGCAGGAGGGCAGTGAGAAACCGGAGCGAAGAGCGGCCTGCCGCCTTGGTGCAGAGATCGGCAGAACTGAGATGGGAGGCGGCATGGAGAGTACACAGCGCGGATGAGGAGGAGCTGATCAGCTCACTAAGATGGCGGCCTAGGGACAGTTTGTCCACAGAACACACCAGGCCCGACTCCGCGACCAGAGTATATTTGGGAGGCCCACTGAGCTGGCGGTGATTAAACCAGAAGGTGTGACACCGTGCGAGAGCTGGACTGAGGAGGCCCAAGATCCATGGTGGCGCCACCTCATGAGTGGGGGCAGAAGCTCCGGAACATCATCGAACAGGACATCTGGGGGACCCCGGGGCCCAGCATAGTGCAGCGGAGTGGTGGATGGCAGGACGAGTCGATACGGCAAGCAAGCAACAAGCGGCCACACTCCATCGGTGATCCCCGGTAAGTGCGGCGGTGCGGGCCTGTACCCGGTGCTGCGGGGACAGGACCGCGGCGCTGCACAGGGGGGAGACAGGAGGACACACCAGAAAGTGCTTTGATGAAGTGCCCGGAGCATAGCGCTAACGCACTGCCCCGGCGTTTCTACCGAGATGGACTATCCGGGGGACACTGTGGGACCGCCGCCCCCTGTAAGCAGACGGTATATATCTGACATTGGTTGTTGGTGCCGCGTATCTGTTTAGACACCTAACTCAACGCCCCCAATATAGATCTGGACTGTCCTCCTGTGCGGCACCATCGGGATAGGGGCACGTGAACTCTGGTGGTAGGGAGCCAGCACCTTATTGGCCCTGCGCGCAAGTTGACGGCCTACGCCTGAGGGGCCCGAATGCTGAGCCGAGCACACCACCTCTGGGCATAGCGACGACATTCTGGTATTGGATTGAGGCGACCCCTTGCGCACTAGCACGAAGACTGTGATACATGACCATCGCCGCCCAGGCTTTGCGGAAGCGGCAATGGGGAATGGTCTGGTGGACTCGATATAAACCTGAAAAAGACCGCAACCCCGCACTTCACACGCAGAACACTGTTGGCTCTAGTTTGATCACGGCGAGTTGGAATTGGCTGCGGATGGTGGAGGGCTCGTAGCAGATATTCCCAAAGGGGACTGAGACTCTCGAAGTGGCATAGGTGTGCGGGGGCAGTGGGCCTGGTGCTGAACATATCCAGCGGGAATTACGCCATTCGAACGACCGATCACACCGGAACCCGCTAAGTGTAATTGAGCGGCAGGGGTCGCCTCGGTGGTATAGGGGAAGAGCGGCCGCCATAAGATGAAGACAAAAAATAGGAAGGAGGACGGTGCGGGGCAGGAAGAAAGCCTTGATGATGGTGGTGCCATTGAAAGTACGACCTCGGAACAACGGCTAAATAAACGCCTTGACAAAATCCTGGAAGCCATTGCAGCGACAAAGGACTCCCTACATCAAGACATAGCACAAGTTTCAACGGGACTAGGACTCCTAAGAGCAGACCACTCGAAATTGGCGGACAGAGTAAGAGAAACTGAACTGCTCATTAACGACCTGAAGCCGGCAGTGGTAACAGTGGAACGCAAGTTGGGTGACGCGCTGGAAACGCTTAGCGACCCTGGAAAAGAGAGCCGAGGATTCCGAAAGTCGTAATCTGTGCAACAACGTCAGAGTGGTAGGCCTGCCGGAAAAATCAGAGGGAGCTGACATGATCACGTATTTGGAGAACTGGTTCAAAACAGATGTTGCCCCGGAAGGGCTCTCTTCCTTCTTCACCCTTGAGAGAGCGCATAGGGTCCCAGCTAAACCGCCTCTGCCTGGCCGCCCTCCCCGACCAATAGTGGCCAGAGTCCTTCATTACAAAGATAGAGATCTGCTGATTCAGAAAGCACCCTAAGCGGGGCCTTACAAAGTGGAGAATGGCACAGTTACGATCTTCCCGGACTATACTCAGGAGATACAAAGGCGCAGGGCCTCCTATTTATCTATTAAAAAAAGAACTCCGGGATGAAGGGATCCAATATTCCTTGCTTTTCCCGGCTAAATTGAGGGTGATTATGGATGGCTCGACGCAATTTTTTCTAACGCCCGAGGACGCTTGGACTTGGCTCGAATCCTACAGAGCGGGCACAGATCGTACAAGTAAAGGGGAACGCAGGCCGCCTAAACCAGTACAGATGCGCAAATCGCAGCGTCTTCGCAAAAGAAATAAACAACAGCAGGCGCAACAGATCACTCAAATGGCCGCTGATAAACGGGGGCCCTGGCGGCGACGGCGGAAATAACAGGATCACAGAGAGGAGACTCGGTGTTGGGTACGGACTCAGAAGATGACAAGAGGCAGTCGGGCATTGAACTCTCGGACACAGACAGCACGAAGGGTCCCTTGGTCACGCCCGGAACAGCGGAAGAACTGATAGGCAAAAACTCTCATGGAGGGTTATTCATCTATCACCTGATTCTGGAGGGGGCTGTTGCGCATGGTGATACCTAGGAATGCTGTACATATGACACACTATCGAGAGGGATCAAGGGGCCGGGGATGGAGGCAAGGGCTGTCGCCTGTCGGACTGGAACCACCCTCACATTGCCCTTAAGGCAACCTGTAGTGGCTACTACAGGATAGAATTGTGTGCTTTGTTGTGGACGTTTGGATGGGAACTAATGTTTTGTTATTGGGTCCTGTTCTGGGGGGGAGGGTTGTGGGGGTTACACGGGGAGTTGGGAACTGGGGACTGAGCTGCTCTGGTGTGGGTGGGCGAATCATGAAGAAGGAGAGGCTGAGGGATACCTGTAATGGGGACATTACCTGAGTTGAAGTGTATTACATGGAACGTACGTGGACTGTGTATCATGACCAGACGCCATAGGGTGCATGCATATTTGGTGCGACGTGGGATCCCGATAGCGCTGCTCCAGGAGACCCATCTTACCAAGCAGGAGTGCACTGCCTTACAGCGGCGCTGGCGAGGTCAGGTGTTTGCCACGACCTACTCTGCATTTGCAAGCGGGGTCTTGATATGGGTGAGGGCAGGGGTCCCCTTCCAGGCCACGAATCAGGTTGTTGACCCAGAAGGCAGGTATGTAGCAGTAGAGGGGAAGCTCGGTGGCCGAGATGTAATACTCTGCAGTGTTTATGCCCCGAATACAGATCAGCCCGCTTCCTAGATAAACTTTCAGGGACACTGGCACATTACCTAGCGGGACAGGTGATACTGGGGGGGGGGGGGATTTCAACTCCATCACAGACATCACTCTGGACAGGTCGCATTCACCACTAACTGATTCTCCGGTACGTAGGCTTGCTACACAGAGGCTAGACTGGCAAGAGAGGTGGGGCCTCACCGATGTTTGGCGGGGGCATCACCCTAACGACAGGGACTATTTCCTTCTTTTCCGCAGTTCATGACCTTCATGTTAGGATTGACACTGTCTTGTGCAGTGACTCGATAGCGACCCTGGTGACACACACTGAGTATTTAGCTAGGACGATCTCCGATCACAATCCCATATTGGTCTCAATTCGATGGCAGCGTGAGAGGTCCGCGGTCCCCACGTGGAGACTGTGTCCGGAAACTCTTGAGGATCAGGTTTTCTGTGCAGAAGTTCGCGAAGGCATTGAACGTTACTTCACCGAGAACAGAGGGTCAGCTTCAACTAGGGCGGTGGAATGGGATGCATTCAAGGTGGTGATGAGGGGGATGTGCATTGGTAAATACTCGGGGGCAAGGACAGCGGTGCTGGCGGATGTGGAAAAAGCAGAGGGAGCACTGCGGGATTTGGAGAGGTGGAGGCCAGAGCAGCCGATGCTGCAAATGCAGCTGACGGAGGCAAGGGAGTTAGTGGCAGCGGAAACGGAGAGATTGAGGAGCTATGATTATAGACACTATATAGCGAAGGTTCATGATGAGGGAGATAAGGTGGGTACGCTTCTAGCGCGACTGGCGAGTCCAGTGCCAAGATGTTGCCCGATTATGACTGTGCGCGCGGCGACGGGGGACACGGTCTATTCCCAGACGGCAATCCTCTCACGCTTCTTAGGGTACTATACGACCCTCTATCAAAGCAACCTGGAGGCTGAGGACTCAGACGTTGAGGACTAATTGGCAGAGATTCAGCTCCCACAACTAGATGAGGAAAGCGCTAAGGGTCTGGGTCAAGACATAACATTGACAGAGATTAGGTGTGCGATCAAGCAGATGGCCCGGAATAAGACGCCGGGGGTAGATGGCCTACCAATAGAATTCTATGCAAAATATATTGACATCTTGGCACCTCATTTGTTGGAGGTCTATGCAGAAGCTGCGAAGCTGGGGTATTTGCCCAGGTCGATGAGAGAAGCACTGGTTGTTCCCCTGTTAAAACCTGGAAGAGAAAGCATCCTAAAGACCGCTGTCCATGCTGACAGTGGATTTTAAAATTCTGAGTCGCATACTAGCAACAAGACTGCTACCACACATGACCACACTGGTCCAGGAAGATCAGGCTGGGTTCATTCCGACCAGGAAAACCTCGACTAATATCCGACGCTTAATGCGGGTGCTGGGGAGCGACATGGGCGTGGACATGAGACCGGCCGTGTTGTCAATCGATATAGAAAAGGCATTTGATAGACTGGAGTGAGAATACCTTAATAGGGTACTGGAGAAATTCGGCTTAGGAGCTCAATTTGGACATTGGACGAAAGTCCTATACTCCACAGCGACTGCCAGGGTGCGGTTGGGATCAGTAATATCTGCCGAATATCCGGTACGGAGAGGAACGAGGCATGGGTGTTCACTTTCCCCCTTGTTGTTCGCGCTAGCGATTGAACCTCTGGCGGCCCAGGCTAGGACAGGGATGGCATATAAGGGTCTTGTGTGTAGCGGGATCCCGCAGTACATATCATTATATGCGGACGATCTGCTGTTGTTCTTGGAAGATACGGTGGAAGCACTGCAGGGGGCGGTTGACATGCTGTCACTATTTGGGAAACTGTCGGACCTCAGGGTTAACTGGAGTAAAACGTGCATTTTCCCGATGCGAGAGGATACGCCCCAACCACAAATGGAAAGGGACATTATATGGGAACGATTGTGCTTCACCTATCTGGGAGTCCGTATCTACCATGGGGTTGACGACATGTTGGAGGGGAACATAGGGCGCTGTATTAGAGCCCTGAAGGGCAACTCTTCCCCTCTCAGTGATGGGGAGAGCGGCGCAGCTTAAGATGGTGGCGCTGCCTCGGCTGCTCTACTATTTCCGCACGCTGCCATTATGGATCCCGCAACGGATCTTCCGAGAACTGAGAACGCTCACCATTGACTTTTTATGGGGACAGGGAAGGCGGCGAGTAGCACTGAATACGCTGATGAGGCCAAAGGTGGAGGGGGGACTGGCAGTCCCTAATTTTGAAATCTATTATTTGGCTGGGCAACTGATTGATTTGATTTGATTTGATAAAAATTTATAATGCGCAAAACAGTAACCCGCAGGTATCAAGGCGCCTAATAATACCATCAGAAGATTTAAACATACATCCTTACATATAGGCTTGCAGAAAGAGGTGAGTTTTAAGGGCCTTTCGAAATTTCTGTAGGGAAGGTAGAGACCTAAGATCGAGAGGTAGATCATTCCACCATTTGGGAGCTAGGGTAGAGAAGGCCCTGCCACCCCACTTGGCTCTTCGTATGCGGGGAACTGTCAGGAGCGATTTCCCGGAGGAACGCAAGTTCCTTCCGGGAATGTAGAGGGAGATGATGGAGCCAACTCCCAAGTCGCTGTTTTTTGCAATGGCTCTATAAGTCATGCATAGAACTTTGAACCGTACTCGGTGTTCTACCGGTAGCCAATGCAGCGTTTTCCTGGCCAACGTGGCCGAGGAGCGTCTGGGAACATCCAGAACAAATCTGGCTGTGGCATTCTGAACTACCTGTAAGCGCTGCAGGAGGCTCCTGTTTAGCCCCGCATACAGCGCATTACAGTAGTCCAGACGTGAGCCAATGAGTGCGACAGCTATTTGCTTTCTGGACTGTAAGGAGAGGTATTTCCTGATCCTTCGCAGGGTGTGAATTAATCCCCAGCAAGTGGAGATGGTTCTACTCACCTGCCTGCCCATATCCAGGGCAGGGTCTATCATCACCCCAAGGTTCTTAGCAGAAGTTGTGGGGGAAGGGCACTCTCCTAACGAGTCAGGCCACCAGTTGGCTGACCAGATGTTCTCTTTCCCTCCAAACACCATTACCTCAGTCTTCTCCCCATTCAGTTTGAGTGAATTCTGGATCATCCAGTGACCAACCGCCTCCATGCAAGATCTAAACTTGGAGGCAGTTTGTACATCTGAATGGGCGAGAGAGACGAGTATTTGGGAATCATCTGCATAAGAGACTACCTCCATCCCGAAAGTTCTTATAAGTCTGGCTAGTGGGGTCACGTAGATGTTGAAAAGGGTCGGACTAAGAGCCGACCCTTGTGGGACCCCACACAGCACTGGTCGGGATGGAGATAGAAACTCCCCCAGCTTGACTCTTTGTTCCCTCCCGTCAAGGAAGGAAGTCAATAGATCTAGAGCTGCGTCCTTCACTGCAGATCCTTACACAACATGTGGCAAAAGAATTTAGGGGCCCTGTCCAGGCCCGAGGGGCGGGGATACAGAAACATGTACTCTCCAATATTGTCATGCAGCAGAAGCTTGATCTCCCGGACTTAACGTTAGAGGAGAGGACCTTGCGATTATGCTGGAACAGAAGCCAAAAGAGAGCAGGGGTGGCACATCCATACGCGCCCGAAATTCCCCTGGGTATGCTGACAGCATTTCCACATGGGGGGACTGGTCCCCGCTCATGGACTGGGAGGAATTGGGACTACACATGATAGGCGATCTGTATACAGATGGCGTACTATTGCCATTCAGGGCGGTGCAAGAACAATTTGGCCTTCCTGATTGGGGCTTCCTATTACATGCGGCTATAACATTGGTGATACGGACGCACTGGAAGACTGGGCAGTCGGAACCACCGACCACTATGGCTTGCCAATATGTGGTCATGGCGGCAGGTACATTTAAAGCAGTCACCGGTCTCCATTCTCGAATGTTGAATGAGGGCTTGGAACCACTGACTGAGCTGAAACTAAAATGGGAGGAGAGTGTAGGGAAACCCATACCGGACACAACATGGGGCCATATTCTGAAGAGGACTTGGAAAGGGTGTAGAAATGCTAGGTTCCAACAAGTGCATTTTTTTATAGTACATAGAGCTTACCTTACCCCGGGGAAGATCCGGAGGTATTTTCACGTACAGGATGCAGCGTGCCCTAGATGCTCGATGCCTGATGTGGAACTAGATCATATGATGTGGGATTGCCCGGGACTGGGGCTGTACTGGTCTGAGGTAGGAGCGCTTCTCAATGGGGTTACTGAACGGCAAGTTGAATATGACATGGCGACGTGTCTGTTGCTTTGGTTTCCTCACACGTCTAAAACAAAAATCACTAGCTAGTTCATTGATTTAGGCCTCATTTTAGCCCAGAGGGAAATAACCTGGCATTGGAAGTCGAAATAAGGTCCATCTAGTAAGAGGTGGGCAACTGAGTTATGTAAATGGGCCCGTAGCGAAAGTACTGTCAGACTTAGACAGGCCACTCGTACGGCGAATGAAAAGAGTCTAGAAATGGCGTGGGAGGAGCTAGTGCAGGCTCTACAGAATCGTCAAGCAGAGGGAGTGGACTAGGGAAGAGTGCAGTGAATGGAGTTCCAGGGGATACAGTGGCAGATGAGTGATGATCCATCAGGTCCCTTATGATTATGATTATGATTATAGATGAGCGAATGACACCCACACCAGCAGCAGTTGGAGGGTTGAGGGGGGGCACATTGGGGGTTCAAATGTGGACAGGTGGGGTAACTGCAGGTTTACTGAGTCAATATTGACCCTTGAGATGCTTAATTGTTAATATGTTTTCCGCATTGGGGTATGATACGCTGAGTATGACATATCGGGAGACTCCCACAGGGGAGGATGACCGGTGGGTTAGGGTGACCGAGTTGTGCTTGCGCTAACAATCAGTAATTACCTAATGGGATTATGACAGATTGACTGTTGAAAATGGGGAACAGGAAGATATAGAAAAGCAGAAGCATGATTATACTGCCGAACAGATGCCATTGTTTCTCACTTTTATGTCTCTGGTAACTGCTAACTAACGTCGCCCGGCCCCCGGGATGTGGGCTGAATGGCTGTGTGATGCTTTCTGGTTGACATATAGGAAACAGCTCTTAGCGGCGGGCATGTCAGTACAAATGATTGAATATTTTCTAAATCTGCAATAAAAACACAGTTTACAAAAAAAATGCAGTTGGTGAAGTTGGTCCTGGAGGTAGTTGTCTTGTCTGTCAGTGAGAGGATGAACTGGGTGTCGTCGGCATAGTAGACAGTGATGTGTTGTGATCGGATGATGTTGACAAGTGGTGTCATGTTTAAGTGGAAACAGGTGGGGCTCAATGATGATCCCTGTGGCCATATATCAGTTTCTTGGACTCCAATGTGAAGTGCAGTTGCCTGATCCTTTGAGTTTCTCCCCATGAGGAAGGAACAGATCCATTTGAAAGTAGATGCTTGTAAGCCAATCTTGTGGAGTCTTCTGATGAAAGTGTTGTAGGGAAATGTGTTGAAGGCTTGTGGAAGTGTATGACGGAGTGGTCAGTCCATGCGAGCAGTGTCTTGGAGTTGTGTTTGATGCTGTTGCTTGTGGTGATGATGGGGTCAAGTGTGTGTCCTATGATGTGTGTTGATTCTGAGACGAGCTGGGTGAGTCTGATGTTGCTCAAGTCTTCAAGGTGTGCTGTGGAGCATGGGCTATTTCAGTCTTTCAGATAAAAGTTTAGGTCACTGAGGAGAATGTAGGCTCTGGAGTCGAAGGTGAGCAGACAAATGGAGTTGCTTATGGTTTTGTAAAAGTTGATAAAGTTTGGTAAAGTTGACTCGCAATCCGGGTGGTCGGTAGGTTTCCCATTCAGGGTTTTTGGAGATTTGCAGCTTAAAATGAATAGGGTGGTGTTCTCTGTGGATGTTGTGCATTTGATGGATACCTTGATAGCGAGTCCTCCTCATTGGCTTGTGAAGGCGGTCCTGTCAAGCAGTCTTGTAGCCTGTTGGGATTGCAATGGCTATGCCGGCCGACGATGAGGGACTGAGCCAGGTGTCTGTGATGAAGAGGATGTCAGTTGTGTCGCTGCATTTCGGTTGTATGTGTGCTTAGTGATCATATGTTGAGAAGAATGAATGCGAGTGGGTGTTGATGTGCGTGTTTGGTCTGGCCTGTGGTGTCGGGTGGAGTTGTAGGCATTGTTTGTGCAGGCATGTGAGGAGGGGATGTTGAGGGAGTTGTTAGATTTGCATCGGGGTGTGGGTTGGTAGCTACTGGAAAACCAGCTGTGGGTGCAGGCGAAACCTCCTATCATGTGTGAGGCACAGCCTGGTAGCAGTTGAGGCCAGGACGTCATCCGGGGTCTAGTGACCCAAGTATTAATGCGGAGTATCGCTGGGCAGTGATTGGACCAAGGTTCCTTGAACCAGAAAGCAATGCAGAATACTAGCTTCCACGTCTTTAGGGAAATCTAAATCTATTCACATAAATTGGATTATCGGCAGTCACTAGTGTAAGATTCCCTAGTTATACAGTGTATAAGTTGAAATGGAAAATAATTTTGAAAATGCGGTTCTAGCCAAAGTTTCACAATTATACTGCCCCCTTTCCCCAATAACATTTTATAAGGTTTTATTTGGCAAAATATAAATGGGAAAATTTCTGATGTACTTGTTTCCCCACAAAACTAGTAATCCTCGATCTCCTCACCACTTGTAAAGGGGGCCATGGTATCTGAGGGCCACAAACTATTTCATGCACCTTAGATCAACTTCAATGAGCAAAAGGTGATATCCACCAATTCCTGATTAATGTCCCCGGCATATAAACCACACCAGTAATTTGCAACACCCACAACATTTAAAGCAACATTACTTTTATTGTGCTTCCTCTCATCAGAGTAACAGCAGGCCACACCTGCAATAACCTGAGCTCTTTAGTCCCAAAACTAAAGATTCCTAGTCACTTGATAAACCTCAAACTACAAAAAGAGGCGGCAGCAACAAGTGCCCTGGTGGCAGCCTTTCAGTTTCACCCATTTATCCTCTCCTACCCCCCCCCCCCACCCCAGTTTGCTTTTAGAGGAGCAGTTTACAAAGGCACACCTCTTATTTGACATTGCACAAGTGCTCCTGTCGCAAATGGGAGAAGCACAAACAGACCACTAGAGGGTATCTGTCAGCCTAGGGTTACTGTAAACACTAGTGGAAAACATTTTTAACAAACTTATACTCATCTAATTGACTGCAAGCGCTCAAGTATATTCATGTTAGTCTTTGGCATCACAACTTATGTCCTATATTAGTTTTTACATTGGTATATTGTGCTGGGAATTACAATTCCCAACCCAGTAAAGCTCAATATATTGAAGGCAGGTTGCAAGTCAGATACAAAAGCGATAATGACTTTATTCTTAGTAGTTCAAGGGAAGACTGAAGAAGAAAAGCACAAGTTACTACTTGTGTAACGATATATCTGTAAGAGACATTAGTTAGTTATAGATTCCTTACCTTAGAATATCCCCAGGCGTCGGACTGGATCCGGAAAATTTTGCGTAGCAATACCCCTGCGCGTCGGCAGGCGTCGTCTGCGGCTCCGCGTCCGTCGTCGGCGTCGTTAGCACCGGAATGACGTCGTCGGAGTACTTAGACGCCGCCCTCGCGCGATGTCAGTTCTGATACACAGCTTTTCCGGGCCAGATACGCAGATCCATGATAGAACCAACACTGGTGCCATGAAACTAGGGCCCTGAAAGGGGGTGACCTTAACCCTAGATTAACTAATGTCTCTTACAGATATATCGTTACACAAGTAGTAACTTGTGCATATGAAAGAGACACGTTTGTGATAGATTCCTTACCTTAGAATAGATACCCCAGCAATACCAACCCCGGTGGTGGGTCTGCGAACCAATAATCACACCAGAAAGTCCTGGAGGACGGAACGGACAAAAAAGCCATCCCTCCGGATTGGCTGTCCAGGCAGTAGTGTCTCGCAAACGTGTGCAGCGAGGCCCACGTAGCTGCCTGACAAATGTCCTGAAAGGGCACTCCTCGGCCTAAGGCAGTCGTAGTCGCCGTGGCCTGAGTGGAATGAGCCCTCAGCCCAACAGGGGTTCCTTCTTAGCCAAGGAGTAACACGCCTGGATGCACAAGATGCTCCACCGAGAGATGGTCCGCTTGTGCACCGCCCCTCCCTTCTTAGCGCCCACGTAACCAACAAAGAGTTGGTCATCCACCCGGAACTAGCGTGTGCGTTCTGGATAGAATGACAGCGCACGTTTTGGGTCCAGACAATGGAGCCGCTCTTCCTCTTTAGAGGGCTGCGTAGGCGGAAAGAAGGTGGGCATGGTGATGGACTGCCCAATGTTGAAGGCTGAGACTACCTTGGGCAGGAAAGAGGGTCTTGTCCGCAACACAACCTTGTCCTGATGGACAGAAAGGAAAGGAGGTTTGGGAGAAAGAGCCTGGAGCTCACTCACTCTCCTGGCAGAGGTGATGGCAACCAGGAAAGCAGTTTTCAGAGTAAGAAGACGGAGAGGACAGTTATGAAGTGGCTCGAAGGGAGCACACATCAGAAAGGTAAGAACAAGGTTCAAGTCCCACTGAGGCATCACGAATGGAACAGGAGGGAACATGTGTGTGATGCCCTTCAAAAACCTATTTACAATGGGGGACTTGAACAAAGAAGGTTGATCAGGTAGCCTTAAGAAGGCGGAAAGAGGGGGGCGTGGCCAGGCGCCGAAGGAAATGGCCGCCTGAATCCCTAGCTCCGCCGGGACCGTCAGTGTCCCCCTTTAAAATCCGCCCTAATTCCTGGCTGGGAGGCTCTCCGAAGGCAGCCCCCAGCTCCCTCAGGTCCGGTGACTCATCGGTGAAAACTCCGGGCTGGACGGACCCTCGGAGGCTCCGGCATACGGCCGCGACTGACAGCGGCGACCCGACGCCTCACCCCTGGAGCCCGTATACGGCCGCGTCGGCCACTCGAGGTCCCGGATTTCGGCCTGCCGCGGCCCGCGGCTGTGAGGCGCGACGGCGGGGGGCGTGGCCTCAGCATCGGCGCGAAACCGCCGCGGCGCCAGGGACGTGTGGAAGGGTGCCCAGTGAGACCCCACGGACCCGGGAGACCCAAGAACTCCGCTGCTCGACTACCCAGGCGGTAAGAAGGACTGCCGCACACAGCGTGTCTCCTGCGGGGACTGAGGTGAGATTGACCGGCTTGTGCTGCTCCCAGCCTTCCACAGAATAGCTGCCCTTCCCTGCTGCATACGGGTAACCCCTGTGGGCCGGACGTGTACCCACGGCTGTGGAGGAGGCTGGCCCCAGGAAAGTGGTGACAGGAGGACCGGCTGGGAGTAATAACGGACCCGGGAGGCATCGGGTCGTGACGTAACGTCTCTGACGCACCCCTGGAAGTGGGCCCCGCGCTACTATAGCGCCTGGACGGCAGCTGTTGTGAGTCTCTGTCTCTGCCTGAGATCGGTTGGAGCGGGGAGTGGACCAGAACTGGCGGCAGTCAGGAAGAGGGTGGGCGACGTACCATCGGACCCCAGAGGCACCAGATCGATCATGAAGCCTAAAGGGGGTGCAGTGTCCCAAACGAATAAACTGGATCAATATACAGTGCCTAAGAACCAGACTCAGCCTGGGGGAGAGACGAGGGATGTCGCGGGGAAGGCGGAACCCTCTCTAACGTCCATCATGGCCGCGATCCAGACACTCGGCACTAACCTCGAAACAAAGATGGACAAGATCACAATCGAAGTGAACCTGCTCCGCACTGACCTGGGGAAGACCGCGGACCGCTCGAAAGCCAATGAGGTGGACATTAAGGCCCTCCAGGACTCGGAGAAGAAGCTCACAAGCAGGGTCAACGAGCTGGTCCACCAGCACCGACAGATGACACTGCGGCTCGATGATCAGGAAGGTAGGGCTCGAAGGAGCAACATACGCGTGGTGGGCGTGGAAGAAGGACTGGAGGGTGACAGTATGGAGCTTTTCCTCGAGGACCTGATACTCCAACACCTCAAGCCCAAGAGACTTTCCAAGATTTTCACTATAGAGAGAGCCCACCGGGCCCCGATTCCTAAGCCCAAGCCCGGAGTCCCACCGCGAACAATTATCGCCAAAATCCTTAACTACCGTGACCGAGATGCGATACTGCAGGCTGCCAGACAACACGGTGATCTACAATACGAGGGGTCCACGGTGCGTTTTTTCCCTGACTTTACGCTGCAAGTGCAACAAGAACGGCGGTCCTTCCAGGGGGTCAAGGCGGCGCTCCGAGACCATGGAGTTCGATACATGATGTTCTTTCCCGCAAAACTAAAAGTTCTCTACGATGGCCGGTCCCATTTCTTTACTTCGCCAGCAGCAGTACAGGACTGGATCGACGCAACGTTGGCTGTGGCCCACCCTCTCCAAAATGGCGGACAGTGGAGAGACAATGGACAACCCTCTCCGGGATCGGCGACGGAGGGAGCTGAGGCGGGCGGGCAAAGTCAACGATCCTGGCGCTCAAGGTCAAACAGTCCCCGTTGGGACTCGACCGGAGGAACCACAGCGCGATGAAGCGACGCACACAGGACTTGGAAGAAGCCGGACAGTAATGTATAAAGTGTGCTTGTTTGTATGCCTGGGCGCTCCGATGGGGCGGAACGGGGCCTGCCCAGGGATTTAGGGCCGGGCTCCCTCATTGTACTTGCACACCCAAGGCCTGAGGGACTGAAGGACCTGGGACATTGCCGGGGGGCGGCCGGGACGGAGCTGGCCACGTGTATCCCGTGGAGTTCCTCGGTTCTCACCGGGGTAGGGTTGGGCGACAGGCGCTCTGCTAATTGGGGTGGTGGGTAGTTTGAAACCCACGGAGCAGGGGGCAGGGAGGGGGGGTTTTGTTTTTGCAGAGGTGGGCGGGAGGGTTGGGGTCCAGGTAGGGAGGAGAACGAGGGAACTGGCGGATATGCATATTACTGTTTGTACTGTTAGAGCATGTCGGGGGGGTTCCAGGATGGGTGGTGACCACTGGGGGGGATCCGGGGAGGGATGGGGAGTTGGGGGTTTGTTATGGTCGTACAAAGTGATTATCTATGATGTCATTAATGGTTCAGTGGTGCAAAGTAGGAATAGCTTACAAAGCAATGGTTATGGCTAGGCATTGGGAAAAGAGCTTAAGAATCATGAGCTGGAATGTGAATGGACTTGGGGACAGACTCAAGCGCACTATAGTCCTTCAACTCATTAAACGACACCAACCGGACATAGAAATGTTGCAAGAAACTCACCTGCTGGGTAACACGTGCCACGCCCTTAACAGGTGGGGCTACACTCTCGCCTCGCACTCCGGCTTCACCTCAGGTTCCAGGGGGGTGGGGATACTTTTGCGACGCTCGCTGCCCTTCCACATTGATAGTACTAAATCAGACCCACAGGGTCGCTTCACGGTGGTCACAGGACGATGGGAGGGGTACACGCTTAACCTGCTTTCGACTTACATCCCGCCGGGCTTGCAGGCTCAAGCCTTTGCAGACCTGGGCAAATTGCTGCTCTCCCTTCCCGAAAGTCAGTTAGTCTTGGGCGGGGACTTCAATTCAGTAGTGTCAGGACTCCTGGATAGACAGCCCTCCAGGGACCTTCCCCAAGGGCAACGATGGTTAGCTGACTTTCTTGAGTCCTTTGGACTCACTGACGTTTGGCGTCACCTTCATCCCACAAATAGCCAATTCACCTTCTTCTCTGGGCCACATCATACCTTCTCACGGATTGATTACATCCTCACCGTTCTGCAGCACCACACTACAATACGGGAGGCCACACTCTTAACCCGGGGCATTTCGGACCATTCACCAGTTACCACACACATCACGTTCGGAACCAGGAGGGAGGGGTGTGTAGCGCCGATAAACCCCTGGCACCTAAAAAACGAGGACACACGGGGGAAACTTGACACCTCTATCTCACACTATTTTGAAGAGAATTTGGGCTCGGTAGACTCCCCTGTCACGGTATGGGAGGCATTTAAAACGGTGGTAAGAGGGGAGGCGCTTTCAGCCATCGCAGGTAAAAGACGAGAACAGCGATGTCAGGTCACTACAGTTGAGGCGGACCTCGCGGGACTGGAGGCTGAGGCACTCGAAAAAGGGGCCAGACTGGTTAGACATAAGTGGCAGGTCAAATTGGCAGAATACAGAGAGCTGGTCTCCCTGGAGGTCCAGACAGTGGCTCGACATAGAATGGGTAGGCTGTACTACCAGGGCGACAAAGCTGGAAAGCTCATCGCCTGGTTAGATAAAAAACAGCAAACCAAGAAGATAGTCCCGTTAATTCATACGCAATCCGGAGCGATTCTCACAGAGCCTCGAGATATAGTGGATGAGTTTGCTAGACACTATAAACAGGTCTATACGAAGGTGTCTGACCGTCCAGAGGAAGACTATAGCCCTCCTTGCTGATATCCAAATGCCATGTCTATCTGACGGTGATCGAGAGACCATTGACAGCCCGCTCACAGAGGCCGAAATACAGCGCGCGATAATGGAACTCCGGCCTGGGAAAGCATTGGGTCCTAACGGCCTCCCGATAGAACTGTACAGGATTAAACCGGATACTATCAGTAAGCATCTTAAAGCCATGTTTGAGACAAGTAGACAGGAGGGAAGACTACCGCGTGAACAGCGCATGGCCACTATAGTGGCAATCCCAAAGGAGGGAAAGCCGGTTGAATACTGTGCCTCATACAGGCCGATCTCGCTCCTCAACGCTGAGCCTAAGATACTGGCAAAGGCACTTGCCAATAGACTCAAACCAGTACTGAGTACGCTGGTACATCCTGACCAGTCAGGCTTTATGCCACACCGAAATACGGCCCTCAATATCCGACGCCTCCACGGGGTGCTTGGACAGCGCCACAGACTGACGGAGGACGCGGTAGTGGTCTCCTTGGATGCCACTATGGCGTTTGACACCCTAGAATGGCCGTACATGTTCGCTGTCCTGCGCAAGCTGGGCTTCGGACCCCAGTTCACGTCGTGGGTTCGTCTCCTTTATTCGGAACCGCTGGCACAGGTCCTAGTGAATAATAAGGTATCGGAGGTCTTCAAGTTAGAGCGGGGTACTAGACAGGGCTGCCCCCTGTCCCCTCTCCTGTTCGCCCTCTCCCTCAAACCGTTGGCTGCCTGGATTAGGCGGGACGTATACCTTCGCGGAATAGAGTGGGCAGAGGGATGGGTAGATAAAATATCCCTATATGCTGACGACATTCTTTTATACCTCTCCAAGCCACGACGATCGATCATTGCAGCACTCGACATCTTCGCTAGCTTCGGTCGCAATTCCGGCTTCAGAGTCAACTGGAGCAAATCCTATCTTTATGTCCTCAGAGGGGAGCCCCCGAGGCTTCCTGACACTTGTCCCATTACAGTCGTTGAGGAAGGCTTCAAATACCTGGGAGTGTTCATCTCCACGGACAAAGCCCTATCCTATGAGCGAAATCTTCTACCTCCCCTTCGGCGTCTCCAACGAGAGGCCAAGTCCTGGCAGGATCTGCCATTGTCATTGCTAGGCCGGGCTGCATTATTCAAAATGATGGCGCTGCCCAGGTTCCTATACGCCCTCCAAAACTACCCTGACCTGGTGCCCAACGCCTACTTCACAGCGATTGAAGCAGCTCAGCGTACCCTCCTCTGGGCGGGCGCCCCTCGTATTGCCTTGTCAAAACTCCACCTGGGGTGGTATGACGGTGGCATAGCCCTACCCGACATCCGTAAGTACTACTGGGCGGCCCATCTCTCAGCGATTAATCAGGGGACCTATGGGGATGGCAATGATCCGGCCTATGGGATGGACAGATGGCAACTCCCGGGGGGGGAACCTTGACATCGCACTCTACTCTAACATGGGTAAACATCAATTCACTGGACCCACAAAACATTCGATACAGATATGGCACATAGCCCAGAAAAAACTTGGCTGGTCCGGGGTCCTCACCATGGCTACGCCGCTATGGGCTTCTGGCACGTTAGGCAACCTGGGTCGTTCTAAAGGGTTCCGGAATTGGGACTTGATTGGGATCTCCCAAATTAAAGACGTCAGGGGCCCTAAAGGTGTTCACACATTCGATCACATGCAGGCAACGTACGACCTGGCACACACCGAATACTTTAGATACTTACAGTTGCGACACTCACTCCAGACAAACATCCCGCCAGACACTACATTGCCTTTATGCTCACCTCTAGAAGACAGGTTGTTAGATGGCCTCATTCCAGAACATGCTATATCCCTCACATACAAAAAATTACTTAATAACTCCCCCGACCTACTCCTTCCCTTAAAGGAGAAGTGGACGGCTGATGGGTTAGAAATTGATGGGAGGAGTGGTCCTATGCTCTGGCCTCTCCCCGTGAGGTGGCGATATCAGCCCGGATGCGCCTAATTCAACTGAAGATACTTCACAGAACTTATATTTCAGGTACGAGGCTGCAGAGAATGGGAAGGGGTGGGGACGGTCTCTGCAGAAGGAATTGTGGTGCGGAGGGTACTTTCTTTCATATCCTTTGGGGGTGTCAAAAAGTGCAAATGTACTGGGGGAGAGTGGTGTGCTGCATGCAAGAGGTGTGGGAGGTAGAAATACGGCTAGAGGCCAAAAGAGGTCTGCTCAACATTTGGGAGCCAACGGACCTGTCACACAAAGGGAGGCTTTGGGTCACGCTTGGGCTGATGGTGGCCAAACGGAACATTGCTAGGTTGTGGGGTGATCTCAACCCGCCGAAACTGAGAGACTGGAAATGTGACATGGACTGGTGCATGCTGCAGGAGAAGACGGTGTACGTCTCACGAGGCTGTCCTCGCAAATGGGTGGAAATATGGTCCAGGTGGAACGAATACAGGGGTAATATCTGTGAGCCCCCGCTGACCACACAGTCTAACTCACTGGAAATGTAGGGAAGCCCATTGCAACCAGACTCTTAGCACTCGTATGCGTTTAGGTACCGTATATGCACCTGAACTGCTCTGAACCTACAGTCGTGAAACGTAACGACCAAGTTAAAGGGGGGGTGTTTTCTGTTTGTTCCCTTTCGGGGAAACGTACACAAATTGACCTTATTATATGTGTAAAAATGTAAAATGTGACCTTCCTCATCCCTCATTATCCATCGGGATCTCACATATGTACACTCTGCAAAGCCGCTGTACCCCCGGGTTGACGGTCTGGGCTGTGTTTTAAAAATTTTTGTACACTAACGGATCTCTTACTGTTGGCCGGCCCGATGGGTTGTAGGCGAGGAATGTTTGATGTGATCTGCTAAATAAAGGTCTTTATAAAAAAAAAAAAAAAAAAAAAAAAGAAGGCGGAAAGGGCAGAAAGGTAGCCCTTGATAGTGTCCAGAGCAGAGCCCTGCTGGGCAAGAGAAAGAAGGAAGAGGAGAACCTCAGAAAGGGGTGCAGAGAGAGGACCCACAGCCTTTGCTGTGCACCATGCCACAAATCTGTTCCACCTGCAGGCGTATACCGACTTTGTGGAGGGACGCCTGGCTGCCAGAATGACATTACAGACCTTAGGAGGCAAGTCAAATGGCCTCAACTGTCGCTGCTCAATCTCCAAGCTTGTAGGTGGAGACTGGACAGGTTCGGGTGGAGGACCGTCCCCTGCTGCTTAGACAGAAGGTCTTCCTGAAGAGGCAGACGAATCGGGGGATCGACAGACATGCTGAGTAGCTCTGGATACCAATACCTTCGTGCCCAATCCTAACCTGGGCCCGGTCGCGCTTGATCTTCTTCAGCACTCTGGGCAGAAGTGGTATAGGCGGAAAGGCTTACAATAGACCGCAACTTCACTCGCGACGAAAAGCGTCTCCGAGCGAGTGCCGCCTTGGAAATTCCAAAGCGCAGAACTGATGACATTGCGCATTCTCTTCTGTGGCGAATAGATCTAACCAAGGCTCTCCCCTCTGCTGAAAGAGGCCTTGCGCCACGTCCGAGTTCAGACGCCATTCGTGATCCATCATGCACCGGTGGCTGAGTTCATCTGCCCTGGCATTCAGGGAACCTGCCAGGTGTTGTTCCAGCCACTGCCAGAGGCATAGAGCCCCCTGGCATAGGGTCCACGACCCCACCCCGCCTGTTTGTCGCAGTACCACATGGCGGTGGTGTTGTCCGTGAACACCTGCACTACACTCCCCCGGACAGAGGGGAGGAATGCCTTCAGTGCAAGCCGGATCGCCCGCAGCTCCTGAAGGTTGATGTGGAGCAGGGACTCTGCCGGAGACCAGATGCCTCTGATCTCCGCCTCTCCCATGTGGCCCCCCCAGCCCTGGAGGGACGCGTCCGTCACAACTACGTTCTCCGGTGGGGGTAGGGAGAGGGATCTGCCGCTGATCCAATCACGGTCCGTGAGCCACCACTGCAACTGTCTTGCAGTGCCCTCCGAGATCAAGACATGGTCGGACAAGTTGCCCTGATGCTGGGCCCACTGAAACTTCAGGTCCCACTGCAGAGCCCGCATCCGCCACCGGGCGTGATGCACCAGAAGGATGCAGGAGGCCATCAGCCCCAGAAGCCGCAGCGTCAACCTGACCGAGACTCGGGTTAAAGCTGAAAGATTGGAATCAGAGCCTGAACATACCGAACCCGCTGTTCGGGAGGATAAACCCGAAACTGCGCCGAGTCCAGAACCGCTCCGATGAAGAGGAGCTTCTGAGAGGGACACAGGTGTGACTTCGGCACATTGATGGAGAACCCCAGCAGGTGCAGGAGGTCGGCCGTAGTCTGGAGGTGGCTGACGACTCTCTGGGGCGAGCCCGCCTTCAACAACCAGTCGTCGAGGTAGGGGAAGACTGAAACCCCTAACCTGCGCAGATGAGCTGCGACCACCGCCATCACTTTCGTGAACACCCGTGGGGCGCTTGTAAGGCCGAAGGGGAGCACGGTAAACTGAAAGTGTTCATGGCCTACCGTGAACCGCAGGTAACGTCGGTGGGCCGGCAGGACGGGGATGTGAAAATAAGCGTCCTGCAAGTCCAACGCTACCATCCAGTCTCCAGGGTCTAGGGCAGCTAAGACCTGAGTCAATGTCAGCATCTTGAATTTCTCCTTCCGGAGGAAGCCGTTGACGTTCCGTAGGTCCAAGATAGGGCGTAGGCCCCCCTTTGCCCTTCTTGGGTACCAGAAAGTAGTGGGAGTAACAACCACACCCTACTTCCGGCCCAGGAACGCGCTCGATGGCCCCCTTGCCCAAGAGGGCCGACACTTCCTCTTGCAGAAGTTGGAAGTGATCCCCCGACACGCGGTGGTACTGCGGTGGCATGGCTGGAGGGGTCGCCTCGAAGGGGAGGGAGTAGCCCCTTCGGACGATTTGCAGCACCCACCTGTCCGATGTGACAGTGCGCCAGTGGAAGAGGTGATGGTGGACCCTGCCTCCCACTGGCGTCACATGGGCCTGAAAGCACGGACTAGGAGGGTTTTGAGGCGGGTGCTGCAGGGGAAGTTGTGGACTGGCTTTGCCGTTGTCCCCGACCGCCGCCACGGCGGTTTCCACGGTCGCCACCACGCTGTGTAGTAGTCTGCGGTGCGTGGCTGGCAGCACGTGTGGGAGCGCCCTTTGCTTGGCCACGAAAGGCACCCGTTTGCTGGCGTGGGACCGAGAGGCCCAAGGACTTGGCCGTAGCCCTGGAGTCCTTAAAATGCTCAAGCGCATGATCTGCCTTGTCGCCAAATAGGCGACGGCCATCGAACGGCATGTCCAGAAGGGTGGCCTGGACATTGGCCGAAAAGTTGACGGACCTCAACCAGGTGTGGCGTCGAACCGCCACCGTCGTTGCCATCGCTCTGCCCAGTGAGTCCGTGGTATCCAGCCCACACCGGATGGAGTAGCGCGCTGCATCTCGACCCTCCGCAAGGGCTTGGGCGAGTTTAGCCCGGACCTCCTCCGGGCATTGTAGCAGCACGTCCACGACCGTCTCCCACAGGGTGTGGGTGTAGCGGCCCAAGAGGCATGCGGTATTGACAGACCGCAGTCCCAAACTCAGGGACGAGAACACTTTCTTTCCGAATTGCTCGTACCTCTTGGATTCCCGATCGGGTGGAGCCGCCGGGAATGCGGTCTGGGAAGTGAAGGCCTGGATGACCAGGCGCTCGGGGGTGGGATGGGTGGACAAAAAGCAAGGGTCGCCCGGGACCGGGCGGTAGTGTCTGGCTACGTTCCTATCCACAGGCTGACCTGTTGCGGGCTTGGACCAAGTGCCCACAAGAACGTCACACAGGGCCTCATTAAACGGCAGCAGAGGCTCAGTGGAGCATGACTGCGGTTTAAGGACCTCAGTGAGGAGGTTAGTCCTCACGGCCACGACGGGGAGCGTCAGGCCCAAGGCCTTGGCTGCCCGCGTCAACACTACACTGTAAGCAGCCCCCTCCTCCGTAGCCACGGTGGGAGGGTAGACAAACCCAGTGTCTGGCGAAGTGTCAATTCCACTGGCCTCCCCAAGCTCATAAGTCCAGTCCTGATGAGACTGGCACTCCTGTGCCAGAGGATCCATACACCCCTCCCAATCACCCTCATCAACCATCTCGTGAAGTTCAGGGTCAATGGATGAGGCCGGTTCGTGGACATAGAAATCTCCAAACGACGTCGAGAGCGGCGCCCAGCGGCGCCCAGCGGCGCCGCTCCAGCACCGGAACCGAATCGAGGGGAGGATTGGGGACGGCGCCGATAGGCGGCGCCGGGGGTGACACCCGCTGGGCCGGCGCCGGCGAGGTCGTGAGGTCGACCGGCGACGACCCGGATCCGGAAGTGGATCCAGTGAGGGCCGGTGGCGCCGGGGCCAAGGCACCCGAAGGCGTCGGAGCCGAAGCACCCGACCCGCCAGGCCCTCCAGCCGGGATCGTTGGGCCCGAAGGCGCCACGGAACCCGGCTGAGGAGGGAGGGACCTCATGGCCATGAGGTACCGCTCGACCTCCTCCGGCGTTGAATCGTGCCCAGGGACCTGCAGGTGTGGGGCAGGATGCGGAGCCTGCGACTCCGTCGGAACCGCGTGGGTGGTGTCACCCGAACTCCCAGGCGCGTCGTGTGAGCATCGGGGTGGGTCGGAGGAACGATGACGTCGCTCCGACCTCTCATGCCTCTTACCTGAGAAAGATCCCGACGACCGATGCCGACTCCCGGAGCTACGAGGACTCCGACTCCGCAACCGGTCCTTCGACCTCCTGTGGGACCGGGACCTGGAACGGCGCGGGGCCGACTGCCGGAGCTCCAGTCGCTTGCGGGATCGCTCCCACCTAGCCTTCGACGTCAGGGCCCGGCAGTCGGGGCAGGTGCGGTCGTCGTGGTTGAGGCCTAGACACTGAAGGCACCAGCGATGGGAGTCGGTAACCGACATCAGTCGGTGGCACCTGGAGCAAGGTTTGAAACCGGGCATCCCTACCGGCACCGTAGGAGTCGAGACACTCGAGAAAGAGATGATCAAAAAGATCAAAAAGTGTAGTCAAAAAGTGACTAAGGGGTAGAGCTTCTCCGGATTAGCTGGCACGGAAAAAAGAAGAACTGACGTCAGCGCGCGAGGGCGGCGTCTAAGTACTCCGGCGACGTCATTCCGGCGCTAACGACGCCGCCGACGGACGCGGAGCCGCGGACGATGCCTGCGGCGCGCAGGGGTATTGCTACGCAAAATTTTCCGGATCCAGTCTGACGACTGGGGATATTCTAAGGTAAGGAATCTATCACTAACGTGTCTCTTTCAGATGCAGAATTTCACGAATATGACCGTATTCTGAATTTTTAAGAGAAAATGAATAACGTGGACCTAGCAATCCAATTAAAGGTTACAAAGGGAGTTCTGGTTTATACAATGAATTGACAAAGATTTCTTCTAGTCTTGCTTCCCATATAAGTGTCAGCTTCACTGTAAGACTATTAAATAATTCTGAACAAATCTCATTCTGAAACACTGGCCATCAGAATTCTGAAACTACAGACTTCAACAGCATGCACAACATACTGTAGATGCCAAATAAAACTGCATGGTTTCTG
The DNA here is from genome assembly GCF_964261635.1 of Lissotriton helveticus. NCBI lineage: Eukaryota > Metazoa > Chordata > Amphibia > Caudata > Salamandridae > Lissotriton > Lissotriton helveticus. The sequence continues at coordinate 229,834,987 of NC_136061.1, read as the reverse complement.
GATACATATTTATTGATCATGGCCACTGTCCCTCACTGTTTTCCTCCATTTTGCTACAGTTTGAGTACAACACCCTAAAGATTAGCCACTCTGCTTGCAGAGCCAATACCCATTTTGAAATTATTTGCCTCCTCCAGCATAATACACATATATAAAAAAAACTGATGAAACAGTGAAAATCTTTTGATTGCCGTAAACTCCTGTCACTGAAACTAAAACAATATTTCAAACTTAGGATCTGCAAATGCACCATGGCTTATAACTGTTCCTGGGAGAGACAGACATTTAAGACTCCAGTTGTAAGCTGTGCATTCACTAACTTAGGAAGGACTCACTTTGTTAATTCTTTCTGGCAGCTCAAAAGTTCAAGTAAGAAGAGTATGCAAGGTGGTTGGAAGTAGTGAGGCTCTCCAAGGGACTGTAAGCTCTGTCGCACCATGTTTAACATCTTCAGGATACTCTGAGCTTGTGCCTTTCGCAAATAAAGTACCTGCAAGACACTTCAACGCAAGCAACATGATGATGAAAAGCAATAAAATGACATTAAAAACATGCATTATTTTCAAAATATGACTTTGTGATGGCAAATATAGCTGAAACAATAATTGCTATAGCATTTTGTGCAGTTATTAGTAAAAAAAAAATACTTTTGCCGAATTGCAAGCATCAAGTCAGCATAATTCTATATCTATTTACTATTGTGTACTAAATACCTGGTAGTTTTGATGTTGGTTTTAAGATCACCATATTCCACACCTAGGCCCTAAACAGACGTAAACCACCAGTATGATCATCAGTACAATAGACGTGACACTACTAATTATATAAGAACCGTGGAATCTGAAAGACACTCACCAACTTCGCCACTAAACCAAAAATACTCAAAATAAAGGTTTTTAGGATTATGTGAGAAGTAGGAGCCACCTGGTCCGTGACCAGAAACAAAATGGCCATAGAGCACGTGCCCAGAGACGATTGCAAATTGGGATAGGAGATCAGGAGAATCCACTTGCCTGCAGCATTATGAGGCTACTTGACCACAGAAATATTCAGTGACTCGAGGCACACTTAAAATGTAGGACAGCTGGAAAAGGTGGAGTGTCTTCACCTATCAATGGTAGGTCGACGCAATGTCTTGAAGATGTGCATACTCCCCAGGGTAATTTATTACTTTCGGACGGTAGCGCTGGAGTTGACACGAGTACAATTAATGCAGCTGCAATCTGTTGCAGATAGGTTTATCTGGGGCTGGAAGAAAGCCCGACGTGCTTCAAAATATATGATGTTACCACTGGCACACGGTGGGTGGGGAGTGCTGAATTTTGCTTTTTATTATTTGGTTTGTTTTTTTGCAAAATATGCAGTATTTGGCTATTGGGGGTAAAACAAGGTTGTTTGAATCGCCAAATATCTATCAGATGTTATTAGGAGTCCAGGCGAGCGAGGCTTTTGTTTTTTGAACCAAGCTATTTTTAAAGAACGCAATTTAAAACAGTACTTGCTGCAAAAAAGCTTGGAAGTGGACGCGTAAAATCATATCAATAAATCGGGTTTGTTACTATACGCCTCTTGACTCCACAGAAATATTCCTTTTGATATTTTGGGATACAAAGATGATGACTTGGAGGGACAAGGGGATACGTCGCCTAGGAGATATTTATAGTGCTTGGGTAATTGTTTCCCTTGCGGAACTAGCCGAACAATTTACAATACCCAAGAACGATTTCTTTAAATATTTACAAATACGGGATTTTATTCATAAACATTGTAGACATTTGCCTATTTTAACTAATGAATGAAGATTGGGACTCTTTATGACATATTACTGGCAATGCAGCGTGATAACAGAGATTCAAGATGAGAAGTGGAGGGATAGACTTGGCAATCCTGATTTATCTGTGCAAGAATCGATAGATATGGCTAGCAAAGTTATACTGACGGCAAAAATACACACGAACACTATAAAACCTTGTTTAATTTATATCATACACCTGCTAAAATGACGAAGTGGGGTGGAGTTTATGATGGGAAATGTTTCAGGTGTCAGTCGGATGTAGCAGACATCGTACATATATTTTTGATTGTATTGCATTAAGACAATTTTTTTCATGTATTGCACAATTTCTGTCGCAAACGACGAGGGTTAATGTCCCCATCCCTAGAGAGATGATGCTATTAGGAGTGGGTGAGGACAGGGAACCTACGCAGACTTGCTATCCATTCCGATATTTTATTTTTATGGCCATGGCTGTTGCTCGACTATGTGTTGCTTCGATGTGGCTGCAACCAGAGGCGCCATCATATGAAATGTGGCGAGCTAAATTTTATAATGTGTTTAATCTTGAATTTAGTTTGTATCATATTAAATTGCTGAAGAAAAAACAATTAGGGATGAAAATTTGGCAGCCCATGTTACAACATATGGAGTTGTCGATTTGGAATTATGCTTCATATGAAATTCATTTGTAGATTTTTTATGGAATTCTGTAATATTTCTACAGCACTTTGATCAATGTATGATTTACAATCGCTATATGCTATGAGCCGAACAATAAATAAATTTAATAAAAAATGTAGGATTGATGGTCCTTTTCCACATTTTATATGATTGTATAATGGAGTTTTATTCATTTAAAAGTGGTCCCAATTTTTCCAAGTTAAGGGTGCTCCTCCATCTACCTCCTTATCACCTACTTGGATATTATAAGATTCAACAGCATGCACAACATACTGTAGACTTTCTTACACTGGCATTTTCTCTCTTAGGTCATAGAGCTCAGCAGACAGCCATTCTATCTATTGTAGACACAACACGGATACAGAAAAACCTCAACACCGTTAGATGAGTGGACAGCCTAAAAAGCAAGCCATCACACTTTGTGGCAAAACCACTGTAGAGAATGGACAGGGGCATTCTCAAGTGAACATACTGAGAAAAAAAAGAGGTTTGTTGATAGGCCTATTCCAGATAGCCAATCTTTCTATGTGATTATACTATCAGCAGATGTGGGCAATGGAGGCACTGGTAAACTAATAAAACAGTACCTGTATTTGAGGATAAATAACCTAACTAAGTTAATTAGACAGTACTAAAAATGCAAATGTAATTGTGAGGTAAGGTATGTGTGCAAAAGGGGATACCCATAAAGAGAAGTTTACTATTTGAAAAAATGATTACACTTTTTAAATATACAATTTGATGGCAGTTCGCACTTTTCCAATGTACTTTGACATCTTTTCAACTATCACTCAAACTGGTTATAGCTTAAGAACATTATGTATTACCTCTCGTGAGAAACTGACTGATCCTTGATAAAATCCAAGATATTCTTCAACATAGGGTATTTCTCCTTCACTGTGGGTAACGCTCTAGCCTCTTCCATTGATCTGAAAGAAAGCAGTCTCAAACGTCCACGGCTAAACTGAGTTTTAGGTGTGGAAGTGGGTGGAGGGGAAGATGGATCCTCACTTTGTGAACCTTTGCGATTGGGTTTACTCTGAGAAGCTAATGAAATCTCCTTTTGTAGGTTGACTGCCGGATGCTTCTTTTTGGTGTCCAGATGCAATGCTTTAGTATTCCTTGTAGAGGGGGAGTGTACTTCTTCGGTCTGTGAGGTCGATGCTTGAAAATCTGCCTCTACTATAGAACTTTGCCTTTGTAACCGATCATCACAGCAACTGACAGTGCCTGCGGTTACATTGTGAGCGTCTGAAGTAACCAGAGTTAACCCTCTTGATGATGTTCCGGTAGGCAGAAAGTTCAGTAACATAAGGCTTTTCTGAATACAATTCTTAGCTGCAGAAGAAAAACAAAAAATGGCAACCTGAGTGTTCATCAATACATTGTTATCAACCACCATTTTCATAATGTTCTAGAACATGGATACTAATTTTTTATTAAATTAGCCAAGCTGATGACATACAGTTCTTGTACCTTTTCTGCACTTAAAATTGCCTGCAGTGGAGCTAAGTATCACGAGTTACTATATTATCTGAATGGTATAATCTGATGAAAAGAAGCAAAGTCTTTCAGCACACCCAAACATACACATAACACACTTTGCATATCCTTTTCTTGGCTGAACTCATCTTACTTTAGCATTAAATAATGCAAACCATTTTCAGTACACCAAAACTCTGCAACCACACACAGTCATGCACAACCAAAGTGGTTTCAGAACCGCACAAAAAGGTTGGCTACTCCAAGAAAGCGCTAATGTGCCACTGTAATGATTGAAGCTGCTACACAAATGCAGATGGCAATAAACAGCAAATCTCTACCAGTTGGTAGATACAATTAAACGGTCATAAAAAAAACATTAGAATGCTGTATAGAAGTGACTAGTATTGGGCTTAAACCATACTACATTAGCAAAATCTCACAGAAACCAAAATTATTGGGCTACGCATGTCGTAAATAGGATCTGTAGAAATGGAAGTAAACCATTGCATGTGGTGAGCTAGCAATATTGACCACATGCCTTTAGAAAATAGGTGGACAATACACTAGAGCTGGTATCTTCCTAGTCTTTCATACATGAGGGGAGTACTTCAGATAGATTTTCAGACAGAAGACCACTAACGCAAGATATCCATAATTCTGATGACAGTAACGCGATGTATGTGAAGAAAAAATTGGGCAATTGAGTCTACCTTTAATTCTCATATGAACTACTGTTTGCCTGCAATCTAAATTCAGTAAGAGGGTGCAGCATCACCACAGAGCAGAAAGGGATAGGTGGCCTGTTTGTCAGCCTGCTAAAGGCTGATCATTGCTCTACCCCAATATAAGAGCTAAGCTCATTGGTAGTTGCAATATGTCTGATAAAGGGAAATACCAACATTTTTGAAAAAGGGTTTTCTAGAACATATATTCAGACTACACTCTCCTTTTCTGAAGAATTTGGATCTTTGAGAATGCTGCAGTAAAAATAGTGCCTGTTACAGGTTTGATTTCATTATGCCACAGTTTTTCAACCATTTTGTTTAATTATACTACTTTATTCACACTGTTACCCTCAGTGTTCCAAGAAATGCTGATAGGGAGGAATACCATATATGTGATAAGAGGCAAAACAAAAAATGAAGAATTTGGCATCCAGTCACATCCGAACAGTCCCATTCAGAGATAATTTTGAAGTCCAGTATTTGTTCAGATTTTCTTTTTTTATTTCTTCTTTCTTTTCTCAATTTCGACAGTGTTACATGTGGATACAGCCAACGCGTTTACCGCAGACAAGGGCAGCTAAAGCCAGAGTTATGATGGCAATAATATAAATAAGCAACAGGAAAACTAACACGGTCGAACGTCCTTCACTTTCTATGTGTAGATCTATAGTTCAGATAATCTGCAGCAATAATCAAAATCAAAACCAAATGTATCTTGATGCGTATACTTGAATACCACTAGGAGTCAATAGCTTTCTGACACGGTGCTCTGGTGGCAGAGTCGTGTGAGAAGGCTGCTGCTGTGACTCACACACACGGCAAAGAAAGGCGCTGTCCTTCCCAGCGTCACTCCTTAGCCGGTGATGCTTTATTAACTGCCGTCCAATTATCTTCACATCCCTGTAGAGATGCTGTGTGTGTGCCGCAGAGCAGGATAAGTGGTCAATACCGGTCACATTCGCAAAATTTACTCCTAGAGCTAATTAAGTATACACATCAAGATACATTTGGTTTTGTTTTATGCTTCAGATTATCTGAACTATAATCTACACAGAAAGTGGAGGACGTTGGTCCTTGGTAGCATTCCTATTGCTCTTTTATCTTATTGCCCTCATAACTTTAGCTTTATCTGCCCTTTAGCATCCCTAGTCTGTGGCGAAACGCACTGGATGTATACACATGTAACACTGTAGAAATAGAGAGAAAAAAGAAAGTAGAAATAAAAAAAGAACATCTGAACAAATACTGGACTTCAAAATAGTCTCTGAATGTAACTCTTCATGTTTATGTTTTGCCTCATCGCATATGTGGTATAATGTTTGATTCATGACCATTTGACAGCTGGTTATCTGAGGAGGGCAATATTGGTGTTGCGGAACATTTTTGTGACTATACTGGGTGGTTTAGTGACTGAGTTTTCCTAGCTGTCATTGTATATATCCATTCATGATGAGGAGGGGTCATAATTCTGAACACCGACTTCAAGTGAAACTGTGTCTTACAGCACGTTAGTCTCCACAAGGGGAGGCAGGCTCACGTGGGACACAGATGGGGTTAGAGAAGAGCTCCAACCTTTATTACCAAACAGAAAAAAGAAAGAGTGCCCTGGAGTCACTAGCATGGAGTTGTTTTGGACGGCACTTTTTAAAACCCTTTTTTTAAACCCCATCTGGAGAATTGTAAATTGTGTATCTGTGTTGCTTTTAAAATTTTGCTGCTTGTATATGTGGCCGTGCCATCATTTTAATTGTACTACCTTGCTCTCGGCCTATCTTTCTCTCCTGAGGCGAACAGCCGGGATATCTTCCTATCACTTTACTCGCAGGCAGTGCGCTCGGTTCCAACTCCTGGGGGCTGACGAGCACCTACCTGTTTCCCTTCACTAGTGCGCCGCTTCTTTCTGCTACCCTGTTGTCGGCTTGATCTGGGCGCTCCCTTCTCAGCTGATTACGAGCTGAGGGGCATTGAGGGACGGGGAGGTTGCGCACTAACACTGCGGCCATCTTGGGTGAGGAAGGCTTGCAGACTCACGGGAGGGATTATAAATTTAGTGTCCCTGCTGAGTTCTGGTCAGACCCATACTAGCGTGACTCCAGGGCGGATGCCTGGTGGAGAGAGTTGTTTGGACGGCACTTTTTAAAACCCTTTTTTAAACCCCATCTGGAGAATTGTGAATTGTGTATCTGTGTTGCTTTTAAAATTCTGCTGCTTGTATATGTGGCCCGTGCCATCATTTTAATTGTACTACCTTGCTCTCGGCCTATCTTTCTCTCCTGAGGCGAACAGCCGGGAGATCTTCCTATCACTTTACTCGCAGGCAGTGCGCTCGGTTCCAACTCCTGGGGGCTGACGAGCACCTACCTGTTTCCCTTCACTAGTGCGCCACTTCTTTCTGCTACCCTGTTACCGACTTGATCTGGGCGCTCCCTTCTCAGCTGATTACGAGCTGAGGGGCATTGAGGGACGGGAGGCTGCGCACTAGCACTGCGGCCATCTTGGGTGAGGAAGGCTTGCGGACTCACGGGTGAGACTATAAATTTAGACGGGCGTCGCTCCGCGCAGCGGACGTGTTCAGCCGACGCGCCCGTCCCGTGCCAAAGGAGCGCCTAAGGAAAGCGCGTCTGCGCCCGTCAGCGTCCCGGAGGCGGACTGGAGCTGTCGAGCCCTGAACGAGGCGACCATGTCCGGGAGGAAAATGATTACATACCCCCGCGATGAGCTTTTGGCGCTTAGGAATAAGGGTAAAAATTGTTGCATTGTATTTCCTATTTGTCGGCGGGTCAATAGGCGTTGTTCCAATTGTAGATGGTTTCCAAATAATGGTTCCATCTCTACTTCGCAATCAATCCCTGACATGAGCACCTTTTGGCTTCTTAACACTAGGTCTCTGGGAAAACATGCCCTAGATATCTATAATTTGTTGTCTGACACAAAGCCTACCTGTCTTTTCCTGACTGAAACGTGGTTAGGGGATTGTTCGGGTCCTGACTTAGCCACGGCCATTCCTCCTGACTATGTGATTTTTAGAAAGGACAGAATTAAAGGCAGGGGTAGCAGTGTGGCGTTGATAGTGGATAAGCGTGTGGCTTGTTCTATCACTCACACTGACGACATTCAGGGGTGTGAAACCCTGGGCTTCTCGTTGGCACTGTCTCCGTATCAATCTTGTTCCGGCCTTTTGGTCTACAGACCTCCAGGTCCCATGGGCTCTTTTCATGAAGAGCTTCACTCCGTGATCTCTGCCCTATGCATCAAGACACAGCACTGTTTGCTTTTGGGCGACTTTAATATTCATATGGATATGGAGGAGGCGGCAGACACTATAAAACTCAGTGATACTGCCACTTCGCTGGGTCGCCTTCCGTGTCTTGCCGCCCCCACCCATATCAAGGGCCATATGCTTGACCAAGTATTCTCCACTGTCCCGTTAATCACCTCTGCCCCTTTACCCGTTTTATGGTCTGATCACTATTTAGTGAACTTTCAAATCACCCACACTGACAGAACTCCTCAGAGTGGGTTAGTTCGTCCTGCGCAGAACTCCAGAGCTCTCCATTTGGTCTCTCCTGACATGCTGGCGCAGGCACTACTTCTTCATCCATGCCTGCGGTCAGGTACTCTGGAGACCGATCTCGAACATCTGCAGACATGGCTTGTTCAGCGATTGGACGAACTTGCACCGGTCTGTGCGGACCATAAGAACTTGTCTCGGGCATCTGCCCCTTGGTTTTCTCCTGCCTTGGCAGAGAAGCAGCGGCACTGCAAAAAAGTAGAAAGAGCTTTGCGGCGACAATACGATCTGGCCGCTAAGGAGTTATACAGGGAATCCATCAAGGAATACCACCACGATAAAACTCTGGAAAAAAACCGTCCTATTTTGCAAGAAGAATAGAGGGAGCGACTAATTCGTGCAAAGAAATCTTCCTGGTCGTGAAAGAATTTACCTCTTCTTCTTTGTGTATGCCGAAGAGGTCTCACTCTGAAAGCTGGGTTTCGGAGCTAGCCAACTTCTTTGCCAACAAAATTATCATGATCCAGGCTTCTCATCTCTGGGTGCGGCGGCTGTTCAGGATGTGGAGACACCACCACTGATCCCTGCTGAGGAGAACCCGACTCTTTCATGCTTTCCTCCCCTCCCTTTACAAGCCTCTCTTGACCTTCTCATGAAACTTAAGTCAGGTTCCCCTTTGGATCCTTGTTCGGCTAAATTTTGCGCCAAAATCGCTCAAGTTATTAAACCCTTAGTTAATCCACTGCTTAATCTTTCCCTTAGCTCAGGGGTGGTTCCTCAGGCCTGGAAACAAGCCCTCATTCTGCCACTCCTGAAGAAGCCCAATCTGGACCCCCTGGCCCATGCCAACTATAGGCCTATCTCCCTTTTGCCGGCATTTGCGAAGATTGCGGAGAAACACGCTTACCAAACCCTGTCTAACTTTCTGGAGACTAATAACATCCTGCACCAGTCACAGTCGGGATTCCGGCCCAATATGAGTACCGAGACGGCATTGCTGGAAGTCACAGAGTCCATTAAAGAAATCCTGGACTCTGGAGGCAAAGCAATGCTGGTAATGCTTGATTTGTCGGCGGCTTTTGACACCTTCCCCCACGGCCGTCTCCTTCTAAGACTTCAGGAGATTGGTTGACGGGGACAGTGTACAGCTGGTTTGAGTCTTTTTTAGCGGACCGCCAACAAACGGTCTGGGTTCCACCTTTCTCTGCCGCGGTGCCGTCACTGGAGGTCGGAGTTCCCCAGGGCTCGATTTTGAGCCCGACTCTTTTTAACATTTATATGGCCCCTCTGGCGGCACTGGCAGAGTCTCGTGGAGCCCGGATCGTGTCATATGCTGACGACACTCAGCTCCTCTTCGCATGTGACAGAAACTCGGATTTCGATGGGGAGAGCATCCGCGGGTGTCTTGAGGCTGTATTCCAATGGTTTCAGCGGAACAGCCTTAAGTGCAACTCCGGTAAGTCGGAGGTGCTTTTCTTCGGGTGTCCTTCGGACCCGAATTGGAAGTCCTGGTGGCCGGAGGCCATGTTTCCCCCTTCTGCAGCCTCAGTAGTAGCCAAGAATCTGGGAGTGCAGGTTGATGTGGATCTTTCATTGAAACCGCAGGTGCTCGGCCTAGTGGGTAAACGCTTTGGCCTCCTGAAAATGCTCAGGAAATTCCTGCCTCTTCTGTCTTGGGATCACAGAAGAATCACAGTGCAGGCATTGATTGGTTCCCGGTTGGATTATGCCAACGTGCTTTACCTTGGCCTCCCGGACTTCCTCCTAACGAGTCTCCAAATTGTTCAAAACCCCGCTGCGCGGGCCATCTTCAGCCTCCATAGGAGATCGAGTGATCTTTTAAAAACTTTGCACTGGCTGTCTATTAGAAAGCGCATCTTCTTTAAAGCGCTTACTCTGACTTTCTAGGCACTTCACGGCACTGGTGCCCAGTACATCAGTAAACGGTTGGAGTTCTATCAGCCTTCAAGGGCACTCAGGTCAGCTTCTCTCGCCCTGGCTACTGTTCCAACTATCAGGCGGGCCCGGTGTGGCGGCCGTTCTTTCCAACGCTTGGCGCCACTGCTGTGGAATGCCCTGCCTCTGTCTTTGAGGACTAATGTTAACCTTCTGGCAATTAGGAAGAACCTCAAATCTTGGCTGTTTGTCCAGTAGTTTCTTTTCTGTCTGGCTTCTCCGCTCTGTACCGCTTTTGGGTTTTTTTCTAGCGCCGGGACACTCCTCGGAGTAGCTGAGCGCTATATAAAACAAATTTAACATAACATAACATAACAGAGTTAATAAGAAGCACATGCCAGTCACTTTTAGTTAAGACACACTATTGAATAATATTCTAAGCCCCCTAATTTTTCCTCTTGCCATCTGCACTTACAAACCTTTCCTGACCAGTTTTTCTGCACTTCGCTTTTTCAGTTTCCCCATTGTCATGTTTGCCTGTCCCCAAAACTTTGCTCCTATCCCCTCTATTAGGAGCCGCAATGTACCCCTATAAAGGCCTAGGTAGTTGCACAACCGTTTACCTACATTTGTCCTACCTTGCTCTACATAACGGTTCTGGCGCTGACCTTTTACCTAGTTAAGTATTGAATAGATGTTGTGTGATTTTCCCCGAAAAACTAGCCTAATTTATTATGCATGAGGATTCTTAGTATCACAGCATGGTTACCATCTTCTGCATATTAAGGTATAAGGGTCATCACTATCGTCATCCTTAGCTGACATGCCCACAGTACAATGACACTTTTATGGAAAGCCCTGAGGGTACCTTTTGGGTATATAAACATCACCTCTTCGCTGAGCAAAACAGAGGAGTAGCTTTCATGCTCACACGCTGACGCGAGACGCTGTGGTCCCTGCACACAAACACTCCAGCACGCAGTGGTCTGACATCCCTCGGGGGAGTCTAACTCAAGATCAACACGGGATCCTTCATTCTCTCATCTCAGGTAATGGGGTTGGCTCTTTCCCTAGGAGGATTCTTGGCTCTACACCAACATACATGCTAGGTACATTCAGGTACATCTAATTAGGGTTGCATTGTAGGAGTACACATTTTTTTACTGTCATATATCCATATGCCTGCATATATTCACCGTTTTAGCACTATGGTAGAATTCTACCTTTTCTTTACTCTAGTGGTGCTTATAATCGTATATCTCAGTTTCTGTTTAATGGTTATTGCAGCACATCTATTTTATACTAGAATGACGCTGGTTCAAGAAATGCTTATTAAAAACATCCCCATAATTTATTCTGTATATCACTCTGAGAGTAAGTGGGCACGAGTGACTGAGCGAAACGTAGTATACTGTTTCCACGATGCCCGAGGGGTTAGGATTGTTATGTTCGATATTTGCCAGCAACTATTCGCTCCCTGGTAAGAGGGGCTCATAGTGGCACTGTAAGCTAGCTGGTCCACAGACTAACATACCCTATGGGGATGTATGACATTACAACGCATGGTTTTACCACGCATGCCTTTACATCGCAGTTTTTACAACGCATGCTGTTACAACGCATAGCGTTAAGGGGTGCTGGATAGTGAATAGTTTAATTTACTATTCCAACTCCAGTCCCCGTGGATAGTAGGGAAGGTGTTGGATAGTAAATTAAATCTATTCCCTATCCTAGAGCGCCCCCCAACGCTATGCGTTGTAATAACATGCGTTGTAATATTTGCGACGTAAAGGCAGTGCGTGGTAAAAGTTGCGTTGTAAAGGATGTTCCCCCCCTATGGGGGTTTCTGGAATCAGTCTGGACACCAATCCCTTAGTTTATGTTGTCTAAAAGCGCAGATCCGATATAGATTTGTAGGAACTACAAAACATCTCCCTTCTCTTTTCCAGTCCAAGAGTGTTGTATACCACCCTCAATGGACCAAAAGGCGGCATAAACATTATTAAAAAAAATTGGAAAATCAATTAATTAACTTTTTAATGGCTGCTGCTGTGAAGGACAATGTTTGTGTTCCAAATTTCTAACCCCTTTTTGCTCTCAACAGATGCTACCTAGCACTGGCCAGGACATCAATGCAATGACAGCAAGTTGCAACTATCAAGCAAAAAGAAAAAAGAATTATTATAGGTTTTGTTTTAATTCAAATACATTATGCCCAGGCGCCAGACTGGATCCGGACGATATGGTGGTGCCATGAGGCTCTGCGTTGGCTTCGTTCTGCCCCGGAATTGGCGAGCAGAAGGAATTTTCTTTCACGGCATATTGTTCATGTCAGTGTGCAGATCTTCACTCAAAAGTAATGGGAGTGAGGAATCTGCTGTTGGAAAGAGTATCCTCCAAAAAGAGCATTACCAAATGTAAGTAACTTGTTCTTCTGATGGATACTTCTAACCGTTGATTCTTCACCTTTAGGATATGTAACAAAGCCGTACCTCCAAAGGCGGTGTGTCTGTAGAATGACTCAAACCAAAGAGTCCTGCAGAGAAAGTGTGCAAAATGCCCTTCCCTGGGATCTGGCTGTCAATGCAGTAGTGCTTTGTGAACCTGTTGACTGATTCCTACGCTGCAACCTGACAAATATCCAAGATAGGCACACCACATGCTAACATAGTGGTAGCAGCTTTGGCCCTGGTGGAATGGGCTCTCAACCTATCTACAGTCTACTTTTTGGACATTGAGTACCAGATCTTAAAAAAGAGGACAATACATATGCAAGTCTGTGTCTGCCGCTTTGTCTTTTTAGCTGCAGAGAACACTGCAAAGAGATGATCATCAACCCCATGTTGTTAGGTATAATCAACTTAAAAGGTGAACGCTCTTTTGGGGTTCCAACGATGGTCTCTCCTCCTTTTTCACATGGTTAGGTGGGGAAAGATTTCGATTGAGTGATGACTGTCGGGTATGAAAGGAAATCACAACTTTCTAAAAGGTGAGGAATTTGCGGTTAGAAGTATCCATCAGAAAACACTGTCTAGCACCATCCCAGCACATAAATGTATTAGTCATAGCCTGCAACTTTTGAGTTGTTCTCTCTCATTCAAATATGCAATTTAATCAACAGAGTCCCAGTACAGAGATGTGACAGTGATACGTTTGGCTAAATCTGTGTTAAAAGAATTGTACTCCTGCACTAAACCAATAGAAAGGAACATTCTTTACGTGCAAGTAACCCACCAAGAATTTCTGGGTTAACTTCAAGTACTTCACTGGCAAGTTTATCATCAGTGCTGCTTCCTATGGTCATCAGAAACTTCTGCTTCATTTCTATCTGTGGAAACATTGGAACGCATTAAGATTAAATGATTATACACGGTCATGCATGTTACACAGCCAGCTTTATATTTGCAGTGAGATATTTACAAGAAAACTGAAAAATATGCACGCTTCTATTTATCTCCATGGGGTTTATTCTACAACATACATGTCCATGACCTTAGAGGATATTCAAAATGTACTTACTATTCTCCCAGTTAAAATGATTACTTACTAAGGCCCTCATTACAGATATATCGATTTTTAGGAAGTGATACAGGAGATCCAGAATTTTAGATTTTTTGGATAGTGGCCTCACACACTGTTGATTCGATTGACTTGGGACAGGGCTCTGCTTGTTTGGAGCAAGCAGTTTGCTCACCCATACTGCTGAAAAGGTTGGGCAGGGGTCGGGCTGTGGTGCTGCCAACAACTCCTGCAACGTTTAAAAGAGTCCGGTGTCTGCGTCCAGAATTATCGGGTCCAGATTTTGCAAACTCGATAAATCCAGGCCTTTAAACACTTGAAACTGCGTTTGGGAGAACTTCACCCAGAGTTGCAACTCTGGGTAAAATTTCTCCGGTCGTAAATGAGAAATGCAATCATTCTATATGTGTTTATTTTTGTATTTTTATTTTATTTTATACATTCCACAGTATCATATAATCACAGCATACTTTAAACAGTCATATACTCATGAAAACCCCCCAAATATAAATACCAGTCTTTCACTTCCTTTAGCAGAATACAAACTAAATTCTAAATTATATATATTATACATTCTGGCTCGCCACCCTTCAAAAGCGGGGGCCTCAGACTGGAGCCAAGCAGCAGCTGTACACAAACGGACAACAGCCATGGCCATAAACAATAAATGACGATGTTTATACACTGGTTTCCCAAGCACTAAATACCGCTCACTACCTAATAATATCATAGCTGCACTAATTCTAATAGGCAACCCGATAATCTCGGACAAAAACTTTTCAATATTACTAATATACAGAGACAACTTACTGCAAGAGAAAAACATGTGTAAACAATCAGCAATATCACTCCCACAACAGAAACATGTGCAATCATGCCTCCCACCCAATGTCTGCATCTTTGCAGGCATATAATATGAATTGAAAGCAGTTTTAAAAAATTGAGCCTTTAAATTTGCAGAGAGAAGGGTTTCCCCAGCCATTATACTTGCTTTCTCTAAAGATAATTAATGTTCGCCTAAAACATTAGCCCATTTGACAGTGTGTTTCTACAGATCATTGACTTTAGAAGGTAAAAGAATTTGATATAAAACCCCTATTTTCTCCTGGCGCCTAGTTCACAAGTTACTACTTGTGAAACGATATATCTGTAAGAGACATTAGTTAGTGATAGATTCCTTACCTTAGAATATCCCCAAGCGTCAGACTGGATCCGGAAAATGTTGCGTAGCAACACCACTGCGCTCCGGCAGGCGTCGTCCGTGGCACCGCGTCCGTCGTCGGCATCGTTAGCGCCGGAATGACGTAGTCGGAGTACTTAGACGCCGCCCTCGCGCGCTGACGTCAGTTCAGATTCACAGCTTTACCGCGCCAGATACACAGAGCCATGATAGAACCAACACTGGTGCCATGAAACTAGGGCTCTGAAAGGGGATGACCTTAACCCTAGATATCGGTTCGCAGAACGGGGAGGATGGGTGGGTCGGTAAGAAATCTATCACGAACTAATGTCTCTTACAGATATATTGTTACACAAGTAGTAATATGTGCATCTGAAAGAGACACGTTGGTGATAGATTCCTTACCTTAGAATAGATACCCCAGCAATACCAACGCCGGTGGTGGGTCTGCGAACCAATAATCACACCAGAAAGTCCTGGAGGACGGAACGGCCAAAGAAGCCATCCCTCCGGACTTGGCTGTCCAGGCAATAGTGTCTTGCAAACGTGTGCAGCGAGGCCCACGTAGCTGCCTGGCAAATGTCCTGCAAGGACACTCCTCAACCCAGGGCAGTGGTAGTCGCCGTGGCCAGAGTGGAATGAGCCCTCAGTCCAACAGGGGGCTCCTTCTTAGCCAAGGAGTAACGCGCCTGGATACACAAGATGATCCACCGAGAGATGGTCCGCTTGTGCACCGCCTTTCCCTTCTTAGCGCCCACGTAACCAACAAAGAGTTGGTCATCCACCCGGAACTGGCGTGTGCGATCCAGATAGTAAGAGAGTGCACGTTTTGGGTCCAGACGGTGGAGCCTCTCTTCCTCTTTGGAGGCATGCGGAGGCGGAAAGAAGGTGGGCAAGGTAATGGACTGCCCGATGTGGAAGGCCCTGACAACCTTGGGCAGAAAAGAGGGTCTCGTCCGCAACACAACCTTGTCCGGATGGACAGAGAGGAAAGGAGGTGTAGAAGAAAGAGCCTGGAGCTCACTCACTCTCCTGGCAGAGGTGATGGCAACCAGGAAAGCAGTCTTCAAAGAAAGAAGACGGAGAGGCAGTTATGGAGCGGCTCAAAGGGAGCACACATAAGGTAAGCAAGTACAAGGTCCAAGTCCCACTGGGGCATCACGAAAGGAACAGGAGTAAACATGTGTGTGATGCCCTTCAAAAACCTATTTACAATTGGGGACTTGAACAAGGAAGGCTGATCAGGTAGCCTTAAGAAGGCGGAAAGGGCAGAAAGGTACCCCTTGATAGTGCCCAGAGCAGAGTCCTGCTGGGCAAGAGAAAGAAGGAAGAGGAGAACCTCAGAAAGGGGAGCAGAGAGTGGATCCACAGCCTTTGCTGTGCACCATGCCACAAATCTGTTCCATCTGCAGGCGTATACCGACTTTGTGGAGGGGCGCCTGGCTGCCAGAATGACATTACAGACTTCAGGAGGCAAGTCAAATGGCCTCAACTGTCGCCGCTCAATCTCCAAGCTGTAGGTGGAGACTGGACAGGTTCGGGTGGAGGACCGTCCCTTGCTTCTGCGACAGAAGGTCCTCCCGAAGAGACAGACGAATCGGGGGATCGACTGACATGCTGAGTAGCTCGGGATACCAGTATCTTCGTGCCCAGTCCGGAGCCACAAGGATAACCTGGGCCCGGTCGCGCCTGATATTCTTCAGCACTCTGGGCAGAAGTGGTATAGGCGGAAAGGCGTACAATAGACCGCAACGCCCCTCGCGACGAAAAGCGTCTCCGAGCGAGTGCCGCCTTGGAAATTCCAATGCGCAGAACTGATGACATTGTGCGCTCTCTTCTGTGGCGAATAGATCTAACCAAGGCTCTCCCCACTGTTGAAAGAGACCTTGCGCCACGTCCGAGTTCAGACGCCATTCGTGATCCATCATGCACCGATGGCTGAGTTCGTCCGCCCTGGCGTTCAGAGAACCTGCCAGGTGTTGAACCACCAGGGTCACGCCCTGATGTTCCAGGCACTGCCAGAGGCGCAGAGCCTCCTCGCATAGGGTCCATGACGCCACCTCGCCCTTTTTATTGCAGTACCACATGGCGGTGGTGTTGTCCGTGAACACCTGCTACACTCCACCGGACAGAGGGGAGGAATGTCTTCAGTGCAAGTCGGATCGCCCGCAGCTCCAGAAGGTTGATGTGGAGCTGGAACTCCGCAGGAGACCAGAGGTCTCTGATCTCCGCCTCTCCAATGTGGCACCCCCAGCCCAGGAGGGACGCGTCCGTCACAACCACGTGCTCCGGGTGGGGTAGGGAGAGGGATCTGCCACTGACCCAATCGCGGTCCATGAGCCACCACTGCAACTGTCTTGCAGTGCCCTCCGAGATCAATACATGGTCGGACAAGTTGCCCTGATGCTGGGCCCACTGAAACTTCAGGTCCCACTGCAGAGCCTGCATCCGCCACCGGGCGTGATGCACCAGAAGGATGCAGGAGGCCATCAGCCCCAGAAGCCGCAGCGTCAACCTGCCCGAGACTCAGGATAAAGGCTGAAAGATCAGAATCAGAGCCTGAATATCCCGAACCCGCTGTTCGGGAGGATAAGCGCGAAACTGCGCCGAGTCTAGAACCGCTCCGATGAAGAGGAGCTTCTGAGAGGGACACAGGTTTGACTTCGGCACGTTGATGGAGAACCCCAGCAAGTGCAGGAGGTCGGCCGTAGTCTGGAGGTGGCTGACGACTGTCTGGGGCGAGCCCGCCTTCAACAACCAGTCGTCGAGGTAGGGGAAGACTGACACCCCTAACCTGCGCAGATGAGCTGCGACCACCGCCATCACTTTCGTGAACACCCGTGGGGCGCTTGTAAGGCCGAAGGGGAGCACGGTAAACTGAAAGTGCTCGTGGCCTACCGTGAACCGCAGGTAACGCCGGTGGGCCGGCAGGACGGGGATGTCAAAATAAGCGTCCTGCAAGTCCAACGCTACCATCCAGTCTCCGGGTTCCAGGGCAGCTAAGACCTGAGCCAAAGTCAGCATCTTAAACTTCTCCTTCCGGAGGAAGCCGTTGACGTTCCATAGGTCCAAGATAAGGCGTAGGCCCCCTTTGCCCTTCTTGGGTACCAGAAAGTAGTGGGAGTAACAACCACACCCTACTTCTGGCTCAGCAACGCGTTCGATGGCCCCCTTGGCCAAGAGGGCCTTGACTTCCTCTTGCAGAAGTGGCAAGTGATCCCCCGACACGTGGTGGAATTGCGGTGGCATGGCTGGAGGGGTCGCCTCGAAGGGGAGGGAGTAGCCCCTTCGGACGATTTGCAGCACCCACCTGTCCGACGTGACAGTGCGCCAGTGGAAGAGGTGATGGCGAACCCTGCCCCCCACTGGCGTCACATGGGCCTGAAAGCACGGACTAGGAGGTTTTTGAGGCAGGTGCTGCGGGGGAAGGTGTGGACTGGCCTCGCCGTTGTCCCCGACCGCCGCCACGGCGGTTTCCACAGCCGCCACCGCGCTGTTGAACACTCTGCGGCGTGTGGCTGGCAGCACGTGTGGGGGCGCCCCTTCCGTGGCCACGAAAGGAGCAAAAGGCACCCGAATCCTGGCGTGGGGCCGAGATGCCCAAGGACTTGGCCGTAGCCCTAGAGTCCTTAAAACGCTCAAGCGCATGGTCTGCCTTGTCGCCAAAGAGGCAACGGCCATCGATAGGCATGTCCAGAAGAGTGGCATGGACATCGGCCGAAAAGTTGGCGTACCTCAACCAGGCGTGGCGTCGAACCGCTACCGTCGTTGCCATTGCCTTGCCCAGTGAGTCCGTGGTATGCAGCCCACAACGGATGGAATATCACACTGCATCTCGACCCTCCGTAAGGGCTTGGGTGAGTTTTGCCCGGACCTCCTCCGGACATTGTGGCAGCACGTCCGCGACCGTGTCCCACAGGGTGTGGGTGTAGCGGCCCAAGAGGCATGCGGTATTGACTGACCGCAGTCCCAAACTCAGGGACGAGAAAACCTTCTTCCCGAATTGTTCATACCTCTTGGATTCCCGATCGGCTAGGCCCTCCAACCGGGGCCGTTGGGCCCGGAGGCGCCGCGGAACCCGGCTGAGGAGGGAGGGACCTCATGGCCATGAGGTTACGCTCGACCTCCGCTGGCGTCGCGTCATGCCCAGGGACCCGAAGGTGTGGGGCAGGCGGCGACATCCGCGACTCCGTCGGAGCCGCGTGGGTGGTGTCACCCGAACCCCCGGCCGCATCGCGCGGAGTGGGTCGGAGGAACGATGACGTCTCTCCGACCTCTCATGCCTCTTACCTGAGGACTTGAATCCTGAAGGCCGATGTCCACTCCCGGAGCTGCGAGGACTCCGAACCCGCAACCAGTCCCTCGACCTCCTGTGGGACCAGAACCTGGAGCGGCGCGGGGCCGACTGCCGAAGCTCAAGTCGCTTGCGGGACCGCTCCCGCCTAGCTTTAGACGTCAGGGCCCGGCAGTCGAAGCAGTTGCGGTCGTCGTGGTTAAGGCCTAAACACTTGAGACACCGGCGATGGGGGTCGGTAACCGACATCAGTCGGTCGCACTTGGAACAGGGTTTAAACCCGGGCATCCCTACCGGCACCGTCGGAGTCGAAGACTCGAGTAGAGAAATGATCAAAAGATCAAAAAGTTTATTTAAAAAATGACTAAGGGATAGAGCTTCTCCGAAGAAGAACTGACGTCAGCGCGCAAGGGCGGCGTCTAAGTACTCCGATTACGTCATTCCGGTGCTAACGACGACGAACGCGGAGCTGCGGACGACGCCTGCCGGCGCGCAGGGGTATTGCTACGCAAAATTTTCCGGATCCAGTCTGACGCCTGGGGATATTCTAGGGTAAGGAATCTATCACTAACGTGTCTCTTTCAGATCGTTTCAATAAGTGTGTGGTGTATAGGTGCAAGATTTTTCCTACTTAGAAAATCCCGGATTTGAAGAAACTTAAAAAACTGCGTCCTAGGAACGCTATATTGCCTTGCAAAATCCAAAAAAGTAGAAAAAAGCCCCTCACCCTCATAGAAATCACCAATTTGCAAAATACCCTTACCTCTCCAACTTCTGGCTACATAATCCCAAAAAATAGGTTGTAAAATGTTTAAATCATTTGTAGGTGTGTAATATGTTATCCCTTCTAAAGAAAATTTGTTCCGGATAACTTTCCACACCTTAAAGACGGCTTCCATAATCTTAAAGCGTGTTCTCTTGTAGAAACTACCATCCACTTCTTTAAACAAACAATTTTTAACTTCAGCCCCAAGTAGTATTTGAAAAATTGACGGGGCTTCTGCTATATTACTGACCTCTTCGCCAGTCAGGAGTATCCGCACTTTAGAAAAAAACCATGCATGATAATAAAATGTGAAATCGGGTATCGACCAACCACCCTTTTCTCTGGGTAGTGTCATAAACCGTGTGGCTCTTCTAGGTCTACCCGGGGCCCGTAGAAATTTAGCACAAGCCGTTTGTAATTGCTCAAGTTGCACCCGAGTCACATCTAAAGGGACAGACCTAAAAAAATATAAAACCCTTGGGAGAATATTAATTTTTAAGATATTACCTCTGCCCACCAACATAAGATGGAGACGCCCCCATCCTTCTAAAGATTCTTTAATCCTAGTTATGATACCCACCTTGTTAGCTTCCACCAATTCTTTCATAGATACAAGGATTTTAATCCCTAAATAGGTCACCTCCTTAACAGATCTTGGATCCTCAGACATCCTATTATTTGTACATAATATTTGTGTTTTTGTAATGTTAAGCTTATAGCCTAATATTTGTCCAAATTCTTGTGCTAACCGTTCCACTTCTATAATAGCCGTAGCCCGGTCAATGGTAGTAATAGCTATATCATCCGCATAAGCGAATACCGAATGCTGAATTTCCCGAACGATAAACAGTCTCTCTAGGGGGCTTCTCCCCAGCATAGCGACAAAAGGATTAATATAGAGAGGAAATAATAGGCTGGAGCAGGGATACCCTTGCCGGGTTCCTCTAGTTATTTTCACTGGTTCTGATACCCTACACATCCTAGCAACTGGTGATTTATAAAGTACCTGCAGAGCCTGGATAAATCTCTGTCCAAATCCCGCCCGATCCATGATTTTCCATAAATAGTCCCACGCAACGCGATCGAACGCTTTCTCAGCATCTAACAATATTAGTCCCATATCCCTCCCTTCAGCCTGGGCAATATCAAACAGCGTCACGACTTTGTTAACATGAGCCACCATCCCTCGTACAGGGATAAACCCATGCTGATGCAGAGATACTAACGGAGATATAACCTTTGCCAGCCAATTCGCCAATATTTTTGCGTTGATTTTTCCGTCACAATTGATCAGTGAGATTGGTCGTTAAGACCCCGGCATTTCTGGTGGTTTCCACTTCTTAAAAACCACGATGATGGCCTCATCCCACGTCTTAGGTGCATGCCCATATTGTGCAAAAAACACAGTTGATGGAAAGAATGTAGAACAATGTCATACATTCACCCCAGTACAAGGATCTGGGCCTAAATCCATCGTTTTTTTGCACTCCACACCACCCTGGGTTAGACACTGGCTATATGCAAATCAGCTCTGACCCTGTGCCTCATGGGAACAGTCCAGTCCGAACTACCAAGCCATGTCTTTCCCAGACCGGAATCAAGCATCCAAGGACCGGTTTCTGGCTATCAGCCTTCATCAGCCTGGATAGATTGACTCCAGTGGTGTGGAGAGCCTGGGACTCACCTCTGAGCATACCCAGCCCACTCGGGGTGAAAATTGCAAAAAACACAGTTGATGGACAGAATGTAGAACAATGTCATACATTCACCCCAGTACAAGGATCTGGGCCTAAATCCATCGTTTTTTTGCACTCCACACCACCCTGGGTTAGACACTGGCTATATGCAAATCAGCTCTGACCCTGTGCCTCATGGGAACAGTCCAGTCCGAACTACCAAGCCATGTCTTTCCCAGACCGGAATCAAGCATCCAAGGACCGGTTTCTGGCTATCAGCCTTCATCAGCCTGGATAGCTTGACTCCAGTGGTGTGGAGAGCCTGGGACTCACGTCTGAGCATACCCAGCCCACTCGGGGTGAAAATTGCAAAAAACACAGTTGATGGACAGAATGTAGAACAATGTCATACATTCACCCCAGTACAAGGATCTGGGCCTAAATCCATCGTTTTTTTGCACTCCACACCACCCTGGGTTAGACACTGGCTATATGCAAATCAGCTCTGACCCTGTGCCTCATGGGAACAGTCCAGTCCGAACTACCAAGCCATGTCTTTCCCAGACCGTAATCAAGCATCCAAGGACCGGTTTCTGGCTATCAGCCTTCATCAGCCTGGATAGCTTGACTCCAGTGGTGTGGAGAGCCTGGGACTCACGTCTGAGCATACCCAGCCCACTCAGGGTGAAACTTGCAAAAAACAAAGTTGATGGACAGAATGTAGAACAATGTCATACATTCACCCCAGTACAAGGATCTGGGACTTCTGTGTCTGGGTTTTATATTTAACATTTGAGACACACTTAAAGGACAGAAACAGGATGTCAGAATATTCTTGCATATCCACTGCCTGGTTGCTGGAAAACCCTGCTTTTATCCTATTAGACTTCTGTCTCAAAATGTATTGGAGGTTGCTGCCCCAAACTGGATTTTAGTGGTAGATATGGGAGCACAAGGATTAAAATAGTGCAATCCCCACAAACATCATCAGCACTTGCGGCCCAAGTTTAGTGTGGCTGAAAACTTTCACTATCTTGGAAATGCCCAAAGTGGATAAGGTTGGCACCGGAAACTTTCACTCCTTTGGTTAGGGAATGAACTAGTAGGTAGAAATTACTTCTGAGCATGCCCTAACTAATAGGGTAAGCGTTTCTGGCACCAACCATACCAACTTCGGGCATTTTCAGCCCATTAGTTCATTCCAGGCATAAATGTAGCAGCTTCAGGTAACCACTTCAGAACACTTTCTTGACCTGAGAAAGAACAGAAGAAGACTACAACAGATGTGTGTGACCTGGGAGGATCTCTTATGTACACAGGACATAAGAAGTGGACTCCAGGGGTTAATAGGCTGACCTGTTAAAACCACAGGGATACAACCAGCCACAAGAGTCTTTTCCCGCAACTGCCCAGCAAACCACTGGCAACTGGACCTGGATTGGACCCTGCCATTGGTCTCTGTTTCACACCCTGCGAGTTCCAAAGTGCCATACCAGAGGTCCTGAGTGGCTTTGGAAGTGTATGCCTGTGGTGGATTGGGACTTATAGGACTAAGTCAGAGGCAAAATCTTTGATCAGGACGAACCTCGTTGGTGCATTCGAACCACGCACCATCGCAGACAGCCTCATATTGCACCTAGATCATGTTAAGGTAATCGCCGATTATTGGCGTTTGTGAATTTTAGCACCACCTCTACATAAAACTTTAAAAATTCAAGTCTCTGGTTCCCCTTATTGTTTTTATGCCAATTTTGGTGTGGTTTTGTTTATTAGATTTTACTCTTTGTTTCTAATTCAGTTTGGGATTTTTTTCATTGTTCTGAATTTTGACTTTATTACTGTTTTGATACTAAGTAAATACTTTACACATTGCCCTAAATTAAGCATGTGTGTTTTGTTCCAGGCTAAATTAACTCAGGTTAATTTAGTGACTTAAGGATCCACCCTAACAAGGATTGTGATTGCTACTTGAGGTGGTTAGTCACCTCCTCAACTAATAACCACATTTCCTACATCTAACATCTCCAAGTGAGCAGGATGGCATAGGTCAACGAGTTTTCCTCTTCCCCCTTCAGACTCCGGGATTAGACCAACCTCATTACCAAGATGGCCCATCAATAAAGCAGAATTCTCACATGTTCCACAGTTGCTACTGCACAAGGGAGCTGGGTTTCTAGTGTCCTTGCTGGTAAGTGAGTACTGGTCCTACTCTATCATTCCCCTGATGCCACAGGATCAAATGATTACGGAAAGTGAAATTAGACTGCTGGTTTTCTTGTGAACCGCAAAGCTTTCCAAGAAAACAAGGTATAAGGTAGTGCTCGCTCTATCATCAAGTATTTTTTTTTAATCTTGGGGTGTCCCTGTTTGCCATGCCTGTACCCCAATACCAGATTGCAAGATCTGGGGGTTGACACTATCTAGAGGAACTCTACAGTAATGGAAAGCTGTGTGGTTGGAAATATCGGAGGATTTCTACAATGGTGAAAATCTGATTTCATGGGATTCTACAATTCAACAAATTGGTAGCCAGAATTCGTCACTTCATTTTAGCTTTAATCAGATTGGTAGTTTTCTTAGAAACAGATATGTGGTAATGAACAAAGCCAATCAGTGTTAGTCCATCGTATAAATAAAACCAAGCATGTCAGAAGTGAGAAACTTGTACCATTTGCTATGCCAGCACACCAATGAAAGACTACTACCAGAACTGTTGCAAAAGGTTTTCCAGGAAACTATTTGCAGGTTTAAGCCAACGAGCTGACGAGCTCTCCTGGGATGCACATGTGTGCCTGTGGAAAGGTACTGTGACCTGTGAAGACTTGGGCACCATGTCAGCAACCCCTGATGATGTTTCTCTGCTCCTTACTACTTTTGCTCTCTACTGATGACGGGCTAAACCCAGAAACACTTGTCTAGCGATAACAGCACTACTGGCACCAAGTTTGGTGAAAGACTACAGCAACTTTGAAAGTAAGCGTACTGTATTTACCAGGATGCAATGGGGTGAACTGTGCAGAGATGAGAGACAGCGTGCTCCCTTCCCCCTTGTTAATAGTAAAGAATGGCAGTTTCTTCGGGAGTTAGGGCACAGATCACTAGGTGCTGCGAATTTTAAAAGAATGATGTTCTTATCAAGATGGATAGCATACTACACACAGTTTGCATAGGTTATTTCCATCTCTTCCTAACCAGTGGTTTAGGTGTAATGCAATCGGTAGAGGCGGATGGGTACACACTTTTTTTCGACTGCCCCAGGTAAAAGCAATTTTGGAGGGATGTATTTCTGGCAATTAGTCCTAGTACCCAAAATATGATTTGCCAGACACCAATGTTGGCACTGTTTGGCTCATCGCACCTGCGTAACTATCAGCAGTATTTTATATAGAAAGCTTTCACAGTGGTTCGGTCGCTGATCTTGAAGTGCTGAAAAAAAGCTGTGGTTCCATCATACCATCAATAGTTTAGTAAAAGGACCAGGACTCAAGCTTTTGAAGAAGGCTTTGCCAAGCGGGTAGGGGCTCTTCAGAGATTTAAGGCAATTTGGGCATCTTTTTCTTCACCTCAGTTTCTATCGACTTGTACCACCAGCTGGGTTATTTATTAATCTATGTGAGACCAGTGTTTTCCACGATTGCTACGAGCTGGAGCTGGGTGTTAATTCTTATAAAATGTAAAATTTTCATTAAGAATATAGCACTGGTCAGTGAGAATGGTTTCTACATTTCTAGGCTTTGCAGCCTTCATTTCCATATCCCAAGAATAATATCAGATTGATTATGTAGTTAGTGCCACTAAAACAGTTACTCCTTCTTAATGGTTAAGAGTGTACTCCAGTAAAGGTACTTGTGTAATGGCAGTACACTTGGCGCTGGATACAATTTCCTCCAATCAGTTTAAAATTAATACAGTTCTAACACTGAAGGGGGGAGATGAAAGAAAAAGTGTTAGGTAGTACTGAGGTGAAAAAAAGAAAAAGAATGTTTAATGTTTTTTTCTTCCAATTTCACCTCAACGTTAAATACGGAGACTGATTCAAGTGGGAGCAGAGGTTTAACTAATTAAATCTAACTAAATATTAATGCAATTCAATTTCAGGGTCCTAGTTACTTCAGATACCAAGCAACCTGCTCATGCTGAACCCCAATCTCACAATGTGAATGCAGCTAAATTCTTAATTTTAAATTGCCACAACTCCATTCTAAAGTTTATATCTATTCAAAATTCACAAAGATAGAGGTGCTTTCATTAACAATTTGGAGATTTTCGTAAAAGTTCATAAGTTGAATTGTGTGTTTTCTACAAAAATAAAATATAAAAAAAAAATTGAGCAGCCAGTTGCTGCTAGTGAAACAAAAAATTAAACTGCAGGATATTCCGCCAGATGAGAGTGTGGCTCGTAGCCAATCCTTAACTCCTTTACCGCGGCGCAAATTCCGCAGCAGGAGTTCCATTTGGTGGGCGGGGCCGCGTCGGCCAACGGACGTGCGCAGCACTACCGAGGTAGTGCTCGCGACGGCCGCTGGCCGACGCAAGGGGTTATACAAAAACATATGAGTTGTATGTCTGAGGCATGCTGTTGCCTGTCAGACTAATTCTGCATTCCCATGTTACAGTCAGTGGTCCACGCTGAGGTAACTAGTTGAAAAGTAATTCAAAAAGCCTTCCCCCAGGTAGTCTTGGGATATTCCTACCACATGTATCATAATAAGTAAGCTCACTCCCAATGGAAGAACTTTTTCAGGAGTCATCTACATTACCTATCTCTTACTCTTAGTTCTGAGGATGGTGCATCCCATACACATGCCTTGTTATTCTTTGCAGTGCATTCTACATTCCAGGAGAATGTTGATCCTGGGTTTTCTTGAATGCACTTCAGACAAGCATTTACAATGCAACGGTTTCGCCTTTGCAAAAGTTAGAGCTATTGGCATTGTAAATGACAACATTTATATTTATGTGTTGGTTTTGAAAACAGATAAATAAATGGCATTGTCATTTACAATGCCAATAGCTTAATCTCTCGCAAATGCCACACACACTTCCACAGAGAGCCCCCCCACACAGAGCCCCCCCCCACACACACAGAGCCCCCCCACACACACACACCCACACAGAGCCCCAACACACACAACCACACAGAGCCCCCCACACAGAGCCCCCCACACACCCACACAGAGCCCCCCAAACAGAGCCCCCCACACACTGCGAGCCCCCCACACACTGCGAGCCCCCCTCACACTGCGAGCCCCCCCCCACACACCCACACAGAGCCCCCCCACACACTGCGAGCCCCACAAAGCACATATTACTGTAACCATTTGAGGAGATAATAGGTGCAGTAACAGCAAATTTCAGTAAAGTAGACTCGTGGCTTCCAAAAGTAGAGGAATGGCACTCTGATATTTCTTAACCAGCTCCTCCTGTGAACCGAAGAGTTTTGGTAGGAGGACTTCCTTTGTGATGGAATTGCTTTCTGAAGTAGTGTGAGCTTGCATTCACTGCTTTTGAAGCACTGACTGGGAGGATGTGACCTAACGGTCAGAGCTGCCAACTTTGGAGCTGGAGAACCACGTTCGAGCCTCAGCGTTGTATCAACATCCTGTTGTTTTGGGCACATCACTTAATCTCCATGTGCCTACCAAAAGTAAATGTGTCCTTGTGTAACGTAACTGGTACTCATGTAAAGCACTCCAATACCTTCGGGTCGAGTTTGCGCAAAAAAAAAGCCAAGCACCCTATTAGTAATGAACCTATACCAAGGAGCAACTGGCCAAGGTGAAATCAGGGCTATTATTAGTAATGAACCTATACCAAGGAGCAACTGGCCCAGGTGAAATCAGGGCTAACGAGGCTGTGTTTGCCGATACCTCCTGTGAAGTCACGGTGCCCTTGGAACACGTAGTTCACAATCAGGCCTCTGCTGGTTTTATGCCTCAGAGTGCCTGCACCCTCATGTGAGGTGGGTTAGTTCCTTGTGACGGGATGCCACCCTCACATCTGATATGCTCTTATGCTAGAGAGGTGCATCTCTCGGACACGGGGTCATCGAAGCCTCAAGAGAGGTATGCTTCTCATACACTAGGAACACTATGCCCCCAAGTGAGACAGGGTCGGGCAGGCCTGTGGGGAAATCTGATAGTGCCAGAGGGCTGATCTGACATCATAGTGTGAAGCTGGAGAGGAACAGAGCAAGCACTCGCCATGAAGTTGTGTTTTCGCTGTAAGCCCCGTCCTTTTCAGACTGGGGGGCGTGCGTTTTTAAAGAAACGAACAAAATCACGCCCCTCAATCCGAAAAGGACGGGGCTTACAGTGAAAACACAACGCGAAGGATACCGGCAGACACCAGGAGAAAGAGACACGCGCAGACAGGGTCAGGAAGAGGCATTCGTGCGACGACCATCCCCACGGCATTTATTTACTATAATGCACCCGGGAAGCAGGGGGGCGCAACTGCGCTCTTGGGGGCCCCCGAGTCGCGTACAGTCTGAAATGCCTCACTCCGGCTGGCCCCCACCGCCGAGCTCACACCAGTCCACAAGCACTGCCGGAAAAATCTCTCAGTCAAAGTAAAGACATGCATCCGTGCCGTAGTGTAAGCGGGAGTGCAGCGGGGGATTCCTCCGGCTGTTCTTGAGAGTGAAGGCAGGAGCCATGCAGGCGGGGGTGGCGGGGGTGTCCCGCTCCTGGGGGATTTCTAGATGAAGTGCGCCTCACGTGTGGAGCGCTGACTACTCGAGACGGAGATGCCGACGCCAGGCCACTGAAGCAGGGCTGGGCAGAAGCGAGAGGGTGTGACGGAGAGTGGGGGTGGGGGTGGGGGCACAGGGGTGGGCGAGGGAGGAGGCCGAGGAGACTGCGGTGCGAGAGCAGGACGGCCGCCGCCTCTCCTCACTTCTGCGGGGAGGAGGGTCCGTGACTCGGCACACACTGCGCCAGTCCGTGGGAGACTGCATGAGTATTGCCCCCGCCACCTCGTGATCGCTTCCGAGTTACACCCCCAGCTCCCGGGAGAGCAGCAAACACTGAGTCAGGCAAAAAACCCCAGCAGACCTACAGCACAACGCGGAAATGTCCACGTGTAACCCATTTACAACAAATGGTTTTTAGATCTGGCTTGCGTTACGTGGATTTTCATAGATTACTAATAGGCAAGGGATGTAGCATTGATTACCTCTGAAAACAAGCGGACCACGCCATGAAGGCTACTGCCCGGCCGCCATCTTCGGAGAAATGACAAAAAAAAAGCTTGCCAGAAAAAAAAAAAAAACAACAGCCCACCACCGCAATGGCGTTCTAAAAGGGGCGGGATGAGTAAAAATCGCCGGAACGCCCACGAATCTGCTCGGGCAATGACTGACAGATCTCTCTTCCAATGGCTAGCCTCCATTTATGGAGCTAGCCAATGGAAGAGAGAGGCGTGACAAAGCCCCGTACTGTCTAACATAAGATTTCGCCTGCGCGAACACTGCTGCGCAGTGCTACGCCAGGCGAAATCTAAAAAACTGTTGCGGTCATGCCTTCAGGATGGTATGTGCTCCTTCGAATAAATCTCCTAATGCTGTGGATTGCTTTTCTTTGCAAAAATAGCAACGGGTTACTGAGGTACCCTGCCAGCACAGGGGTGGACTACCTCACATACCCTTCCTTACATTTGAACGTTTTGGTCGTTTTACACTTTCTTCACATTTTTGGATTCTCATTTATTGATTCTTGGATTTGGATGTACTATCGCAACCAGTGGATTGCATGAAGCTGCGGAGGTTCGTATAAAAGGAACTTTTTGAGCTTTGTTCTACATTCTGTCCATCCACTGTGTTTTTTGTAATTTTCACCCCGAGTGGGCTGGGTATGCTCAGACGTGAGTCCCAGGCTCTCCACACCACTGGAGTCAAGCTATCCAGGCTGATGAAGGCTGATAGCCAGAAACCGGTCCTTGGATGCTTGATTCCGGTCTGGGAAAGACATGGCTTGGAAGTTCGGACTGGACTGTTCTCATGAGGCACAGGGTCAGAGCTGATTTGCATATAGCCATTGTCTAACCCAGGGTGGTGTGGAGTGCAAAAAAACGATGGATTTAGGCCCAGATCCTTGTACTGGGGTGAATGTATGACATTGTTCTACATGCTGTCCATCCACTGTGTTTTTTGTAATTTTCACCCCAAGTGGGCTGGGTATGCTCAGACGTGAGTCCCAGGCTCTCCACACCACTGGAGTCAAGCTATCCAGGCTGATGAAGGCTGATAGCCAGAAACCGGTCCTTGGATGCTTGATTCCGGTCTGGGAAAGACATGGCTTGGTAGTTCGGACTGGACTGTTCCCATGAGGCACAGGGTCAGAGCTGATTTGCATATAGCCATTGTCTAACCCAGGGTGGTGTGGAGTGCAAAAAAACGATGGATTTAGGCCCAGATCCTTGTACTGGGGTGAATGTATGACATTGTTCTACATTCTGTCCATCCACTGTGTTTTTTGTAATTTTCACCCCGAGTGGGCTGGGTATGCTCAGACGTGAGTCCCAGGCTCTCCACACCACTGGAGTCAAGCTATCCAGGCTGATGAAGGCTGATAGCCAGAAACCGGTCCTTGGATGCTTGATTCCGGTCTGGGAAAGACATGGCTTGGTAGTTCGGACTGGACTGTTCCCATGAGGCACAGGGTCAGAGCTGATTTGCATATAGCCATTGTCTAACCCAGGGTGGTGTGGAGTGCAAAAAAACGATGGATTTAGGCCCAGATCCTTGTACTGGGGTGAATGTATGACATTGTTCTACATGCTGTCCATCCACTGTGTTTTTTGTAATTTTCACCCCGAGTGGGCTGGGTATGCTCAGACGTGAGTCCCAGGCTCTCCACACCACTGGAGTCAAGCTATCCAGGCTGATGAAGGCTGATAGCCAGAAACCGGTCCTTGGATGCTTGATTCCGGTCTGGGAAAGACATGGCTTGGTAGTTCGGACTGGACTGTTCCCATGAGGCACAGGGTCAGAGCTGATTTGCATATAGCCATTGTCTAACCCAGGGTGGTGTGGAGTGCAAAAAAACGATGGATTTAGGCCCAGATCCTTGTACTGGGGTGAATGTATGACATTGTTCTACATTCTGTCCATCCACTGTTTTTTTTGTAATTTTCACCCCGAGTGGGCTGGGTATGCTCAGACGTGAGTCCCAGGCTCTCCACACCACTGGAGTCAAGCTATCCAGGCTGATGAAGGCTGATAGCCAGAAACCGGTCCTTGGATGCTTGATTCCGGTCTGGGAAAGACATGGCTTGGTAGTTCGGACTGGACTGTTCCCATGAGGCACAGGGTCAGAGCTGATTTGCATATAGCCATTGTCTAATTCAGGGTGGTGTGGAGTGCAAAAAAACGATGGATTTAGGCCCAGATCCTTGTACTGGGGTGAATGTATGACATTGTTCTACATTCTGTCCATCCACTGTGTTTTTTGTAATGCCCATATTGTGCAGCACGCATAGTGGCTAGCATCTCCTCCTTAAAATCATGAAAGAATACCCTATACACCTCCCCAGGGAGCTTATCCGGGCCAGCAGCCTTCCCAATCACCAAACCATTATTAGCCATCTCTAACTCATCCATAGTAACTAAACTATCTAACACCTCTACCTCCTCCCGATCAAGCTGCATGAAATACCCTGCCAACAGCACATTATTTACGGTATCCTGTGATTTCTGTTGAGTATACAGATCTGTATAGAACTGGTGGAAAATGGCAAGAATCCCCAGAGGGTCGGTCGAAATTACACCTGATCTATCTCGAAGACCAACGATTCTCTGCGAGGATTCCTTCATCCACATTCGGAGCGCCAAACAGCAGCCTACCGCCTCACCATACTCATGGCACTCCCTTTTATAAATCAAATATTTCCTGGCATTCTCTTTATTCCAAAGAGTATTAATATTTGCCCGACATCTTGCTGCTCTAGATTCCAGACCTGTAATATCCTTACGTAGTGCAATCCCCTGTGTTAATTTTGCCTCCGCGAGTCTCAGCTTCAAATATAGTTCCTGTAATTTTATTTTAGTTGCTTTTGATAATGTATACCAAAGCTCATCACCTCCCCTCTAAAACAGGCCTTAAAAGTACCCCACAACACTGGAACAGGTACTGAATGCCTATTATTATCAAAAGAATCCTTAATCCATCTCCGCATGTGCTCCTTAAAGCCATTATCAAAAAGCAGTTTTCGATCAAATGTGAAAGTTCTCGGAGTGGAGTCAACAGAGTGTGCATGAATTTCTAGAGCTAATGGAGCATAATCAGAGGTGATCCTAGGGACTGTATGTACCTGCGGCCCTATAAGAAACTCAAGATGATGTAAAAAAAAAAATCAAGACGGACCCGTTTTTGGAGAGGAAAAGAATAAAACGTATTCCCTGGTGCTGATGATTGGAGGCTGTCCCATACATTTAATAATCCATGATCTTTCAGCAGGTTAAACAATGCTTAAAACACCCTTGTATCCTCTTTTGTAATCCTTTATTAACCAAATTGATATTAAAGTCTCCACAAAGCACTAAAGGAACCTGCCATAATGCAAGTTCAATATTTAGCTCTTCCAAAAGTAGTGGTTCGTCAAGGTTAGACCCATAGACAGTACAAATTGTAAACTTAGAGCTACCCACAACGCATTCCAAAATTACCCACCACCCTAATTTGTCAACTAAAACATGACCTGTGCTTTGAATGACAGGTTAGGCCTATATTGCCACACCCCGTATCATTGACGTCTATTGTGATGCTGAAAGAAGTACAAACCCTAAATCTGTCAACACAGTGTGT
This sequence comes from Lissotriton helveticus, assembly GCF_964261635.1. NCBI lineage: Eukaryota > Metazoa > Chordata > Amphibia > Caudata > Salamandridae > Lissotriton > Lissotriton helveticus. The sequence continues at coordinate 229,802,672 of NC_136061.1, read as the reverse complement.
TTCACCCAAGGGACAGGCATCTCCTGAATACACAGTAAATCAGGTTGAATCGAACGCAATTAAGCAGCAACCCTCTTTCTTTTATTATTGAGGCCACAAACATATAGAGAACATATTTTAAGCCCCCTACTAGCCATAAGGAAATATACAGGCAAAAATAAGATGGCAAAACTACGCCTTACTGCAATTTGAAACAAAACACCATATCTCCTGTTGCCAACAACTTTTCCCAACCTGATACTGTGGAAGTTTTTTTCCGATTATACCCCACCTCTCCCTCGGCCCCCCCCCCGATCCTTCCCCAATCCACCTCCCATATCCCCCCCATCAAAAAGGCTTAAGGACTGATGGTCCTTGAGATGAAAAGCTTTCAGTCAACCCATGCTGTTGCTCGCAACCACCACTCAAGACTGAGAGGAGGACAAATAAACATACCGACACAAGAACACAAATTTGGAAAAAAGCAGCATTACATAGACAGTGGGATAAATCTTTCCAACAAGAGAACCTCTCCCCCAAGTTCCTAAACTATCAAACAGTGGAAAAAAATAATACGTAACCTCTCACCCAATTAGCTGGTTATATCCCGCCCCATCCAATCAGCTATGTCGCTATACACAAATATCCTACATGGATTTTCAATACTCTTTTGTGGAGACCTCTGTGGAGAAAAATCTGGTACCATCCTGAAATATCACTTTGAGTTTAGCTGGGTTCAATAGAAATGCTTGCGCCCCTTTAGCTTGAAACATTGGGATAAGCTGGCGTAACTGCCAACAAATCTCTACAGTAAAGTGACAAAAATATGGCCTAACAAAAAACTCAAAATCCTTCCTTGCCCTTTTTTGTTTGGACGAGCTAACTGAAAAACATCCTCCCTCGCTAAAAAGCTATTAAAGGAAATCAGAAATGCTCTGGGCTTATTAGATGTTTGGGGCAGTCTTCGTGCGCATATTGAATGGAAAGCGGTGCGCACGTTCAATCTCTCTATTCCAGTCCCATCTAGTAAGCTCGGGGAAAGCATCTGTGAGCAAATCAACAATAAAATTACGAGGATCGTACCCTTCCCGCCCCTCAGGAATCTGTAGTACTCTAAGATTTGTTCTGCGTGCGCGAATCTCTAAGTCAGCTAACTTCCACTGTGTATCATCTTTTATGCTGCGAAAGGTTTCAGTCAGAGCCTTCTGTGCCGAGAGTTCATCTTCCAAATTTGAAATGCGTGCTTCCACTTCGTTGAATCTAGACGTAAACTCCAAGCAGGTCTTAGCAATTCGGCACACTGAATTCTGAAGTTACCGACAGAAATTCTGTACCCTCTGACTTTCAACTCTAGTTTCCTCCCGGTGGGACATTATTGCTTGATAAATTAAAGTTAAGGATATATCTTCAGCCAGTTGACCGATATCCACCTGTAAGCCGAACTGGTCCTTTCCAAGCTCAGTACTAACAATTTTATGATCCAGCCTCTTACGTACTGTGTGGGGACTACCTTTGGGAAGCTCGCCAGAATCTTCCAAATTTGTGCTACTGTTGTCGCTGCCACCGACCCCATTCGCCTGTGTAGAAAACATAGCAGCCAAATCCTAACACGATGAAGTAGACTGATCCAACAATGAGAAGAAGTCTCCAGATTCGGCGTCTTGTATTGGAACAAGGGTATCGCCACGGGTATCACCACTTTCATTGATATGTATCCCAGTGCCCAGATATCCTGCATTTGAGTTAGAAATAGTGGCAGGACCGAGAGCCACATCCACCGTCTGAGCCACCCCTAGGGTGCTGGGTGTGGTGAATGGGGCCGCATCCCCTACCAACAGGTGTAAAGCCTTACTCGTCTGTTTATCGAGTATACCCTCAGGGTTGGGAGAAATTGATAAAGTAACAGCTGCAGGTGCGGATATGGGATCTCTGATTTCCACATGCATTATATCCTCATTAGCTTCTATATTTTCTCCCCCGTTCGTAGCACCCCCATTCCGTCTACTCCCTCAGCTAGTGTGGGAGCCACATTTTTACCCTTTTTCTTTAAGTCTTTCCCAGCTAAAAAACAGTCCCGGAATAGGTTTTTTGGATAAATCATATGCTTTGGCCCTGCTAACACCTATATCCACTTTTGTATTTTTTGCGGGATTACCTAGAGTCTTTTCTCCAACTCCCGCGGCCCCCTCACCAGCAGCATCTTCCTGCTGCCATGGTCTTCCGTGCGTACCTTTGGGAGGCATTACCTGCCGCCAAAAACTCAACCCTTTTGAGCCTACCAAGCTTCTGTATCGCTGCCAACACCGAAGTCCATACAGCGTAGCCGCCCAGCGACTGCGGGTGAAACCACCATGCTTCGCTGCGGCCGCCGATAAAATTTGCATCCCCCGCTGTTGAACACAGGTGAGCACCCAGCCAGATCCCAGTCAGCGTCTTTCAATGTCTTTCAGCGTCCTACTGCGTTTTCCTCCACTCCCGCCTCTCTCCACTTCAATCCGAAACTCTCTCCCGCATAATTATCGCAGCTCCAGGTCTTTTTCCCCAGCATCGGCGAGTGATCAGCTTACGCGTCCGACCACACGGACGCCATCTTGCCTCTCGCCATCCCGCAGCTTTGTGTCAGGAATGACGGTCTGTACCAAGGAAAGCAGCGAAAATGCTTACAAAATCCCGATGTATGGCCTTGTTTGTGAGACAAGTCTGACTCAGCACGTCTGCTGTCGGTCCAGTGTGGGTTGACTGCAGCCTCCTTGCATGGATAAGAGGCCACGTTGACTCACCACGACTCCTGTCTGAGATGTGTAACTTTTAGACATCTCTACATCCGACCCACAGCTAAAACAGACTGTCTCTCCCCCCACTTACCCGCCTGCACCAGCTCTCTGCCGAATGGCGCAGAGCCTTGTTTTCTCTGGGCTAAACAGACTTTTCAGAGCCAGCAGGCATTAGGGCAGACTGGTGCAGGTCGGGGCTGGCAGCTTCGAGGCACCTGAGATATGATTGACACCAGTGGAGGCAGTGAACTGTCCTGTAGTCTCCTCAAACCACAGCGACTCTGAGTCCCAGGCTCACACCATGCGGCAATCAACATCACACACTGTAAGTCTTGGCTGCCTCACTGACATTTACACTGATTATGCACAATTTGTTCTACGCGAACTAGCATATTCTCACTGTGGATTCATGTGCTCCGAGGCAGAGGGGGGGCTAAAGCGAGGAGAGGCTCCGTGGGCGGACGTGTGCTCCGAAGGGGTAGGGGTGAGGGGAGAAGCTGAAGCGAGGAGACCTCAGTGTGCAGGCCATGCTAATTAGAAACAGATGCCCCACCTAAAGATAAAGTGCTTCACGACAGCCGTGAAGCAAATGGCCCAGTCCGGATGGCCCATCCAAAAGGTAGAAAGGGCAGTGGCCAAAAAGCATCATTTTCAATAGGAAGCCAGCGTTAAGCAAACGCTGAAGCGACCCAATGAAAGTGATGGGCGGGGCTTCAAGTCCCTTTCTGAAATCTCCTCTCTCCCTTTAGGTCTCGCAGAGTGAGCAACGTACGCGCTGCAACGCTAGGCGAGACCTAAAAAACTGTGGCTGCGTCAAGGAAAAATATAAAAGCGGACTACACTTATAAGTATGGCGGTCTGTGAACCAAGTGCCATGATAAGTGAAGTAGTCCCAAAAAAAAACGGATGCAGCCCCGCAGTGTAACTATGGTCGGTGCTGCCTGCCTTGCAGCGGAATGCAGAGCAACGTGGAAATGACCCAATGGCAAACAGCAGGAAGCAGCAGGAGGTCCGTATATCCATTATTCCAGGTCGCGCAGACAGCGCATTCGCTGCCAAGGCTAGACCGAAAAAGGTAGCACAAGGAAAACTGCAGATAACCACTTCCACGTCGCTGAAAAACAGGGGAAAAAAGTGTCCCGGCGTCGTCCCGCAGTGAAATTACTGTAAATCTCAGAATAATGTGCCGCATGATGCACGCACGGTACCATACTGCGTAACCTTAACTGCACAATCCTCCCTGTCAGAGACTCTCTCTCCTTCTGAGTTAAAATATCTCTCTTCTGAAAAACACACTTTTCCTGTGACCATGTCCAGAATGTCACCAAAGAATGATACCTTTCTTGAAAGAGTAGGGTCTATTTCAACCGATTTATATATGTTTCAGTCAATGTACAGGTGTAGCTTTCAATATTGCAGCAGGTGCAGTGAAACTAGAGCCCAGTGATGTGAGGTGGCCACTACACCCAACTTGTATTTTTTTTTTTAACACTCAACTAAGTAATGGGGACCCAATTTTCTTTTCTTTGCATGTATTAGGCCTACGCTACCCTTTTTTTTTTTTTTTATTTTTTTTATTGTCAGCAGTAAAAGAAAAAGACAAAAACAGCAGGTACATCCGCAGCATTAAGAGAGCACATACATGTTTCAGTCAATGTACAGGTGTAGCTTTCAATATTGCAGCAGGTGCAGTGAAACTAGAGCCCAGTAATGTGAGGTGGCCACTACACCCAAACTTGTATTTTTTTTAACACTCAACTAAGTAATGGGGACCCAATTTTCTTTTCTTTGCATGTATTAGGCCTACGCTACCCTTTTTTTAAAATTTATTTTCATTTTTTTTATTTTTATTGTCAGCAGTAAAAGAAAAAGACAAAAACAACAGGTACATCCGCAGCATTAAGAGAGCAGCATGGGCGTCCGCAGGGGGGGGGGCAAGGAGGGGCGCTTGCCCCCCCCTGGAGCACCCCTCCTTTCCCCCTGCCAGGGCCGGCTCTAGGGTGGTGGGACCGGTGCCATTGCACCGGTTGCTGGCTTCCTGGGGGTACCACTTACAACTTAATTATGATTTTAAAAGCACCTGCTGCACGTTCCTTTCCCCCTGCAATTACGGGGCCTCACAAAAATGTCAAGATAACTCCTGTGATTAATGTTCTTCCTGGCCAGAGATCAGAGTTTTGTGTAGTTGAGGTTTTTGACGTATGTGAAGGTAGTACAGAGGGTTAATATGCCTGCTGCAAAGAACGTGTACCAAGTAGATTAAAGAGTGCATTTAAAGTAACTAGATCAGCAGGTTACTGCTTTTAAAAGAGCCATCCTTTTCTTACTTGCAATTTATAACTTAAAGACCTAATATAGAATAGTGAGGTATTAACTTTCATCATAGAAGTGCATACACTCTGCTAAGTATAGAACATTGATTAATGTTGCAAAAAGGGTAAATTTGGGTAGAAATTGAGTCTTATTATTAAAGAAAACTCCCAACTATGCTGTTTCTATTTCGACTCTGAGTTTGTACTTTTCCACACCAAGCACTCCTAAACTATACTGCCTACCAGTATGGATGACTTGTCACTCCTACACTTTTAGGAGCATATCATCAACGGCCAGCGATAATTAACACTGGCTGTGTGTAGTGCTCAAAAAATTAACGCCGCATATCGCCAGATTCTATCGCCCAGGCGATAGAAATCCAGGCAAACGCGGCGGAAAGAGTCGAAATCGCCGGAATTCCAGCGATAGAAAACCGCGATAGGGAAAACTTAATCTATAATGGGAGACGTGGACTCAGCATTACAATCCATCTCCCATTATAGATATGGCTTAGTAAGGAAAATAGCAGGCGTTACAAAGCAACGAAAAACCCGGTTAGCGCTGATTATAATATCGCTATGTGTGTTAGCGATACACTTGAAAATAGAGAGAATCAGTGTTAGTGATGATATCCCATATTGTTTCACGGGACATGCCTCCCTTGCATCTCATTAGCTATGCAATGTTGAAACCAGTGCTAATCTCATTGAACACGCATTAGCATGCTCTTGTAAATAAAGCAATATTTTTATCGTCACATTTCGTCCGAAAACGGACGCAAACGTGGCAATAAAAATATCGCTAGGCCTTGATAATATGCCCCTTTGTCCTTTGACTTATGTACCATTTCCTATACACTGATTTACACAAGTATGATTGATTGTCTGTGTAATGTGTGTGTGATGCAAAGTGCTCTGACATACTTTAATGGTATGAGTAGCGCTATATAACGAATTCAATGTATCTGAGAGAGAGTGGTTATGGAGTCTTGGTCACTGTTAAAGGGTGCTAATGAGAGAATCCGTGGTGCCACCAGCGCTAAAGCTGGCCCTGCCCCCTGTGGACGCCCATGCCACTATGCATTACACATGATGCTCCAGCCACGGTTCCTCTCCAGCTCGCACTCTCTGTTCTATTCCGAAGCTCCTCTGCGTTTCAGGGCTCAGTAGGACAAGACGCGGGCTTCATTTTCCTGCACCGTCCCTTTGGCACTCTCTTCTAGGTGAACTCCTCTGCATCTCTTTGCACGTCACATCTAGACCACACCTGGAGACTCTGCTCTTTTCTAGATCCTTCTGAGTACCCTCTGCCCCCCTCCCCTTTCCATCTTATAATTTAGTCAGAAGCGCCAGGAGACCTCGGACTTTATAGCGCGCTCTGACAACAAAAAAAGATTGAGGCAAAGTCTTTTCAAATCATTATTGGATTATAGTGATGGACTGCCTAGAACAGTTGCTGTTAAGTAAATTACTAAGCAGAAAGAATAGTCACATTTGAATAAAAGAGTAGCGTCTGCCTCTTGCTCTGGTGTTGTGTTTGTCCTCGGGCTGCTCCCCGCCCATCTCACCTCTCTGAGAGCCAGTGCCCCCTTTGACCCTCTTCCTGCTGCCCACCCCTTCCCTGCCTCTTTTCCCGGTTCACACCTTGGTGCTTTCACATGTAACGTCACCTCCAGCTCGCATTTTCAGAGAGGGCCCCGGGCTCCCTATCACCGACATGAGGAGGAGGAAGAGAGAGGGGGACAGAGGAAAACCTGGTGGGGTCGGGGAGACGGATACGGTGGGGGTGAGAGTGAAAGAAGAGGGGGGAGAGAAAGAGAGAGAGAAGCAGTGGGGAAAGAGAGACTGAGAAGTAGGGAGGAAGGAAGATGAGAGAGCAAGTGGAGGGGGAGTGGGGGGTCTGGGTGAGGGAGAGCAGCTTCAGAGAAGTGAGACCTGTGTTCTAACTCTGCCAGTGAAGACAGCGGGTCCAAAGGAGAACGAACCAGGCCAGACAGAGTAGGTCCAGGCAGTGTGCACGGAGGCAGGCTTGGTGAGTCGCGAAGAGGGACAGGGCAGGCAGAACAGCTCCAGAGAAAGGGTGAGCAGAATCGGACCATGGCGAGCTGATCTGGACCAGCAGATCCACCCTGAGCAGGGAGACGGCGCAATACACAATCAGAATGTAGTGTTCAGCTTTTGTGGTGTCAGGGGGTAACTTGAGAGTTCAGGGTGGGCGTGGGTTTTAAGGTGCCAGTGAGTAATTTTAAGGTTCACTGTGGGTTAGGGATTGGGGTGCCAGGGGAATAATTTTAGGGTTGAGGGTGGGTATGGGTTTTGGGTACCAGGGGGGTAATTTTAGGGTTCAGGGCGGGTACAGGTTTTGGGGTGCAAGGGGGGACATTTTTGGGTTCAGGGCGGGTATGGGTTTTGGGGTGCCAGGGGGACAATTTTAGGGTTCAGGGCGGGTACAGGTTTTGGGGTGCAAGGGGGGACATTTTTGGGTTCAGGGCGGGTATGGGTTTTGGGGTGCCAGGGGGACAATTTTAGGGGTCAGGGCGGTATGGGTTATGGGGTGCCAGGGGGATAATTTTAGGGTTCAGTGGGTATGAGTTTTGGGGTGCTAGGGCGACAATTTTAGGGGTCAGGGTGGGTATGGGTTATGGGTGCCAGGGGGGTAATTTTAGGGTTCAGGGTGGGTATGGGTTTTGGGGTGTTAGGGGGTCATTTTAGGGTTCAGGGTGGGTATGAGTTTTGGTGGGGTAGGGTAATTTTAGGGTTCAGGGTGGGTATGGGTTTTGGGGTGTTAGGGGGTAATTTTAGGGACCAGGGAAGTATGGATTTTGGGGTGCCACAAAAGAAAGAGATGGCTGTGGCACAACAACCCTATGGTGTATGAGATGCGGCCTGCTTCTGCCCCCATGGCTCCTCCTGCACCCCAGTGTTTCTTGTGCCCCACCTGGCACACATCATGTTGGAGAATGGTAATGATGTTAACATTTTGCCCCCCCCCCTGGAAAAATTTCTGCGGACGCCCATGGAGAGCAGAATTACCTACAGGAACAATCTGTCAGTCGTAAAAAAAAAAAAAACTCCCATGTAAGTGCAATACATATCAGCAATATAAAAACAATCCAGAGCAAACGCAAACAGCGGATGTCAGCCCCATAACAAAGAATAATAAAGAAAAACCCCCAATGCAACAGAAAAGGGAAAGAAATGATAACATAAAATTATAATGAAAGAACATCCTCAATCACAATGATGTGTCATGCACAGAGCGCAACCACAGTGCCAGTCGGTACACCCCGTGTTCTTGCGGTTATCACGCCGCCCCCCTCAAAGGACCCCCCAGTCACTACCCTCCCATCTCGCACCTCGCCTCTCGCCAGTGCTTCAGCCTATGCCCTCATCTGCATGTGCTAGCAGATACAGCCTCAGAGGTTCCCATATATCCCTCGGCCTTGACGACAGGGGCAGCTCCTCTGCATAGACGCTGAGGCTATCCCGACAATACACTAAATCGAGAAGCCAAGCCTTTAGGATAGGCCGTTTACCCCGCCCCCACGTGATTGCCACCCTCCGAGCAGCCATAAGTAGCGCCAGGCGCACAAACATGCCATTCGCCCCCTTAACATGTGGCACACAGCAGAGAAGACATACCAGCGGCGTACAGGGTTGATCCACAGCGACCATCTCACGCAAGCTACTCATCACAGCAGTCCAAAAAGCAGCCACCCTCCGGCAGTTCCATGCTAAGTGCAGAAAATCTGCATTATCTTGGCCGCACCGGTCACACCTCGCCATGTCTCGCAACCCATATCTATACAATCGTGCTGGGGTGTAGTACACCTGATGTACATATTTAAAATGGATGATCTTGAGATTGCCATTCATACATAACCTGCCAGTCAGCCCACAGATAAACTTCCAGTGATCTTCAGAAATGTCAACAGTCAAACAGGCATTCCACTTGGCCCAGCTCTTATCCTCGCCCAGCACGGTTTCATCTTTAATAAGTTTATAGAGTTTGGAGATTAATCTTCTGGTATTAGGTACAGTGAGGACAGTTTGTAACGACACCAGAATAGGGGGCTCATCAGGAAAGGCAGTGTAATGTTCACGGGCCGCGCTCCGCAATCGATGTATCGCGAATTGAAAGAGCAGCGACTGATTCACAATATGACTCAGGTCATCCTGTCTGATAAAAGTGCCATTGGGGTACACGTCCCACATATGGGAAATGCCTGCCTCCCTCATCACCCTCAGGGACGGGGCCTCGTGCGTGACTGACAAGTGTGCATGATACTCTAGACGCAAGTCCGGCGCATATAACGGTAACTTTTTTGGCAGTTTCCCTATTCGCTGCCTGGCCGACACCGTAGCGTCCACCGCATTTATCTCCGATTTCGGGGTACCCCTCGAGTGATGAGTGACCACACTGTGCAGAGGAATCGGAGCCGCGTTTCCCTCTTCCACCGCGACGTGCGGCGTGAAAGCATGCGGTCAATACCAATAGTACAGGTATTGAGCCTGTGCGCTTAAGTAATACGCATAAAAATCCGGCGCCGCAAAACCTACGTGCTCATATCCCCTTGTAAGCACCGACCACTGCACCCTTGCCCCCTTTCCCCCCCACACCAGTCGAAGTAAATGGCCTCGGAGCGTTTTAAAGAAAGACAGATTGAGCACTATGGGCACATTTACGAACAGATAAAGGAAACGGGGTAAGACTATCATCTTAATGAGTGCAGGAGGATCCGCCAGCGACAGGGGTAGCTGCAACCAGTTGTCGACCATGTAGGAGAGTGGGGTCTGCAATCCTATGGTCACCCCAGATTTTTGCTTTTTGCTTCACTGGTTTACGACTTTCCCTGGCTGTGGGCCTGCTAATCCGACCCACAGCCTAGCTGTTCTCTCTCTAAATTGACAAGCATGTACTTTAGGTGCATTTACCAATTGGTACTGGGCCACCATATCAGTCCCTGTACACAGGGCATAGGTGTACCCAGGGCCTACCAGGGGCTGAAGCATGTATTATGCCACCCCTGGCTGGCCATCTAAATCTGACACAACTGGCTGCACGACAGCTCGGGCAAGGTGGTGTAAACACCCTTTGCTGTAGATATAGTATACCTATATCTAACCCTAAAATGGACACATAGATTCCTATCAGTCACTCCTATGGAAGGCCTTATCAATCCTGAAGGCAGAGTGCTTGGAATTATGTGAGATGGTGCTCTGGCATGAGCTGAGCCCGTTTGCAGCTTGCGGAACCAAGTCCTAATAGCTGTTCCATGATAACGCTATACCATATACTCTTAAGTGCATTATCAACCTCGCGGTTAAATGCTAACTCTGGTATAACATTATCAAAACATGTCGAGTAAGGTGTCATACGAATTGGAATACTACCCCCTGGCCAATTCTGGCGACGGGGGTAGCATTCCACCCTTCTAGAGGGACACGACATGTTTGTAACTGTGAACCCCGGTTAAAGTTAACTCGAGCCTCAGCATCACAAAATGGATGCTGCCACCACAGACACAAGTCTGACCTCCTGCTGCTGGGAGTCCTTCCAGCGAGGATGGCTTGGACAAAGGGTTTCCTGCCTTGGGAGGTGCTAGCACCATCCCAGACAGGATTTTGTGTATTGAGGTAGGGAGGCCTGAAATGAATGAGACATGCCTGGGGCACACAAGGTGCCCTGTGCATACACCGGTTCAAACCAGTTGCTGGGGCATCCCTGCCCCAGCTCTGGCGGGAAACCGGACAAAGGATAGGGGGTGTAGCCACCCCCCTTCCTGGTCCCACCCAGGGGAGGGACCTAGTCAGTAGTGCAGCCCCCTTTAGGAGAATAAAGGTAGGAGCTGGTCCCATTCCAAATTAGATTATCCTGAACTATTCAACAAGAAGAAACTCTGGCCTTCGACGTTCTGCTCCACAGAAGACTGAAGAATCTCCCTTGTGGACAAGGAGTGTCCACCCTGCAACTGCAGGCACCATCAAGCGTCCAGCGGCTTCACTTGGTCGTCTTCCCTTGAGGATCCAGACTTCAGAGCCCGACGAGACCCGGATTCCCAGACCTCTCCGACCTTTACCTACATCTGCAGCAAAGCTGAGACCCGTGGGTGCGACGAGACACGTGGGACGGGCCATCTTGAACGAACCTGCACTTCGCTTCCAGCACGACTCCCGAGGTAAACTCGACCAAGTGCTTTGGGGACTGAGAAGCCCCAACCTCGAGCAGCCCCTGCACCAAAGATCAGCCCTCCAGCATCCACGAGATCTGCGTGGGGCCCTTCTGCTTGTTTGCTGCTCGACGCGTTGTCTGGTCACTTGCCGGCTGGCTAGTGGCCTCCTAGACGACGACCCTTTGAATTTTCACTGCTGATCTGGTTGCTCCCTTCCAAAAGAGGGGCACCCCGGACTCTCCTAGTCCGCACCAGACGCTTTCTTCACTCACCGCGTGGGTTGCCTTTGCCAAGGCCTGTTGCCTCCAATCCCGGATCAAACACCGCCGACAGCGAGAGCCTGCGTGGGACAGCTTGTGCCTCCATCCTGGTCGTCGAAGACACCTCCTGGTCCACGTGGCTGGAGAGTCAAGCGTCCACTCTTCACCTGATCGCGACGTCGACATCTGGTTCCTTCGTGGTTCCACTCCAGTCACTGGCTAGTGACTGTGAACATTGTCCCCTCTGCTTTCAGGTCTACTTCTTCAACAATCCACCCTTGGATTGCACCGGACATCTTCCTCCTGGTCGCCTGCAGCATCTTTTCTTTCAGGCTCCATTGACTTCAACGCGAGAACCCGACGCACTTTGACACCTATGCACCCGCGGCCCGTGGGTGAGGTAACACGAGCATTTCGGTGCTCAAGGGTAGTTTAACTGTCCTAGTGTCGAGTTCCACAGTCGTTTTAGTCCTACCTAGTCAGGATTGTCCGTACTCACCTTTAACTTGAACTGTACTGTCCATAGACGTTGTTACGGATCTCGCGTGTGAGTTCACACTCTGCACACGCGTTCCGTGGGCCTCCTATTACTTACCTGAAGTTAGTGTAGCGTGGTCCCATCGATCCTACAGCCTCTGGACAGCTCCATTCCTTTTACTGACTCTCACATTCCACTTACTTAGTATATGGTTTGTCGTGCCCCTAGGGCACCATTGTAATTTTGTGCAACTTGTAGTATTTTTCGTAAGAGATTGTCATGTGCTTAGCCCTCTGACCTCATAAAGAGTTCAGAGGTGTTGTTATTAATAAATATACTGTTTATTTTCATAACAACCTGTGTGGTGTCCTTTCACTTGGTATTCAAGGGGTTATATTGTGGTAAAACAGCTGGCTTCACACGCCAAAAGAGTTTAGCCTAAGACTGCTTTGTCCATGCTACCATTAGGATAGCTGGTCTATAAGGTTGACTTACAACCAATCACCATAAGGGTTGTTTGAACTGATACAAGGTGATCACTAGAACTAGTGAGCATCATATATCAGGCCAACTTCTCACAGACCACGCTTTCTAATTTTGAACACGCCCTGTAATAATTTTCGCGGATCACCACCGCCGGATCCCTATGCACCCACACTCCCAGATATTTCACTGGATCCACCGACCAGACCAGCGGAAACTCCAGATCCGGACACGTAGTCCCAGCCGTCAGCGGTATTATGAACGACTTCTCCAAATTGATATTCAGCCCAGAAATGCGGCCAAATCGCACATACTCCCGCAATAATTGCGTTCGATATCACAACGGTTCACGCACAAACAATATCATGTCGTCCGCGTAACGTGAAATCGAGACCGGCCGATGGTTAAAATTCAAGGCCGTCTCTCTGTGCCGCTGCCAAATGACGCAGCCCAGTGGTTCAAGAATTATCACGAACAACAGAGGCGATAGGGGGCGTCCCTGCCGAGTTCCTCGTTCTATGCTCAACGCGGCAGACGGCAACCCTCCAACTCGCACCCGTGCCGTCGGTGCCGTATGCAGTACAGCTATCCACTGAAGAATCTGAAGAGGAAACCCCATACGCCGCAAGACCCCATGCATGTACTGCCACTCAACAGAATCAAACGCTTTGGCAGTGTCCAATAACACTACCGCCGCCTCCAACTCTGGCTCTAGCACATGGAACATAGAGAATAATGTCCGCAGGTTATGCGAAGTTGATCGTTCTCGCACAAATCCAGACTGATCCGGTAGAATCAGACCATGCATCAGGGGCTGTAGATTAGTCGCTATAATTTTCGCTAGGATCTTAGCGTCAATATTAAATTAGTGATAATGGACGGTAGGAATCGCAGCACTCCTGGGGCTTATCTTTCTTGAGTAAAGTAACTATGAGTGCCTCTCTCATGGATGGGGGGAGCACCCCTGTGTCGGACGCCTCAGCGTACACCTCCAGCAAGTGCGGTGCAATAAGGTCAGCGTACTTCTTATAAAATTCCACCGGTAGCCCATCAGGGCCCGGCACCTTGCCATTAGCCAACGCAACGATAGCCATCTTGACGTCCTGTTCGTCAATTGGAATACAGAGATACTGATGCTGCGCATCCGACAACCAAGCACACGCTATATCTTCCAGATATGCATTAAATTCTTCCGTCGGCAGCAGCCCTCTCGTACTGTACAAATCCTTGTAAAAAATACAAAATTGTTCCGTTATGGCCTCCGGAGTGCAATGCTCACCACCGTCAGCATCCACTATTCTATCCACGCGTGTGTGCTCCGACCTCGCCTTTATCTTGAACGCCAACGTCCGACCCGGCCTGCCTGCCTCCCCGTATCTCCTAGCTGCAGGTCTGCGAGATATATATTTTATCTCTGCTTCCGTCTGCGAGTCATATTCCATCAGTAATTCCTGTATTCTACCCAACGTGGATAAATCGGGGCGGTTAGTGTAATCCCTCTCCAGATCTCGCAGTTCCGCCTCAAGTCTCTGCAAACGCGCCCGTATGTCACAAAGGACGCCCGCAGCTGTCCCAATACATACTCCTCGAATGGTGACCTTGAAGGCCTCCCACAGTGTGGCAGCTTGATCAACCGTGCCCTTATTAAGTCTGAAATATTGTTCGATGGCGTCATGTATAGTTTTATCATACACAGGATCTAATAGCGCCTCGGTGCGCAGTCTCCACGTAAATGGACGTCGGGCTCCGATCGGAAGTTTCAACAACAGATTATGATCCGACAGTGTGCTAGCAAGAGGCGCCACCTCAACAACCCATTCCAGAATCTCATCTCCAATCAACCAGTAATCTAGTCGTGACCAGCTACCATGCATGGGCGTAGCATGCGTTCCCTCTTTTCTTCCCGGATTGCGAAGTCGCCATACATCACACAACCCAAATTCCTCCATAACTCACAACACATTTGTGGCTACTCTTGGGGTGCGGTGTGTTTCAGGGTTAGATTTATCCAACTGTACATTCAGGTATGTATTCAGATCCCCCCCCCCAAATGACAGGGGCATCAGGCCAATCCCTCAGACGCTCACAAACACGCGCCACACATGCCAGATCATCCACTATGGGACCATACATATTGACAATGATAATCAATTTTCCACACAGCTTACCGCATACCATAGCGCATCTCCCCTCATCATCTGCATATGTATGCAACGCCTGGAACTCCAGCCCGAGCTTGATCAATATCAGCACACCCCGTGCGTAGGAGGAAAACGAAGCAGCCACACGGTAGCCCGCCCACCTTTCAAGCGCCCCACATGACGCATTTGGAGCAAGATGCGTCTCTTGCAACAGCGCAACCTGTATTCCATGTCTGTTTAAATATGCAAGCTCCTGGCGCCCTTTCTTGGGAGAATTGAGGCCCCTAACATTCCAGGTCAATAGGGCACATTCAGTCGCCATTAGACAGTCAATATGGTAAACATAACAGCTTGTGAGTGGCAATCCCCCCGGGAGGCACGTAATTCACCGCAGAACACCTTCAACATGAAGCGCATCAAACATCTCGGGCTGCGTCTGTGATTGACCTTCACACATAAAAAACCGCAAACAAACAAAACACACAACATCCCTGCTACCCTCCACCCCCCACCCACTCCAACCTCCCAATTAGGTCGAGACCATCCCCCACTCACCACCGCCTTACTCCAACCATACGGGTAATACCCTCTGGGGGATGAAGCTCAGCACCGTATACACACACCGAGGTGTGGCCGCCGGAACTATTTCCATCTTGCTGACGCGGAGTCGAAAATAAACAAACAATGCAGATTCCTCACATCGCACCATCTGGAGCCCCAAGGAGCACAGTTATTACCTCAACAATTCGCACCCATCCTTACTCCATACGAGCCCACAGTGCCCGCACGCTACAAAAAGAGGCATAACAGTGCAGTAGTGTCCGAGAGCAAAACAGAGCAACATTCAGTCTGTCAGTCCGTGACATCCAGCCCCGATTCCGCTTGTTCAACATCTGCACGCTTCTGCCGAGGCTTTACTTTACATATATGTTTTGTGAACTTTAATGCAGATTTAACGTCCGTGAAAAAATGAGACTGTTCTTCATGCGTAATTTTTAACTTGGCAGGGTATAGCATAGCATAGGGCACCGTAGCTTCTCGCAGCAAGTTCTTTACCGGGACAAATTCCCGACGCGCAGCTTGGATTGTCGGGGTGTAGTCCGGAAAGAAAGAGAGGGTGTCGCCCTTGTACACCACCGGTTCTTTTGCCCTTGCTTCCCGGAGAATAGAATCCCTATCAGCATAGTTAAGCAGTCTGGCAATGATCGGTCGTGGTGGCGCTCCCGGTTTAGGCCTAGGCCCCAGCAACCTGTGCGCCCTCTCCACTATCATCACACTGGACAGAGCAGTTCCAAAAATTTCGCGCAGCATGCAGTCAATGAACGGTTCCATCCGGGATATAAGCGTCGTCTCCGATAGGCCAAGAATGCGCACATTGTTGCGCCGAGTGCGCGCTTCTAAGTCTTCGTTTTTCGCGCTAATGACTTCCAAGAGTTTTTCCATTTGAAGAAGCTGCGTGCGATTCTCGGCCTGCGCATCATGTCCATCAGACACTTGATTTTCCAACACATCCAGCCTGCGTTCATGTTTCTCCACCTTTTTCTTCACAACATCGAGACCAGTCGCCAGGGCGTCTATTTTGCTATCAATAGACTTCATTCCCGCACGTAGCTCAAGAAGAATGGTGCGATTGTCATCTTCAGTATCCTCAGGCGTGGAGGATGGCCTTCTAGTCTCGCTCTGGGCTCTCGAGCTCTCTCCCGCCCGTGACTGTCGCTGAGTCTCAAAGGCCAGTTTGGCCTGTTTGGGTTCGGACTTGCCCATGTTATTGCTCCACAACTCTCCAGTGCCGTCAGACCAGGAAGCAGCAGGCAGCGACGGCGTCTCACTCTGGTATTCTCAAGAGTCCCACTGCGGCGTCACTCACACAGTTGTCGTCTGCACCACCTAGCGCTGTGGTTAGCGGCACCTGCACCACTGTCCGCAGCCACCCTTCCTCGCGGCACAGCTGAGCAGAACGCCACCTCCTCCCTGAAGACCTCCACCTCTGGCACCTCCAGTAGGCGCCCTCCGCACCACGCCGGCCCTCCGCCCACCGCGGCCCCCGCGGAACTCGTCCAGCGACCACCCGCCTCCCCCCGTCGTCTACCGACCTGGGGGAGGAACGCCGTGGCCCGCAGTCAAAGCCCCGCCGGCCCCGCAGCTAGCGCAGCACCTAGCAGGCCGCCGCGGGCAGCGCCGATCCAGCCACTCTCCTGCAGGGGCCCCGCCGCGCAAGGCCCACAGAGCACCGCCACCTTGGGCCCACAGTACTCCCCATCAGCCTCACACAGCCCAGCCCCGCGAGCCTAGTCTCGACCAGCGCCGCACTCACCGGTGTCGGCCTCCAGGCAGTCCGTCCTCGATCTTCCGCTCCGTTGCCTCCAGGAGACTGTGCCCGGCGTCTGGATCGCCACCTCGTCACCGCTCAGAGCCCAGGTCGGGAGCCGGTCCACGTCCGCGGCAAGGCTCCAGGCGAAGCACCACTCGGCTCCTGCAACTGTTCCTCGACGCCCCACAGGTCGCCAGCAGCAGCAGGGGGCAGGGGGGTCCAGCAGAAGTTACCCCCCGATCTTCAGCCCCAGCCGCAAATTTCTTCCATGCTACGTGATGGAGCCGCCCGGTCTCATCTCTCCGGGCACAGCGCCGCCATTTTGTCTGCCGCCTCGCAGCCATTGCCACCACAATATTCAGGGCGATTACTCAGTGCCCACACATGCTACACCGTCATAAGTCATGCTGCTGGCCCCCCGGGATCCTCCGCCATGCTCAGCGATGGTGTTCAGTGCCGTTCAGGATGGTATTAGCCTAGTTTAAGGTTCCGGCGTACGAAGCTCCCTCACAGGGCAGCCATTCCGCTTCGCGCCGTAGCCACGCACCCTAGGCCTACGCTACCCTTGCGACACGATCGATTCAATGCATAAGGGAAGTCATGGTCTGTAAACACTGCATTGCTCATTTGTAAGCGTTCATTCTATTCTGAATCTGAGGTATAAAAACATGTACGAATGTTCTGATCCAAATAAACATGAAGCCTTGACAGTGACATGACAAACTATTGATCATTTCTGGGTGGTATTATACTTTTACACCTGTAAGGAGAAGGCAACTTCCAACAATACTCTGAACAGAATGCAAAGAGAACATGCATTGAATTACAGCTTTGCAAAATTGACCATGCTCTGGAAAGGGTTTACAGTTACCCACAGTACCCAGCTGTGGCACCCTTAAAATCTTGATATGGACAACGTATCAGAAATACATAAACTTTGTATTCAAGCTTTGGTGGAATCATTGTTGACCTTTTAACTGTGAGAAGCAAAAATAAATCAGCCTATGATAGAAGCATCCTTCAGCATTTCTACAACTGGTAATGAAAAGCTCTGGAATGCTAATGAACTCTTTAGTATGGCTGAGTTAGAAGTGCAGAGCTCTGTTGTTTTGAGCTAGATTGGGAAGCCTGTTCTTCCCTGTCATGCCAAGCTGCTCTGGTATTCTGGTATGGCTAACAAGCATGGGCCAGAGCTTGCATCATGACAGGGCAAACCACAGTTCTAATGCATTTCTCAGCATAGAGCAGTAGTAAGACAAGCATGTGCGATGGTGAGTTGATTTACTTGAACTTTAAAAGGTTGAAATAAACTTTGCTCTTAAAGAGCTATTGCTCGAACTAGATAAAAATGGAACTGAGCACACATTTAAGTATCCCATGTTGATATGTTCACATTGACGTGACTAAGAAATCTATAAATTACACAGCTCTGCCACTGCGCCACATCATTAAAAGCAGAAAAAGAAACCTCTCACTCCAACCTTGCTTCAAATACCAGACATGTTGCAAGCCGACATACCAAAACCGAACAAGATAAAACACTTTGTGGCAAAATAAAGTTTAGCCTCAAACATTAATATTTCCCTATACACTCCCAGAAATTCATTAGAGCAAAGAGTGGTTACAATCTGTCACTATATGAATTAATGACCGCATTTGTTCAAGGACAATCATAGAGACTAACATGTTTGTTACCTTACATCTAGACAAGTCTGAGGTTGGCAGAGCTGCTTAGGCCTTCTGCATGATTTGCTTTCCATGTAACGACCCCTTCCCCTCTGCTCCATTGAACTACTCCAATTGTTTGTTTGTTTTTCCCAAGGGACTAATCCTGCCTTTTATCAACACCCTTCTATCCTGCTTCCTGACTTCACACATGATATTACTTTTATTTGAAGTGTCACACCTAAAATCTTGTTCCGCATCGAGGAAGGTCGTTACGGGAGCTACGCGTTACTGGTCACTGCGGGCTGTCGGTGCTGTAGCAGATCTCACGCTGCTGGTCAACGCTGGCGATCACTGTAGTGTGACAAAATGGGTTCACTGGAGCGCGGGTTGGTGGTCAGTGCAGCGGGCAATATCTCGGTGTGAACGGGCCGATCACGGCCATGAAGAGCACAAAACCTCAGGATTTCTTCCATTCTTCTAGGAGGAGCTCAACTAATGCAACACCAAATGTCCAGGACCTGGGAGGCACCTCTTGGAGATCAGGAACGCACTCCAACAAGAGACAGCAGGACTCGGGTAAGTCCAATTTCAGGCCCAGTGCAGCATGTCAACTGGGCAGATACTTGGAGATTGTTGTGTTACTGTAGCTCAGAACAGGAGACCTGCCAACTAGCCCTTGGATTCATTCAGGTAGCCTTGGATGAAGGAAGCTGGTCCAGTCTAACTTCTCAGAAAGCAGGGTAGGCTTCAGGTAGCCTAGGGCGATCCTTTTCTGTAATATCCACCGGTCCAAGAGTGTACTGAAGAGTGTGTCTGAGGACCCCATGTTTAGGTTGAGCCTAGAGTCAGTGCGCATGCAGTAGAACCCCCTCCCACGTTTGTCATTAGCTTGTGTCTTTGTCCTTCGTGAATGCAGGCTTCTGATTGGTTAGGAGGCTTGTTAGTCCTGCCTCAGTACCGCCTTGTCCTCATTAGTAACCTCCCACAGCGACAGGCCCCTTTACTTCGGTTGTTACACAGGATGCTTTATTTCAATCTGTAAGTACTCTTTTCTTTATTGGGTTTCTTACTTGTAGGCACGTCGTGCTTTGGTAAGTTAAGCACGCCATGCTTGATTTCTGCCGTGTTGGCCCGCCCCATTCTGAGATTGCAGCTTTTCATTAATTTTTTCGCTCACGGCCGACGCCATTTCCTTTTCTTTTCATTACTTTTGTTACTATCTCGGCATCAGCGCGGGTGCCACAATTGCATCAAAAGTAAGAAATAGAAAAAAAAGTGCTTGTCTGTTTCTTTTTAGGTCGAGGGACAGTCGCTCTCACTGCGAAGCAGTGAGGGCGGAGTCCCGAAGATTTAATGTTTTGGAGTTAGGGGCTTGGAACCCGCCTCTCTCCTCCATTCTCCTCCATTGGCTGGCTCCCTAAACGGAGGCCAGCCATTGGAGGAGAAGGGAGTCACTCCAATAAAGCCCCGTCTCTTTCGGAATTCGGGGCGTGTTTTTTTGCGTTCTTTCGACTGTGACGTCACCCGTCACTCAGAACACCAAAACACGCCCCCGAATCCGAAATTTGCGGAGCTTTGCGGCCGCTATTTTGTTTTTCTTGTTTAGGACTAGTGCCCTGGGAGCAGCTACTTCTTGGATAGCACAGAGGATTACGTGTTCAGCCCTCGGCTCCCCTCTCTTCGGGAGCAACGGCCGCCCCCGCCATTACCTGCCCCGGCTCCCGGCCCGCCTCCCTCCCGCTCCGCACTGACCCAAGTCCCAGAGAGAGAGTGGCTGCCGGTACTGCGCGTTCTTCTGCTCCTGGCCCTGCCGCTCGCAGCGCTTCTTCCTCAGCCGCCGCTTAGGAGCAGTGCAGGTCTGCAGCCAATAATGATTCCTGGGTCCCCATAGAAATGGCGCAGACACTTATTGCAAATTACTGACAAAGAGGCCGGCTGTATTGATGAGCGGAAGTGCAGGCGGCTTTCCGCGTGCCCGTCAGGTATGGCTGATAATGAGAAGGCTTCTAGTTCTGACTTAGCCTCTCCTTCCCTCCGCCCTGGATGCATCGCCTCATTGATGATTCCAAAGCTCGCCTCCCACCAGCTTTAACCGTGTTAGACATTCCGCCCCAGATTCCGTACATGAAGGCCACTAATTTGATGTCAAGCTCAGGCATGGCTCTCATCAATAACATCCGCGCGCACTGCCTCACCCGCCCCGCAGGAATCAAAATAAGCAATACGTGAAGGCCTCGGCGAAGGATGCCTTCCTATATGTCTCCCCTGACATAAGTGGATATCATGAAGGCAATTAAAGGCACGATTGGGAACCCTGGCCCGCTCCCGAGGTTTGAGCTGCACGCCGAGGAGCCTGCAGGGGAGGCGCAGACGTGAACTGGAGAAGCTGCTACGAGTCAATCCGAAATAATCAGGGTGCAGTGTCACTTTGTGTCCGGTGTGATCAAAGGCTGCGCCTTTTACAGCCACAGCGAGCGGCTCCCACGGTGGTAGGGCTGCACGCCGCTAGTGACGTGCCTCGTGTGGCACTTTACCCGGAAATGGCAGGGGGCTTTACATGGTTGGTCGCACTCTGCCCATTCGCAATCATAATGAGAAGGCTTCAAGTTCTGACTTAGCCTCTCCTTCCCTCCGCCCTGGATGCGGCGCCTCATTGATGAGTCCAAAGCTCGCCTCCCACCAGCTTTAACCGTGTTAGACATTCCGCGCCATATTCCGTACATGAAGGCCACTAATTTGATGTCAAGCTCAGGCATGGCTCTCATCAATAACATCCGCGCGCACTGCCTCACCCGCCCTGCAGGAATCAAAATAAGCAATAGGTGAAGGCCTCAGCGAAGGATGCCTTCCGATATGTCTCCCCTGACATAAGTAGATATAATGAAGGCAATTAAAGGCACGATTGGGAACCCGGGCCCGCTCCCGAGGTTTGTGCTGCACGACGAGGAGCCTGCAGGGGAGGCGCAGACGTGAACTGGAGAAGCTGCTACGAGTCAATCCGAAATAATCAGGGTGCGGTGTCACTTTGTGTCCGGTGTGATCAAAGGCTGCGCCTTTTACAGCAACAGCAAGCGGCTCCCACGGTGGTGTGGCTGCACGCCGCTAGTGACAAGCCTCGTGTGACACTTTACCTGGAAATGGCAGGGGGCTTTACATGGTTGGTCGCACTCGGCCCATTCGCAATCCACACATCTTGATCTTGGCCACATTGCACCTCCAGTTTGTTTTTTGTAGTCCAGTGCAGCAGAACATATGTTGCACTTTGCACAACGCTATACGTTGCACTTTGCACAGAATGCTCACAGTCCTTTACATGATGATTCCAAAGAGTACCTGTCCTGGCACTGGCAACACATCATCTTTCAAAGTGGCCTAGTGAAACATTTCATATGTTCCACTTTATTTATTTAGTGTTAATCTATTTAATTGTTTTATATACCGCGAACCAGACCTTGCAAGGTGTCGGGGCGCTTAACATGAAAGAACTGTTAAAAGTCTCACGGCTGGAGTAAAAACGTTGATACTACATTAAAGTCAATCAGATGTGGCCTGCCAGGAACAAGGGGTGGAGCTGCGACAGAAAGTAGCAACGGAAGTCTTGTTTAAAGGTTTCGAAGCAGGTGAACATTTGATTGATAGCAGCAATGAGTTCCAGCCCTTGGGTTGCTTCCTGAGAAAAAAGTTTTTGGGAGTTTTTTTCTTTCTTTTGAATGAAGGGTCTTCAGGAGTAGAGTTTTTCAGCTTCTAAGCCGGGTCACAGCACGTTTCACTGGGCAGGTCTGTCCCGAAATTCGCCTCAGGATCAGCTTCTGTGTTCCAGAATGGGGCTGGGTGCCCCTCTTTTCCACCACTGCCTATCACAGCTGACCCCAAAGCCTGTGAACAGATGGTTTCTTGATACTTGAACTCGCTGTCACTGAATACAGTGGTTGTTATTGGCACTATACAGCAAGGCGTGTAATTTTCTGCAAACTCTTATGCACCTTGTATCTGTGGACTGTTTACAATCAGCCATGGTGTTACCTCCGATTCCGACTGGAATATGTCCTGCTTAACAGGTTTCTCCCAATGGAGTTTTTAGGCTTATACAAGCATAGCTCATGTTGATAGAGGTACACAATTTGACCTGACCAAGATCCCGGCTACCCACGTGTGGCCCGGACCTACAGATTGTCTCCATATCTGGTGCAACTGCGGTCCGTCGAGGCACTCTTGGAAAGGGTTCTGTAATACCGGCTTCAAACTCTCTGAACTCCCCACGGTGTTCATTGCTAGATCTACTACCATGGAAAAGGAGTGGTAGACTTAATCTTACATTCAGAGCTGTAAATGACAATGCCTTTTATTTAACGATTAAGCTATTGGCAATGTAAATGACAATGCCATTTATTTATGATTTAAAAAAAAAAAATGTCATGAGCAATGCCAATAGCTCTACCTTTAATAATGCAGAGACCATTGTTTTTATATGCAATATTGGCACCTGCGCCGGTGCAGCAATAGTAACAAATGTAATTTGGCAAGGCGTCTAGACAGCCAGACTGGCTGAGCGTGTTTCAGTGATATGAGGGATAGGGGACATCAGAGTGCGCAAGGTACCCATTTACGTACTGGCAGCCTTGTCTTTGCTTTTTATTTTTGCTTTTGATACTTGCTAAACATCTTCTGATCTCCGAGGAGAGCTCTGACAGGGCCCTCATCAAGTACCACTTAACCGTCAAACATGGAGTGAGACTTAAAAGCTAATCGGACTGGAGTTTGTAGGGGGTGGGGAGAGGAGGAAGTTTGGTGCAGATGCTGCGGAAACTGACAGAATTCTTCCTCCATGACAATCCCTTTCAACAGCAGATCTCGAACTAACAATGTGGGGGTTACAAATGGATTTCAACTTCGTCCTGCTAACGGTTATTAAGAAAAGCAGATGATGAGCAGGCAAAGCTGCAGCGAGATAAGAGGCGCTAAGGCAAACATCCACTGTCCAGGACAAATTATGGAATGTGTGAAGGGGTGGGAACCATGTGTGTACTACATTTCATTGCGCCTTCACATTAATAAATATCATCATTAAAATAAATATGCATGAATGTAACCCCGCCCCACACAAACTGCAAACCTTCCTTTGAACAGCACAAGCTTCACTCCCCCAGGCAGCGAAACGCTGATAACTCTTTAAACAAGCACAAGTAAAGCAGATAAGTCTGCCTATTTATTGTCTTCTACTGGCAAAAGACGGGGCATTCAACTGTCCCCTGCATGGTATATGTACGTGTTCATCTCCTGAGTGCCAAACTGCATGTGAATCTAGAATCCTCGCTTATTTTGGTCCTGGTGTCATACTAAACTAGCATGTGCACAGAGGCCAAGGCCAGACCCTGACACTAAGAAGCGGAAGTTCCTTACTCCCCTTATTGCTTTTTTATATAGATCCAGGCATTTTTAGCATGGAATGGGTAGGATGTGCTGCCGGAGCCGCGTGAAGAGGCGCACGCAGGTGCCATGGCGCTCTGGTGAGGTGCGGTATTATGCTACGTTCATACTGCTGCTCTGCGAATGCCTCAAATGCTCATCTCCTCTGTAGGGGTGAAGTTTTCCAACTGTAGTTGCTCCAGACTCCCTATGATCCCTAAATATTGCTCGCTGCTTGTCGTGTTCCTGAAAGTAAAATGTAACAAGCATTTGCAATGAAATACGTCTCGCATTTGCGATAGTTTGAGCTATTGGCATTGTAAATGACAATGCTTTTCATTTATCTGTTTTGAAAACCTGCAAGCGGTGCATAAACACGCACTTTGTACTTATAATCGTTGCTTACAAGAAGCAAGGCTGGCAGTGACTGTGTCTCTTTTACTGCCAGCCTTGATTCTCATAAGCAACGACTATAAGTACAAAGCACATGTTTATGCACCGCTTGCAGTTTTTGAAAACACAAACATAAGGCATTGTCATTTACAATGCCAATAGCTCAAACTCTCACAAATGCGAGACCTATTGCATTGCAAATGCTTGTTATACCTAGTGCAAGCTTTGGAATGGGAGAAGCTTCTGAAGTCCACCGCGAGTGGTTTGGGATTTATTGCCTCTCTGCCCTGGCCCCAGCCTGTCTTCAGTTACAATAGGCTAGTGTGCAGTTCTTTGTGTGTGAGCTAAAGCAGTGTCTTTGAAGTGCAAGTAGGGATGTGCACAGCTCTGTCCCCACCCCGCCACCCTGTATTGGAACGCCCATCCTGCCAA
Source organism: Lissotriton helveticus (assembly GCF_964261635.1). Lineage (NCBI taxonomy): Eukaryota > Metazoa > Chordata > Amphibia > Caudata > Salamandridae > Lissotriton > Lissotriton helveticus. The sequence continues at coordinate 229,777,862 of NC_136061.1, read as the reverse complement.
CTCCTAATCCCCCCTATTAGGGGGCTGTCTAGGACAAAACTAACTACACCTAGTCATGTGACACAGGAAACAGACTGCAGGCCACCAAAGGGTTAGGACAAAAACACGCCATATTTCTAAAAGTGCAATTTTCAGAATTGTGACTCGAAACACTACTTTACCATTATAGAGGGTTTTAAATTACAGTTCCTCAGACAACAAACATGACATTCCTACCTGCTCACAAATAAAAGTTATCACTCAGTATTGCATGTCTAAGCTGTCCTACCCGGATATGGTGCTCTATGTATAATATTCTTTCTTTCTACAGCTTACATTCTCCGATTGCTTTCTATCTTAGAATGCCTTCTCCCACTACACTCCTAAAATCTTGCATGCAAAGTTTACCTTGAGTTACTTCCGCTTGAATCATCTTCTTTCGCTTTGCAGTGACCCTCTTCTATCCTCTTCTTACCTTCTATTTCTGAGTATAGTCTCCTCTCATTCTCATGCCTCTTATTATAATACGGCAACTGGCTGAAGCCTCGTTCCATTTATCACAACCTCTCCTCTTTAAAACACTCTCCCTGTGCTCTAGCATTACCTAATTTTCACGATATTCTCTATCTCACCAATCATTCACCATAAAGCCCCTACTTATGGTCACACATAACCAGCATTAATGAACAAGTTACAGTAACGTCTTAACTGGTAGAGACTCTGACTAGCCACAGATTTCTCACCTTAGAATTATCCCCAGACGTCAAACTGGATCCAGAACTTTTTCGTGAGCAATACCCCTGCACAACAGTAGGTGGAGTACTACAGCTACGCGTGACATAGTCCACACCGGAAGTGACACGTGTGGTGCCTATATAATTGCCACCCCAGAACGCTGAAGTCAGTTTCTTTTTGGGACTTTCCACGCCAGGAGTATGGAGCCTCAAAGAACACGGACCACTGGTGTGTAAAACTAGGGCCCTGCAAAGGGAACAGCCCTGTCTCTGGAATTACATTCGTAGAGCAGGGAAGATGAGTGGGTAGCGACTAGAGTCTCTACCAGATAAGGGGTTACAGAAGGTAAGTAATTTGTTCATCTGAAAGAGACTTCTAGCCGCAGATTCCTTACCTTAGACTAGGTACCCACATACCTTCCCAAATGAGGGTCTGCGAAACAATTTCACAACAAAAAGTCCTGCCGGGGCGAACAGGCAAAATGCCTGTCTAGATGGACTCGATGGTCCAGGCAGAAGTGCTTCCTGAACATGTGCAGAGAAGTCCATGTTGCTGCCTTCAGATGTCCAGAACCTGGACTCTGCATGCTAGCGCAGCGGCCACAGCCTGCGCATTGCACAGCCAACCCTTTCTTGACTTCGACATACCCCTTGCAAAGTTTGTCGTCCACCCGGTACTCTTTTGTGCGGTCAAGGTAAAACGAAAACACTCTTTGGGTCCAGGTAGTGGAGTCACTCCTCTTCCTTAGAGAGATGTGGTGCAGTGAGAAAGGTAGACAGGGTGATGAATTGGCCTACATGAAGGTAAGTGACCCCCTTTGGAAGAAAGGAAGCTCTAGTGTGAAGGACCAGCATGTACAGGAAAATGTTGCAGTACAGAGGCTTAGCTGATAAAGCCATGAGCTTACTGACCCTCCGGGCAGATGCTATTGGCACTAGATAGGCTGTCTTGATAGTCAGAAGCCTGAGAGGACTGTTGTGCAGTGGCTCGAAAGGAGGACATATCAGGAAGATGAATAATAAATCAAGGGCCCACTAAAGCATGATGAAGGGTGACGGTGGGAACATGTGTTGGGAGACCTTTCAAAAACCTATTTACATTAGGGGAGTTAAACAGGAATGGCTGCACTGTCAACCACAGAAAGGCAGAGATGGCAGATAGCCTTTTAAGGTGCCCAAAGCAGAGCCCTGCTGGACAAGGGAATAGGGAAATAGAAGGAAATGAAAAAGGGTGGAAGAAAGCTTGGTGTTTTTATGTACAGCAAGCCACAAACTTGCCCCAATGGCAGGCGAATACAATCTTAGTAGAGGGACGCCTGGCTGCCAAGATGACATTGACTTCAGGCAGAAGGTCAAAAGCTGTCAACTCAACTCCGCACATGAAGGCGGAGCGTTGCCAGGTTCAGGTGGAGAACATTCCCTTGTTGCTGCGACAGAAGATGCTCCTGAAGGGGCACTGTGATTGGAGGACTCAGGACCATACTCAACAGCTCGGGACACCACACTCTCTAAGCCCAGTCTGGAGTTGCAAGGATAAAGTTGGGGAAAGGAGAGGGGTCTGCCGCTGACCCAATCGCGGTTTGTTAATCACCACTGCAGATCTTGTGAAGTACCCTTCAAGATCTGGACCATGTCGGAGAGATTCCCCTGATGCTGCCACCACTGGAACTTCAGGTGCCACTGCGGCGATTGAATGTGTCACAATCAGGATGCAGGAGACCATGAGGCCCAGCAGTCTCAGGGTCCGTCTCACCCAAGATAGAAGCTGAAACACTGATATCCTGGACTCGTCGTTCGGGAGGATAAGCTTGACACTACACCGTGCCCGGAACAGCTCCAATTAAAGGGAGAATCTGAGAGGGAGTCAGGTGTGACTTTGCAATGTTGATAGTGAACCCCAGAAAGTGCAGGCGGTCCATTGTTGTCTGGATGTGGGAGACATTTGCCTGGGATGAGCCTGCCTTCAATAGCCAGTCTTCGAGATAGGGGAAGACTGGCACCCCTGATCTCTGCAGATGAGCTGCAACCACTGCCATCACCTTGCGCAACACCCAAGGAGTTCTGTTGAAGCCAAAAGGGAGCAGGGCAAAATGAAAGTGCTTGTGGCCAACTGTGATCCGCAGGTTGCCTGTGGGCAGGCAGGAAGGGAATGTGAATGTCCTTCAGTGTAAGTCCAACGCAACAATCTAGTCTTCTGGGTCGAGGCAGACAGGACTTGAGCGAGCGTGAACATTATGAATTTCTCCTTTTGCAGGAAGAAAATGAGAGGGTGCAAGTCTAGGATTAGATAAAGGACTCCGTCCTGCTTGGGCACCAGAAAGTAACAGGAATAACAACCACAACCTACTTCTGGTGTTGTATCCTCCCTATCGCTTCCATGGCCAAGAGATCCATCACATCCTGGCAGAGAAATAAGTACTGTCGCAAGTGGGTGGCAGGGGAGGGGAGCTTAGTGAAGAAAGGGAAGGAGAAGGCCCTTCGGAAAATGAGGAGAACCCAACGGTCAGATATTATCGACATCTACTGGTGCAGGTGATGGCGTATCTGGCCTCCCAGTGGATACTCACTATGGTCGGAGGACAAACTAAAGAGGCTTTGAAGCTGTGGCTGGCCGGGGATGGACTGACGCGAGATCAGGCTGCAAGACCCACAGATTATGTGGGCTCTGTGGCCACGCAGATGCTGAGGAGTGTGCACGCCTTGGTGGCTGGGTGGGTAAAGATGCAGAGGAAACCCCTTCCGTGTCCACGAAGGAGTGAAAAGTAGACTGGGGTTGAGAGGAAGCCACAGAAATGCCCAGGTAGTAGACCTGCTGACCTTGAACCACCCCAGCGCTGAGTCCAGCTTGCCTCCAAAGAGATGCCAGCCTTCAAAGGGCATGTCCACAAGCGAAGCAGGACATCCCCTGAAAAGACAGTTTTACTCAGCCAAGTGTGGCACCGTAAGTCCACTGATGAAGAAACCGATTCGCCAAGCGAGTCAGTTGTGACCTGCCCACATCGAATTGTTAACTTAGCTGCGCCTCGCCCATATCCCATAGCCTGAGAGAGTATGGTGTAGGCCTACTTTGGGACCACGGGCAGCACCTGCACACCCGAACACCATAAGGAATGGGAGTAACAGCCCAAGAGGCTTGCGAGGATCACAGACCGCAATATGCTGTGCTGGTGGAAGAAAAACGCCAGCCTATTCTTATCCAAGGGACCCAGCCTTTTGGGCTCCCTCTCTGGTGGGATGGTAGGGAATGCACTAGGATTTCCACTGGAGGAGGAGGCTTGGACCACCAAGCTCTCCGGGGTGGGGTGTTGGGTGTGTAAAGAGGGGTTTTCTGGGGCTGCAGGCAATTGTCCTGATGACAGGAGCCCCTGTGCAAGGCTTGGACCGGGTGAGAAGCAGGACACCCACCACTGTTTCATTAAATGGGAGAAGCAGTTCCGATGGGGCAACGTTCAAGACTCAGACACTACCAGCCTCTTAGTCGGCTAAGGTCTTCAACTAAAGCTTTTCTCCAGACTCCCCATATCCATACTAATTACATGTACCAGTACAGAGGCACACAAAGGTAGTCCATACAATCAAGCTGGTTCGTAACAATAGAAGTTGTACAAAAGTAGTCCAAATAGATTTTTCTTCTTTTTATTTTCCAATCTTTTTGTACAAAAAAGGACACACTGGCAGCCAAAATGTGTTTCGTCCTATGGACTTTTTCAAGGCAAGCAGAAACGAGATGTCAAAACGAGCCGGGATGAATCAGAAGTAATTGATCCCAGTAACATCTGAACACCATAACATGTTCCTAAGTGCATAAACACAAACTCTTCTGTAATGCCAGCCAACTGCGCACAAATTGTGATCTTAAAGTCGTTCAAATGCAGGACATCCGAGGCATGTATTTGTTAAGCATTCATCACGGTGTATGGTTCAATAAAACGATCCAAACCACTCAATTTGAGCACGACCTATTTGTGGCCTTGAAAAGCCTTATATTTTTCCCAAGAGGTGAAGACTATCTTGCTGTGGTCCCGGTAGCCGACAACACATCAATATGGCTAAACTAAGTGCAGGTACCTCTCATACTTGGCCACTTCTCACTGGAACAAACTGCCTCTTCACATTTGTACCTGCCATGATTTCTTGAACTTTAAGATGTTAAAAACATGGATTTTTTTAAGGCACTGCCCTTGCCTGTACCGTAAGCGACACGATACTCCTTCGAGAGTGAGTCACGCACTATACCAAGAACAATAAATAAATAAACTCCTGGTTGAAGCACCTCTGTCAAGACATTTCTCCTGACTGCCACAGTGGGCAGCTGAAGGTCGAGGACCTCAGCTGCACGTGTCACCACCTTGCAAAGGAGGCCACGGTATGAAGAGAGACAAAGCGATTATCTGTGGAGGCGTCCAGTCCACTTGCATCTCCCAATTTCTCACACCAGTCCATACTGGTGTTTTACAGCTGGAATTCTTGACGGTCCAGTGGCCCCTCCCAATCTTCTCCAAGTCCTAGCTCATAGGAATAAGGCTTGGACTATGGCTCTGAGTCAGAGTCGGGGATAAGAATAGGGACAATGCTGCGGGGGTGGGGAGAGCTCTGGCAATGGGACCAGCGATGGCGAAGGTTGAGGTGCTCCACCAGCTAGTTTGGATCAATCTGCAGATCCAAGAGGCCCAACTGGTGCCGGGGACAGACCCGCTGGAGGAGGAACCAGTGGGGGCCCCTACTGAACCCGCAGAGCTCAAAGGCACACTTGTGGGGATTGGGCTGCCCAAATACGAGGTGCAAGGCCTCTTAAAACTCATGAAGTTTGGCGGTGGTCACTTCGGCTGCCGGAAACTCAGAAGAGTAGAGACAGCTAATGGGCAAGCTCAACAATGGAGCCAGGCCTCGAGTGACGATGACTTCGACTGACAGTCTTCGACTTTTTACCTTTTTCTTTTTATTTCACTTAGCCGGAGAACGACTTCAACAAAGATCGATGACTCCACGACTGATCCCGGGACCAAGACCGTCGCGATGTCGCAAGTCGAGCAGCAAGAAGCTTGAAGGATTGTTCACTCAAGACCTTGGGGTGCATGGCGAGAACAACGATGCAGGTCTTGGTGTTGTGGTTGTGCTCAAGGCACCAGAAGGCAGTTGAGATGTGGGTCCGTCATCAACATCTGGCAGTGACAGGGACCGCAGGCCTTAAAACCAGCCTTCCAAGTCAACATCGCTGCAACACCAAGAGACAAGCCTAAAAGAACGTTGACAAAACATCAAAAAAGTACAGTCAAACAGTGCGTGAAGGGGTAGCTCTTTCCAGATCTGAGCTGACTGGAGCAGAAAGAAAAGTACTGATGTCAGCGCGGTGGGGTGGCACCTATGAAGGCACTGCGCACATCAATTCCAGCACGGATGACACCATGCAGAGCCGAACTATGCCACCTACCGGCGCTCAGAGGGTACTGTTAAAAAAAGTCTGGATCCCGCAGATGCCTGCAGATAATTATAAGAAAGGGAATCTGCAGCTAGAAGTCTCTATCAGATATAGTCTATTATAAAGTAAATGGAGTAATTGCATGCAATTTTTTCTAGAGTGTACATATGACAAACCGCCAGAACCACTGAATTATCCTCGAACCTTGGATTCTGGAGTAGCGTGCTACTCACCGTAAAGTGCTTCAATGTCTTATCAGTAGTAGTAAGCGCTATATCGATACAAATACAATTACTTAAATGTAATAAGGTAACACAATTCTATCCTATTGGAAGAGGTAAACCTCTCAATAGTGAAAACAAGCATTTGCAATGCAATAGGTATCGCATTAGGAAAGTGTGAGCTATTGGTATTGTAAATGACACATTTTTTAATATGTGTTGGCTTTGAAAATTTATAAATTAATAGCATTGTTATTAACAAAGCCAATAGCTTCCACTTTCCTAATGCAAGTCCTATTGGCTATGGCAATGCTTGTTGGTAGCAAGCAAGGACAGTGCTGTTGTGGTGCTGAGTGATGATGTGGTTCGGCTGAGTGATGTGGTGGTGCCCCAGAGTGATGTGGTGGTGCCACAGAGTGATGTGGTGGTGCCCCAGAGTGATGTGGTGGTGCCCCAGAGTGATGTGGTGGTGCCCCAGAGTGATGTGGTGGTGCCCCAGAGTGATGTGGTGGTGCCCCCGAGTGATGTGGTGGTGTCCCCGAGTGATGTGGTGGTGTCCCCGAGTGATGTGGTGGTGTCCCCGAGTGATGTGGTGGTGTCCCCGAGTGATGTGGTGGTGTCCCCGAGTGATGTGGTGGTGTCCCCGAGTGATGTGGTGGTGTCCCCGAGTGATGGAGGGTGGAGTTGGAGGGAGGGTGGAGTTGGAGGGAGGGTGGAGTTGGAGGGTGGAGTTGGAGGGTGGAGTTGGAGGGTGGAGTTGGAGGGTGGAGTTGGAGGGTGGAGTTGGAGGGTGGAGTTGGAGGGTGGAGTTGGAGGGTGGAGTGGGAGGGTGGAGTTGGAGGGTGGAGTTGGAGGGTGGAGTTGGAGGGTGGAGTTGGAGGGTGGAGTTGGAGGGTGGAGTTGGAGGGTGGAGTTGGAGGGTGGAGTTGGAGGGTGGAGTTGGGGTTGGAGGGTTGAGTTGGAGGGTGGAGTTGGAGGGTGAAGCTGGAGGGTGGAGCTGGAGGGTGGAGCTGGAGGGTGGAGCTGGAGGGTGGAGCTGGAGGGTGGAGCTGGAGGGTGGAGGTGGAGTTGGAGGGTGGAGGTGGAGTTGGAGGGTGGAGGTGGAGTTGGAGGGTGGAGGTGGAGTTGGAGGGTGGAGGTGGAGTTGGAGGGTGGAGGTGGAGTTGGAGGGTGGAGGTGGAGTTGGAGGGTGGAGTTGGAGTTGGAGGGTGGAGTTGGAGTTGGAGGGTGGAGTTGGAGTTGGAGTTGGAGGGTGGAGTTGGAGTTGGAGGGTGGAGTTGGAGTTGGAGGGTGGAGGTGGAGTTGGAGGGTGGAGTTGGAGTTGGAGGATGGAGTCGGGGTTGGAGGGTGGAGTTCGTGGTTGGAGGTTGGAGTTGGAGGGTGGAGTTGGAGGGTGGAGTTGGAGGGTGGAGTTGGAGGGTGAAGTTGGAGGGTGAAGGTGTAGGGTGGAGGTGTAGGGTGGAGTTGGAGGGTGGATTTGGAGTTGGAGGGTGGAGTTGGAGGGTGGAGTTGGAGGGTGGAGTTGGAGGGTGGAGTTGGAGGGTGGAGTTGGAGGGTGGAGTTGGAGGGTGGAGTTGGAGGGTGGAGGGTGGAGTTGGAGGGTGGAGTTGGAGGGTGGAGTTGGAGGGTGGAGTTGGAGTTGGAGGGTGATGTTGGAGAGTGGAGTTGACGTGTTTTTGCTGAACGTTTGTTTGTGGCCATTTACAAAGTAGGCATGTAAAAGTGCTCAACATCTGAAGTTTCATTTAGTAAGACAGTACATGATAAAAAAGCCTGTCTTCGCGTATCTGTACTTTTTTTTTTTTTACTGAATGAAACTGAAAAATAAAGCAACAGTTAGGGATACAGCAAGAACCTTGTGTTGGGGCGCATTGAAATGATTTTTGTTGAACAAGGCACTAGCGGGTTCCATTAATTCCTTTACAACAGCACTTTACACAGTTCTTAAATGCTAAAAAGTGCAGGGAAGAGGTAGAGGGTAATTCCACACATATGTGAAGCGATGAAAGCGAGCCTCAGGTAATTATTTATGCCAGAAGAGCCCGTGTGGATGAAACCTCGAGTACGGTGGAAAGACAAAAACACTTAAGTAGTATATTTTCGGCAAAGGAATGAATGGCGGAAGGGGTAGAATGATATTTCTGCCCGTGGAAAAAGAATGAGGGCCAGATTTTCTAACTCATGCAACTTAGTGCTGCGTGACAATCTGCAGCGCTGCGCTGCACGAAGCAGGAGAAATAGTGCAATGCTATATATATTTAATAAGAGTTACTCACTGATCTCACTAGAAAACAAGCTCTCGGCTTTGCTGTGGCGGGGTGGGGCGAGAGCACATTCCTTTGAAGTCTGATGGGGGAGCGGGAGCGGCAGCTTTTGAAGTCTGATGCGAGGCACAGTATAGGCATTTGACACCGTAATTGATTAGTGAAGGAGACAGCTCGCTGGAGGTAGGTGAGACAGACAAGACCGAGAGGTGGGGATTAGTGAAGGAGACAGCTCGAGCAAACTTTCCCGGGGAGCGGCAGCTAATCACAAGGAGGATTAAAAAAACTAGCTCTCGGCATTGCTGTGGCGGGGGCGGGAGCGCATTCCTTTGAAGTCTGATGCGAGGCACAGACAAATGGAGGTTTGTGACGTGCCTGGTTTGTGCACGCGCATAGGTCACATGAACTGTGGCTAATCTGCCGTTTTGGCAGACCTTTTGGACCGCTTACTAGAAATCTCGACAAGCAAGCAATGCTTTAGGTCGAGACCTAACAAATGTATGTTTTTCACTACCAGTACATGTCAAACTTTTAAATACACTGCACCCTGCACTGTGGGCTGTTGTACGAGTTACTTACCTTCGGTAACAATGTATCTGGTAGAGACGATTCTAGCCGCAGATTCCTTAACGTAGAATTATCCCCAGGCGTGAGACTGGATCGGGAATTTTTTTTGCCACAGCATCCCTGCGCGCCGGGGGGGACGGCATCAAGCGACTCCACCCTGGCGTTGTCCGCGTACGTGACGCCAGCGAGGTCACATAAGTCCCACCCTGGCGCGCCTAGGTCAGTTTTCTTCTGAGGAACTTTTCCGCGCCACAACGCGGAGCCATCAGACAAAACTGTGAGAGTATAGTAACAGTGTGCGAAAGAGCAGAAAAATTGGAAAAAGGAATGGAGAGGAACAACACCATAAGGAGCAGTGCCAGACACTGCAGCACCCAAAGGCAGGGAAAGAAGAAAGAACAGAGCACAGCACTGAACAGCAACCATGCCAGTACAGAGATAGCCCCCCCTGGAGACAAAGAATATATGAAAAACGTCATGATAACATGCAGCAGGCCTACAACCCCAACCAATAACAATGAAGGGGAACCAGTCCGGGATAAAAAAGGCACGACAAGACTCCAAGACAGCCCATCACAGAATGTGACAACACCAATAAGGAACAGGGGCAGTGGCCTGGCCAAAAGACCCCAACCTAGAAGATAGCAAACGGGCCAGAACCCCTAGTAATGAAAGGGGAAAGGAGGGGGGTGGGTGGGTTTTGGGGGGGGTGGAGAAGGTAGGCCCCAACCTGGGGAAACTAGAGCACAAGGGCACATAAGTACCTATAAACCCATCCTCCAATGTGCCAAAAAGGGAAGAAAGGAATAAATAAACAGGATGAACATCCTGTCAGAAAGAGTGACAGAATGCACTCACTAAAGACATAGCCACCCACAGGGAGGCGCATGCAGAAGACCAAGCCAAAGGTCCTCGCAGAATGGGGAGGAAGGACGGGCCATGAAAGAATCTGCGGGTAGAATCGTCTCTACCAGATACATCGTTACCGAAGGTAAGTAACTCGTACATCTGATAGAGACCACTAGCCGCAGATCTCTTAACGTAGAATAGATACCCCAGCCATACCCAAAGGAAGGAGGGTCTACGAGAGGACCCCACCAGCCTGGACATAATAGAGGGCCCCACAGGGGACGGGGCCCACGGGTAAAAGACCCCTGTCCCCCCAGGCAAGGGGAACCCCTGCATCTAGAAGACCACCAACCCAGAGGTGATGCAGGAAGAGAGGCAGCCCGCCGTCCATCAGCAGGAGAAACGAGGGCAAGGCGAAAGGAGACCAGAGCGTCCCACACCAAATCAGGGTATCAAGAACCTCCCCCAGAAGCCCCAAGGCCCAAACAAGGAAGAGGAGCACCCAGGAAGAAGTGCAATCTAGAGACTCCAAGGAAAAGAGGTAGAGCAAAGGCAAGCTCCCCCCACTGGGAACACACCCAGTGAAGAGGGCAGCAAAGCCTAACATGGCCAGAAGGCAACAAGCCAGACAGAACGGCGCCTTCAACAATAGGGCAGGTGAAAGCAGAACGGGTAGCCCAAGGACACCCAGGGAGAACCGCCAAACATACCGCAGGGACAGACTGCGCCCGAAGAGGGACAAGGAACTCAAGAACCAGCTCAACCCCTAGGGCGGAGAGGCAGAACTGAAGGCAGGGCCCACTAGAAGAAGCGGACAAGGCAAGGAGGACTGTCCCGCTAAAGTGCCAGAAGGCACAATGGTGCATAAAAACAGTAGGTCGGCACCGGCATGGACGGTCAGACGCACACAACACCACAGAACAGTGCACTCAGAGCAAGCCAGATGCCAGCCGAAGACAGAGACCAGGAAGGCCAAGAAGGCCCGAACACATCCCCAAGGGAGGAGTCCACACACACGGCCCAATAAAGAAGAGAAACTAGGCAGAGCAAGGCCGCAGACAGCAGGCCAGACCAGGCCAACAACGCAGCGACCCCGGAGAAAGACAGACCGGGGTGCAACTAAAGCCAACCCAAAACTATCAGCAAGAGGATCTCACCTGCAACATACCATAAAGCCATGGAGAGCAGAGGCCCGAAGGGCAACCACACCTCCCCAGCACAAGACAGAGCTATATAATAGCTACCATTACCCCACATAGGGCATGTCAGGCCCCAAGACATAGGAACCCTCTTTAGGAAAAACATTCCGCAGCAGAGGACAACAGAAAGACCTGCGGAGAACCCGCAGACGGCTTGCCAATCAGCCAATAAGAATAACAGAAGGCCTAGTCTCAAGGCCAACACAACTTAGCAAAAGCCAAAAAAAAAACACATTAAAAAAAGGGCCGGCCAGCAGCCAACAGCACCATAGTCCGAAGAAGGAGGACTCGAATGCACAGTAATCACACAGATCACACAACTGGGGTGACCTGCCCCAAAGGAAGAACACCTCCCGAAAACCAGATCAACTCACAGGTCACTGAGGGGGAGAAGGAGGAGGAGGAGGAGGCTGAAGCCCCGCCAAGAACCTCTGAATGAACGAGTCCGCAGGGGGTGAAACAAAAGACTGCCATTGAAAGGAAGGTCCAGCAGCCGTTCTCGAACGTTCTCTGGGAACACACTATCCCGAAGCTGGGCATGCCGACTAAGAGCGACCGAAGAAGCCATGGCACAACCAAGCACCTCCGAGATGTCCATAGCGGAGCGAAGAATAAACACCGCCAGCTCCCGGCCATCCAACATATGGTGCCGCAAATCAACACAGGCACCCTCCAGAGAAGCGGCAGACATAAGGGACTCCGCTGAGTTCCACAAGCAAGAAGGGGACCTAGCCAAAACACACAAAGTGTTCAGAGCCCGCAGAGCCGCAAGGGTGGAGGCGAACACATTACGCCCCCAGGAGTCAAGCCAGCGGGCTCCCGCGACGGGGGAGACAACAGCGGTGGCAGAGAGGGAAAGGCATTCTGCAAAAGAGGGTCCCCCGGTAGAAGGGTGGAGGGAAAAACACACAGGCTCATGCAGTGGCAGTGCAGAAGGTGTTGGGGCACCGGGTCCCCCGTGGCGGGGCTGTCCCAAGCCCCCAGAAGAGAAGAATGGAGCGAACCCTCGAAGGGAAGCAGCAGCTCCCTACCACCAGAACCCTGATGAAGGACCTCCAGAAGATGATCCGCGGGTAAATGGGCCGCTGGATCACCCATGCGTAAGATTACCACAGCCGTGGAAACCGCGCGAGCAAAGGCAGCACCAACCTCCGGAGGGCTCCGCGGTGGAGAAAGCAGTTCCTCCGTAGGTGACGGCTGCAAGCTTAGGCGGCCATCGCCCAAGCTCACCGGAGGAAGGAAGGGCCAGGTCCGGAAAGGAGGTAGAGGGACCGAGAAGTGGGGGACCTGTGGCGCCTCCGCGGTGACGGCGAGGAGCCGTCCTTAGACGACGTCGGGGAAAAAGCCACGACGCGGCAGCCCGTCTCCGGCGAGAAGAGGAGGTGTCCGAAGACGAGTTAACGACCCGACGTCGGCCTGGCGCCGTAGAGTCTGCAATCTGAGGCAGGAGATGGTCGTACGGCACCAGGGGAGACGCCAGAATGACCTCCGCCACAGCGCACGGCGCTAGAAACCAGGGTTGGGCCGGAGCGGGGGCGGCAAAGGAACGGCACCAGAAAGGCATCGAACTCCGACGAGGCAGCCGTCTGCATGGAGGGGCGAGAGGGACCAGGGGAGGGACGAAGGGTCCCCCGCCAGCCTTGGCCCGTGACGGGACGAGAAGGGCCCTCCGCCAGCCCCTGTGGCGCCACCAGGGCTAGCAGCCGCCGGCGCCTACGAGGCATCACCTCGGCCTCGGACGAGGGCACCGCCTGTCTCGAGGGCCAAGGGGGACTCGGGGATGCGACCCGAGCCCCGGCGACCTCCCGGGACACCACAGGGACTCAGGCAGGAGTGGTCCGAAGGAGGGACCCCTGAAGGGCCGCACCCCAATGGCACTACATCCTCTGATACTGGATCCGAGCCAGTCGGCGCCGGGGCCAAAGCCACCAGCGGTGTCGCGGAGGGCCCCACACACGGCAAGGGATCCGCAGACGTCCCAGGAGGGGAAGGAGGAGGAGGAGGAGGAGGAGGAGGAGAAGAAGCCAGCGAGGCCTGCAAGGCTGCCGCATATGTCTCCATCTGGGCTCTAGACGCCCCCACACTGGAAAACAGTGGATGGGGACGACACGCGGGGCCGCACCACCCACGGAGAGCCCGCGCCCCCAACAGGCCGGGAACCAGCCCTCGGGGGCAAACTGCGACACTTACCGACAGGTGAGCGACGCTCTTGCGGCCTGGGAGAAGGTTGATTTCAAAGACTGAGGTGGCGATTCCTGAAACCCTCCGCAGGGGTCGGGCGTGGTGACGCCGCCGACCTGGACATGCGGGCTGAAAGAAGTTTCATCCGGCGCTCAAGCCAGGACTTCGGTTTCATCTGCTGGCACGCCTCACAATCAGTGGAGTCATGGTGTTCTCCCAAACAGCACATGCAGATGGGGTGAGGATCCGTCACCAACATCTGGCACACACAAGACTAGCACATCTTAAAGCCCGAAGCCATTCGCACACTCTTCCCACACACACGCAACAAGCGAAAGGGAAATGCTCGAAATGGGCCAGGAGCACGATCCGGATCTGCGTTGCATGCGGAAAAGGAAAAAAACTGACGTAGGCGCGCCGGGGTGGGACTTATGTGGCCTCGCTGACGAAGTACGGGGACAACGCCAGGGCGGAGTCGCGTGATGCCGTCCCCCCGGTGCGCAGGGATGCTGTGGCAAAAAAAATTCCGGATCCAGTCTCACGCCTGGGGATAATTCTACGTTAAGGAATCTGCGGCCTGGCAAAAGGTTTATTTTGGAAGGTCGAAATGGCAGTTTAAACCTGCGCACACAGGCTGCAATGGCAGGCTTGGAACATGTTTAAAAGGGTTACCTAAGTGGGTGGCACAATAAGTACTGCAGGCCCACTAGTATATTTTCATATACAGGCCATGGGTACATGTAGTATTACTTTAATAGGGACTTATAAGTGGTGTTTTACAGCTGGAATTCTTGACGGTCCAGTGGCCCCTCCCAATCTTCTCCAAGTCCTAGCTCATAGGAATAAGGCTTGGACTATGGCTCTGAGTCCGAGTCGGGGATAAGAATAGGGACAATGCTGCGGGGGTGGGGAGAGCTCTGGCAATGGGACCAGCGATGGCGAAGGTTGAGGTGCTCCACCAGCTAGTTTGGATCAATCTGCAGGTCCAAGAGGCCCAACTGGTGCCGGGGACAGACCCGCTGGAGGAGGAACCAGTGGGGGCCCCTACTGAACCCGCAGAGCTCAAAGGCACACTTGTGGGGATTGGGCTGCCCAAATACGAGGGGCAAGGCCTCTTAAAACTCATGAAGTTTGGCGGTGGTCACTTCGGCTGCCGGAAACTCAGAAGAGTAGAGACAGCTAATGGGCAAGCTCAACAATGGAGCCAGGCCTCGAGTGACGATGACTTCGACTGACAGTCTTCGACTTTTTACCTTTTTCTTTTTATTTCACTTAGCCGGAGAACGACTTCAACAAAGATCGATGACTCCACGACTGATCCCGGGACCAAGACCGACGCGATGTCGCAAGTCGAGCAGCAAGAAGCTTGAAGGATTGTTCACTCAAGACCTTGGGGTGCATGGCGAGAACAACGATGCAGGTCTTGGTGTTGTGGTTGTGCTCAAGGCACCAGAAGGCAGACGAGATGTGGGTCCGTCACCAACATCTGGCAGTGACAGGGACCGCAGGCCTTAAAACCAGCCTTCCAAGTCAACATCGCTGCAACACCAAGAGACAAGCCTAAAAGAACGTTGACAAAACATCAAAAAAGTACAGTCAAACAGTGCGTGAAGGGGTAGCTCTCTCCAGATCTGAGCTGACTGGAGCAGAAAGAAAAGTACTGATGTCAGCGCGGTGGGGTGGCACCTATGAAGGCACTGCGCACATCAATTCCAGCACGGATGACACCATGCAGAGCCGAACTATGCCACCTACCGGCGCTCAGAGGGTACTGTTAAAAAAAGTCTGGATCCCGCAGATGCCTGCAGATAATTATAAGAAAGGGAATCTGCAGCTAGAAGTCTCTATCAGATATAGTCTATTATAAAGTAAATGGAGTAATTGCATGCAATTTTTTCTAGAGTGTAAATATGACAAACCACCAGAACCACTGGATTATCCTCGAACCTTGGATTCTGGAGTAGTGTGCTACTCACCGTAAAGTGCTTCAATGTCTTATCAGTAGTAGTAAGCGCTATATCGATACAAATACAATTACTTAAATGTAATAAGGTAACACAATTCTATCCTATTGGAAGAGGTAAACCTCTCAATAGTGAAAACAAGCATTTGCAATGCAATAGGTATCGCATTAGGAAAGTGTGAGCTATTGGTATTGTAAATGACACATTTTTTAATATGTGTTGGCTTTGAAAATTTATAAATTAATAGCATTGTTATTAACAAAGCCAATAGCTTCCACTTTCCTAATGCAAGTCCTATTGGCTATGGCAATGCTTGTTGGTAGCAAGCAAGGACAGTGCTGTTGTGGTGCTGAGTGATGTGGTGGTGCCCCAGAGTGATGTGGTGGTGCCCCAGAGTGATGTGGTGGTGCCCCAGAGTGATGTGGTGGTGCCCCAGAGTGATGTGGTGGTGCCCCAGAGTGATGTGGTGGTGTGCCTTCGGGGGATGTGGTGGTGTCCCCGAGTGATGTGGTGGTGTCCCCGAGTGATGTGGTGGTGTCCCCGAGTGATGTGGTGGTGTCCCCGAGTGATGTGGTGGTGTCCCCGAGTGATGTGGTGGTGTCCCCGAGTGATGGAGGGTGGAGTTGGAGGGTGGAGTGGGAGGGTGGAGTGGGAGGGTGGAGTGGGAGGGTGGAGTTGGAGGGTGGAGTGGGAGGGTGGAGTGGGAGGGTAGAGTGGGAGGGTAGAGGGTGGAGTTGGAGGGTGGAGTTGGAGGGTGGAGTTGGAGGGTGGAGTTGGAGGGTGGAGTTGGAGGGTGGAGTTGGAGGGTGGAGTTGGAGGGTGGAGTTGGAGGGTGGAGTTGGAGGGTGGAGTTGGAGGGTGGAGTGGGAGGGTGGAGTGGGAGGGTGGAGTTGGAGGGTGGAGTTGGAGGGTGGAGTTGGAGGGTGGAGTTGGAGGGTGGAGTTGGAGGGTGGAGTTGGAGGGTGGAGTTGGAGGGTGGAGTTGGAGGGTGGAGTTGGAGGGTGGAGTTGGGGTTGGGGTTGGAGGGTGGAGTTGGAGGGTGGAGTTGGGGTTGGGGTTGGAGGGTGGAGTTGGGGTTGGAGGGTTGAGTTGGAGGGTTGAGTTGGAGGGTGAAGCTGGAGGGTGGAGCTGGAGGGTGGAGCTGGAGGGTGGAGCTGGAGGGTGGAGCTGGAGGGTGGAGTTGGAGGGTGGAGTTGGAGGGTGGAGTTGGAGGGTGGAGGTGGAGGTGGAGTTGGAGGGTGGAGGTGGAGGTGGAGTTGGAGGGTGGAGGTGGAGTTGGAGGGTAGAGTTGGAGTTGGAGGGTGGAGTTGGAGTTGGAGTTGGAGGGTGGAGTTGGAGGGTGGAGGTGGAGTTGGAGGGTGGAGGTGGAGTTGGAGGATGGAATTGGGGTTGGAGGGTGGAGTTCGTGGTTGGAGGTTGGAGTTGGAGGGTGGAGTTGGAGGGTGGAGTTGGAGGGTGGAGTTGGAGGGTGGAGTTGGAGGGTGGAGGTGTAGGGTGGAGTTGGAGGGTGGATTTGGAGGGTGGATTTGGAGGGTGGATTTGGAGTTGGAGGGTGGATTTGGAGTTGGAGGGTGGATTTGGAGTTGGAGGGTGGGGTTGGAGTTGGAGGGTGGGGTTGGAGGGTGGAGTTGGAGGGTGGAGTTGGAGGGTGGAGGGTGGAGTTGGAGTGTGGAGTTGGAGGGTGGAGTTGGAGTTGGAGGGTGGAGTTGGAGGGTGGAGTTGGAGTTGGAGGGTGGAGTTGGAGGGTGGAGTTGGAGTTGGAGGGTGATGTTGGAGAGTGGAGTTGACGTGTTTTTGCTGAACGTTTGTTTGTGGCCATTTACAAAGTAGGCATGTAAAAGTGCTCAACATCTGAAGTTTCATTTAGTAAGACAGTACATGATAAAAAAGCCTGTCTTCGCGTATCTGTACTTTTTTTTTTTTTACTGAATGAAACTGAAAAATAAAGCAACAGTGAGGGCTACAGCAAGAACCTTGTGTTGGGGCGCATTGAAATGATTTTTGTTGAACTAGGCACTAGCGGGTTCCATTAATTCCTTTACAACAGCACTTTACACAGTTCTTAAATGCTAAAAAGTGCAGGGAAGAGGTAGAGGGTAATTCCACACATATGTGAAGCGATGAAAGCGAGCCTCAGGTAATTATTTATGCCAGAAGAGCCCGTGTGGATGAAACCTCGAGTACGGTGGAAAGACAAAAACAAGTAGTATATTTTCGGCAAAGGAATGAATGGCGGAAGGGGTAGAATGATATTTCTGCCCGTGGAAAAAGAATGAGGGCCAGATTTTCTAACGCATGCAACTTAGTGCTGCGTGACAATCTGCAGCGCTGCGCTGCACGAAGCAGGAGAAATAGTGCAATGCTATATATATTTAATAAGAGTTACTCACTGATCTCACTAGAAAACTAGCTCTCGGCTTTGCTGTGGCGGGGTGGGGCGAGAGCACATTCCTTTGAAGTCTGATGGGAGAGCGGGAGCGGCAGCTTTTGAAGTCTGATGCGAGGCACAGTATAGGCATTTGACACCGTAATTGATTAGTGAAGGAGACAGCTCGCTGGAGGTAGGTGAGACAGACAAGACCGAGAGGTGGGGATTAGTGAAGGAGACAGCTCGAGCAAACTTTTCCGGGGAGCGGCAGCTAATCACAAGGAGGATTAAAAAAACTAGCTCTCGGCATTGCTGTGGCGGGGGCGGGAGCGCATTCCTTTGAAGTCTGATGCGAGGCACAGACAAATGGAGGTTTGTGACGTGCCTGGTTTGTGCACGCGCATAGGTCACATGAACTGTGGCTAATCCGCCGTTTTGGCAGACTTTTTGGACCGCTTACTAGAAATCTCGACAAGCAAGCAATGCTTTAGGTCGAGACCTAACAAATGTATGTTTTTCACTACCAGTACATGTCAAACTTTTAAATACACTGCACCCTGCACTGTGGGCTGTTGTACGAGTTACTTACCTTCGGTAACAATGTATCTGGTAGAGACGATTCTAGCCGCAGATTCCTTAACGTAGAATTATCCCCAGGCATGAGACTGGATCGGGAATTTTTTTTGCCACAGCATCCCTGCGCGACGGGGGGGACGGCATCAAGCGACACCACCCTGGCGTTGTCCGCGTACGTGACGCCAGCGAGGTCACATAAGTCCCACCCTGGCGCGCCTAGGTCAGTTTTCTTCTGAGGAACTTTTCCGCGCCACAACGCGGAGCCATCAGACAAAACTGTGAGAGTATAGTAACAGTGTGTGAAAGAGCAGAAAAATTGGAAAAAGGAATGGAGAGGAACAACACCATAAGGAGCAGTGCCAGACACTGCAGCACCCAAAGGCAGGGAAAGAAGAAAGAACAGAGCACAGCACTGAACAGCAACCATGCCAGTACAGAGATAGCCCCCCCTGGAGACAAAGAATATATGAAAAACGTCATGATAACATGCAGCAGGCCTACAACCCCAACCAATAACAATGAAGGGGAACCAGTCCGGGATAAAAAAGGCACGACAAGACTCCCAGACAGCCCCATCACAGAATGTGACAACACCAATAAGGAACAGGGGCAGAGGCCTGGCCAAAAGACCCCAACCTAGAAGATAGCAAACGGGCCAGAACCCCTAGTAATGAAAGGGGAAAGGAGGGGGGTGGGTGGGTTTTGGGGGGGGTGGAGAAGGTAGGCCCCAACCTGGGGAAACTAGAGCACAAGGGCACATAAGTACCTATAAACCCATCCTCCAATGTGCCAAAAAGGGAAGAAAGGAATAAATAAACAGGATGAACATCCTGTCAGAAAGAGTGACAGAATGCACTCACTAAAGACATAGCCACCCACAGGGAGGCGCATGCAGAAGACCAAGCCAAAGGTCCTCGCAGAATGGGGAGGAAGGACGGGCCATGAAAGAATCTGCGGGTAGAATCGTCTCTACCAGATACATCGTTACCGAAGGTAAGTAACTCGTACATCTGATAGAGACCACTAGCCGCAGATCTCTTAACGTAGAATAGATACCCCAGCCATACCCAAAGGAAGGAGGGTCTACGAGAGGACCCCACCAGCCTGGACATAATAGAGGGTCCCACAGGGGACGGGGCCCACGGGTAAAAGACCCCTGTCCCCCCAGTCAAGAGGAACCCCTGCATCTAGAAGACCACCAACCCAGAGGTGCTGCAGGAAGAGAGGCAGCCCGCCGTCCATCAGCAGGAGAAACGAGGGCAAGGCGAAAGGAGGCCAGAGCATCCCACACCAAATCAGGGTATCAAGAACCTCCCCCAGAAGCCCCAAGGCCCAAACAAGGAAGAGGAGCACCCAGGAAGAAGTGCAATCTAGAGACTCCAAGGAAAAGAGGTAGAGCAAAGGCAAGCTCCCCCCACTGGGAACACACCCAGTGAAGAGGGCAGCAAAGCCTAACACGGCCAGAAGGCAACAAGCCAGACAGAACGGCGCCTTCAACAATAGGGCAGGTGAAAGCAGAACGGGTAGCCCAAGGACACCCAGGGAGAACCGCCAAACATACCGCAGGGACAGTCTGCGCCCGAAGAGGGACAAGGAACTCAAGAACCAGCTCAACCCCTAGGGCGGAGAGGCAGAACTGAAGGCAGGGCCCACTAGAAGAAGCGGACAAGGCAAGGAGGACTGTCCCGCTAAAGTGCCAGAAGGCACAATGGTGCATAAAAACAGTAGGTCGGCACCGGCATGGACGGTCAGACGCACACAACACCACAGAACAGTGCACTCAGAGCAAGCCAGATGCCAGCCGAAGCCGGAGACCAGGAAGGCCAAGAAGGCCCGAACACATCCCCAAGGGAGGAGTCCACACACACGGCCCAATAAAGAAGAGGAACTAGGCAGAGCAAGGCCGCAGACAGCAGGCCAGACCAGGCCAACAACGCAGCGACCCCGGAGAAAGACAGACCGGGGTGCAACTAAAGCCAACCCAAAACTATCAGCAAGAGGATCTCACCTGCAACATACCATAAAGCCATGGAGAGCAGAGGCCCGAAGGGCAACCACACCTCCCCAGCACAAGACAGAGCTATATAATAGCTACCATTACCCCACATAGGGCATGTCAGGCCCCAAGACATAGGAACCCTCTTTAGGAAAAACATTCCGCAGCAGAGGACAACAGAAAGACCTGCGGAGAACCCGCAGACGGCTTGCCAATCAGCCAATAAAAAATAACAGAAGGCCTAGTCTCAAGGCCAACACAACTTAGCAAAAGCCAAAAAAAAAACACATTAAAAAAAGGGCCGGCCAGCAGCCAACAGCACCATAGTCCGAAGAAGGAGGACTCGAATGCACAGTAATCACACAGATCACACAACTGGGGTGACCTGCCCCAAAGGAAGAACACCTCCCGAAAACCAGATCAACTCACAGGTCACTGAGGGGGAGAAGGAGGAGGAGGAGGAGGCTGAAGCCCCGCCAAGAACCTCTGAATGAACGAGTCCGCAGGGGGTGAAACAAAAGACTGCCATTGAAAGGAAGGTCCAGCAGCCGTTCTCGAACGTTCTCTGGGAACACACTGTCCCGAAGCTGGGCATGCCGACTAAGAGCGACCGAAGAAGCCATGGCACAACCAAGCACCTCCGAGATGTCCATAGCGGAGCGAAGAATAAACACCGCCAGCTCCCGGCCATCCAACATATGGTGCCGCAAATCAACACAGGCACCCTCCAGAGAAGCGGCAGACATAAGGGACTCCGCTGAGTTCCACAAGCAAGAAGGGGACCTAGCCAAAACACACAAAGTGTTCAGAGCCCGCAGAGCCGCAAGGGTGGAGGCGAACACATTACGCCCCCAGGAGTCAAGCCAGCGGGCTCCCGCGACGGGGGAGACAACAGCGGTGGCAGAGAGGGAAAGGCATTCTGCAAAAGAGGGTCCCCCGGTAGAAGGGTGGAGGGAAAAACACACAGGCTCATGCAGT
Source organism: Lissotriton helveticus (assembly GCF_964261635.1). NCBI lineage: Eukaryota > Metazoa > Chordata > Amphibia > Caudata > Salamandridae > Lissotriton > Lissotriton helveticus. The sequence goes on along the minus strand of NC_136061.1, from coordinate 229,756,567 downwards.
GGCAGTGCAGAAGGTGTTGGGGCACCGGGTCCCCCGTGGCGGGGCTGTCCCAAGCCCCCAGAAGAGAAGAATGGAGCGAACCCTCGAAGGGAAGCAGCAGCTCCCTACCACCAGAACCCTGATGAAGGACCTTCAGAAGATGATCCGCGGGTAAATGGGCCGCTGGATCACCCATGCGTAAGATTACCACAGCCGTGGAAACCGCGCGAGCAAAGGCAGCACCAACCTCCGGAGGGCTCCGCGGTGGAGAAAGCAGTTCCTCCGTAGGTGACGGCTGCAAGCTAAGGCGGCCATCGCCCAAGCTCACCAGAGGAAGGAAGGGCCAGGTCCGGAATGGAGGTAGAGGGACCGAGAAGTGGGGGACCTGTGGCGCCTCCGCGGTGACGGCGAGGAGCCGTCCTTAGACGACGTCGGGGAAAAAGCCACGACGCGGCAGCCCGTCTCCGGCGAGAAGAGGAGGTGTCCGAAGACGAGTTAACGACCCGACGTCGGCCTGGCGCCGTAGAGTCTGCAATCTGAGGCAGGAGATGGTCGTACGGCACCAGGGGAGACGCCAGAATGACCTCCGCCACAGCGCACGGCGCTAGAGACCGGGGCTGGGCCGGAGCGGGGGCGGCAAAGGAACGGCACCAGAAAGGCATCGAACTCCGACGAGGCACCCGTCTGCATGGAGGGGCGAGAGAGACCAGGGGAGGGACGAAGGGTCCCCCGCCAGCCTTGGCCCGTGACGGGACGAGAAGGGCCCTCCGCCAGCCCCTGTGGCGCCACCAGGGCTAGCAGCCGCCGGCGCCTACGAGGCATCACCTCGGCCTCGGACGAGGGCACTGCCTGTCTCGAGGGCCAATGGGGACTCGGGGATGCGACCCGAGCCCCGGCGACCTCCCGGGACACCACAGGGACTCACGCAGGAGTGGTCCGAAGGAGGGACCCCTGAAGGGCCGCACCACAATGGCACTACATCCTCTGATACTGGATCCGAGCCAGTCGGCGCCGGGGCCAAAGCCACCAGCGGTGTCGCGGAGTGCCCCACACACGGCAAGGGATCCGCAGACGTCCCAGGAGGGTAGGGAGGAGGAGGAGGAGGAGAAGAAGAAGCCAGCGAGGCCTGCAAGGCTGCCGCATATGTCTCCATCTGGGCTCTAGACGCCCCCACACTGGAAAACAGTGGATGGGGACGACACGCGGGGCCGCACCACCCACGGAGAGCCCGCGCCCCCAACAGGCCGGGAACCAGCCCTCGGGGGCAAACTGCGACACTTACCGACAGGTGAGCGACGCTCTTGCGGCCTGGGAGAAGGTTGATTTCAAAGACTGAGGCGGCGATTCCTGAAACCCTCCGCAGGGGTCGGGCGTGGTGACGCCGCCGACCTGGACATGCGGGCTGAAAGAAGTTTCATCCGGCGCTCAAGCCAGGACTTCGGTTTCATCTGCTGGCACGCCTCACAATCAGTGGAGTCATGGTGTTCTCCCAAACAGCACATGCAGATGGGGTGAGGATCCGTCACCAACATCTGGCACACACAAGACTAGCACATCTTAAAGCCCGAAGCCATTCGCACACTCTTCCCACACACACGCAACAAGCGAAAGGGAAATGCTCGAAATGGGCCAGGAGCACGATCCGGATCTGCGTTGCATGCGGAAAAGGAAAAAAACTGACGTAGGCGCGCCGGGGTGGGACTTATGTGGCCTCGCTGACGTCAAGTACGGGGACAACGCCAGGGCGGAGTCGCGTGATGCCGTCCCCCCGGTGCGCAGGGATGCTGTGGCAAACAAAATTCCGGATCCAGTCTCACGCCTGGGGATAATTCTACGTTAAGGAATCTGCGGGCTGGCAAAAGGTTTATTTTGGAAGGTCGAAATGGCAGTTTAAACCTGCACACACAGGCTGCAATGGCAGGCTTGGAACATGTTTAAAAGGGTTACCTAAGTGGGTGGCACAATAAGTACTGCAGGCCCACTAGTATATTTTCATATACAGGCCATGGGTACATGTAGTATTACTTTAATAGGGACTTATAAGTGGTGTTTTACAGCTGGAATTCTTGACGGTCCAGTGGCCCCTCCCAATCTTCTCCAAGTCCTAGCTCATAGGAATAAGGCTTGGACTATGGCTCTGAGTCCGAGTCGGGGATAAGAATAGGGACAATGCTGCGGGGATGGGGAGAGCTCTGGCAATGGGACCAGCGATGGCGAAGGTTGAGGTGCTCCACCAGCTAGTTTGGATCAATCTGCAGATCCAAGAGGCCCAACTGGTGCCGGGGACAGACCCGCTGGAGGAGGAACCAGTGGGGGCCCCTACTGAACCCGCAGAGCTCAAAGGCACACTTGTGGGGATTGGGCTGCCCAAATACGAGGGGCAAGGCCTCTTAAAACTCATGAAGTTTGGCGGTGGTCACTTCGGCTGCCGGAAACTCAGAAGAGTAGAGACAGCTAATGGGCAAGCTCAACAATGGAGCCAGGCCTCGAGTGACGATGACTTCGACTGACAGTCTTCGACTTTTTACCTTTTTCTTTTTATTTCACTTAGCCGGAGAACGACTTCAACAAAGATCGATGACTCCACGAGAAGCTTGAAGGATTGTTCACTCAAGACCTTGGGGTGCATGGCGAGAACAACGATGCAGGTCTTGGTGTTGTGGTTGTGCTCAAGGCACCAGAAGGCAGACGAGATGTGGGTCCGTCACCAACATCTGGCAGTGACAGGGACCGCAGGCCTTAAAACCAGCCTTCCAAGTCAACATCGCTGCAACACCAAGAGACAAGCCTAAAAGAACGTTGACAAAACATCAAAAAAGTACAGTCAAACAGTGCGTGAAGGGGTAGCTCTTTCCAGATCTGAGCTGACTGGAGCAGAAAGAAAAGTACTGATGTCAGCGCGGTGGGGTGGCACCTATGAAGGCACTGCGCACATCAATTCCAGCACGGATGACACCAGGCAGAGCCGTACTATGCCACCTACCGGCGCTCAGAGGGTACTGTTAAAAAAAGTCTGGATCCCGCAGATGCCTGCAGATAATTATAAGAAAGGGAATCTGCAGCTAGAAGTCTCTATCAGATATAGTCTATTATAAAGTAAATGGAGTAATTGCATGCAATTTTTTCTAGAGTGTACATATGACAAACCGCCAAAACCACTGGATTATCCTCGAACCTTGGATTCTGGAGTAGCGTGCTACTCACCGTAAAGTGCTTCAATGTCTTATCAGTAGTAGTAAGCGCTATATCGATACAAATACAATTACTTAAATGTAATAAGGTAACACAATTCTATCCTATTGGAAGAGGTAAACCTCTCAATAGTGAAAACAAGCATTTGCAATGCAATAGGTATCGCATTAGGAAAGTGTGAGCTATTGGTATTGTAAATGACACATTTTTTAATATGTGTTGGCTTTGAAAATTTATAAATTAATAGCATTGTTATTAACAAAGCCAATAGCTTCCACTTTCCTAATGCAAGTCCTATTGGCTATGGCAATGCTTGTTGGTAGCAAGCAAGGACAGTGCTGTTGTGGTGCTGAGTGATGATGTGGTGCCCCAGAGTGAGGATGTGGTGCCCCAGAGTGATGTGGTGGTGCCCCAGAGTGATGTGGTGGTGCCCCAGAGTGATGTGGTGTGCCTTCGGGGGATGTGGTGGTGTGCCTTCGGGGGATGTGGTGGTGTCCCCGAGTGATGTGGTGGTGTGACTTCGGGGGATGTGGTGGTGTGCCTTCGGGGGATGTGGTGGTGTCCCCGAGTGATGTGGTGGTGTCCCCGAGTGATGTGGTGGTGTCCCCGAGTGATGTGGTGGTGTCCCCGAGTGATGGAGGGTGGAGTTGGAGGGTGGAGTTGGAGGGTGGAAGTTGGAGGGTGGAAGTTGGAGGGTGGAAGTTGGAGGGTGGAAGTTGGAGGGTGGAAGTTGGAGGGTGGAAGTTGGAGGGTGGAAGTTGGAGGGTGGAAGTTGGAGGGTGGAAGTTGGAGTTGGAGGGTGGAGTTGGAGGGTGGAGTTGGAGGGTGGAGTTGGAGGGTGGAGTTGGAGGGTGGAGTTGGAGGGTGGAGTTGGAGGGTGGAGTTGGAGGGTGGAGTTGGAGGGTGGAGTTGGAGGGTGGAGTTGGAGGGTGGAGTTGGAGGGTGGAGTTGGAGGGTGGAGTTGGAGGGTGGAGTTGGGGTTGGAGGGTTGAGTTGGAGGGTGGAGTTGGAGGGTAAAGCTGGAGGGTGGAGCTGGAGGGTGGAGCTGGAGGGTGGAGTTGGAGGGTTGAGTTGGAGGGTGGAGGTGGAGTTGGAGGGTGGAGGTGGAGTTGGAGGGTGGAGTTGGAGTTGGAGGGTGGAGTTGGAGTTGGAGGGTGGAGTTGGAGTTGGAGGGTGGAGTTGGAGTTGGAGGGTGGAGTTGGAGTTGGAGGGTGGAGTTGGAGTTGGAGGGTTGGGGTTGGAGTTGGAGGGTGGAGTTGGAGGGTGGAGTTGGAGGGTGGAGTTGGAGGGTGGAGTTGGAGGGTGGAGTTGGAGGGTGGAGTTGGAGGGTGGAGTTGGAGGGTGGAGTTGGAGGGTGGAGTTGGAGGGTGGAGTTGGAGGGTGGAGTTGGAGGGTGGAGTTGGAGGGTGGAGTTGGAGGGTGTAGGTGTAGGGTGGAGGTGTAGGGTGGAGGTGTAGGGTGGAGTTGGAGGGTGGAGTTGGAGGGTGGATTTGGAGTTGGAGGGTGGGGTTGGAGTTGGAGGGTGGGGTTGGAGTTGGAGGGTGGAGTTGGAAGGTGGAGTTGGAGGGTGGAGTTGGAGGGTGGAGTTGGAGGGTGGAGTTGGAGGGTGGAGTTGGAGAGTGGAGTTGACGTGTTTTTGCTGAACGTTTGTTTGTGGCCATTTACAAAGTAGGCATGTAAAAGTGCTCAACATCTGAAGTTTCATTTAGTAAGACAGTACATGATAAAAAAGCCTGTCTTCGCGTATCTGTACTTTTTTTTTTTTTTACTTAATGAAACTGAAAAATAAAGCAACAGTGAGGGCTACAGCAAGAACCTTGTGTTGGGGCGCATTGAAATGATTTTTGTTGAACAAGGCACTAGCGGGTTCCATTAATTCCTTTACAACAGCACTTTACACAGTTCTTAAATGCTAAAAAGTGCAGGGAAGAGGTAGAGGGTAATTCCACACATATGTGAAGCGATGAAAGCGAGCCTCAGGTAATTATTTATGCCAGAAGAGCCCGTGTGGATGAAACCTCGAGTACGGTGGAAAGACAAAAACACTTAAGTAGTATATTTTCGGCAAAGGAATGAATGGCGGAAGGGGTAGAATGATATTTCTGCCCGTGGAAAAAGAATGAGGGCCAGATTTTCTAACGCATGCAACTTAGTGCTGCGTGACAATCTGCAGCGCTGCGCTGCACGAAGCAGGAGAAATAGTGCAATGCTATATATATTTAATAAGAGTTACTCACTGATCTCACTAGAAAACAAGCTCTCGGCTTTGCTGTGGCGGGGTGGGGCGAGAGCACATTCCTTTGAAGTCTGATGGGGGAGCGGCAGCTTTTGAAGTCTGATGCGAGGCACAGTATAGGCATTTGACACCGTAATTGATTAGTGAAGGAGACAGCTCGCTGGAGGTAGGTGAGACAGACAAGACCGAGAGGTGGGGATTAGTGAAGGAGACAGCTCGAGCAAACTTTCCCAGGGAGCGGCAGCTAATCACAAGGAGGATTTAAAAAACTAGCTCTCGGCATTGCTGTGGTGGGGGCGGGAGCGCATTCCTTTGAAGTCTGATGCGAGGCACAGACAAATGGAGGTTTGTGACGTGCCTGGTTTGTGCACGCGCATAGGTCACATGAACTGTGGCTAATCCGCCGTTTTGGCAGACTTTTTGGACCGCTTACTAGAAATCTCGACAAGCAAGCAATGCTTTAGGTCGAGACCTAACAAATGTATGTTTTTCACTACCAGTACATGTCAAACTTTTAAATACACTGCACCCTGCACTGTGGGCTGTTGTACGAGTTACTTACCTTCGGTAACAATGTATCTGGTAGAGACGATTCTAGCCGCAGATTCCTTAACGTAGAATTATCCCAAGGCGTGAGACTGGATCGGGAATTTTTTTTGCCACAGCATCCCTGCGCGCCGGGGGGGGACGGCATCAAGCGACTCCACCCTGGCGTTGTCCGCGTACGTGACGCCAGCGAGGTCACATAAGTCCCACCCTGGCGCGCCTAGGTCAGTTTTCTTCTGAGGAACTTTTCCGCGCCACAACGCGGAGCCATCAGACAAAACTGTGAGAGTATAGTAACAGTGTGCGAAAGAGCAGAAAAATTGGAAAAAGGAATGGAGAGGAACAACACCATAAGGAGCAGTGCCAGACACTGCAGCACCCAAAGGCAGGGAAAGAAGAAAGAACAGAGCACAGCACTGAACAGCAACCATGCCAGTACAGAGATAGCCCCCCCTGGAGACAAAGAATATATGAAAAACGTCATGATAACATGCAGCAGGCCTACAACCCCAACCAATAACAATGAAGGGGAACCAGTCCGGGATAAAAAAGGCACGACAAGACTCCAAGACAGCCCCATCACAGAATGTGACAACACCAATAAGGAACAGGGGCAGAGGCCTGGCCAAAAGACTCCAACCTAGAAGATAGCAAACGGGCCAGAACCCCTAGTAATGAAAGGGGAAAGGAGGGGGGTGGGTGGGTTTTGGGGGGGGTGGAGAAGGTAGGCCCCAACCTGGGGAAACTAGAGCACAAGGGCACATAAGTACCTATAAACCCATCCTCCAATGTGCCAAAAAGGGAAGAAAGGAATAAATAAACAGGATGAACATCCTGTCAGAAAGAGTGACAGAATACACTCACTAAAGACATAGCCACCCACAGGGAGGCGCATGCAGAAGACCAAGCCAAAGGTCCTCGCAGAATGGGGAGGAAGGACGGGCCATGAAAGAATCTGCGGGTAGAATCGTCTCTACCAGATACATCGTTACCGAAGGTAAGTAACTCGTACATCTGATAGAGACCACTAGCCGCAGATCTCTTAACGTAGAATAGATACCCCAGCCATACCCAAAGGAAGGAGGGTCTACGAGAGGACCCCACCAGCCTGGACATAATAGAGGGTCCCACAGGGGACGGGGCCCACGGGTAAAAGACCCCTGACCCCCAGGCAAGGGGAACCCCTGCATCTAGAAGACCACCAACCCAGAGGTGATGCAGGAAGAGAGGCAGCCCGCCGTCCATCAGCAGGAGAAACGAGGGCAAGGCGAAAGGAGGCCAGAGCGTCCCACACCAAATCAGGGTATCAAGAACCTCCCCCAGAAGCCCCAAGGCCCAAACAAGGAAGAGGAGCACCCAGGAAGAAGTGCAATCTAGAGACTCCAAGGAAAAGAGGTAGAGCAAAGGCAAGCTCCCCCCACTGGGAACACACCCAGTGAAGAGGGCAGCAAAGCCTAACACGGCCAGAAGGCAACAAGCCAGACAGAACGGCGCCTTCAACAATAGGGCAGGTGAAAGCAGAACGGGTAGCCCAAGGACACCCAGGGAGAACCGCCAAACATACCGCAGGGACAGACTGCGCCCGAAGAGGGACAAGGAACTCAAGAACCAGCTCAACCCCTAGGGCGGAGAGGCAGAACTGAAGGCAGGGCCCACTAGAAGAAGCGGACAAGACAAGGAGGACTGTCCCGCTAAAGTGCCAGAAGGCACAATGGTGTATAAAAACAGTAGGTCGGCACCGGCATGGACGGTCAGACGCACACAACACCACAGAACAGTGCACTCAGAGCAAGCCAGATGCCAGCCGAAGACAGAGACCAGGAAGGCCAAGAAGGCCCGAACACATCCCCAAGGGAGGAGTCCACACACACGGCCCAATAAAGAAAAGAAACTAGGCAGAGCAAGGCCGCAGACAGCAGGCCAGACCAGGCCAACAACGCAGCGACCACGGAGAAAGACAGACCGGGGTGCAAATAAAGCCAACCCAAAACTATCAGCAAGAGGATCTCACCTGCAACATACCATAAAGCCATGGAGAGCAGAGGCCCGAAGGGCAACCACACCTCCCCAGCACAAGACAGAGCTATATAATAGCTACCATTACCCCACATAGGGCATGTCAGGCCCCAAGACATAGGAACCCTCATTAGGAAAAACATTCCGCAGCAGAGGACAACAGAAAGACCTGCGGAGAACCCGCAGACGGCTTGCCAATCAGCCAATAAGAATAACAGAAGGCCTAGTCTCAAGGCCAACACAACTTAGCAAAAGCCAAAAAAAAAACACATTAAAAAAAGGGCCGGCCAGCAGCCAACAGCACCATAGTCCGAAGAAGGAGGACTCGAATGCACAGTAATCACACAGATCACACAACTGGGGTGACCTGCCCCAAAGGAAGAACACCTCCCGAAAACCAGATCAACTCACAGGTCACTGAGGGGGAGAAGGAGGAGGAGGAGGAGGCTGAAGCCCCGCCAAGAACCTCTGAATGACCGAGTCCGCAGGGGGTGAAACAAAAGACTGCCATTGAAAGGAAGGTCCAGCAGCCGTTCTCGAATGTTCTCTGGGAACACACTGTCCCGAAGCTGGGCATGCCGACTAAGAGCGACCGAAGAAGCCATGGCACAACCAAGCACCTCCGAGATGTCCATAGCGGAGCGAAGAATAAACACCGCCAGCTCCCGGCCATCCAACATATGGTGCCGCAAATCAACACAGGCACCCTCCAGAGAAGCGGCAGACATAAAGGACTCCGCTGAGTTCCACAAGCAAGAAGGGGACCTAGCCAAAACACACAAAGTGTTCAGAGCCCGCAGAGCCGCAAGGGTGGAGGCGAACACATTACGCCCCCAGGAGTCAAGCCAGCGGGCTCCCGCGACGGGGGAGACAACAGCGGTGGCAGAGAGGGAAAGGCATTCTGCAAAAGAGGGTCCCCCGGTAGAAGGGTGGAGGGAAAAACACACAGGCTCATGCAGTGGCAGTGCAGAAGGTGTTGGGGCACCGGGTCCCCCGTGGCGGGGCTGTCCCAAGCCCCCAGAAGAGAAGAATGGAGCGAACCCTCGAAGGGAAGCAGCAGCTCCCTACCACCAGAACCCTGATGAAGGACCTCCAGAAGATGATCCGCGGGTAAATGGGCCGCTGGATCACCCATGCGTAAGATTACCACAGCCGTGGAAACTGCGCGAGCAAAGGCAGCACCAACCTCCGGAGGGCTCCGCGGTGGAGAAAGCAGTTCCTCCGTAGGTGAAGGCTGCAAGCTAAGGCGGCCATCGCCCAAGCTCACCGGAGGAAGGAAGGGCCAGGTCCGGAAAGGAGGTAGAGGGACCGAGAAGTGGGGGACCTGTGGCGCCTCCGCGGTGACGGCGAGGAGCCGTCCTTAGACGACGTCGGGGAAAAAGCCACGACGCGGCAGCCCGTCTCCGGCGAGAAGAGGAGGTGTCCGAAGACGAGTTAACGACCCGACGTCGGCCTGGCGCCGTAGAGTCTGCAATCTGAGGCAGGAGATGGTCGTACGGCACCAGGGGAGACGCCAGAATGACCTCCGCCACAGCGCACGGCGCTAGAGACCGGGGCTGGGCCGGAGCGGGGGCGGCAAAGGAACGGCACCAGAAAGGCATCGAACTCCGACGAGGCAGCCGTCTGCATGGAGGGGCGAGAGGGACCAGGGGAGGGACAAAGGGTCCCCCGCCAGCCTTGGCCCGTGACGGGACGAGAAGGGCCCTCCGCCAGCGCCTGTGGCGCCACCAGGGCTAGCAGCCTCCGGCGCCTACAAGGCATCACCTCGGCCTCGGACGAGGGCACCGCCTGTCTCGAGGGCCAAGGGGGACTCGGGGATGCGACCCGAGCCCCGGCGACCTCCCGGGACACCACAGGGACTCACGCAGGAGTGGTCCGAAGGAGGAACCCCTGAAGGGCCGCACCCCAATGGCACTACATCCTCTGATACTGGTTCCGAGCCAGTCGGCGCCAGGGCCAAAGCCACCAGCGGTGTCGCGGAGGGCCCCACACACGGCAAGGGATCCGCAGACGTCCCAGGAGGGGAAGGAGGAGGAGGAGGAGGAGGAGGAGGAGGAGGAGAAGAAGCCAGCGAGGCCTGCAAGGCTGCCGCATATGTCTCCATCTGGGCTCTAGACGCCCCCACACTGGAAAACAGTGGATGGGGACGACACGCGGGGCCGCACCACCCACGGAGAGCCCGCGCCCCCAACAGGCCGGGAACCAGCCCTCGGGGGCAAACTGCGACACTTACCGACAGGTGAGCGACGCTCTTGCGGCCTGGGAGAAGGTTGATTTCAAAGACTGAGGCGCGATTCCTGAAACCCTCCGCAGGGGTCGGGCGTGGTGACGCCGCCGACCTGGACATGCGGGCTGAAAGAAGTTTCATCCGGCGCTCAAGCCAGGACTTCGGTTTCATCTGCTGGCACGCCTCACAATCAGTGGAGTCATGGTGTTCTCCCAAACAGCACATGCAGATGGGGTGAGGATCCGTCACCAACATCTGGCACACACAAGACTAGCACATCTTAAAGCCCGAAGCCATTCGCACACTCTTCCCACACACACGCAACAAGCGAAAGGGAAATGCTCGAAATGGGCCAGGAGCACGATCCGGATCTGCGTTGCATGCGGAAAAGGAAAAAAACTGACGTAGGCGCGCCGGGGTGGGACTTATGTGGCCTCGCTGACGTCAAGTACGGGGACAACGCCAGGGCGGAGTGGCGTGATGCCGTCCCCCCGGTGCGCAGGGATGCTGTGGCAAAAAAAATTCCGGATCCAGTCTCACGCCTGGGGATAATTCTACGTTAAGGAATCTGCGGCCTGGCAAAAGGTTTATTTTGGAAGGTCGAAATGGCAGTTTAAACCTGCACACACAGGCTGCAATGGCAGGCTTGGAACATGTTTAAAAGGGTTACCTAAGTGGGTGGCACATTAAGTACTGCAGGCCCACTAGTATATTTTCATATACAGGCCATGGGTACATGTAGTATTACTTTAATAGGGACTTATAAGTAAATTAAACGTACCAATTGAGCAAGTTTCTTTCCTTCGGTAAAGCCTCATCTGGTAGAGACAGGATCTAGCTGCAGATTCCTTGTCTTAGAATCCTCCCTAGGTGCCAGACTGGATCCAGAAATGTTTTCAGCAGTATCTCTGCTAGTCAGTCGGGACGTTGTCTCCCGAATATGACGTCAACTGAGTCCATATCAGTCCTCCTCCGACGCACTGACATCAGTTACTACTGTGACTATTTTCAAACCAACAATGCAGAGGCACTTAGAGAAAGTCTCTTAAAACAGTTTGCCAAAAAGGAAACATCTGGTATTAACAAGTACAGATTGAAAGCACTGTATTAGTATGCTAAAAGGGGATCTAGGAGACAACATGGCACTCAGTCCGCAGTACGGGGAAGCTGGGTGGGTCAATAAAAAATCTACGACTAGATCCTGTCTCCATCAGAAAAGGCATTACCGAAGGTAAGCAACTTGGTCACCTGATAGAGACATCTAGTTGCAGATTTCTTATCTTAGGATCAGATACCCAAGCAATACCATCCTTGGAGGAGGGGCTGTGAGCTGACCCCACAAAAGATCCCCAAATAGAAGCATACACATGCATAGACATATATATCCAACATCCGGATCACCGACCGACCCCTGCCCACACCACGTCTTTAACAAGGCCGACTCCACCATCGCACCCCAACTCCGGAACATCATCAACACCTCCTTCAACACCGCCACCTTCCCGGAGAGCTGGAAGCACGCCGAGCTCAGCGCCCTCCTGAAGAAACCAACAGCGGACCCCACCGACCTCAAAAACTTCCGCCCCATCTCGCTCCTCCCTTTTCCTGCTAAAGTCATCAAGAAGATCGTCAACAGACAGCTGGACGCCTTCCTCGAGACGAACGGATCCCTCGACCCCTCGCAGTCCGGCTTCAGAGCCAACCACAGCACCGAGACCGCCCTCATCGCAGCCACCGACGACATCCGGACCCTGCTCGACAAGGGGGAAACAGTGGCCCTCATCCTGCTGGACCTCTCCACTGCGTTCGACACTGTCTGCCACCGCACCCTAGTCCAGCGCCTCAGCAATATCGGTATCCAAGAGAAGGCCCTGGAGTGGATCATCTCGTTCCTCGCCGGAAGAACACAAAGAGTCCGCCTCCCCCCGTTTCGCTCCGAGGCCACCGAAGTCATCTGCGGCGTTCCGCAAGGATCTTCACTCAGCCCCACCCTGTTCAACGTCTACATGAGACCTCTTGCAGCCATCGCACGCCAGCACAACCTCAACATCATCTCCTACGCCGACGACACCTAGCTGATCCTCTCCCTCACCAGAGACCCCGACACCGCCAGAACCTGCCTACACGAAGGGATGAAAGACGTCGCCGAGTGGATGAAGGACAGCCGCCTGAAACTGAACTCGGACAAGACGGAAGTCCTCATCCTGGGATCTTCGCCCTCCGCCTGGGACGACTCCTGGTGGCCCCCAGCCCTGGGCACCGCACCCAAGCCAACTGACCACGCACGCAACCTGGGCTTCATCCTGGACTCCTCCCTCTCGATGACCAGACAAGTCAACGCCGTCTCCTCATCGTGCTTCAACACCCCGCGTATGCTTCGCAAGATCTTCCGCTGGATCCCAACCGAGACCAGGAAGACAGTCACCCAGGCACTCGTCACCAGCCGACTGGACTACGGAAACGCCCTCTACGCCGGAACCACAGCCAAGCTACAGTAAAGACTCCAGCGCATCCAGAACGCCTCCGCTTGACTCATCCTGGATGTCCCCCGACGCAGCCACATCTCCAGCCACCTGAGGAACCTGCACTGGCTCCCCGTCGACAAGAGGATCACGTTCCGGCTCCTCACCCACAAGTCTCTCCACGACCTGGGCCCCAAGTACCTCAACGACCGCATGACCTTCTACACGCCCACCCGCCAGCTACGGTCCACCAGCCTCGCCCTCGCAGCCGTACCACGCATCCGAAGAGCCACCGCCGGAGGAAGATCCTTCTCTTACCTGGCTGCCAAGACATGGAACTCCCTCCCCATCCACCTTCGGCTGACCCAGGACCATCTCGCCTTCAGGAGACAACTCAAGACCTGGCTGTTCGAGCAGTAGCATACCCCTTCCCCTAAGCGCCTTGAGACCCTCCCGGGTGAGTAGTGCGCTATACAAATGGTATTATTGATTGATTGATCCAAAGATAAATGTATATGAGGAGATATATGCATATAAAATACATAGGGATATAAAAACATAACTAAAGATAGATATCCCCATAGAGACACAAGTCATACAGGGTACAGCAAAAGTACATCCACTCCTCCAAAGGTAACCTACATGCTCTGCCAATGAGTCGAGGACAAAGAAGTACAGGATTGAAGGACACTCCAAGAACAGAGGTAACCAATGACGGACAGAGACACAAAGACAAAGCTGGAAAACAGTAACGCAATGCCACATAAGAGTAGGAAGTGGAAGGCATAACCCACCACAGGATTCAAGGGCAACTGTCCAAGAACCAACCCCATTGACTGAGGTAGGGTGGCAGCAGGTGGAAACAAGTTAAAGAAAGAATAACAGCAAGTGAAAGGTCCAACATGAAGAAGAAGACCACCGCCAGGGAGAGGCAAATGACTGGCAGAAACTAAGGGCAACACAAAGCCGATTTTTTACAATCCCACATTGTCCAACCCATGGAAACTTGAGAAATGGGTAATAAACTTGTCCAAAGCTCCATGAGAAACAGCTAATAAACCAAGCAAAACTTCTAAACGAAAACAGGGAGTACAGAGTATGAAGAGAACAAACCCCAGGAAGGGGGAAAAAAACAACACTGAATGACAGTGCAGAAGCAGCAGAAGTACAAAGTTGGAAAGACAATAGGATACGACCAATGAAAAAGTAATGAAATACCCCCATCAAAAAAGGGGGGAAATTAATAGTCCGCCACATAGAAAAACTATATCACGAAAGGCGAATGTGGCATAGAGAGCTGTGAAGGAGAGATCATTATTCCCACCTACGAGGAGGAACAGAACATACAGAAAAAGAAAGAAAACCCTAGCCTCCTGTGAAATAAGGATACCAAGTCATGGATCCAATCAAGCAAAGGGTCTGGTGTGCCAAGGGGTTCAGAACTGAAGAGAACAGCAGACACACCAGCTAATCCAGCGGTGCGATGGCAGAGATGTATAAAACCCACACACAGGAAGCAACAGCAGTTGCTGTAACCCAATTAGGCAAATAAGAACAACTAAAGGGTAAAAATAGATACAAAGAATACCAAACTGCTGAAGATAACAGCATCAGGAGCACAATCAAGAAGAAAAAGACTTGCACAAGAATAGGGTACCCAGGCAGAGTTTGAACTAATATGCCATAAAGATGCCGATGCCACAAGGGCATTAGAGAAAGTGAACACACCGTAAGGTGGAGGTGGACTTGTGGAACCTTAGACCTGATCCAATAAGAACACAGAAGATCAGTAGCAGAAAATATGTGTCTGACAGAGCAAAATAGAACAAAGAGAAGGTCCAACATCGAAGAAGGTCGTAGACCAGAATGAAAGCTACCCAGGCCAAAGAGTCTGCTTGCCTGTGGTACCACTATTGCCCATATGGGGTTAAGGAACAGTGAAAAAACAAAGTCAAAGTCCCTATAAGGGACACCCCCGCGCCGCACGGCCACCAGCTGCTGCGTGTGCCCCCTCGCTCTGCCTAGCTGCCTCGCCGACGGCCTCGCGGCCGCTCTGCTTCTCCCCGTGTGTTAGTTAGTCAGTTTCCTTTTGTTTTGACCGTCACTTGTGCTTGTTTTGAATTGTCAGGATTTCTGTTTTGCTGTTTTGACCGCCATTTGTGCTTGCTTTTTTGTTGAGGTTTTTGTGTCTCTCCGCCTCTTGTGATCGTTTCTGACCCTCGTTCCCTGCCTCCTTTCCCGCCTTCCTCGCCGCGCTCCCTCCCCGCTTCCCGCCACCGCCATCAGCCCCGCCCCTTTCTCTTCTGTACCCTCCCCGCTCCCGCCTCCCAGCTGCTCCGCCCACCCGCGCACTTCGCCTTAAATGGCGACCGTGCGAACGCGCAGCGTTGACGCGCAGCGGGCGCGCCGATTGTGCGCCGAAGGCGCGCCAAAGGTAAGCCCGTCTGCGCCCGTCCGCGACCGGATCGCGACCAGCGCCAGGACCCCTGGCCCACGAAGACCCCGACCGACCCGCCTGATGTACTCCGCCGCCACCCTCACCGCTCTCAACACCGGCCGACTTCCAGACTGCCATCAAGCCACTCCACGACGCACCCACGGACCTTTCAGCTGCCACGCCTGCAAGTTCGCCTGCATCCGGACCTGCCTCACACCAGCACCCGCCAAGTCGAACACCAGCAGCACCCACCTCAAGTGCATCCTGCTCAACACCCACTCCGTCCACAGACACGCCATCGAACTCTGGAACCTCCTAGACGCCACAGCCCCTGACGTTGCCTTCCTCACGGAGACCTGGATGAACGCCTCTTCAGCTCCCGACATCGCCATCGCTATCCCAGAGGGCTACAAGATCATCCGGAGGGACCGCAACGCCAACCAGATGGGAGGAGGCATCGCCATCATCCACAGGAACACCATCCGTCTCACGACCAGCACCGACAACACCCTGACCAGCGCCGAACACCTGCATTTCCAGATCCACACCAACCCGAACACCACCCTCAGAGGCACCCTGATCTACCGACCCCCTGGACCACGCACACATTTCAGCGAGGACATCGCCGACTTCGTCAGCCCGCATGCCCTCCCCTCCGCCGACTACATCCTCCTGGGAGACCTCAACTTCCATCTGGAAAACAACAACGACCGCAACACCAGCACCCTGCTCGACAACCTCGCCAACCTGGGACTCAAGCAACTGGTGTCCACCCCCACCCACCGCGCCGGACACGCACTCGACGCAGTCTTCTCCTCCAGCAAAGACGTCAGCTTCAGCCACGCCACAGAGCTTCAATGGACGGACCACAGCTGCGTCCACTTCACCTTCAAGAGAACGACGACCCACCACCACCAGCAACAGACCGCCCGCAGAAGCTGGAACAAGATCACAGCAGACCAGCTCGCCACCTCCCTGAGCCAGCCAGCTCAGCAGACCCCAGCCAGGCCGCCGACAACCTCACGAAGTGGATCAGCATCTGCGCGGACGAGCTCGCCCCTCTGAGGACCCCGCCTAGCAGACCCGGCAGCAAGAAGGCCCCATGGTTCACCGACGAACTCAAGAGCTCCAAGAAGAACTGCCGAGCCCTCGAGAAAGTCTGGAAAAGGGAACCGACACCGGACAACAGGACCTCCTTCAAACTCGCCACCCGGAAACACCACCAGCTGATCCGCGCCGCCAAGAAAACAGCATTCAAGGACCGGCTGGACAACAACGCACACAACTGCAAGGAACTCTTCAACATCGTGAAAGAGCTTTCCAACCCCAGCGCAGGAAACAACGACATCACCCCATCGCAAGAACTCTGCAACTCCCTCGCTTCATACTTCCACAACAAGATCGCGGACATACACAACAGCTTCAACAACCAACCAACGCACACCATGACCGAACAACCACCCCCCACCACCACCCTCCACGCCTGGACCCCGATCAGCACCGAAGACACCATCCGCACGATGAACTCCATCCACTCCGGATCACCAACCGACCCCTGCCCTCACCACGTCTACAACAAGGCCGACGCTGTCATCGCACCCCACCTGCGAGACATCATCAACACATCCTTCGACACCGCCACCTTCCCTGAGAGCTGGAAGCACGCCGAACTCAGCGCTCTACTCAAGAAACCAACAGCGGACCCCACCGACCTCAAGAATTACCGCCCCATCTCGCTCCTCCCGTTTCCAGCCAAAGTCATTGAGAAGAACGTCAACAAGCAGATGGCCGCCTTCCTCGAGACGAACGGATCCCTCGACCCCTCACAGTCCGGCTTCCGAGCCAATCACAGCACCGAGACCGCCCTCATCGCCGCCACCGATGACATCCGAACCCTGATGGACAATGGAGAAACAGCGGCCCTCATCCTCCTAGACCTCTCCGCGGCCTTCGACACGGTCTGCCACCGCACCCTAGTGCAGCGCCTCGACAACGCCGGAATCCAGGGGAAGGCACTGGAATGGATCATCTCCTTCCTCGACGGAAGAACACAGAGAGTCCGCCTACCACCGTACAAGTCAGAGGCCACCGAAGTCATCTGCGGCGTCCCCCAAGGATCCTCTCTGAGCCCCACCCTCTTCAACGTCTACATGAGCCCCCTCGCGGCCATCGTACGCAAACACAACCTCAGCATAATCTCCTACGCCGACGACACCCAGCTGATCCTCTCCCTGACCAACAACCCCGCCGCCGCCAGAGCCAACCTGCACGAAGGGATGAAAGAGGTAGCCGAGTGGATGACGACCAGCCGCCTGAAACTGAACTCGGACAAGACGGAGGTCCTCATCCTGGGTTCCTCACCCTCCGCCTGGGACGACTCCTGGTGGCCTCCCGCCCTGGGCACCGCACCCAAACCGACAGACCATGCACGCAACCTGGGCGTCATCCTGGACTCCTCCCTCTCCATGACCAGGCAAGTCAACAACGTCTCCTCAGCGTGCTTCAACATCCTACGCATGCTACGGAAGATCTTCTGGTGGATCCCCACCGAGACCAGGAAGACCGTCACCCAGGCCCTCGTCACCAGCCGGCTGGACTACGGCAACGCCCTCTACGCCGGTACCACCGCCAAGCTCCAGAAGAGACTCCAGCGGATCCAGAACGCCTCAGCCAGACTCATCCTCGACATCCCACGAACCAGCCACATCTCCGGACATCTGAGAGACCTTCACTGGCTCCCCGTCAACAAAAGAATCACGTTCCGCCTCCTCACCCACGCACACAAAGCCCTACACGACCAAGGCCCGAGCTACCTCAACAGCCGAGTCAACCTCTACGCTCCCAAACGCCACCTCCGATCAGCCAACCACGCCCTCGCCGCCGTCCCCCGCATCCGAAGAGCGACATCAGGAGGAAGGTCCTTCTCCTACCTGGCCGCCAAGACCTGGAACTCCCTCCCGACCGACCTGCGCCTGACCCAAGACCACCTCTCCTTCAGGAAGAAGCTGAAGACCTGGCTGTTCGAGCAGTAGCTGCACCCCCCCCCCCCAGCGCCTTGAGACCCTTCGGGTATGTAGCGCGCTTTATAAGTGTCACTGATTGATTGATTGAAGTGTATAGGTAGCTCAGGGTATACCCATAAGTCATTCAAAATAATGTCCACAAAAAACAGGGAGGAAGGCTACAGTGCTTCCGCACAACATAATCAAAATACCCGCCATAGAGTAAGTACTAGGGTGGAAAAAATTAAGCGGCAAAAAGAACCTGTAAGAACAGGCTCCCACGAGGCCGCGAAGTAAGATATGCTCCAGATGGCTGAAAACAAAACATGTCACTGACAGCATAAAATAGAAGAAAAGCGCCTGCAGCAAGCAGGAACTCCACGCCAGGTGTAACCCTGGAAGGGGCAAAAGTACTCTGCTCTATGACGGCTGAGAAGAGACTAACGAGGGGAAACAAATGGTCCCTGAAAAACCTAGTACGAACAACAGAGTAAAGAGTCAGTACCACCATGACTATCTCTGAACCGGCGTAAAGCCGAATCAGCATGAGCGCCAAAAAGGGATGAGTCATAAAAAGGAATGCCTAATCAGTATGTACAGCCTCCGAAAACCTGGAGGTACGCACCTATGCACGCAGACACATAGCTCTTTAGGGGGGGGATCAGTGGAGCGCAGCTAAGGCTTATCCAGGAGGGTGATAAGCATTTGCATTTTCCACTGTGGTCAGTCAATAAGCCTTTCACACAAGAAAGAACCACAATAGGTGAGTAAGAAAATTCTTTATATTTACTACCACACACTAGACACTAACGGTATATCTCCTACCTAGAGATATCAATTACACACAAACACTTTAGGACTGATCAGATAGCATAGAAAAACAGAGAGACCAACCCGGGGGCCAACTCACATACTAAAATAGTGGGATGTGAGGTAAGTACCAAAACTGGACTAGTGCCAAAGAATGGACGACCCAAGGGGAAACAGGGGACCACCAAATGTGAGTAGCCAGGGACCGCAACATGCCTGGGTGTAGAGTGGTTACACCAGGTCAAAAGCCCTTGGGATAACACAGGGTAAATTGCATCAGTCATTTTACAGTTCTAGGACCCTTCCCAAAGGACCCCAAAGGAACCGCTTGGATCAAAGAAGGTTGGAGAGTCACCCCACCTGTGGATACCTCAGGAACCAGGAAACCTACACCGGGGAGCTCGGGTGCAGGGGGTAAAGTGGTGTAGGAAATGCCCATAGATGCCAACAGAGGTTTGAGGAATTCAGCAGGTACAGGTCGGTGGAACCAGAACATGGAATCCAGACGAGAAGAACCTGAAAGCAGAGGAGACAGAGTCCAAACCAGTGGTGACCAGAGACACAGGAGCACAATACCAGCCCTAGTTGGGAGGTTCTGGCTGTAGCACGGTGAGGATGAAGCAGTAGCTGTGGAACCCAGGCAACGATGCAGGAGCAACGGATCAGTCAACGACCTGTTCCACGCGATTCGACAGGTGCAGGAAGGTCAGTACCGGCAGGACCACCAACAAGTCTTGGCAAGTGAAAACAACGGTTCGCAGGAGAAGATGCTGAGTTGCAGACCAGCAAGGTCTGTGGGAGTAACCCAGAAATGGTAAGTCAGGGCCAACCCTCAGCACGCAGGAGAACCATCAGGAATCAATGAAGCCCCCTCAAGGACCCTCTGGCAGCAGGCACGGGGAGTCGCAGGGAAGCCTCAGCAGCACACAGGAGATGAAGGTCCACGAAGTAGAGGATGCAGGAAGGGCGTCCTTCTTAAAGTTGTGCAATGCTAGAGACAGGAGCTTCTTGGAGCTTGAAGATCTTCCTTGAAGAGGCCAGCAAAACATGGTAATGACAGACAGATGCAGTACACAGGGAGGCGGTTCACATCGGCTGGAGAGGGAATACAGCCACTCCACTTGCAGTGGAA
This sequence comes from Lissotriton helveticus, assembly GCF_964261635.1. Lineage (NCBI taxonomy): Eukaryota > Metazoa > Chordata > Amphibia > Caudata > Salamandridae > Lissotriton > Lissotriton helveticus. The sequence goes on along the minus strand of NC_136061.1, from coordinate 229,736,528 downwards.
AATTGGTCAGGCCTCTGGGGAACCAATAAACCACCACCTGTGTTGCAGAGCTGGGCAAAGTACGTAGGACTACAGGGTCAGCAAACCGGTCGTCATCGTAGAGGAAAGTGACTCCTTCTCTTCGAGGGAGAGTCCTTCTAGGTGGGATGCAGTCCTTGGTGACTTGAAGGATGCACAGCCAAGGAGTTGCAGAACCTGAAGAAGCATAGGGACGAAGATGCAGCAGAATTCTTCCCACCGGAGCGGTCTGATCTTTGGTCCTGGTTCGAAGACCAACAGAGTCCTAGAGTCCATCAAAAGAAGAGTCTTGGGACAGTCTTCAGACAACAGGAAGTCACATCTGGAAGTTGTTGTTGGGACAAATTAAAGGACCCACCCTCAGGAAGCCCTTCAGTAACCCTAAAAAAGGGGAAAGACTTCTTCTCTGGGGACCCACTTATAAGAGGGGGTCGGGGACGCTACTCGGCTGTCCTAGCCAGTCGGATGCGCCCAGGGGCCAAGATTGAACATGGCAGAATCTAGTGGCCACCTAGAAGAGCCCAAGGCAGCAGCCTAGGGAGGAGTTGGACAGGGGAGTGGAGACTCCCCTGTCCTTTGTGCGGTTTCGCACCAAAGTGGGAGGAAAGGGCTCCTGAACTGGGAAAAACTGGTTTATGAATAATAGAGGCCACCAAATGTGTCCTTATTTGAGTCTGGTGGCACTTGGAAGTACCCCCCAACCTACCTAATTCTAAAAGAGCGGTGGCCATACAAATGTAAGCCGGAATCAAACTTCCTTCACAGCGCAGTGATTATAACGAACACGCATCTTTAGTACGCATACTTTTAGCATGCAAGTCGTTATAACGACTTGCATTAGCGGCCGCTGGATTATGTAATAGTTTAATTTACTATTCCAACTCCAGTCTACACAACAGTAGGGAAGGTTTAAGACTTTAAATCCAACACCATTCCACCGATGTGAACCCCCCCCCCACCCCCGGCAGGTTGTTATAATGACTTGCGTGCTGAACGAATGCACTAAAGATGCGTTTGTTCTATTTCCGGCGCTATTAAGGCACAGTGGGATTCCAGCGCCGTTATAAAGGACTTTTCCCGGCCACACCTCTCCTTCACAGGAAATCCTTTGTTAGACATCTCGACTTGTCAGTTTCCACTACATACCTTTTAATGGATGTCCCGCACTTACATAACCCAGAGAATTGAGTCCAGGGTTTGTAGGGGTACCTCTGCTCTTGCAGGGGTATCTACACACTTAGAACCATGCACCCAGCTCTTGGACTGAAGGGCCTACCTTAGTGGTGACTTATTGATTAAAAGTGCAGTGACCGGGATATAAGGGAGACCTCATATCCAAAGTAAAAGGGTGCAAACACCATTTCACGCAGACTGCAATGGCAGTTCTGCAGACACAGTTTGCATGGCCTCCTAAGGGTGGCATAATACATGCTGTAGCTCATGGGAGACCTCTGGTGTACCAATGCCCTGGGTACCTCAGTACCATATACTAGGGACTTATAATGGTACCCCTGAATTCCAATTGTGGGGTGTACAAAGTACTTAGCAAGAAATTTAGATGAGAGAGCAATGCCACTGGGGTTAGCAGGATCCGAGTGAACCACAGTCGAAACATACTGACACCAGGCAAAAAATGGCGGTATCTATGGCAGAAAGATCGTACTTTCATTCACTGATCAGAGTCACACTCTGAGTTATGGTGCTCACCTAAACACCACATGCAAACCGAGTGAAAGTCTGCGGCAGACATTTGTTGTTCAAGAACTGCGAAGGCTTCAACCCCGAGGACATTTAAAGATGGTAGAAAAAAGGCACACTGCCCAGTTGATGACAAAACATCAAGTAGACCTAAAAATGGCTGGAGAAACTGCAGATAAGATCCATGATACTACTGCGGAAAAGAAGGAACTGACATCAGCGTGTCAGGGGAGGCCTTATATGGACTACATTGATGTCACATTTGGGAGACATCACTACGGAGTCGCTCGACGCCCCATACAGACGTGCAGAGGTACTGCTGAAAAAATGTACAGATCCAGCCTCGCGCTTGGAGAGGATTCTAAGATAAGGAATCTTTGGCCAGATATCACTATCAGATGAGTGTAAGCCAATTTTACCATGTTTAAAGGAAAGAACACAAGCACTTTAGCCCTAAAAGGCAGCAAAACAGGAGGGATTAAGTCAAAACATTCAGGGGTGACCCTGCAGAGAGGGCAAGATGCATTCCAACTGGCTCTCTCCATTCGTACCTTCTTAGCACCTGCTTCAGCTCCTCAGGGACTCTTCAGTTGAGCCATCTTTCCTTGTTGGGTCACAATAGACAAAAAGAAACTACTACAACCCAAGCCTCTGATTATCACAATCCAAGTTTCTTTGATGAGTTTTAAACTTTTGTTTGGAGACTTAACAAAAAAAAGCCACTCCATATAAATGAAAAAGTCCCAAAAGAGCATAACTCAAAACTAAACTTCTCGTAAATAACATTCTGCTGTATGCTGAACCAGATAGTTGTGTCACTCAGCATCACGTCATAAGAGGGTACAAGCACAAGCTAACAGGATAACTTTTCAAGCACCTCAGAGGGTGAGATGAATCCTCTATAGCAGCTGGGATTTGATACTCATGAAAGGTGAAGGTTGGGGGGTGCTAAAATCCTCTAAGACCATTCAAGTGGCAAGGTGATGGGCCTTTAAATTGTAAGAAATAAACGGGCATCCGTACTTGAAATAAAACATAATGGTTTAGTAGAACTAATGGTATTTAAAGTATTATTAGGACTGATTTGGTATATATTGACGAAATCAAAAATCCAGCAGAGATAAACATTGTCCTGTAAGCTATGATACAGATCAGATTGCTTTGCAATGCTCAAAATCCAGGGAGTAGCCGCGCGCTCTATAAATAAACGTTAACATAACATAAAAAATTCAATTGCGTTTTTAAAATGCTAAATTAACTCTAAAATGAACATGACCAAGCAATTCTATGGTATAAGTTTGTCAACACTGAATTGGCCATTACAGCCATATTTCAACATGGAACATTTACTAGAATGAAATAGTTCAGTAAAAATAAGAAGAATGATTTGCATTGAAAGATATACTACATGCTTTATTAAAAAACACCATTTATTTGTTTTCAGCAACTCTGTCCAGCAAAGAAAAGTTCAGCTGCCTGCTGTAGAAATTCACCCAAGGGATAAAACTGATATAAATGAAATATTTGAACATTGAAAGTAGTTTGCGTGATTGTTTTAACTTCAAGGCTTACACCTGCATAGCTGTGAAATTTTGTGTAGGTAAGTGCAGCTATTGGATATGGTTAGCCAGTAGCGGGCCCGTGGTGGGAGTGCTGCCGGGCGCTGATGTGGGGCAGGGGAGGGGCAGGTTGGGGGGTAGTAAACTACGGATTACGGCTGAATAGAGGTAAGTAAAAATATAAATAAATAAAACAAATTTTGCACTGCATCGCCTCTTCTTCCTGGACACTCCGCAGCAGCGAGTCCGCACAATTCGCCGTGTGCCGAGTTCACCTGCTGCCAATTTCTGGGTGGGACGCCGTCTAGTCAATCGCAGTCGCACAGCTACTCGATGCCGCGGACAGCCGATTAGGCCACAAGTCGTGGCCGGCCACCAGTGTCAGTCGGAGCTCTATTTTAATTTTAATCCGAATCTGCAGCCGCCAACCTCTGCTGCCATGTTTATGGCATACACATTTTATTTGGGTGGATAATTGCACGGATTGACGGGGATTTAAGGGGATTCGGGCCGTCTTAGGGTGTGCCCATCTTCCCTGGGAGTTGGCAACGCTCCCCCCCCCCCCCCACCCCCCGCCTGCCACTCCCTTCTGCCTGCAGACTGGATTTACTTTAGAGGAAAACCACTCTGCAACCTCACTGGCACAGCCCCTACCAGATCCTGCTAATCACCAATACAGCTGTTAACATTAAGTCTTGTGGATCCACTCCTCGCAGTGTAAATATGGAGCACCACCCTGGGGCAGAAGCCAACGATCAATTACTTCCGGACTTATACGCAGTCTGGGTTCAGGACCCTCTATTGGAACTGCTTTTACTGTTTCTCTGCCTACTGCTAGTGGGACAAGTCACCAGTGCCCACTTTGTTTGTGGCCATCCACAGCCATGCAATGTTGAGCCCATCACTCAAATCAAATCAGATGTTTGTTAAGCGCGACTACTCACCCGTAAGGGTCTCAAGGCGCTGGGGGGGTGTGAGGGGGTAGGAGGGGGGGAGATTCGGTAGGTTCCAGTCCATCAAGAAGGGGGGGTCTGTCGAAGAGCCAGGTTGAGGTTTCTTGCGAAGATGGGAAGCGATGGTATCTGTCTGAGGTGGAGCGGAAGGTCGTTCCAGGCACTGGCCGCGCAGAATGAGAAGGAGTGGCCTCCCGATCTGGTCTTTCTGGTGCGGGGGACTACAGCGTAAGAGAGCTGGGCTGATCGTAGGGTCCTTTGGGGTGCGTGGAATTTGAGTCGGTTGTTCAAGTATGCTGGTCCGGTGTCGTGGAGTGCCTTGTGAGCGTGGGTCACTCTTCATCGTACCCTCTCTGCGCAGTGTAAGCGGCCAACGTTTGGATACTGGAGTCCCTCTGTGGGTCTGGCCTGCTATCTTGACTGCTGCCCTGAGGCTGTGGCTGGAACACAACATCACTGTGAAAGGTACCGGAATATATTGGTACATCAAGGACAGATTAAGGAGTTACAAAATATTCCTATCTCCACATCAACACACCTTGAAGATATACATACCACGTAGGTACGTATATCTATGTTGAGTTAAGCACAGAAAATCTAGACTTACTTACCTATCCATATATGGAAAATGTTACTTACCCAGTAAGCATCTGTTCTTGGCATGTATAGCTGTAGATTCACATTCTTTGCATACTCCTGCCATCTAGTGTTGGGTCCGGATGTTTGCAAGTTGTTTTTCTTGGAAGAAGTCTTTCCAGTCAAGAAGTAAGGAGACTCCTCCTTTCGGTGATAGTGCGCATGGGTATCGATTCCATTATAAGATTGTTTTCCCGCAGAGGGTGAGAAAAGAGTTAGTGAGTGTAGAATAGAGATGTCCATGCATATAAATGTAAATTGAGACCTACATCTACAGGAGACCGGGGAGACGGGTGGGCGCATGTGAATCTACAGCTCTACATGCCAAGAAAAGATGCTTACTGAGTACGTAACATTTTATGTTCGAGGCATGTGAGCTGTAGATCACATGCTTTGCATAGACTATATAGCAGTATTCTCCAAAAGAGGTGGCTAACCTATAGTGGTTGTAGTTGTTTGAAACTGTGTTTTGAGTACTACTTGGCCTACATTTACTTGTTGTCTTGCAAACACATCTCCATAATAGTGTTTGGTGAATGTGTGCGGAGTAGCTGCCTTACAGATGTTGGCTAGGAGAATGTTCTGCCGTACAGATGTCGGCTAGGAGAATGTTTCCCAAGAAAGCCATAGTAGCCCCTATTTTGTGAGTGGAATGTGCACAAGTGGGTATTATCAGAGTTCTTTTAGCTCTAACATAAAACATTTCTGGATACATTTTACAAACAATCTTGCAATACCAGACTTAGATATGGGATTGCCTTTGTGTGACGAAGAAAAAGCAACAAATAGTTGCTTTATTTTTCGAAGTTCTTTTTACTTCTCTGCTACAGAATCAGGTTGAGGAAAGAACACAGGTAACTCAACTGATTGATTGAAATGAAAGGCAGAAACTACTTTAGGAAGAAATTTAGGATTGGTTCGAAGAACCGCCCTAACTTTGTGAAGTTCTTATATAGTTAATGCCTGAAGTTCACCAACTCTCCTTAGTGAGGTTATTGCTATGAGGAAAGCAACCTTCCATGTGAGGAATTGTAACTGACATTTGTGCATTGGTTCAAAAGGTGGACCCATTAGCCTTCTAAGGACTATGTTTAGGTTCCACTCTGGTGCAGGGGGAACTCTTGGTGGTATCACACTTTTTAATCCTTCCATGAAGGCTTTGATCACTGGTACTCTGAATACAGAAGTGTTGTCTATTTTGCAAGTATGAAGCTACTGCTGCTAGGTGTAAATGAAATGAAATGTACGCCAATCCAGATTGCTGTAAATGCAACAGATAACAAATGATGTTCTGTACAGAAGCATCAAGTAGATTGCTGTTATTACAATAGATAAACTGTTTCCATTTTGCTGCATAACATGCTCTAGTAGTAGGCCTTCTAGCTTCTTTGAGAATATCTATACAGTCTGGTGATACTTGTAAATAACCAAACTATGACTTCAGGAGCCAAATCGCCAAGTTGAGTTCTCTGGGATGTGGATGCCTGATTTCTCCATGGCTCTGAGTGAGGAGACTGGGTGTGAGATGTAGCTTTTGATGTAGCACCACTGACAGTACAGCGTGGTGTACCAAGGGTGACGATCCCATGTGGGTGCTATTAATATCAATGTGAGGGATGTTTGTTTGAGCTTCTGAACCGGTAATGGAATTAGTGGGAGAGGTGGAAAAGCACAGGCAAATATTCCTGACCAATTCACCTATAGTGCATTGCCCTTGTATAGACAGTGTGGGAAAAGGGGTGTGAAGTTTGGGCATTTTGCGTTGTGGACTGTAGTAAACAGATCTATCTGTGGAAATCCCCATTGTTGAAAGTAGGGAAGAAGAACTTGGGGATGAAGTTCCCACTTGTGAACTTGCTGCCTGGGTCAGCTGAGCAGGTCAGCAATTTGCTTGTCCATCCCTGGAAGGTGTTTTGCCAATTCCAAATGCTTTGTGCGAGGAGGGGCAGCTGGAGCGAGTGTGTCCCTCGCTGTTTCTGGAGAGAATACATCACTGTCATGTTGTCTGTGCAGACTAACGCAGTTTTGCTTATAAGGGGAGTGTGGATAGCTTTGAGTGCTAGAAACACCGCTAGAAGTTCCAGGAAGTTGATGTGGAGATGTTTCGGATTGTCTGACTACAGCCCTCGTACTGTGTGATGTTGGAGAAGGGCACCCCAACCGGTTAAAGATGAGTCTGCTATCAGTATAGGCTGTGGGATCGGGTCCATGAAGGGCCGCCATTTTGATAAGTTTTGATGGTTCCACCACTGCAGAGAGTGATGGGAGCGGGCGTCTACCAAACACTAGATCATTTAATTGACCCTGTGACTGATTCCACAGAAGCGCCAGACGTTCTTGCAGAGGATGCATGTGAAGCCTTGCGTGTGGTACGATTGCAATGCAGGATGCCTTCATACCCAGCAGCTGCATAAAAACTCTGGCTGGTAATGTTTGATGAGTTGAAACTGTAGTATTGTGGCCTAAATATTGTGAATCCTGGCTACATTGGGAAAGGCAATAGCTTTGAGACTGTTGAGGGAAGCTCCTAGGTAAGATTGCACTTGCGCAGGGCACAGATGAGATTTTTGTGCATCGATTGTGAAACCTAACTGATTAAGTAGGTGTACTGTTGCCTGAATGTGTAGTAGACAGTTCTGGTAAGTGCCCACTTTGATAAGCCAGTCGTCTAGGTAAGGAAAGACATGGATACACTGTATTCTGAGACGAGCAGCTACTACTGCGAGACATTTGGTGAACAGTTTGAGGGCAGTGGTAACACCAAATGGAAGTACCTTGAACTGGTAATGTTTGCCTGCTATTACAAATCTGAGGTATTTGCAATGAGCTGGAAGAATTGGAAATGTGAAAGTAGGTGTCTTTTAGATCCAAAGAGGCATAAAGTCACCTTCCTATAAAAGAGGAAGTGCCTGTTGCAGAGTCACCATGTGAAAGTGCTCTGACAGTAAGTATTTGTTTAACTCTCTGAGATCTACAATTGGTCTTAATGAGCCGTCCTTTTAGAGAATTAGAAAGTAAAGGGAATAAACCCCTGACCCTTGGTATTGAAGTGGGACTGGTTAAATAGTCCCTTTGAGTAATAGAGATTGCACTTCTTTTTGAAGCAAGTGCTGGTGGTCTGCTGACAATTTGTGACCTCGAGGTGGAATGTTTGGAGGGTTGTTGGTAAGCTCCAGGCAATAACCATGTTGGATAATTCCAATCACCAATTTGTCAGTTGTTATTGATTTCCAAATAGGGAGAAAGTGTTGATGTCTTCATCCGACAGGTTTAAAATAGTCGGCGGGAAGTGTGGGGAAGTCACTGGTTATATGGGGACAGGGAAATGCAGGGTGTGGTGTTTTTACCTCTGCCCCCTGGACTGTCTGCCCTGTAGCCTCCTCTGAAAAATCTCTGTAAAGGATGATTGCGAAGTGTTTTTATAAGAGGAAGTGTTTTGGTCTGTCCCTGTCTCTGTCCATTTGCCAGAAGCATCAATTAGTTTAGACTTCTTATCTGGGGGGGGAGGAGCATCCCCAGATGCTTGAGAATTAGCTTGCTTTCGAGCATTGGATAACACCACGGAGTCCAGTGGCAACTGACCTTTAAAAAAATAGGGTCTGTTGAGGAAAGTTTGTATTTTTTATCCACTCTAGGATTGATGATCCTAGCATGTACAGGGTCTTTAAAGATGTTGTCTGTGTGCCTTAACATACCTTTAAGCATAGGCAGTGTCTGACTGGATTTATGTGTTGCTAGAGTTTCAGAGAGAAAATCCTCCTCTAAGGACTCTTTATGGAGTTCTACACCATAGTAGTGTGCAGCTCTAGCAATGAGCTCCTGATATGAGAGATTGTCTGGCAGGGTAAAGATCTGGGTCTGTATCATGTGTAGGATCAATGGTATAATCCGTCCAAGGATCTATTGTTGACTGTGTCATCATCATCAGTGTCATCTGCATCAGGGTGAGGTAGAGGAGACTGCCTAGGTGTAATGTGTGAGGGATCAAATTGTGGCAGGGAGGAAGGAGGAGGAGATGGTAGTGTGTGGAAAGAACTAGTCCCCACATGTTTCTTCTTCAATGGAATTTTAGAGATGTCGTCATCCGGACGCTTTTGTTTAGATGGCGGTTTAACTTGAATATGTCCAGTATCCATATTAATATAGAGTTTTTCTGTTTCAGATCAGATTTGGGTGGTATAAGGTCCATGCGGTACTGGCAGCTGTGTAATTTTCGGCACTGAAGCTTTCGTTGCCAAGCTGGAATGTCCTTTCGATGCCGAAGATTTCGGCTCCAAGGAACGCTTCTTTTGTTTCAGCTCCGAGCCCATTTTATGCTTAGTCCCCGAAGATTTCGGGTCGGAAGTGGGTTTTGGCTGATTCGGTCCCGAGCCGGAAGACTTTTCAGTGTGTTTTGGTGCAGAACCAGACGGTGGAGCGTTAGGAACATCTTCTCAGCGCCAACCTAGGCCTGAAGGCACAGGAGGTGCCGAAGTCTTTGATTTTCTAGGGACGGTAGAAGGGTCTTCTGTACTCCCATATCCTTGTGCCTGCGGCACATCGCCATCTTCGAGGAAAATCTGCAACTCTGTCTCGGAGTCCGATGCCGCTGAAAGAGTATTTTTCTGCGGCTGCTGAGACTTCCTCTTGTTCGGAGTCTTCGCCGAAGAGATCAGGCGTGTCATCCAACTGCTGCATCTCTCAACGTCGAGCCCGACAATCATGGAGAGTTTTCTTCAATCTGAAGGATCGACACGCATCACAGTCTTGTCCTTTGTGCTCGGGGAACAAACACAAGTTACACACCTGATATAGGTCCATACGCGGATACTTCGCGTGGCACAGGGAGCAGAATTTGAACGGAGTCCGTTCCATCGACCAGGTGCCAGACCGACACAGATAGGCCGGAAGGCTGCCTCTGAAAGCCGCAGTTGAAACTGGAGATTTCTTGATGTCGAGTTCAACCGCAGAGAGAAGGGAATGCGTTAGAAAACAATATCGCAGAGAGTAGAGTGGATTGTGCACCGAGGGGAACCCGAGGACAGGTTCCGAAACGGAGCAGAGCAATACACTTCTGGACCCGATGGCGGAAAAAAACTATCTAACAATGGAGTAGATGCACATGCGCACTATCACAGAAAGGAGGAGTCACCTTACATCGTGCCTGGAAAGACTACGAAGAAAAACAACTTGCAAACATCCAGACCCAACACTAGATGGCAGGAGTATGCAAAGAATGTGATCTACAGCTCACATGCATCAAACATATTGTTTTATATATATTGTCCTCAATATTGCATCCCATTGATATTCAGGGGCCGATATTCATGTTGCACATCCTGTAGAACAGGCAGTGATCAAAAGGCCTAAATGCTGAACCTTTCATTAAACAGAGCTGTTGGTCCATTTGTGTGAATAACTCCTATGTGCTGTTGCTTGAGAAATATAGATCAACAAATAGTCCCTACTCTTGCTGGATCTGTGTGTGTGTAAATAACTGTATGCAACTGAATTAATGAGAGAAGTTCTCCCTCTTGCCAGAAAAAGGGGGGGATGAGAAAGTAGAATTACCATTTCTGAACACCATTACTCTCTCTCTCTCTCTCTATATATATATATATACATGAAGCCGACAAGCGAATAAAACATCTGCGCACCGCAATTTTTTGGTCCGTGCATTGTGTTCCTGGCGCATGCTGTGGCGAGCCGCAAGCGCACCGGAAAACTTTGGTTTGAAATATATATATATATATATATATATATATATATATATATATATATATATATATATGTGTATTGTGATATATATATATCACATCACAATTTAATAATAAAATATAGCTGTGCACATTAAGGCATACATGAGCATAGGTATATTTGCAAATATACCTATGGCCGTGTATGCATTAATGTGCACAGATATATTTTATTACTAAATTGTGATGTGATTTTTATATATTACCCTGCAAAGCACACTATTTCTATTAGGTCTACTAGTTTTCATGTGTTTTCAATGCACCAAAGCCATTTTATTTAGTGTTGTAGAATTGCACACTTTACGCACTGTGTAGTTAGCACAGCTTTGTTTTAAGGATTGGCATCACGAATCGTGAATTTTATTATGTAATGGAGTCAGTGCATCTGTGTGTCTTCCGCATTTTCTATTTTAAGGACTTCTCACATTTTGGAATATGAAAACATCCTGCCACCTGCTCATTATATAGTTTCATTTAGTAGAGGGATTGATTACAATGTCTCATTTCCGTTCACTTAAATATGTGCAGAGAATGTATGGATTTTAGCATTATATGCTCCAAATGAGGGCGGAAGATCTGGTCTGTTTAAACAGCAGTTGCTGTGCACTGTTCTGCTTGGATACTTGCTATTTTTGTATTAGACGCATTAAATGCATGTTAGACTTCTTAGACTTTCCTGAAGTGTTGTGTTTTCTTTTACAAAGGAATTTAAGCAGAGAGGTGGTAGCTCAATCAATCAGCCAAGTAACCATATAGGGTAACCACTGGAAGAACAAGCATTGGCAAAGCTAATAGGTCCCGGCGACGCCCAAGCTATTGGGCTTGTCAATGTGAAAGTCTTTTAGCCATGTTATCTAGCAGCACATATGCTGTTCAGCATGGCTGAAAGTCTCTGAATGCCCAGAATCACAAGATGATGAACCGACGAAGAGTTACTTCAACCCCCATGTTTAGTTTATAGTCCTCCTCCTCCTAACACAAAAAAACTATATGATGTGGCCTGTGCTTTCTTTATTCAACCCTGGGGCTCACATGCTTTTACCTAACCATATTGACTAACGATGGTCAGACAGATATCTTGCCTTTTGTAGTGCTGCACCACACTAAATCATCTCTGTCCTCTTTAACTTTTATTATTTTTTATTATAATTGTTATCACCATATACCATGCCACCTAGGCATACCCTTACAGTATTTCCCTATTATGGATATCTGACGAGTGTGCTTCCTATTACTCTGTCCTATTGCTATGTCTCTGTGTCTTCCATTCAGCTGTGTACACAATGGGGTTCCCACAAGGCTGAAGAGAGGTATATGAATTTCATCTATCAGGTAATCCTGATGTATATTTTAATGTTGAGACCTTACCTTGCTGATCTGTTTAAGACACCTCAATATCTGGCTACCAGCTCCTTTTCTTTGTGCATGTGTCTTTCAGATGAGACGGTGTACCATTTTATCTACTATCTTTGGGCCATTGCTCATATATACAGGCGACTGTTACGTAATGGCCAGTATACATATATACACTTTGTAATGTTACTTCAATAACCTGATTGCAGAGTGACTAACCTTTTTGGTCCTGAAGAATGCCTCTAAAACCCGACTGGGGTTGCTGATAGGCAGAAACATGTTGATCTAACTTAGTGGTATATTTGCTGATAACCGCCAGTCCTCTCCCGTTTTAATCCTGTCCTGGGAGACCACATAATAAAGACATTAGGTACCCCAAAGACAGTTTAAATTGCTTTCTGTACTCAGCCCCTCACCAACCCCATCTTCGTCCCTTCCCTAAAACACCTCAGCTCCTCTTCTAGCCCAGAAGAGTTGTAGCGTTGTAGAGTTTTAGCGCAAACCAGGGACCTTGCAGCCCTGGTGTGAGGAGGGAACCCTATAATGAAGCATGTCCCCTTTGGGTGAGGGAGGGTTCTCATCCTAAGAAAGGTATCCACCCCCTAACCCCCTCCATAAATAGGGCACACAGTTCTGTGGCCCCAACATTGGTATTACATCACGAGTGGACCGCTCCCTTTCTGGTTTCCCCCTCTTTGAATTCATGACTTGTTGAGAGCTTACTTTTAGTGAGTTTACATTTAGATAGGGAGTAGTACCCTCCCTTGGATTCTTCGTGTGCATCAATACTTAGAAGCTTGGACATGCCCTGTGATAACGCATACTGATTCAATTGAGGTCTGAATTTCCAGCTATAAACACCATTGCGGAACGACCACATAGGCTGTAAAAACGCACACACAGCTAGTAGCCAGATGTGGAGAAAATAAACAGAGACTATAAGTGTGCCAGGTAATCGCAGCCATGCACACCGGCTCCAATCAGCACATCAGCTATAAACTAATAGGACATTAAAAGGCTGAACACCACCACTCACTAGAACGAAACAGACCACAATGGGGGTTTAAAGCAGGGTTGGGGAGGGGCTGATTTGTGGACAGGGCAAGCACAGAGAGGTGTGAGGGAGTAAGGAGAGATGGAAGGGAGGTGATGTAGGAAATGGAAAGCAGCAACAAAAGGAAAAGCGGTGATGGGGAAAGGGGTGATCTGTGGATGGGGCATGAGGACGGCTAGGAGGATACGGAGCTGGTAAAAGCACAAGCACTGTGTAGAGTGCTGAAAACGAACGATAAAAGTAGGTTGTAAAATAGTCATAAAACAGGAGCAGAGGATATCTACAAGTACTTGGTCCAAGCTATGGGTGGAGGGCTAAAGACAAGAAGAGGCATGACCATGCATGCCAGAGACAAATGGTAACAAAAAATACAAGACAGACTATGATGTGAGCAACTGGAAAGCCAGTGGGTAGGCTAAAGACCACAGTTTAAACACAACATGCATCTTCGAGACAGCACATGGACTGTCTTGCCTAGATCTAAAAGGGTACTGGCCTGTATGTAGATCCAGATGCAGCTGGAATTATTCTCCTGTGTTGGTGTTGTAGGGGGGCCCCAGCCACTTAATACAACACTCTTAAATTACATTTGAAAGCATGGTTGTTGGATTACTTTTAACTGTACACAGAAACCAGAGCAAGACTCCTCAAATGATCCAGTTGTATACGGGCAGGAATATAAGAGAGGAAAAGGTAGAGAACCTAGCTTGCAGCGTCCAACACATTTGTTTGCCGAAAATATTTTTTTCACAAAGCAATTCCCCTTATCAAGTGAAACTGGTTGAGTTGTAATTTAATCTGGCATGAAATGGGCTTTTATTTAAGTCCAGCAGAAAGATACTATCTTTACTTAAGATCTCTACACTAGAACTGCTGGGTGCAATACCAAAAGTGGATTTTTTACGTTTGTAAGGCATCAAACATTTAAAATGAGCTTAGCAATGCCAGCTGTACAAGGGTAGAGAAAAGGTTTTGAGAATTTTAACAAGAGGACTCCAGGATCAGAAATATATTTTGTTTTTCAATACATACATAGGATGAAAAAAAAACATGTTTAACACATCACAATACACAGATTCTGATCTATGAGATACAGCAATTATTCATCAATTGAACAGGTCTTACCATCCATATTCTAATTCCATCGGCAAGAGAATAAACTTGCTCAAACTCCTCGTTCAAAGCAAAGTAGTCCTCACTGCACACTGTAGAAAACAAGTTTAAAGTCAGTGCTACTTTGAAGACTAAGAAAATATATTTACGTACATACATTTATATACTTTTATACATTTCCTTCAAGGTACATACCTTTTGTAACATTCAACAAGAACAAATCAGTAACCTGGCATGTTATTAAACTTTAAGCACAACAAACGTTTGTTTAAGCATTCTTTCAACATTGGTTTAAATTTTACAAACTAGGTGTGCACCGCATACTACTTCTTTTTCGTAGCAAATCCTTTAACTGCTAGCCCCAAGCGGTTGCACCCTCCCACGTTAAAAATGGCATCTTTTCGCTGGCCACTCCATTATTTGATTCAGAAAAGCTGGGTAAACTTTGGAACAAGAAAGGTTTCGATAAATGGAATTTAATAGGAATTGCTAGGATTGGTGATGTCTGGGTCAAGGACAGGATTAAGACATTCGCTTAACTGCAAACTGAGTTTGAGTTGAATGGGGCGGAATACTTCCGTTATGCGCAGGTCCAACGTGCGCTGCGATCAGTGGTAGCGGTGGAGAAGGATACACCTGAGGCCTCGCCATTGGAAGATAGAATATTGGATGGTCATTTGCCAGAGAAAACTATCTCCCTCATTTATAGGAAGTTGATCAATCATAGAGCAGACCTCCTGTTAGAGTTGAGAGATAAATGGATGAGGGATGGTATTGAACTGGATGACGAGGACTGGCAGTTGGCTGTGTCCTCTCCGAAGGAGGTTGCGATCCCAGCACGATTGCGACTAGTCCAGTTGAAAATACTACATAGGGTATATGTCACAGGCCCACGCTTGGTCCGGATGGGGCTATCTGACGATGGTTTGTGCAGGGGAGGTTGTGGGCAGGTGGGCACGTTCCTCCATATCCTCTGGGAATGTCACTATATGGTGGATTATTGGAGTACGATACATGATGTTATGCGAGAGGTCCCGGGGATAACGGTGTCACCAGAGGCAAGGAGATGTCTCCTTAATATTTGGGAACCTACAGATCTGAACACAGCGCAGACTAGATGGGCCACTCTAGGGGCTATGATAGCAAAACAAAATATAGCACAGTTGTGGGGGTCCAGAAAACCACCCACGCTCGAGGAATGGAAAGAAAGTATGGACTGTGCATGTTCCGGGAGAAAACCGTTTATTTGGCCAGGGGCCGACCTCGCAAATGGGAGATTGTTTGGGGCCTGTGGAATAGATATAGGGGGAGATTTGTGTACCTCCAGTTGACTCAATGCCGGATATACTCGCATCCCCGTGACCCGCGTATGTAAAGGATTATGACCCCCCCTCCTTTTTTCTTGTATCCTTCAAAGTATTATTGTTATGTTGTACTGATGTGTGGGAATGTTTAATCTCTGTTATGTGCACTTATTGAAATGCCTTGTGTTAATAAAAAGAAATCTAAAAAATAAAAAAAAATGGCATCTTTTGAGAGCATTGCTAGTACCACGGAAAACCGTGCAGAAACATAAGCATATACAGCAGAAGAAGCTACACAAATGTATGCGTTAATCTCTGCTACCAAAACACACAGGAAGGAAACATCACACAACAATTGAAACATCTTGAATTCATCTGCAGAAGAGAATTAAATCAAAGGTTGCACGCGTCGACCCTAATTCAATACCATAAGCATAAAAGAATACCTTGTGGACTACATTTAGCAATAAAAACCATGCTTTTTCGGTTTCAATACAACAAAGCATTCATGGATCGTTGGTACGCGGTATTAAACAAATGCTCCTTAGATTTGATCTTGTTGATAGTTGAGGAACTTTCAAAAACAATCTGGAGGAAGAAATTTTTACCACTAAACAAGAGTTATGAAGGCGGATTGATTCTGAGGATTGGGCAAACACACTTGAATAACTCTATATTAAACTTGAAAATTATGGAAAGGAGTTGCAGGAACGGAAACTCCGCAAATTTAAAAGCGACACGATTGATTACCGTTTGAATGAAGTTTACATGTGGGCAGAAATGTACGCCAAATGCAGACCCTACAAGAATCCAAACGCATCGGAGGAGGGAAGCGTTGTCTCTGATCGTGAAACACAAATAACAAGGCCTCCTTTGCAAACTGTCACAGCAAGCAGTGATATGGCCAGTACCAGTACCATGCAAGAGGTCTCCACTCTGAGTTCAACCAGTGATCCGTCTTTTTTTGCCCAAAGGCCCACCACAACCTGTACCACCGGACTTAACCTCGGCAAAACAAGCACAAGCATGTTAAAATCACACGAGGAAAAAGAAAAAAGCAAGGAGAAATCAGGTCAAAACTTAAGGAGTCAGAGATAATAATCATTAACATTTCCTCTCAGTCTCTTAGCACCAAACAAATACGTCTTCTTAACAAAGGCACCACCTTTGTTCCTACATACACCACCACTTTTCATGAAACTGAAATTTCAATATAGCGTTTCATGCGCAAGCTCAGATTAAGGAATTTCTTTGACAACGTGGTACCACATTCTGCTAACAAAAAAGAACAGGAATTTCTATAATTCAAACCCAAAAGCACATTTACTGCACCTGTATCCCACAAGATTCTTGATTGCTTTGAATCTGCAGTCAAACAATATTTGAGTAAACTTGAATACCATCAACAACAAAAACACAATTTATCTATCAAAGACCAAAACACTTCGAGATTTAGCCAAAAACGATAAGCTAACATTCCAACCGGCCGACAAAGGAGGGACATTAGTGATGATGGCTGCTTCTGACTACCATCAAAAAGTACTTGATCATCTCTCAGATGAGAACACTGACCTTAAATTGGACCACGACCCTACTATGGAAATCAGTCCAGTTTTGAAAATATTTTGAAAATAGCCCAAAACATGGATTGGATCTTAATTAAAACCAAAATATACTTGTTGCAGCAAAATCCGAAATGACCACATATTTACATGTTGCCGAAAATCCACAAACATGCCACTGATCCTCCGTTTACGTCAATAGTGTCGGTTTGGGGGAGGAGCTTGGCGGGCATCCGTGATGGCCGCGTGAGCACAGCGCTCTCCGGACCCCCGCCACTCCCGACATGATATCCTGAACATATCCTGATTCCTTACAAGGGTTAATGAAGAGGAACCTGGGCTGATCCTAATATTGTTTTTGGATTTCGAATTGGACCAGGGGCACCGAAGCTACGTCGACTCAAACTTTCAGGGCCCACTTTGGTGGCGCGCCCGGGTCTTGGTGAGGTTCTGTTGCCGTGTCTGAGTTGAACAACAGCGGCAGGGGGACTCGTCCCATGGGCCCCCCTCTTAACTTTCGGTTTCGATTCTGACTCAGACTGCGTCTTCCGGCGGAGGTGTCTGGCCGGTGCGGAGTACGGCGGCGTGAGGCTACAGTGGCACCTTTTGCCTGCTCCGTATCCTTCTGGGACGGTTCCCACCTCGACTTGCCCTCGCTGCTGACTTTTTTGGCTCCGGCGCCCTGTCTCCCTGCGGCCATTTTCACCAGGTCGTGTGGGTCCCTTGGGGACGCGGTCTCCACTATGACGGGCAGAGGGGACCAGGAGAGGCGAAAGATTAAGACGCCCCTTCGCGGAGGCCCGGTCCAGTCGAACAACATGGACCGGTACACGCAATCGAAGGTGTCCCCCGGTGCCTCCTTTCCTGGCCCGAGTGCAGTGGGGCCCCCTTTGGAGGCTTCGGCGGAGCCGTCCCTGCAAGACATCATGGGCGCCATATCTGGCATGAGAGAAACCATTGGCCAACAGTATGAAGCTCTGGCCCACAAAATCGATACTGTGGCTATCGATGTGAACCTTATTCGGGCCGACTTATCTAAAACCAATGAGAAGGTGAAGTCATTGGACCTCAAGTCATCTAGCCTCACGGCCGACGTCTCGGAGATACAGACGGAAATCGGCAACCTCAGAAAGGTAAACGATTTCATGACTCAGCGCCTGGAGGATTTTGAAAACAGGGCACGGCGTTGTAACGTGCGTGTGATCGGTGTTCCAGAAAATCCTGATCCGCATTCTGTTGATCTCCTGGTTGAGGACTTGATACAAAACTACCTTTCTCCATCCGGATTGAGCAAATTCTTTGCGGTGGAACGTGCCCATCGTGTTCCGGGTGGCCAGGGTAAGCCGGGCGCCCCGCCGAGGCCCATTGTCGCTAAACTTTTTCATTATAGGGACCGAGACGCTATCCTGCAGGCCTCGAGAGTTAAGGGCCCGGTGACCTTCGAAAATGCTACGGTGAACTTTTACCAGGACTTCTCACAGCTTGTGCAGAGACAGCGAATGGGTTTCCGTGGAGTTAAGAAGCGCCTTCGGGACCTGGGTCTGAGATACGCCATGCTTTTTCCTACCAGGCTACGAGTGGAGTACAATGAACGGACCCTTTTCTTTGACCAACCTGATTCGGTAAATGACTGGCTGGACTCTCTGCCGGACCGGCCTAAATTGACTGATCCCACCGAGCACCCGGGTGGTGCCGAGGGTGGCGTGGAGAGCTGAACTTGTTATCTGGGCCCCTGATTCCGTATCATGTTATTTCTTCCTGGGTTCTGTACTTGAGCGCATCTTTTTCTATGTGTTCTCCTCTCCCCTTCTTTCTGTCGGGGTGGCGGGTGGGACAGAGCCTTTACCTCCTCCAGGGTCTTTTTGTAGAACTGGGTTTTTTGGGCGACAGGCACACTGCATGTTGGGGTGGCTTCTTTGTCTACTGCAGGGGTGCAGGGTGGGGGGTGTTTCCTTGGGTGTTGGGGGGTGGGTTGTGTGGGGGTTTGTAGTTTGTGTTTTGTTTTTTCAAGGCGATTCTATTTTGATGATTGTATTTTCAGTGTCATGCTCATTGGGGGAGGGTTCCTGCATTACTTCGTGGGATGGGGGGTAGCGGGTTGAGTTTTTTTTCATGGAATGTCAATGGTCTAGGGGATCGTATAAAGCGGGGGGTGGTGTTGCGATGCCTGCGACGTTTGTCTCCCGATATTGTCTTTCTGCAGGAGACGCACTTAGTGGGCAATACTTGTCGCGCAGTGAATAGGTGGGGCTATCGTCTTGTTGCGCACTCAGGATTTACAACGGGTTCCAGGGGGGTGGGCATCCTAGTCCGGGCTTCCCTTCCCCTTGCGATAGATGAGGTGATCCTTGATGATCGGGGGCGCTATGCCGTCCTCGTGGGTCGCTATGAGGGCAAACCCCTTTCCCTGTTTACCGTCTATGTGCCCCCCGGCTTGCAGACCTCTACCTTCTCTGATTTGGGCCGAGTTCTGTTGGGCCTCCCTGATGGTGCTCTCTTCATGGCTGGTGACTTTAATTCTGTGCTCTCTGGTCTCAGTGATCGTTACCCCCCTAAAAAAAAAAAAAAATAGTGTCGGTTTGCAGTTCACTCTTCAAACCTTTAGGGGTTTACTTTGATCACTTCCTCCAACCAATTGTACGCAACTGGCATACATATATAAGAGATACTACAGATTTTTTAAGCAAACTCAATCAATTAGATTTATCCAGCTCTTCAGACTTTCTTCTATGCACAATAGATGTGACTTCATTGTACACCTCCATCCATTATAGGAGGGATTGGAGGTGGTCGAATGGGCCCTTCTCAACCAACCGGAAATTCAAGCACACAAGGTGTTTCTCATGGAATTGCTACAATTCGGCCTCCAGCATAGCTACTTTCATTACAAGGAGGAATTTTTCCTGCAAATAAGCGGCACTTCGATGGGGTTTAGGGGAGTGCCCACATATGCTAATATTTTTATGGCAGCATTTGAGGATCGGTACATTTTGAATAATCCAAAATGGAACAAACATTTGAAAACCTACTGTTGTTATATTGATGACATTTTTTAAATTTGGTCTGACACTGAAGAATCACTTCGGAACCAGATTGAGATTCTCAGCACCTGCAATAACCGCATTCAATTTATTTTCAATATCAGTACTACCAGTGTATCATTTTTGGATGTACTCATGGTGAAGAGAGAAGGGAACATTGACACGAGTGTTTACGTCAAACCCACAGACCGCAATAATACGCTGTTGTTCCAAAGTTTCCATTCACCTAAACTCATCAAAAATTTACCATATTCCCACATGATCAGATCCAAGAGAATATCATCGACTGCAGAATCTTTTGAAACCGATCTCAAAAGGATCAAAACTAGATTTTCAGAACGGGGTTATCCCGCAACAATCATTCAACGTGCAGAGGACAGAATCACTAGAGTTGACCGGAAGGATCTTCTTGTCATTAAACCTAAAATGCCATCTAACCGCATCGTTTTTGTCTCTAAATTTTCGACTAAGTCCAACAATATCAAAAAATAATTCTCAAAAGATGGGAATTACTTTCACAGGAACCAGAATTTGGGTCGTCATTCGTGCAACCACCATGGTTTGCATTCACCAGGAGTTCAAACCTTAAAGAACTATTGACTAACAAACAGACAGCTATTGAAACCAACCATACAGGCATGAAAAAATGTTACAACTGTGTACACTGCAATAACGTCATGCAACAAACATCCATCAGTCATCCTAGGACAGGAACCAAAATCCAACTTAATCACTCATCCGATTGCAACACTACCAACGTTATATACTGCATTAAATGTCCATGCGGCCTGTTATACGTAGGCAAAACGGAAAGAAAAATTAAAAAAATTAAAATTTAAATCAGAATCGGCGAACACAAAAGCATGATCAGAAACAAAAATACCAACTCCAATCTGGTTGTACACTGGCTTGAAATGGGTCATAATATCTCTCAGGTTCGGTTTACCATCATAGAGAAGGTATAAATCAAAGAAGGAATGGACAACAGTAAAAAACTCTCTCAAAGAGAAGTATTTTGGACTCACAAATTACAAACAATGATGCCAGACGGCTTGAATGATAAAATTGACCTCCGTTGCTTTTTATAAACAACAGACATTATGTCTCTTTCACATATAACTTCATCAACATATTCCCTCTAGTTCACTATTTCAGATTTTCTTGGAACAGTTTCCACATCTTTAGTGCACAAAATTTTTCCACACACCAATTTTTTGCAATGCAGAATGCACCTTGTTATGTTAGCTAAGGCTTATAATACATGGAAAGTTGTGTCACTGCAAAGCATGGATTATTACACTGATCATGCACTCTGTTTCTACAAAAAAAAACTTCATTCATTCACCTTTTCTCTACTTTTCTATCTTTGGGCACTTGTTTGTGTGGTCTACGGTCTACTACCAACTTTGTCTTCTATTGCGGCATGTACATATCATTATACAAACTTACTTTTTCTTATTAGGGTGCCGTTTGCACTTGAGCTGGTGGACATCTTTTAATGATCTTTGTAGGATTTTTTGCACTATCGGAGTTTATTTGGTTTCTATCCTTAGTATTTGATGCTTTTTGGGCACATGTTATTTTCTACTGATAGGATTGCTGCTTTGTGTGTATTTTCTTTCACATCCTACACTGACATTTGTATCTCGCCGGGGTATTTCAGTCCGTTTTCGCTTTCATTGAAGCTAGTCTTGTGATTGAGCCAGGCGCTCCTGTTTATGGTCATGCGTCGCGGATGACGTGTTACTCTGGATTACAGCCACGGCGTTTAACGTCTCCCGGTAAGATTCAAACGTTGTTTTCAGTTTTATGGATTATGCTCGTTGTACCGGCTCGTTTTAACTGCTTTCCAGCCAGTGACACGGTATTTTCTCCGTTTTCTGCAGACTTTCTTTCAAACTTTGGTGACCGGTATTTGTTGACATAAGGTATGTGGTTTACCGGATTGTTTATCACGTTTGGGACCCATGCGTGGCGATCTTTTCAGTGCATTTCATTGGTGTTTCTGTACCTTTTTGCAGTATATAAAAAAAAACTCTATTCAATTCAGGTAATTTCACCCGCACACCTTGTGCTCCGCTTGTGTGGCACTTAGTTGTTGACCGTCGTGTACTTATTCATTATTTTTTCATTTGTCAGCTGGGCTGTACACACGCATCTTCCGTTTATTATTTCTCTGATGTTCTTCATCATAGGTAATTTGTGTATTTTTACGTTGTAACTTTGGGGTTCAGCACTGCCCTTTCATTTTATCTCCCCACTTATTCACTGGCCTATTCTGGTGATGGGTTCTTGCTGTTCTATATGAGGAGTTATGTTTTTTCAATCCCTGTGCTGTCTTAACATTTGGTAGCAATGAACATTTGGACTAAAAATGTATGGCATATTTCTGTACATAAGGTATTATATACATATTTTTGTGTTTTCTCATCATTGTAGTGGCCCCCGAAAAAGGGATGTGGTGTCCCAGGATGCATCGGGCCACCCTGGAATGCATTGTTTTGCGTTTTGTACAAATTGAATTGCTCAGTTAAAATATCAGCTGATTGAGAAAATGTTCATCACATCAATGTATGATGTATATTAAGGATGTTCTAATTTTGTATTTGGATTTTGAATTGTGCAAATAAACTACGATTTAATTGACAACAATCTTGTCTTGACTTTGCTTTGTTTAAATAAGGATTAACACAGGAATAGTCTCACAGAAATACACATAAGCGGTTTACATTTTTTGAAACTTTTGTACAGTAATGCACACAGTTATTCAAGTGAGAGCTCGCTTGACACTTTTTGATGGTATTAAATTTAGCCACATGAGACGGACAACTTTTCGACTTGCATGATATATATATATATGGTCTCACTAGCACCATCCAGAAAATCAGCCATTTTATGCATGACACTTGTTCATGTGTCCCTTTAGCTGTGCAATAAGAGACTGCCTTTGTCTGTATGCCTACAGGTCACATGAACTGGTGGGATCGGAGACAGAGCGTTCAATGATCAGAAACTGGACCGTGAGAATTTAAGAACCATTTGGTTGCATATCTGTTTTAGGCAACAGGAACATTTTCAGTGTAGTCAGATAGTTGAAGGGAGGCACCGGACAGGAACTGCATGGATATGCATTTCGCATGGCTTACTACAGCCTCAAATCAGTTTGTGGTACCACACCTTCTCCCTCGCAAGTTGCAGTGTGTCCAAAATCTAGAGTCTCTCAAAATAACTAGACACTAAAAAATAATTCTTATAAGGAGGTCTCATCTCCAAATATATGAAGATGTATCAGGTGGACTATGCAGAAAGCGGGAATATCTACCTCAATTTCCGAGGCACACTTGGGTCATGGAGCTACGGTGTCTAAATCTTTCACGCTGGAAGCAAGCCTGGAAGACATACTTAATGATGCAGGCTGGTCCATGGCAATGGCGCCTGGGACCTGTAACATTTGGTGGGGCAACCAACCACTGACCAGCAGCATGTCTTTAAGGCCAATGCCAAAGCTGTAAGTCACTGTTTGTTATAAACAGTGTTTATAACGAACCATAGCTGAGAGCTCGGACGTTGAAGTAGCAGTCTGTTACAATGGAAAAAATGAAAATGTACTTACCCACTCCGCTGACTCATCTACTCCGGTCCTCTGCTTCAGTCCCTCGGCTAGTTGGCGTTGGACTGCAGTAATCGAATTCTCCACACCAATCCAGACGGTGCTCTCATGCTCTTGATAATGTTAAGCAGCATAGAGCAGCGCCAGGATTTGCTGGAGAGGGTGCCGCACCACTCCCGCAGGGACTGGGGGCCTGTGCCAGCTCTCCACCCCGCTGTCTAGGACAGCTGGGTGGAGTGGTTGAAGGGCGGATGTTAGGCTGGCCGTCGCCAGACAGCCAGCAAACAAGCCTGGCATGGGCGCTCTAAATTGGTAGAGACAGCACCACTTCCCTGCTCCCAGTCAGCAGCAGTGGACCCGCCCTCAACACAGCTCGGGCTGAGGAAAGGGAAAAATAAAATGGTATTAAATTCATTTTATTTTTCACCTTTGTGTGCTGGCTGCAAGGGGGTGACATTCCTTCGCACTAATGGTGGGAACCCTTGCTGGTCTATGGTTTGTAGGAACCCTTGCTGGCCTATGGTTGCTATTTTGAAATGATTTACTTTAAGAAGTTTGTGGATATGCTGACACTGGTGGTTAGTAAGGTTTGAACAAACATTATCCTCAAATCTGGTCCTGACACAGAATATTAGATTTACTAGCTTTCGTGAGAGATTATTTCAATTCTAGTACACGAAGGCGAGGACTATCCAGTCCAACGATCAAGGCTGGCTCTAGCCCACTCTATAAAAGAAAATTATACAATGGGTGGTCAGAGGCTTTTAGAGTGTTCTGAATAGGCATTCACTCATTTTATTCATGTTTATTGATTTATAGTCTAAGGAAGTTCAAATTAATTTTAAATAGAAGAATTAATGGCTTTTTGTAATTTAATTAAGGCTTAGTAAGGGATATGTTTTATAGGAACAAGGAACATAGTTCATATTTTCTAATTGCAGGAAATGAAACTTCCACACCGAAATAATATGCCACAGAAGAAAATGGGGCGTAAGTGTTGATAAGAGACTATAACTGACACTCTTGCTTATGACTGGTTGAAGCTTTTTGTCTTCTTTCCCCAAAGGATGATGGTAACCATAGTTTGTTATTGTGTGCTTAAGGCTGAGGTATAAATAAAAGTGAAGTCATTTAAATCATTATGGTCGACTCTTTAATAGAATTGGAACTTTCCATTACGAAAGCAAGGAAATGTTATATTTAATGTTAAATACTGGTTGTAATTTGCATTATTTATTTATGTGTAACTGCAACACCTTTTAGGGCAACAGTTGTGCTTTACAAATAGTTTAAACAAAGCTGATATTCACACATTAACTGACTTGCAATTTTTCCAACAAGAATTCCACTTTGTGCATTTCTACAACAGGAAATCAGAAGTTGTCAATTGGCAATAAGAATAGAACTATATAGGTAAGTATTAAGTAAACAGCCTGTAAGGTATTTTTCTCCAGGACATAGTAAATGTGCGATGGTGTGCATCAGAAATGTCATGCTTCCTTTACGGCTCCTGGTTTCTACCAGTACTTGCAGAACACTCGGTTATAGGACTCTTAACGGTGAGTTTGGCCTTATCACTGACATCTGAATAAGCAAACTCAAATTTCACATGTATACATAAATATGTCTAAATCATCCAAAACATGTTCAAGTAAAATAAGAGTAATATTCAGTTACCATAGTTCTGAAGCTTCCCAAATAATTCTGGAGTGATATACACCAGCGCAGCAAACGTTGCGTTCACAGCTTGATCAACAATAGAGCCGCCAACTATTTCAGACTTTGACAGCTGCTTTCTACACGTCTCCAGCAGCCTTTTCAAAATCTCAGACTTAGGGCCACAGTAATCCTTGGTGGGATCTGAGTTTGCAAAGTCAATGAGAAAGTTACGACAATCGCCTGCATGTGACTTCATAGTCTGGAAATAAAATAACAATTTTAAAATGTATTTACATAACATACTTTTTCACTGCTGTTAACTCAACCGTTCTTGATATGGCTCTATCTAGGAGTGCTTTTAGTACCTATGCAGTTGTGCAAAAGTTTCCAGGTCACTGAACGGGTGATAACAGAAAAGTTTTAAGTATGGAAACAGTTGATAAAAAAGAGCATTTACATGTCAGCATGAAATTGACCTTAATAAGCAGAATCTCATTAAAAGGTTAGTAAAATAATTTAAGCAAAGATCCTCAAATAGTGCTACAAGTGTGCTCTTTAAACATTATAAGCACTGCATTACATGCCAGCATAAAGTGGAAATATTTGCTAAAATAACCAGTTTTTCTTCCCCAGCCCACTATCAAAAAGTTAGAAAGTTGAGAAAACCTACATTTTACCACTTACATTGAAGCTTGGGGTAGGTGACATTGCTAAAATAATGGGCTGTGGTAGAAATTATGCTGATCTCGCTGAAATCAAATGAGCTGTTTTAAGGTTCTCGAATAATATTAATTTCTGCAGAAGTGGCATCATATTCCCTCCGTATCCTGGCAAAAGCAATGCATGCCAATACATCCCAGTTGAGGGTGCTTTGCAACATAACCGAGCGCTACATAAACTGCATGACCGTAAAATCATTCATTATTATAATAGATAATCTTTGTAAATCAATTTGAAAATTAAGGCTACAATGTGGAATATCACTAATGAGCATATAATTTCAATATCCCATGGTTCAAAACATCAAAAAAGTGCTTTACTCGATTTTAGTCAGATAAAATCACAAAAGCAGTCAAAATTTAAAAACATTTAAAATACATTTTATACATTTCCTATAATACAAAATGTACATAAATCAAGTATGCATTCATTATGAGGAAGATGTAGTCTAACAGATATTACATTGGGGGTAGACGTGTGTGATTAGAGCAGTCCTAAGTAATTAAATACGTTCTGTTCTGCAATCTAAAGAAATTAAACATTAACACTTTTTCTAGCTCTCAGTATGCTTTTTAGAAAACCAGCCATAACTCCAAAACAATAATCACTGTCCAATAATTGTAAATAAAAAAAGCAGTTCGACATTGCCCCCATCTCTCCAGTCTCAGGAGAGGTAGAATCTTTCTGGATCTTTCCTTAGTATAAAATATGCAAAATAAAATCACATGAATAGATGATTGCGGAGAAAGATCGTCGCTGGGGCAATGACATAGCTCTCTAGATCAGTTGTTCATCTCTGGGTAGCTAATCAGTCAATGAAATGTTCCGAACCTAAAACGTGTTAAAACATATCATATCCCCCTGTACAGCGTGAAAGATATGGTTGGATATCATATGTTATTACAGACAATTGATGTTGGACAACCGAAGGTTTGTTCATTTCCAGTGCTAGTCTGTTTTCCTCAAGGTGGGTCATGCAAATTAATTTAAATTCCTTCCGACAGATAGAATTCAAAGTCTTTGGTATGGCATAGTAATCTGGACGTCCAAGATCACATTAAAAGTTTTTTACATACTTTAATCAGGTGATCTGAGTTGCGTGATCCAATTTCATTGAGTCCTTCAGTATTTCCTTGTTTAAGCCTGTACTATCCGAGGTCCAAATTCGGTGCCAAAGTAACACAGGTTGTATCTTAATGACATCTGAGATGTATGAAACCCCCAACTCACTGTGACAATTAAAAACTGGAGTACTTGCAGGTACAGCGACAATAAATCTTAAAAAAGCATCGGGGGCGGAGCTTTCCTGGATCGGAGATGGCCGCAGCCCGCTAGAGCTCCGCCCTACACGCCAATATTTTCCACGATCCTCCACGAATCCTGCAGCGGCTCTTTTCTGAGTGTAGGGTCCAGTCCCCTGGCTGACGGCGACCACGATACAGCGCCCGCCTGCATCCCGACGCCCGCCGACAGACTTGCGGGACCTTAAAGTCCGCGTTGCGGTGCGGCCTGTGCATCCCCGGGCTAAAGTTTGGTGGTGCCCGATGCGCCTAGCCCCTTCCTGGCGTCGCGCTGGGCGCCCCTGCAGCAGCGCTTTTTACAGTGGCGGCACCCTGGGGGGGGGGGGGGGGGGGGGGCAGGTTGAAGACGAAGCGAATTGCTCCCCTGGCCCTGTTGCGGATTTGCGGTCTTCCTGGTGCCCTCACTCGCTTGTTGCCCTCCTGGGGGCGATGAGCTGGCCAGAACTCACGCTATTTTAACTGCCGGTGGCATATAGGGCGGACATTTCAGCTATTGGTTCCCTGGTGGCTGCTACTGCCGTGGAGACTTCGCACCCCCACACAAGTAACAAGTTGTGGAGTGGTGTGGCTCACTGGTTAGAGGCGGCAGACCCGGAAGCAGAGGACGGCCCGGAACCAGGGTTCTATCCCCGACGCGGCAGGGTTGTGGACCAGGGTCAGCGGACTCGATAATTCTCGCCTCGGTGCCTACTCTAACCAGGGATCACACTCGGCAACTCTGGGCATTAGCTTGCCTCATCTCCACAACGGCCCCCCACATACGCCGGGGATGCCTGGTTTCACCTTGGAGATACCCAGTAGGGACCATCTCACAGGGAAAGCCAGGACGGGTTCCCCAGCGGTCTACAGCGCAGAGATACTCCTTCGGGAGTTGATTCTAGCGCTTTAGAACCCACAATTAAATTAAATTAAATTAAATTAAATTAACCTTCTGTCACCTCTGCCTCAGAACCTTGTGTTGTCCCCCTAGCTTTGGCTCTGGTCGACTACCCGCAGAGCGGCGACCTTTCCTGGGACTTTGAGGTCTCTAACCTATCTCTTGCAGCAAGTACCTACCTGCTTCACCTGGCGACGTGGGGAAAGTTGATAGGACCCAGTCTAAGCTCCAATTCGAGCACCACAAATCCAGGCGCAACAAGGAAGGTGCAGAAGGGGGTTCCCCCCTCAGAGACGGACACTGCGAAGGACGACTCGGTAGGGGATATTAAACAGATCACTGCCTCCATGCAACGAGGTCTGACTGCTATTGATACTAAGATAGACTTCCTGGCTTAATGAATGGACACGCGGAAGCAGATGGAACGTGCCCTCGCGGCCCTCCGAGACAAAGATGAGGATCTTGAAGCCCGGTCACGCCGCAGCAATCTGCGCATCACGGGCCTGGCGGAGTCCACTGCCACAGTAGGAATGGAGCAGTTCGTTGAGCACCTGCTGACCTCCCTTCTAGGCACAGAAACGTTCTCTCCTCTCTTTGTGGTTGAGAGGGCGCACCGGTCGCTTGGACCTCGACCCCAACCAGGAGCCCCGTCTCGCCCCATTATTGCAAAACTCCTGAACTATCGGGACAGGGATGCTGTGTTGAGGAAGGCACGTGAGTTGGGTCCCTTGCGCTGTGAAGGATCAGACATTTCTCTCCCGATTTCACCCTAAAAGTGCAGGAGGCGAGGCGGCAGTTTAACCCAATGAAACTGAAACTGCAGGATCATCACATCAAATATGCTATGCTGTACCCCGCCAGACTGAAAGTCCTTTTTGATGGGTAGCCGCGTATTTATCAAGACCCGTAATCCCTTCAGAAGTCCCTCCAAGAATGGGAAAGGGCCAACAAGCGTCCGAACACTCAACGCGCCTCCTCGCCATCGAATACGGACGCTGGAACTCTAGACGATAATGACTGAGAGCCTGGTGATATTTCCTTTGTAATGCTGTTATTATGCTCTTATAGCCACTTGTTCTTACTTTGGTTGCGGCACTTACTGAAGTCCGACTGGGACCCTTTAGCTAGAGAATTGTACAAAACAACAGGTTACTTGCCTTGAGTTACTTATTAAGATGACTTACTCCGGGGGGAGCCCTCCCAGCAAAGCGCACACTGGCGAATTCCTCCCATGCGGCTTACTTCTCCACACACTCCAGGGGTGTCTTAACCTGGATCAATCCTAAAGCAGGCCTCCGACTCGAGCCTCTGCATACAGATGTGGCAGGTAGATACACCATATTCAGATGTTTTGGCCCCTTATGGGAACTCTTAATTGTCAACACATATGGCCTGAATTACGATGACCCCAGCTTCTACAGGTTCTTGTTCACACTACTCCAGAAATGCAGCTCCCTTCAGATCATCTGGGGGGGCGACTTTAACTGCATCATGGACACAGCTCTTGACCGGTCACAGGGTCCTCCCCCACGCCCGCTCTCTGCCACAGCTAAAACTGTGTTAGATATCACTCTGCAATTGCAGCTAGCTGATGTGTGGAGGTCGCGTTCGCAGATCCAGGGAGGATATACGCACTATTCAGCATCACATGACGTCTATACCCGGATTGACTATTGGTTTTATCCGCAACTTGATTTCTAGGGTGTCAGACTGCTCAGTCCTTCCCCGCACCTTCTCGGACCATTCCCCACTCTTGCTTTCGCTCGCCACCCCTCCCTCATTTTTATGGTGACTCCCCCTTACTCCCTATTGGACGCTGTTTTCCGTTCTGACCAGAAGCAATCTCCGAATTCTTTACTAACAACGTGGGCACGGTGGACTCCTTCGCTACAGTATGGGAGGCGTTTAAGGTATATATCCGGGGAGTTGCTATCAGCAAGCATACAGGAGTCCTCTGCGCTATCCGTGACCGCTTAACTCTTCTAGAGACTCGGCTGGCCGACCTTGAGACACGGCTGACCAGAGATGATGACATTGCGCTTAGGGAACAGTTTAAGTCCGCTCTAGCCGAATTCCACGAGGAAGCCGATCGGGAAATCAAACATTTGGGCAAGTACGCATCTGCCAGAGTCTATGGCTAATCTGATCGCCCGGGTTCGGTGCTGGCGGCACTGGCGCGGCACCAGGCGGGAGCTGGGGCGGTTGTTGAGCTAGAGGATGATGACGGCTCATTGCTGAGGGAGAACGCTGCAATTGGTGCACGATTTTGGTCTTATTATCAAGATTTGTATACCTCTAGGCTCTCCCCTAGCGACGAGGATATTGCTGACTACTTTGAATATATACAACTTCCATGGTTGCAGAACTGGCACCGCGAATTCTTGATGCGACCTATTGAGGTAGCTGAGGTTCGCCTTGCGTTGGGATCCATGCGGGAAGGGAGTGCCCCTGGTATGGACGGCTTAACGGTAGCTTTCTATAAAAGCTTCGGCCCCTTCTTATTCCCCATCTTATCACATTATTTCACAACATTGCCGCTGATTGCTCTATGCCCCCTTCCATGTGCGAGGCGCTCATTAATACTCTTTTAAAACCTAATAAAGACTCACGTAAATGCTCCTGCAACCGCCCCCTATCACTCGTGAATGTCGATACCAAATTATAAGCCAAAATCCTCGTGAATCGTCTGTCCCCGCTTCTCCCCCAACTGATTGGACTAGAACAAGCCGGGTTCATCCCTGGTCGCACACTCACGCAGAATATCCGTACGGTCTTCGGCGCCCTGCAGCACGTGAAGCCGGAGGTCAAGGCCGCGGCAGTCTTCCTTGACGCCGAAAAGGTCTTCGATTCAATCGAATGGAAATTTATGAAGGCAGTATTGGCCCGGATGGGTGTTGGCGGTGTATTTCTGCAGTTGATTTCAGCACTGTATCACGCTCGTGTGGCCAGAGTCCAAGTCGGCGATGCAGTGTCTGCCAAGTTTCTAATTTCCCGGGGCACCAGTCAGGGGTGCCCGCTGTCTCCACTATTGTATGCGGTTGCAGCTGAACCACTGCTGCAAGCTTTATGAGAATATCACAACCACAGGGGACTATGATTCCCCCGATATCAGCTTCTTACAACTGAGTACGCTGATGATACCCTCCTATATGTCAGGGACCCCGAAGTCAATCTATCTCCGGTGGTCCGGGAAGTCCTCTGCTTTGGGGGCCTTTCCAGCCTAACGATTAACTGGGACAAGTCTCTCATATTCCCCCTGACACCTGCGACACAGCAATTCACGTTAGAATACCCGGTGCAGTGGACTACGGAACCCGTGCGATACCTGGGCATCCAAATCCACTCTGATGCAGATGTGATTTTGAGGGTCAATTACGGTGCAGCGATAGGGAAATTCACAGATGACATTGAACACTGGATACGTCTTCCTCTCTCTTTGACCGGCCGCATCGCACTAATGAGAATGGTTGTCCTCCCGCGCCTACTATTCCTATTTGTTAATATACCTATTGTCCTCCCACAGCACGTGTTTAGGAACCTTCGCTCACTAATGACCAAACTGGCATGGGCGGGTGGTACCCCAAGGGTGGTGCTGGACACGCTTATGCTCCCATATTCCTCTGGAGGATTAAATGCCCCGAACCTGGAATTGTACTACAGATTTGCTCAGGCCTCACACGCTTGTAGCTGGATACATGGCCCTCGAGGGTTAGACTATCTTCATGTGGAGGGGGTTGTGGCAGCTCCACACCCTCTGCCACGGTTGTTAACACAGACCCCCTCCCATAGATGTGGAATACTTGACTCCATTAACTCTGTGTCTCACGCATGGAATGCGCTCCTTGATATGTACGACGGCGCACAACTGTATTCCCCTCAGCTGCAAGTCGAGTGGTGCCAATGGCTGGGACCCAGCTCGGACAGGGGCATCCTTAACTCCCTTAATGAGTTGCATATAAAGTCTATGGGAGATTTATTTCGAGGTGGGCGGGTGCGCACATGGGAGGAGTTAGCGGGTACTACTGAAGACCACACAGCACTGACAAAATTTCATTTTTTCAGAATTAGTCATGCCTTGCAATCGGTTCTCGGTGAGGACTTTCAGGAACCCTTGGACATTCCCCCTCTAATACTACTTTTAGGCACCCAGAGCCCAAGCAAGCTGATTTCCAAATTGTACACTTTGGCCCTGGCTATGAAGGTACATCCCTAAACAAAGCCAGACAAGCGTGGCAATCCGAAATCGACGCCCCTATCTCTGACGACATCTGGCTTACTCGTCAAATTTCAATACATGGAAGACATCGCCTTGTCCATTTTAAATTTCTGAACAGGGTGTATAATTCCCCACTACGTCTGTGCCGGTTTGGATTACGGGAAACTGACAGCTGTGAGCGGTGTGATGCCCCCCCGGCGGGTTTTTATCATCTGGCTTGGGTCTGCCACCCAGTAGTGCAGTATTGGCTTCTATCTTCCATAAACTCAGTGACATTGTTGGTTCAACCTTGTCCCCTGACCCATTGTTAGCTTTGCTAGGTTACACTAATCCCCTAAAAAAGGGAATGTGTAAATTGGTTGCTTTAGCCCTCCTCTTAGCCAAGCGCAGACTGGCGATGAGATGGATGAGGGGACCATTGCCCACCCTAGTGGAATGGGAGCGTGATATATTATACTGTTATACTCAGTCAGAGATTTACAATGAGATGAGACCACCGACCAATTGCCCGAGGAGTTTCTGGGGTCTTTATGCTCAATATCATGCACGCCAAATGTCTAATACTGACGCTTCTGAAGCCTAATTGTTGCCAAAGGTTGTTTTCACTCTATGCGTGAGTTGGTGGGTGTTGTCCGTTATTGTTGACCCTCCTTATCTGGCTGTAAGAGGCCTATGCTCCAATCTGGACCCTATTACATCTATTTACTAGCTTGCCTACTCATCCCCTCGAATCGCTTTACACCCTAAGGCGTTTTTCCCTACCGGTATGCTCATTGCCCCCCCAATCCCTTCTTTATCAGTATTGTTTATTTGACCCAAGAGTGATGTTAGTGGAGATATGCACTATTTCTTTCAGATATGTATTGCTTTTTGTCTTTATTTTTTATGTTTTTGTCTTTGAAAATTCAATAAAAAGTTAAAAAAGAAAAATGCATTTTCAACGTATTGAATGGGTGAACAATCCTGAAAGCCCCGGACTCCCGCCCCAAATATAGCTATGCTCACTCATTTAGCCTGATACACTTTTAGGAGGATTTCAGGGGGCCTTTTACCCAATTTTTTTTTTTTTTTTTAGAGAAGTTTACTACAGCCGCAGTCAACTTCATAAAAAGAAGGCTCCTACTCTTAATCGCCTGGGCCCAGGAACAAGTATGATTGAATAGAACACGCAAAATACGTAAATGTGTTAGTGGATTCTATTCGGCTTCCACCAACTTGGATTCCATGGTTATATAAACAATGCATTTAAAAAAATGCGATGTGTTGCAGGAGTACATACTATGGAACAGTTACTTAGCCAACAATAACTACTCTCTTAATTACTGCATCACCAAAATATTGTAATATTTCATCTAAAACAATTCACATAAAAGAATGCAATTTTTATTGAAATATTTACACATGGGGAATTGATCAGTCTGTAATCAAATGAGCCATGTCAGGATACAACATTTATGTGTGAAAGAAATATTTAGGAGATTTTATGTTATGCTCTTTGATGAATGGGGGAGTCATGAGCAAATAGATAACAGTTTTGTTAACAATTTTTTACTTCATTCGATGATCATTAAGAACGAAAAGCATTAACACGTTTAGGGTGCTTCCGAAATTTTGATATGCAGTCAAACATCAGACGAGACAGTGCAATCAATCTTTTCAGTTATTTCTTAAAAAAAAAAATAGGGCAGTGAATCACATGCAGGAGAGAATGTGGCCTAACGGCTAGGGTGGTTGACCTCGGAGCTGGGGAATCGGGTTCTAGTCTCGTCAGGAACACTTAACATTCTGTGATTATGGGCAAATTACTTAATCTCCCAGAGCCAAACAAAAATGAAGGTGCCTGTCTGTAATGTAACTGGTGCTCGTGTAAAGCGCTCTGATACCTTTGGGGCTAATTAGCGCTATATAAACTCCACACATAAAAAAACTGGAAAGGGGAGAGGCAAGGGTAGCTTATGGAATGGTGGAAATGTGGTATGCAGCATAACTGGATACTAGATTGTTTCAGAATTCTGATTGTCTCAGAATTCCAAAATTTAAATGTCACCGTCAGTAGACAATAAAAGCGCTATTAAAACAAGATAAGCATTGGCGAAGCTGACAGATCTGGCTTTTCAAAATAAAGGGTGAGTTTCTTAAAGATAATGGAAATATGTTATGAAAGAAAGAGTGATTGATACAGTGACATTATGCAATAAAGTTACGGTTTTGATTACACGTTGAAAGTCGTATGTATTTAGAACCCATGAAGACATAGGGCAAGGTTGTTAGTAGTAACAGGATGGTAATATTATGTTATACAGGGTTTCTGAAAAATAACCAAGTTACTTAACTTTGGTCAACAATCTATGTGGTGAATACTCCGTAAATTTAAGAGAAGTACTTCTGCATGCCGGTAGGTGGCGATGATTGCCTCTGCATCAACATCATCCGCTACTGAAGTGATCAGTGGAACCGCATGTAGATGCCATCCATACGAACGGACGTCAGTATATTACGTAGACTGTCTTGTCCGCACAGAGTCCATCATCAAATTGGCATTACCTGTGTTCATATGCCTAAAGTGGGACCTTTGTAGATGAAAAGTGTCCAGTTCACATAACAGGGAGGGTGGAGAGTCAGTGAGGAATCTGCCGTTAGAAAAAGCATTCACCAGAAAGCTCATTACTAAAGCTAAGTAACAGGTTCTTCTGATGGACACAGATTCCTCAACTTGTGAATAGATACCACAGCAGTACCTCTCCAGGTGGTGGGTCTGTGAACTTTCTCAGACCAAAATGTCCTGGACAAAATGCAGCTCTCAACAGTACTGGATTTCGAGGCAGTAGTGCTTTTTGAACATATATATATATATGTACGCCCACATAGTCCTCTGACGAATGTCTAGGAAAGGTACTAGTATGCCAAAGCAGCAGGCATCAAGAGATGACCTACTGTGCACTGCTTTGCCCTTCTTCATACCAGAGAGTCCTACAAAGTACTGATGATCCAACCAATGTTCTTTGGTTCAATCTATATAAAAATTCAGGGCCCTTTTAAGGTCCAAACAATGTACTATCTCGTCCTGTCTGCTCTGGGGGTAAGTCACAAAACCATACCATATCCAAATTAGCGCTAATGAACGGTAGTGTCTGCAAAAGGGTGAGGTATGACGTAACAATTAAGGCAGGTTCACCATTGCCCGGAGATGGCTGACGGACCTCTGGGCAAGCCTGCATTAAGTAGCCACTCATCGAGCTAGGGGAAGACAGGAAGACCCAACCTCTAAAGGTACCCTGTGGCCACCACTATCATTTAATGAACACCAGAGGGGCACTGGTGAGGCCTAAAATGAGCACCGCAATTTGAAAATGGTCCTGGCCCACTGTAAACCGGAGGACGCGCCTGTGGACCTGCAGGACAGGAATATGGAAATAAGCGTTCTGCAGTTTTAACAACATCCAGTGTCATGGATCTAGGGCAGATATCTTGCATCGTGAATTTGTCCTTCCTCAGGAAAGCACTAAGAGGGTGAAGATCTAAAATAGGATGAATGCCCCCTTCCTTCTTTTGCTCAAGGAAGTAGCAGGAGTAACACCCAGTTCCTTCTTCCGAGGACAGAAGCCATGGTCCCCCTGGCCAAAATAGTCTACACTTCCTGCTGCAAGATGAACAGGTGGTCCTTCGTCTCCCATTCTGATAATGATGGAAGGTCCTGCGGCATGCAAAGAAAATGGAGGGTGTAGGCCTGATGTACAATTTGGAGGACTCACTTATCTGAAGTGATGGCTGCCAATCTTAGCGAAAATGTCAGATCATGTCTCCGACAGAGTGACTGTGTTCCGGCATGGACACACTAAATAGGTTTTGCGGATGCTGCTGGAGGAGGTGCGTGCGGGTGACTGAGTTGCATGCTGATGCTGCTCTCCTGGGAGTTGTCTTTCAGAACTGCAGCCTCAGCCACAAAAGGGCTGAAAGGCATGCTGGGTTGGAGGAGGGAGTTTGTCGCTGGTGAAACTGGAAAACCCAGGAGAGCGAAATTGTTGGTGTATTTGTCTGGTGGGGACATGCTGGGTTGCAACCTTTTCCCACTGATACGTCATTGCAGTTAATAACCACACTGATAATCTGTTACTCACAATAGTGAATTCCAATGTTTGCTATACATAGCATATAGAATTACAGATGGGTAAGTGAATGACTGAGAAGTTTTTGATTGAGGAGCCCCGAGTGACTGTCTAGGTCATTCACAGTCGTGGGTGAAAAACATCCCCCTAATTGATGGCTACCCATCTATATTTGTAGTCTATATTTACTTCTAATACCCTTTCACTTTGTGAACAGTGTTTTCTAAAAAGCAATAAGGTACTGTAAGTACAAAAGTTTGCAAAATTATGATTAATATTTAACAGCAAGTTTAGCTTATGTTTGTTGTTAAGGAAATTCGAATTGTAACAGAAAAACAAATCAGCAATTATTATTTTTAAATAAAGTTTTTTGACATTAAGCATTCGTAATCAGAGTCGGAGTAGATTAAATTACATATTTTCTGGGTGGGTATCAATTTGATATTTTCACTCACTTATAGGAGCATTACATCTGTTACATCCACATTTGTTAATTGAGGAAGGATTGACATTTGGAACAATTGTGATAAAACTAATACTTGAGAATGGCATGTTAATTACAAGTTGCGTTGTTGATGGAGTAACATTAGGCTGAGTTTTCCTTTGAGTTGTTATATTTAAAATGTTTTTTTGTGCTACCTATGACAGGATGGAGAAATTGCTGATAGATTGTACATTTATGTGCCCTGAAATTTGCCAGACGGTGAGTTAGAAATCTTTGCCCATTAGTTTTTGTATGGCTGTTTTTCTTGTGCTATGATTTATAATTCGATTTTCTGCAGATAAGACTGCCGTGTCGAAAGGTGTTTATAATTAGCCATATTTTATTTTCACCAATTATCTTTGATCTGTACCAGAGAAAAATAAAAGTTTTATAGTCTCTGTCTGGACCAAAGCAAAATGGCGTATCTAATGTTTTCATATTTTCTGGTCTGTTAGCCGCATTTTTTATATATGATGAGTAACTTTTGAAATTCATTTTGTTTCCATACCTCCTGGTATGTGCTGGTCAAATGTATTTCGTGTTTGTTCCTGTGGAAGTTTTGGTTTGTCTTTTGTTGTATTAAAGGTATTTTCTACCTTCTTTATCCTCCATTAGTTGTAGGTCTTCACATTTTAGATTTTAATGCTCCCTTGTACAGAGTGCAAAGTGGATTGAAATGCAGGAAAAGAACATATGCAAAAGAGAATGTGGGTTGTATAGATCAATGGTGCCAATTTGGAAAGTTGGTGTAAGTTCTCTGTCCTTCATGACATCTGGCTAACGAGATCGGTTACCTTTACCCAGTCTTTTAAGATGCTTCTGTTTAGCAACCAGTATCTGCACTGTATTATGGAATTAATTGTGTTTTTCCCAGTAAATGATGTATGTAGGGAATGTTTATTGCAGTACACCCACTCTCCCCCCACTTTTTACCTGGTATCTGGTGCAACTTTGACTGGGTGCTGGTTTCCTGCCAATCATGTCCCCAGCACCAGTGCTCTTTCCCTCAACTGTTCCACATTTGGCACTAGTAGCCTCCCTGTAAATCCCTAGTAAATGGTACCCCGGGTACCTAGGGCGTAGGGACTGAAGAGGGTCCACTAGGGCTGCAGCACAAATTGGACCACCCTAGGGACCTTTCACTAAGATCGAGCAAATTGCCATTGCAGGCTGCGTGCCTTGGACTAGAAAATCATGGCACACAGTCCTGTGTGCCATGCCTGCACACACTGCATGAGATTTAGGTAAGACACCCCTACAGCAAGCGTTTGAGCCCAAAGGCAGGGTGCACCATATCCCATGTGTGGACATATCTGCCTGAGCAGATGTGACCCTACAATGTTGAAGTCCATTCTTATGTTACAAAATGAGGTGTCAACCCAGAGGGTCAGAGGGACCTGGGTAGTTAAACAATATAGATAGGGTGGTCCCTGACCAGATTGGAATTATTAAAAAACAGTTTCAATAGAAAAACAATTAATGACAAAATTATATAACAGAACACTATTGTTTATTCTCATAGTGTTTGTGAGTTTTTCATTGCATTCTTTCTTTTTTACTTTTTACATTATTATACACATAAATAACATTTTTCAGTGCCCACTATACAGGGAAAGGGGAGGGTTTTGTGCAGTGATCAGGGATAGGTGCAAATAAGGGAAAGTGACAAGTCAATTGTAAATTTCTTTTAACAATATACAATGGCTTCTCACAGGAGCCATACAGGAGTACATCCAGAGTTCTGTTGGCATAATTATCGTAACATCACATTACAACCGGTGTTCATAATCACACTCTAGTCATGTGTTCCAGTATAAAAGTCAACGTTTCGACCCTAGTCGTAGGGATGATGTCCCTTACATGGCGGGTCTTCTTCAGGACACGGGGGAAGGGATGGGCATGTCCTATAGGGAAAGATTATTAAAATGAATAAAAAATCCAATTAATGGGGAAATGCACACAGAGGTACAGCAAAGTTACATCAATAGGACAGGGCAGATGGAAATCATGCTGGTCCGTGTAAAAGCAAGTTTAATCAGGCTTGGGCTATGGTCATGTCCCTGGGTTCAATACATGCTTAAGTATGGGATTCTAATTACGGACAAAATGTCAGAGACCAGATACCGTGGATGGGGCAACATTATTACAAGAATGTCAAAACATTGCCGGTCTTGGGATGGATTGTCAAGATTTACCTTATCTAAGAACAAGGAGCTGCCTCCAAATTTCGTTTCCTGTAAAGAAATATATGGACACTAGTTGTAGAGACATTAACATGGGTTCCCTATCTGGCAATATAACTTATGGATCTAAATCGTATTTACCTTACCGAAGACCCAGTAGGATCTCAATTTATGTGGTGCACCTAAAGGGAAGAAAAGGGGACTATGAGTATTATGATCATATTCCCACAGATCACTGGGCAGTGATTCAGTTAGTAACACAGGGAAAATTACCTGTTTCATAACATGAGTGCGTGAGCCAGGGTCCGTATTATTCCATGACTTTGCCCCTGGGAACGAAATCGGAGCAAAAAATTAATTAATTAGGTCACCCGACTTCCTACCAGTAATATCTACAACCAAACGGAGTCAGAACGGTAGGGTGGCCATAGGTACCTGAAAAATCGGGTCGTAGAACCGCGTCCCCGGCAGTCTCCTGATGATTGCGAACTCGTCTGGCGTTCTGCACCGCATATGTAAAAGCGGGTAGACTTTCGCGTCACGTGATCGCGGTAGACATGGTAGACAGACTAAACCGGTCTCCATGGTAACCTTCATATGCCTCGGAAGGGAGAGACAGGATATTTCTATGCATCTCATGAATGCAAATGGGATTCCAGAGTTATGCCGTTAAGTGGACTTAATCCCGATATATGTGGTGCGGCGTGATCTGACAGCTATTGAGTGTAATTGATCATGTCATTAAAAAGGGTGTGCCAAATGCGCCCATCTTCCTTAAAAAACATTCGGTAAACACATGTAAAAATCAATAGGCATGTCTACGTTGCCAAGCCTGATTAAACTTGCTTTTACACGGACCAGCATGATTTCCATCGGCCCTGTCCTATTGATGTAACTTTGCTGTACCTCTGTGTGCATTTCTCCATTAATTGGATTTTTATTAATTTTAATAATCTTTCCCTATAGGACATGCCCACCCTTTCCCCCGTGTCCTGAAGAAGACCCGCCATGTAAGGGACATCATCCCTACGACTAGGGTCGAAACGTTGACTTTTATACTGGAACACATGACTAGAGTGTGATTATGAACACCGGTTGTAATGTGATGTTACGATAATTATGCCAACAGAACTCTGGATGTACTCCTGTATGGCTCCTGTGAGAAGCCATTGTCTATTGTTAAAAGAAATTTACAATTGACTTGTCACTTTCCCTTATTTGCACCTAACCCTGATCATTGCACAAAACCCTCCCCTTTCCCTGTATAGTGGGCACTGAAAGATGTTATTTATGTGTATAATAATGTAAAAAGTAAAAAAGAAAGAATGCAATGAAAAACTCACAAATACTATGTGAATAAACAATAGTGTTCTGTTAAATAATTTTGTCATTAATAGTTTTTCTATTGAAACTGTTTTTTATTAATTCCAATCTGGTCAGGGACCACCCTATCTATATTGTTTAACTACCCAGGTCCCTCTGACCCTCTGGGTTGACCCCTCATTTTGTAACATATTCAGCGCAGGAGCTTACCTGTGAGGTCCTCTTTCCTTCCTTCGAGATTTCACTCAGATCCACTATGGTGGACACGGAAACTTCATCATACACAGAGGATTACATTAAGCAACTCATACAGAACCGGGCCAGCAATTTTCTGTCAGATTGTACACCTGGGATTGAATTTACTTTGAATGACAAAATTGCACGCTTAGAGCGTTTGGAAAAGAAATTGATAAGGACCAGATTACATGGACATCTATTAACCCAATATCTTCAGGCACATATTATTCCCACTGGATTGCAAATAAAAATAGAACCTGCAATTTTTGTGGATGTACCGAAATTCTGTGAAGGGTTTAGTTTCGTCGCCAACAATTGCTCCCGGCACTGGATGGTGCTGCGGGTAGAGACGGCGGCGGAACAAATCAAAATCCTTCAAGACAAGATTGCCATTCTGAAGGCTGAAATTGAAGGTGATCCATCCCTTACCAACGCAAAGGAAGCACTGAAAAAACTGGATGCCACACTCAAGGAGTTCGACATTACTACACAAACTAGAAAACTAAATAAACTGGCCAGGGATATTCGACTGTACGACAAGAAGAATACGTATCCCTATCTACAAGAGGATTTTTACAGACAGGATAATCAAGGTCGCTTTACCAATAGAGGACGTGTGGATATAGAGGCAGACGCAACTATACTACCTTTTCCGATTCATCTTATAGTTCGGAAGGGGATACCGAACAGGCAGGTTCCAGTGGCAATTATACATACCAAGTCTACAACTACCAACAACCACAGCCTTTTTTAGACCAGGGAACATGGAGACCCCCACGAGGACTTGGTTGTCCCTTCCCCAGAGGAACCAACAGAGGGCAACAGAACAACAGCGGCGACTGAGATGGCAATCGGGGACGAGGCCAGAAACAAGTCAGGTTCAACCCGGAAGAACATGGAGAGAGGTCGACCCGCCGCAAGAACTACAGGTGGTAAAAAAAAGCCCCGTGGTCAATCTATCGAGCCACATCCTGACTGACAGTGAAGTCAAGGTGCTCAGTAGAGGTCTATCCTATGTACTGACGGCAATACCTAATGCATTCAACATCAAGACAGAACTATACAAATTCTTTCGTAAAGTGAGACTAAGGTATCATTTCAGGAATTCACCATCAACAAGCATAAAGTCACACACTGGACTGAGAGTCCCTTCTACATATGTACCACCGGCCCATATGATGACAAAAAAGATTCTAGCATATGAATCAGTTGTGCTGAGGGATGTTGAAGCTATTCTACAAAAGAAGAAATACGCCCAATTCAACATAAGCAGGAATGAAAAACTTGCCCTTCAGAGTCTAAAAGGAAATAAGGAGGTCGTCATTAAACCGGCCGACAAAGGCGGAGCCATTGTTATACAGGATACCTGCAAATACAAAGCAGAAGTGATGAAACAACTGACTGATGGTGTGAGTTATAAAAAAACTCCCAGGCGACCCCTCAAAAGATCTGGCAGTAGAAATAATGCGTGTGACCAAAGAAGGACTGGAACAAGGGTTCTTATCAGAGCAAGAATTCCAATATCTTAACCAGAAAAATCCCCGGACACCAACTAAATATACATTACCCAAAATACACAAAGACATGACAAGCCCACCAGGGCGCCCGATAGTCTCTGGTTGTGGCTCTCTACTGGAACCTTTGTGTCGATACATTGATTTCTTTTTAAAACCCATTGCAGAAGCTACTGAAACCTATCTACGAGACACCACCCACACGATTACCATTGTGGACCTGTTACCGTTTGACCCGACAAGGCAACTTCTGGTGACCAGTAACATCGTTTCCCTCTACACAAGCATTCCCCAAGAGGAAGCCATTGAAGTGATTACTATGGCTCTTGACCAAAGAACAGCTCCAGTTTTTGTACCTAAAAAATGCATTATCTTATTGCTAAAAATCGCCATGATGCGAAAACATTTTGTGTTCCAGAATGAATACTATATACAGACAAAAGGAGTAGCTATGGGGGCGGCCTTTGCCCCAGATTTATCTATTATCTTCATGTCAACATATGAACGACATTTTGTACTTAGTATCTCGAACCCATACAGATCTA
The DNA here is from genome assembly GCF_964261635.1 of Lissotriton helveticus. Classification (NCBI taxonomy): domain Eukaryota; kingdom Metazoa; phylum Chordata; class Amphibia; order Caudata; family Salamandridae; genus Lissotriton; species Lissotriton helveticus. The sequence continues at coordinate 229,693,727 of NC_136061.1, read as the reverse complement.
AGATAAAAACATGGATGCGTTATATAGACAACATCATCATGATTTGGGAAGGAGGACAGACAGAGCTAACAGAATTTCATACGTGGCTGAATGAAAGGTCCCCCGACATACAGTTCACTGTTGAATCCAGTCCCACTACCATTAACTTTTTGGATCTGTCTATTTATGTGGAAGAAGAGAAGTTATGTACCACACTATACAGAAAGCCCGCGGGGAGGAACTCTTTATTACAATATTCTAGCCACCACCCCAGAGCATTAAGAGATAACTTGCCCTTTGGGCAATTTCTACGCATAAGAAGGAATTGCTCCATGAAAGAGAACTATATGGCAGAGTCCGAAGACTTAATTCAACGTCTGGTGGACCGAGGATATCCAAAAAGGATGGTCAAACGAGCGAGAAAAAGAGCTTGGTTCAGTCCCCACGAATCCCTCCTACAAGGAAGCAGAAGAGAGGAACCTGAGGCGGACCGTCTAATATGTGTTACGACTTTCCCTACTAAAAGTAATGAGATTAAGAAAATCGTTAATAAACACTGGAACTTGATCAGCGATGATGTCGGGAATGATCCACCGCTGCATTCGTTCACAAATATTTTTTGCTTTTCTGAACACGTGGTCTGCTCATACCTAGAGACACCAGCACCGCCGTCACTAACGTCAATGTGGAATCTACAACCCATTGTTGAACACCACAGGTGTGCAATTGTAAAGCTTGTGCCAATACGATTCAAACGAAAGAGTTTGTCTTTAAACACCACAGAATTATCCTTAAGGACTACACAAACTGCAACAGCATGAATGTTATTTACTGCATTCTATGTCCCTGCGAGATGATATATGTAGGGCAAACACAACAGAAAGTGAGGTGTAGGATTCTTCAACATAACAGTCGAATCAGATGTGAAACTGTAGGTGCCCCATTGGTGGACCATTGCAAAATACAGGGACACGGACCGGACTGTCTCAAGTGGATCGTCTTGGAGAAAGTGAACCTTGGCCCTAGGGGAGGTAACATCAGCTCATTGTTGAACCTGCGGGAGATGAAGTGGATCACCCGTTTCAATTCTATCAATGAGGGACTGAACGAATTGGACAGTAGCTTCATACAAATGGCAACAATGTAGGGTCACTCTATCTGTAACGCACCCTCATACACACAAAATAGGGTCTCGAGAATTTCCTACATCCTATACCTTACCCTATTTTAACTAACCATTTGTTCCATACCTCACTGTTAGGTATAATGAAATCATGTACATGCAACAATACAATCATACACCATACTTTATTAGACTGCTATAACGCTCTGCGAGGTAGTTAGGCGGTCAATAAACAGTTCAAGAGCACATCTGGGTGTCTTCCTTCTAGACTACTATAATACCCTGCGAGGCAGTTACGTGGTCTAGTTTCAAACAATAATGTGGTAATGTCGAGTGAATGTTTCCTCATGATTATGAGAACTTAAATATCAAAAAGCAATGAGATCTACTAGTACATCGAGAGTACAATAAGGTGGTCTTTTATCCAAAACTACCATAATAACCTGTGAAGCGGTTAAGTGGTCCGACCCTTAGACTATATTGTGGCAACGTAGACATGCCTATTGATTTTTACATGTGTTTACCGAATGTTTTTTAAGGAAGATGGGCGCTTTTGGCACACCCTTTTTAATTACATGATCAATTACACTCAATAGCTGTCAGATCATGCCGCACCACATATATCGGGATTAAGTCCACTTAATGGCATAACTCTGGAATCCCATTTGCATTCATGAGATGCATAGAAATATCCTGTCTCTCCCTTCCGAGGCATATGCAGGTTACCATGGAGACAGGTTTAGTCTGTCTACCATGTCTACCGCGATCACGCGACGCGGAAGTCTACCCGCTTTTACATATGCGGTGCAGAACGCCAGACGAGCTCGCAATCATCAGGAGACTGCCAGGGACGCGGTTGTACGACCCGATTTTTCAGGTACCTATGGCCACCCTACCGTTCCGACTCCGTTTGGTTGTAGATATTACTGGTAGGAAGTCGGGAGACCTAATTAAATAATTTTTTGCTCCTATTTCGTTCCCCAGGGGCAGAGTCATGGAATAATACGGACCCTGGCTCACGCACTCATGTTAAGAAACAGGTAATTTTCCCTGTGTTACTAACTGAATCACTGCCCAGTGATCTGTGGGAATATGATAATACTCATGGTCCCCTTTTCTTCCCTTTAGGTGCCCTACATAAATTAAGAGCCTACTGGATCATCGGGAAGGTAAATACGATTTAGATCCATAAGTTATATTGCCAGATAGGGAACCCATGTTAATGACTCTACAACTAGTATCCATATATTTCTTTACAGGAAACGAAATTTGGAGGCAGCTCCTTGTTCTTAGATAAGGTAAATCTTGACAATCCACCACAAGACCGGCAATGTTTTGACATTCTTGTAATAATGTTGCCCCATCCACGGTATCTGGTCTCTGACATTTTGTCCGTAATTAGAATCTCATACTTAAGCATGTATTGAACCCAGGGACATGACCATAGCCCAAGCCTGATTAAACTTGCTTTTACACGGACCAGCATGATTTCCATTGGCCCTGTCCTATTGATGTAACTTTGCTGTATCTCTGTGTGCATTTCCCCATTAATTGGATTTTTATTCATTTTAATAATCTTTCCCTATAGGGCATGCCCACCCCTTCCCCCGTGTCCTGAAGAAGACCCGCCATGTAAGGGACATCATCCCTACGACTAGGGTCGAAACGTTGACTTTTATACTGGAACACATGACTAGAGTGTGATTATGAACACCGGTTGTAATGTGATGTTACGATAATTATGCCAACAGAACTCTGGATGTACTCCTGTATGGCTCCTGTGAGAAGCCATTGTCTATTGTTAAAAGAAATTTACAATTGACTTGTCACTTTCCCTTATTTGCACCTATCCCTGATCACTGCACAAAACCCTCCCCTTTCCCTGTATAGTGGGCACTGAAAAATGTTATTTATGTGTATAATAATGTAAAAAGTAAAAAAGAAAGAATGCAATGAAAAACTCACAAACACAATGTGAATAAACAATAGTGTTCTGTTAAATAATTTAGTCATTAATTGTTTTTCTATTGAAACTGTTTTTTAATAATTCCAATCTGGTCAGGGACCACCCTATCTATATTGAAGTCCATTCTTAGACACTGTAAGTGAACAGGGAAACCATAACGAGTACATGGGCTGGACACTGGTCATTATGAAGTCCCCTCTCCATGATGGCTTAACTGTAATCCAAGATGTTTGATACCAAACATCTCGTCTTAATACACCTGCACTGATGCCAGTGTCGAATTTATTAATAAGTACACACAGAGTGCACCTTAGAGGTTCCCCCTGAAAACCTACCAACGACTGACAAGTGTGGTTGCCGACTGGTCTCAGCCAGCCTGCCATCACTAGACATGTTTCTGGACACCTGGGGTGAAAGCCTTCGCTCCCACAGGCCAGGAACAAAGCCTGCTCTGGGCGGAGATGTTCATACATTGTCAAAGCAGGCATTGCCTTCCAGGGTGGGGAGCTTCAAAGAACATGCCGCCTTTGAAAAGCAACCCAGGCCTCTCCAGATAGTGAAAGATACCAACCCCCCTGTCCTGACCCCAGTTTTCGGCGGAAGGACAGATGGGAAAATTAGTTAGATTAGGAGGTAGGCCCACACCTAGCCAGCACCACCCCTAAGGTAGGGCAGCTGATGAGGAACCCACTTTTTAGAATCCTCCATCTTGTGTTGAGAAATTTAGCCCATTAGGGTCAGGGTTATGCTCACATCCCACAGGAAGTGGTCATTTAGAGGGTTTAGTCACCCAAAGGTAGGTAGCCTATTGGCTGCTATCTGGTACTCCCCTTAAGACCCATAAATTGAACCCCTTGACCCAGAATTTTAGATTAAACTGATTTAAAGAAGAAAAGGACAAAGAAGAGCTGCTGAACCCAAGGATGGAGACCCTGCCGAGGAGTTTTGGCACAAACCCTGCCTACCGCTTCAAGACTCCACAATCGAGGTGAACTGTCTGGTCCTGCTGCTGTGTGGCCTCTAGGATCCCCAGAGGAACACCAGCCTCCGCCAATTGCCAAGAACTCCCTTGGAGTACAGGGGCTACTCCCCTGCAGTCCACAGGCACTGAAAACCACACAGTCCGGTCCAGACTTGTGGCTCACCAGCCCGACCAACGCAGCAACCAACCAGAAAGAGGCACTCATGCTCTGGAAGGTCAGATCTGTCTCCCCCTCAAGTGTGGAGGCACCAGGACTAACCAGAGCCACGCAGTACCAATCTCTGAGGTACCTGACACCCTGCATCAAGACCAACCACAAGAGTCCAGTCAGGACTCCAACTTCCCAGGAAGCCAACAACTGTCAAGGGACCTCAGCATCCCTGAGACCGACTCTTGGAGTGGCCCAGCAGTCCTGAAATCGTTCCTGCCAACTGTCTGCTCCTGACCGTAAAGATCACCTTTGCTCACAGATTCCAGCCGTCCTACCTGCTCAGTACCAAACCCACCAGGCCTGGGTAACAACAAACTGGCTGTGCTTCTGAGTCCCTTGCGATCTGAGCCTCCGCTTGGGAGCTCTCAGACTGGTCTACAAGTCTTAATTTGCAGCCTGTCTGTTTCTCTGTGGGGCCCCCCCCTTCTTCTTAGCACCTCATTTATCAATGCCTTCAGCAGTGTTCTCCCAGTCGAATCCGGTACTCTTCAGATAAACCGCTGGCAGAACGTTGGACTTTGGCTTACTACCACTCCGAACAAAGAAGGTGAACCCTTAGAACCGTCTGCCCGATTTTCTATGCATTTCTGCTTTTCCTCCCGTAGGAATCCATTGTGCGTAACTGAGCACAACTGTGAACTATTTTTCAAACAGTGCTTACCATTGAACAAAGTTATTGGTTTGTTAAAATATACACAAATAAGTGTTATTTTTCTAAATTGATCACGGATTTATTCTTTGAGGGGGTGTCATATTAACAGCCTCTGTGAGTACAATAAGTACCACTCTCTGATAAGCCCAACTGCTCATCCACACTACCACACATAGAGCGTTAGTATTATCTTCTTTTGCCTCTGTCAGCCAATGAGGGACTCACTGGACCCCTTACACAGTGTACTTCTTTTTAGTGCACTATACAGAGACAGCCAGCTTCCTACAGTGTATGGAAATTCTATCACAAATAAATGTCTGCCTAAGCTTCTTTATGCACAAGTTACTACTTGTGTAACGATATATCTGTAAGAGACAATAGTTAGTGATAGATTCCTTACCTTAGAATATCCCCAGGTGTCAGACTGGATCCGGAATTTTTTTTCGTAGCAGTACCCATGCGCGTTGGTAGACGTCGTCCGCGGCTCTGCGTCCGTCGTCGGCGTCGTGGGCGCCGTGATGACGTCGTCGGAGTACTTAGACGACGCCTCAGCGTGCTGACGTCAGTTCTTATACACAGCTTTTCCGCGCCAGAAACGCAGAGCCATGATAAAAACCAACGCTGGTGCCATGAAACTAGGGCCCTGAAAGGGGATGACCTTAACCCTAGATATCGGTTCGCAGAACGGGGAGGATGGGTGGGTCGGTAAGGAATTCATCACTAACTAATGTCTCTTACAGATATATCGTTACACAAGTAGTAACTTGTGCATCTGAAAGAGACACGTTAGTGATATATTCCTTACCTTAGAATAGATACTCCAGCAATAAAAACCCCGGTGGTGGGTCTGCGAACCAATAATCACACCAGAAAGTCCTGGAGGACGGAACAGCCAAAGAAGCCATCCCTCCGGACTTGGCTGTCCAGGCAGTAGTGTCTTGCGAACGTGTGCAGCGAGGCCCACGCAGCTGCCTGACAAATGTCCTGCAAGGGGACTCCCCGGCCCAGGGCAGTAGTAGTCGCCGTGGCCCGAGTGGAATGGGCCCTCAGCCCAACAGGAGGTTCCTTTTTAGCCAAAGAGTAGCATGCCTGGATGCACAACACCGCCCGTCCCTTCTTAGCGCCCACGTAACCAACAAAGAGTTGGTCATCCACCCGGAACTGGCGTGTGTGATCCAGATAGTATGAGAGCGCTCGTTTTGGGTCCAGACGGTGGAGCCTCTCTTCCTCTTTCGAGGGATGAGGAGGCGGAAAGAAGGTGGGCAAGGTGATGGACTGCCCGATGTGTAAGGCTGTGACTACCTTGGGCAGGAAAGAGGGTCTTGTCCGCAACACAACCTTGTCCGGATGGACAGAAAGGAAAGGAGGTTTGGAAGAAAGAGCCTGGAGCTCACTCACTCTCCTGGCAGAGGAGATGGCAACCAGGAAAGCAGTCTTCAGAGTAAGAAGGTGGAGAGGACAGTTATGAAGTGGCTCAAAGGGAGCACGCATCAGATAAGTAAGTACAAGGATCAAGTCCCACTGAGGCATCACGAATGGAACAGGAGGGAACATGTGTATGATGCCCTTCAAAACCCTATTTACAATTGGGGACTTGAACAAAGATGGCTGATCAGGTAGCCTTAAGAAGGCGGAAAGGGCAGAAAGGTAGCCCTTGATAGTGCCCAGAGCAGAGCCCTGCTGGGCACGAGAAAGAAGGAAGAGGAGAACCTCAGAAAGGGGGGCAGAGAGTGGATCCACAGCCTTTGCTGTGAACCATGCCACAAATCTGTTCCACCTGCAGGCGTATACCGACTTTGTGGAGGGACGCCTGGCTGCCAGAATGACATTACAGACTTCAGGAGGCAAGTCAAATGGCCTCAACTGTCGCCGCTCAATCTCCAAGCAAGGAGCTGGAGACTGGGCAGGTTCGGCTGGAAGACCGTCCCCTACTGCTGCGACAGAAGGTCCTCCCGAAGAGGCAGACAAATCGGGGGATCGACAGACATGCTGAGTAGCTCTGGTTACCAATATCTTCGTGCCCAGTCCACAGCCACAAGGATAACCTGGGCCCCGTCGCGCCTGATCTTCTTCAGCACTCTGGGCAGAAGTGGTATAGGTGTAAAGGTGTACAATAGACCGCAACTCCACTCGCGATGAAAAGCGCCTTCGAGCGAGTGCCGCCTTGGAAATTCCAACATGCAGAACCGATGACATTGCGCGTTCTCTTCTGTGGCGAATAGATCTAACCAAGGCTCTCCCCACTGCTGAAAGAGGCCTTGCGCCACGTCCGAGCTCAGACGCCATTCGTGATCCATCATGCACCGACGGCTGAGTTCGTCCGCCCTGGTGTTCAAGGAACCTGCCAGGTGTTGAACCACTAGGGTCACGCTCTGATGTTCCAGCCACTGCCAGAGGCGCAGATACTCCTGGCATAGGGTCCACGGCCCCACCCCGCCCTGTTTGTTGCAGTACCACATGGCGGTGGTGTTGTCCGTGAACACCTGCACTACAATCCCCCGGACAGAGGGGAGGAATTCCTTCTGTGCAAGTCGGATCGCCCGCAGTTCCAGAAGGTTGATGTGGAGCTGGGACTCCGCCGGAGACCAGAGGCCTCTGATCTCCGCCTCTCCCATGTGGCCCCCCCCCCAGCCCTGGTGGGACGCGTCTGTCACAACTACGTGCTCCGGTTGGGGTAGGGAGAGAGATCTGCCGCTGACCCAATCGCGGTCTGTGAGCCACCACTGCAACTATCTTGCAGTGCCCTCCGAGATCAAGACATGGTCGGACAAGTTACCCTGATGCTGGGCCCACTGAAACTTCAGGTCCCACTGCAGAGCCCGCATCCGTCACTTGGCGTGATGCACCAGAACGATGCAGGAGGCCATCAGCCCCAGAAGCCGCAGCGTCAACCTAACCGAGACTCAGGATAAAGGCTGAAAGATCGGAAAACAGAGCCTGAATATCCCGAACCCGCTGTTCGGGAGGATAAACCCGAAACTGCGCTGAATCTAGAACCGCCCCGATGAAGAGGAGCTTCTGAGAGGGACACAGGTGTGACTTCGGCACATTGATTGAGAACCCCAGCAGATGCAGTAGGTCAGCCATAGTCTGGAGGTGGCTGACAACTGTCTGGGGCGAGCCCGCCTTCAACAACCAGTTGTCGAGGTAGGGGAAGACTGAAACCCTTAACCTGCGCAGATGAGCTGCGACCACAGCCATCACTTTCGTGAACACCCGTGGGGCGCTGGTAAGGCCGAAGTGGAGCGCGGTAAACTGAAAGTGCTCGTGGCCTACCGTGAACCGCAGGTAACGCCGGTGGGCCGGCAGGACGGGTATGTGAAAATAAGCGTCCTGCAAGTCCAATGCTACCATCCAGTCTCCAGGGTCTAGGGCAGCTAAGACCTGAGCCAATGTCAGCATCTTGAACTTCTCCTTCCGGAGGAAGCCGTTGACGTTCTATAGGTCCAAGATAGGGCGTAGGCCCCCTTTGCCCTTCTGGGATACCAGAAAGTAGTGGGAGTAACAACCACACCCTACTTCTGGCCCAGGAACGCGCTCGATGGCCCCCTTGGCCAAGAAGGCCGTAACTTCCTCTTGTAGAAGTCTCAAGTGATCCCCCGACACGCGGTGGCACTGCGGTGGTATGGCTGGAGGGGACGCCTCGAAGGGGAGGGAGTAGCCCCTTCGGACGATTTGCAGCACCCACCTGTCCGAAGTGACAGTGCGCCAGTGGTGGTGGTGATGGCGAACCCTGCCCCCCACTGGCGTCACATGGGCCTGAAAGCACGGACTAGGAGGGTTTTGAGGCGGATGCTGCAGCAGTAGGTGTGGACTGGCCTCACCGTTGTCCCCGACCGCTGCCACGTCGGTTTCCACGTCCACCACGATGCTGGATGGTAGTCTGCGGCCCATGGCTGGCAGAACGTGTGGGTGCGCCCCTTCCTTGGCCACGAAAGGAGCGAAAGGCAGCCGTTTGCTGGCGCGGGCCGAGAGGCCCAAGGACTTGGCCGTAGCCCTGGAGTCCTTAAAGCGCTCAAGCGCATGGTCTGCCTTGTCGCCAAAGAGGCGACGACCATCGAACGGCATGTCCATAAGTGTGTTTTGAACATCATCCGAGAAGTTGGCAGATCTCAACCAGGCGTGGCGACAAATCGCCACCGTCGTTGCCATCGCTCTGCCCAGTGAGTCAGTAGTGTCCAGCCCACACCGGATGGAATAACACAATAAAAGAGTTGAATTAGTCGCGTAAATAGCTTGATGCCTCCTTTGAAAAACGCAATACTGGAAAAAGCTATGAATACCCTGATAAAAAGATGATACTTTTTCAGTTTAAATCAATTCAACGTATATGTTGTCGAACAATTCATAAAATATATTAGAGATACAAGCACAGTATAGCTTCTACAAATATTATTACAAATGTTTAAAATTCTTTCATAATAATTTTATTATTTCATTATGCTGTCATTTCCTACTATTGTCTTGGTGTTCTAATACTGTTATCTTATTTGTCAGTGTTTTCATATTATCTTTATGATTTCTGTATGACCCGTCATACTTGTCTAAGGTGTATTAATAGGGTAAGGAATAGATGGTGTTAATGGTAAAGTTGTTTTCCTTACCAATGATAAATTACCATAACCAAACTACCTTTTATCACAATTAAACTACTTTTTTCTGTTTAAAATTAAGCCAAATTGTGGTTTAAAACAGAGGCCTCCATCCTACCGCTTTTCTAATAGGGTACTTGATTGTTTAAAATATAGGACTTAGCTATTCTGCACAGCTTCCTTTTTGATATTGATATATTAAGAAATTAATCTTTTTAAAGATAAAATTCAATGATGCATTTTTTTGTTAAATTTGATATGTTGAATAATTTGTCTAAAATGAATTATGTTTAATGGTTAATTTTTCTTTTGTCAAAAGAAATAGAATTTTTTAAAATTTGTATACTAAACTATACTCTTAATTTACAGAAAATTGAATTCTGTCTTGAGAAAGGCGCTGGTCGCCGAAACGCGCGTCGACACACAACTTATATCTCACTGTTAAAGAATCTGCAATTGTTATTTTTTACTTTTGTCTAATTTGTAATTTTCAATGTTTTTTAAAAAAAATGGTTTTATAATATAATTTTATAAATGGTTCTTCATTTTTTTGTATGTGCCTTTTGTGATATACCTGTTTACGCTTTATGAATTTTTAAAATAAATTGTTTAATAAAACTTAGCTCATAATTGGAAGCTGTTCAGTCTTAGTCTCTGTCTTACCACCATTGCGTGGGCAATTCATTGTCTCCGCCTAGGTTGTTTTTTACACTGCGAAGTGACAGTGCGCCAGTGGTGGTGGTGATGGCGAACCCTGCCCCCCCACTGGCGTCATATGGGCCTGAAAGCACGGACTAGGAGGGTTTTGAGGCGGATGCTGCAGCGGTAGGTGTGGACTGGCCTCGCCGTTGTCCCCGACCGCCGCCACGGCGGTTTCCACGTCCACCACGATGCTGGATGGTAGTCTGCGGCCCATGGCTGGCAGAACGTGTGGGTGCACCCCTTCCTTGGCCACGAAAGGAGCGAAAGGCAGCCGTTTGCTGGCGCGGGCCGAGAGGCCCAAGGACTTGGCCGTAGCCCTGGAGTCCTTAAAGCGCTCAAGCGCATGGTCTGCCTTGTCGCCAAAGAGGCGACGACCATCGAACGGCATGTCCATAAGTGTGTTTTGCACATCATCCGAGAAGTTGGCAGATCTCAACCAGGCGTGGCGACAAATCGCCACTGTCGTTGCCATCGCTCTGCCCAGTGAGTCAGTAGTGTCCAGCCCACACCGGATGGAATAACACGCCGCATCTCGACCATCCACAAGGGCATGGCCGAGTTTAGCCCGGACCTCCACCGGGCATTCTGGCAGCACGGCCTCGACCGTATCCCACAGAGAGTGGGTGTAGCGGCCCAAGAGGCATGCAGTATTGACTGACCGCAATCCTAAACTTAGGGAGGAGAATACTCTCTTTCCGTATTGCTCGTACCTCTTGGATTGCCGGTCGGGGGGAGCAGACGGTAATGCAGTCAGGGTATTAGAGGTCGTTCGGAGCCGGGCGGTGGTGCCTGGCCACGTTCCTATCCACAGGCTGACCTGTGGCAGGCTTGGACCAAGTGCCCAGAAGAACGTCTGATAGGGCCTCATTAAACGGCAGCAAAGGCTCGGCCGAGCTTGCCTGCGGTTTAAGGACCTCAGTGAGGAGGTTAGTCCTCCCGGCCGCGACGGGGAGCTCAAGGCCCAAGGACCTGGCCGCCCTCATCAGCACCACGCTATAGGCAGCCCCCTCCTCCGTAGCCACGCTAGGAGGGGAGACAAAACCAGTGTCGGGCGAAGTGTCCAGACCACTGCCATCCCCAAGCTCTCCTGTCCAGTCCGTAGAATACTGACACTCGCGTGCCAGAGGGTCCTCAGACCCCTCCCGGCCCCCCTCGTCACCCATCGCCTGGTACTCAGGCTCACAGGATGGGGCCAGGTCATAGAAATAGAAATCTCCCATCGGCGCCGAGCGGCGCCGCTCTGACGCCGGACCCGAACCGAGGGCAGGACCAGGGATTGCCTCGTCCTGGGACGGCACCGGGGGTGACACCCTTGGGGCCGGCGGCGGCGAGGTCGTGAGGTCGACCGGCGGCGACCCGGATCCGGATACAGTGGGGCCCTGCGGCGTCGGGACCAATGGCGCCGGGGCCGGAGCACCCGACGTAGCCGGGGCCAAAGCACCCGGTCCGCGTGGGGACCCAGTCGGGACCGCTTGGCCCGAAGGCACCGCGGAACCCGACGGAGGAGCGAGCGACCTCATAGCCATGAGGAAGTCATCAATCTCCCCCGGCGTCGCGTTCTGCCCAGGGACCGGCGGGTATGGAGCAGGCCGCAACACCTGCGGCTCGCGGTGTCTCCCGAACCCCCAGCCGCATCGCGCGAGCGTCGGAGGGGGGGGAGGAAGTCAGAAGAGCGATGACGTCTCTTCAACTTCTTGTGCTTACCTGAGGAGCCCGAAGACAGTGGATGACTCCTGTGGTGGCTCCAACCCCGCGACCGGTCCCTCGACCTCCTCGCGGACCGGGACCTCGAGCGGCGCGGGGCTGACTGCCGGAGCTCGAGTCGCTTGCGGGACCGCTCCCGCCTAGCCTTAGACGTCAGGGCTCGACAGTCGGAGCAGTCCTTGTCGTCGTGGTCGAGGCCAAGGCAATGAAGACACCGGCGATGGGGGTCGGTAACCGACATCAGTCGGTCTCAGTCGGTCCCAGTCGGCGCAGGGTTTGAACCCGGGCATCCCTACCGGCACCGTTGGAGTCGTACAGACTTCGAAGCAGATCAAAAATGATCGAAAAAGTTTCGTAAAAAATAGACTAAGGGTACCACTTTTTCCGGATCAGCGCTTGCTGGCGCGGAAAAAAGAATAACTGACGTCAGCACGCGGAGGCGGCGTCTAAGTACTCCGACGGCGTCATCACGGCGCCCACGGACGACGCCTTCCGACGCGCATGGGTACTGCTACGCAAAAAAATTCCGGATCCAGTCTGGGGATATTCTAAGGTAAGGAATCTATCACTAACGTGTCTCTTTCAGATATTCCTTGCACAGTTGATGGTTCATATTCTTCTCAACTTTGTTTAGATAAAGAGCAGGTGAAATCGGATATGGGTTCATCCAGTACTTTTAATGATCTACTTTGCCCTCCTATTGTCTGTTAATTAGTTTAAAAATGTTCTTTTTAATTTCTTGTCCTGAAATAATTCCATTGTTAAGTCTGCAAAGTTCTAGGAGGCCATTTCTATCTTATACAGTATTTTTTATACTTGAGTAGTAGTATGCTGGCAGTGGTTGGTAGTACTGTTTGTGACTCAGCAAATCATTTTACTTTGGGTTATTTACTTGAGTCTAACTGAGCTTAAGCTTTCAGTGTGCCATCTATAAATGAAGACGTGTATGTATTATTTGTTATAACAAGGAACACCTTAAAGAACGGTCTTTAACAACTTCTTTGGTGCATTTTATTCTGGTAAGTTCCTGTAATTATATATTGTAACTTTCTAAGTTTAAAAATTGGGCACCTTTTATTTGTGCCTTTTCCTACTGAAAAGTACTTTGCTCTTTAACGTATTTCCTTGTATTTAACTTTTTGCATGACGAGGTAGAATTGCCCAGTTGCAAATGCCTGCAGATTTTCCTCTTTGAATTATCTGTGTAGAGAGTAGACAGACACAATCACAGTCTGCTCAATCTTCAACAGTTTCTCGCTTTTCAATACAGCGCGAACAAAGAAGCAACGTGAGGTTTTGCTTGTCAGGTCTATCCTTTTCAGCTGGCAATTGCTAGTCGCGTTTCACATTATTTTGTTAGCAGGGAGGAGTAAAGGAACTGAGCTTTACATATTTTTTTTTTTTTTTAAAGACAGTACATAAGAATGTAGTCCACCGCACTGGATGTTCGTCAGAGAAATCTTTTTTGTTGTGGCAAATGCTGTTAGACATTTAATGGCTGCCGGAAGACAGTTGAGTGGCGCACTTGAACTGTAGTACATCACAACAGTGGTTTATGAGCTGTGTTAACCAAAGTCGTGCCGCACTTGCAGTAAGTTATCACTTTTAAAAAATCCTATTCACCATAGTGAAAGGGTATTATAAGTGTAAATGAAATATAAAAAAAAGTATAATCTCTGATATTTATATGGTAATTCTACTTTTTTCTCTTCAAAACAGGGTAGAAAATGTTGATGCGGAGGCAGGTTTATCTAATTGTTAAAGATCTGTTTAAAAGGACATTGTTTCTCCATGTCCTTGAAGTCCAGTCAATGGGTTTCTATTACAGACAGGTAGAGGGAGCCAAGAACAATTGTGTCAAGTACTGAAATGCACACTGAAGAAATACTACAATTAATCCCATCAATGAATATTACAAAAGTGACTCTACTCCAGAAGGAGAACAATTTTATTTTACAGCTATAGGTGGTGAAATCGTCAACAATGATCAAATCTCACACCTTTCTAAAAGATGTAACTTTTGCAACTAATGCTATCATCCATTTATAATTCGGAGTGACTCACTGATACTCTTTTCTGGTACTGAGAACACTCCTTTGTCCAAAACAGAATCTTTTATAGTTTCACATTTTGAATTACTCCCACTGTTAGACTGATAATTCCTGTTAAAATCTTACTTAGAGCAGTACTAAAACACAAACAATTGGTTTCTTGCATAATGGCTTCCTTTGTGAACTTTCCTGCACAAGGGAAACTATTACTGTATGCTGGATAAACGAAACAGGCACTACCAACAAGCACACATTTGCTCCTGGCCTATCGAAGAGAGCCTTCAGTTATGATTTCCACGCTCAAGTAAGAGCACTCTACAGCCTGAAGTTTGCATTTTGAACTCCGTCTCCCAGTGTTGTACGTACCTTTGGCGGCAAGCTACTAACCTTACTGTTGAAGCCCAAGACAATTTGCTGGAACTCTTATTAACTTCAAATAAGAATTCAAGTATTCCATTGAGAGAGAACTACATGTGATCTCTGGAGAGGAGTAACTTGTATATGAACGTCACTATTTGAACTGAGGGAGGTAGAGGGGCACTTAAGTTTGATGTTTCTTGCCGTGTTGGTTAGGTATGATTTTTTTGTATGATGGGCTCTGTGGGGCACTATTAATAAAGTCCATATGTAAATGCAATACATCAATTGTTGGTGAAGAAATGCACTGTTCAATTAGAATACCTTAAAGCTTCATAATCGCACTTCACATTTCATAAAGTAAGCACATGATATTGGCAAGCATTACATGGAAAGTTTGTCAAAGAAATACAAATCTCAAGCCAAGAAAAAAGATAGTAAGGCAGTAGAATTAAAACAACCCATCAACAATATTTAACGAGATACCTCTTCAGCTTCTTGATGACTGGAATTACCAACGAACCAACTCTGTGATGTATTCATTTGATGCCTAAAAATAGGCTTCCATAAAGGAGAAGCAAGAACTGATGTAACTTTTACAGGTGGCACATCAGCAGCAGTACCCAACTCTGAAACAAATTAAATGAAAGCTAACTCTATTAGTCTATGTGTCACTGCATACATGATTTAAGCAAAAGACATTTTTCAAATTAATACAGAAAACAATATATAGCATGTCATCAGGTTTTCATACACATGTATGCATGATTTATATAGCGAGTATGTATACTCATGCAAATTTAAATGTTAGAGCTCACTCCGAGATGTAATTAAAGAAAACAACTAAATAATTTCTTCTGCAATTTAGAAACAAAATAGTTTGTATTCTGAGCCCCACTGAGCAAGCACTTTGAGGTTTCAATCATTTTAACTACTGAAATTTATGGTTAAAATCTGGAGCGAATTTAAAGCTCAGAGATTCATGTTTCTTATCTATATTCCTTTACATTTGCACTGCATTAAAATATCCAAACATCCCTCAGCACGGACAGTGTTGTACATGTAGGATTGCGGTCTTTGTACAACACCAGTGCTTAATGTATTCAACAATAATTTTAAAAAATGGCAGAGCCCAATGAACAAGTTACTTACCTTCAGTAACTATATATTTGTAAGAAATATTAGTTAGTGATAGATTCCTTACCTTAAAATTACCACCAGGCATCAGTCTGGATCTGGAAAGTTGTCCGCAGTACCCCTGCACGTCTAGAGGCGGCGTTGTGCGGCTCCGCGTCCGTAGTTGGCATTTTGGTCGCTGAGATGACGTTGCAGCAGCAGCTACTTAGACGCCGCCCTCACGCGCTGATGTCCGTTTTGTACACGACTTTCCACGCCAGGAACGCAGCGCCATGCAAGATATTGGCCACTGGTGCATTGAAACTAGGGCCCTGAAAGGGATGACGTAACCCTAGAAATCAGTTCGCAGAACGGGGAGGATGGGTGGGGCGTTGAGGAATCTATCACGAACTAATGTTTCTTACAGATATATCGTTACCAAAGGTAAGTAACTTGTTCATCTGAAAGAAACAAGTAGCGATAAGATTCCTTACCTTAGAATAGATACCCCAGCAATACCAACCCAGGGGGTGGGTCTGCGGACCAAGATCACACCAGGAAGTCCCGGAGAACAGTACTGCCAAAGGAGCCGTCTCTCAGGACTTGGCTGTCCAGGCAATAGTGCTTAGTAAAAGTGTGCAACGAGGCCCACGTAGCTGCCTGACAGATGTGGCAGCCTTCACCCTGGTGGAATGGGCGTGCAGCCCCACCGGCGGCTCCTTCTTCGCCAGAGAATAACGGGCTTTAATACACAAGACGACCCATCGGGAGATAGTCCACTTGTGTACGGCCCGACCTTTCTTGGCGCCCACATAGCCAACAAAGCTGTCCATCCACCCGGAACTGTTGTGTGCGATTCAGGTAAAATGATAGCGCACGTTTTGGGTTTAGATGGTGGAGCCTCTCTTCCTCTCTGGAAGGATGCAGAAAGAAGGTGGGAAAAGTGATGGTCTGCCCGATGTGAAAGGCAGTTACAATCTTTGGCAGAAAGTATGGACGTGTTCTGAGCACAACCTTGTCCGGATGGACAGACAGAAAAGGAGGCTTGCAAGAAAGAACCTGGAGCTCACTCACCCTCCTGGCAGAGGTGATGGCAACCAGGAATGCAGTCTTCAAAGTTAACAGACGAAGAGGACAGTTGTGAAGAGGCTCAAAGGGAGCGCACATCAAGTATGTAAGAACCAGGTTCAAGTCCCACTGTGGCATTACAAAGGGAATAGGAGGGAAAAGATGAGTAATGCCTTTGAGGAATCTATTTACAACAGGGGACTTGAAAAGAGAGGGCTGATCAGGAAGCATTAGAAAGGCTGAAATAGCAGAAAGGTAGCCCTTGATAGTGCCTACAACAGAGCCCTCCTGGGCCAAAGAAAGAAGGAACAGAAGGACTTATGAAAGAGAGGCAGAAAAGGGATCCACTGCCATTGCTGTGCACCATGCCACAAACTTGTTCTACCTGCAGGCGTATGCCATCTTAGTGGAGGGACGCCTGGCTGCCAGAATGACATCACAGACTTCAGGAGGCAAGTCGAAAGGAATCAACTGCCGCGGCTCAATCTCCACGCAAAGAGGTGGAGACTGGACAGGTTCGGGTGGAGGACCGTCCCCCTGCTGCTGCGACAGAAGATCCTGCAGAAGAGGCAGACGAATCGGGGATCGGTGGTCATACTGAGTAGTTCGGGATACCAAACTCTTCTAACCCAGTCCGGAGCCACAAGAGTAACTTGGGCCCGGTCGCGCCTGATCTTCTTCAGCACCCTGGGCTGAAGTGGTGTAGGCAGAAAGGGGTACAACAGACCGCAACTCCACTCGCGATGATAAGCGTTGCCTAGTGAATGCCACCTTGCAAATGCCAACGTGCAAAACAGCTGACATTGCGTGTTCTCTTCGGCGGCGAACAGATCTAACCAAGGCTCTCCCCACTGCTGAAAGAGACCTGCCACCACCTCCGAGTGAAGACGCCATTTGTGATCCACCATGCACCGGCGGCAGAGTTCATCCACCCTGGCGTTCAGGGAACTTGCCAGGTGTTGAACCACCAGGGACATGCCCCGATGTTCCCGCCATGTCCAGAGACAAAGAGCCTCCTGGCATGGGGTCCACGACCCCACCTCGCCTTGTTTGTTGCAGTACGACATGGCGGTGGTGTTGTCCATGAACACCTGCACTACTCTTCCTCTGACAGAAGGAAGAAATGCCTTCAGTGTAATACAAATCGCCTGAAAATCCAGAAGGTTGATGTGGAGCCCGGACTCTGCGGAGACTAGAGGCCTCTGATCTCTGCCTCTCCCATGTGGCCGCCTCATCCCAGTAGTAACACATCCGTCTCAACTGTGAACTCTGGCTTGGGAAGGGAGAGGGATCTGCTGTTGACCCAATCCTGGTCCGTTAGCCACCACTGCAGTACGAGTTACTTTCCTTCGGTAATGATGTATCTGGTAAAGACTATTCTAGCCGCAGATTCCTTAACGTAGAATTATCCCCAGGCGTGAGACTGGATCCGGAAATCTTTTTCCCAGCATCCCTGCGTGCCGGGGGTACAGCATCACACGGCTCCGCCCAGGCGTCCCCCGCGTACGTGACGTCAGCGAGGTCACAAGTCCCACCCCGGCGCGCCTACATCAGTTTTTTCCTTTTCCGCATGCGACGCAGATCCGGTTCTTGCTCTGAGTCTGTTTAGGCCCTTTTTCCTTCGATCTTGGTGTATTGTGGGAACAGTGCGCGGATGCCTTCAGGCTTCAAAACGTGTACGTCCTGTGGACGCTTGATGTCGGCGACGGACCCTCACCTCATTTGTATGGGGTGCTTGGGGGAGGATCACAACTCGACGGACTGCGAGGCGTGTCAGCAATTGAAGCCGAAGTTGCGGTGGGAACGCCGCATGAAACTCCTCTCGGCTTGCATGTCCAGATCGGCTTTGTCTCCTCGCTCAGCTTCTGTGGAGGCTTTTCAGAGCGGCCGTCGTTGTCGTCCTCATCTATCTACTGTGCCTCAAAAGCGTCGCTCCCCTGTGGGTAAGTGTCGCAGTTTGTCCCCGAGGGCTGGTTTTTGGTCTGTTGGGGGCGTGGGCTCTCTCCACGGGTGATGTGGCCCAGCGTTTCGTCCCCCTATCAACCGTTCCCTGGTGAGGGGGCGTTGAGAGCCCAAATGGAGACATATGCGGCGGCTTTGCAGGCCACGCTGGCTTCTCCTTCTCCTCCTTCACCTCCTAGGACGTCGGCGGATCCCTTGCGCCATGTGGGGCCCTCCGCAGCGTCGCCGGCGGCTTCAGCCCCGGTGCCGATTGGTTCAGCTCCAGGTTTGGAGGATGTGGTGCCGTTGTGATTAAATATAAATGTGAAACAGCTTAAATCAATAGATTCGGCAGGACCAAATGTTCAAAATGCTCTTCCAGCGAACCCGACTGTCAAGGCAATCGTTTTTTTTTAATGTGTGCACTTATGCCCATGTAGCACTCTGACAGATATTCAGGACAGGCACTTTGCATGCTAGCGCTGTAGTAGCTTCCTTGGTTCAAGTGAAATAGGCTTCAAACCTTGAGGTAGCTGCTTCTAGGCTAGCACATAGCAGATTTTAATGCAGAGGACTATCCACCTAGTTAGTTTCTGCACTTCCTTGTCTTGCCTTTCTTTGCTGCTAAGAAGCATACAAACAGTTGGTCAACCATCCGATAGTCCCCGATTCAATCAATATAGAAACACCTGAGCGCTGTCTTGAGGGCCAAACGATGCAGTCTCTCCTCCTCTTTCGCAGGGTGAGGCAGGGTAAAGAGACACATAAGAGCGATAGCTCACAGTGTGGAAATATGTTGCTATCTTTGGCAGGTATGCACTGATTTTGAAGGTGGATGGTCGGCTGACAATCACATCAACAACTTTGGTATGAAAATTAAAGGAGAATGCCAGTCACCACTCAATCTTGAAACATGTAGGTGAAAAGTGAGAAGGCCCAGGTGCCGGGCCCTGCCCTGTTGCTGTGACCGTAGATTCTTGAAAAAGCGGCTGCTTGATCGGAGACAGGTACTCATGCCCAACAATTCTGTATAGCACACTTCCATGGTTCAATATGGAACCAACAAGGTGACTTGAAGTCAGTCAGTCTTGATCTTCTCCAGAATTTGAGCCAAGACGGGTAAAGGCAGAAGGAACTCTAGCACGAGAAAATAAAAACATTGTGCATTCTCAGCAGTGGTAAAAAGATCGAGCAGGGTTCCCCAAATTTTTGGAATATGCACTGCACCATCTCCATGTGCAACTGCCATTCATAATCGGCTAGGCATGCGCAACTGAGTTTGTTCATCTGGTGTTCAGATATCCCGCAAGGTGCCTCACAACCAAAGCAATGCCCATTTAAAGATGGGAAGAGTCCCCAGGCACAAGGCTCCAGACACCACTTCTTTCTGTTTGTTGCAGTACCACATGACAGTGGTGTGGTCTGTGAGTACCAGACAAGCCTCTCCTCGACCGATGGTGTGAAGGCCTTCAACGCTAAGCCTTAATGCTGGGCCCACTGGGACTTAAGATCCCACTGCAGAGCTTGCATGTGCCATCTGGCGTGCTGGACAAGTTGGATACCGGAGATCAGGAGCTCCAAAAGCCTCAACACCATCTTCATGAGGTCAGATCACTGGCTGAAATATAAGGATAATATCCCAAAGTCCCAGACTTTCCTTTCAGCACTTTTCAACACAGCACCTTATCCAGGATAGGTCCAATGAAAGGGTGGATCTGAGAAGGAGTCAAGTTTGGCATGTTGATAGTGAACCCCAAAGGTGTAAGGAGGTGGGCCATCGTCTGGAGGTGGTCTACGACTGCCTGGTGAGAAACCTGGGTGAGTGTGAGCATCTTGAATTAGTCTTTCCACACTAAGGCATTGAGAGGGCATAGATCTAAAATAGGACGAAGGCCTCTGTCCTTTTTCGAGACAAGGAAGTAGAGTGAGAAGCACCTAATTCCTACTTTTGAGGCTGGAACCTTTTCTATGGTTCCTTTGGCAGAAAGAGCCTGCATATCCTGCTGAACAATGAACATGTGTTCCTCAGGCAGCTGCGTTGGCAATTGTGGTGGAGTAGAAAGGAACTGGAAGGTGTAACCCACTAGACAAGTTGGAGGACCCTTGCGTCCAAAGTGATGTTTTGCCAACATTGGAGATAATGTCTGACCCTGCCTTCTAGAAGGTCAGTGTGTGTCAAAAAGGACACACTAAAGCGTCTTTGCAGTTGTGGTTGCTGGAGGCACGGGGTACTGAGCTGAACATTGTCCCCAATATCCTCAACATTGTCTCTGTGTACTATGGCCAAACTGGCTGAGCTAGCTGTTGTGTCTGCGGTGAGATCTGGTGTTGGTGGTATTGAATACCCCTAGCATTGCCAAAAAATGGGTAAAACTGCTGAGGTAATTGTACAGTAGAGGCAGACAGCTCCAGAGAATACTCTGTGGCAAGACTCTCCTTTACAGTGTTCCAAGGTAGTCTCTTTCTTAACATGTCCATCAAACATGCCTGGACATCTCCAGATAAGTCCCTATACCTCATTCAGGCATGGCGCATAAGCACCACACTCGTGCCCATTGCTCAACCCAATCAGCCAGTTGTGTTGAGGCCAGACATGTATACAAACTTTTTCTGCATCCTTTTGTCCTGTATGGTTAGGACTAAAGACACCAGTATATCCACTGGAACTTTCGGTAAGATTTGATCAACAGCATCCCATAATGCATGATTGTAGCAGCGTTAGAGGCAGTTGGCATTAAGTTATAGCAAAGCAAGGCCAGCCGAAGAAAGCATGTGCTTGACAAGTTTCCATTCGCTTAGATCCACAGCTAGGGGGAGTTGTGAAAAGGCGCTGGGGTTGACTCTGCAGGTGGAAGGTTGGAAAATAAGATTTGCAGGGCGTAGGGTGTTGCATCATAAAGTTACGATTCTCGGGTGCCGGTCTGTATTGACGAGCTACCTATAAATTAACTGGGGGGGCTAAACATGGCTTTGACCAACTGCCCAAGAGGTTATCTGTTAAGGTCTCATTAAATGGTAGTAGCGGTTCAGAGGGGGACTCGACAGGCTGAAGAACCCCAGTCAAGACATTAGATCTAACCTCCAGAGTAGGAGGCTGCACGTCAAGGACCTCTGCAGCCCACCTCATGCCCATCACAAAACAGGCACTCTCCTCACTGGCAGGACTGGCTGAGAGACAAGCCCAGTGTCTGGGAACGTGTTCAGACCATTGGCATTCTGTAGTTTAGCATACTGATTGCCCTCATCATATTGAGGGGTGAATTTGTCCCCTTCATCGTAATCATTATTATCAAAACCTAATCCAAAGATGTGATGTAAAGTATAAGCTCTACCTTGTGGTAAGGGTAAGTGTGAAGGAATTGTTATAGGTTGTGCCCCTAGAGGATCGATCGTAGCGCAGCCATGCCTAGATTGAGTCCGGCTTAGAGCCCAAGACCACTATGGGTATTGGCTTCTCTTCTGGCATCATTGGCGCCGGTGCAGAACCCAATGGGAGTTCAAAAGGCACCGGCCCTTCTAAGGACGAGCCAGTCAACAGTATCCTGACTGGAGGCCTCTGAAAATCCTGGGACCAGAAGGCACACCAGAGGGAGCCGGAAAGCATGCCAAATATATGCAGCATGGCCTCTGTAATGGACTTTAGTTGCTGCAACATCTCAGATGGACCGGTAAATTGGGGCTGCCGGGTGCATCAGGACCAAATCCCAGATCAGCTCCTCAGACATTTAGTAGTGATACTGGGAGACACAATGATGCCTTTGCACTCTCTTTGAAGTAAGAGTGGCGGCAAGGGGTGGATTCCCAGTCAGATTTCATTTACTTCTTTTTAGACTTACCTGAAGACTTAGACCGTGAGGACCTGCCTAAGGAGCGACTTCAGGAGAAGAAACAAGACTTTCTTTTCGATTTTGAACGGTCATGGCACAGAGTTTTCCGAAGCATGGAAACTAGAGTTTTGCTTCACTGTCCTGTATAGCCTTCAAGATCATATGAGCTCAATCAATGCAGAACCTGGAGTCATGCTCCGACCCTAGGCACCACAGACATGCCTTGTGGGTATCTGTTACAGACATCTGTTTGCAACACTTCCTGAAAGGTTTAAATCCTGTCATTTTGGGAGGTGACATATCACTTCCACAATGGTTAAAGAAAGTTTTGGGAGAAAAATACTCATCGTAAACGAAATGATTAAGCTTTGGATTCCCACACCTGAAAGCGGGGAAAGAAAGCACATTATGTCAGCATTCTTGGCTGGCATCTATACACAGCACATTCGTTACTTCTGGAGTGGAACGTCAGTACAGAGCCACATGATTCCATTTACCAGTCCTCACGAGTATTGCTTTTGAGTTTACGAACACATTCTGTTTGGGGAATATATTCGCAAGATGAGGAATCTGTGGTTAGATGTATTCAACAGAATGTCATTTTTTATCAGTTCTTTTTATTAAGCAGTTGATTAAGAACACAAGTCATGTTATGTTATGTGATTTATAAAGCGCATGGCTGTCCCAGCGCTAAAGAGCAGGGATAGAGAAGAGCTACTGAAATAGCCATGTCTTTACTGCTTTTCTAAACACCAAGGGATTGGGAGTGTTCCTGCTAGGGGTCGGCAATGAGTAGGAGCTAACTTTGAAGGAGAGGCCTCCAGCTCTGGCTCTACGGAAGCGTGGCACCCGCATCAGATAAAGAGCCACAGAGCGCAGAGCACGGCAGGGAACAAAGTGACAACCCAGGTTTCTGAGGATCGCCGGGCAGGAGCCCGTCAAATCTTTATGGATAACACAGAGTGCCTTGAACCGGACTCTTTGCGCCACAGGAACCCAGTGGAGTCGGAGCAGCACCCCTGAGACCGAGCTGTACTTAGGCAATGCAAATAAAGTGCAAGCTGACGCATTCATGGTGCGTTGGAGCCATTAAAAGCAAAGCAATGTTCACTTTAAGGGCCGCTTGCATGGGGCCTTTGCACATCATAAATAGAACACTCCGAAATCCTTGGAGTAGGCCCCCACACACTGAAGCTGTTGCAAACTCTACCCCCCATTCTGCTATGTGTTAGTGATTACCCCCTCTCCGCCCATTTCTTGGCAATTTGTGCTCCTGCATGGTTTCCATGGACCCCATATCTTTTAGAAAATGTGCAGGCAGCCTCGGGAGCGGTATGTTACCTCTTCCGCAAGCTGGCCCCAGTCCAGGCCCTCCTTGCAGTCGCTGGTCACAGGGGGCCTGTCTGCACTCCATAGACAGGCTAAATTGGGTTTCGCCACACCTGCAGCCATGTTGAGCCAAGTATTAACATGACTGGGCCATTTCTCTACCAACGACAATCCCAACAGCAACCATTTGGCCTCAAGCAGCACAGGTAGGCCGGTCACCTCCCTAATTGTCTCAATTATTTCAGTCCAAATGTTTTGGATATGTGGACAGGTCCAAAGTGTGTGATAGAACGTGTCCACACCAACACAACCCCTGGGACACTTGGCTGAGTCGATACAACACAAATTGAACACACTTGACCTGGAGAGGTAGGACCTATGCAGTATCTGTAGCTGCACCAAGCAAAACCAAGCCCTTATAGCAATCTCACTGGGGCTCTGCAATACCTCAATCCACTCCTTGTCGTAGAATTTAACATATTTATTGCACAAGTGGGGCCTTGGGAAAGAACTTGTCACATTTTTTATCCTAACAAAATAAAGTTATTTCAGGTTGCAATGATCATCAATTTAAGAATCACACACTAATTTGTTCTAGGCAAATTAGTTTTCGGCAACATGTTGGAAAAAAAAACACTTCTGGGTTATACCAGTGTGACCCATTACTTTACGCATACTTTGCAGTGCCCGGCACCTTCTCTTTTTTTAATTCCACCTCAGTCCCTTCATGTCTTCATTCTGCTCCACAACCAGCCATCGTTTGTTGACTTTTCGACCTTGATCCCTTTTGCTGTCCCGTCTCTCTCCCACCCTTTCACCATGCTAGGAACAACATCCTATCTTTGCCCCATTTTGCACAGATTATTTGGAAAGAGATGTTTATTTATTTATAAAGTTTTATATAGCGTGAACTTGATCCCGAAGGATATCAGAGCGCTTTAAACTGCTTCATGGAAATACTTCATCCGCTAATGTTAAATTCCCAATCCCTAAGGTGCTTCTCTGTAATTCCCCTCTTCCATTCCCTACTTCCCTCTCCTCACCCACATAATCTTTGTGCACTGCCCTTATCCTATTACCTTCTTCCCTCTCCTGACATGGACAATTCTCCTCAGCACAACTCCTCATAGTCACATTGCACATTACAAGTGAAGACTTCCCTCAGTTCTGGGAGATGGGTCTCTCTTCTACACCTGCCTATTCTCTCTTCTATGTGCCTCTCACACATCATCTGGCCTTCTCCCGCACACCTACACCACGCTACACCTACACCCTATCCAAGCATGAAGAGAATGATTGCTCTAGTGAAGGAGAATAGGAGCTTCCTCTCTCCGCTGAAAATGTATTAGAAACAGAGCCAATTTCGTGATCTTCAATAACATCTAGCTTCTTAGTGGACCTAACTTTAGATTTGGGGACTTACAATTTAGCTTTTCCCAACAAGGGCCAGCCTAGCAGTGTTGGAAAGAAACTGAAGATGATCCCAATGGCAAGGTGCCAATCAGCTTGAACACAGACATCTAACTCAATATAACCTCTCCTTGTCTGCAAAATTCAGCCACATCCTGAGATCCTGATTACTGGAGGGTTTATCATTCAGTCTCCGGACGTTTTTAATGACTCTTCAATTACTGTAGTTTTGTTGAACAGTGAATACAGTTTTCTGTAAATGCATTATATCTGTGCCTCTTTCTCTGCAAAAGATCTGTGCAGAATTATGCCATGTTCGATGACTCTACGTGACATCATTAGCTAGATCAAGCGTTTCATTGACGGACCATTCTCAAATAAGGACACTACATAAAACCCAACCAATTCACTTCAGTCTTGACCTGCAGCACCTCCAGATATTTCAGAACTTGTTATTCTACACCCATATAGCCCCGGGTTACAGATCACAGCTGAGATGCACTAGTAATTTCAATGTTTAGCCAAACACACTTCTCTCAGCTATAACTCAAGCCAAAGCTACATGATCCTTTCCTATTCCTATATTGAGACCTGTACACAACTTAGCCAATATTCCTCTGTTCTGATTGGTAACAACTTTGCTATTCTAAATTAGGATCCCACGTGCAACTCTTCCAATGCACCGCAATCTGAACATTTCAAGACTGATGCAACTGTAGCACTGGGATTACATACCTAAGGCACTTGACTTCTGACCTGTGGTACATAATGAGATTCTGTCAGTGAAATTCATATACAGATATGCTCATGCTCCTCGAGGCTGCCCTGCAGCACCCTGATTTACTGTAGCTATAACTGGCTCCATCAATAACTTTGTCCAGTGCCTTTCCTGTCAACAAGTACCCCAGCCCTAATAGTCTAGTTCAAGGGATCTTTGACTCTGCCCCAGTTCATTGGCACCCTGAATCCTTGTTGCTTCTGCAGTGGTCAATCCAAGCTCACTTGTGATTGGTCAGTTAAGGGTGTGTCAAATATGTTGTGCTTTGGGCAATGTTAGCAGATTCACAAATGTCTGGCCCCAAAGCAAGTGACTGTTCCCTTCACAGCCTAAAAGGATGATGACATTTCCATTATGTACAATTTACCAAGTATTACATAACTTTAAACGTAATAAACCTATCTG
Source organism: Lissotriton helveticus (assembly GCF_964261635.1). Classification (NCBI taxonomy): domain Eukaryota; kingdom Metazoa; phylum Chordata; class Amphibia; order Caudata; family Salamandridae; genus Lissotriton; species Lissotriton helveticus. The sequence continues at coordinate 229,667,534 of NC_136061.1, read as the reverse complement.
GTAATGCAGCTTATACTTTGAAAACAAGATTTAACAACAACAACAAAAACGTGAGTTTTCTTGTAAAATTTGATCCCAACATCCAAAGCAAGCAGACATTACCTCGGATAAATACATTAGTGTAATCCATGACAACCACTTACCACAGGAGGATTTAAAACCCAAGGTCTTGGAAGCCAGGCGCCCCATTAGCCGTGCCACAAGAAGCTGCAGATCTAATCCCCAGGTAAGTGCAACATCGGGTAGCCCATAAGCAACAACTGTGAATTTGTAGCCCCATTCATTATTGCTGCTATCTGAATGAAACAGGAACTGCAGACGCGGACCAGCCCTGATGGTCACTTTCTACCAAGAAAAGAGGCAGTAGTTACAAGTCTGGGTTAAAATAAAAGACCTCAATTACAGCCATCGAAAAGGGTGAAGATGTATTTTTAAACAGTAACAAAGGTCATGTGTAATGTAAACATTTTTACTGTATATTTCTATCTGACAAAATATATTTTTGTGGATTCTGAATCAGAGCTATAAAATCTTGGTTATAATTTCATCCTTTTTGGAAAAATACTTTAGGAAGCCATCTATGGAGTATTGCTATCTCTTTTGTCTAAGAACACTTAATGGGAATTAATTGTAACATAAAAATGATTATGAGCTCTAAAGTGAACAGAATATTACAAATATGTAAAAGATGTTCTCCAACATTGTTATTTTTAACTGTTTTAGATGTGAATTGTCGGGTGAAAATGAAACAAGTAATGTGCCTTCAAAACAGAAGCAGCTTAAAAGGATTCTTTTCTAAGGTTAGTTCATCTTAGCTATATCCATACCTCCCTCTCCAGCAGTGACAACGCCATCTGGCACCCATTTTGCTTATATTCTGAAGCATGTAAAACAGACAAGCAATACCAAAAGTAAACAACTGACCAGGGAGGCTGGGAAAGAATCATGAGTTACCAATGCTGGAGAACCACCTCTACAGGTGCATACATTATTTTGCTCCAGCACTGGCTCTTTGGGACATAAAAAACATGGGTACACTGGGCTTGAATCTTTATAACCCTTTAATCAGTGTCTCATGATATGAGTCAATAAGTATGCCATGTCATGATAGAAAAAGTCAGATCTTAAGTAAACACTGATTTTAATGCCATCTCTCTTCTTCGAACACCTTGATTTATCAGTTTCACTTACCTCCACATTTGTTTCTTGCCTGATTGTCTACCTTTTGCTCTTACATTGCTCTTTTAGTTTCCATCTTATCACCACCAAATTACTATTCCTGTCTCACAACTCACTGTCCTTCAATAAATGTTTCTTTCTGGACTCCCAGCTCAGTTTTTCCCATGACTATTTTCTTCCTTCTTTCATCCTCAGTTGTGCACTCACCATTCTCACCCAATTTCTTCCTTGTCTCAACAAGCTTTTTTCGTTTACCATCCTTTTGACCTTCATTCTTCTGCTTTCTTTCCGATGTGGCTCACTATTTTTTATTTTGTGTTGCCTTTTAACACATCTCCATCTTTCTACCCTCACATTTCCCCATATTAATTTATTCAGTCTGCATTTTTCTTATGATGGAAAATATTTCATTTATTCCTTTTTCTAACATCCATTATCCTTTTTTACAGAATTGTTTTGTGTTTGTCTTTGAACATTTTTTGTTTCACTTGTTTCAACCTTCAACTTCCGTCCTATTTCCACCTCACTTTTTTCCCCTTTCTTTCGCCTTTTTCTTTCTATTCACATATTTTATTTCTTTTTTGCTTCCTTTTCTCTCACTTTCTTTTTCTTTCCTTATATTTAGTTCTTTCCTTCTTTCCTTTCATCTTTTTTATATCACATTCCTTTTCATATTCCTTATTTTTCTTGTCATCTTGTCCTGGTTTTGTTTCCATGTTGTCATTCATTCCTTTTATTGTAACAACTTTATTCCTTTGATGTATACTTACTTTCATTTTTGCATTCATCTTTGGTTTATCTGGTCTTGCTTTTATCCATTAACCCTCCTTTTCAGATGTTTTTGTCTGGCTTTCATCCTACCTTTCTGATCTCATTTCTTCAATCTTCATTAGTTAAATCCTTTTAATTCTTCCTGATCTCTTTACCCAGATTTTTTCATCTTCCAATCCTTTAATTTCTTACACCTTTGCATTTATTTACCTCCTTTTTTTCCTTCCACTCTTACACACTTGAAGGTTTCGTTTTCATCCTATCCTATCATTAGTCCACTTTCCTTACTTGCTTTTTTTCCTTCTCTTTTTCACATCCCAATGCTTCAGCTCCTAAATTCTATTCTCTTGCACCATTATTTATGATCTTCTGCTTGAAGTCCTGCATCTCTGACCAAAGGCTTAACGTGACACCGACATGCAACAGCCAAGCCTCAATACCCCTGCTGTAGCTAATGAAGTAGGTGCCTCATCGCTGCCTTGCCATTCACTTTTGCCGGTTCTGTGCATATCTGTAGGAAAATTGCACAGCTGCGGGCTTAGCGTAATCAAAGGAATCACAGCTAGTACTATTTAGATACACCTTACGTTTTCAGCAGCTTGTGGGGGTTGGATGTGCCTAATATGGGCTAGTCGCTGGTTGTAAAGATAGGAGAACTGGCATAGTGCACTGTCATTCAATAACATGTGTGAAAGGACACTATTGACTTAGGATGGTCAGTGCTATCGAATTTGGCTCACAGATGAAGCAGGAGCCCATGCCCAGTACGAACTCAGGTTGTGTGCCGATTTTATCCATGACTCGGATGCTTGCTGATTCGGTGCTGGAGCGTGGTCTGAAACCAGATTGGCAGTCTTGTAGGATGGTACTGATGTAAACATGGTCTACTGATTGGATATTGACTACGTTTGCAGGGTTATGAGGGCACGGCCTGCAGGGTTACATTTTGCTGTTTCCATTGACGGGGTATTACTCCAGTTTTACAGGGAATATACTGACAATGGCTGCAACTGCTTCTCAAGCAAGAGGGTTAATGATGCTGCTATGGGGAAAAGTAATCCCCATATGTCGAAAGTTTGTGGTCGGTAAAGTTGTTAGAAAGATCTGTATGAGGGGACAATATTAAGGTGATCCACTCCAATATACCACATATGGGGAAGTGAGAGATGGCAGTAACCCGTCTGCGCTATTAAGTTAATGCTAGACCTGGTCTTTTGTTGGTGAATAACTGAACAATGGCATTCCAGTTGCCAGTTTAGTATATCAGAGAGGTTATCGGATTTAATTGAAGCATTCCAAATGGGTTCTGATGAAAGCCTTGATGGCTGTAAAGATGCAGATTAATGGTTGTGTGTCACATGTGGGTTTCTGGGAAAGAAGCAAACAAGATCGGTCTCATATTTGGGTTTTGTTCTGTTTCTTTTCTTGCTCACAACTCATTTACAGTCAGACAGTTCTTCCATCCATCATGTTACAGAGTGCACAATGTAACAGTGTAAATGTATGAACAAATGCAGGAGATGCACTGTGATGGAGCAAACAAGAAGTGTCTAATGCTTGTTCCGCTAAAGTAGATAATCTGACATTTCTATCGATACAGAGGGTCAAGAGCCAAACCCTTCCCTCCATATTAAGTGGTAGATACAGTTTATAAACAAGTAAGTGACTGAATCTATCAAAAGCATACTTCTTGAGTAAAGTATACTGGTGTGACTTTCTCTAGCCACACAAAATGTGTCAAAAGTATTGCATGCTGTATTTATGTGCTTCCCCAAAAGAGTTTGTCTACCCATGAGCAATAGCAATACGGTTCATTCTCTTCTTTCTTCCCATTCCTTTTTCCCAATCTGTGAATTCCGGCCGCTGTTGTCCATCTAGGACAAATAATGCAGCAGCGGGATGGAAGAATCATTATCACTACTGCAAGAATTTAGCTGAAAAAACACTTTGTCTTCTGAATGCTGGAACCTATCCTTCGGTCTGTCTAAAATTGGGCATGGTCAGTCTAGATTTCCAGAGGGCAACCCATATCAGTTTGGCCCAGATTTTGTATACCTTTCAGGAGGAAAATAGTGCATTAAGGCAACAAAGGACAGGTGAGTCTTCGGCGTTCCCAAATAAGTTAAAGGCAAGCCTTCGGCATACCCAAATAACTTGGGGTTGACCGGCCAAGGTGGCAGCCTGGCCTTTGAAATGGCTTAGGTCAGGCGTGAGCTTGCTCAGTGTAGTACTGCTAAAGCTCCCAGTCGAGACTGGGATCCTATAGACTGCTTGCTGGAATTGCAGGATCTCTAGGCCTCGCTATTAACCAACATTTTTAATGCCGTAGGCAAGTTGGGATCGCCAGTATCCTGGAAAAAAACAATAATAACTCCGGTCTTCAAGAAAGGAGACAAGGCATTACCTACTAACTACAGACATATCTCCTTGCTAGATGGCGGAGCTACATTGATAGTGAAATAGATTAGGGCACTGGGTTGAAGCGAGGAATGTTCTTATACAAACAGTATGGTTTTCAAAAAGGTAGTGGGACAATAAACCAATGAGCATGGTAATCGCTAAACATATAGCGGCAAATAAAGGTAAAATATAAATGGTCTTTCTGGGCCTTTCGGCCTCTACAATTGCATTACCCATTCGAAGCAGTGATCAGTAATGGAAGGTATGGACATAGATAAAACTATTATTGTGTTTATCCGCCAGATGTACTCCCAGGCAACCGCTTGTAAGAATGGAGAGTGCACAAGGCCCATCGAGATTCATTGAGGTGCCCCCTTTTTATTTTTATTATATACCAATGGTGGAGACATACTGCATTTCAATTATGTCCCCTTGCTTATACTTCTCTACCAGATCATGATGATGTGGTCCTCAAAGCTAGAACTGAGAGGGCACAGCAGAAACTGACAGAAGAGTATTGTAGTTTAAAGCAAGATGTGGACCTGCGGGTTAATGTGGCAAAATCGGCTGTATTAGTGGCTGGGGATCGACCGAATAAGTTTTCATCTTTCCTGCTAGATTCTAGAAGAATGGAGGTGGTTGAAACATTTTCTCACCTGGGGATCCTCTTTGACAGTAAACACCCTTAGAAACACATGGTGGACAACAGAGTTGGCCATCTTTTCTTTTATTAAAAAACGTGGCTCTAAACCTATCCCAGAAATACTGACAGTGTATGAGGCAAAGCAATTTCTGTAGCCACATAAGGGGAAGGGGTATGGGGCATAGCGGACACAGGTTATTTCCAGTATAAGGAAGACAGTTTTTTTTAAAGGCTGATAGCCGTACCATGTAGCTGCTCAAATTCTAATTGTCATGCTGAACTAGCTGCCCCATATCTTTCAGACATTGCTTGTCTCACTCCCACCTCATTGTGGAACTCAATATGGCACAGGGAGATGGTGAGCTTGAACCAGATTTTTCTGAGGGATTGTTTAAGGTTGGATCTAACCGCAGGATCATCAGAACTAGGTCCGGCTTCGCCTTCCTGGTCCTGGTCCAAACCTGCCGCCCAGTTCCAAAGTCGGTAGCTCTTGCAGTTACTACACTTCCTGTCACTTTGACGAAGTGAACGAAAATGTAACCTTGTGTTTAAGCTGTGTCAGTTGATGGCGTCTACTTAAAGTGACACATTTTTGTTTTGTAACTAAACTGTGATGGGAAAAAGCTAAAACATTGCTTTTTTAGAGACCTTTTTGCAAACACTCAAAGTTATCGTTTGTTCAATTGGGAAACTGCTAGGAATTAAGCAGTTGGGATGGTCGCACTTTAACAATTTGAAACCACAAACTGCTCAATGGCAATTTTGACTGTTTAGGCTAATAGAATTGAGCAATATTTGTTTTGAGCAATATCTTTGCCCACGCACTTGGGCACTGCAAATGAATGGATTTTTTCAGTGCTGCCTTTTCTGCCCGCGAGTTAACGATGGCAAGTGGTGCTTTTTAACCGCTTGCCGTATTGTACATTGTAACCTGTTTTAACAAAAATCTGTGTGGTGACAGCCTGTTGCTTGTTTTTATCCTGCCTCATCTTGAAACAGAGTAGTTGGGGACTTGGAGAGAGGAGTTGGCCTAACTGCTAGGGCAGTTGACCTCGAATCTGGGGAACTGGGTTTGAGTCTCGCTGAACATCCTGTTTTTCTGGGCAAATCACTTAATCTCCCCATGCCTAACAAAAAATGAATGTGTCCTCATGTATTGCAACTGGTGCTATGTAAAGCGCTCTGATACCCGATTCTGGTCAAGTTCGCGCTACACAAAACATTGTAAAAAAAACAAACATTTGAGAACCCATTGAGTTGTGCCCTCATCTCTAAGGTGAGGATTAAAGAAATCTTCTTACAAAAAATGGTGTATGAAAGAAAGGAGTATAACCGAACAAAAGCCATGGTAATACTCTACCAAAAGTTCCCCGCCCATAACTCAGTTTATCGATTCTTATTTAGCCTCCATCCCTAACCCCTAAACTGGTTCATTTTGACAGGATTTTGACTAAATTATATCCTTCTGATGCTGGGTTATCCCAGCAACGTTCATTCGGAAAGTGACCTCACACCACCCCCCTATTATGCAGACAGATTTACATATACTCTTCTTCTGCAGTTCTTTTGATGCCCGTAGGAAGAGATTTATTATTCCAATTTTGCGTAAATATAACTTTAGGCGCTGCCAACCCGCCATATATTTCTTTCAAATTTTGGCTGATCCCTTAGTATGTTATTCTCTGGCTTCATTCACTCGGGTCACAATGAAGATTAGGAGAACCCAGATACCCTTTGATTCCTGATAAAAGAGGCTGCTAGTTACAGAGTCATTGTTTACATGATTTAAACGATACAACTGCATGCACTGGAAAATGTTTATGATGATGTAAGGTTTTTAAGTATTATTTATTGCGCTCTTTTATTTATGAAGGAATTTACTTGTAATAAGTTTTTAACAAAATTTGGATTGTAATATATATTTTTGCACATTATATGCTATATATATATATATATATATATATATAGCGAAATAAAGAGTATTGATGATGATGATGATGATGACAAACGTGAGAATAACGTGAGAATAACATGAGGAAATACGCTCCTTCAGCAACTGAACGGGTTGCAGTCCACGAACAAACATAAAATACAAACAAACTCAGTCATCTGTGATTGATCTAAAATCCAGAATGATCTTTCGTCCAAATGCATTCCAGCCCCCAACCCCTGGGGGTGTTTGTCTGTCCACCAGTCTGCAGACTTGACAAGTAGTGAAGCTATTAGTGGTGGAAAAGCTCAGATCACTGGTGGTCCAGGTGGCACTCCAAAACGTTTCTACAGGGATATCAGCAAGTATTTATAAACCAGTGCCAATTGCCTTTTATTTGGAGATGAGTATCCCCCATAACAATCCAAAGTGGCTTTCAGTCTGTCCTATTTTGGTGGGTATAACATTCTTGTGGTAAATACACTTGCAGTTTTAAATTCCCTTTGGCCGCTGTTACTAACCTGTTTGCATGTCCTGTTTGTTTTCAGAAAATCAGTCCTTTAAAGGACTTCCTAGATCTTCAACCCTCTGGTGTAAGTAGTAAATTAACCACTTACCTGGCTAACGTATGCTCACTCACCAAACATTCGACAGACATTTATTACCATCTCACGGATTCCAAACGGATTTATTTTTACTCATGTAGACCTGACTCAGAGAGGCTTCCAACCCAGCGATTGGTGGGATGCGCCCTTCAAATTATTTAAATCTTTAACTGGATACAGAGGGCCGCAAAGAGGTGGAGTAGCAGTCAGATTCAAGGATAGTTTTCAAGGCCATGCATTTCCCTTAGATAACGCACTGCAAGCAGAAGGGCTTGGTTTTTCTATTAATAAATCCCACTCCAGACCTGGCTGGATGATAGACAAGAACCCCAGAGAGGGTATAATTGGGAGAGATCTTACGTCCACTGGGGAGATAGTGGCCCCTCTCTGTGCAAAGAAGTTGGCTAATTTCATAGCTTTAGGAGATTTTAACTTAACATGCCGACAATCCTAATAGTTCATTGGCGGGTCAATTAATTGAGTCTATTGCATCTTTACATTTCCACCAATGGATCACTTTGCCCATGCATGTGGCAGGTTACACTGTAGATTTTTTTTTTCTAATATAAATTTGGCAGGGCTGGATCGTCCTAGTCAGGTGGCTTGTCAGATCATCTGCTCATTTCAATCCATTTTCCAATCCCATTTAAGCCCTCCTCTACAATATCCATCACACGACTCTCACGATCATGGAGGTCAGTTAATAAGGATTATCTTACTTACACTGTACGCATCTGTTCTTGGCATGTAGAGCTGTAGAATCACATGCTTGGCATACTCCTGCCATCTAGATGGGTCCGGATGTTTGCAAGTTGTTTTTCTTCGAAGAAGTCTTTTAGTCACGAGGTAAGGTAACTACTAATTTCGGTAATATTGTGCATGGGTATCAACTCCACTGTTAGAATGTTTTTCCACAAGAGTTTGAGAATGGACTAAGTAAATGTAGTATTGAGATGTCTATGCGCATGTAATGTGAATAATAAGAACTGCAACAACAATAGGTGTCCAGGGAGGAGGAAGGGCACATGTGAATCTACAGTTCTACATGGCAAGATCAGATGTTTACAAGGTAAGTAACGTAATCCATTCGAGGCATGTGTGCTGTAGATACACATGCTTTGCATAGACTGTATCGTAGTGGCTAACCACTGGGTGTTGCAGTTGTTTCAAAAAGTGTTTTTAGCACTGCTTGTCCTACATTAGCTTGTTGATATGCTGATAATATTTTAATATGCTAATACATCCACACAATAATGTTTGTTAAGTGTGTGTGGTATATACTGGGGAGGGTCCTAAGAGTACTCGAAGAGGTTACACATTTAACAATCCAAAACACCCTGGAATGTCTGCTGGGTCTCCGCAAACGTACCAGGGCCCTGAGGGTCCAGTTGCGCTTCCTAGACATAGCTCTTATATTAGCCATAAGAGGGATCACCATGAGATGGAAATCTAGATGCCCCCCATTAATATGTGGCAGGAAGATGTGATCCGATGGTGTGGGGCAGAGAGCGCATCACTTAGACGAGAGGAGGCAAGAGGGCTACGGAAACACCCCATTTCCATGGAATGGGTCTGCATGCGAGAGAATTTGAGAACGTTAGACCTTACACCTGGGCCCGTCACCCCTACTCCATAACATATCCAAATCACTACATAACACACAACACAGACCTCTTATGGCCATATCTACACCCAGACCGCGCTCTACCAGCAATTGGAAACCAAAAGCTATCTAGACAGCTGAATGGTACTAGGCTGAATGTCACACAACAAAAAAAAAAGTAGACCAGGAGGGAGGGTGGAGGGAGGGAAGGGGTAGTTCTAGTTAACGTAACTGTTCAAAAGGTATTTTAAAATGCAACCATTCCAAGAGAAAACATTGTACCTTAAAAGTACGCATTACTGGTCTTACATTTGTTTTTATTATGATTATACCATGATGGATTATCATTCACAACCAGTCAAACTAATCTGCAAATAAGAAGTTATTTGGCTAAGATGGCACAACAAAAAACGAAAATACTGTAATGTACCAGGTTAAAACATTGTCTTCACTCTCTGGTGCTCAATAAAGTCTGTTAAAAATAAAAGTGTGTGTGGTGTAGACCATGTAGCTGCCTTACATATGTCAGCTATGCGAATGTTGCCTAAAAAGGCCATAGACGTTCCTATTTTAAGAATAGAATGTGCTCTACGAGGTATAGTTAAAGTTATTTTAGCTTTAACATAGCAAGTTTGAATATATTTAATAATCCATCTAGAAATACTGGATTTAGAGATCAGATTTTTTTATGAGGTGGAGCAAAAGCAACAAAAAGTTGTTTTGCAAAAATCTTTTGTCCTGTCAATATAATATAATAGTGCTCTTTTGACATCAAGTATTTATAGAGCTCTTTCTGCAAATGAATCACGTTGAAGGAAGAATACAGGTAACAACTGATTGGTTAATATGAAAAGCAGAGACCACTTTTGGAAGGACTTTTAGGTTTGTACGAAGAACCAATCTATCTTTATGCAGTTGAAAGAAATCTTCTTTTCTAAAGTTAATGCCTGTAGCTCACCAACACGTTTTAGTGAAGCAATAGCAATTAAAAAGGCAACTTTTTATGATAGAAATTCAAATGAACAATTGTGCAATGGTTCAAAAGGTGGACCCATAAGCCTTGTGAGAACAATGTTAAGGTTCCAGACAGGTGAAAGAGGTACCCCGGGCTGTATTATTCTTTAAAAGTCATCCATAAAGGCTTTAATTACAGGAACTTTGAATAAGGATAAATATTGTCTCTTTTGAAGATATGCAGCTACTGATGCAAGGTGTAGTCAAATGGATGTGTCGGTAAGCCAACTTGCTACAGATGCAAAAGATAACAAATAACATTTTGTATAGATGCCTCTAGCGGATCAATTGTGTTACAATAGATCACAAACCTTTTCTACTTTGCTTCATAACATGCCATAGTGGTGGGTCTTCTTGCTTCCTTAAGAATTGTCATACAATCTGGTGGTAGGTTTAATTTTCCAAACTCTGACTTTAGGAGCCAATCGCTAGGTTGAGTTCCTTGGAGTTTGGTTGTCTGATTTCTCCATGGTTCTGAGAGAGACAGTTTGAAGTTATGTTAAGATTCTGGTGCAGAACTATTGAGAGTTCTAATAGTGTGGTGAACCATGGTTGACAAGCCCATGTGGGAACCACCAAAATCAGTGTGAGAGATATTGGTCTCAAGTTTCCTTACCAGAAATGGAAAGAGAGGGAGAGGGAGAGGCGGAAAAGCGTAAGCAAATATCCCTGGCCAGTTGATCTAATGGGCATCACCTTTGGACAGAGGGTGTGGGAACCTGGAGGCGAAGTCTGGGCATTTTGAGTTTTCTGCTGTGGCAAAGACGTTTATTTGTCGGAATCCCCATTTTTGGAAGTACGGAAGGAGAACTTGTGGGTGAAGTTCCCATTTGTGTACTTGATGCCTCATTCTGCTGAGAAGGTTGGCAAAGATGCTGTCTGTCCCTGGAAGGTGTTCTGCCAGGAGGTGGATCTTATGATAAATTGCCCAACGCCAAATCGTCAGAGAGGTGTGACTGTTGTAGAGTGTGTCCACCCTGTTTTTTGTACATAGTACATTGTTGTCATATTGTCCGTCCGGACTAGGACAATTTTCCCTAACAGGTGATATAGAATTTTTTTTAAAGCTAGTTGAACTGCTTGCAGTTCTAGGTAGTTGATGTGATGGGTCAATTTAGAGTCATTTTACAGAAAGCACTGGCTAGATAGAGACCTTGCCTGAAAGCTGATAATTTTAACTCACGCTGTATTGCTAGAAACAGTACAACTTTGTTTTAAAATTGTATTATACTGTCGAGATCTGAGTGAATGGAGACCATGTCCGAATTTCTTTGAGCTCATAGTTTAGAACTTGCGCCGTGTTATAGAAGTGTTAGAATTTTGCTCTAAATTCGTATTGCACAATTTAAATAGGTACTTTTTAGCCAGTTTATTACTAGTGACCGTTTGTCCCGCCGTTGGCCTCAGGAGAACAGCTGCACTACCATTGGCTACCCAGACTTGCTCTCAGCCAATCAGGTGGGGTGGGGGCAGAGTCATCTCCAACTTCGGTGCACAGAAAAGAATGGCCACAGAGCGGACACGCGCCTAAGGCAAGCCCGTCCGCGGCCAGCCGGGACCAGGGGCCAGTCACAATGCCCAAAAAATTACTTACACCATAACAGAACTAAAATCCTTAGCCCCATGGAAAATATACACCCCTTAAACTTGGACTGTCAACAATTACTAGATGTTCTCGGCCTCCTTCAATCTGGTCAGCCATCTGAGTTCGGCAAAAATAGAGATCCTGGTCAAATCTCAAGCCAGATTACTGCACCAAACAGCTTAAGCACAGCACGCTCTGTAAAAGAACTAAGCATACTGTACTTAAACACCCGGTCTGTAGTAAAGCATAAGTTAGAATTGTTCAACCTACTTGACAATGACTCACCCGATATATTGTTCTTGTCAGAAACCTGGCAGAAGACGCCACGCCTGATATTTTAGCTGCACTGGAAGGTAATTATTACCTGCTCTCTGCAAATAGAACAGGAAAAAAGGGGGGGAGGGGAGTGGCAGCTGCTATAAAAAAAAAGGATGATCCGCCATCAACGTCTCTCCTTTGGAGATAGAATTAGTGGATAGCCTAGTCCTCAAGCTAGACTTTTACAATAGCACAGTGATATGGGTACTAGTGTACAGACCTCCAATTGCTATGCCTAACTTCCCAAAAACTTTTGCAAATTTATTCGCATCCCTGACAATTGACTTTTCCAAAGTCTTGGTTATTGGTGATCTCAATTACTGGGTAAATGAAGAAACAGGGGGAAAAAGTGCCAGGGAATTGACCGACGCCCTACAAAGCCTGAATCTCTCACATCATATTCAAGCGCCAACACACAACAAAGGTCACACTCTTGACCAAGTATGATCGATCAATTTGACCCTCCATAATTTGGAAATACAACCATGTATATGGTCTGACCATTATATAATCAGGTTTGCAATAAGCAATATCTACATGTCCAGAACAACACCTTCTCAAAAGACCTTATCGAGAAACTGGCACCACAGTAACTTGGAAGCATTATGTGACACCTTATAACAGAAACCTCCTAAAATTAAGGAGAATGTAGATAATCTGAAGCGGGAAATTGCAGACTGGCAAAGAAAAGCTATCAATTCTCATGCTCCCCTAAAATCTCAAACTTTATGCTTAAGGGGAACACGAAGCACCTAAATGGTTTATGGAAGACTTAAGATTAGCCAAACTCCAAACTTGCCAGGCAGAGCGGAAATGGCGCAACTCCTACTCATCTGAATCCAAAGAACACTATAAAACTAATCTCAGAAAATATAAACACGCCATATTGGAGGCAAAAAAACAATTCTTCTCCAATAAAGTGTAGAACTCAAATAGAAAAACTAAAGATATTTTTAACACAGTAAGGGAATTATCTAACCCTGATCGTGTCACTCCACAAATTCCTGCTACTCAGAAACCTTGAAATGACCTAAGCAATTTCTTCATTGAAAAAAATAGAGAAAATTCAGGAATCCATAGATACCAAACATCAGGATATGGATAATTGGGTTGTAAATACCAACACCGACATCCTGACCACCTTTCCGTACATAGACCAAGATCTATTCTTGGAGTACCTAAACATAAGAAAATCGGGCTCCCCAAATGATGTCTGTCCACCTGAAGTACAAAAATCTATTTTCAAAGCATTCCCTAAGATCACCCTCTATCTTTTGAATCTATCTAACTCAAGGGACAGTCCCACAAGCTTTCAAAGAAGCAGTGATTATTCCACTTCAGAAAAAGCAGGGAGTTGATCCCAGAGGTTGGACAATTGTAGGCCAATATCTCTCCTCCCCTTTTCGACTAAGGTGTTGGAAACACACATAGCAAAGACTCTCAGCTCATTCATTGAAAAAAACAAACTTCTTAGACCCACATCAGGTTGGTTTCCGCGCAATCCACTCCACGGAGTCCATTATTCTGTCTGTAATGGATGACCTAAAGGGGAAGGCAGATGTAGACAGCACTCAAGCACTGATTCTCCTTGACCTGTCTGCAGCCTTTGACACAGTCAACCACAACATCTTAGTGGACAATCTGGCTGCAGCAGGTCTAAGCGGCCCAGCCCTGAAATGGTTTCAATCATTTCTTGTTGATAGAAAACAGTCAGTTTGGCTCTCTCCGTATAAATTAGGCACAGTAAATCTGAAGGGTGGAGTGCCACAGGGCTCATCCCTATCACCACATCTTTTCAATATATATATCCGTCCTCTTATTGTGCGCTCCGACAGAAGTGCCAATCTACAACTATACGGATGATATGCAGCTAGACTTCCCCATCAATGAATGTATAGAGTCCCAGAAATTTCTTTAGAAATCCATGCTGTTCATCATGAAATGGATGAACAAAAATCAATTAAAACTAAATGCCTAAAAAGCAGAAATCATCATCCCCAACAATAAACACCAGCATTGGACCCCCGCCCACTGTCCCTCCGAGTTAGGCCCGTCTCTGGCATTAAAAAACTCGACAAAAAGCCTAGGCATACACATTGACTCAGACCTAAACATGAACACGCAGATTGGAGCAGTTACCTCCGCTTGCTTCCTCCAACTGCGCAAACTGAGGAAAATAAGAAAATTCTTCAGTAAAGAGGCAAGTATCCAAATTGTCATCTCTTTGATTATGTCAAGAATTGATTATGCTAACACTATATACTTAGGTCTTCAGCGCAATCAGTTGCATCGTCTACAGCCAATACAAAATCAGGCAGCCAGAATTATATTCCAACAAGGCAGATGATGTCACATCAAGCCGCTGCTAAAAGAGTTGCACGGGCTTCCAGTGGAGCAAAGCTCAAAGCTCAAAGCTGGCTGTATTCTTTTTAAATCCTTGCATGGGACCGGCCCTAAGAATATTTCATCAAAAATTCATAAGTACATCCACCACTGTACTTTAAGATCTATGCAAATGAACTACTTAGCAGTCCCAGTTTTTAGACGCAAAAGAACAGGAGGCTCACGCTTCTCAATATTAGGACCCAAACTCTGGAACGCTCTTGCGCCCCCATTGAGACTTGAGTCAGACCTCTTTCATTTTAGGTAGATGTTGAAGACCTGGCTCTTCACCCAAGCTTACAGTTAGACCAGGTCTATCCTTACCAGTAACTCTTTCTGGAAGGCACCTCCTCCAGCGCCAAGAAACCGTTGGTGAACGAGCGCTATAAAAGTTCCTATTAACATAACATAACATAACATGGGTCAGTTGGGTGGTATCCCAAAGGCCCTGCACTGTTAAATGCTGTAAATGTGACCCCCACCTTGTGAGATATGTGTCTGTTGTGAGCACGACTTGTGGTATAGGATTAATAAAGGGCCACTCTTTGATACATTTTGTGTGTTCCACCACTGCAGAGAGCGAGGAGTGCAGCGGTCTAGATCTGTTAGCTGACCCTGTGATTGATTCCACTGATGCGCTAAGCATTCTTGTAGAGGGCAAATGTTTAGTCTTGCATTAGGCACTATGGCAAAGCACTGATGCGCTAAGCATTCTTGTAGAGGGCACATGTTTAGTCTTGCATTAGGCACTATGGCAAAGCATGATGCTATCATCCCCAGTAACTGCATGAAAGTTGTGACTGGTACATACTGGTTGTTTTGAAACTGGAGTAACAGTGTTTAAAAATTGTGAATCCTGGCTGCATTGGGATATGCCAGAGCCATTTGAGTGTTTAGAATGGCATGGTTGTATTTGAGTGGGTTGAAGATGGGATTTTTGTGCATCAACTGTAAATATCAACTGATGCAGAAGGTTTATGGTAGTTTGTAAGTGTTGCACATGTTTAGGATGTGTGTTGGTTTTTATGAGCCAATGGTCTAGGTATGTGTCGGAGAGATGGGCGGAAACAACTTCGGAGGCCTAAATAGGGGTTGATTTTTTTTAATTTTTATTGACTTATGCAAAACATAATAGTGGTAGTGGTTCAAGAAATAATGATGGTAGTTTGATCCGGGATGATGAGGATGTTCCTGTTGAAGCTACTTGCTGCTGCTTCAGGCTTCTCTTCCTCTCCTGGGGTTCTTCTCATACCAAGACTCAGATGGCGTCTCCACGGAGTCTCTCCAAAAGAAAAGTAGAGCGGGAAGTGGACTGGTCTATCCCTTATGGGGTTTACCGTAACTACATCCAAGTGTTGGATTAATAATAAAAGGAAAAAAAACTATAAAGTCTGCTCCTAGACCATTACTGTGCCTCTTCTATGTCGTCATGGTTGGCCCATTCGCTGTCTTCTCCCTGGCCACCTCCTTCTTCCTGCGGGGATGAGGGAGGTACGATGTTTAACCTCTGCCGTCCCGCGCTCACACCCAGATCGGCGTTCGTGGAATGAGGTGAGGCTTACTTTACCCCCTCACATCCCCATTCCCTAAGTTTCTTGCCCGCAAGAAATGAGTTAAGGGGATATCTAGAAAGAAAGTCTGCGTTGGTTTGCTCCTTCCCTTTTCGGTGCAAAGTATGGAATCAATAGGGTTGTAAGGTCAAGAACCAGCTTAGGAATCTATTGTGATGTCCCTTATTTTCAGACCTTCTAGATAATACCGAAGTGTTTCTATGGCCCACTTTATGGCTAGCTGCTAGTTCACACGCGCTAGCGCTAGCTTGTACCTGAAGTGCGCTGGTGTCCACACTGTTCCCTATCCTGATCTAAGAGGGGGGGACGGTATTTTCAGAGCAGTGGGAAGCCTGAGGCTCGATTACCACTCCTGCTTCCCCCCCCCCGGTCCGACGCGGTAGCCAGTACCGTTGCGCGGAGGGCGGGTCAGGGAGAGCCAGGCACTACTGAGCGGTTAGCGCTCTAGTGGTTGTACTCCCGGGGCTATTTAGCCCTCGCCCCCTACCGAGCGCGCAGCGGTCGCGCGCAGGGGAGCCGAAGACACGGCGAAGAGTAGCCAAAGAGTTGCCCGTCTGTGCCCGTCCGTGACCAGACGGGGCTAGGGGCAATGGACTCTGCCCAACTTGGTACGTACCCCACTGGGAAACACTATATTAAATACTCAGCTCAAGCTCTAAAAAATCTGCAACCAGAGCCTTTAGTGGACTGTGCTCGTAACTCTTGGCCATGTCCAGAGGGCCCCTTTTCATGCACCTTCTGCCACTTCCAAGCATCCCACACAGACACCATTAGAGGCCACAATATACAGGGGATAATGGCTCCTAAGGGTTTGAAGATGTTTCTTCTTAACATCCGCTCTCTACCAAAACACCACTGTGAACTCTGGGACCTTATCACAACGACAAGGCCTGAAATTTGCTTTTTAACAGAAACATGGTTAAAACCACACACGGTCCCTGCTATAACTTTGGGGGTCCCTGCCGGATACAAAGTACTAAAGCTTGACCGTCCGATAAAAATTGGCGGCGGCATTGCGATAGTCTACAAGGAAGGACTGAAGGTAAATGTTGTAGAGCAAAGAAGCTGCTCCCTGATGGAAGTCATGATCTTTAAGATCAGTTCGGCATCTAAAACCCATTGGAAGGGAGCTCTTGTCTACCACCTCCCTGGGCCTAGTACAGGTTTCACTTTAGCTCTGACCAAACTACTGGCCCCACATCTTAAAGCCAAAGAAGACTTTCTCCTTTTGGGAGACTTCAATAGTCATGTAGATACCCCTAATCTTCCAGAAACGCTGTCCCTGCTCTCAGATCTCTCCCTTCTGGAGCTTAAAATACGCAATAAAGGTCCCACTTAAATAGGAGGCCATACTCTGGATTTGATTTACTCTGGATTTGATTTTTTCTAATTGTGCTAAGATACTATGTCGACCTTCGACCCGAGTTAACTGGTCCGACCACTTTCTGTTGGAATTCTATCTCCTTGGCCTGGACAAACCAAATAAACAGCCGGTTCTTCCGCCTCAATGGCGTAGACAATGGCACAATATGACATTGGACGACCTACAGAAAGTGTGGATAGAGCCCATGGTTCGAACTACGGACAACGTAGACTCTGTTTTATCCAAGTTTAATACCTCTCTACTAGAGGCATTTGACGTGTTGGCCCCAATGAAATTGCATAAACAGCTCCCCACATCCAAACAAGAGATATGGTATACTGAACAACTTAGGATAGAGAAACAGGGATGTAGGAGGTTGGAAAAAGTATGGCGAAAGAACCACACAGAGGAAAGCAGAAAAGAACATGCTGATGCCCTATCCCTTTATCACAAAAACATCAGATTAGCCAGGGGGAACAGTCTCACTTCACAGCTGACTGAGGCAGGCAATTCCTCCAAAGAACTCTACAGGATTTTACAATCATTTGTGAAACCTGTAGCTTGTGAGAGTCCGGATGACTTTTCTCAAACCCTGTGTGATGACATCTCCCTATTCTTTGAAAATAAAATAGAGCTGATTTATGAATTTTTTTTTTAAAGTAATTAATTGTAAGGATAACACCATCAGTTTCTCTCCACCATCAAGTCCTCACAATAATGACATACCTACACCTATACTCACTGCCTTCCCGGAGATTGGATTAGATGACATCAAATTATTGATAAATCATATTAAAACAGGGCCTCCTCTGGATTTCCTGCCAGCCAAAATGGCTGCTTCTTTATGCAATCTACTTGGCCCTATGATCCAATCAATAATAAACCTTTCTCTTAGGAATGGTTGGGTACCTCAAGAATGGAAAAGAGCTGTAGTTAATCCTATTAGCAAGAACAAGGCCTCACCATGGACAGACCTATCGAACCTCCGCCCGATTTCCCTTCTGCCTTATTTAAGCAAGCTGACCAAGAAACATGTGAATACCCAGTTGTCCAAATTCCTCGAGACATCAGGAGGGCTTGACCATACACAATCAGGCTTCAGACGCAACTACAGCACCGAATCGGCGCTCCTCTCTGTCACAGATAACATCAGGATGGCACAAGACAGAGGAGGCTCTATGATTCTGGTGCTGTTGGATCTGTCTGCAGCCTTCGACACTGTTTCACATGAAATTCTTCTCGGTCGCTTGCAGAAGGTGGGGATTGGTGGATTAGCTCTGTCCTGGTTTGAGAGTTTTCTCTCAGGCCGCTCGCAAAGTGTCAGCTTAGGCCCCTATTGTTCCATCTCTAGAGGGCTTACTAAGGGGGTTCCACAGGGCTCATGTCTAAGCCCCACATTATTCAACCTATATGTGGCCCCATTATCTGACATTGTGAGAAAATATGGATTCACGCCAGTGTCGTATGCTGACGACACTCAGCTTCTGTTTCCATTTCATACCCTTACTCCCGCAATCAAACATTCTTTTGCGGAGGGAATGAGAGCAGTGTCTGACTGGATGGCCTCTAATAGCCTACAATGTAATGTGGGCAAGACAGAGGTCATGCTGTTCGGGAAAGCCACTCTCCTTTGGTCACCGGATTGGTGGCCCCTCGATCTGGGACCTGTTCCTGACCCTAAACAGACAGTGAAGAACCTAGGTGTACGGTTAGACCAAGCATTACTGTTAAAAGAGCACGCAAACCAGGTGACCAGGTCTTGTTTTCGGATGATAGGACTTCTGAGGCGTGTATTTCCATTCTTGTCGGACATCTTTAGAAAGACCCTTGTCCAGGCCCTTGTAGTCAGCCGGCTAGATTATTGTAATGGCCTCTTCTTGTCTGCTAACGAAGAAGTACTTAATAGATTGCAAGTCGCCCAGAACACCGCAGCAAGACTAGTCTTAAATGTCCCCCCCAGAACGCCTTCTCCTCCCCTACTTGAAAAACTCCACTGGCTGCCCATTCGCCAACGGGTCCAAATCAAGATCTGTTGTGTCATACACAAAAGTCTGTTTGGCTCAGGCCCTCAAAATCTGACTGACAAATTTAACATCTATAACCCGGAACGTCTGCTTCGTTCCAGTGGCCAACTACTGTTACAGATCCCGATAATTAAAAAGGCACGGCAGGGTGGGCGAGCCCTATCCTATATGGGCCCCACCCTCTGGAATAAACTTCCCCCCGGCCTAAGACAAACTACCGACCACCTTAAATTTAGGAGAACACTTAAAACACATCTGTTCCTGACAGCATAATTTCATATGCCTCCCTAGAGCTCTGTTTTTGACACACACCTGATGAGATAAGCGCGGAGATACCCCTTCGGGAGTCGAGTCCTGCGCTATATAAACAACTAAATAAATAAATAAAAATAGGGCTTCTTTTTCTATGACTGTATACCTTTTCTCTCAGGGAAACAGTTTTCTGCCGCTATACAGTTCTGGTCTTTCCTGCCCTTGTTAATCTGTTTGAGACAGTTCAGCCCCTAGCCCATGCTCGGAAGCGCCAGTTTGCAATATAAAGGGCTTGGTGTAATCTGGACTGAGAAGGCGAGGTTTTGAAGTTGTGACCTGTTTCAATTGGTGGAAGGCGTGTAGTGCCTCAGAGGAAGGATATCTCAACTCTTTTTTGGTTTTAGCATCTTTTTTCAGGAGGTTCGTTAAAGGATTAGCTATCTGGGAGCAGTCAGGGATGAAGTGTCGGTAATACCAAGAACACCTAAGAAAGCCCTCAAATCTTTTTTCGTTCGGGGAAATGGTATGTTGATGATAGCTGCCACTTTTTCTTCTTGGGGCTTTATCAGTCCTTCTCCTAATAAATACCCAAGATATTTTACGGATTTCGCTGCTAATTTACTCTTGGACAGATTAATGGTTAACCCTCTCCTTTTGAGGGCTTGAATCACTGCTATTAGGTGTCGAAGCTGTTGCTCTCAGCTCTCACTATGAATAACTATGTCGTCTATGTATGCTGCCGAAAATGCAGCACAGGGTCTTAGAAAAGTGTTCATTACTCTTTGAAAAGTGGCGGGTGCCCCATGTAGCCCAAAAGAAAGGACCGTAAAATTGAATAGCCCATCGGGAGAGGAGAAAGCTGTCTTCTCTCTATCTCGTTTATTCAAGGGGACTTGCCAATACCCTTTGCAGAGGTCGAGAGTGCTTATGTAGCGAGCTTTTCCTATTCGCTCTATCATCTCGTCGACTCTCTGTAAAGGGTATGAATCAAACTGGGAAATCTTATTCACTTCTCTGAAGTCTATGCAGAACCTGATAGACCCATCTGGTTTCGGCACTAAAACAATAGGGGAGTTCCACTCACTGGTGGAGGGTTCTATTATCCCCATCCGGAGCATTTGTTGTACTTCCTCTCTCACTGCGTTTCTCCTTGCTTCTGGGATACGATAGGGCCGTAATTTCACTATCTTTCCTGGAATGGTATGGATCTCATGTTCCATTACGTCTGTTTTACCTGGCAATAGGGAAACCACTTCCTGTAATGGTAGTAGATGTGCACACAGCTCGCTTCTCTGACTGACCGGAAGTTCGGGGTCTCTGCTTTGGAGGTACAAAGGATTGTTCTGTTCAGTCAAACCTACCAAAGTTGGGATGCGTCCTTCCCATTTTTTAAATAGATTTATGTGATAAATCTGGGTGTGTAAAGGTTTATTTGGATTTAATTTCAAACTGTGTGTTACTGGTGTCACTTTCTTTATTATCTTGAAAGGGCCTTGCCACTAACCTAACATTTTATGGTCTGAGGTAGATAGCATTAATAAGACAAAATCACCTACTTCAAAGGTACAGGTTTTGGTACGTTTATCGTACTGTGTCTTCTGTAAGATCTGGGCCTGTTCTAAGTGGGATTTAACAATGCTACGTATTTGTTGTAAGTGGGTTTTTAGACTAATGACATACTCGGGCAGAGGTTTACCTCTTTGTTCCTCTTCCCATTCTTCTTTTGCCATGTGAAGCAGGGAAAGGGGTTGCCTCCAATATAACAACTTAAATGGTGAATACCCCGTACTCCTCTGTTGTTTGCAGCGGATGGCGAAGAGGGCTAAGTGTAGCATATCCTCCCATTTTCTAGTTTTGAGGTGAACTAGTTTCTTTAAGTTGGTTTTAAGTGTCGCATTATATCTCTCCACTAACCCGTCAGTCTGGGGATGGTAAGCTGATGTTCTCAGTTGTTTAATGTTTAACTGTTGACATACCTGTTTCATCAGCTTGGAAATAATAGGTGTGGCCTGATCAGTTATGATTTCCCGGGGAAACCCTATTCGGGGAAAAATAAAAACCATAGCTTTGGCTTTTTGTAAAGCATTGTGATGTCTTAAAGCTACTACCTCGGGAAATCGAGTGGCAAAATCCACTAAGACCAGCACATATGTGCATCCGCTACGGGAGGGAAGAAAGGGGCCTATGATGTCCATCCCCACCCTGGTGAAGGGTTCCTCTATTATGGGCAGGGGTCGAAGGGGAGTTCTAAGGGGAAAGCTTCAGCTATTCTTCTGGCATATGGAACATTCTTTACAAAACTGGAGAATCTGTTGATAGATTCCTGCCCACTAAAACTTTTCTAGAATGTCCTTCTTGTTTTTTTCACTACCAAAGTGACCACCCTACCAGATGACTATGTGCTAGAAACAACACTTTTCCCCAATACTTTTGGGGTACGAGCAACTGAGGATTTTGGTTCTTCCGACCCTTTTCGATATATCAAACCCACCCGTCCTTATAAAGAATTGGGGACCTACTTGTTTAGGATCTTCTACATCTGTGGCTTTTTTCCAAGCTTTCCTTAGTGTTGGGTCTTCCCTTTGCGCTATGTAGACACCTTTGTCATAGTGCCACATGCCTTTTTTCTTTTCGGTTTTGATTTTTACTTTTCTTCGGCTTTCCTGGGGAAAACCTACGGTCCTGCTCTTGAGAGAACGGGGCGGTTTTTCTCCATTGCTGTGTTTCATCATTCAGTAACTGTCCCATATATGGATAGTGCCTCCTTAACATAAAAGGCTCGGGCAGCTTAGGGATAAGTTCTACGCGTAGAGGGATGGGTTCAATTGAGGGTTTGTGCTGTACCTGTATCTCAGTGGTGGGGTATTGCCTACTATTTCCGTGGACACATTGAATGTTCACCATACCCATAGGTTGAGAATTACCCCGGGCACACTTTGGGGTCTCATAACACTGTGTAAACACCCTGTGTCAACTAGGACGGTTCCATCATCTCTGTTTACCCTTACAGTTTTATGGTAGGGGAGTGTTTGCCCTTGTTTAGTACAATAGAGAGTTTGAATAAGTCCTACTTCCATTGGTTCCTGCTTTTGAGGGCACACCAGGGCTATGTGTCCTAACCCTCCACAGTTAAAACACTGGGGTTCTGATGGGGTTTGAGGGTGATACGGAGTGGGTAACGGACCAGGTATTTGAGTAACAGGGTCTGGCTTCTCGGGGTAGGAGTTCAGTTGACTTTTGTGGAGGTACCTCCAGACGATTTTCAATGAGTTTCTTCTTTACCTCTTTGCAACTCTTGAGCCCTACTAAAGGCACTGGCTATTTCAACTGTTCTTTCCATGTTAAGCTGGGTATGCGGTCTAACCCACTTTTGTATCGGTGGATGTAAAGAGGCCAAATATTGTTCCAAATAAATCTTCTCCATTATTTTTTCCTTGTTGGATCCCAACGGTTTAAGCCACCAATCTGCCATGTCCTTTACTCTGTAGGACAGGGCTCTGGGTGTCTCTTGGGGACCCTCCTTAATTTGTCAGAGTCATATACGGTACGTTTCCTCATCTATTCCTAACCTTTCTAAGATATTTTTCTTTATCTCGTCGTATGGTGTGATGCCAAGGGGATTAGCGGCTTGATGCGCTGTTTGCAGGTCTCCCGAAATGAGGGGACCCAGGCAATGACCCCCGAGGATCCGTGAATTCTGAACCCTTTTCATAAAGGTCATGGTTTCGTTACGAATTTGATATTAGCGAACCGTAACTAGTTAGTGCGGCAAGTACGAGTGTTTTCGTCATGTTAGACCGATGGATTCACTGCGTATTTAGGGATTTCGTTCTGAACCCTTTGGTTCCATTTTGTGTATGGCAGCCATTTTGTGGTTGCCCTCACATAGGCCGACGACTGTGGCTGAACTAGTCTTTTAAGGACATGTACACCTTAGCTCGAGTTCATGCTGACTTCTGTTTTACCTGAGTGAACTGACCCTGTTGCCTGAAGCGGACCTTGTTAAACCAGTTCCTGCCCTTTAGCTGATCAAGATTAAGGATCAGAGCACAGGACATCATAAAGTTTTACTGCACACAAACATGCCTTATCCTACTTCTATCTGTTTCTGTTTCTTCTTTTATGGTCTATTTACGATATGGGTTGTGGTCCTTTTTATTATGGGTTTGTCCGGCTTGTCTAAAGAAGAATGTTGGGTTTGTTCAATGATTGATTATGGGCCGGACAACTGTAAAATGGGTTTGTCGTCATGCAATACTTTTTGTTGTGGAAACATGTGATTGGTTAAACTGCAAACAAGGAATGTTTGCCTGAAGCATAATGTTTCGCATAAAAAGGGATGACTTGCTTTGTAAAGTTGAGCAGTCTCCTGAGAACTCATACCGTGTTGACTTCTAGGACTTCTGTTACTGGCTGCAGCCAATAAATTTGATCTTTGACGCCACTCAGAAGTATACCGTGTCTCTGTATTCTAAGACAGGTGAACCCGAAGACTTTGGGCGTGCCCCTGGCGCCGCTGGGTTCTAAAACCCGGTTCTTCAGTTGGCGCTTCCAACGTGGGGCGACTTCAGCGGTACCGGTCCAAGCCTGAAGATCGTGAGGAGCTTTGTGAGGAAATTCTGGAGGACGGCCACCACTTCATCGACCCCGGCATGTCGAACGTGGACGGAAGGTCTTTGCTGCGAGGCTTTCCGCTTTCCTGACGGCTACGAAGGTCTGCTGCCCTGACTGTCGCCCTGTCTTGGACCCATTTGTGATGCTTTGTACGGCGAGACGATAGATGGGTCTTCTGTTGGCGTGACTGATACCTCAGTTAAGTATAAGTGGGTCGCTCCCAGTCCTTAGTTTTTGGTTCTTTGGTTTGATTTGAAAATTGCAATTTCCAAAGCCGAGGGACTCATATATTTGCGAGACTATCGTTGTAGATACTCCCTTGAAGTTTGAAGCTAGATTAGTGAGCAAAGATGCCTGATCTTAGCAAGCTTGGAAAGATATTTTGTTGTGGTTGTAACAGGGATTCCCGATTGGAGGATTCATGTCCCATACCTCCAGTTGGAACTCCAACTTATGAGCTCTATTCTAAACATGGTGTGGGCCCCATTACGTTTAATGAAGTATGGGTCCGATACACTAGGAAAGACGGTGTTTTAAAATGGCCACATCATGGTAGCTATGACACAGAGATTCTAGATAATTTGGAAGTTAAACTATTTAAGAAGAAAGCCCGGCTGGCAATGTTTGACTCCTTTCGCCTTTGGCGTAAAGAAGCCAGACAACGAGAAATTAAACAAGCTAAAAGAGATAAAAGAGAAAAGGATGTATCAATAATGCAAGCTGCTAGGCAGTTTAAAGAAAACGAAGAAGATAAAGCAATTGAGGTGTCAGATAGGCAACATAATATGGCTATTGATAAATGTTAAACAAAGGGGGTAGACCTCAGTAAGAACCTATATTTCTTTCTAGTAGAGTGAATCCAAACTATTTCAAGACAAAGATGCCATATAGAGACAAGATTTAAATTATTTTTCAAACATATAAGTTTATTTAAATATTTTTATCGTTTTTTCTCAAGTTTTTTAAGATATATTTGTGCAATTGTACATAACATTGTCCATGTTTCATAGAGTGCCCTCTGTTGGCAGTGGGTAACAGTTAGTCTCGCTAATCATACATACTACCTTTCATACTTCCTTTCATACTTATCTTGCTGATTTTTTTTAAAAAAGGGGAAGAAAACATACTAAGCAATATAAACACTACAACAGAAATTTTTTCCAAAAAACAAAATAATACAAGTGTACTTGTTGGGATACTTATAATAGTATAGATGGTAACATTCAGCTAGTTAAGGTGGAAATAACCAGTTCGTATCCAAGACTGTGGGTGGTAAAAAAAAAATCAGCAAGATAAGTATGTGCCAACAGAGGGCACTCTATGAAACATGGACAATGTTATGTACAATTGCACAAATATATCTTAAAAAACTTGAGAAAAAACGATAAAAATATTTAAATAAACTTATATGTTTGAAAAATAAATAGAAAGAAATAGTTTGGATTCACTCTACTAGAAAGAAATATAGGTTCTTACTGAGGTCTACCCCCTTTGTTTGATTTATTGTCTCCCCCCTCAGGACCTAAAAGTATCTGGGAGAACTCTTTCTTTGCAATTTTATTGATAAATGTTATCCAGCTTTGCCATCTCTTCTTGAGAATGCAACGAAGGACCCTGAGAAGGATTCTTTGATGTCACATTTGTTGAGATTACCACCCCCTTATGCACAGAGTGCTACGGCACCTCCGCAACCTCCAGTTGCACAACCTCTTGTTGCTGTTCAGCCACCGGCTCCTCCTCAGCTGGTTCTTCCTCCTACGACGCAGCCTCCTCTGGGGCCGCCGACTTTGCTATCGGTTTTGTCTGGAACTTATTAACATCCTTAATGACTGGAACCCAATCTCCACCGAGGACACCATCCGCCTGATGAACTCCATCCACTCAGGATCCCCCACAGACCCATGCCCTCACCACATCTTCAACAAAGCAGACTCCATCATAGCACCACACCTTCGAGACGTCATCAACTGCTCCCTCAACTCCGCCACCTTCCCGGAAAGCTGGAAACACGCCGAACTCAGCGCCCTTCTAAAAAAAACCACAGCGGACCCCACCGAACTCAAAAACTACCGCCCCATCTCGCTCCTTCCATTCCCGCCCAAAGTCATCGAGAAAGCTGTCAACAACCTGCTCGCCGCCTTCCTCGAAACCAACAAATCCCTCGACTCATCACAGTCCGGCTTCCGAGCCAAACACAGCACTGAGACCGCACTCATCGCAGCAACAGACGACATTCGAACTCTACTGGACAATGGAGACACAGTCGCCCTCATCCTCCTCGACCTCTCCGCAGCCTTCGACACAGTCTGTCATAACACCCTGCTACAACGCCTCAGAAACATCGGTATCCAAGGAAAAGCACTGGAATGGATTACCTCGTTCCTTGCCGGAAGAACCCAGAGAGTCCGCCTCCCACCATTCAAGTCAGAGGCCACTGAAGTCATTTGCGGCGTGCCACAAGGATCCTCACTCAGTCCCACCCTCTTCAACGTATACATGAGCCCCCTCGCGGTCATCGCACGCCAACACAACCTCAACATCATCTCCTACGCTGATGACACTCAACTGATCCTCTCACTCACCAATGACCCTAACACCGCCAAATCCAACCTGCATGAAGGAATGAAAGAAGTAGCCGAGTGGATGAAGCAAAGCCGTCTGAAGCTGAATTCCGACAAAACGGAAGTCCTTATCTTAGGCACCTCCCCCTCTGCCTGGGACGACTCTTGGTGGCCAGAGTCCCTCGGAAAAGCACCCATCCCGACGGACCACGCACGGAACCTGGGCGTCATTCTGGACTCCTCACTTTCGATGACCAGACAAGTCAATGCCGTTTCATCTTCCTGCTTCAACATCCTTCGCATGCTCAAAAAAACATTTCGCTGGATCCCCACCGAAACCAGAAAAACGGTCACCCACGCACTAGTTACAAGCCGACTGGACTACGGAAACACCCTATACGCCGGCACCACCGCAAAACTTCAGAAAAAACTCCAACACATCCAGAACGCTTCAGCCAGACTCATACTAGACATCCAGCGCAATGAACACATTTCTGGTCACCTGAAAAACCTCCACTGGCTCCCCGTGAATAAGAGGATAACATTCCGCCTCCTGTCCCACGCACACAAAGCACTTTACGAACTTGGACCTGAATGCCTCAACACACGACTTTCCTTCTACACCCCCTCTCGCCAGCTACGCTCCTCCAACCAAGCCCTGGCTGCTGTACCTCGCATCAACAAAACCACCATGGGAGGAAGATCCTTCTCCTACCTGGCGGCTAAAACCTGGAACTCAACACCTCCTTTTCCCAAGGAATAGTCCCACAAAGTTGGAAGGAGGCCGTTGTTAAAGGTCTGCTGAAGAAACCGTCATTAGACCCTACAGACCTATCTAATTACCGGCCCATCTCGCTCCTCCCCTGGATAGGTAAGGTCGCGGAGAAGCTCGCAAACAAAAAATTGTCCCACTTCCTGGAATCAAACCACTGCCTAAAGAACTCTCAAACAGGTTTTAGACCAGGCCAGGGCACAGATACCGCCCTCCTGGCGGCCGTAGAAAAAGCGAGGGAAATCATGGATACAGGAGGATCAGTGGCAGTGGTCCTCCTGGACCTCAGCGCAGCATTCGACACTGTCAGCCATCAGGTCCTAGTCCAGCGCCTAGAGAGCACTGGCATACAAGACAGTGCGCTGAGATGGCTTACATCCTTTCTCTCCCGACGTTCTTTCCAAGTCTGGGAAGGAGAAAGCCGATCCCCCTCAATTCCCCTCCGATGTGGAGTGCCCCAGGGCTCCTCATTAAGCCCCACGCTTTTTAACGTATATATGGCCCCCCTGGAGGAGCTGGTCGCCCCTTTTGGAGTCACGATCGTCAGCTACGCTGACGACACTCAATTGGTGGTGACCCTCTCCCACCCCAAGCTGCAGCCTTCCAACCTGCAAGACTGCCTGTCCACGGTTCATCAATGGATGGGCGACTCCGACCTAAAACTGAACGGGTCAAAGACAGAGATCTTGCTTCTCGGACACAAAACTCCGAGTCTCCCTCCGAACATCTGGCCCGCTTGTATGGGTGACCCCCCCTCCCCTAAGACAGAGGTCAAGAGTCTGGGAGTGTGGCTAGAGACAGATCTTACTTTCCGGACACAGGCCAGGAAAACAGCCGGCATCTGCTATGGGCTCCTGAGATCATGCAGGAAAGTACTCCCCCTACTTCCATTCCAGTCCCGGCTGCTACTTATTCAAGGCTTAGTGCTAGCAAGGCTGGATTACAGTAACGCAATCTACCTCGGGGCGCCGGAAGCCACCCTGCAAACACTACAAAAAACTCAAAACGCCGCAGCCCGCCTGCTGACAAAGACCCCAGCAAGAACTTCGGCCAAACCTGCCTTGAAAAAACTTCATTGGCTCCCCGTAAGGGAAAGAGTCGCTTTCAAGGCCCTCTGTCTGGCACACAAGATCATGAACAATACAGGTCCCCCCATTCTGAGCGCCTGGATCACCCCATACAGACCCTCGAGAGCGCTTCGGTCCGAACAAGGAAACCTTATTGTCGTCCCCAGGGTGAAGAAGACCCGCATAGGCGGCCGTAGATTTTCGGTGAACACAGCCAGAAAATGGAACGCTCTCCCCCTAAATCTCAGAGCTGAGCCAAACCTCCTTCGATTCAGGAAGTCCCTCAAAACCCTCCTTTTTCCCTGATTCTCTTTGAATTTTTTTTTTTCTTCCTTTTTCCTGTGCCCCCATTAGGAGTTCGAGGTTTCAGCGCTGGGATACTCAAGGGTGACTACGCGCTATACAAAAACCAAAAAAAAAAAAAAAAAAAAAAAAAAAAAAAAACTCACTTCCCATTCACCTCCGCCTCACTCAAAACCATCTAGCATTCAGAAAGCAACTTAAGACCTGGATATTCGACAAATAAATTCCCCACCCCTCCCTAAGCGCCTTGAGACGCTCTGGGTATGTAGTGCGCTATATAAATTTCTGAATTGAATTGAATTGAACTACTTTGCCTTATTCTCCTGTACCTTCAACATCTCTTGCTACTAACACTACGCTTCTATCACCTTAAAATACTTTGTCTCCTGTCCTTATGACAGCTTCTCCTTCTGCTCGACAACAAATGACTGCTACTGTTACTGGTCTTTTGTCTCCTTTCTTTGGGTCATTGAGTATGATCCCTGTTTCTGCACGTAAACAAATGCGTAGTCAGCTACCTGGTCCCGAAGAATGGGCAGTGTTAGATCTCTTGGCTCGCAGATGGCTTTCGAATGTTTCGAGGTATAATTTAGAGTCAGCTATGGATGTCTTCCTGCAGTGGGAAGCACCCAAGCAGAGATATGTGTTTGATGTAATGTGTACTTTCCTCCGTGAGGAATGGGAAGATAATGATTTGGGTTCAGTCCCAGTAGAGTTGCTAAATGTACAGTCTCAGTTTGCGAAAGGGACAATAGTGGGTCCCGGTGTTGAGAAAGCAGTTGCGACGATACTCGCGTTTAGGAGCGAGTTTCCGTCTCAGCCATTGTTTGAGCCTGATTCCGCAGTTAGGAGAAAAGTGAGACAGTATCCAATGAGAGAGGTTCCCCCAGTTTGGAGAGAAGGAGACGCAAATGCTAATCCACCTGTTCTGCCTCATTTTCAGAGAGTATGGGTACATGTTCCATTGAAGAGAGTAGAAGTTTTGGCCCTTAAACAGTCTTTACCTGATCCCCGTAAGAATCCAGCTGGCTATTACAAAGAATTGTCCCAGACAGTTGACGCATGCATTATGAATTTAGCCGACATAGATATGCTGTTGGGTAATGTAGTACCTCAACCTCTATGGGCAAAGATTCGTCATGAGGATCATGCGATTGAATTAGGTGACTCATGGCTCAATATTGCTGCTGCGGACGCCAGACAAGTTGGTGGTTCTAAGCCTGAGGCTCTAGTGGGTGATTTACCTGGCATAATTATCAACCTTATGAAGACAATGATGCCGGCTTTACGAGTGAATTGGGACAAGTTAGCAGCATGCAAACAGAAGAAAGATGAAAGTGTGTCAGATTTCTTCACTAGGTTTGAAGAAACATTCATAGATCATAGTGGTCAGGACATGAGTACGGAAGGTGGCCAAAGATTGTTCGTAGATAAGTTTGTCTTTAATTTACTTCCAGAGCTTTGTAACAAGTTGAAGGACTCAGAGTTCGTGGGCTGTTTCGTCGGCTCAGATATTGGCAACTGCACAGTACTACGAGAATAGGGATAAGGATGAGAAAGATAGAGTAGAGAAGAAGACTAAAGACTTGAAGACAAAAGTTCTTTTGCAGCAGGCGTATCCGCCTCCCTCGAATCAGCAAGAGTCACAGCAACGTCCACAGTTTCAGCAACCTCCACAGTTTCAGAGAATATCACAGAAGCCTGAGTATTTTGCTCCAAGACCACCTTTGGGCCTGAATAAATGTGCGTATTGTAGGGAGGAAGGTCATTATAAAAATGAGTGTCCTGTTTTACGACAGCGCGCAAGTGGTATACCGGCCCCTAGAGGTCGTGGTGGTTTCCAGCAAGTGTCTAGGGGAAGAGGACGTGGTGCGTTTCCTCAGAACAAACGTTCCTTTCCCCCACAAAATTCTATGAATTGTTTTGATCAACAGAAAATTGTGTCTGGTCAGTCGACTCAGTACTATGCTGATGACTATTATGTTGAGAGTGAGAATGTTGACTATAATGATTGTTAGGACAGCCATGGACAAAGAGAGGGAGTAGTGTCGGTTCCAGTAGATCTTCTTTTGGATACCGGTGCAGCGAAGAGTTCTATCATGCACTCTAAACTCCCTGGCGCACCTTTGTCTGGCTTAACAAACGTCTCGGTAGGATTCTCTGGCGCCCCAGTTCGTAATCCAGTTTCGAATCCCTTGTCTCTTTCTATAGGGCCTTGTGAGTTGGAAGCACCTCTCATTTTAACGACAGGTTGTGATGAGAATTTGTTGGGTTTAGATTTGTTGAAAAGGTTGAATGCAACATTGCATTGTTCTCCTTCGGGAGTACAGCTTACATTGGGTAAGAGAGTGATCTCTCCGATGTATTTGTCTAAAGATCGGCTTCCACTGGAATTGCGTTCTCTCCCTGATACTCTTTGGTCTACTGGTCCAAATGATGTGGGTCTTTTGGAGATTCCACCTTATGTTGTAACTCTTAAAGCAAATGTTAAATTGCCACGCATTCCCCAATATAGGATTTCTAACGATGGTGAAAGAGCGCTTTTAGCAATCATTTATGATTTGATTGAGAAAGGTGTGATTGAAGAAACGAGAGGTAGTGTGTAACAGTCCCGTCTTGCCTATCCTGAAGCGCACTGACTCTTCTCAGCCACCTGTCTACAGGTTTGTGATCGACCTTCAAGAAGTTAATAAGATTGTTGTACCACAGTTTCCTGTCGTTCCGGATATTACTGCTTTGTTGACTCGGATTCCTGCTTCAGCCGCTTGGTTTTCAGTCAGACTTGAAAAATGCTTTCTTCAGCATTCCAATTGCCGAAGAGAGTAGAGATATTTTTGGCTTCTCTTTAGGAGGCCGAAGCTTCCGGTTTAAGAGAGCTCCCCAAGGCTATTGTAGAAAGTCCCTCCATTTATAGTCAGGCTTTGAAAACTCAGCTCGATACTCTTGTGTTACCTGCTGGTGTTGCTCTTATACAGTATGTTGACGATTTATTAGTGGCCGCTGATGATGAGAAAACTTGTAAAGAAGCTACTCTTTCTTTGTTGCAACATTTGTCGGACTTGCATCATAAAGTGTCACCTTCTAAGTTGCAATATTGTCGCCAAGAGGTGACCTACTTAGGTCATCTCGCGTCAAAGGAAGGAAGAAGGTTGACCCCAGAACGAATTCAAGCGATTACGCAAATGACTGTACCAAACACACAGAGAGAAGTGCGTGCTTTCTTGGGTATCACGTCGTATTGTAGACAGTGGATTCCAAATTTCTCTCTATTGGTGAAACCTCTGTTGGCTTTGACTTCTAAAGATACACCGAATCCTCTTCCGTGGTCTGACGATTGTCAGAAAAGTTTTTCTGAATTGCGTGATGCTTTGTGTTCTGCTTCAGTGTTGGGTACTCCTGACTACAGTAAGCCTTTTACACTCTATGTTCACGAGAGAGAGGGTTGTGCATTGTCAGTTGTGACTCAACAGTTTGGTGATAAGCAGCGTCCATGTGCGTATTTCTCGTCAACTTTAGATCCGGTAGCTAGAGCGTTGCCAAGCTGTTCGAGAACTACAGCGGCAGCGGCTGTTTCCATCCGACAGTCTGCTGGATTGGTGATGGATAATACGTTGGTTGTGATGGTTCCACATGCAGTGGATACTTTTTTAAATTGAACCAAGACTCAGCACCTTACTAGTGCAAGGTTGTCGGGTTATGAGTTAACGCTTTTGGCTAGTCATGTGCACATCAAGCGGTGTAATGTATTGAATCCAGCAACATTGTTGCCGATTTTTGTGGACACAGATGGTCAGGAACAGCATGATTGTTTTCTTAGAACGGAGGAGGAAAAGAAGGGGAGAATCGATTTGAAAGATACTCCCCTTTCGGATCCTGATGGTATTTTGTGGGTAGACGGTTCATGCTTTAAGCTTCCGAATGGCGATACGACTGCAGCATATGCGGTTACGACTTTGCATACGATTGTTGAAGCTGCACGTATCCCACAAAATTCAGCCCAAGCAGCAGAGTTGATTGCACTGATGAGAGCGTGTGTGTTGTCGAAAGGAAAGAGAGTGACTGTGTATAACGATAGCCAGTATGCGTTTGGTCTTGCTCATAGTTTTGGGCGTTTGTGGAAAGAACGTGGATTTCTTACTTCGCATGGTACGAAGATTCAGCATGGTCAGTTGGTGAATGAGCTTCTCGAGTCACTTAAGTTGCCGATGCAAGTTGCGATCGTGAAATGCAGTGCACATAAGAAGGTTACCGATGATGTTTCTCGTGGTAATGCGTTTGCGGATGAAGTTGCGAAAAAAGCAGCGAAAGATGTGACGAGTCGAATGTATGTTGCGGGTTCAGCAAGATGGGTTCTGGATAGAGGAATGTGTGAAGATACGATAGAGAGTGTGAAGTCAATTCAGGCTGAAGCTATGGAGAAAGAATTGAGTGTGTGGAGAGAAAGTACGGGAAAATTGGATTCGACTGGTTGTTGGACTGAGCTGTCAGAACATCAGCGATGGTTGTTCCCTGATGCGTATGTGCTTGCAGTGGTTACGATGGCGCATGGAATGGCTCACATTAGTGCGAAAGGGATTTGTAAGTTGTTGGCTCCAGTATGGCAGAATGCTGGAATTCCTAAGTGTGCGGAGAATCTGGTCAAGAATTGCATGGTTTGTCTGATGTATAATCCTGGCAAGGGAACTCCAACTCCAGCTGGTCACTTTGCGCCTCCGACGTATCCGTTCGAGGTGCTACAATTGGATTTCATACACATGCAAAGGTGTAATAATCTAAAATACGTCCTTGTAGTTGTTTGTGCCTTTTCGAGATGGGTAGAGGCATACCCCCTAAAAGATAATACTGCCTCGTCCACAGCTAAAGTCTTGCTCAAAGAATATTTCCCTAGGTTTGGATTGCCAAGGATGGTGTGGAGTGATAATGGAAGTGAATTCGTGGGGAAGGTTATGAAGAGAGTGTGTGAAGGGTTGGGAATCCGTCGAAAATTCCATGCTGCAAATCACCCCCAATCAGCTGGCCTAGTCGAGTGCTATAATGGCACTCTAAAGCTAAAACTAGCCAAGATTCAGGCGAGCTCTGGTCTTCAATGGCCTGATGCTTTGCCGTTGGCACTTTTGTCAACAAGGACTACAGTGCATTCCCGAATTGGTCTTAGTCCCTATGAGATCGTGTTTGGCTGCCCGGCAAATGTATGGGGAGTGCCGAGGCCAACAAAGTTTATCGAGATTGAACATCCCGTGCTGGTTGACTACTTGTATGATTTGACGGCTAAATTGCGTGTCTTACACCAACAGGTTTACGATACACTTCCTCAAGCATCTGAAGATTCAGGACAGGCCATTGACCCTGGTTCCTGGGTGTTGGTGCGCAACTTTCAGCAGACAAAGAATGATCAGCCCCGCTGGATTGGACCACTTCAAGTCCTTCTACCGACGCGTACCGCAGTGAGAGTTCAGGGCAAGAAGAACTGGATCCACGGCGTACATTGTAAGAGGGTATCTTTGCCTCTGCCGTACGACCAGTGGGTCCAGGAGGGTGATGGTGATTCAGAAACTGATACAGTGCCACGTTACGTTCCATTCAGTGACGCACGTTTGGTTGGGACAAATTCTGAGCGCGAGGATAACGATATTTTGCAAGAAGCTGTGTCTCTACCTGCACGATTGGACACTACTGAGCCTGAGTTGTTGTTCCGAGATCAGACAGTACCTGGTAAAGGCCGCTATAATCTACGACCGAGAGCCGATGGACTAATAAACAATTCCTTTTTGCTTTTGAAAAAAATAACGCTCTCTCATCCGAAAAGCTGTTTTGATCTATTTTTCTTTTTCGAACCGCCATCCGGGTTCAGCTGTAGGGTCGCGGAATGAAGCCTTGGAGTGTACAGCCGTGTAGACATAAGGTCGACGGTTCTGGTTTGTTCTAGGGCGTTCCCTTAACTTACAGACGTACCTCTGAGCCGAAGAGAACCACCTGCCGCGAACAGCACGGTTAGAGGATGGAGTTTTTTGAGATCGAGAGAGCCGTTGTAGAAATGAACTTGAAGACGAGACTCTGTAGACTAATGAGTAGCAAATGTTTTTTGATAACATGTCTTTTAATGTTACTTAGCATAACAATGTTTTTAGTGGGATATCTTGTTTTTTCTTTCCAAGTGACTTTTGCACCCACCATACAACCTATGTCTTTTCCTACTACTACTTCTTCGCATTCTTTTCATCCTTTGCCTGAACATGAATATATCAGAAGATTGGAATTCGTTAACTCCTTTGTGCAGCTTCTGCATCAGCATCAATTAGTAGTGAACACCACTAATTGCTGGGTGTGTGGTCTTATGCCTCATACCACGGATAAGGGTATTCCCTACCTGGTTCTGCCATTCAGCTATAATGGATCTGTATGGGCATATAGGACGATGTTTATTTATGCCCATGAAGTTTACCCCCTGCGTTCTATGAAAGATAATCCAAGTAATAGTGCTCTAGTGAAAGGAATAGTAGATATGATTAGAGGAATCGATTCTTATGAGACTATCCCTAAAGATGAGACACTAGCTTATATTGGTTGGAACGTGACTGGATATGGTGTTAGTCTGAGTGAAAACCAGCAAAGGGAAAAATCATCCCCGATTTGGATCGTGCCCTATCGTGGTCATTTTTGACTGCAAGGTAATGGCAAGAATCCAAGAAATCAGTTAGGGAAGAGTGTTTGTACTGAGACGTATGTTTTTGCGTCCCAGACTTCCCCACCGTTTTTAGCAGCTAAGGGTATGTATTTTGTGTGCCATAATAGAGCATATACATGGTTGCCCCCTGATTTTTCGGGAACATGTTATGTTTCGTATCTGTTGCCCCCTACGTATACTGCAGTGGCAGATTACCACAGAACTAGAGTAGTTAGAGGTGTGTTCAGTAAGGAAGATACTTCAGGACAAGAATTGGGAGATTTTCTTAAGGGTTTCCTGCCGTTTTGGGGACCTATGGTTAATAGTAGGAACATACGGCAATTGACGAGAGTGGTTGAGTCCACCATTGTTGAGACTGCCGGTGCCCTTAGTAATTTGACTACTGAGCTCCAATCGGATCGTCTTATGACGTTGCAGAATCGAGTTGCGTTAGACGTCATACTTGCAGACAGAGGAGGGGTATGTAAATTGATTCAATCGAGCTGCTGCATTTTTATTCCAGACAATGCTCCTACAGTGTACCAGGCCATTTCCAAACTACATAAGATCTCCTTGTCTGTACACATGGACGAAGGAGATTGGTAGTTGATGGGATGGTTTTGGGGATTATTATCCACTTGGGGATGGAAGATTCTGATGATTATTGGGATGGCTTTAGCGATTCTTTTCCTGTTCTGTCTTTGTGTGCAGTGCGCTCCTGCTATATGTGGCCTCTGTGCTACTATGTGTGCAAGGAGACCTGTCCCAAGAGAAGTACTAAGTAATAGGATTATGTTCCAGCAACATCTTGATGATCTGATGAATATAGACCTGGACTCAGATTGACGTGAGTTTAGGTTATTGCCTATGTAAGGGCAAAAGGAGGGTCTGAGGTTCCGTGAATTCTGAACCCGTTTCATAAAGGTCATGGTTTCGTTACGAATTTGATATAGCGAACCGTAACTAGTTAGTGCGGCAAGTACGAGTGTTTTCGTCATGTTAGACCGATGGATTCACTACGTATTT
Organism: Lissotriton helveticus; assembly: GCF_964261635.1. NCBI lineage: Eukaryota > Metazoa > Chordata > Amphibia > Caudata > Salamandridae > Lissotriton > Lissotriton helveticus. Next base: position 229,630,887 of record NC_136061.1, on the reverse strand, counting down.
AGGGATTTCGTTCTGAACCCTTGGGTTCCATTTTGTGTATGGCAGCCATTTTGTGGTTGCCCTCACATAGGCCGACGACTGTGGCTGAACTAGTCTTTTAAGGACATGTACACCTTAGCTCGAGTTCGTGCCGACTCCTGTTTGACCTGAGGGAACTGACCCTGTTGCCTGAAGCTGACCTTGTTAAACCAGTTCCTGCCCTTTAGCTGATCAAGATTAAGGATCAGAGCACAGGACATCATAAAGTTTTACTGCACACAAACATGCCTTATCCTACTTCTATCTGTTTCTTTTTCTGCTTTTATGGTCTATTTACGATATGGGTTGTGGTCCTTTTTATTATGGGTTTGTCCGGTTTGCCTAAAGAAGAATGTTGGGTTTGTTCAATGATTGATTATGGGCCGGACAACTGTAAAATGGGTTTGTGGTCATGCAACACTTTTTGTTGTGGAAACATGTGATTGGTTAAACTGTAAACAAGGAGTGTTTGCCTGAAGCATAATGTTTTGCATAAAAAGGGATGACTTGCTTTGAAAAGTTGAGCAGTCTCCTGAGAACTCATACCGTGTTGACTTCTAGGACTACTGTTACTGGCTACAGCCAATAAATTTGATCTTTGACGCCACTCAGAAGTATCCCGTGTCTCTGTATTCTAAGACAGGTGAACCCGAAGACTTTGGGCATGCCCCTGGCGCCGCTGGGTTCTAAAACCCGGTTCTTCACCCCATTTATCCAAGGGCCACCCCTCTGCCCTAGCCATGTGCTCGAAGTTATAAAAAAAAGAAATCAGGATCTTCTCCACTGGTATATTTTTGTAATATGACCGACGGGAAGGTAGAATGTCCCTTCTGTTGACTAAGGGTGTCTGCCAGTTTTCCTATTACGGTCTCTTGATTGTGGCTTTGATCAGTCAAAGTTTGACGGAGTTTTCCCCTATCTTCCTCAGCCACACACAGGAATTTCTCCATCAGGCATCCTAACGTCTCTTGATTGTCTGCCATTTTCTGAAGTGCGGCCTCCATTTCCACTGATCCCACTTCTGAGACCACTTTCTGAGGGATGGGCGGAAATAGAACTTCGGAGGCCTAATTAGGGGTTGGATTTTTAAATTTGTATTGACTTTTTCCCAAAAAGAATAGTGGTAGTGGTTCAAGAAGTAATGGTGGTAGTTTGATCCGGGATGATGAGGATGTTCCTGTTGAAGCTACTTGCTGCTGCTTCAGGCTTCTCTTCCTCTCCTGGAGTTCTTGTCATACCCAGACTCCCTGGAGTCTCTCCAAAAGAAAAGAAGAGCGGTAAGTGGGCTGGTCTATCTCTTATGAGGTTAACCGTCACCACACCCAAGTGTTGGATTAATAAGAAAAGGAAAAAAAACTATAAAGTCTACTCCTAGACCATTTCTGTGGGTCTATGACAGGCTGCCAGGGGTATTCTGTTTTAACCTAAATCGATGTGGGTCAGTGGATATCTCCTCCCCTATTTAACCCAATAGTTAGACCATAAAGCACAGGCCAGCGAAAAGAGGGAAAGGAAAAAAAAAAGATGTGGAAGAGGTGTGGGGACTGAAATGCCTCTTTCGCCCAGGAGCCGTGAACTTGGTTATGCCACTGTTAATGGGCAACAGTACAGGAAGAATATTTCCTTTCAGCAGGACGTGTAATAAATAATAAAAATAAACAAACAAACAAACAAACCCCCGATCTCACTCTCTCTTGGGGGTGTTACCAGTAGTGAGGGTTTTTGTCAGGGGCAAGGGTGTGCTGATTCCATTACAGCAAACCCCCCCTTTTCCCTTCCCCTCCGCTCCACTCTACTCACCGCGTCTGCTGCAACTCTCCTGAGTTGCGGCGGCTTTTCAGCAACTTTCAGGGGTGTCCACATGACTTCGGTCCCGCTCTCCACGTCCTCCCTACTGTCCTCCGCTGCCGACCCCATGATCCTCCGGTCTTCTGGCAATCTCTCCTTCATGCTCCGATCCGCTGCTTCCTTGCGGGTTCGGCCTCCAAGACGCCTCTTCCTCCCACGTTGTCCTCCTTATGGCTGGTTGTCCCGCCTTTTCTATGTCGTCAGGGGCGGCCCATTCGCTGTCTTCTCCCAGGCCACCTCCTTCTTCCTGCGGGGATGAGGGAGGTACAATGTTTAACCTCTGCCGTCCAGCGCTCACACCCAGATCGGCGTTCGTGGAATGAGGTGGGGCTCCGTCCACCCCCTCACAGTATGGGAAGACATGGATTTGCTGTCTTCGTAGATGTGCTGCTTTTACTACAAGGAATTTGGTGAACACTCTGGGTGCAGTTGTTACTCCAAATGGAAGTACTTCGAGATAATGTTTGTTTCCTATAACAAATCTGAGGTATTTGTGACGTGCTGGGTGGATGGGAATATGAAAGTACGCGTATTTTAAGTCTAGTGTTGACATAAAGTGGACTTGCTGTAAAAGCGGAAGTACCTGTTGCAGCGTGACCATATGGAAGTGTTCTGATAAGATTTATAGGTTTAATGACCTAAGATCCAGGATTCGTCTTAATGAATCATCCTTTTTGGGAATTAGGAAGTATAATTAATATACCCCTGATCCTTGTTGTTGTATTGGAACAGGTTCTATAGCTTCTTTTGTTATAAGAGCTTGTACTTCTTGTTTAAGCAGATGTTGGTGTTCTAAAGACAATCTGTGAATACAAGATGGAATATTGGGAGGATGGCTTGTGAGCTCCAGGCAATAATCATGTTGGATAATGTGCAACACCCATTTGTCTAATGTTATTGATTGCCAAATGGGAAGAAATTGTTGTAAGCTTCTCCTAACAGGTGATGAATGATTGCAGGGAAGTGATAGCAAGTCACTGCTTGTTAGTGAATGTAGAGGTGCATGTTGATGTACCTCTACCTCTCCCTTTAAAATAGTTTTCCCTATATTCACCCTTATAGAATCCTCTGGAGGGTGAGGATTGTGTCTGTGTTTTGTATGAAGATGCGGTCACATCTGTTGTATTAGTTTTGAGCCTCCTCTGTAAAAGGAGCGATGAAAGGAAACTCTAGTAGAAGAAGACTGAAGTGCTCCAATAGATTTTGCCACTTCTGTATCCTTTTTCATGTTTTCAAGTGATTGGTCCATTTGAGGCCCTAAGAAGCATTCCTTATCAAAAGGTGCATTAAGAATAGTTTGTTGAACTTCTGGTTTGAAGCCAGAAATTCTGAGCCATGCATGTCTCACAAGTAGAATGCTAGTGTCGATTCCTCTAGCTGCAGTATCTGATAGAGGGATTTGAAACAGGTTTCCCTTTCTGCACTATTTCCTGCCACTTTGTTGTGTTCTTCCGGGAGATATTGTAATAATTTTTCCATCTCGACCCAGTGTGCCCTATTATACCTAGACAATGTGTATTGGCTATACACCAATGGTTGGCTGATTGAGCAGCTACTATCTTCCCTTAGGCATCAATAAGTTTTGATTCTTTATCTGGAGGTGATGCCTCCCCTGAGGTTTGTGAATTTGCTCTTTTACCGGCATTATAGACCACTAAAGAATCCAAATGCAACTGGGCCTTAATAAAAACTGGGTCAGATGGTGGAGGTTCATATTTCTTGTCCACTCTAGGTGTCAGGATGCGTGCTCCAACAGGATTCTCAAAAATATTGTCAGCATGCCTCATCATACCCTTCAAGATAGGCAAGGACAGTCATGTTCTGTGTGTGTTTCCTTAAGTTTGAAACAGGAAATACTCTTCTAGGGTTTCTTTATGTAAAGTCATTATAGAGTAAATGGCTTCCCTAGCAATTAACTCCTGATATGAAGGTTTAGCTGGATATATATCCGGGTCAGTGCCTACAGGAGGATCTATATTGTAGTCATCCCATGGATAAGGTGGTGGCTGATCATCATAAGTGTCATCATCATCTCCTACATCAGGATTTGTATTTTGAGAGCCTAGTGGTGTGATGTCCAGAGGGTCTGAAGCTGGTATAATAGGTGCTGGTGAAGAAGGTGGAGGGGTTTGAGGAATGTTAATAGGACTTGTAGTCCTTTTTTATATCCAGTGTCTACTCTCCTTTAGGAAGATGGCATTACAGGCTTAGTTGTAATTTGCCCAGTGTCAGGATTTAAATTGATTTTCTTTTGTTTTGGGCCGAGCTTTTGTTTCATTGTTTCTAGAATACGCTCTGGTGGCTTTAATGGAGCGTCTTTATGTTTCATTGCCGAAATTTTGGGTGCTGAGCTGGATCTATTCTTTTTATCTTTTAGGCCCGAATGTTTCGGAGTTGATGGGGTATTATCTCTGCTCGAACCGGAAGGCTTGACTTGCTGTTTTGGTGTTGAGACTGAAGGCGGCATGTTGGAATCAGAGCCTTGGTGCCTATGATTGTCTAATGCGTTACCAAAGGGGATGTTGGACGGAGCGCTTGAGCAAATCAAACACTCATCCCCAGTCAACTGATCCAGGTTTAATCAATCATCATTCCTTAGCTCACTCCACCACCCCAGGTCAGACATGGCCATATGCAAATCAGTCTGACCCTGTGCCTCATGGGAACAGTCGGGCACGAACTGCCAAGCAATGTCTTCCCTGGACCGGAAACAAGCATCCTGAGACCGGTTTCTGGCTAATCAGCCATCATCAGCCAGGCTAGCTTGAATCCCGTGGCAAAGTGAGCAAGAGACCCACGTCTGGGCATACCCTGCCAACTTAGGGCGAACAAAGCGATACCAAAGGGGATGGTGGACGGAGCGCTTGAGCAAATCAAACACTCATCCCCAGTCAACTCATCCAGGTTTAATCCATCATTCTTTAGCTCACTCCACCACCCCAGTTCAGACATAGCCATATGCAAATCAGTCTGACCCTGTGCCTCATGGGAACAGTCCAGTCCGAACTGCCAAGCCATGTCTTCCCTGGACCGGAAACAAGCATCCTGGGACCGGTTTCTGGTTAATCAGCCATCATCAGCCAGGCTAGCTTGAATCCAGTGGCAAAATGAGCAAGGGACCCACGTCTGGGCATAGCCTGCCAACTTAGAGTGAACAAAGCGATACCAAAGGGGATGATGGACGGAACGCTTGAGCAAATCAAACACTCACCCCCAGTCAACTGATCTGGGTTTAATCCATCATCATTCTTTAGCTCACTCCACCACCCCAGTTCACAAATGGCCATATGCAAATCAGTCCGACCCTGTGCCTCATGAGAACAGTCCAGCCCTAACTGCCAAGCCATATCTTCCCTGTACCGGAAACAAGCATCTCTCCGAGATGCTGCACAAGGTGTTAACAGGTTCCTTGATCTTCTCTGTCGCACTTGTAACAAGACCAAGTCAGGTTGAAGATGCCCCATTAGAAAGGTGTGTTCTCTAGTGTTTTTTTATTTCTTATCTAAGCAATTAATCACCACTGCTACTGCTGCTGGTGTTGCATTACTTTCAGGTGCTCTTTCAACACGTGGTCAATGATGAGTTTGGTCTTAAACTATTTTGGTGGGTCTTCAAAGTCATATAAGAAGTCGTCCATATCTTTTGTTCACAAAGGCAACTCGATGTGACTGGAAGCTTTTTCAATAAGCATATAAAAATTCACTATGTCTACTCAAACGTCCGTATCCTCATGGTCCTCATCATAAGTCTGTTACCATGTGACAGAGATGCGGATACAATAGTACAGTCATGGTAGGGGCTGAGAGAGACTGAGGGTGTGATACGAACTCCAGTATTGACGTAGCTGTTGGTACTTGCCTCTGTATTTTTGGTTGTGGTCATGTTGGCTTTCTGTGTAACTTCTGGGAACCTTTTATAATAATCAGACATCATCGGACCCAAATTCCTGACTAGCAACATTGGGATTGGGGTCAATAAAGTGTCAGGATACTGATCTTCCTCAAAGTACAAATGGTAACCTGGGTCCTGTTGCCACTGTACAGATTCATATTATGGCCACTAAGTTGCACAGGGCCACATGCTGGACCATATGGTTCCTAGTGTTCTGAACCCTCAATATTCAGCATTCTTGGTGGAGGAACCGAAGGGATCTTGCTGGGTGAGTTATCCACTGGGAGTAAAATCAACGGAATACCCCTTTCAGAAATAACAGAAACGGGTGTCATCAATGGTAGTTTTGTCATCAATGATAACCTCATCAACAATCATTCGTCAACGGTGATGATTTTGTTGTTGATAATGAATCAGCTGTCACCGCAGTTGCCGACAGTTTCAATGTTAATGTTGTAGTTGTTAACGGTATCTTGGTTGATGGTGCAGTGGCTGGAGGCATTTTCCTAGTGATAGGCTGTTTTGGCAGCTATGATGTTACCGACAATGCCTTGAATGACCATCTAATTTTGCCAGGGGGGACAAAAAGGCAGTGAAAGGCAATTTTGGTCTCTCTGATTGAGGAGGATGAGGTAAAGACGGCGATGAGAGGGCCTTGGAATTGCTGGCGTCAAATGATGATGTGCCTTTTTTGCATCAAGAGTCATGTTAAAAATGGGCTGTGCTGTCTAACTGGTCTCTACTCCACTTTTCTGAACAGTTTTTTTTAAGTGATTCGTTCGGGGTGGTTGTTCATCCTCCTGGGAAACCCTTTCATAGCTTTAGTATGGAGCCTTCTTGAGAGGATTGGCAAAAGTGTCAGACTCTCCATCCGAGGCACTATTATCTTTGGTCTTAGGCTCTCTATAAACAGAAGCACCCTTCCTTCCATGTCCTTAAGGGTTTTAGTGGGGAATGTCCTGCAAATGTCGACTTTTTTTGCGTTATGCACTGGATATATCCAATAAATTGCTTGCTTGAAAAGATCATCCTGGAAAAGTCTCTTCCTCCAAAGAAACTGTGAGGTCTAAAAAGACCCGTTTGGTTTATTCAGACATGGCTGAAATGCACTCTGTAGCAAATCTCTTGGAAAAAGTAGTTTGCTAGGATTGGATATTTGCTGGAAATCTGGAATTCAAAGCCAAAATGAACTTATCTAAGACGATGTGAGCAGAGGTCAAACAAACACACAATGTGCAGTAGAAAAGTATGGGATGTCAACCTCTAGGGGTGTGGGACTCAGTCTCCTCTCAAATTATTTAAGTCTTGGAATTAGGTGAATGGGTTACCCAAGTGAAAAGTGTTACAACTTACTGGACTATGTTTAACATTAGGCTGCTATTGGAATGCAACAGTGGTAGCCAAGCTCATTGACTCTGATGATTCAACCTTGTGAATCCATTCAAAATCCAGTGGTGTAGAATAGTGGGTTTTTCTTTTTCAATGTTTCAGAACAGAACTTGTTTTTATACAAGGACGGATGGAATTTGAGATTCTTCCAGCACGTCCCGAGAAGGACTTATTCAATGTTTTTATTCTTCTTCGGGGCTACAATCTCAAAAAGAAAGGTTTCTACAGTCCTTAGTAGTTGCAACCAACTGAGATTTAAAGTTTTCTAATGAAGCACTTCAGTATGCCTTTATGCAATGCTCAATGAGTGATAAATGGGGGTGGGGTGGCACACTACTCACACACCGGCGGCGTCATCCCTAAGGACTCTGGTCAATGTAGTAAAGTGTTTGCGATGCATCATATTTCGATCTTCTGCTATCTTCGCTGTCTTCGCCATCCCTGGACACGTGTTTCGGGGTATCACCCCTCGTCAGCAGGGATAGTCCGTGTACTGGGGTTGCCGATGGCTGCCAATATCTGCCAGGTATAGTACCACTCAGGCGCGTAGGTGCGGGATCCCAGGCTCGTCAGCCCACTGCTCACGGGAGCTTTAAAGTTACAAATGGGGGTGGGGTCGCACACTACTCACACACCGGCGGCGTCGCCCCTAAGGACTCTGGTCAATGTAGTAAAGTGTTCGCGATGCATCATCTACCATTAGGGAGGTATTATACAGTTTGAAAGTATAAGGACCTAAAAATCAATATGTTTAAAGATGAATGGGTGAAAATAGTTGATGCCTTTGAGCAGTCTATATTGGAAAAGTGCGCCCTATGCTACATCATTAATGAGCAGCTGTAAATTCAAGTGTCGCAGGGATTCCATTCTCCTACATAACTGTGCATAGAGACTTGGAACCTCAGTAAGTTAGGGTGTGCCAAAACTCACCTTAGTACCCAAAATTCCCTACCAGACTAGCTACACTGTCTCATTGGTTATTACAAACTCCCAATGTTTAGACAAACCAGAACATGAACTTAGTACACCTCAGGTAACGTGGAACACATGAACACTCTTTCGTTATACAATCATTTCAATCCAGAACAAGGAGTAAATGAGGACGCGTGCACATTTGAAATGTTTATTTTCTAATGTAGTGTTCTCAAACGCAGTATCTTAGCTAATACAAGCAAACATATTATAAGGAACAAAGTAATCAGCATAGTTACTAGCCCATAGAATACAAAAGGTGAAAGCATGGTAAAATGCTAAAGCGAAGAGGGTTAAAAAACACCTAATTCTCACCCTCCCTAGCTAGTATATTAGATTATATCTAAGAAGGTCTCTTTGGGTTTTAGCAGGGAGGCCCATACCTCAGATCCTAGTGGTAAGGGATCACATCATCTTCCACCAGCTCTCTGCATGCGAAGCACCATCAAGTGTGTGGGTATGCTCTGTGCAATGCAATATAAAAACTCGCCTAAAGCCAGAATTTGTCCGCAGCTGTATGTATGTTATGTCTAGGAACGTGCGAAGATCAGACCTCATAACAACCACTGTGTCAAGTTATCCTTGAAGGCTTCAGCACTCACTGTACAGACAAAGCTCACCAAGCAAAGCTGATATCAGAGCAATAACATATTATTCTCGTGTGAAGCAAAACATTATACTAGCTCAAAGCTAAAGTAACAATTATGTGTTGTGTGCAGAAGCAGCAGAAAGGTAAAATGGCGTTTAAACTCCTAATAAGCTCATGCTAACTTAACACAGTGTGAAGGCAAAGCACATCTATATGACACAGGCACTTGCTTAGAATGAGGTTGCAATAGAGTATCTTGTTTTCCCAAACCCTTGGATCTGTCCCACTCATTTATAGTTGGTCGACCGTAAGTATTCTGTAAATGGAGGCCCTGTTGGCTCCATCAACTGAATACTTCCTTCAATGGCCTAATGGAGTAGGGACTTTTGGAGAACAGATTTTACATCATCCACTCTATTTAGGGTGGATGGGGTAAAGCCATTTTTTCCCTTCGTGTGTCACCACCAGGAAAAACCTGGAGGTAGGGAGGGGCAGGAAAGAAACAGAGACCCCCACACCTTAGATGAAAACTCCCAGGCTGTGGTGGTCATTAGTTTTTTTCTCTTTCAAAAACAAACTACCACTTTGGGAGATTGTTTATAATAAAAAAAAAATCGTCAAATACTTTAACTGCTTGCTGTCATGGCTGATGATACCATCTTTCAATGTTTTAATGAAGTAGGAGAAACTGCCATAATGGCTGCTTCTGTCAATGTACAGAGCTGCCTGCAGGACCAGCAGACCGCTGGCAGACGGAGGTCCCTCTGTATGGCAGAGGTATTGTCCTCCACTATCCCGAAGGAGTAAACTCTTGTCGGCCAAATTTTAAATCAGGACCCTAGTTTTCAATGGTGAAGAGAAATTGAGGATGGAACGTCACTAAAAACCTGACACAATGCATTCAGTATGATTTTCCAGGAAACTAGAGAATCAAGCGCGGCATATGCTCCATAGGCTGATTTCTTCTTTGAATTCTTTCATGAGTCATTCAGGGCTCAATGCTTCAAAGGCAGCAGAAAATTCAAGAAAGACTGGAAGGAAAGGGGGGGGGGGGGGGGGGTGCATGGCTAGCAAGCAGCTGTCGAGTTTGGTTGCAGCCTAGCCGAGCTCCTACCTTCCCGACATCTATCCAGCCCATCCTGTGCAATACACAAAATAAAATGGCACAGCAGTTAATGTATCGCATTCCCGCCCCCCCCCTGGGGAAAATTGTCCTGCTGGCGGAGGTAAAGAGGCTTGTTATTGTCCCTTCCACAGACTGGCCTTGCTGCTAATGGCGGCTACCCGGGAGAAAGTGGAGTGAGGACAGGCCCGAGACGTTACGGGGATCGTACCCGGAGGGCTCCGAGGCCAGCTGCAAGGTGTCTTTGCTACCAGGAGTGGAAGATGAGTGCCCGAAGTCGCGACTCGGTGGGGTCCTGCCCGGCGAGGAGTGAGGCGGCAGAACGCTCCGGCGGGAGACGAGGCTACCAGAGGCCCTGGCTTCGGGGCCTAGGTAATGGGACGGGCTGTTGCGGACTCCCGGACCGGGAGATAACAGTGCGGAGGCCCCATAACCCGGCACCAGACAAGTGTTGGGTCGGGAGTGGGCCCCGAATCAGCGGCCTGACTTCTTTTGGCTTTGGAGACGCGCGGAGAGAGCAGCCTGGAGAGGCCTAGCGGATGCTGCCTGAGCAGCCAGGTGCAAAATTGAAGCTCCGGCTTGTGGCCCTTCCGCGAGCGGGACACAAGACAAGTACTGAGGCGGGGGCACCGGCTGTTGCGGCCTGCGGGCAATAGTGAGGAGCAGTGCCTGTAGGCCCTTTGAAGTGTGAAGGCCCGGAGGTGAGCTAAGGACTGAAGTCTTTTGGGACCGTGCCGTTCGACAGGCCGGCCGCACCTACAGCCTGGTGGGCAAGGAGGCGTGCGGAAGAAGGCATTGAAGCGGAAGCTGGGGCGAGTTGATATTAGACTGTGGCTGTGACTGGAGGGGCCTATTAACGCTGAGGGCACGCCGCGAAGATCCGGTAGCAGAGGCTTTGCGGAGGACCGGGCTGACATCGTTTAGCGGGAGTAGCACCAGGGCCCGCATTGAAGGCATGTACCTCTGAGGTAGCAGCAACTGAGGGCTGTGTGAGAAGTCTTGAACTGCTGGAGGTTGGCCCTGATGGTTCCATGTCCCTGGTATGTGCTGGTGCAGCTAATTTCACTGGTGGCAAGGAAGGGGCACAGTGTGTATCGCTGGTCTAGACAGGAGGGGTAGTGCCGGGACAAATTACCCACCTGCATAAATCGCGGCTGGACTGGTGCTGCAGTAGCTGGGGTTTGGAGCCACAGGGGCATTCAACTGCCCAGATTCTGTTGTTGGAGAGAGGGTCTGAGATCTTTGGCCCCCCCCCCCCCCAAGATACTGATAAATGTGAGCGGCCTGAATTGGGGGCGGTGAAACCTCACGCCGGGAGGTGGGGCATAGGATTACGCCAGATTGACGAGCATTGCGGCAAGTGGAGGTCTCCAGCCTGTATAACCAGCACCTGGGGGTTGAGGTCACTCCTGCGGACGCTCTGCAGTTATCAGTGCGGGGTTGCCCTGGGCCTTCCCCTAGTAGGCTGTTTGCTAAAGCGGAGACATGGCGACGGGAGGGAGAGGTCCTAAGTCCAACGCTTAAAAGCAGCTCGCTAAATTTGCATGGTCCAAGACGGGAGAAAGAGGGGATTCGCCGCAATCAGAAAAGGACGGTGGGGCGGCCGCACTAAACAAGGCCCGGAGCTTACTCTACAGGATGTCATGGCGGCCATCAATGGGGTGCGTGCCTAGGTAGACTCAGTCACTGTTGAGATCTCACTTATTAGAGCCGATTTTCGGAAGATGGACGAAAAGGTCAAAGAGCTCAAGATAGTCACTAGTGCCCTACAGATGGATACATCGGAACTTTAGACGCAAATGCTTGAAATGCAGAAGAAGCAGGAAAGGATATCGCAACACCTCGATGATTACGAAGGCCGAGGCCGCCATATTAACATCCGTATTTTAGGGGTTCCGGAGAGAACGAAGGGGCCGGCAGCGGACCTCTATGTGGAAGATCTTATTACAAAGCATCTACAACCTAAGACCAGGGGTAGACCAAAACCAGGAGCACCTCCGAGGCCCCTTATTGCTAGGGTGTTCAACTACCATCAGACTGCACGCTCCAATCCCCCCGGAAGATAGATAACTATGAGGTGGCCTTCTTCCCGGATTTCACGGCCAAGGTTCAGGCCCAACGTCGCAGTTTTCAGGCGGTGAAGAGGGAACTATGAGATCGAGAAGTAAAGTAAGCAATGCTCTTTCCAGGGAGGGTGAGAGTGGGGTCGGACGGCAAGTCGTGGTTTTCTGACTCTCCAGAGGCAGTATGGGAATGGATGGAAGGCTGGAGCACGGTGGGTAGCCAGAGACGAGAAAGAGCGGACAGACCTGGTCAACACAGCGGGCCCCGGAAGGAGACGGTGCACAACGGATCGATAGAGGAAGAGAGCCAGCCGCAGGAGAAGGACTGACCGGCCAGAGCTGCTTAGAGGGAGAGCTCATGCCCAATTGGAAGCGCAAGTAGGGGGAACGGGGGATGGGTGGAACTACCCATCATGGCGGAACCAACCATCATGGCGGGACTTCCGAAAAAGGGCACTTCGTGCAATAAAGCAGACTAATGGATTTATAGCTGTGACCTGAATGGGAGTGGACAATATTCACAAGTAGATGGCTAAATTAAGAGCTAATTGTGATGTGTACATGCGGGAAGGGGGGGCTAGATCACCTTGTGCAGTTTCGGCATTTCAGGGGGAGAGAGAGGCACTCTGCCATGTTTGGGAGTGGGTAGTTTTTAAATCCACGGGCAGGGAGGCAGGGGGGTTGGGATCTGGGGGTTTGAAGGTTCAATCTTTAAATGTGCAGCTGGGACATACAATACTAGACAGGATGTTTACAGTTCACTCGCCAACCTCACTATCCGTTTAATTGTTGCTCCTTTCGTGACCTGGGATGGGGGGGGGGGAGAGAGATAGGGCACTTTCTGTAATGACGTGGAATGTCAATGGGATGGGGGACAAGATTAAGAGAGGGATAGTGCAACAGTATTTGAAAAGGCACTCTCCTGATGTGGTACTGCTACAGGAGACGCACCTTGTGGGGCAGAAGACTAATGCCCTCACTAGATGAGGGTATAAACTCTTGGTCCATGCTGATTACACTTCCGGGTCAAGGGGGACGGCAATTCTGGTAAAGAGGTCCGTGCCCCTCATTGTTCATAAGGTATGGGCGGATTCGGCAGGGAGGTTCGCAGGAGTGGAGGCCCAGTGGGATGGTAGGGACCTAAATATAATTTCAGTCTATCTGGCGCCTGCTCTGGGTAAACTAGCTTTGGAGGACCTAGGTGGGAAGCTGACGAGACTACAGGAAGGCACATTGATTATTGGAGGCGATTATAATATGATGTTAGATGACACAGTTGACCGCCAACCACCGAGGTCAAAGGCGAAATCCAATACCTTAATGGTCGACTTTACGGAGGCGTTGGGATTGATGGATGTGGGTCGGGCACTCCAGCCCACGGATAAGCTCTTCACCTTTTTCTCTAATATGCACCAAAGCTGGTCACATATTGATTACTTCCTCACACACCTGTCAGTGGTAGGGAATTTTGTCTCCTACCAGGTTCTACCGAGGGGTATATCTGACCCCTCCCCGGTCTGGGTGGAGTATACACAGTGGGAAAGACAGGCACGCACCGCCACCATCATCATTCTTAACCCATGGCTCCTACACGTACGATTGATGAGAACACTAGGAAATTTTTGATGAACCCCACACCTAAGGTTCCCGAAATATACATGTTACCTAAGATACACAAGAACAGAACATCTCCTCCATTTCGTCCTATTGTGGCAGGATGTGGATCTATCCACGAACCACTGGGTTATCATCTGGATTTCCATCTTCAACCATTGGTACAGACATGGGTAACTTATGTAAAAGACTCGACAGACTGTTTGCTAAAGTTGGAAGCAGTAAAACATTTATTTTCAGAAGATATTCTGCTTTGCACCATCGATGTGGTATCCTTATATACCTCAATTGCCCACAATGAGGGCTTAGAGGCAGTAGAATGGAGGCTTTTACAATCTGACATCCCTCAGGATAAGGGAATTTTTATTCTTGATTTACTACACTTTGCGCTGTACCACAGCTATTTCACCTGGTAAGGCAACTTTTATATCCAAAGAACTGGAACCTCCATGGGATTTCCTGGAGAACATTCCTACGCGAATACATTCATGTCATATTTCGAAGATCAATTCGTATTGACCAATCAGAAATGGCAAGAGCATGCAGCACTATTCATTCGATATATTGATGACATACTAGTTATATGGAAAGGATCAAGGATGTTGCTTGAGGAAAGTATTAAAAAAAGGAATAACTGCAACCCTAGGATACAAGTCACACATGAAATAAATACAGAAATAATTCATTTCCTGAATATTGAGATCAGAAAAACACTGTTTGGTTTAGAAACATCAGATTATAAGAAACCAACTGACGTGAATAATGCTCTGCTGTTTTCCAGTGCGCATCCGTACTCGCTTAAAAAACATCTTCCCATCTCTCAAATAATGTAAATAAAAAGAATTACCACGGATGCAAACACATGCCAAGAATTGATTAGGCAACAAATCACCAGATACAAGGAGAGAGGATACCCTGACATAATTTTAACAGAGGCTGAAAACGTTGTTTCACTTAAACAACGGGAAGATCTTTTGAAAGTAATAACTAAATCGGCCATGAAGAGGGAAGTATGTGTTTTGAAACACTCGATTCAAGCACCTAAGATCAAATCCATCATCAGAAATTGCTGGGAATTAATTGCGAACGAACCAGATTTTAAAGAAGTGTTTCGAGGCATACCACTATTTGCGCACACCAGACCGAAGAATCCCCCTAAAAAAGAGGTTAAAATCACACACAAAGGGATGAAAAAATGCCATAACTGCGGCCAGTGTGGTAATGTCATCATAGGAAATAAATGCATGCATCCAATTACGGGTCGAGCTATTACATTGTAACACACGTAAGATTGTACTATGGAAGGAGTGATTTATGCAATCAAGTGCCCCTGTGGGCTTGTATATGTAGGAAGGACGAGTAGAAAGATCAAAACCCGTATAGTTGAACATAAAAGTAGGATTCGCAACTGAAACACTAGTTCATCTCTGGTAAGACATTGTGTAGAAGCCACACATACCATCCATCAATTACGTTATACCATTCTAGAGCGTATTCACATAACCTCAGGCATTGACATTAATACAGCCTTGGAACGTAGGGAAACATATTGGATTAAGTATCTTGGTACTGTTATCCCAGGTGGTCTGAATGACCATTATGAACTATTATGTTTCTTGTAAATGTATGAAAAACATGATCATATTTTAGGATTGTAAGAGATTGCACGAGTCTTTTCTCTTTTTTGCATTTTTTTTGCATCTTTTCATTTCCCATCGCACTTTGGAACACAGATACTTAGTATACACATGTAACACTGACACAATCGTACTATCTTTTATTTGTATTGCTTGATTTGTTGCTGTTTACACATTCGTAGCATCTTGAGATGGCTTTATACTTGATTCATTGGATCTATGCAGGCTGCACGGGCAACATCAATAAAGTTATTCAGGTCTTTTTTCTAGCTGAGCACGATTAGTCCTTTGTTTACGTCTATTCCCTGAACGTCATCACAACACTCGCACAGTCCGCTTTTTAGCTTCATGATCGCGTATATTATTCAATACGCTTGACGCCGGTTTCACTTGATTGCCTAGCGATGAACTTCTGAGGACGTCGGATGCTGTTAGTGTTTCTTCATTAGAGCATTTGGTGAGTCATTATTTCAGTAAAAACTCCGGTCATGCCTGTTGGTTTCTTGAAACCATGCATTCTTACAAAGTTCTATTTTTATTCAGCACGGAGAAGCATCTTTCTGCTGTACGGCCTCACGCCACTTGAAAAACATACGTTCATAGTGGTAAGATCCTTTTGCACTAATGGATGTTTAACGTGCTCGTATTTGACACAGACTGTTTTCTTAACATAGTATTACCATTTTCTAGGATGTGTTTTGGATCTCCAGCCTGTACTCGTGTTTTAAGCTACCACACATACAGTATATGCCTTTTGGTAAGAACGTTTTTTTACCAAGTTTCTGTATTTTAGAATCACGTGGTCTTTTGGGCTCATTTTCATAAATGTTTTGATGGTTACAGAGTGTTTACTGCGTCCATTACATCTTCCCAGATTTTTGGTTTATCCATTGCATGAGAGGTCAGTTTCCCACTTATGTTTTTTACTATCAGTGCACTGGGCTGCACGTGTCATTCTTAATAGGGCACCATTTAGACATCTTGCATACACATCCTGACATGGTGGCGTTTTACTTTCACTTTTACTTTGACCTTTATCTCTTTTCATCGTGTACATCTCGAGCTCATTACTTTAACATGATGTAGTCAAAAATGTAGTTCTTTCAAATCCTTGCGGTTATTAAATTATTCTGATATTGGTATTGTTCTATGTTGTAGATCCGGGTTGAGAAAACTTGAAGAATATTTTCTACAGCTTATATTTTTGATTCATTATTGTTTAACCATATATCCCCTGAAGAAGGGCTCATGGTGAACCCGAAATGCATTGGGAGTTCTCTGGTTTTTGTATAAGAATTGGAATTATACATATTTGACTGTGATTACATTATCGCTTTTGCTGACTGTTAGAAATATTTTGTTTTAAGAAAGATTTTCAAGAGTGTGACTTTATTACTATTCTAGAAGTGATCTCTTTATTTATTTTTACAAATGAAAATCTCTTTTCAAAAAAAGTGAGTTGACATATGGTTTTTGTTTATAACTTGGAGTATATCGTACTAAAACAACGTTAATGATGATGATGATATTTTTAAGGCATTCTGCCTTTAGCTGTGCTACATGAAGAACAAGGTTTTCCCTAGACTCTTTTTTACATTGTTCATAACACTAAGGGACTTGGGCACATTCCCTTACCACTTGTAGGCACGCAGAAATTCCATTACCTTACTTACACTTTTTCACCTAAACTTCACTAACTAAGAGCCAGGTGTGCAGATCCACCCGCTATTTCCTACACGTACCGGACATTAGAGCGGAACTTCATAAACAAACGGAGAATTACTTTGCCGAAAATGTGGGTTCGGTCACATCCGCTCAGACAATATGGGAAGCATACAAGGTAGTTCTGAAAGGAGAGGCCTTATCTTTGAAGATGAGATAAATAGCTAAGAAACGTGAGTTTCTGGTGCAGGCGGAAACGGACCTGCTTGACCTAGAGCGGGAACATGCACAGAATCCCTCGCCTGATATCACCCATAGGCTTCAGTTGAAGCAGGATGAGTATCGGATTAAGACCAGAGAACACATGTTGTACAAGTACCACCACACTCAGCATAGAATATATGATGGGAGACAGGGCGGGCAGGACACTGGCTTGGCTAGAGAACAGGGATCCAGATGGGTACATACGTTGACAACGTCGGCAGGGGGGGCTCCGTGACACATCCATGGGAAATAGTGGAGAAATTCGCTGCCCACCTAGAACAGGTATATTCCCCCTCTACCCTCTACACGGCTGAGGACTCACGCCAGCTCTTCCGGGATAGTGCCGTTCGAACCCTCTCAGAGGCGGATAGGGAGACCCTGGATGGAGATCTCTCGGATGAGGAAATTGGTAAAGCTACAGGGCAGATTAAATCGGGGAAGGCGATGGGACCCAATGGCATCCCGGTTGAATTCCTAAAAGCTACTGCCTCTCGAATGATAGCACATTTGAAGGCCATGTATGAGGAGAGCCTGGAGGTGGGACGGCTACCAGAGGATCAGAGGTTAGCTACAATAGTGGTGATTCACAAGCCAGGTAAACCGGCAGACATTTGTGGCTCTTATAGGCCAATTTCGTTGATTAACATTGAGGCAAAAGTCTTAGCGAAAGTCCTCGCCAACCGACTGGGGGAGGTTATCACAACATTAGTCTACTCATATCAGTCTGGGTTCATGCCTGGAAGAAATGCAGCCCCTAATCTAAGGCGCCTACATAATGTGATGGTCCGTAGACAGTACATTGAGGAGGATGCCGCGTTGTTGTCTCTTGATGCCTCTATGGCCTTTGATTCCATAGAATGGCCGAACAAGTTTGAAGTTTTAGAGAAGGTGGGTCTAGGTCCCAAGTTTATAGCATGGGTTTGGTTGCTATACACAGATATTTTGGGTCAAGTGCGGGTCAATGGTTATATATCTAGGACATTTAGATCTCAATGTGGTACAAGACAGGGATGCCCTCTGTTCCCATTGATAGTCGCCCTTCTATTGGAACCCCTTCCGGCATGGATAAACCGAGATGTTATGGTACGAGGGATGAGGTGGGCGGAGGAAGTAGAAGACCACATATCTCTTTATGCGGATGATATCCTGCTATACCTGGCTTCCCGTTACAAATCCATATCGGTGGTGCTCGACATCTTTACAAATTTCGGCAAATATTCCGGGTATGCGATCAACTGGCATAAGTCCGTATTGTTTATGTTGAGGGGACAGGTTCCCAGGCTTGCGACAGGCTGCTCCATAGTGTTGGCGGAGGAAAGGTTTCGATACTTGGGGGTTTATGTCACGTCAGATCCCAATCTGTTCTACAGCTCCAATTTGGCCCCTCCGCTAGCTAGGCTGCAAGCGGACGTGAAACATTGGCGGTCCCTCCCGCTCTCGCTGATTGGCCGGGCTGCGCTCTTTAAGATGATGGCCCTTCCTCGCTTCTTATATATCCTTCAAAACTGCCCGTACAGAGTTCCTGATTCATATTTCAAAGCGGTGAAGGGGGAGGTCCGTACGCTGTTGTGGGATGAGAAGGTCCCAAGGTTGGCATTGAAGAAGCTGACGAAGAGTTGGTATGATGGAGGCATTGCGCTCCCCGACCTGCAACTGTACTATTGGGCATCGTAGTTGGTGACCGTTGATCGATGGATATACCGTCCTCCGGAGGACCCCGCGTACGCTCTTGACCAATACCAAACTGACCGATCTGGCTATTTGGGGGCCCTGTATGTTAGTGATAAGAAAAACAAGGGGCGATTTTTTTGGCCCACCCTACACACGTTAGAGATCTGGCGTATAGTGCATGCTAGCTTGGAATGGGCTGGCATCCTTACAAAGGTTGCTCCACCCTGGTATAAGCAGAAATTGGGTATGTTATGCTACCAGCCCGGGTTTGACAAGTGGGACCTTATATGTATCTCGGCAGTAAAAGATTTTGTCAAAAAGGGGGATATACTCACATTTGAGGAACTCCAGAAACAATATCACCTGGCTCGGGGAGAAACGTATAGATATCTGCAAATTCGCCATGCCCTTAAGGCGGCCTTTTCGTCTTTTACAGACATACCAGACTATTCACTGCTTGAAGACAGACTGTTGGACAGGCCTTTGAATTCGAAAGCAATTTCTCTTAAATTTAAGACATTATGCAATAACCTTCCGGATGCTTTTAAGAGACTCAGGAAGAGGTGGCAAGGCGATTTGGGAATGATTAGTGACAAGGAATGGCAGGAGGACCTGGTGTCCCCTCGGGAGGCAGCCTCACACAAATTTAGGTTGATCCAACTCAGGATACTGCACCGCTCATACCTGATGGGGCAGACTCTTATGAAAATAGTTTCTATATCTGATGATCTCTGTCTGAGGGGATGTGGCCAACAGGCCACATTTTACCACACTCTGTGGAGCTGCCCATGGTTGAGGGTCCTGTGAGAGGGGGCCTCGGAGCACATGCACAAAGCCTTACATAAAGAGATTGTCCTGACGCCACAACTGGGTTTGTTAAAAATCTGGGAGGCGATTGACCCGACGGAAGTGGAAAAACAGTTTAGAACGCTAGGATACACGCTGGTTAAACGGGAGATAGTGAGAGGGTGGGGGAGAGCAAACACACCAAGCGCCCACATGTGGGCGAAAGAGCTTGAAAGGTGCATGCTGGAGGAAACGGAAGTCTTCGTAGCAAGGGGGTGCCCCAAAAAATGGGACTGGAAATGGTCGAACTGAAATAAATGTCGAGGGGATCCTGTGGTGTCCCCAATGGTGGAATTTGAAATGCATAAACGTACAGAAAGTGAAGATTATATGTAATGTACAAATTTTGTTTGCTAACTGTCCAGCTCTGGAAACCTGTGTAAGTTATAAAGTACTGTCCTGCTTATGCACATGATTTCGCTGTAACTAATAAAAATATTTAAACAAAAAAAAGAAAGATTGGGAGGCATGACCCCACTAGTGCATTTATGTTTTTAACCTTTGGCATAGTGTTTAACAGCTCTGATGGTCCTTGTGTGTTCCTAGGGTAAACACAAGATATTGCACCACAACAGACTTTTATCCACTTCAATATGCTGTATTTCATGTGATTTGAGTGAATGGCACTGTACTCATGACCCCTGGTCTTCTATCAACTTCTACTCACATAAACTCTTGACTTCAAAATTAATTCTAGTTTTAGATGACACTGCTATCAGTAACTAGCAACCAAGATCATCAACAGTGGTTATTTGTGGTTACCAACTATGAGATCTTACAACTGACCTAAAACAAGCACAGAAAAATACTAACAGATGTTAAAAAAATAAAACATAAACCCACCTTCGGCCATTTTTCAGTACCAACTTTTGTGTCATAGCGAACTTTTACATCTCGAGCATCAGTAAACTCCAGATAGTCATATCTGTAAGGAAGACAATTTGATTACTTATACTAAGTTGCAAATCAATTAAACATGTATGAGAAATCTTAAAACTCTTTAAGAATTCAATTTGATCTTTACTGTGCTAATTCAATATATGCTGCTATCTTTGCCAATGAGATGATCTAAAGCTCAACTCAACATGAGCAATGTTATGGACTTTGTAGCTGTAACATTCATTTAATTATAGCACACTGAATGCCAATGGACTGTTTTTGGATTTTGGTGTACAGAGTGACGGACAGGACCAAAGCACCATAGCACTGAGAGTGCATACGATATCAAAAATTAGCTCAAAGTGCAATTTGAGCCCTTAATTTGAAGTACCCCTTGAATAATAATCCTGATATGCAATAAAGCGTTCAAATAAATTAAACTGTTTTTCCTTTTGTCTAGTTTATTAATGTTATAATACAATTACATTATGTGATTTGTGAGAGCAATGCTTTGGTTAAAATCTATGTAATTTTTAAGTAATTAGTAATTAAAATCACAAAAATTATTCATCATAGGACTATAAGACGCATAAAAGCACTACAAATATACTGTTCTATCTTGCTTTTCCCCACTTAATACCAATCAAGCTGGACACAACAAATACAAATGTTGCCAAATCCTTAAGTCAAATCTGACAAAGTTTACATGTCCGGAAATCAAGAGCAAATGCATACAATGAAGCAAGAAACCAACCCAACAAGTTTTTAATTAGTCAAACCCTGTAGTGCATGGTTGATCACTAGACTTCATACTAGAAATGTAGCATGCAAACCCAGCAATGTATAAATCGTGCATGCCAAGTTAATTGATTGCTGCACACCTGCCTTTAGTGCTGGTCCCATTACTTCTCAAATCCTTAAATGCAAGGCAACATGGCAGAAGCGCAAAATAGCAAGATCTCTATGCCAAACCCACAAGATGATGCAGCCTTGATAAGGGACAGACGGACACAGAAAAGGAGGCAACAGTCCCTGGCACTGATGAGCAAGTCAAAATACTCTTCACACATCAACGGCAAAGCCAGTCCCAAGTACCAAAGAGGGCTAACCAGAGGTGTAGCTGGTTACAGTCCAAGATACCTACCTGATTCCTAAGCTCAACAAGAGCTGACAATCTAAATGCCTCTTCCTAGAGTGCACAAGAGCACAGACAATACCTGGGTTGAGTATACTATGCTACCAATTAAGTGTCCCCTTATCTACGTTCTCACGACTGTATTTGGAGCAAAAGAAGAATAAAACATTGTGCATGTATAGGAGTGTTGGTGCCATGGTCACATCACATCAAAGAAAATGAACAGGCAGAAGGAGCACACCTGTTATCACACTGTAGATCCAAGACATGGTTCTAGCAGGGGGATAGAGGCCGAAGAAACTGAGGACCAAAAAAAGACAGGTGCCACACAACAGAGAAAGAGCAGTCTGTTATGATCCAATAGCAAATACACCGTCACACAAACATGATTATAGACAGGCAATTTTTTTTTCGTTTGAATATGTTTTATTGAGGACATAGCATAAGAATATCACACATTACAACCATTCAAATGAGACAGTTGGAAGCATTATCTTATCAGGCATCACGAAAATTATATATAACATTCATAGTACATAACGTAACAGTCTTATGCCCTAGGTGGCAGTGCTGGAGGTAAGGAATCATAGGTGTATTGCAGTAACTCCTCATTTTTCCAATATGAGCGCATGCTCATTATCTCCACTGAGTGCTGTGCTAGTATTAATGAGACTGACGTTTCTATCCTGTTGGATTCACAACAGTTATTACACAGTCATGCCTCTACTCGTAATGCACTATCTTGCCCAACAATGATATGTTGCAGCGACTGTATCCCCGATTATATCTGGAGTGTGGCATTATGTGTATACTCCTACAGACTGGCGTCTTGGGGCGTCCACATCATATTATGCGGTTTTGTCCCTAGTATGTTCTGTAAGTCCAGTATGCGGGATGTCCACGTGACATCTGTCACGTGTGGCAATAGGCACTGCTAGTGGCATTTCGCGTCTGTCTCAGCGTTTGACTATTGGGCAACCATGGCGTCCTGGTATCAATTCTTTGCTTATCGTCCAACTGGGGCAGTTCGGGAGAAGAACCAGGAATGAGAACTGAACAGACGGAAGGGAGAGGGACAACATAGAAGGAAACTCGGGGTGAGGCTCCCTGCCATGCTGGAGAACAAGTAAGTCATAAAAGAACAAAAGGGGGGGAATAGTAAAGGGGCTTAAGTGGAGGGAGGGATTAGAACGAGGGGGGTACGCTATCTAGACATGTCTGGCACAGTGCAAGAGTGAGTGCTGTGTCTGTGTGCCACGGTGCGAGCGGGTTCGTGTATGTTGATGATTAACAGTCAGGGAGGGCAGCCCACCTCAGGGTAGGGGGCAGGGCAGAGTGGTTCCGTCAGGCGGCGCATCTGGGGTGGGGACCCCTTAGCTTGGGGTGTCAGCAAAGAAAGGGGCAGCAGTCATGTTGTGGATGCATTCTAGCAGTTCCCCTCCTCGTCACATCGTATGTTCTGGTCCTCCACTTCTATGGCGTCACTGTCATGTGAGGACTAGCATTGGTGGGCGGAGGTTGGGCACTGTCTTGTTCAGTGTACGCCTGGCGGAAAGTCCGCAGGATGTCTCCCCACAGCTGCGCCATAGGCACGGCCCTCAAACCCGCTGTTTCCTCTCTGTGTAGGGTCACCTCCTCTGCCATCGGCCAGTTAAGAAAAGAGGCGTACCAATGACGGAGCTGCGGCGAGTCCGTGTGTTTCCAACGCTTTGTGATTAGTCGCTTGGCGGTGATAAGGCCTAAGTCCCAGAATCTGGAGTGGACTTTGTTGTGCTTCGTCCTCTTAAACAACCCGAGTACACAGGCCTCCCATGTGTGTGGTAGTTCCACCCCGACCCCCTTAGTCAGTTGTGCTGTCACTGTCAGCCAATAAGTATGTAATCCGGGGCAGGCCCAAAGCATGTGTAGTATATCTGCACCTATCAGGGAGCAGCGCGGGCATTCCGATGTGCCGATATCAAAATATTTGTTTATTCTGTCCGGTGACAGATACGCCCTATGCACAATGTAAAGCTGAATGATCTTGAATCTGGAGTTACGGGGGATGTTGCTTGGTCCCTCCAGGATCCTTTCTCACTCCTTGTCTGACCAGTCCCTGCCTCTATCTGCTGTCCATTTCTCCCTCAATGATTGAAGACTACAGATAGTATGCGTCAACAGTGCCTTCGTTAACCAGTGTATTATGTGCGTCCCACCTCCCATGACATGCAAGTATTGTATTGAGAGGTGAGTCTGCGGTTCTTCCGTCATGTCACCCCACGTCGCTGTGCAGGTGCGCATTATGGAGGCGTGTAGCAAAAACTGCCCTGCTGGTATGTCTGTGTCTGTGCGTAGCCCCTCAAACGTGAGAAGGACACCATCTGTATACAAGTCGGCCATTGTTTCAACCCCGGCCTGTACCCAAAGCTCCAACATGGGCATCGATACAGTCCCTCGATTGCTGGGGGTTCCCAATAGTGGAAGGGCAGGGGCATAGGGCGGTATCGTTCGTGTGAGCCACAAGCATCGCTTATAACATCGGTATGCGACCGCTAGATGTAGCTGTGTCGGGCGAGGGGCCCTGGTCAAGGGGTGGAACAATGCGAGAGCTTGTGTATGAGTCAAGGCCGGGCCAGTGGAGGTAGTGTCCTCCAGATGTCGTCCAGCGAGCCAGCCGACCACCCATTGTAGCTGCACGGCTAGATAATAAAGCTCCTGGTTAGGGACCGCTAGGCCTCCCATCTTGGTGGGGGCATAAAGCTTTCGTAGCGCCACTCTGGGTCGTCCAGCATTCCAAATGAGTCCCCTTGTCATAAACTCTAGTTCCCTGAAGATGCGGTTGGGTACATACACTGGTAAATTAGAATAGTAGTATAGGAGTCGGGGTAGCACGATCATTTTTGTTAGGGTTATCCGGGCCGGTACATTCAGGGGGAGCGTTCTCCAAAAGGCCATCTGAGCCCGTAGGGAGGAAATGGCTCTGACCAGGTTGCCTTCCAGTATATCTTCCGGGGTGCGGTAAATGTGTATTCCAAGGTAGCGGAACGTGGTAGCGTGCCAGGCCAGTCGTTCCCTGCCGAGCCGTACCTCACATTCCTGCATGTCGGGATTGAAGGGATACACGCCGGATTTGCCCCAGTTGACCTTAAGGCCAGAAAGGGCTGCAAAGTCTTGCAGCGTGTCCGCGATTCCCTGTGGCATCTGCGTGAGATCCTTTATATAAAGCAGCAGGTCATCAGCGTACAATGAAATTGCATGGGTCCCATCTGCTAATGGGATACCCCATGTGTCACCTCGACTCCTCAGTAGTGCCGCCAGCGGTTAAATCGCTAGTGAGAAAAGCAATGGTGATAGTGGGCAGCCCTGTCGCGTGCCCCTTCATACCCTTACGGTTGCGGACAGTAAACCACCGGTGCGCACGCGGATCGTCGGCACCTGATATAACAGGCTGACCATGTCTGTGAAGTCTTCTCCCAATCCAAACCTCAGCATCACCTCTCTGAGATAAGGCCATTCCACGGAGTCGAAGGCCTTTTCTAGGTCAAGTACCAGACATCCTGATCTCGGCCAGTGGGTTGTGGCGTATAACAGTACCCTAAATAGGCGGCGAATGTTGTAAGAAGTGCTACGCGTGGGCACAAAACCATTTTGGTCCGTATGTACCAGCGTCGGCGTGAGAGGGGCCAATCTGCACGCTAGGGTGGACGCCAAGATTTTGTAATCTGTGTTGAGGAGAGCAAGGGGCCAGTACGACCCCATCTTCTTTCCATCCCTATCAGGTTTGAGGAGGGAGATCAAAGTGGCTTTGTTAAGAGTGGGCGGGAGTGATATGTCGTCTATCGCCGTCCTGTACATCTTGATCAATTCAGGGATAAGCAGAGCCGAGTACGCCTTATAAAACTACGCTGGCCAGACCATCTGGGTCTGGGGATTTGCCAGTGGAGAGTGCGGCTATGACCTCTCGGAGCTCGTCTGCCGCGATTGGCGTCGCCAGTTCCGTGCGCTGCGCATCATTCAACTCCGGCAACGGTACGGCCGCCAGGTAATCCACAATGTCGTGTATATGGGCTTGTAGGTAGGAACGATACAGCCGCTATAATGAGCGGTAAAGGCATCGTGGATCTCATGCTGTGTATGAAGCATGTCTCCCCCATTCGTCAGTATTGCCGTCACCGGGCGAGTTCGATCTTCCCTGCTAATTAGCCAGGTTAACAGTTTGCCTGGCTTGTATCCCCTGTGGTGCGTGCGCGCCGAATGAGCCGCATAGTTAAGGCATCGTAGTCTCTCCAGCAATTGCTCATGCTGTTCCCCGAGCTCTTGTAGGCCTTCCTCTCCACCCTCGGCTGCAACCTGCTTCCCTCGGATTAGGTCCGTCTCTATCCTTGTGATGTCTCTCTCCAGCTGCCTTCTAAGGTTTACCTGCGTGCCCAAGGATTGCCCCCGAATCACCACCTTAAAGGCATCCCACTCCATCTGGGGGGTGGATGCCGTGCCTGCATTGTCCTCGAAGTAATGCCCTATCTGAGCGGACAAGGAGTCCCGAAATGGGGCGTCCAACAATAAGTCCAGCTGTAGTCTCCAGGTGGGGATGGGTGGGTGTACGCGTGTCCATGCAAAGCTTAGGGTGTGTGGATTATGGTCCGAATGGGTGCGACCCATGTATTGTGTGTCTGTCACCTGCGGTAGTAAGTCAGTCGTGAGCATGAACCTATCTAGACGTACATGTAGGTCGTGTGCCCTCGAATAAAAGGAATATATGCGGGTGTCAGGATGTCTACTGCGCCAAGCGTCGTGGAGGTCCCATTGGGTTGCCCAGGAAGTGAATGCTTTCATGGCTCCTATTACGGGTGCTCCTGGGAGAGGTGGGAACGAGCGGTCTAGTGTGGCGTTCAATATGCAATTATAGTCTCCACCCAAGATCCAAGGGAGGCCATGCCATGGGGAAAGAACCTCCGAGAGGCTCGCAAGAAACCTCTGCTGGTCTACATTAGGAGCATATATCGATGCCAACACAATGGGACGGCAGTCTAATTTGCCCTGTATCACCACTAATCTTCCCTCTCGGTCTACATGGGTACTGCCTACTTCAAAGGGGGTCCCAGGTCGGATCCATATGAGCGCTCCCCTGGCGTATGAGTATCCTGTAGCATAAAGTTGCCCCCGCCATCTCCGTCTCAGCACGTGTGTCTCTGTGTCATTCAGGTGGGTCTCCTGTAGGAGCGCTATCTGGACTTTGTGTCTTTTCAGGTATGCGTATATCTGATATCTACGTGAGGGTGTGTGCATGCCTCGCACGTTCCACGTGCATATCTTGGATTCTGCCATTAGGGTGGCCTAAGTGTCTCTTGCTGCACCGCTGAGGGGGTGCCCCAATCCCCCTCCCAAAGCACTCCGCCTCCCACCTCTGAAACACAAATACGTTCACCTGCATTAAGGAAATAAAGGTACAGCATGTCTATATTGAGCGTATCTACATCAGTGGAACTTGGGGAACAAATACAGGATAGAATACCAAAAGGGCGGCTGCCAACCGTGCAGCTGTCCAAACACTCTAGTGAGATAATCAACATTCTAGTCTAGGGGGGTTGCTTTTCGCTTAGCAAATCAAATACTTGGCATCAGGCAGCAGACGTGCGTGAGCAGGTTCCCCTGGCGGGGGGGGGGGGTAATTGACAGTGTTAAAAGGCCCTGTGGTGGGCCAGTTAGGGATCAGGAAGATGTAAGTGTTCCACAGCATCTTCTGCCTGGTATATGTTTGTTGCTCATGCGAGGAGCCAGCATGCAGTCGGCATCCAGCATTTTTTAAGTGGGGCAGCAAGGCAGGCTCTACCATTTATTATTGTCACTGCAGTCAGCCGCCTGCTCACTTGCTCAACATTATACTGGCAAGGGTGTACTCACTGTGTCTCACTGTTCGTGGCTGTCTCCCATTGCATGTACATCGCGGTACGGAGTCTCTGCGCCTCCCGGTCGTCAGTCCCCCGTGGCCAGGTGCCACGTTCTCAATGATCAGTGTCTGGCCTGGCAGTGGGAGGAGAGGCGAGTCGGGGCTGGCAGGAGGGAGGTGGCAATGTATTGTTTCCTCAGCCAAACAGGTCCGCCGTCTGGGGTGTGATGTCTGGAAGGTCCGATGATTGCTGCGAGTCCGGTATCCCATATATCGCCTCATCCTCACTTTGCATGGCATCGGGGCCTGTCACCAGGGGCGACCGGGTGGTTGGCGAGCCGCTGATCTCCGCAACCGCAGTCAGTGCATCGAGTTGCTCCCGGTGTATCTCTTCCTCCGGCGGGCCAGTGCCCGGTTGCGCACAACTCTCAGGCGGCAATGGCGTTTGTGTCTGCGCCTCCGTCTGGAGCCCCTGGGACGCCTCGGATGAAAGGTATCTGTAGGTCTCGGTGGTGTTTTATCTATCCCGCTGTCCAGCCAATATTCCACCTCCTCCGGGTTGGAAAAGAAATGCGTCCTGTCCTGTGCCACCACTCGGAGTTTAGCCGGGAATAGTAGGGAGTATTTGAGTTCCATTTGGCGTAGGCGTCGTTTCACCGCCAGGAAGGAGTGCCTCTGGCGCTGCACCTGAATCGTGTAGTCCGGGAAGAACATTACGTGAGCGTTATCTAATTGGACGTTCTGGAGTTTACGTGTTTCCCTCAGTATTGAGTCCCGGTCCCTGAAGTTCAGAATTCGGATCAGCAGCGGGCGGGGGTTCGAGCCCGTCGGGAGAGGTCGCGTCGGGACACGGTGTGCTCGCTCGATCACAAAGTGGGGCGACAGTGTTCCCTCCGGCAGCAGGCCACGTATCCAGTTCTCTACAGCCGCCGTGGGGTCTCTCCCCTCCCATTTCTCCGGCACTCCCACTATCCTTATGTTGTTGCGTCTCGCCCGCCCTTCCGCGTCCTCCGCTCGGTCCTCCAGGAATTCGACCCTATTGAGAAGGTCTTTCACGTGTTTCTCAATTTGAGTGACCCGGGGTCCAATATCCGACACAGAGGCCTCCAAGGCTGAGGCGCGGTCTGCGAGTTTCTTGTGGTCGGCCCTGAGGTGTGTAAGGTCGATGGCGAATCCGTCTATTTTCGCTTCCAGGGATGTACGGGTGGTCAAGAGCGGCGACTCCATTCTTTCCATCCCCGCTAGTACAGTGTCCAGCTTGGCCGACACCAGGTCAGTTTCCCCTTGCTTCGAGGACTTGCTCATCCTGTCTTTGGGGTGCGCCCCTCCTGTCCCGCCCGTGCCCGTACGTGTTTTGACTTCCACGGACATGGGCAGGCGGGTGAGCCCTCCCGGTGCGGCTGTCCAGGGCCGACACCCTATGCTGTGTCTTGTGGGGGTTGCTCGTCACACCCCCGGTGTACACCAATCCTCAGGAAAACGCTCCGCCGTGAATGCGGTGGCAGAGTGTCAGTAGCCGACTTCACTACGCTATCCGTGCAAGGCCCCTGGTCTTCTTTTCCCCCGCGGTTCAGGGCTGGTTGCTGCTCGGCTCTGGTGCAAGGCCTACCGGCCAAGTATTCTGCTCTGCCTGTGGCCTACCTTATCCTGGGCCACAATGTCCGTCTAAGGCCACACTCCAGGGGGCGCCACCACAGCTCGCCCAAGGGGGGGTCCACCCAGCAGCCAGCCGGTCTCATTCCGGACTCAGGGCAGGTGTTTCCACTCAGTTATGGTCCTCTGGGTATCACGCCACTGCTCGCTCCAAGATGGCGTCCCAGGCTACCTCAAATCAACCTCAAATCAAGCAGCGCTTATTTATTTATTTATTTATGCATTTTTATATAGCGCGGACTTTACCCGAAGGTGTCAGAGCGCTTCACAATAGGAACAGAACTGATACATGAGAACATTACACGTGAGCAAAATACAAAGGCAAACGTTACATTAAATGAAGCAAAAATGACATCGTGCGCCAACAAAATATAAGAGGTAGCAAACGGTGCATTACAAAAGTGACAATCGTGAGCCAACAAAATACAAGAGGTAGCAAACGGTGCATTACAAAAGTGACAATCGTGAGCCAACAAAATATAAGAGGTAGCAAACGGTGCATTACAAAAGTGACAATCGTGAGCCAACAAAATACAAGAGGTAGCAAACGTTGTATTGCAGGAGGAAAAAGTGACGTGTGCAGGTTACAGAAAGCATACAAAATAAACATAGAGGTATAATACTGCAAAATATGGAGGACACTCCAGCACAAGAACAAACGTTACGTAGGCACTGGTGGCACTTGTGCAGGTATCGAAACAAACAAATGTAAGAGGTAGAAAACAGTGTGTTCCAGGAGAAAGTGACGGGTGCATGTTACACACGAGTCCCAGATACAGGAAGAAGGATAATACTGCAATAAAAGGCAGACTCTCAAACCACAAGAACACACTGGGAAGACACTTCCATAGTCATGTAAAGTAGATTTTTCAGTAGTTGAAGGGCTTCCTTCAGATAAAAGAGAGGGCATGGATTACATTTGGAAATGTCTTTGTAGAAGGAGAACTTTGAGGTTGTTTTGAAGGCCTGGGAGGAGGTGGTGGTGGTCCGGAGCTGAGGCGGAAGTGAGTTCCAGATTCTCACTGCGCTGCCTGAAAAGGATTGGGCCATCGATCTCTCCTTCTTGAAAGTGGGAGGTTCAAGCAGTAGATTTTCCGTATTTCGTGATGCTCCGACGTCGGGGCCGTGAGTCCCAATGCCTGCGGTGCCCGCACTATTGTCGCAGGGTTCGGCTGGGTAGTAGCCCCCTCTGGTCAGGACCTCCCCGCCAGTTATCCTCTGTGCCCCTCGGGCGCCGCACAGCCGGTCCGCAGGCAGCAGATAGCACCGTTGCCGGGTGACTTGCAGGCCAAGGTGCGGCGCATGGGATCAACCCCCGGGGTTCCCTTCCACCAGCAGGCACGAGTTCGCCCCACAGGCACACACCTCCGTTCGCGGGTCCTCCGGTCTGGGGCTAGCTCCGAATCCGGAGGGCGTCTCGTTCACTCTTCGATGTCGTCCTCTGCGGGGCCTGTATTTCCGGCGCAGGCCACGGCCTCTCGCAGTGGCGCTTCGCCGGCCCGGGCTGCAGCCTCCCGGCTCACTTTCGGCCAGATGTCCCGCTGCGGCTCGGCGGGTCCCAGCAACTCGGCTGGTAGGGAGGCCCTGGGTTCCTTTATTTACCCTAAGTTTGTGGCCCACTGGCGTGAGGCAATAGCAGGATAATTGCCCCGGGAAGGGGAGCTCACGCCGGAGCTCTACCCTCGCACGTCTTGTCGCATCGCGCGCTTAGCCACGCCCCCTATAGACAGGCAATTTATGATATGTAGCTAAGTGAGAGTGGACATTAAAATTAAAGGCACTACCAAGGTACTGCATTACTGAGAGGGTGATGGGCTGGGGAACTTTAGCTCTTTGTAGATTAAATCACCACTTGAGACAACTGAAAGAGTTTGTCAGCACATAACTGCGGCTTAGGGGTTTAGGGTAGTTCACTGAGAATCCAAGTTTGCAGATGCTATTGAGTTTCTGAGCTAGACCAAACTGTGCTCAGAGGAGATAGTTGCCTGTGTAAGCATAGCAGAGGACTCTCTATTGTTTCACAAAGGCTACCATTAGAGGCAGGATCTTCCTAAAGACCCCTGGGGTAGGAAGGAGAACAAATGGCAGTGCAGCGTGCTGGTGGTGCATGTTTCTCACTGCAAACTCAAGGAAATAACTGTTCCTTTAAGGCAGGTACTTGGAAGTAGGCATCTTATCCACAGCAGACCCTGCGACTGTGAAACTCCTTCCCCACCTCTCTTCAGCTGACTTATTTTTTGATGTACTACAGATGCAAAATGTAAATATATTTTTGAAATCACGGTTTTATCAAATCCCAGGTCAGCATTATGAACTTGCACAATGAGAGGAACTAATTTTGAGTGTAAACATCAGTTTGGGACAGAACAGCTTGCATAAGAAATTGCTGCCTTGCTTTACAGTACTAGTGGACTTTAGCCTTGTTGAAGTCACTCAATTATTCAGCCATTACTATTTACATGAATCAGACTTAACTTCCTTTACCTACAGAAGCCCTTCTACATTCCAGGGTTTCTCAATAACTAATAACAAATATCTAAATATTCTAATCATTTTCTGAGAAAGATCATAGCTATTTTCACTTTGGCACATAGTAATTAGTTTCACTATGGCATACACTACATTAATTTCAATGTAGCACACACTACAACATCTACTGATTGTTTTGCATGCTTTACATCTATTTGCAATTTTGATTTACTGTTGGCAAAGTCTACACAGCTTACTATGGTACGCTCTACATCATCCTAGGGTGTTTCCTACCTCTTAGAGAGATACCCACCACCCATACTAAGCACCAAAGTCAGTGTGTTATTAATTTTCACTACATTCATTTACTATCTTCATCAGTCACTCACGCTGCATCACCACAAAATGTGTCTCTCCGAAGTCTATGAATCACCTATTCCAGTTCTGAGACACACAATGAAATACAAACATATGTAAACTAAACCAAGGCAAGGAACCCATACTGAAAACCTAGCACTTACTGACACCAAACGGATCCACACTTAGTAACTCCTTGGTATTACTACTGATCTAAGTTGTGCTCTAATTAACGCAAGATCACACACAAGCACAAGCTTTTCAAATTTGTGGCAATATCCAGCTGCATGGTGAACCGGGGAAAAGAGCAAAGCCTTACTGCTGTCACGTATCATCACATGCGCCACCATCGCAAGTTACCCATTCCAGTGGAAAACTTCCTGCCTCAGGTATCCATGTATTTTAGTTAACAGGGGCTTGGAGCGCATGGTGGGGGTTGACCTGGACCAACTATGGAGCGAAAGTGATTGGACTTCGCGAACTGGTGCATCTCTCACTCTGGTGAGGCACTCAACCAGTAAACATGGTTACTCTCCCCGTTTGACTTGTGTTGGGCATGCTTCCCCAATTAATACTCCTCTCGACCCTCCGTCAGATACAGAAGACCGTTAAGGCCTTCATCTGGGATTTAGAGAGACCTGGTTTGGCAATTGGGAAGCTTATTGCTCATAAATCAGCAGGGGAACTCAGTCTGCTTTCTATGGAGCACTACTGCCTAGCCAAAACATTTGGCGCAAATGGCATACATGCCCCCCCGGGTTCAATACCCCCCGCCCTCCATAATAGGTCACGATAGAACGCAGACTGCAGGAGAGCTTGCTTGGATTACAGGCTCTCTATCTTCATGGCCCCATCACCGCTTGGTCCCCAGACCCATGTTGAAAGCCATGCATGCCGCCTAGATGCGGGCTCACAAGCACTATTTGGTGGACGCGCATTACCATGACAAAGCTCCCCTCTGGAATAATACTGGTATCCACATGGGATACAGAGTTGGGATCATAACTCTTACACACCAACTGTGCAGCTACACCCCAACCCTGGACCATCCCCTGAAGCCCGGAGCTCTCTTTCCTTAAAACTTGGGGTCCATTTAAAGGCATGATGTCTGGATTCTACAATCTCCCGATTCGCCATCTCTTCTCTCAGCCACAGTTGGCTACCCTCAGGATGACCTGGTAGACTCGTCTGCAGGTTGAATATGATTTATTTTTTTCAAACCAGATTTTATTGATTTTCAGAGTGTTCACATCAATTATCTTACACATTAGTGTCAGCTATGCCTTCTTATCTCCATACAGGTTGGCTCTTTTAACAGTAACTCAGAACTATCCCGTCCCTCCTGCCTACCCGCATTGAGTTGCACTCGCTTTTACTAGTCCCCTAAGCTGGTAATGCTCATGTGTCACAGGCATCTACAAGTCTCCTGCTATTGCGACTCTTCCTGTAGCAGAGTGAATGCTCTCAGCTGTCTCAATCTCTATTCTGTCTGGCCTTGTTCTTCCCCTCTTCCGGTAAGTGTTTCAGGTAGTGATGTTCCTCCCTCTCCTCTTCTTGTCCGTTATCTGCTAGTTCTCCTTCTAGTCTTTCCCACACTCGTGCTCTATTTTGCCTATGCCTCATCTTGCCTCTCTAAGCAGTAGTCTTCCTTCTGCCCCTGCCCACTTTGCCAACTCCTTTTTCAATGTCCTTATTCTAGGCCCCCTGGTGCCTTCCAATTCCTAGCCATTTCCCTTTAGGTGAAGAAGTATGCTAGATCCTGGAATTTCCCCGTCATTTTCATCTTAGCTGCATGCAGAAACCATTCCAGTATGTAGTGTTCTGGTGATTGAAGTATCTCTTTGTTAATGACATCTCCTATGTCGTACCTCTTCCCAAAACATGCATATTAAAGGGCAATCCCAGAACATGTGCATTATATGTGCATCCCGTTCTCCGCATCTAGGGCAGACTGCTGTGTCTATCCCGAAATATCTACTAATACCTGTCGGTGTGAGGTGAGCCCTAAGGAGAACATAATCCTTTATTCATTTTGAAACTCTCACTCCTGGATACTTTTGGGGTCCTCTCTATTGTGCTCTCCCAGTATACCTCAGGGATCGGCCTTCCCAAGTCCTCCTACCGCTGCAATCTTAGTCGCCCCCGAGGTTTCTGCATGTCACGGCGAATCGCAAGAAAGAGTTTTTATCCTTCCTGACGAAAGTGCTACGTATCTGCAGCCATTCAATGCTTTTGGCTTTGTGGTGCTGGTGCCCAAGTGGTTCCGCATGATCAGTGTGACCGCTCTGTGCATAAGGAAGTGGCCTCCCCGCAGGTCATATTCAGCCTGCAGTTCTTCAAGATTTATAACAGTACGCAATACATAGTATTGCCATTTATAACAGTACATAGTAGTGCCATTTTTAACATCTTTCGTAAACATAGGCATTTATTGAGAGAAATCCGGGTTTCAACGATGCTATTGAGAATAGACCATCCATCACATACAGGAGGGGGGTGGCTTTAAGAAGCTCCCTCTGTCCTAGCTAACACATGGCTACCAGCAAAACCAAAAGGTTTTTATATTTATTTATTTATTTATTTATTTTGAAGGTTTTATATAACGCGAACAAGACCCTTGCGAGTATCAGAGCGCTTTACAAGTCATATGTAGAAAACAAGATATAGCACACAAAGATATAGGTGAAACAGCTATACATAGCTAATACACGTAAAAATAAGCTAGCTCAAAAACAAAAGGACAATGAACTAGTAATAAGATACAATAAAAAGACAGAGTTCACTTTCACTTCTTCTTTGAAGGAGGCAGTGGAAGGGTTCATTCCTGTTTAAATGGGCACGCGTTCTAGATCCTAGGAGCCATACCAGAGAAGGATCGGTTATAGGTTGTTTTCTTGGCAAATCTTTGTGGTTTTAGAAGAAGAGTCTTGGCACTCCAGGAGGCTCTGATGCCTGCAGAGAGCACCAATTTCGGAGCTAGGTAGTGCGGGGAGTTGTGGTGTAAGGCCTTGTGCGTCATACAAGCCATTTTCAGATGAATTCTAGCTTCAAACGGTAGTCAGTTGAGGGCTCTCAGGTCAGGGGATATGTGAGAGTTTCTCTTTGAATCTGTGATGAGTCTCGCAGCTGAGTTGATAGTGGCTCTTAGTGGGGCTGTCGATGACCTTGGGAGGCCGCATAAGGTTATCGCCCCATATTCCACTCTAGGTATTACTAGGGCTTGAACTGCTTGTTTGAAATCGTAGGCTGGCAGAAAGGGTTTCAGTTTTGGCAGGGTCATCAAGTGGAAGTTAGCTTCTTTTGTGGAGGCTCTGATATGTTTCTGCATCTTTAGGTTGCTGTCAAGCGTTATAGCTAGTGATTTCGCTGAGTCGACGATGAGAGGTTGTCCTTTGAGATCTGTTAAGTGCTTCAGCCAATTCAGTGGGAGTTTTGTTAGGAGGAGCGATTAAGAGGAATTCCGTTTTGAGGGAGTTTAGTTTCAAATGGTTTTCGGCCAGCAATGTTTGGGTTTTTGTAGTGTGGTGTTGAGCGATTCGATGTCATCAAGTGAGTGGATCATGATATAGATTTGAATGTTGTCTGCATACATATGCAAGTGAATCTTGGCGAGGCTAAGAAGATCGGTAAGAGGTTCAATAAAAAGGTTGAAAAAAGTGGGTGAGAGGGAGGAGCCTTGTGGAACTCCTAATGTGACTGGCATGGGGTGGGCAGGGATTGGTTGACCTTGAATCTTTGGGACCTATTTTGGAGGAAAGGCGAACCACTTAAATACAGTTCCAGACATTCCCATTCTGTGTTTCAGGAGTTCAAACAGGTTGCCGTGTTTGACGGTGTCAGATGCTGATGACATGTCGAGTAGGAGAAGTAAACAAGCTTCGTTTTGGTCCAGGTTTTTTAGAGCGTCCTCAGTTACATGTGTCATGGGTGATTCGGTACTGTGACCTGCTCAGAAGCCTGACTGAAATTGGTTAAGCAGGTTGAATTGATCAATGTGACTGTTCAGCTGCATGTTAACGCATTTTTCCAGGAGTTTGGGTAGCATAGGTATGTTAGAACTCAGACGATCATTGTTTAGGTCCGAGGGGTCAGCTGTTGTTTTCCTTCGGATAGGCGATACCTGACCTGTTTTCAGGATGTCTGGAATGGATCCTTGACGTATTTATGATGTTGGTCCAGAGAGGTAGTAACAGAGGAATGACTTTTTTTAAGTAATTAGTCGGGAGCGGTTCTGTGAAATGATTGGAGGGTTTCAGAGCGGTTAGCGTCTTCAATATGGAATCTTCACTGTAAGTGTTGAAGTGGGACAAAGTTGCGGTTTTTGAGTTTGAATTTTGGGAGGTCGTTAGCTTGGGCACCAGCTGTAAAGCAACAGCCAATAATAAGTCTAACAACTTAGAATTAGTTGGTGGTTGAGGCCAGTGAGGGGACAGTGAGGGGACAGGGAACCTAGAAAAACGTTGGATATGGAGTTTCTGGCGTGGTCACTCGCAATTGGGCCGGGTAGAGCATTATATATTTATAGTTCAGCTGGATGAGTTTTTACTTCACGCTTTGGAAGGAGCCTCATTGCCTCCGTACTTTCCTCGAGAAATCCGGGAAGAGTCTTACTGATGCATTATTCACCTGGATATCCCCTTTTTTCTGCGCTGGGCCAGTCTGTGTTCCCTGTATCTGTAGTAAAGCAGCTTTGCTATCACTACTTGTGGAGGGGCTCCGGGTATAGGTGGTCTCGCCGGTACTCTGATAGGCCTTCCTGTGCCACACCTGGACGTATCCAGTTCTCCAGGTAATGCACCACGCTGGTGCCTTCCACTTTCTCAGGTAGCCCCACTACTTGATTGTTATTTCTACGAGATCTGTTTTCTGCGTCCTCAGATCGCCATTAAAGCATGTGCACTATTGTTTCGAGGGTAGCCAACTGTTTTTTCATAGCTGCTATGTCTGGAGAGAGTTCTGCCAGTTGGCGCTCCTTTGACGACACTGTCAGCTGTCTGTGATCTTCTCTGAGTATGCCCAGATCCACCCGTATGGAGTCTATTTTGGCTTCTAATCAGTCACAGGAGGAAGTTATGACCTGTAATATATCCTGTAGCATCGGATCCTTTGGGCACTTCCCTTGGGATTTAGGATCCTCGCTCTACTCTGTCGTTCTTTCAGCAGAGGCTCCATCTTTGTCCCACTTCTTTGGGACTTTCCCCATTGTTCCCTCCACCTCTATTATTTTATGTTCCTGTTTGTTTGCGTCTTTAGATCAGGGTCCTCCACTCTTTGATGGGTGCACACTCTTTACTATTACCCCCTGTCAGCTCCCCTTGTCTGCTCAGAAATTTGGGGTGTCGGAGGCCCAGGTGGCGTACATCACTGTTGGCACAGTGTGCGGCTTAATCCGTGTGGGGAGCTCCTCTTGTGGCTGCATGGTCTGTCAGCGCTTTACTAAGTGGGCAGCAGAGCCAGACGATGCTCCCCAGTCTGTTCCAGTCTTGGGGGGGTTTATCCTCAAATATCACATAGGTATCTCTCCTCTTTGGTGTGGCTTCCTAGCCTGCACTGCTGACGTTCTCTCTTCGCCCCGGCACAGTTATTCTGTCTCATCTGGTGTGGTTACAGCAGTGCAGTGCTAGCTTCTCTCTTTTTCCTGCCTCGCTGTTCCTGTCTGTGCCTCATTCCCCTGCCATCACCAGTGAGAGGGAAACCCCCACTTTAATTCCTGGGTCAGGGCCTCTTTCAGGGTCTCGATCTGTTCTGGGGTCACATTGGCAGCCTGCCCCGTCCGCGGCCTCTTTCTTCTACACTGAACTCACCACCGCGCTGTCTCTCCATCTTGCAGCTTTAGTTCACACAGCGTTTCTCCCTTCTCAGGCCCGATATTTGGCTATGGTCATTCCCCTACTTGGCCGCGAGGGGGACTGGGCCGGTCAGGGCCCCCAGCTGCCGCCAGATCCGCCCCATGCAGCCCTACCCAAGTTCAGGAGCGTGGCCCCTGGGGAACTTGCTATGCCTCCAGGGATGTGCCTGGTCTTCGGCTGGAGCTTCCCTGTACAGTTCCCTTTGACAGTCCCGCCGCACCTAGTGCACCTAATGGTGCAGCTTGGGATGCGAGCGTCTCTCCATCCCATAACAAGCCGCCATTTTGGAGCAGTATTTGTCCCTCTTCTCCGGCGTTGTGGAGCGGCCCCCGATGCACCGCTCCAGGCGGGCCGGCAAACACACGCAGGCCTCTACTCACAGCTGCCTCTGCTCTGCCTCTTCTTCTCCGGCTCATGGCTCCGTGGGCCGCCACATTGTATCATCGCTCTCTTCTGTCCCTTGATCCGGCTCCTCAGCTTTTCTGCTAAGCCTCTGTGGGTCCGCCTGCTTGTGGACTGCTCTCCGGGGGGAATACATCAGGATGAAGCTGGGTGGCAGCCGGCTATCGGAGCATTCGAGCTGCGCTGCTAACTCAGCATCAGGCAACTCCCCCTGCAGGTGGAATATAAGGAGGAGGATTTGGCAGGACTTTTGGAGGCCCTGGAACGGGAAATCTGTGAGGCACGGATGAAGATCAGTCTTTTTAAGATCCTTCAGGGCTAGCACTGCACCCCGGGCATGGCTTCAGGTTGCAGGGTTGCTTCCTCACTGTGCCAGCTGGCGATGCGATGACGCGCCCTGTGATATTGTTCATATCTTACTGGATTGTCTGCCATTCAGCTCTTCTGGACAACAGTGGGGTCTGCGCTTCAATAATCTAAGGACTTCCGGACCCCTAGTTCTCCTCCATGACTTATCTGACCTGTCCGGGCTGGCCCGCCATGCACGTCGCTTGCTCGTCACTGCCCTACAGCTGTCAAGATCTGTATTCTGTGACACCGGAATTCTCAACACTTACCATCGCATGAGGAATGGCTTGCATCTCATGAAAAGGTAATTTACAATTTAATTGACAAGGCAGATATTTTTCTTCTCACATGATCCCCCTTTCAGCAGGATGTCCCTCCGCCACCAATTCCCTTTGACTCTTGATTCTTCCTCATCACCATCATTGCACCCGCCTCCCTTTATCCTTCGCATTACTATACTTGGGCTTCACCTGACTGGCCTCTCTTCCGTGCTTCGTAGTTCTGTCTTCCCTCCCTTCTTATTTCTTTGGCCTTCTTTTTTTCCTTTTTCCTTCTATAGCTTATTATTTAACACCTCTTTCTTTTTTTCCCTTTCTCATATATAAGCATTGTCTGTTATTGGTGTATATATCGCAATTAACATTTGTATCTAAATATGGGTCCAAGCTGGACTTGCATGTCACTATTATGTGGTTATATAGGCCTCGGACGGGGAAAACACAATTTTACATGTTCATTTTTAAGTTGACATTCTTCAAGGTGGACTCTTGTCACACATTTTGCTTGGGCGTCCATATGGAATAATATTCTCTGAAAAGGAGTTGCTTACATTTACACTTCTTC
The DNA here is from genome assembly GCF_964261635.1 of Lissotriton helveticus. NCBI lineage: Eukaryota > Metazoa > Chordata > Amphibia > Caudata > Salamandridae > Lissotriton > Lissotriton helveticus. Next base: position 229,591,499 of record NC_136061.1, on the reverse strand, counting down.
GTAGGCATATTATCAGGGCCTTGAAGAGTCTGTACCAGGCTTAAATTCACTGCTTCAAATGATGATGTGTGCTGTTGTCCACTCAGCAGCAGCCCTGCAAGGGTAGAATTAATACAGATGGCCTGACTTGAGCTCCAGCATGGTAACATGGGTGAAGTGTATTATATAAACGACACCAACCCTTTGTTAGACAGAGGAGCATTTCATTGTCACTGCTAAGGTCAGCCAATGCCGGAATTCCAGCATAGTGAATCCGGTTTACTTTCCTGAGAAGGATAATGGCCTGCTCTGCACAAGAATGGGCTCCAAAATTAAACAAACACACAGTTAACTGGGGAGTTAGATCACCCTAAGTTGTACTGGCAGATTCGTACCACCTAAACCCACTAGGTTAGGAAGCGCTAGGTAATAGTATAAATGTGATTATATGTGAATGCATGTATTCAATATAACAGCACAATTGTTGAACTGTTAATCTTCTTTACAATTCTCATAATGGGGATTACTCTGTTCTGTTTCCTTCTATTAATCATTGCAGCGCACATATTTTACACAAGATTCTTATTGCATCAATAAATGTTTGAAATACCAATTCGAGTAATTCTTGTGGTTCCATTTGGGAATGCATGACTAACTAACCAAGGGGACTGATCAGTTTCCATGATTTTCTTGGAAAGTCAGAGTTGTCATGTTCTGAGGTTGCACCTACCATCCAGTACCTTGTAGGGTTTAGAACTAGCCAGGAGTAAGGCCAAAATATCCTGATGATGTGTGTGGACTCGCACAGGTTTGACATTTATGTTGTCCAAACAACAGTTATACTGATATAGTATGTACAGTCCAACAATTTGATGTTATGAGTTGACGAGGGGGGCATAACCGCGACCGCCACAAAGATGGGCACACTCTTGTGAGGGTCTGGCACCGGTGGTTTGATTCTGGTACAAACCCCTGCAGGGGCCGTGTCACTACTGATCAGGGGGCAAGGAAGACGTTGTTAAGGTGGCGGAGAGAAGCACTGCCGATAGTGCCTCAGAGGCCCCGCTGCGACAGGCCGGGACCGCCGGGTCTCATTGGTGTGCGCATTGGCTTCCCACCCCCTCTTAACCTCTGAAATCCAGCCCAGGGGTCTGCGGTCCTGCTGAGTCGGCCAGAGTGCGGTGCTGGCCGGAGCCCGCCCTATCGAGGAAGACGGCGGCCTCAGGGACGATCCACAGGAGGAGGGGGACTCAGGCACCTGTTGGGCCTGCGGACCCAGGCTAGGAGATTGCAGATCACTGGGAGCCTTGCTGCGCTGACCCAGCAGGACCTGGAGAGAGGCCTCCCGGTGGTTCAGTGCCTGAAGCAGTGAATGCAGTGCTCATGCGTTAACCCTCTTCAGTGTACTATGTGAACGCAGGCCCGTCAGCACATCTGTGGGAGGACAGACGGCATAAATGGTGGGGTGAGAGGCGAGCGCCATAGGGAGGATCTAGTGCAGCTGCACCACTTCAGGAACACACTGTGGCCCACCGGCGTGATCTACTCCACTCCCTGAAAACACGGCACAGGAGGAGAAATCCTGCTGCCCTAGTGGCTAACAGGCACATAGGCCGAGATCGGGAGCTTCCCACCTCCACATGCGCCCTGCTCCTGCTGCTTGCGGGCCACACATAACCCAGGTCCAGAAGGCACAGCACTATCCAGAGACGCGATAAACACGCTCCAGGCTACCGCACACCCCATACCTGATGACAGTGTGTGGCAGAACCCCCAACATGGACCGATTAGACCCCAAAGAACAGAGGCCTACGTTTGACTGCATGAAACCTGCAGAGGGCCGTAGCTCCCATTTTGACAACGATGACCCTACAGATAGAGGCCTCAACGCCACTGCTACCAGCAATATGGCAACCATAATGGCAGAACTCAAGGTGGGCTTCAGCGCAATGGATGCCCGATTTGACACACTTGTGGGCCACATTGACAGACTGGGTGAGTGGCTAGGATGGCATGGGGCCCGCCTTCAGGGAGCGGAGAATAGGGTCTCCGACCTAGAAGATAGCTCCACTACAACGCATAAACGGCTAGTCAAGATGGAGCGCGTAATGAAACAGGTAGCCATAAAAAATGATGACCTCAAAGTTAGGTCACGACGCAATAATGTACGCATTTCAGGAATAGCAAAGATCACGAACATGGGACGCCTGGAGGATTTTGTTGAGCAACTACTAGCAAACTTGTTTGAGACCAGCTTCTCCGCTACATTGGCAATGGAACAGGCACATCAATCACTTGGTCCTCGACCCCCGGAGGGCGCACCACCACGGTATATAATAGCATATCTCCTTAATTATAAAGACCACAACACTACACTGAGGCTGGCACGTGAGAAAGGCCCCCTCAGACATGAAGGCGCCAACATCTCGCTATTCCCCAACTTTACACCTATGGTACAGGAGGCCAAACGGAAATTTAGTGACATGAAAAACATGCTCCGTAAGCATGGCATCAGATACGTCATGCTATACCTGGTGCACCTGCGGTGGAATATAAAGGACACACTAAAATCATGGACACCCCCGCAGAGGTGGCTGCCTTCTGTAAGACAATCCTTACTGGGTCTCCTCCACATCGACAATCCTCACCTGCACATTCGAGGCCAGAACATTTAAATCACTCGCACCCTGCAACACATGACTCCGCATCCTGAAACCCCAGAGGGTTCGTAGACCTTTCCTCTACAGGATAGCCAAGGGCCCGCTACATGATGACAGCACCAACAACTCAAAGATTGCCCCGCATAACTTCTCTCTAATAGCGGTTGTTCTCATATTACATCATTAACCTAACTCCAGGTGGACTGCTGGGGCAGAGTTGCTGATTCACCCCCCCCTTGGTGAATGCCAAATGTTTTGTATTGGAATATTCTCTCATTCTCTATTTTGTGTTCTTAGTGGATATGGGAATCACTGGATGATGAGTGTGAGAGGGCGTTGGGTTCATTGGGAATTGTTTAATTTTGTAAAAAGTTTAATAATCTTTTGTTGTCTTACGCCACAGCACGTCTCTGATTTCACGCAGTCATATCACTCCCGACACACGGTCCTCTTGCATCCCCAGATATGAACAGCCCATGCCATGGCTAGGAAAATAGATCTCTCCATCATATCATGGAATATTTGCGGCATTAACATCCTGCAGGAAGGGAAAACAAGTAGTCTTCTACTTAATTAGGCATGACATCAAAATTGCCCTTCTACAAGAGACCCACCTATCCCCTCACACTGACCCTGCATTTGCCAAACAATGGGGATGCCACAGATACTTCTCCAGTTATAGTTTATATTCCCGAGGCACATGCATATTGATCCATAAAAGCATCCAGTTTATTCCACAGCCCCACTACTCGGACCTGAATAGCCTATATCAGCTCCTACAAGGCACACTGGCGGACAAAAAAAATCCTATTATTCAACATGTATGCATCCAACATCGATGACCCGGACTTCTTTCAGGATCTGTATACCCGCCTTGACAGCCTCGAGGTTAACCACTTGATACTGGGAGGCGACCTTAATATGCCACATTGTCTACAGAAAGACACAACTAGTATACAACCGACCTTGGGGAAGGGAAATTTTTCAACAAATTACTGATTCATATTCTCTACTACAAGCGTGGTGCACCCATTTGGACTGGACTATTGGTTCCTTTCGACAAATGTTCACCAGATGATTAACGATATTACGGGCCTCCCTCGGACACTGTTCGACCACAGCCCAGTCTTGCTCCAATTAACAATTTCATATAGCTGCTTCTCTGCTAACAACTGGAGGTTCCGATGAGAGACCGTACTGGATACAATATTCCGTAGTGAATTGCTAACCTCCATCATGGAGTATTTTACACAGAATACGGGAACAGTGTCCACTCAGGCCACCCTATGTGAGGCCTTTAAGGCTTATATTCCTGGAGTGTGCATCCCCAAACATGTGCGCATACTCGCCGACATTCGCACCTAACTAAAACAAACCAAAAATGCACTATGTAACTTAGACTGGGCGACTGTAGAAGAGGAAATGAGACGGTTACACCAATGATCGACCCTTCTGGCAGAATTCCACGCTTTAGCGGAGATAGATAACGTACTTGGTCAAGCATGCCAGAGCGCGCGCCCCTATGGGAGTGGGAATGAATAGACCGTACCCTCGCTCGCCTATCGCGCCCGAACAGACAGCAAAACTACATTGCTGGGCTATGCTTCGATTCAGGGACCATCATTCCAGGAAGGGTAAACATCCTGCACAAATTCCAAAAGTACTATCGGGAATTATACACCTCCAATGCCAAAGACATTCCCTCAGAGATCACTACATATCTCGAAGACATTGCAATGGTTTGGCTGTCGAATAGTCAGCAGGAGTTTCTTAGTGAACTTCTAAGGCTGGAGGAGGTGACGCAGGCCATTACACCACTGGACGGGTCTAAGGCGCCGGGCTTAGATGGCCTAACTGGAGCTTTCTAAAAAGCGTTTAAGCAACAGCTGACCGGCAACACCTCACCCTCTACAATGAGTCACTAACTACTGGTGAGCTACCACACACACTGTGGGGGCAGTCCTGACTATATTGTGAAAGCCAGGCAAAGATCCCAGTAAATGCGCCTCCTACCATTTACTTTACTTGCTAAACTTTGTTAACAAGATACTAGCCAAAGTAATTGCCACTAAACAAGCCCTATTGATGAACAGATTATCTCACCAGCCCTGTCAGGATTCGTCCCGCACTGCTCAACTTCCCTCAATCTCCGGACCATATTTGCGATGCCCCAGATACACCAGCTGCTGTGGCCCTACTAGATGCCGAGAAGGCATTTGATTCACTTCAGTGGTCATTCTTGAGAACTGTCCTTGCAAATTTTGGGAATTCCCTCCCATTCCTTACACTAATCATGCTCCTATACACTAAGCCTACAGTCAGTCTCCAGATAAACGGCACACTTACAGATACAATCCCTGTGCTATAGGGCACCAGGCAGGGATGCCCACTGTCCCCTCTCCTCTTTATAACTGCGATGGACCCGCTGGTTGGGGTACTGCAAGACAGGCACTCCCACCGCGGGCTACAACTCACACATGGCCCACTGCTACTATCGCTATAAACAGATTATATCCTGCTATTTATTAGGCACCTGCAGGATATCTTACCCCCACTTATGTAGGAGATAGCTAGATTCTGAAACCTCTCAGGGCTCAGCATTAACTGGGCTGAGTCAGAGCTTTTTCTGCTAACAGATGCTGCCGAGCAACTGTCAGTGGACCACCCCCTTAGATGGGCCAACAATGGGACCAAATACCTGGATATCCACCTGCATAGAAATAGGGATCAGATCCTCCAGCGCAACTATGGCCAGGCCGTGGAAGCCCTCACAGAACAAGTGGCCAGATGGATAAGGTTACCTCTTTAAATGGCGGGACAAGAGGTCATTATTAAAATGGTGGTATTGCAATGTTTTTTGTATCCATTTACCAACATTCCTATTCCTCTGCCACAGACCTTTTACCCCAACCTGCATGACATTCTCTTGCACCTGGTCTGGGCGGGAGACCAACCACTGATCTGCTGGGAAACACTGACTCTCCCTTATGAACGTGGAGGCCTCAGGGTCCCAGAATTCTGCCTTTACTACCTTGTTGCTCAGTGCCATTATACCTACCACTGCTATCACCCAGATGCACGTATCCCATATACATTTGACCTGAGCGCGCTCAACTGGACGGGCTATTACACTCACCCCGGGGCATACCGCTGGAGACCGAAGATATTCAAACAGTCTCCACAACCTGTTGGGATTGGCGCAGGCTGTGAAACATGTTGTGTGGTAGGCACCTCTACTCGAACGCCATCCTGTTGCTGGATAACCCATGGCTCCTTCTGACACGAGAAGCACTGGTCAAACTCGCGATTCACATCACTCCTTTTCCGCCATGGGCGACCTATTTCCCAATGGCCACGTTCTGCAACTGACAGACAACACACAGGTGCAAAGCACCCCCTACATGGACCGCTTCTTCTTCAAGAGACTCCAGAACACCCTTCGGTCTCTGACACCTATGTATCCGCTCCCACCTGACTATCTCCCACCCCTGTCCTTGGTAATCACATCATGAGAGGGCGGACATATGACATCAAAACTTTATCACTCATGCATGGCCATGAAGCCGGACACAACTACACGGGCACAAGAGTTCTGGGAGACTGAGTTGGGGACCCGACTCACAGACCAGATATGTGGCTATTGTTGTGCACAGACAACACTCATTTCCATTAACCACAGACACAAACTGATACATTTCAAATATTTACACCGGTATTACCTCTCCCCATTGCATATCGCCAAATTCGACCATACTAGATCTGACAGATGCTTAAAATGCCAACCCCCCGAAGTGGACTTTGCATATTTAACTTGGACATGTCCGGTGGTGGCCAGCTATTGGGAAAATGTATGCACACGTCTCTGCCATGATCGAAAATTAAATGTGATGACCCCAGACCCCAATGGTCACCCTACTGCCTATACCCATGATGTGCCCCATGCCTTTCACCACCTGGTCTCCATGGCACTACTACTGGGCAAGAGGGAGATAGCTCTGCATTGGGGAAGTGCCATAACTCCCACCACTAAAGGCTGATTGGAGAACATGAGTAGATGTGGGAGTATAGGAGAAGACTATGCCAATTTACAACACCTACATCACGCACCAAAGACATCTGGTTACCCTGCTGCATATACTTCCGCACCCTAGAACAGACTACTGACAATTAATTCCACTCCTCACCCTACCCACCACTGGGCCATCTCCCTCTATCTAGATACTCACATGGATAGTCTACACACCTTGAGTCCTGTTATTCAAGGATAATATATAATGCTTTGGACATATTTAACAGACTCCAGTTCTTGTAATCAGAGGATATGTCCAACTATTATTGTGCAATGTTGGATGCAATCTTGTTTTGTACCCAACATTAAAAAAAACCAATAAAAAAATAAAAAAAATGCTGTTATTTCTCAATACTTTATTTATGGCAATTAAAATAATTGCTAAAACAACAACAAAAAACTTAGACATCTTAGCACACCACAGCTTAGATTTGCTATTAGTCATGGGGAACAGGTCCACACCTGCGTCACCACCATCATTTGGCAATATAGATCTAGTGGTTTACTTTGTCTTTCACAAGGATAGACAAACACAGATGTGGCACTGTACTCATTGTCAGGAACTACTACACCTACTCCAACTGACTCCCCATACAATTTCATTCTTTGAACTGCTGTCATCTACAACAAAGCTCAAACACAACAAACTATGCTTCTTGTGTAATTTACAGTATTCATTTCCCCTTGCTACATTTTTTATTGAACACTAAAAATTGAATCATTCTAATAAACTCAAAACCCCAATAAAGTCTTTCTAGCTACCTAATATCCACAACAACCTTCATGCCCTTAAATTAAATGAAATATGAATCTGTTATGGAATGACAGCCCATATTAGTATTCACACAGATCCTACAGTACTATCTGTAAAACAAATTACAAATCACAGGAGGTAAGATAAACATCAAGAAAATGGATCATGGTATTGTAGAAATCTGTAGATCCAGAAGAAGCAAACATCAAAACAAGCCTCATCTTTCTTAGCACTCAAATTATGGAACTGACATAATCGGATTTGCATTATGTTGAATCACAATCTCCTTTCACTCTGAATACGGTCTAAAAACAAACCTCAGACTGCACCTTCCAGAAAAACCTTTCTCCCTCCCTACCTCTTTAGCCCTATTTTTGTATTTTTTTGTTCATTTTTTGTACTTTAATGACAACGCACTCCACGGTCCATGTTGATAGGTCTACACTGATGAAATACTTCAATTTAATAAAAATAAAAAATAATAACTTAGTTGAGTAGGATCATAAACATTTTTATACAAGTAAACCTTTATGAAAGAGAGGCTACAACAATTGATCCTAAAAGGATGAGCCTCTTTACGTCTTGTGGAACGTTTTAGGATGCTGACTCATGCTGAAAGTGCCTAGAAGGCAGTAACAATGGCAGCCATACAGTATAGATGTTACTCCCTACTGCAGGGAAAGCCTTCCTCACTCTTGAGTGGAGTGCATTCGACTAAGAGGAGTAGCAACTCTTCATCAAGCACCTCCATCCTGAGCAACTGAAACAGCTAGCTGTTGTCTTCGAATAGAATACTGAAGAATCAAACACGTTTTTACAGTCAACGAAAAGGTCAATTAGCTTCCTGATCAATCTGAGAACTAGAATCACATTTGTCAACACATGACCAGACTGAAGCTCAGGGTTGTGACATCTGTGTCGTTGAGGTCCCAGACATTATGGCACATTTGCAAATTCACATGGAATTTTTGGATCAGCTTCCTTGACTTGCAGAACAAATTTAGGTACCGAGAGGAAGCAAGTGCATTGTATGTTAGGGGTGTGGTAAACTGAAAATGTGAGGAGATGCATTCAGGATAGAGAGAAGAGAGGGCGCTGAAGAGGAAAGAAATGAGGTTTACGGTATACAGATGAAGGAGAAGTAGAGAGAAAAAAGGCATACATGTCTAACAATGTGAACATAATATAAGTGATTGAGACACTATGAAGACCACGAGCCCTTGCACAGGCCTTAGTAATGTTCAATTCACAGTCTCACAATTTCAGAATTGAAAATGGTATTTACAAAAAAATTATTGTTGATACTCATTCATCTTAACCAGCCAACAACCAAAGAATATAGTGCTGGCTAAATTTAGGGTTTAAGTCAATTGCTGTGTTATATACCTGGAAACATCAACAGGCAGCTCGGAGAGGAACCAAATGCTGGTTGGGTACACTACGGTATCCACGGAAATTCAGTTTACATGTTGAGGTCACACCCTTAATTACATAACTCCCCACCCCTCCCCCCTATTTTGCATCCAACTTAAAGCCCTTATCTTTTAATCTGTCTTGCTGAAATACTTCTTTGCAGATAACCACTGGTTCACAATGTAGTAGCCTGTCTAATTCTTAAACTTAGGAACTTCAGTCAAATCACTACTCATCTAGCTTCTCTACATTGGCTTCCTATTGCCAGGTGCAGCCATTTTAAGGCCATTTGCCTTAGTCACTGAGCCACCCAATTACAGTGACCTGATTAATCTGCAGAAAATGTTTCTTTAGCTACACCCCTATATAAGACAATTGTGTTTGGCTACTGCCCGTCGTCTTGTAATTTCTCACATTTCTCATTACAGTGAGAGGGGCCATGCTTTCCAATTTTACACGGCCATATTATGGAATGGACTTTCCCTTGTTTCACTCTACAGAATATCACTTCACTTACACAAATCTTCTAAAAACTTTTCACTTTAGCTTATAAGTTTTCTCCTTACTGCCACCTTCTGCTCTAGAAAATTTTATTCAGCACCAGGAAACTGAGGCTTGCGTAGCTGAACGCTACAGAAATACCATTTCATTTTTATACAATGAACAGTAGGTGTCGATATTAATGTAATCTGTAATGTACTTTACCATGTAACATTTGTTGAAAAACAATAGTGCATTTTGTACTAAAAACATCAAAAAATCTTAACAGAACTACAGTTTTGAGGAATTAGGTCTCAACTTTGGGATAGGCCTGCAAACATAAGTTGGATCTTATTTTAAGTAACCTTCATGAAATGCAGAACATAAGACATTGGAAATATAGGACCAGGCATAGCCAAATAAATATGTCAGTTTGTGTTAACACTGCAAATATCACAAGTCTAATAACGTAAACATGCATAAACTAGAGAAAACAAGAATGTGATTTGAAAATGTATATTCTGAAAGGCAATAAAAAGTACAAGAAGAAAACATTCAGCATCTGGATAAATGATAGGAGGATACAGGGATTAGGATACAAAGATGAAAGCCTTGGTCCTCTAGAGGGAAATAAAAAAACAAGCCTACAAGTTTTTTAATGTGGTTTTTATAAAAAATGAATGGGCTTATCTCTTAAAGGAGTGATAGAGCAAGATTTTGCATCGCGACTTGCTTGATTTATGAACCTCGAAACCGTTGTAACCTCGTAACAAATTGTATGTTTTACTAATATCTTTTATTTTCGATATATATGTATGATAGAGAAGCTTGCTTATGTGTTTTACTAATACGATTAATCCGTGTTTTAAAAATGGCCGCTGCTTGACTTTCCTCTGCTGCGCATGCGTCAGTCACACTCACGTGACTTCGTGTAGAGATAGTTTTGGAGGGAAAGGGTGCGCATGCGTAATATGCAATAAGATGGCTATAACGTGGTGAAGCTTTGTGCTGCTGCTCTTGTGAAATTGTTCGTTGCAACTCACCAATAATGCATAGTATATTTTTATAATGATGAACCTGTAGTGTGAACTCATGACATGTAATACATTCATTTATTTCTATGTACTAATTTGTTTTCGCTTACTTTTCATGTATCACGGGAAATGGGGGTCCGAATGGGTCGTGAGCCATTTTGAAGGTCCTTTCTGCGCATGCTCAAAATGCGAGGCCACAGACAAACTTGGACCGTGGAACTCAGCCAGCTGGCAGCCACAGTCGAGATGCTCCTGGGAGAATTACCTCTGACCCAGGAGGATGGAGCACATGTTCTTATTGTAACAAATGTACAAGTTTTCATTGTATTCCGTGCGACTTCTCATGGGAACCCAAAATCTTGCTAGGCGGCACCCTAGGATGCTAAGTAGGGCTTGTAATAGTCTGTTCTGATTGGTGTGTTAACCAAAGCCTACCTTAGGACCAATCGAAATTTGGGGATTCTGACATTTTGCAACATTGGGGGGGTGGTACCCTGTCCCAAAAGAGTATATCTAGCCTAGGTTCACCTAGGGAAATTGTCCGACTTGTCTGAATAGCTGACCTGTCACTGACCCAACGCACTCAATAGGTGACTTGATACAGAGGTGCTGCGGAGCTCTCTGTCCGAAATCTGACCATAGACTCTGAAGGTTTTACTGAACCTTAAGTGCTGGCGGAGCACTTTGCTGGGGAATTCGCTGACCCAATCGGGGTCCTGATCGATAGCTGCAGAGAGGGTGCAGCGCAGGCGTTGCTTCCGAACTGCGGGTGCTGGTCGTATCCTGGTGGTCCTGTCCTGATCCGAATCTGGGTTTCCTGTCCTGTCCTGGGGTGTCCATTCTGCACCTGCTGTCCTACTGAGGGTTATCCTTCCCTGAGGGTTTTCCTGTCCTTAACTGACCAGTGGCCAGGGTTGGTTTTCACACCAGTCTAGGTAAATATTGCTCTGAAATTCTTAAAACTGCACCTTTCTATTTTTCTGTCTTCATACCTTTGCACGTGATAATTTTCCATGCTTTCTCCTGCAACCATTGCATTTCATAAAGTCATTTGCATTTGATTTCATAGAGTGTTCCTATGTTACCCTACCTTTTAGAAATCATTTTCTGTATTGCAGTTTGCAACTTCCTGATATGGTCTTGGTTTTTCTCTCGTAAAACGGACTAAAGTAACTCAGAGTTATAGCGTGTTCACCTTGCCCCTATTCTTAGTTTTCCTCTCACTTAGCGGGTTCCCTGTCGCACTAGCATTCTGTTGATAAAGCTGTATGACTGCCCTTTATTTGAATTTAAGATAAACTTTTCAAAACTTCCAGTTGTCCGTGGTCATTTTATAAAATAAAGTATAAAAGTTGGGTTTGTATTTTGCTGCCTTTCCTTTTACAGCTAGCTCCCTGACCCATCGTGGTCATAGGTACCCATAACGGTGGATGGTAAGTTGGGTACACTAGAAGTCATCGAAAAGGAACTCACAATTATTGGTAGTAGATTGTGTGGTCACCTGATCAATGTATATGATAAAGTAAAGTATATGGGCCCGAAGCCAGAAGTGGCGAAATTATTGGTCGGGTGACCCGCGATCTCTAGCAGTAATTTTCTGGTAGCATCGAGGATGGTTAGGGAATAGTTAAAGGATAGGTAGGACTAGTTAGTCTAGCTAAGTCGGATGCTGCTATAAGAGTAGGCGCTTCAAGGGAATTGATCACTCACTTGAAAATTGTTTGCTTTGAAAAATTATGAAATGTTTTAAAATTGTTATTCTTCTTATCATACTGTTATATGTATTAATCCATTCGTACGTAAAACGTTTTGCATGTTGTTAGGAATCCCCGAGGAATTGAATAGCGAGTGGTGAATAGAATCCATTCACGTTGAGGTCACCTGTTTTAAGGAAAGTTGGTGCAGGTTAGGTAGAACTGGAAGCACTAACTAGGGTTTTTTCTGAATGTATGATTGAATAAATGTTAGTGACGAGGTTCATTGGCAAAATTCCCATGGTGGCGTAACCTAGTCAGGGTCACATCGGAAGAGTAGCGGGTTCATCGGAGCTTGCGTGAAAGCAAAGGGGTTCGCTGGGGAAACCTTAGTCTCAGATATATCCCGGAGAAGTGGATGAGTCTAGGGAAGTAACAGGTGCCCCAATGCTAGTGTGAAGGGTAGGCAGAAGAGATCTACCCGTAGTGAGTGAAAAGTAAATGGAAGTAGTTTACTTGCAGCGAAACAAATTCTTTCCTGTCTAGACACTTGAGCACGGTGGCGAATGTGTATTCGTTGTAAAATAACCAAGCACTAAGCACTTTAAAAGGAAAGAAAGTTTCCGTTACCTTGTGAAGGAGGGAGTCAGTCGCGAAGCTGCTCTGACGTCATTCCGTGCCGCGCTGAGATTGGTAGACACAGCGGGCTGGTAGCGGAGCTGGTATTGTAAAGGAGGGGCGAGCGCCGGAGCGTGGGAACTGTCTCACGAAAGGGCCGCGCACCCATTGGTCGAGATTATTTGAACTCGTGCATTTCATTGGTCGCACGAAAATAAAAGACGCACTCGGATTGGAAGTGATTTTGTAAACAGAATCACTCGTAAAATCGTATGTGGCATTCGTATAGACCGCATACCAGACCTGATCCACATTATATGGGATTTGAGAACGATCAGTGGAAAGGAGTTAAAAACGACATTATGTACGGAACTAAGAGAAAAGTATCTCTTGTAAATAAGGTGAAGAATTATTTCAAAAAGGACAAGCCGATTAAAACTAGAGAAGGTGTTGTCATACCGCAACCTAACACTCCCGCATCTTTCATGATGTTCGATAAAGGGTACAACACATGTGTATGGTTGGAGAATTGGGTGGAATACACGAAGGATGACGGAGTGTTGGCTTTCCCGTTAGATGGAACATTTAACAGCAGAATTCTATTTAATTTGAGAACCCGAATGAATGATTTACATCCCAGACCTAGATTAACGCAGTATGAAGCGCTAGAGGAATGGGAAATCGAGGCTTTCGAAAGGGATAAGCCCCGAATGGATAAGGGGTTAACTAAATTTTATCCAAAGTTGAAGCAGGAAGCACGAGCTAAAAAGATGAAACAGTGGAGGCAGAATATGATAGTGGAGGGATTGTTTCCCATGATGCCAGCAGATGATCCTTCTGGGGGACAGAAACGGTTGGAAAAATCTAAACATTGGGTACCTATCGGAGAGTCGGATGATGAATTATTAGATGACCTATGTACAAGAAGTCCGCCTCCTTATAATGAGGGACATCGACCTTCCAGTACAGGAGATATTTCCCGAAGACTTCCTCCTCAGGAAGAAGTTAGGTCCGCAAGTGTAGGAGGGGGTTACCACATTCCTCCATATACCGAGAGTCTAGGACCAGTGGATACCAGAAACATTTACCCCAGGATGTCAGCTAGTGGGGAGACAGGATATTCCCGTGAAGGAGATTTTTGTTCTCGACCTCCCTACGGAGGCGAGATGAGACCCTCAAGTTCAGGAATGCCGTTATTACAGTCACAGTATGAGGAAGAAAGAAGATCCTTAGGCACAGGAAGTTTATTCCCAAAACCAAATTATGGTGAAGGACCTAGTGAGACTCATCCCACTGCCCCAAGTTATGCTCCCACACTAACCCCGCAGGTGTTACATGACAAATCCATAGAGAGATTACTGGAAGAAAAGGAGCGGGAGGTTCTAGCAAAACAGAGAGCTGAGATCATTCAGAAAATGACCCAGTTAAATACCAGTCCTGAAGCATTGACAATCCCAGTAACAATCGGACCCGTAGTTTCATTGTACGGGGATCGGCATGAAAGTCCAAAACCTCCAGTCATTACTCCCGTAATAACACAACCCAGACCAGAACCCTTAATTGTAGATGAACAGACGAGTGAGTGTGAATCTGAAGTCTCACTGCTGGATTTGCCCATTAGAAATACAGGGAAAAGAATGCAGAAAAGACATAATCCTTTCAATGCGAGGGAGATTCAAATGGAATCGACTTCGGGTACTAGAAGTGTCACTTTGGTCACACCTGAAGAAATTGAAAGATGGAGTCAAGAATTAGAGAAACAAACTTCGCAAACGAAACCTTTAGACCTTTACAAACTGAGAGTAGAAATAGAAGAATTAATGGCAGCAAACGTAGGATTAGACAGATTAAATACCTACTCTGAAGAAGAACTGTTGTTTATGTGCAAAAGTCTTACCCGCAATGTCCGAGTACTTCATGAAAAATTGACCGATACTGCTGCTAGTATGGGAATAGACATTTCAAAATCGAAACCCTTGCAGAAACCCTACCGAGCAGAATTTTCAGACAAAGATTTGGAAAACCTGAATGTGTCAGGGAAAAAGGCACAGGTCAAGGAACTATTGACAGTATTGCAGAAATGGGGAGACGTGGAAAAATGGAAAGCCAGATAGGCTAGGAAGAAAGATGAGGCCAGGTCTAGGCAGGTAACTCCCGAATTCGCTCTAAGAGGAGCTAAAAAGCCAGAACAGTTATGCCCTATGCGTGAAGTACCAGGGGGAAAATATGTACATGTCCCATCAGGATATTGTGTCCTTCACAAATGACTTCCCAAAATTATGAGGAAAACCAGTCGACTGGTACCGGCAGGTAGAGAGATTCGTAAAAGTGCAGAAATGCCTATGGAAGGACCTGGATGGGTTCTTCGACATAGTGGTCCCTGTAGATCTGTGGACTGAGTGTAAGATAGCCATAGCTTGGCCTAGTGAGGAATACCCGAGAGATGACAAAACAGAGGAACCATCAAAGGAAGTGATGAGGAAGTATGAACAGGTAATTCAACATTTGAAAATAAAAGTACCTGCAAAGGAAACTGATTGGACCAAAATAGATAGAACCACGCAGGAAAGAGATGAGAGTGCATTCTTTTTATGAAAGGCTGTTGCAGGTATTTAAAACATACAGTGGTATAGATAACATCGAGATGAAGGACATGACCCATTTCATTTACAGGTTTGTAAATGGTTTAAGACCCGAAATTTGTCAGTGGATAAAGGATAATAAAATCTGTTGGCATACTAAAAAGATAGATGAGGTCCTACGGTACGCAAAGTACTGTGAGGACGAAATGGCAGAAAAGAAAAAGGCCCTGAAGGAGAAAGTGATGTGGGCTCAAGTAAAGCTCGCAGAACAACAGGAAAAGCAGCTGAGTAAATTAAATAAAGTTGCTCAGAACCAAGGTCCTGGGGGAGGGAATGGAGGAAAGCCCCGACCTAAAATGAGTAGAGAGGAAGCCAAAAAGAAATTTCCCTGCCATCAGTGCGGAGAAATTGGACATTGGCGAGACGAGTGCCCGTATTTACAAGTTGATAATGCCCAAACACCTGATTTAATTCCACAGACGCAGAATGAAAAGCAAAGAAAGACCCAGCAACAGGTAAAAACGATTCAAGTGCCTCGAGCGCCAAAGCCTATATTTAAAGGGAAGTCACCACAGGGTGATGATGTAGAAGTCTGGGGAGGCAATGAGGATAGAAATGCAGCAACTTCGCAGTATTTACTAAGTGATACTTTTTTCTGTGATGACCAATACTGACGGGGCCTGAGAGGGGAGGACGAGGAGTGCGTACTTGGCGCCTCTTTGCCGGTAGACCAGTCAGGGCCATACATTGAAGGAAAAGTTGATGGAAATGATGTCACCTTTCTATTGGACACTGGCGCTACCCGTTCTACTGTGAGAACAGTGGACGTTCCAAACCTACCCCTCTCGGGAGAAGCAATCCAAGTAGTAGGAGTATCTAATCAATTGATTAGTACACCTGTTACCGAACCCATGGAGATCTCAATTGGAAACTTTAAACAAATGCACAGATTTGTTGTCTGTGATACCAGTCCGGTAAATTTACTGGGACGTGATTTGCTGTGCAAAATGAATTGTACCATCTTTTGCACACCAAAGGGCGTCGAAATTCAAACACCAGATGAGGACGGTATCTACAAGCTAATGTTAATTAGACCTGACTCAGAAACAAAACGAATGACTATACAGGACTTACCTGAAGAACTCCAGCAGACAGTGAAGTCAGAGGTGTGGGACTTGTAGGGTTGATGAAAAACGTAGATCCCATACAGATAACAATGAAAGAAAATGCAGTTTACCCGAACACTAAGCCTTACAAAATGAGTGCCGAAGTGAGAGCAGGTGTTGCCATTGAAGTACAGAAATTGCTAGAAGCAAACATCATACAGGAAGTAATGAGTAGCCCGTGTAATTCACCCATTATGGGCATTAAGAAGCCTAGTGGCAAGTACCGAGTAGTGCAGGACCTGAGAAAGGTAAACAAAATTGTGGTTCCTTGCTGTCCCATTGTCCCAAACCCAGCCGTCATCCTGTATCAGATTCCCTGGGATGCTGAATGGTTCACTGTGATAGACCTATGTCATGCTTTCTTTTCGATCCCATTGCATCCAGATAGCAAATTTCTTTTCTCATTTGCTTTCAACAGTAACGTGTATGTCTGGAACAGGGTTCCCCAGGGGTACACAGAAAGCCCCTCTATCTTTAATCAGATCTTGAAAAAATGCCTTGAAACTTTAGTCTTACCTGGAAAATCTGTTTTGGTACAATACATAGACGACCTATTGGTGGCGTCTAAAAGCCATAGGGATTGCGTGGTTGACACCATTGCCCTACTGAATCACCTGAGTGAAAAGGGACATAAAGTGGCCCCTGAAAAATTACAGTTCTGTTCGAAATCAGTGAAATATCTGGGAAACCAGATAGAAAAAGGTATCAGAAAAGTCACCTCAGAGAGAGTCAGAATAATCCAGAATATGCAGTTACCCCGTACTCAGAAAGAAATCAGAATGTTCCTCGGAGTTGTAGGTTATTGCAGGCAATGGATTGTGGGATTCGCAGTCCTTGCAAAGCCTTTGATACAAATGACAAAGAAAGGAGCAAAGGACCCAGTTGAATGGAATGACGAGAGCCTAACAGCTTTCACACAGTTGCGAAATTGCCTGTGTACAGCCCCTGCTCTGGGAATGCCTGACTACTCCAAGGAGTTTGGCTTATTCTGTGACACTCGTGACAATTGTGCATTGTCAGTCCTGACTCAGGAGCATGGGTTGATCAGAAGGCCTGTGGCATATTTTTCTGCCACTTTGGATCCAGTGGCTGCTGGATTACCTGGATGTCTAAAAGCAGTAGCTGCAACTTGCACCAGTTTAGAACAAAGTGAGTCTATCATTATGGGACATCCTGTAACTGTATATGTTCCACATGCAGTTGTGATCCTATTGACTCGTACAAAAACTCAGTATCTCACCCCTAGTCGGCTGACTAAATATGAGAGGATTCTCATGGGTGCTGCAAATATAGTTATTACCCGATGTAACATTTTAAACCCTGCCACTCTACTCCCTGACTCAATGGTAATGGAAGATAAGGGAGATAATGAGCATGACTGCATTAACCTGACAGAGTTTAGTACCAAACCTCGCCCAGACATTAAAGAAACTCCTTTGCCTGTGCATGATGTGGAATGGTTCGTGGATGGTTCCTGCTTAAGACATGAACTAGGAGGCCTAAGTGCTGCCTACGCTGTGGTCACGTTAGAAAAAATTGAAGAAGCATCTTATCTATTTGGAGTAAAGTCTGCACAAGTAGCCGAATTGATCGCCCTGATAAGAGCTTGCAAATTGGGAAAAGACAAAAAAGTAACAGTGTATACTGATAGTCAGTACTGTTACGGGGTTGTGCATGACTTTGGCCAATTATGGCTACAAAGAGAATTCCTGACTTCTTCAGGTACCCCCATTCGGAATGGAAAAGTTGTTCAAGACCTTTTAGAGGCAATCCAATTACCAAAGGAATTGGCAGTGGTCAAATGTGTTGCTCATAAGAAGGGCCTTGACCGTGTATCTATAGGAAATGACTTTGCTGATCGGGTGGCAAAACAATGTGCTAAGGATCGACTGAGAATAAATCCCAATCGGGGTGGGGTTGGAAACAGCTGCCAACTTAGAATGTTTGAAGAAGTGCCTACTTGGGATGAAGTGAGAGAATGGCAGAATGTGACGCCTTGGGAAGAGAAAGAGAAATGGAAAGAACAAGGTTGTAAACCGAGACGTGAGGATGGTGTCATGGTGGGCCCAAATGGTATGCCTGTGTTACCAAGACACCTGCTTGCCCCAATGGTTCGATTGATACATGAGGGATCACACATTGGGAGGGACGCCATGGTTTTGGTATTTCAACAGACTTGGTACAACAAGAAATTCAGGAAGGTAGCAGAGTCCCTTTGCCAGAGGTGCCTGACATGTCAGCAGTTCAACGCTGGCAAGAAAACAGAAGTTGAACTGATGAAAATTGGGAGATCAGGGGGTCCCTTTGTGAGAATACAAATTGATTTCATCACCATGCCACGATGTGAGGGAAAAAGATATGTCATTGTCTGCTTATTTTCAAAGTGGGTGGAAGCTTACCCTGCCACACAGAATGACGCCATAACAGTAGCTAAGCTCCTACTAAAAGAGTTGATACCTAGATTCGGGGTTCCAGTCTTTATTGACTCAGATAGAGGTACTCATTTTCAGAATGAAATTTTGGCCCAGCTTTGTAAAGCATTTGGAATCACACAAAAGCTGCACTGTGCATATCATCCAGAGGCTTCTGGAGTGGTAGAACAGATAAACGGTACAATAAAAAATAGATTGGCAAAAATATGTGATTCGACTGGCTTGTAATTTGTAATTTGTAACTGTGTTTTGTATCGCGCCAACTCACCGACAGGTCTCAAAGCGCTACTGACCAAGTACAGCAACAAAGATGGAATAAAAAAAAAATACGGGGGTGTCTGATCTTATAGCCGATTATTGGGATGGAAAAGCGTCCCTGAAGAGTAAGGTTTTCAGGGACTTTCTAAAGTGAAGGTTAGGTTCCAAGCGCAACGCCTCCGGTAACTTGTTCCAGATGGTTGGTGCCTGAACTGAGAAAGATCTGCCTCCTTTAGTTGTTAACTTGAAGCGTGGACAGGATAACAGGAAAGATCCGGACGATCGCAGGGCGCGCTTTGGTTCGTATAGCTTGAGCCTTTCTTTTACATAGGCTGGCGCCTGTCCGTGGACTGCTTTGTGACAGATACACATACTCTTGAATTCAACTCTCTGCGCTATAGGCAGCCAGTGTAGCCTATAGAGCAGAGGGGAGGCATGAGACCTCCTCGGCAATCCAAAGATCAAGCGTGCTGCATCATTCAGGATAACCTGAAGACGGTTGATGGAACTCTTTGGGAGGCCGAGGTACAAAGCGTTGCCATAGTCTATTCTAGACACTATGGTGGCTGATACAATGGTTCGCAGCATGTTTCTCGAGAGCAAGGGGGCAAGTTTTCGTAGTTGTCTGATCAGGTTGGTGCAGGAGCCAACTACGGTGGATACTTGGTTGACCATCGAGAGTTCCTGGTCAATTTTCATGCCAAGGCTCTTAACACTGGGGCAGGGCTTTGGGGTAGGTCCTAACTCTTGTGGCCAAAACAAATCATTCCAGGGGGAAGTAGAGGTGGAAACTACAAGCACTTCCGTCTTGTCTGGATTGATTTTCAGCAAATTGGACGACATCCAATTCACTGTAAATCGTAGAATGTCTTGGGCCAGGGACTGAGCCGATGGAGTATTGTCGATGCTCAGCAGCAGCTGAGTGTCGTCGGCGTAGTTAAAGACTTTGCAATTCATGTTTGCCAGGGACTCAATCAATGGTTGTAAGTACATGTTAAATAAAAGCGGAGAGAGTGCCGATCCCTGCGGGACTCCACAGGCCAGCATGCCCACATCTGAGACCTGGTCTGCCAACTGGATCTTCTGCGTCCTTCCTGTCAGAAAAGCTGTTAGCCATTTAAAGGCTTGCTCTCCTATCCCACATCTAGCCAATCTGTCCAGGAGCAATGCATGGCTGACGGTATCAAACGCCGCTGAGAGATCTAATAAAATCAGGGCGCTTGGCTTTTTACCGTCAGCCATGCATCTTAGCTCGTCTAGTACCGACAGCATTACTAGTTCTGTGCTATGGTGGGCACGAAAACCAGCTTGCCGCTCCTGGAGAAGATGGTGAGATTCCAGGAGGGATGACAGTGATTTTAGTACATGCTGTTCTAGTACTTTTGACAGAAATGGCAGCTGGGAGATTGGCCTGTAGTTCTTTAAGTTAGTGGGATCTGCTCCGGGCTTCTTCAACAGGGGTCTGACGCGTGCTTCTTTGAAGGAGGATGGCAAAGTTCCCGTGGCTAATGAGGTATTTAGAAGGTCTAAGATTTGATCTTCTAGGAGCGGTATTGCCAGCCGAAGGATGTCAGGTGGGCAGGGGTCGGCGGGGGAGCCAGATTTGGTGGATGATACAAGTTGTCTCAGGGTGGTGGAATCGATTTCAGGGAAGCTAGTGAGGACAGGGGATGGAGGGTGTGAAGGAAGTTCGGTAGAGGAGGCTGGGTTGTCCTTCTTGATATCGGACAAGATGGTCGCTACTTTTTCCAGGAAATAACCCTGAAAGGTCTCACACTCAATCAGAATATCAGCCTTTCCTTCCTTCTTACTCAGCTCTTTTAGGATTTGGAAGGTCTCTCTCTGGATGTTGGTAGCCTTATTGATGCGTGTCTCATAGTAATCCTTCTTGGCTGATATAATGAGCTTTTTGTAAGATTGAAACAATAATCTAAATGATTCCCTGTCAGTATCCGTTTTGGATTTCCTCCAACATCTTTCGAGGTAACGAAGTTTCCTTTTTTGTTCACGTAAGCCTTCGGTGAACCAGGGGGCTCCTTTCCCTGCACCTTTTACTTTTTGTGTTTTTTCAGGGGCTAGCTCATCGATTGATTGCCTAAGGGTGGTTATTATTGCACCATACTTTGAGTCTAAGTCGGAGCTATCAGCAAGGATAAAGGAGTTCTGTTTGTATTTAGGCAGGGCTTTAGTTAAGGTCTCAGAAGTTACTTTCTTCCATTGGCGTACTCTTTTAGTTTTTAACTGCAGTTTGGCCTGGTAGTTATTGTCCGGTAGATCATATGAAATAAGATAGTGATCCGACCAAATACAAGGTGAAATACTTGTAATGACTGTTCTTGGTATCGAAGACCAAATGAGATCTAGGATATGGCCTTTTATGTGGGTTGGAGTTTCCACAAGTTGTATTAATCCAAGGGCAGTCATGGTGGTCTGTAATGTCTGGACAGCCGGAGATTGATCACTTTTATCCCAATGAATATTAAAGTCACCCGTTACCAAGATGTTTTTATAACGTGTGCATAGATCAGAAATAATGGGGATAAAGAGATCGTTGAACATGGGAGTACTTTGGGGTGGACAGTAGACTGTTAGAATGATGAGACAGGAATTATTCGAAGTAACTTTTATCCCTAGTAGGTCGACGATATTTATAGTCTCTGCTAGGATTTTGGTAACCATGAATTGCTTTTTGAAAATGGTTGCTACTCCCCCACCTCTGGTCCCCTCAGGTCGATTGTGCCAGATCATGTCGTACCCGCTGGGAAGGGCGGCAATGATATCTGGGGAAGAAACATCACTCAACCATGTTTCAGTGAGTGTTAGGATATCGATAGTCTCGTCCTGTAAGAGAGTGAAGATTTCCAAATGATGTTTCTGTAGTGACCTGGTGTTGAGGGTGGCTACCTTTAGAGGGGTTGAGCGGTTTGAATTCTTTCCGCTAAGAGGGTGCAGTATATGATTTTCCTTGAGAGTGGTACATATAGTGGGAGATAGAGTGTACCTGTCAGATTTCAGTGCAAAAAGGTCCGCGGAGGAGTAGCAGGTGCGAGTGCCAGAGTCCCTCAGCCCAGAGCCCGGTCGAGTGCGGACGGGTGCAGACGGGCAGGACTCTGGCACGACTCCGGCGCAGGTCCGGCGTGTCCGCTGATCGCGTCCGCTGCGCGGAGCCATGACCGTCTGTTTTTATAGCGCTGTCAATGGCCTCAGTTACCTAGCCCGACCTAAGATGGCCGCCAAAACCGGCGCCCAGCGCTCTCGGCGTCAATACTCGGCCGAGAGCGGGACCGGAGCTGTAGGGAAGGGGCAGAAACAATTTCTAGGCGCTGCTGAGCGCTGGGGGGTCCCAAACACCTATCAGGATCAGGTGTGATAAATTTGGCAGATTGCGAGCCACAATGTTAAAATACACAAATTAAACAGGGAAAGACAAGAGACCTCCCGGCTTCCGCCTCAGGAGGGGGAAAGGTGCATGCAATGTCAGGATTACCGGCTACCTCTTCCTGGCGCCTTTTATAGCGCTGTCAATGGCCTCAGTTACCTAGCCCGACCTAAGATGGCCGCCAAAACCAGCGCCCAGCGCTCTCGGCGTCAATACTCGGCCGAGAGCGGGACCGGAGCTGTAGGGAAGGGGCAGAAACAATTTCTAGGCGCTGCTGAGCGCTGGGGGGTCCCAAACACCTATCAGGATCAGGTGTGATAAATTTGGCAGATTGCGAGCCACAATGTTAAAATACACAAATTAAAACAGGGAAAGACAAGAGACCTCCCGGCTTCCGCCTCAGGAGGGGGAAAGGTGCATGTAATGTCAGGAATTGGATAAAAGCCCTGCCTCTTGTTCTGATGGGACTCAGAAGCATTCCAGATCAAAGAACAGGCCTGAGCCCCCATGAAATATTGATGGGAAGAGTGATGAGACAAGCATGGGTACCAGGATACAAACTGTTAAGCATTTCTGATGATTTGGTACTTGAATACTGCAAGCAACTGGGTGACCAAGTGCGTTCTATCTCTCGCCAGATTGGGGCAGACGCCTTCGCCAACCCGACAACTCCAGTTCACAAATTGGTTCCTGGTGACTGGGTTAAGATAAAGAAGCATACTCGTTCAAGTTGCCTTGAGCCAAGGTGGGGAAAAAAGCGCCAAGTAATCCTGGTAACGACGACAGCAGTGAAGTGTGCAGGCGTTCCCAAGTGGATCCATGCCAGCCATACCCAGAAGGTGATACCAGACGAGGAGCCTGGAGCTGAAGGTCGTCCCGCTGAGGGGTCTACAGACGTTGGTCCTGAAGTAGCTGATACCAGACGGCCAAGCACCAGTCCCGTTGAGGGTCCTTTAGGCGTTGGTCCAGAGGCAGCCGATGACGTATGGCCAAGCACCAGTACTGCCGAGGAGCCCACAGACGTTGGTCCGAAAGTAGCTGATGACGAGCTGCAAAGGATTTGGCCAGAGGATTGGATACCCATAATCGATCTTACTGGAGATCCACTGAGAACAAGAGAGCGAATAAGAGAAGATAGAGAGTGGAATAGAGAGGTCGAGCAAGGCACAGGCGAAGACCCTCAGATCATTGAGATTCACATCAAAACTGAGGACGAAGAAGAAGGTCAGACAGGGACAGAACAAGTGATCGATACTCCTCCACAGACTCCTGATGTCGAAAAGGGACAGACTAGACATAGTGTAATAGTTCGAGCAGAAGAAAATCAAGGGATCGAGGTGCTCGAGCAGGATCAGGCAGATCTAGAAGAACGTGTTCAGGACACAGAAACAGAGACATTTGAAAGCCAAAATCAAAACTCACCTGAACAAGGCCAGCTTAGTAACCAGGCAGAAGAAATAGATACAAGACCTGGGACTAGTCAGACAGAAAGGGAGAAGACAGAAATTGAAGTGCCACAAACAAGTGAAAATAAAAGGACATTAGAAGAAAGCCAAGTAACAGTGCCAGCTAAAAGACTCAAGAAAAAGAAGCACATTGAGCCAAGGTATATTAAGAGACTAAGATTAAGAATAAAAACAGTCCAAGAGAAACTTGCAGACATAAGAAAAAGTCCCCGAATTGCAGAAATACCTGAAGATAACTCCAAGAGAAGGAGTGAAAGAATAAAAAGACAAAACGAAAAATACAAGGATCCAGAGTGGACCTACTTAATCTTGGAAAACTTTGAGGAGCTTGATATTACTGACGAAAGCGACGGAGAACGGATTACTGATTACTCTGCAGAGGAAGAGGAAGAACCTCCGTGAAATTGGTCAGCAAGTAAAAATACCTGGAAAGAGCTGCAAAGAGGGGTTAAAATTTCCTTCTGAGCCAAAATGTCTGATACAAACGTGAGTGGTAGACCTAGCCGCAGTTGTTGCAAAGTGTGTATATGTAGTATAGTTATAGTTATATTAATTTGGATAGGATTAACAGTTTTCATTCCCTTTATGGTTAGCAAAAATACTAATATTGACCCTACTCAGATTACCGACACTGAAGAACTGACAACACGAAGTGTAGAAAGACGTGAAAAAGCACTCAGACAGACAAAACGTGACTTAGAAGCATCAGATGAGAAAGGACTACATTACCATGGAGTTAGAAACAAGACACACTTAAATGTTTTCGCAAATTTGTTAGTGCATTACGTAGAAACTATGGAAATAGAAGATTGTTATGTCTGCATGAAGCTACCTACTTCTGTGGCTGAAGGCGTGACATATCATCATCTACCTCTGACCTATGGAATTTCCTGTAGTATTTTAGCAAGCTTATTTTACAAAAGAGGACCGTTACAGTACTATTATTCTAATAACGACGTGATCTTTTCTGAACTTCCCATTCGTGGAAATCTGAATCCTGTACATACCAAAAGTGACGTAATACGATATATGGGAGACTATTTTCTGACTATAGGCAATATAGACATAGCTGAAGCACACAGAGATAACTTGACCTGTACATTACATGAACAAGAAAAGATATTTTTGAACATGGCAGAGAAGAGAAGGGAGAGTTTCCAAAGGAAGGCAAATGACAAAAGGCAGAAAACACCTAAATGGGCTGAAAACATGGAAAGCACCTCAAATGGCGGGGCAGGGCCTGCTTTGTTGCTGGATTTCGAGAAGAAAGGGAAACTCTGTCTTCATCGCGAGAAGACTAGTTATTATAATAACATTTTCATTGGTTCCAGTCAATGTGAACACAATTACAAGGTAATTGGAGGTTGGGGATTCAAAAATGGGTCAGAGCCTGTGTTTCCTGGAATTTATTATATATGTGGAGACAAGGCTTATTTCAAATTGCCGGATCACTGGTATAGAAGCTGCTATTTTGGCATTGTTTTCCCGAGAATATACCATGTGAATGAAATTGCTGGAAGCAGTGAAAACACTAATGGCTTAGTGCGTAGCAAAAGAGAAAGCGTAGGTGAAATAATGGGTAGTATTTTTAGTGCACTGATACCTGGAGTGGGAGTGGTTCTAAACACTCACAGAATTTGCAAATTATCCACAATAGTGGATGTGCTGTCTACTGATACAGCTCATGGATTTCTGCTGGTCAATACCGAAATGGTTGCGATCAGATCAATGGTTTTGCAGAACAGACTTGCTCTTGACACCTTATTAGCAAAAGAGGGCGGAGTCTGCCGGATGTTGAAGGCGCAACATTGTTGCACTTACATTCCGGACAAGAGCGTACAACTCAAAAGATATGTGAAAAACATTTCAAATTTGGAAAAGGAACTCAAACCACTCGAGGTTGATAGTGCCTGGAAGAGACTGGTTGATGGTCTCTCCAATGTAGGTCATTGGTTTGCTAGTTTAGGTAAAAGCTTATTGTTAAAGGTACTGATGCCAATTGGAGTGATAGGTCTTATCCTATTTCTCATATTCGTCTGTTGCAAATGTCGCAAACACCGAAAGAAATACCAAGTGAATGCGAGAGGAGTGAAACGAAGTGCGGATGAGCTTGAATTAGAAGAAATGAATAATCAGATTTATAAAAAGGTGAAAAATTCTCACCCTACCAAAACTGAGAAAGAGAAGCTGAATCGCTTGTTGGAAGAGATAGAAATGTACAAGGTGTGAAAGAAAGTTGGCATCTGGTTCCATTTTTTGTGATGATAGTAAATATCATCAAAGAGGGGATTGATAGAGCAAGATTTCGCATCGCGACTTGCTAGATTCATGAACCTCGAAACCGTTGTAACCTCGTAACAAATTGTATGTTTTACTAATATCTTTTATTTTCGATATATATGTATGATAGAGAAGCTTGCTTATGTGTTTTACTAATACGATTAATCCGTGTTTTAAAAATGGCCGCTGCTTGACTTTCCTCTGCTGCGCATGCGTCAGTCACACTCACGTGACTTCGTGTAGAGATAGTTTTGGAGGGAAAGGGTGCGCATGCGTAATATGCAATAAGATGGCTATAACGTGGTGAAGCTTTGTGCTGCTGCTCTTGTGAAATTGTTCGTTGCAACTCACCAATAATGCATAGTATATTTTTATAATGATGTACCTGTAGTGTGAACTCATGACATGTAATACATTCATTTATTTCTATGTACTAATTTGTTTTCGCTTACTTTTCATGTATCACGGGAAATGGGGGTCCGAATGGGTCGTGAGCCATTTTGAAGGTCCTTTCTGCGCATGCTCAAAATGCGAGGCCACAGACAAACTTGGACCGTGGAACTCAGCCAGCTGGCAGCCACAGTCGAGATGCTCCTGGGAGAATTACCTCTGACCCAGGAGGATGGAGCACATGTTCCTATATTGTAACAAATGTATAAGTTTTCATTGTATTCCGTGCGACTTCTCGTGGGAACCCAAAATCTTGCTAGGCGGCACCCTAGGATGCTAAGTAGGGCTTGTAATAGTCTGTTCTGATTGGTGTGTTAACCAAAGCCTACCTTAGGACCAATCGAAATTTGGGGATTCTGACATTTTGCAACATTGGGGGGTGGTACCCTGTCCCAAAAGAGTATATCTAGCCTAGGTTCACCTAGGGAAATTGTCCGACTTGTCTGAATAGCTGACCTGTCACTGACCCAACGCACTCAATAGGTGACTTGATACAGAGGTGCTGCGGAGCTCTCTGCCCGAAATCTGACCATAGACTCTGAAGGTTTTACTGAACCTTAAGTGCTGGCGGAGCACTTTGCTGGGGAATTCACTGACCCAATCGGGGTCCTGATCGATAGCTGCAGAGAGGGTGGAGCGCAGGCGTTGCTTCCGAACTGCGGGTGCTGGTCGTATCCTGGTGGTCCTGTCCTGATCCGAATCTGGGTTTCCTGTCCTGTCCTGGGGTGTCCATTCTGCACCTGCTGTCCTACTGAGGGTTATCCTTCCCTGAGGGTTTTCCTGTCCTTAACTGACCCGTGGCCAGGGTTGGTTTTCACACCAGTCTAGGTAAATATTGCTCTGAAATTCTTAAAACTGCACCTTTCTATTTTTCTGTCTTTTCTTCAATAAAGACATACCTTTGCACGTGATAATTTTCCATGCTTTCTCCTGCAACCATTGCATTTCATAAAGTCATTTGCATTTGATTTCATAGAGTGTTCCTATGTTACCCTACCTTTTAGAAATCATTTTCTGTATTGCAGTTTGCAACTTCCTGATATGGTCTTGGTTTTTCTCTCGTAAAACTGACTAAAGTAACTCAGAGTTATAGCGTGTTCACCTTGCCCCTTATCTTAGTTTTCCTCTCACTTAGCGGGTTCCCTGTCGCACTAGCATTCTGTTGATAAAGCTGTATGACTGCCCTTTATTTGAATTTAAGATAAACTTTTCAAAACTTCCAGTTGTCCGTGGTCATTTCATAAAATAAAGTATAAAAGTTGGGTTTGTATTTTGCTGCCTTTCCTTTTACAGCTAGCTCCCTGACCCATCTTGGTCATAGGTACCCATAACGGTGGATGGTAAGTTGGGTACACTAGAAGTCATCGAAAAGGAACTCACAATTATTGGTAGTAGATTGTGTGGTCACCTGATCAATGTATATGATAAAGTAAAGTATATGGGCCCGAAGCCAGAAGTGGCGAAATTATTGGTCGGGTGACCCGCGATCTCTAGCAGGAGATATTCAGGAACAATTTGTATTGATCCCTGGCAAAAGGTGCCCAGTAACCTGGACTCTTTTGAAACTTAAACAGCCTATAACCAGGTTGTCAATAACCTATATTCCCATCAGCTGCAGCACAGCGTGTTGAAACAGGAGTATGCCATGAGATGGAGGCTATATGAAGTGGATGGTTACCTAGGATGACTTTCTATCTTCCTCCTATTTAAAAGACCAACTGGCTTCATGACTGCATGCAAACAAAACTCAGATCTATCAGACTCCATAGGAAGAGACAGTGAAAAGCTGACCAGTCTAATTCCTTAGACATATCCATACTGGGAGGTGGCACATCTGACAATGTCCGTATTGCATTACGTCAATGCTACTTCTATAGCTAGAATCACAAACTGAGTCCCTCTAACTGTATGAAACAGAAAACTAAACTTACACTTATTGATGCAGATGTACTGAATGCGCTGCGTTGTTATGATGATTTGAATGAAGTTGCTACTCCTATTGCAGACAAGTTTACTAAATTATCTTTGACAGCACGGAGTATTCTAAGAATGAATAGATAGAGATAAGGATGGAGCAGAATGTTTTTATTATTCTTTTTATTTTTTGTTGGAAGAAGCCCGATTTATCAAAACAGATTTAACATATTAGCTAATGAAAAAAGGAATGTAAATGAATACCATAGAAGAAACAGAATTACCTCTTTTCTGTTTCACACCTTTCATCAAACTCAACCTCGAAATAAGTTGCTCCAGGACAAAATAAGACTGTTACATCATGACAATTGTTTTTGTAGTTGTGAGGAGATTCCATGGTCCATGTCCTGAGTGCCACTGGTTGTTGCCACTTTTCTGAATCCACCTAAATTGATTAAATACATAGTTGGTTATATTAATGAGCTGGGAAATGTGCAATATTTTTGTAAGAATTTCTTTCTTAGAAATAAAGTATTTTGACTTGACTTGATTAAATACATAGACATTACATTTGAAACATGCAATGGTACAAAAAGGGGTTAAGTCATTCCACTTGTTTAGTTAACTGTTACCATTTTATGTGTATGATTTTATCTCCTTAGATCTTTTACTGTATTTTTACATTAGTGTATTCTTGACCCCCCCCCCCCCCCTCCCCACACACACGATTCACTATGCTTTCAGGTCAAGGTCAATATCTCCTTTCACCAGCCTGAGTCACCATGTCCCCTCATCTGACACCACTGCTCATATGTCCATATATCCTTGTTCTAAGTCTGTATCTACCTGCCCCGTAGCTGTGTTTCCCTGGCCTACGGCCATGTGTCACCAACGGGGATTTCCCTGCCTCACAGCCATGAGTATCCCTACCATGATGCAATATCTGTCTGGCTCACCAACATGTGTATGTCTGGCACATAGTCACGTGTACTAAGGCTATGCCTTTTTTATTTCCATGTCTATTGCTGCCTGTCCGAGCCATGGTTTTCAAGTTGGGGACTCCATATCTCCTTGTGCACACCTGCCTGTGAATATCTATACATAAGTATGTACCTCTTCATCCTTCTCTCAATGTCATCCTTTGTCCTAATCGCACAGTTTCCCAGTCACACTGTCAGTGTCTCCGGACCCAATATAAGCAATAATGCTAGTGCCCTTTTTTCCATGTCTCCTTTCTCTCATTCCAGTGAATATTTCTAAAGTTGCTTAGACTGTGGCTCTATTTTCCTATCTGACTGTCTCAGAGTCCTCATTTCTGTATGTGTGTGTTCGTGTCTGATACCCCATGTTCAGCATCTCGTCCACAAGTCTGATTTGCCCACTCCTCACCCTATGGTCTGTTGGCCTCATCAAAACCTGTTTCCCAGGCCTTGGCTTTCCTAGTCCCCAGGACCATGCCTACTGTTCCCCGGTCAAATGTATTTCATTATATTGCATGTAACATCGGGAGAGACTACATCGAGAGAATTATTATGACGAAACTTTGCAGCTCAGTTAATTATTTGTAATGTTTTTGTATACAGGGTGGGCATATAATGTTACCCCAACACACATAAGAGTGTGCATAGGTGTGTAGGCATGTATAATCCACACTGGGTGAATCAGTCCTCAGTGTAGGTAAACAACGGCCTGTAGATGTATCTCAGCGGAGTTTTGCCACAAGCTTAAGGCCATTAGTTGCCATTGCGGGCAGCCATCCCTTACTATGCATGTCTTGTGGCGTGAGAGAATTTTATTTTCCTACTTTTTTTAATGAGAATATTATTTTCCCATTTTTTTAAACTGCAAAATGGCTTTGTAAGTGAAAATCTCACAAAAAGGAGACTTTTGTGCTGTTCAAAAAATGGCCTCCATACAATTGCTATTTTCATTAGAAATTCAATTTTATCACAGCAACCGTTTTTAATGGTTTGTGCCATTTTTCCACTGCTCTAGGGGCAGGCATCTCTAGGGGCAGGCATCTCTAACGGTGGCCCAACTCTATTGCTGTGGACTCTTTTTCCACAGTGAACAATTCATGATTTACAAAACAAAAAAGTGTGATATAAGATGGACTAAAATAAAAAGTTAAAAAATCCAATTCCTCAGACAATCACATTTAACAAAGCTTCAACTATGATGGAATGATGGACAGGATCAGTTAATTTCTGAATCCCAATTCTCCACAGCAGAGATATACAAAAGTATTAACCCTCTAGAGCTCACTCATCAACTTTTTTAAACACTAATGAAATGAAAAGAAGGTTTTATAAAGCGCATGTGTGCCGAGGCACTTTGCGCTAGGGCGGTCGTAAAACTTGAGCAGAGGGAACAACCAAAAGTTAAGACTTGTGTGCAAACAGCCAGGTTTTTAGCGCTTTTCTAAACAGCTGTCTGTTAGTTTGGCTTCTCAATGAAAAATGCAGGGAGTTCCAGAGTTTAGAGACCAAATGAAAAAAGCTTCTTCCACCCCACTGTACGGTCTTCTCCCTAGGGATGACCAGCAGAGAGGCAGTCAACGACCGTAGATTGCGTTGTGGGACGTGCCATCTAATGAATTTGCTGAAGTAGGCAGGTCCTGCACCATGGAGGACCTTGTGAACAATGCACAGAGATTTCAATGGGACCCTCACCTGGACCGGCAGCCAATGCAGATCTTAAATACTTTGGGACACCGGACTGAATTTGAGGATTTTAAGCAGCAGACATGCGGCTGCATTTTGAAGTGATTGAGTTTGGATAAGGTCATCTTTTTTGCACCCAGACAGAGGGCATTGAAATAATCAATCTTTGAAAACAACAAGCCTAAAATCACGGTTTTCCTTTGATCCATACGAATAAAAGGTATGTTTTTTTTATAGGATCTTGAAAGTTTAGCAGCAGGATGATGTAATAAGATTGACTTGGTCCGATAGCTGATCGTCTAGAGTAACTCCTAGACCTTTTACCTTCTTTACTGGGGATGGACAAGGTCCGGCTAATTCTGGCCAGCAGGATGTGTTCCAGAAAGATGTATTTTCACCAATTAGTAGCACCTCAGTTTTATCGGTATTCAGCTTTAAGCAATTGTCCTGCATTTGATAAAGTGGACCTTACATACATTTCATTGCCGTCATCCAGCTTTGATGATAAAGACATCACTATGTTTGTGTCGTCTGCGTAGCAGATAGCAGTAAAGCAGTGAGAGCGGATGAGTTTAGCCAGTGGGGTAACATAGACATTGAACAGAGTTGGGGATAGCGAGGCTCCCTGGGGCACCCCACATGGCAGGGCGTAGGGATGTGATTTGTGTCCTCCCATCGATACAGTTTATTCTCGGTTCGCTAGAAATGATCTTAGTATATTGGAGGCTCCGCCTGTGATCCCCGTTTCAGATAACCCCCGGATGAGTACGTGGTGGTTTACCGTATCGAATGCGGCCAAGAGGGCTAGCAAAATTAATATTGCCTTCCCTCCTCCATCTAGCTGGATGCGGATCTCCTTGTGGCTGCAATAAGTGCTGATTCTGCGCAGTGTAAAGGCCAAAATCCGTGTTGTGCAGGGTTCATCTGGACATTTGTCTCTAGGAAATGTAGCAGATTTTCGTTTAGGGCTTTTTCAAGAATTTTGGATGGAAACGTCACACAAGAGATTAACCAATAATTTTTAACCTCAGGAGGGTCTTGCGAAGGTTTTTTCAGGATGGACTGTACTAGTGATTTTTTCCAGATGTTTGGAAAGGATGCTGCGTCCAGAATATTGTTCAGGAGGGTTGCAAGGTGGCATCCAACGGTACTAGGGACCAAATGGAGGACCATAGCCGGACAGGGGTCTAGTGGGGATCCAGATTTGGTGGACAATATTAGCCTCTCCTCTTGTTCGAGCCTTAGGTGATTAAACTTTTACAGGCGAGTATGTATAGTTACCTCGCCATCCAGGCGACACAGCGCATCTGGGTTGTCCCCAGCTTGATGAGTGGAGAACTCGTCGTATACGTTTTTAAAATTTATTGTAGCAGAAATCTGCCAGTTTATCACAAAATTCTGTATTCGGGATGAACTGTTTACATTCAGCACATTTTGATAAAGCAGTGGCCGTTTTAAAAAGCTCTCTGGCTGAATTTTATGCAGAACTAATTTTCTCAGTAAACAAGTGTAACTTTGCTGGAATGATTGCCTTTTTGTACTTTCCAATACTTTTTCTGTAATGTTTTTTTTCCACTAAGGAATATTCCTTCCTCCA
Source organism: Lissotriton helveticus (assembly GCF_964261635.1). Taxonomy (NCBI): domain Eukaryota; kingdom Metazoa; phylum Chordata; class Amphibia; order Caudata; family Salamandridae; genus Lissotriton; species Lissotriton helveticus. Next base: position 229,558,611 of record NC_136061.1, on the reverse strand, counting down.
TATTCGTTCTTGGGCCCTACACTGCTTCTTAAGTTCCTTCAGCTTGGGCGTGTACTACGGTGCAGATGATTGCTTCCTGTGGTTACACCTATGTTTTTCAGGGGCATGCTTGGTGACTACTGAATCAATTCAGCCCAAAAAATTGAGGGCTGCCGAGTCGGGATCAATGTTTAGACAAGGAGTGGAGATGTTAGGTGTTTTGAGGGGATCTCCTGGGATGGCTAACCCAAAGAATACAGCGCTATGATCTGTCCAGGCCATGGGTAGGGTTCTGTTAGAAATGTTATGCTCGTAGTAGGTGAAAATGCCATCAAGAGTAGGGTTCCCTATGTGAGTTGGCTCAGTGACGATCTGGTTTAAGTCAAAACTCTTCACACAGTCAGTCAGATTGATGGTATCGCTGCATTCTTATTGCTCAAAAGTTAGCAAACTGATTTACACCAAGCCAATGGTAACACGATTATACGTAAAATTCTAATTTCATTCAAAGTCTGATGAAAATCTGTTATGTATTTTTTTGCTATAAGCAAAATTACCTATCTTAGTAAAATGGGAAACATACATTTTTTGATCACCCGTCAAGTGACTGCCAATTTTAGTGCAAACTCATCTACAGGGTCACAAATTATAGGAAAATCAAAACATGCCTATTCAATGAAACGTGCATCAGAACTATAACCACACAGTGGAGCCAAACCGGAAATAAAATTAGAACTTCACTCTGAAAGAGTGCTTTTGTTAGTTTATTGTAAATCCGTTCAGCAGTTTTTGAGAAATTAACGTTAAAAAAAGTTGCTTAATAGAATTGAAATATTTATCGCTTTTGTCTATCTCAAACATTTTAATCCACGGCCTAACAGTTAAAAAACAAAGGCCTCCAATGGGCGAAGGTGCTTTTAGGTCCGTCAACCACTTTGGGTCCTCAAGCGCAAACCTAAGACCATAGACCGAACTACAATAAAAACCTGCCCACAAGGGCGAAATTATTCTTTCATCTACCTTTAGAGGATGAAGGGCATGGCCCCTATTTGCCAAAAAGCAAAAGAAGCACACATAAAGGGGTTAAAAAGGTTGAGGTAAGCAATCATCGACTCCGCCAGACTATAGTGTGGGGACCTTAAATAGAACTCCTTCTACAATACTCAACAAAACAAATGTGTGCTTTGACCCATAGCGGACTGATTTCAGTGGTTTCAAACTGTTTTTTCAGTGAATTCCCAGTTTTTTTATTTTTATGGTACACTGTAATCCCATGCCCTTCACCTAACCAGCAGCAACAAGAGGTCACACCAGCTGTGCACAGCCACTGCACGGCAGGGGTTACTCACAGGGACTCGCACGGAGCTAGGCCCTACGTCTAACCCACCACTCGTGGACATATTCTGATGCCCCCACTGTGCACGTCATTGGCTGTGCACATTGGAGTTCCTGTTGTATATATTTTTATTTTATTATTTTTCCTTTTTTTAAAAAAAAAAAAAGAAGAAAATATAGAAAAACATTGTGACTTCTTTAAAATTGTGCTAATTTACACAAAGTAGGGCCTTTTTGCCCCAGACGTAAATTGGCAGTCGTTATCATGGGGAACTTGTTGTCCCCCGCAAGCTTTTTTAATCACCAGTTTCCAAAAATCCGAGTGCTCCCATGCACTAACTTCGCATCAGGCACCTCTCACATTGTAGGTGCGAGCACAATTTCCTAGGGAAGCAAAAAAGGGGGAAAAATCTTTTTCCACTCACTCTTTTTTCTTCCATTTGTGGAACTGCGCAAAAACGGACTATGCCTAGTGACTGACAATTTTGTTCAATATCGTTCTATAGAGGCCAAAGTTATAAGTGTATAAAAAACGTATTTTCAATGGAAAGTCCGTCAGAAACATCACCACATAGTGGCGACAACCACTGCCAGGTCTTACACCCAACCAGCTGTGGGAAGTCAACCACAAATATGCATAGACATCAGCCATGCGTAGTGGAATTGGCTGCACAAGAACAATTGTTACTTACCTGTAAACAGGTGGTTCTCCAGTATTGGTGTCTTTCATAGATTCACATGCTTGAATATGCCCCGTCGTCAGAGTGGGAGTCCCACGGTAAATAAAATAGCAATATATATATATATATATATATATATATATATATAAATATAAAACAATATAAAACCTGAAATATGTACTAGAAAAAAGGCATAAACAGCCTACCCACATTTCTACATAGGAATGCATGGGAAAGGAAAAAAACATATGCAGTCTATCCTTGTCATTATGTTGGTCCAAACTGCAGCCAATCAGGCGTCAGCAACCCTCTAGAACCTTCTCCTCAGAGCTCAGCACCTCAGATTTTCGTAGCACAAGAGTGACCAAAGAGTCTATGAGGAGAAGAGAGCCTCTGAGGGGAGGAGGGAGGGTTGCATGTGAATCTATGAAAGACACCAATACTGGAGAACCACCTGTTTACAGGTAAGTAACAATTGTTCTTCTCCAGTATTGGGGTGTCTTTCATAGATTCACATGCTTGAATATAGAATAGATAGCAGTCAGTACCAAAGAAAGTTTCCATAGTTACAATGCATAATAAAAGACTGAAAATCATATGTATGGAGCACATATATATATATATATATATATATATATAAAACAGTCAGCAAGTACTTGGAAACTAATAGGAGGAGGGTAGAACAGAGGCTCACCTTATTGAAAAAGATTACGAAGCACAGCTTGTCCTACTGCGGTATCCCCTTCATTCATGGCACCCAGACAGTAGTGTTTCGTGAACATGTGCCTGCTGGACCACGTGGCTGCTCTGCAGATCTGATGCAGCGGGACACCGGCAAACAGTGCAGTAGAGGATGCCATTGATCTGGTAGAATGGGCCCTCAACGAAGATTGCAAAGGTTTGCCTGCCTTTTGATGGCAGAAAGCAATAGCCGAAGACACCCAACGGACTATCGTAGGTTTGGTAACAGGACGTCCCTTGTGAAAACGCCCATAAGCTACGAAGAGTTGGTCAGATTTGCGGAACTGGGTTGTTCTGCTGATGTAGAACTTCAAGCACCGTTTAATGTCTAAGGAGTGCAAGCGTTGTTCCGCAGGAGACTGCGGGTTAGCAAAGAAAGTCTTCAGAACAACAGGTTCATTAATGTGGAAATCTGAAGGTACTTTAGGAAGAAAAGCAGGGTTAGTGCGTAGCAGCACACAATCCGACTGAAACTGAAGCAATGGTGGTTTGATCGTAAATGCATGAATGTCACTCACTCGACGCGAAGACGTCAATGCAAGAAGAAGAGCAACCTTCCAGGTGATGTACTTGAGGTCAGCTCTATGTATTGGTTCAAACGGTGCATTAATTAATTGTGCCAAAACAATGTTGAGGCGCCACGCAGGAGAAGGGCGTCGAATTGGTGGAAATTTATGAAATAGTTCCTTGAAAAATTGGCGTATTATCCTAGATGAACAGAGGGAGGTGGAGCCATCGTGGCAGAAGCGTGAAATTGCTGCCAGAAAAACTCTTAAAGTAGCATGAGACAATCCTGACTGAGCTAATTGAAAGAAGAAAGGGAGGAGCTGAGAGGGCGTTGCACGCAAGGGATGCACACCGGCAGCAGCACACCAATGGCAGAAACGTTTCCATTTCAACTTGTAAGTCTGTATAGTTGAAGGAGCTCTGGCCTGAGCAAGGATGTCTCGACATTCTTGAGGAATGGTCAGATGTGCAAATTCACAGTGTTCAGGTTCCAGGCTGATAAGCTCAGAGAAGAGCGGTCCGGATGGTAGATGAGACCCCTGTCCATGGAAAGAAGATCCATCCGAGGATGAAGAAGGATGGGCTCGCACTGGGACACAAGGAGCAACTCCGAGAACCATGTCTGTCGTGGCCACCTGGGAGCAATGAGAAGGATGTGGCAGGGTTCTCTCCGTATCTTCCAAAGCACCCGAGGCACTAGAGGGATTGGAGGAAAGGCGTAAGCAAACAGATTTGACCAGTTCATAAAAAGGGCATTGCCCTGTGACACTTTGTGGGGATGCCAACTTGCGTAAGCTGGGCATTTCCGGTTCTCCGGCGTTGCAAAGAGATCCAGTGTTGGGCGACTCCAGCGACGAAAGATCATGTCGAGTGTTGGTTGATGTAGCTCCCACTCGTGGGTGGATGATCGGGATCTGCTCAGGGAATCCGCCAGGAGGTTGGACAACCCTGGGAGATGAACTGCGGTGATCGTGATTTGGTGCTTGAGTGACCAGTCCCAAATTGCCTGTGCCAGGCGAGACAGTGCCGGAGATTTCGTTCCGCCCTGCTTGTTTATGTAGTGCATGCAGGTTGTGTTGTCTGTTTGTATAAGGACAGACTCTCCTTGCAGCATGGGTTGAAACGACTTGAGCGCTAGAAAAATGGCCAAGAGCTCCAATTTGTTGATGTGCCAGGCTTTCTGATGTAGCGTCCATTTCCCTTTTATGGACAGGTCCTGGAGGTGCGCCCCCCATCCCTCCAAAGATGCATCCGTTGTGAGTGTAAGATCTTGAGTGTCTGATAGGAATGACATCCCTGCTGCAAGATGCAATGGCTGTGTCCACCATTTGAGCGCTGCTTTCATGCCAGTCGTGACAGAAGTCAGATCGTTGAAGGATTCGGTGACCTGACGCCACTGTCCGTCTAATTCTTCTTGAATAGGACGTGTCCGCAGTCTGCAATGTGGGATGAGTGCGATGCACGATGATGCCATCCCCAGAAATAACTTCAGCAGTCGAACTGAAACGTACTGTTTTGACAGTAGAAGAGACACTAGACGAAGAATCCTTTGTTGACGTTCCAGGGATACAAACGCCTTTGCTAGCGTGGTATCTAATGTGGCCCCTAGGAAATCCTTGCAAGTTGCATGGTGTAATTGGGACTGTCGTTATATTGAGGACATCTTCATCATTTGGTCAAAGTCTCAAATTGAATTGCAGAAACGCATAGCATAACTCAACGAGAAAAATCCTAGAATTCAATTTACTCAAACGAGTACGAGAGAGATTAATTTTTTGGATGTCAAAATCATCACAGATGACAAGAAATCACTGCTCCACACAGACATATACACGAAACCCACTGACCGTAACAATACCCTGTTGTTTACCAGCTTTCATCCCAGAAGTCTGATTACAAATTTACCATACTCACACTTTCTAAGGATTAAAAGGATATGCTCTGAAGATGAGATATTTCACTCTTAGATTCAAACCCATCGATTAAGGTTCGCTCAAAGAGGGTACCCATCTGAAGTTTTGGAACAAGCTGTTGACAGACTAGCAATCGTGGATAGACAAACGTTACTCAATCCCACGAGCAAGCCACAAAAGCAAGGGATTACATTCGTATCAAAATATTCCACAGTCTCAAATCAAATCAAGAAAGTCATCCTGACCAGATGGGAATTACTACAAAATGAAGCGGATTTCAATGGCATCTTCATGGATAAACCAATTTTCGCTTACACCAGAGGGAAAAACCTGTTAGATATCATGCGTACTCCGAAACAGACTGACATCATGGATTCATGTAAAGGCACTATGCGTTGTTTAAACTGTGTACATTGTAATAATATCATCACAGGCAACACCTTGGTACACCCCTTGACGGGTAAAAAAATACAATTGCGTTTCACCGGAGACTGCAACACAACTAATATTGTTTACAGTTTAAAGTGCCCGTGCGGTAAATTGTATATAGGCAAAACAGAACGTAAATTTAAAGTCAGGCTCACCGAGCACAAAAGTAATTTCAGAACCAGAAACAAGACTACGTCTGTAGCCAACCATTGGATTGAAGAAAAACATAACATTGCACAATTGAGAGCGCAAATCATTGAAGTAGTAAAAAAACATGAAGGACAGAATAACCATGTTAAACTCCTTCAAAGAGAGTTATTTTGGATTGAACATCTGGGAACCTTTACTCCACGTGGTCTCAATGACAGAATTGATTACAGCTGCCACTTGTAATAACGGTACACGGTTCACATACATGTAACACACACTTTGCATATAATACAAACACAGCAGATTCACAAGTAAAAACAAACAGTAGGAATATGCCGATATAAGCAGGATTAGTTTCCACCATCTTCTGATCATATAAACAGACATGATATTTACAAAGTAGCAGCATGTTATATGTATACAGCAATACTTGTTGATCTGTAGACTGTAACTACCTTGAGTAGAGGATAATAACTTAAGATAGCGTGTTCCACATACAGCATGTTCACAGTATGGTTTGTTTTTCTTTTTTTTAAAAACGGATAATATCGACATGAGTACACTCATATCTAGATACAAGATAGGGTATAGATTTTTCTACAACATATAAGTAACGTATCTTTAATTTGATGACATGTGCATGTCTTGTGTCTTATTGCCTAAGTATGTTTAGGCACTTTATGTACACTACTACTTTTTTATGTTTTATTTTTGATTTATAATTCGCGTTTCTTTTATGGTTGGAGTTACAGCATATTAGAAGGAGGATGTATATTGTATTGATGTTCGTGGAATAATTGGGGCACGCTAAAAAATGTAATCAGTACAATGTGCACGTATATGTATCCTCATTTAGCGCATTCACAAAAATCAGGCTTCAGGAATGACTATGAGTCTGTACTTTGTGTAACAGATAGCTTGATTTAAATGTTATATCATTTTTTAGCACGGAACGCATTTCCAGTACTAGAATGTTACAAAGAAAACAGCCCCTCCATATATAACCACCATAGAAGAGTTCTTCAATTATTTTCCGTTAGATTTACTCAGATTCTTATATATAATTAGCACGCTCCGTTTACAGTACAGATATTTCGTATGTTATCAAGATCTGGCATACTATCATTTTATTTAGTAGAACGTAGGATGTCGTATCTAGTCTTACTCTAGACACCTTGACTACCGGTCCCAGCATTCTTAGTGCAGCTCACGCATCGTACTATCACATACGAACTATTTAAGTGGCGTATGGTATCCTTCCGCGGTTCCGCCGATCCAGTTCAGCACATGCCAACAGAGATTAAAACTCAGTAAGTCAGCCCTCGAGTCTCCCTTTACTTCAGACCATACAATTTGGTTGGTAATTGAGAGCAAGAAGATCGTATCGACACACGCATTTTGTACTTATATTTTCATACAGATAGTGACTGGTAAACACAAGTATCCACCGTGACAATAACAGAGGGCTTACTGAAACTAACGCATGAAGACTTAAGGTACTTATGTGATTGTGTTCATCCATCAGGTTAATATATTTATTGTTAGCCCCGTTACTTAGTTTGCTTCTGTCTATTCAATTACAGACATCTCAATTATATCGCCTTGACGTACAGTGAAGAACGCCGTAATCTCGGCCTGATAGTTCAGCTAGTAGGTAATTACATAATATAGGCCTAGCATTTAATATTAATATTAGGCTCCAGTGTCCGCATGTAAGCTTTTCAGTTGTCCGTGGACTACATGCCACTTTTGATATTATGGATATACTTGTAATCAGTATGCAGACCTTGAAAGTAACCTTATGGAAAGGAGTACTTATTATTTTGATAACCAGTACTCAGAGACTAGTTTATTATTATGTGCGCTAGAGCCGTATAGATGAAGCGTTGTCATTGAACGTTAATAGATGGAGAGCAATCATAATGGGCACGTAATATTTCTGTTACAACATTAGGTTGGATTGATTGCATCTTATATTTGCCTAATATGAACAAGATGGCATATTTGTTTATTATGAGTAAATCCTAGTATACTTTATTAACAAGATCATTTTGGTCATTTTCGCGTGCAGAGTGGCCCCACACAACACGTGACGAACGCAGAGGACAGAAAGCATACGGTAACGTTGTTAAAGGTATGCACATACGACCAATCACACTCTACGTAATTGAGAGCGTTATCGTTCCTCCTAAAGAGTAAACATGATCTACTATAGGAACATTTACCAAGAAATAGCCGTGATAATAGGAAGGTAACAGCAATGGTGATTTGTGAATATATTTCCTGCACTCAGTTTTTGATATTTACCGATGTAATCCTCTCATGGTTGAAACGATGTTTTTGTTATGTCAGTTATTATATTATTTGATCAGCAGAACAGGTTAACTTCATACTAACCATAGTACAAAGCATTGAGATTAAGTGCATGTGAATCTTGACAGGTCTATTCCATCATATTATGCACGTTGCCAATTAGTATGTAAACAACGTACCTGTTTAACCTGAGTCATTCTTATCATAAAGTCCCGACAGATTCCACTGTTGTTTTGACATGTAACATACAGTAGCAGCATGCTTCAGTAGGTGTATGTTGACCCATTCAGTCCAGGATCAAGTATCCCCCCTATGTGTCACCACTGATACAATTCAAGTCGTAATGAGAATAATTCATTAGAGTGGTGCATCTTATGTATTTTTATTTTGTTCTTTCGCAGATACTCGCCCCTGAAGAAGGGAACAGGGTTTCCCGAAATGCATCGGGCGACATCTTTCAAGTTTTTTATTTGTTATACATGATGATGTAAAGTCCTCACATGATCATATACATGTATATATGAATACTAAGAGTTATTGTATCGCTCCTAGAACAACATAGCAAATGTGAATAGAGGCACTTAGAGCAATTTTTCGTTATGTATCGTATCAAAATTGAGTTTTTGTAATTACTTCTAATTACAGAATAATTGTGATTAACTAAATATGTCTTGGTACAAATAAAATGTGTGTTTCTCAAAGAATTAATGATTTGATTACATAATTGTACACATGAAAATGGAATATATTGTGAGAATTCCTTCTCCTTAGGAACAGTGCATCTTGCATGTAGGCTTTGCTTACATTTCATTAGAGTAATTGGGACTTTTCCAGGTTGAGAGACAGACCCAAGGAGCGAAACACCCTCTGACATAGGGAGGTATGGCGCAGCAGTCGTGAGCGGGACTGCGACTTCAGGAGGCAATCGTCGAGATATGGGAATATCTGGACACCTTGGAGGTGAAGAAAGGCCATGACCGGAGCCAATATCTTGGTAAAGACTCGAGGGGCGGAACGGAGGCCGAATGGCAGTACTTTGAACTGGAAATGCTGTTGCCCCACCTGGAATCGAAGGAACTTCCAATGACCTGGGAGTATTGGGACATGGAAGTAGGCGTCTCGGAGGTCGACAGTAGCCATGAAATCTCCGACTGAGAGCAAACGCAAGATTTCTGTAAGCGTGAGCATGCGGAATGATTGATTCTTGAGATATTGATTGAGCGCTCTGACATCCAATATTGGTCTCCATTTCCCGTTCTTCTTGACGATTAGGAAAAAACGGGAATAAAACCCCTTCCCCCTTTGAGACTTTGGCACTACCTCTACTGCACCCTTCTGAATCATAAGGTGAACCTGATGGAAAAGTTCCTTGAGGTGCGGAGGAGGCGGTCCGGAAGGTTGAGTTGGAGGAGGGATTTCGACGAATTCTAACGCATTGCCCTTTTCCAAAATGTCTAGCACCCAACGGTCCGTGGTGATGGAGGACCATTGAGAACCAAACAGAGAGATTCGACCTCCAATTTGTAGAGTTAAAGGCAAGTCATTGTAGTTTATTGGCAGAGCCTCTGTAAGTGGACTTCCCTCTATAGGCTTTGGCTGGCTGTTGGCGAGACGACTGTTGTCGATTATAGGAGTAACGCTGGTTGTTTTGATTATAGGGGCGATATTGATTGCTTCCTCCTTGAAAATTAGAGTTGGTGCCTCGTCCTCTAGCACCCGGAAAGGGCTGCTTTTTAAATTGCAGGGTTCCTAAGGCACGTGCCGTTTCCGTGTCCTTTTTAATGGTCTGCAGTGCCTCATCAATGTGTGTCCCAAATAGTGATTCGCCATCATACGGCATATCCAGAATCTTTGCTTGAACTTCCTGACGGAAGGAGGTGGAGCGCAACCAGCCTTGTCTTCGTAAGACAGCAGCTCCCGCCAGCTGTCGGAAACCAGTGCAGGCCACATCAACTGCACAATCAATCAGTTCTTCTGACGTTCTTTCGCCTTCCTGGAGAAGTTGTAACGCCTCCTTCTTGGAAGCATGAGGAAGCATAGCCACATAAGCGGCCATGTCTGCCCATATCTGGCGGTCGTAACGACCCAAAATGGCCATCGCATTAGCCGCCCTTACCGTGGTGGATGACATCGTGGAGAACTTGCGGCCTACCGCATCAAGGCGACGGCCCTCACGGTCTGGCGGCGCTGTGATAGTGGATGCAGGATTCCGGGATCCCCGCTGGGCTGCCTGTGTAACAACCGAATCCGGTTTCGGCTGGCCAATGAGGCATGCTGGGGTTCCTACAGGCGCCTTATACTTCTTTTCCAACCTTGGCAATTGGGCAGGCAAGGAATTTGGTGTTTTCATCAATTTTTCTCCTTCAGCCCAGATGAAATCAATAATAGGAACAGTATGAATCTGTTTGAATGGCTGACTTTTAAAATCATAGAGGAAACAATCCTCTTCTCTTTGGACTCGTGGCAGCTTAAAACGTTGAGCCGCTCTGTCCATTAGCTGATGGATACTTGCAATATCTACTGGAGGAGAATCCCCTTGCGACACTTGAGATGGGGACGGTGTTTGAGCCCGATAGTCATCCCACTCCGCCATATTATCATCAGCATCCACATCCATAACCTCCCCATCTTCTCGATCAGGTGGGTTCTCCTCCTCATCATCCGGATACACAGTAGCGTGTACTTGAATGGACGTATGTCTCTGAGTAACTGCAGGTGATTGAGGCACGAAAGGAGCAGCGGACGGCTCCGCCGTAGGTGCTAAGACGCAAGATACAGTAGACACCTGTGGCGATAGAGGGAAACGTCTGTTATAGTCGTCTAACATATTCTGTAGGTTAGAGATGAGCGTCAAAGGTAACGTCGCAGTCAGAATCTGAACAGGCATTTCTTCATCTTGGCCATATTGTTCCTCCTCATCATTGCTGAACTCTTGGCATTTTATAATTAAATCAGATGGACTTTGAGCGTCAGTGAAGGACTCGTGCACATCCACTTCAGACTCCTGGTCTGAGTCGGTAGCAAACAAAGGAGAGGGAGGCAGTGTATCACCAGGGAGCTGGGCACTTGGAAACTTATGACCCTTGTGAGAAGTGTCATCCTTTGCGGACCCGGTGGAAGACAGTGGCAGCAAAGTAAGAGAGGCAAATGCAGATGGCATCGTAGTTGCCTTTTCCACAGTTGGAGACTTCATCGTCGACGGCAATGATCCTGTTGATGGTGCCGTCGTCAGCATCGACGACGATGAAGACTTCTTGGTTTTTGTCGTCGAAAACGGCAAAGAAGTCGTCGTCGGAACCTTCGGCGACGGAGCCGTAGACGGGACCTTCGTCGACGGCAATGGCTTCTTCGTCGACGGGGCCGTGGTCGACGGAATACTCGTCGTCGAAGGCGTCGATTGAAGCTAGCATCTTCACACTTTTCGTCGACGATGATCTAGCCGTCGACGGAATTTTCTTCGTCGACGATGACGAAATTGGAATGACTGACGACACAGTCTTTGAACTGAGAATCACCTTCATCGTCGACGGAAAAGCTGTATACGACCCTGAAGCCAGTGTCGTCGTGACCGTCGTCGTCATCGTACCAGAGACAGCCAATCTCGTCGACGGAACTGTAGTCGACACTGTCGTCGACGGAGCAACAGTTTTCCTCACAGAAAAACCTGTGGAAGTCGCAGCAGAAGCCTGAGAGCCAGGTCTCGTGGGCCCAGAAGTAGTAGGGAGAGGTGAAGACACCGCAGTGGCCAAAGAAAGAGACATTTTCTTCTTTTTTATAAATGGAGAAGGCAACTCCTGCACACTACTTCTTTTTGAGGCTGCTTGGGAATGGCCAGACATGAGGCTTTCAGCATCAGAAAGCACATGCTCCTTGTCTTTTAGTCTCTAAAGCCAGAGGAGTAAACAACCTTCCCTATCTTTCAAAGTCTTGGTTGAGAAAGTTCTACAGAACTTACAACTTCCCACTTCATGGTCCGGGTAAAGACAGTAAATACACTTACTGCGTGGATCCTCTGCATAAAGTCTAAGCTTTCCACATGAAGAACAAGCTCTGAAGAGGGATTTCTTACTTGAAGACATGTTGAAAACCAGGCAAAAAGCAGAAGAGTAGAGAAAACTGAGCAGAGCTCAGGGAGACTCCCTTACACACGACGTGCGGTAGAAAATCTGAGGTGCTGAGCTCTGAGGAGAAGGTTCTAGAGGGTTGCTGACGCCTGAATGGCTGCAGTTTGGACCAACATAATGACAAGGATAGACTGCATATGGTTTTTTCCTTTCCCATGCATTCCTATGTAGAAATGTGGGTAGGCGGTTTATGCCTTTTTTCTAGTACATATTTCAGGTTTTATATTTATATATATATATATATATATATATATATATATATATATATATATATATATATATATATATATATATATAGTATACAATTGCTATTTTATTTACCGTGGGACTCCCACTCCGACGACGGGGAATATTCAAGTATGTGAATCTATGAAAGACACCCTAATACTGGAGAACCTTACCTACGGACAGGCCCTTCGCCCAACCCCCAGTGGATACATCCTTTAGCTCTCTCTTTCTCCCCTCATTTCTGTGCCTCACACTGCTTTTTTGTAGCTCTTGAATTTTTGTACCTCTATGTATAAGTCACAATTCTCATTTGAGTCGCAACAGTTTAACAAAATGGCAGGCTACCCACTACTTACAGGTCGTTCGATCACGTTTTAACTTGCAAGTAATGTGCCATTTTCTGTGCTCCAGTTTGCAATGCCTCTAGGTCCGACCCCACCCAGCACTCCCCTGAGGTAGGCCTCCTCTCATGGTCTCTCCACCATCCCCCACAATTGGATCAGATTTGCAATTTACAAAATGGCAGAAAAAAATTCAAAGCCCTTCTCCAGCTATTCACGTTTGCAACACAATTCAAATGTGATCAAGAAGAGTCGCAAACCACTGTTTTGCAACACCAAAGTGCTAACCTTTTAAGCCCACCAAGCAATTTTTTATTAGGGCTGGGCGTAGTTTGTGAAGTAGCGCTACGCGAAGCTACGCAAAGTGCACTTCGCACTACCCGAGCTAAGCGTAGCACTACACGAACTGCGTAGTACCCTGTTCGCACTGTGCAAGATGCCGTTTTCAATGATTGCACAGTGCGGACAAGCATTCGGCACTTTGCAATCATTGAAAACGGCATCTTGCACAGTGCGAGCTGTAGTTTTCAGCTGCTCGAGTAGATTTTTACTCGAGCTGCAGCTTTCTCAACGCAGACTGGTAGTTTCTCATCGCGAGCGGTCGCGAGTATGACCTCCCCACGTTGAGAATCTCGCCGGGAGGTTTATTTTCCACGCTTCAAGTTGCTGATCGCGAACGAGGAAAAAGTCTCACCGGGATGTCATTTTGCTTGCTCGCGGTCGCCAACTTGACGTTGAGGACCGCGTGCAAGCAAAAAATGACCACTGGACTCTGCTATGCGTGTTTGCACTGTGCTACGTGCAGTTTGTGTAGTGCGAAGTAGTGCAAACTTCCAGACTACGTGAGCGTAGCATAGTACTTTGAACAAGGGTTATTTTTTATATGCTTGTATCTCAACATTACTGAAAAGATTTACACCAAACCAGCACACTTTCGCAATAAAGCTGCAATTTAATGACAAGTTTGGTGAGAATCTGTTCAGCGGTTACGAATGTACGTGCAAACTAAGTTCCCTATGGGAGCCAAATGCAGAAACATCTTTTTCAGCCCTGTCCCCTTTCATTTTGTTCCACTACACTGTATAACAAGCATTTGCAATGCAAAAGGTCTCGCATTAGTAAAGTTTGAGCAATTGGTATTGTAAATGACCAATTTTTTATTTATGTGTTGATTTTGAAAATAGCAAAATTAAGAGCTTTGTCATTTACCACGACAATAGTTATAACTTTCGCAAATGTGACACCTATAGCATTTGTAATGCAACATGTGTTGTATTTACGTGACTTAGATGTATTGATATTACAAATAACAATGGCTTTTATTTTTTTTAATAATTAATATTTAAATAAAAGTTATTGTAATTTATAATGGCACTAGTTTAAACTTTTGTAAATAACTTTTGTGAAGATTATATTCAGTGTATTTTTTTGTGACGAAAATCCAAGAACAGAAGTGAAATAACATTGTTTTGTGACATTTGTAATAAAGCTTGAAACATTGAGAGAGCATGTTTGAACCATTTGTTGTTGAATGGTTGCACAGGTTGATGCTGTGGTGGCGCTGAGTGATGTTGTGGTGGAGACGAGTGATGCTGTGGTAGCGCATAGTGATGTTGTGGTGCCCCTGAGTGATGCTGTGGTCGTGCTGAGTGATGCTGTGGTGATGTGATAGAGTGAGTGCAATAGATAGATAGAGTGAGGGCGATAGATAGAGGGAGGGCGACAGATAGATAGAGGGAGGGCGACAGATAGATCGATATATCAATAGATAAATAGATCGATAGAGTGAGGGCGATAGATAGATAGACTGAGGGCAATAAATAGAAAGACTGAGGGCAATAGATAGAGTGAGGGCGATAGATAGAGAGATAGAGTGAGTGCGATAGATAGAGAGATGGTTGTGTGGTTGGTTGTGTGAGTGTGGTTGTGTGAGTGTGGTTGTGTGTGGGGGGTTGTGTGTGGGGAGTTGTGTGTGTGGGGAGTTGTGTGTGTGAGGAGTTGTGTGTGTGAGGAGTTGTGTGTGTGGGGAGTTGTGTGTGTGGGGAGTTGTGTGTGTGGGGGGTTGTGTGTGGGGGGGGTTGTGTGTGGGGGTCGTGTGTGTGGGGGGTCGTGTGTGTGGGGGGTCGTGTGTGTGGGGGGTCGTGTGTGTGGGGGGTCGTGTGTGTGTGGGGGGTTGTGTGTGTGGGGGGGGTTGTGTGTGTGTGGGGGGTTGTGTGTGTGTGGGGGGTTGTGTGTGTGTGGGGGGTTGTGTGTGTGGGGGGGTTGTGTGTGTGGGGGGGGGTGTGTGGGGGGTTGTGTATGGGGGGGTTGTGTGTGTGGGGGGTTGTGTGTGTGTGTGGGGTTGTGTGTCTGTGGGGTGTTATGTGTGTGTGGGGGTGTTATGTGTGTGTGGGGTTGTGTGTGTGTGTGGGGTTGTGTGTGTGTGTGTGGGGATGTGTGTGTGTGTGTGTGGGGATGTGTGTGTGTGGGGATGTGTGTGTGTGGGGATGTGTGTGTGTGTGGGGATGTGTGTGTGTGTGTGTGTGGGGATGTGTGTGTGTGTGTGGGGATGTGTGTGAGGGGCAGTGTGCGTGGGAGGGGCTGTGTGTGCGGGAGGGGCTGTGTGTGTGGGAGGGGCTGTGTGTGGGAGGGGCTGTGTGTGGGAGGGGCTGTGTATGTGGGAGGGGCTGTGTGTGTGGGAGGGGCTGTGTGTGTGGGGGGGTTGTGTGTGGGGGGGTTGTGTGTGTGGGGGGTTGTGTGTGTGGGGGGGTTGTGTGTGGGGGGTTGTATATGTGGGGGGGTTGTGTGTGGGGGGGTTGTGTGTGTGGGGGGTTGTGTGTGTGGGGGGTTGTGTGTGTGGGGGGGTTGTGTGTGTGGGGGGGTTGTGTGTGTGGGGGGGTTGTGTGTGTGGGGGGGTTGTGTGTGTGGGGGGGTTGTGTGTGTGGGGGGGGTTGTGTGTGTGTGGGGGGGTTGTGTGTGTGGGGGGGGGTTGTGTGTGTGTGGGGTTGTGTGTGTGTGGGGTTGTGTGTGTGTGGGGTTGTGTGTGTGTGGGGATGTGTGTGTGTGTGGGGATGTGTGTGTGGGGATGTGTGTGTGTGTGGGGATGTGTGTGTGTGTGGGTGTGTGTGTGTGGGTGTGTGTGTGTGGGGTTGTGTGTGTGTATGGGGTTGTGTGTGTGTGTGTGTATGGGGTTGTGTGTGTGTGTGTATGGGGTTGTGTGTGTATGGGGTTATGTGTGTGTGTATGGGGTTGTGTGTGTGTGTATGGGGTTGTGTGTGTGTGGGGGATGTGCGTGTGGAGGGGTTGTGCGTGTGGAGGGGCTGTGCGTGTGGAGGGGCTGTGCGTGTGGAGGGGCTGTGCGTGTGGAGGGGCTGTGCATGTGGAGGGGCTGTGCGTGTGGAGGGGGTTGTGCGTGTGGAGGGGGTTGTGTGTGTGGAGGGTTGTGTGTGTGGACGGGTTGTGTGTGTGGACGGGTTGTGTGTGTGGACGGGTTGTGTGTGGGGGGTTGTGTGTGTGTGTGGGGGGTTGTGTGTGTGTGTGGGGGGTTGTGTGTGTGTGTGGGGGGTTGTGTGTGAGTGGGGGGGTTGTGTGTGTGTGGGGGGGGTTGTGTGTGTGGGGGGGGTTGTGTGTGTGGGGGGGGGGTTGTGTGTGTGGGGGGTTGTGTGTGTGGGGGGGTTGTGTGTGTGGGGGGGTTGTGTGTGTGGGGGGGTTGTGTGTGTGTGGGGGTTGTGTGTGTGTGGGGGGGTTGTGTGTGTGGGGGGGTTGTGTGTGTGGGGGGGGTTATGTGTGTGTGGGGGGTTGTGTCTGTGGGGGGGGGGGTTGTGTGTGTGTGTGGGGGTTGTGTGTGTGTGTGGGGTTGTGTGTGTGTGGGGTTGTGTGTGTGTGTGTGTGTGGGGTTGTGTGTGTGTGTGGGGTTATGTGTGTGTGGGGTGTTGTGTGTGTGGGGTTGTGTGTGTGGGGATGTGTGTGTGTGTGTGTGTGTGTGTGGGGATGTGTGTGTGTGTGGGGATGTGTGTGTGTGGGGATGTGTGGGGATGTGTGTGTGTGTGTGGGGATGTGTGTGTGTGTGTGGGGATGTGTGTGTGTGTGTGAGTGGGGACATGTGTGTGTGAGGGGGCAGTGTGTGGGAGGGGCTGTGTGCGTGGGAGGGGCTGTGTGCGTGGGAGGGGCTGTGTGTGTGGGAGGGGCTGTGTGTGTGGGGGAGGGGCTGTGTCTGTGGGAGGGGCTGTGTCTGTGGGAGGGGCTGTGTGTGTGGGAGGGGCTGTGTGTGTGGGAGGGGCTGTGTGTGGGAGGGGCTGTGTGTGGGAGGGGCTGTGTGTGTGGGGGGGTTGTGTGTGTGGGGGGTTGTGTGTGTGGGGGGTTGTGTGTGTGGGGGGTTGTGTGTGTGGGGGGTTGTGTGTGTGGGGGGGTTGTGTGTGTGGGGGGTTGTGTGTGTGGGGGGTTGTGTGTGTGGGGGGTTGTGTGTGTGGGGGGGTTGTGTGTGTGGGGGGTTGTGTGTGTGGGGGGTTGTGTGTGTGGGGGGTTGTGTGTGTGAGGGGGCAGTGTGTGAGGGGGCAGTGTGTGAGGGGGCAGTGTGTGAGGGGGCAGTGTGTGAGGGGGCGGTGTGTGAGGGGGCGGTGTGTGAGGGGGCGGTGTGTGAGGGGGCGGTGTGTGAGGGGGCGGTGTGTGAGGGGGCGGTGTTTGAGGGGGCAGTGTTTGAGGGGGCAGTGTTTGAGGGGCAGTGTGTGAGTGGGCAGTGTGTGAGGGGGCAATGTGTGAGGGGGCAGTGTGTGAAAATTAATAGCTTTGTCATTTACAATGCCAATAGTTTTAACTTTCGCAAAAGTGACACCTATAGCATTTGAAATGCAATATGTGTTGTATTTACGTGACTTAGATGTATTGATATTACAAATAACAATGGCTTTTATTTTGTTTTAATAATTAATACTTAAATAAAAGTTATTGTAATTTATAATGGCAATAGCTTAAACTTTTGTAAATAACTTTTCTAAAGATTATGTTCAGTGTATTTTATTGTGACGAAGATCCAAGAACAGAAGTGAAATATTAACATCTTTTTGTGACATTTGTAATAAAGCTTGAAATATTGAGAGAACATAATTGAACCAGTTGGTGTTGAATGGTTGCACAGATTGATGCTGTGGTGGCGCTGAGTGAAGTTGTGGTGGCAACGAGTGATGCTGTGGCAACCAGTGATGCTGTGGTAACGCATAGTGATGTTGTGGTGCCCCTGAGTAATGCTGTGGTGGTGCTGAGTGATGCTGTGGTGGTGCGATAGATAGAGTGAGTGCGATAGATAGATAGAGTGAGGGAAACAGATACATAGATAGAGTGAGGGCGATAGATAGATAAAGTGAGGGTGACAGATTGATAGAGTGAGGGAGATAGATAGATAGAGGGAGGGGAGGCGATAGATAGAGGGAGGGCGATAGATAGATAGATAGATAGATAGATAGATAGATAGATAGATAGATAGACAGACAGATAGTGTGAGGGCGATAGATAAATACACAGATAGATAGAGTGAGGGCGATCGATAGATAGAGTGATGGCGATAGAGTGAGGGCGATAGATAGACAGATAGATAGAGTGAGGGTGATAGAGTGAGGGCGATAGATAGAGCGAGGGAGATAGATCGAGTGAGGGCGATAGAGTGAGGGAGACAGATAGATAGATAGATAATTAAATAGAGTGAGGGCAATAGATAGATAGATAGAGTGAGGGCGATAGATAGAGTGAGGGTGATAGAGTGAGGGCGATAGATAGATAGAGCGAGGGCGATAGATCGATAGAGTGAGGGCGATAGATAGAGTGAGGGAGACAGATAGATAGATAGATAATTAAATAGAGTGAGGGCAATAGATAGATAGATAGAGTGAGGGTCATAGATAGAGTGAGGGCGATAGATAGATAGAGTGAGGGCGATAGATAGAAAGAGTGAGGGCGATAAATAGAGTGAGGGAGACAGATAGATAGATAATTAAATAGAGTGAGGGCAATAGATAGATAGATAGAGTGAGGGCGATAGAGTGAGGGTGATAGAGTGAGGGTGATAGATAGAGTGAGGAGATAGATAGATAGATAGATAGATAGATAGATAGATTATTCAATAGAGTGAGGGCAATAAATAGTTCGATAGATAGAGTGAGACCGATAGATAGATAGAGTGAGGGCGATAGATAGAGGGAGGGCGACAGATAGAGTGAGGGCGATAGATAGATTGAGTGAGGGCGATAGATAGATTGAGTGAGGGCGATAGATAGATTGAGTGAGGGCGATAGATAGATTGAGTGAGGGCGATAGATAGATTGAGTGAGGGTGATAGAGTGAGGGCGATAGATAGATAGAGGGAGGGCGATAGATAGATAGAGGGAGGGCGACAGATCGATAGAGTGAGGACGATAGATAGATTGAGTGAGGGTGATAGATAGAGTGAGGGTGATAGATAGAGTGAGGGTGATAGATAGAGTGAGGGCGATAGATAGAGTGAGGGCGATAGATAGAGTGAGGGCGATAGATAGATAGAGTGAGGGAAACAGATACATAGATAGAGTGAGGGCGATAGATAGATAGAGTGAGGGCGATAGATAGATAGAGTGAGGGCGATAGATAGATAGAGTGAGGGCGATAGATAGATAGAGTGAGGGCGATAGATAGAGGGAGGGCGACAGATAGACAGATAGATAGAGGGAGGGCAATAGATAGATTGAGTGAGGGCGATAGATTGAGTGAGGGTGATAGAGTGAGGGCGATAGATAGATAGAGTGAGGGCGATAGATAGATAGAGTGAGGGCGATAGAAAGAGTGAGGGCGATAGATAGATAGAGGGAGGGCGACAGATAGACAGATAGAGGGAGGGCGATAGATCGATAGAGTGAGGACGATAGATAGAGGGAGGGCGATAGATAGATAGTGCGAGGGAGATAGATAGAGTGAGGGCGATAGATAGAGTGAGGGCGATAGATAGATAGAGTGAGGGCGATAGATAGAGTGAGGGCGATAGATAGATAGAGTGAGGGCGATAGATAGATAGAGTGAGGGCGATAGATAGATAGAGGGAGGGCGATAGATAGAGGGAGGGCGATAGATAGAGGGAGGGCGATAGATAGAGTGAGGACGATAGATAGATAGAGTGAGGGCGATAGATAGATAGAGTGAGGGCGATAGATAGATAGAGTGAGGGTGATAGATAGAGTGAGGGTGATAGATAGATAGATAGATAGATAGATAGAGGGTGATAGATAGAGTGAGGGCGACAGATAGACAGATAGATAGAGTGAGGGTGATAGATAGAGCGAGGGAGATAGATAGATAGAGGGTGATAGATAGAGTGAGGGCGACAGATAGATAGAGGGAGGGCGACAGATAGACAGATAGATAGAGTGAGGGCGATAGATAGAGTGAGGGCGATAGATAGAGTGAGGGAGACAGATAGATAGATAGATAATTAAATAGAGTGAGGGCAATAGATAGCTAGATAGAGTGAGGGCGATAGATAGAGTGAGGGTGATAGATAGAGTGAGGGTGATAGATAGATAGAGTGAGGGTGATAGATAGATAGAGCGAGGGAGATAGATAGATAGAGTGAGGGCGATAGAGTGAGGGCGATAGATAGAGCGAGGGCGATAGATAGAGCGAGGGCGATAGATAGAGCGAGGGCGATAGATAGAGTGAGGGCGATAGATAGAGTGAGGGCGATAGATAGATAAAGTGAGGGCGATAGATAGATAAAGTGAGGGCGATAGATAGATAAAGTGAGGGCGATAGATAGAGCGAGGGAGATAGATAGAGCGAGGGAGATAGATAGAGCGAGGGTGTAGATAGAGTGAGGGCGATAGATAGAGTGAGGGCGATAGATAGAGTGAGGGCGATAGATAGAGTGAGGGCGATAGATAGATAGAGTGAGGGCGATAGATAGAGTGAGGGCGATAGATAGAGTGAGGGCGATAGAGTGAGGGCGATAGAGTGAGGGCGATAGATAGAGTGAGGGCGATAGATAGAGTGAGGGCGATAGATAGAGTGAGGGCGATAGATAGAGTGAGGGCGATAGATAGAGTGAGGGCGATAGATAGAGTGAGGGCGATAGATAGAGTGAGGGAGACAGATAGATAGATAGATAATTAAATAGAGTGAGGGCAATAGATAGCTAGATAGAGTGAGGGCGATAGATAGAGGGAGGGCGATAGATAGAGTGAGGGCGATAGATAGAGTGAGGGCGACAGATAGAGTGAGGGCGACAGATAGAGTGACGGCGACAGATAGAGTGAGGGCGACAGATAGAGTGAGGGAGGGCGACAGATAGACAGATAGACAGATAGATAGAGTGAGGGCGATAGATAGATAGAGCGAGGGCGATAGTGTGAGGGCGATAGATAGATAGAGCGAGGGAGATAGATAGAGCGAGGGAGATAGATAGAGCGAGGGTGTAGATAGAGTGAGGGCGATAGATAGAGTGAGGGCGATAGATAGATAGAGTGAGGGTAATAGAGTGAGGGCGATAGAGTGATAGATAGATAGATAGATTATTAGATAGAGTGAGGGCAACAGATAGAGTGAGGTCGATAGATAGAGTGAGGGCGATAGATAGATAGAGTGAGGGCGATAGAGGGAGGGCGACAGATAGATCGAGTGAGGGCGACAGATAGATAGAGTGAGGGCGACAGATAGATAGAGTGAGGGCGACAGATAGATAGAGTGAGGGCGACAGATAGATAGAGTGAGGGCGATAGATAGATAGAGTGAGGGCGATGGATAGATAAAGTGAGGGCGATAGATAGATAAAGTGAGGGCGATAGATAGATAAAGTGAGGGCGATAGATAGAGTGAGGGCGATAGATAGAGTGAGGGCGATAGATAGAGTGAGGGCGATAGATAGAGTGAGGGCGATAGATAGATAGATAGAGTGAGGGCGATAGATAGATAGAGTGAGGGCGATAGAGTGAGGGCGATAGAGTGATAGATAGATAGATAGATTATTAGATAGAGTGAGGGCAACAGATAGAGTGAGGTCGATAGATAGAGTGAGGGCGATAGATAGACAGATAGAGGGAGGGCGATAGATCGATAGAGTGAGGACGATAGATAGAGGGAGGGCGATAGATAGATAGTGCGAGGGAGATAGATAGAGTGAGGGCGATAGATAGAGTGAGGGCGATAGAGGGAGGGCGACAGATAGATCGAGTGAGGGCGACAGATAGATAGAGTGAGGGTGACAGATAGATAGAGTGAGGGCGATAGATAGATAGAGTGAGGGCGATGGATAGATAAAGTGAGGGCGATAGATAGATAAAGTGAGGGCGATAGATAGAGTGAGGGCGATAGAGTGAGGGCGATAGATAGAGTGAGGGCGATAGATAGAGTGAGGGCGATAGATAGATAGATAGAGTGAGGGCGATAGATAGATAGATAGAGTGAGGGCGATAGATAGATAGATAGAGTGAGGGCGACAGATAGATAGAGTGAGGGCGACAGATAGATTGAGTGAGGGCGACAGATAGAGTGAGGGCGACAGATAGATAGAGTGAGGGCGATAGATAGAGTGAGGGCGACAGATAGAAAGAGGGAGGGCAACAGATAGAGGGAGGGCGACAGATAGAGGGAGGGAGGGCGACAGATAGAGGGAGGGAGGGCGACAGATAGATAGAGTGAGGGCGATAGAGTGAGGGCGATAGATAGAGTGAGGGCGACAGATAGATAGAGGGAGGGCGACAGATAGATAGAGGGAGGGCAACAGATGGATAGAGGGAGGGCAACAGATAGATAGAGGGAGGGCGACAGATAGATAGAGGGAGGGCGACAGATAGATAGAGGGAGGGCGACAGATAGACAGATAGATAGAGGGAGGGCGATAGAGTGAGGGCGATAGATAGATAGAGTGAGGGCGATAGATAGATTGAGTGAGGGCGACATAGATAGAGTGAGGGCGACAGATAGATAGAGGGAGGGCGACAGAGGGAGGGAGGGCGACAGATAGATAGAGGGAGGGCAATAGATAGATAAAGCGAGAGAGATAGAGTGAGGGCGATAGAGTGAGGGCGATAGATAGAGTGAGGGCGATAGATAGATAGAGTGAGGGCGATAGATAGATAAAATGAGGGCGATAGATAGAGTGAGGGCGACAGATAGGTAGAGGGAGGGCGACAGATAGACAGATAGACAGATAGATAGAGTGAGGGCGATAGATAGATAGAGCGAGGGCGATAGTGTGAGGGCGATAGATAGAGCGAGGGCGATAGATAGAGCGAGGGAGATAGATAGAGCGAGGGAGATAGATAGAGCGAGGGTGTAGATAGAGTGAGGGCGGTAGATAGATAGAGTGAGGGTGATAGATAGATAAAGTGAGGGCGACAGATAGATAGAGTGAGGGCGATAGATAGAGTGAGGGCGATAGATAGAGTGAGGGTGATAGAGTGAGGGTGATAGAGTGAGGGTGATAGATAGATAGAGCGAGGGCGATAGATAAAGGGCGATAGAGTGAGGGCGATAGATAGATAGAGTGAGGGCGACAGAGGGAGGGCGACAGATAGAGGGAGGGCGACAGATAGAGGGAGGGCGACAGATAGAGGGAGGGCGACAGATAGAGGGAGGGCGACAGATAGAGGGAGGGCGACAGATAGAGGGAGGGCGACAGATAGAGAGAGGGCGACAGATAGAGAGAGGGCGACAGATAGAGAGAGGGCGACAGATAGAGAGAGGGCGACAGATAGAGAGAGGGCGACAGATAGAGAGAGGGCGACAGATAGAGGGAGGGCGACAGATAGAGGGAGGGCGACAGATAGAGGGAGGGCGACAGATAGAGGGAGGGCGACAGATAGAGGGAGGGCGACAGATAGAGGGAGGGCGACAGATAGAGGGAGGGCGACAGATAGAGGGAGGGCGACAGATAGAGGGAGGGCGACAGAGTGAGGGCGATAGATAGATAGAGCGAGAGAGATAGATAGAGCGAGGAAGATAGATAGATAGAGTGAGGGCGATAGATAGAGTGAGGGCGATAGATAGAGTGAGGGCGATAGAGTGAGGGAGATAGATAGATTGATTATTAGATAGAGTGAGGGCAATAGATAGCTAGATAGATTGAGGGAAACAGATACATAGATAGAGTGAGGGCGATAGATAGATAAAGTGAGGGTGACAGATTGATAGAGTGAGGGAGATAGATAGATAGAGGGAGGGGAGGCGATAGATAGAGGGAGGGCGATAGATAGATAGATAGATAGATAGATAGATAGACAGACAGATAGTGTGAGGGCGATAGATAAATACACAGATAGATAGAGTGAGGGCGATCGATAGATAGAGTGATGGCGATAGAGTGAGGGCGATAGATAGACAGATAGATAGAGTGAGGGTGATAGAGTGAGGGCGATAGATAGAGCGAGGGAGATAGATCGAGTGAGGGCGATAGAGTGAGGGAGACAGATAGATAGATAGATAATTAAATAGAGTGAGGGCAATAGATAGATAGATAGAGTGAGGGCGATAGATAGAGTGAGGGTGATAGAGTGAGGGCGATAGATAGATAGAGCGAGGGCGATAGATCGATAGAGTGAGGGCGATAGATAGAGTGAGGGAGACAGATAGATAGATAGATAATTAAATAGAGTGAGGGCAATAGATAGAGTGAGGGTGATAGAGTGAGGGCGATAGATAGATAGAGCGAGGGCGATAGATCGATAGAGTGAGGGTGATAGATAGAGTGAGGGCGATAGATAGAGTGAGGGCGATAGATAGATAGATAGAGTGAGGGCGATAGAGTGAGGGTGATAGAGTGAGGGTGATAGATAGATAGATAGAGCGAGGGAGATAGATAGATAGAGTGAGGGCGATAGAGTGAGGGCGATAGATAGAGCGAGGGCGATAGATAGAGTGAGGAGATAGATAGATAGATAGATAGATAGATAGATTATTCAATAGAGTGAGGGCAATAAATAGTTCGATAGATAGAGTGAGAGCGATAGATAGATAGAGGGAGGGCGACAGATAGATAGAGGGAAGGCGACAGATAGATTGAGTGAGGGCGATAGATAGATTGAGTGAGGGCGATAGATAGATTGAGTGAGGGCGATAGATAGATTGAGTGAGGGTGATAGAGTGAGGGCGATAGATAGATAGAGGGAGGGCGATAGATAGATAGAGGGAGGGCGACAGATCGATAGAGTGAGGACGATAGATAGATTGAGTGAGGGTGATAGATAGAGTGAGGGTGATAGATAGAGTGAGGGTGATAGATAGAGTGAGGGCGATAGATAGAGTGAGGGCGATAGATAGAGTGAGGGCGATAGATAGAGTGAGGGCGATAGATAGAGTGAGGGCGATAGATAGATAGAGTGAGGGCGATAGATAGATAGAGTGAGGGCGATAGATAGATAGAGTGAGGGCGATAGATAGATAGAGTGAGGGCGATAGATAGATAGAGTGAGGGCGATAGATAGATAGAGTGAGGGCGATAGATAGAGTGAGGGTGATAGAGTGAGGGCGATAGATAGAGGGAGGGCGACAGATAGAGGGAGGGCGACAGATAGACAGATAGATAGAGGGAGGGCGATAGATAGATTGAGGGCGATAGATAGATTGAGTGAGGGCGATAGATTGAGTGAGGGTGATAGAGTGAGGGCGATAGATAGATAGAGTGAGGGCGATAGATAGATAGAGTGAGGGCGATAGAAAGAGTGAGGGCGATAGATAGATAGAGGGAGGGCGACCGATAGACAGATAGAGGGAGGGCGATAGATCGATAGAGTGAGGACGATAGAGGGAGGGCGATAGATAGAGGGAGGGCGATAGATAGATAGTGCAAGGGAGATAGATAGAGTGAGGGCGATAGATTGAGTGAGGGTGATAGATAGAGTGAGGGCGATAGATAGATAGAGTGAGGGCGATAGATAGAGTGAGGGCGATAGATAGATAGAGTGAGGGCGATAGATAGATAGAGTGAGGGCGATAGATAGATAGAGGGAGGGCGATAGATAGATAGAGGGAGGGCGATAGATAGAGGGAGGGCGATAGATAGAGGGAGGGCGATAGATAGAGTGAGGGCGATAGATAGATAGAGTGAGGGCGATAGATAGATAGAGTGAGGGTGATAGATAGATAGAGTGAGGGTGATAGATAGATAGATAGATAGAGGGTGATAGATAGAGTGAGGGCGACAGATAGAGTGAGGGTGATAGATAGAGCGAGGGAGATAGATAGATAGATAGAGGGTGATAGAGTGAGGGCGACAGATAGATAGAGGGAGGGCGACAGATAGACAGATAGATAGAGTGAGGGCGATAGATAGAGTGAGGGCGATAGATAGAGTGAGGGTGATAGATAGAGTGAGGGCGATAGATAGATAGTGCGAGGGAGATAGATAGAGTGAGGGTGATAGAGTGAGGGCGATAGATAGAGTGAGGGCGATAGAGCGAGGGAGATAGATAGAGTGAGGGCGATAGATAGATAGAGTGAGGGCGATAGATAGATAGAGTGAGGGCGATAGATAGATAGAGTGAGGGCGATAGATAGATAGAGTGAGGGCGATAGATAGATAGAGGGAGGGCGACAGAGGGAGGGAGGGCGACAGATAGATAGAGGGAGGGCAATAGATAGATAAAGCGAGAGAGATAGAGTGAGGGCGATAGAGTGAGGGCGATAGAGTGAGGGCGATAGAGTGAGGGCGATAGATAGAGCGAGGGAGATAGATAGAGTGAGGGCGATAGATAGATAGAGTGAGGGCGATAGATAGATAGAGTGAGGGCGATAGATAGATAGAGTGAGGGCGATAGAGTGAGGGTGATAGATAGAGTGAGGGCGACAGATAGATAGAGTGAGGGCGATAGATAGAGTGAGGGCGATAGATAGAGTGAGGGCGATAGATAGAGTGAGGGCGATAGATAGAGTGAGGGCGATAGAGTGAGGGCGATAGATAGAGCGAGGGAGATAGAGCGAGGGAGATAGATTGAGGGAGATAGATAGAGTGAGGGCGATAGATAGAATGAGGGAGATAGATAGATAGATTATTCAATAGAGTGAGGGCGATAGATAGAGTGAGGGTGATAGATAGATAGAGGGAGGGCGACAGATAGACAGATAGAGGGAGGGCAATAGATAGATAGAGTGAGGGCAATAGATAGATAGAGTGAGGGTGATAGATAGAGTGAGGGCAATAGATAGATAGAGTGAGGGCGATCGATAGATAGAGTGATGGCGATAGAGTGAGGGCGATAGATAGACAGGTAGATAGAGTGAGGGTGATACAGTGAGGGCGATAGATAGATAGAGCGAGGGCTATAGATCGATAGAGTGAGGGCGATAGATAGAGTGAGGGAGACAGATAGATAGATAATTAAATAGAGTGAGGGCAATAGATAGCTAGATAGAGTGAGGGCGATAGATAGAGTGAGGGTGATAGATAGAGTGAGGGTGATAGATAGATAGAGCGAGGGAGATAGATAGATAGAGTGAGGGCGATAGAGTGAGGGCGATAGATAGAGCGAGGGCGATAGATAGAGTGAGGGCGATAGATAGAGCGAGGGCGATAGATAGAGTGAGGAGATAGATAGATAGAGTGAGGGCGATAGAGTGAGGGTGACAGATAGATAGAGTGAGGGCGACAGATAGATTGAGTGAGGGCGACAGATAGAGTGAGGGCGACAGATAGATAGAGTGAGGGCGATAGATAGAGTGAGGGCGATAGATAGAGTGAGGGCGATAGAGTGAGGGCGATAGATAGATAAAGTGAGGGCGATAGATAGAGTGAGGGCGATAGATAGAGCGAGGGAGATAGATAGAGCGAGGGCGATAGATAGAGTGAGGGCGATAGATAGAGTGAGGGTGATAGATAGAGTGAGGGCGACAGATAGATAGAGTGAGGGCAATAGATAGAGTGAGGGCGATAGATAGAGTGAGGGCGATAGAGTGAGGGCGATAGATAGAGTGAGGGCGATAGATAGAGTGAGGGCAATAGATAGAGTGAGGGCGATAGATAGAGTGAGGGCGATAGATAGAGTGAGGGCGATAGATAGAGTGAGGGCGATAGATAGAGTGAGGGCGATAGATAGAGTGAGGGCGATAGATAGAGTGAGGGCGATAGATAGAGTGAGGGCGATAGATAGAGGGAGGGCGATAGATAGAGTGAGGGCGATAGATAGAGTGAGGGCGATAGATAGAGTGAGGGCGACAGATAGAGTGAGGGCGACAGATAGAGTGAGGGCGACAGATAGAGTGAGGGCGACAGATAGAGTGAGGGCGACAGATAGAGTGAGGGCGACAGATAGAGTGAGGGCGACAGATAGAGTGAGGGAGGGCGACAGATAGACAGATAGATAGAGTGAGGGCGATAGATAGATAGAGCGAGGGCGATAGTGTGAGGGCGATAGATAGATAGAGCGAGGGAGATAGATAGAGCGAGGGAGATAGATAGAGCGAGGGTGTAGATAGAGTGAGGGCGATAGATAGAGTGAGGGCGATAGATAGATAGAGTGAGGGTAATAGATAGAGTGAGGGCGATAGAGTGATAGATAGATAGATAGATTATTAGATAGAGTGAGGGCAACAGATAGAGTGAGGGCGATAGATAGAGTGAGGGCGATAGATAGAGTGAGGGCGATAGATAGAGTGAGGGCGATAGATAGAGTGAGGGCGATAGATAGAGTGAGGGCGATAGATAGAGTGAGGGCGATAGATAGAGTGAGGGCGATAGATAGAGGGAGGGCGATAGATAGAGGGAGGGCGATAGATAGAGTGAGGGCGATAGATAGAGTGAGGGCGACAGATAGAGTGAGGGCGACAGATAGAGTGAGGGCGACAGATAGAGTGAGGGAGGGCGACAGATAGACAGATAGATAGAGTGAGGGCGATAGATAGATAGAGCGAGGGCGATAGTGTGAGGGCGATAGATAGATAGAGCGAGGGAGATAGAGTGAGGGTGATAGATAGAGTGAGGGCGACAGATAGATAGAGTGAGGGCGACAGATAGATAGAGTGAGGGCGACAGATAGATAGAGTGAGGGCGATAGATAGAGTGAGGGCGATAGATAGAGCGAGGGAGATAGATAGAGCGAGGGTGTAGATAGAGTGAGGGCGATAGATAGAGTGAGGGTGATAGATAGAGTGAGGGCGACAGATAGATAGAGTGAGGGCGATAGATAGAGTGAGGGCGATAGATAGAGTGAGGGCGATAGATAGATAGAGTGAGGGTAATAGATAGAGTGAGGGCGATAGAGTGATAGATAGATAGATAGATTATTAGATAGAGTGAGGGCGATAGAGTGAGGGCGATAGATAGATAAAGTGAGGGCGATAGAGTGAGGGCGATAGATAGAGTGAGGGCGATAGATAGAGCGAGGGAGATAGATAGAGCGAGGGTGTAGATAGAGTGAGGGCGATAGATAGAGTGAGGGTGATAGATAGAGTGAGGGCGACAGATAGATAGAGTGAGGGCGATAGATAGAGTGAGGGCGATAGATAGAGTGAGGGCGATAGAGTGAGGGCGATAGATAGAGTGAGGGCGATAGATAGAGTGAGGGCAATAGATAGAGTGAGGGCGATAGATAGAGTGAGGGCGATAGATAGAGTGAGGGCGATAGATAGAGTGAGGGCGATAGATAGAGTGAGGGCGATAGATAGAGTGAGGGCGATAGATAGAGTGAGGGCGATAGATAGAGGGAGGGCGATAGAGTGAGGGCGATAGAGTGAGGGCGATAGAGTGAGGGCGATAGAGTGAGGGCGATAGAGTGAGGGCGATAGATAGAGTGAGGGCGACAGATAGAGTGAGGGCGACAGATAGAGTGAGGGCGACAGATAGAGTGAGGGCGACAGATAGAGTGAGGGAGGGCGACAGATAGACAGATAGATAGAGTGAGGGCGATAGATAGATAGAGCGAGGGCGATAGTGTGAGGGCGATAGATAGATAGAGTGAGGGCGATAGAGGGAGGGCGACAGATAGATCGAGTGAGGGCGACAGATAGATAGAGTGAGGGCGACAGATAGATAGAGTGAGGGCGACAGATAGATAGAGTGAGGGCGACAGATAGAGTGAGGGAGGGCGACAGATAGACAGATAGATAGAGTGAGGGCGATAGATAGATAGAGTGAGGGCGATAGATAGATAGAGTGAGGGCGATGGATAGATAAAGTGAGGGCGATAGATAGATAAAGTGAGGGCGATAGATAGATAAAGTGAGGGCGATAGATAGAGTGAGGGCGATAGAGTGAGGGCGATAGATAGATAGAGTGAGGGCGATAGATAGAGTGAGGGCGATAGATAGAGTGAGGGCGATAGATAGAGTGAGG